>NC_045789.1:53401591-54725671 GCF_009873245.2 Balaenoptera musculus | reverse complement strand
TAACAAAAAAACGAACAACCCAATCCAAAATGGGCAGAAGACCTAAATAGACATTTTTCCAAAGAAGATATACAGATGGCCTACAGACACATGAAGAATGCTCAACATCATTAATCATTAGAGAAATGCAAATCAAAACTACAATGAGATATCATCTCACACCGGTCAGAATGGCCATCATCAAAAAATCTAGAAACAATAAATGCTGGAGAGGGTGTGGAGGAAAGGGAACACTCTTGCACTGTTGGTGGGAATGCAAATTGATACAGCCACTATGGAGAACAGTATGGAGGTTCCTTAAAAAACTACAAATAGAACTACCATACGACCCAGCAATCCCACTACTGGGCATATACCCTGAGAAAACCATAGGTCAAAAAGTGTCATGTACCACAATGTTCACTGCAGCTCTATTTACAATAGCCAGGACCTGGAAGCAACCTAAATGTCCATCGACAGATGAATGGATAAAGAAGATGTGGCACATATATACAATGGAATATTACTCAGCCATAAAAAGAAATGAAATGGAGGTATTTGTAATGAAGTGGATGGAGTTAGAGTCTGTCATACAGAGTGAAGTAAGTCAGAAAGAGAAAAACAAATACAGTATGCTAACACATATATACGGAATCTAAGGAAAAAAAAAAAAAAAAAGGCCATGAAGAACCTAGTGGCAAGACGGGAATAAGACACAGACCTACTAGAGAATGGACTTGAGGATATGGGGAGGGGGTGGGGTGAGATGTGACAGGGTAAGAGAGTGTCATGGACATATATACACTACCAAATGTAAAATAGCTAGCTAGTGGGAAGCAGCCGCATAGCACAGGGAGATCAGCTCGGTGCTTTGTGACCACCTAGAGGGGTGGGATGGGGAGGGTGGGAGGGAGGGAGATGCAAGAGGGAAGAGAAATGGGAACATATTGTATATGTATAACTGATTCACTTTGTTATAAAACAGAAGCTAACACACTATTGTAAGGCAATTATACTTCAATAAAGATGTTTAAAAAATAAAATAAAATAAAATAAAAAAATAAAATGTGTATAAAAAATAAATTTGTTTTCCTATCTCCAACTGTCTCTCTACATATACTAATATTTAGTTGATACTTCATTATAAAATTACTTGGAATGTAAAAAGAAAGCAGTTCCCAGAGAAATTATTGGTTTAATAAACCTAATGTTTCTTGAAGAAATCACCTAAAAATGTGAAGCCTCATTTTCATCAGCTATAGCAGGGGTTAGCAAACTATTTTCTGTAAAGAGCCAGAGAGTAAACATTTGGCCTTTACATACTATCTGATCTATACTCTAACTACTCAATTCTTCCACTGAAGCATGAAATTAGCCATAGATAAAAAATAAATGAATAAGTGTAGCTATGTTCCAAAAAGAATTTATTTATGGAAATTTTAATTTCATATAATTTTAACATGTCATGAAATATTATTGTTCTTTTCTTTCCCAACCATTTAAAATGTAAAAACCACTCTGAACTTACTGGGTGCAAAATCTATCCACGCAAAGGTTATATTTGGTCTACAAGACAGATAGCTGGGATCTGACCATATCAAACCACAGTTTGCTGACCCCTGAAATATAGAATGCAGATCAAAAAAATTAGCTTAGAGTTACTGTGAAGTGCATTAATATTAACCTATGTATGGAGAATTGTAAGATGGCAGAGTAGAAGGACGTGAGCTCACCCGTTCGTACAAAAACACCAAAATCACAACTAACTGCTGAACTACGACTGACAAAAAAAATGCTGGAACCTCCCAAAAAAGACACCCTGCATACAAAGACAAAGAAGAAGCCAAAATGAGACATCAGGAGGAACACAATCACAATAAAATCAAATCCTGTACCTGCCAGGTGGGCGACCCACAAACTGGAAAAAATTATAACCGCAGAAGGTCTCCCAAAGGAGTAAAAGTCCTCAGCCCCACATCAGGCTTCCCAGACTGGGGTGTGTGTGGGGGGGTATCTGGTAACTGGAGGAGGAGTCCCCAGAAAATCTGGCTTTGAAGTCCAGCAGGGTTTGATCACAGGAATTCTACAGGACTGGAGGAAACAGAAACCTCCCTCTTGGAGGGCTCATACACAGGGTCTTGTGCACACCAGGCCCCAGGGGAAAAAGCAGTGACTTCAATAAGAGACTGGGCCAGCCCTACCTGCTAGTATTGGAGGGTCTCCTGCAGAGGCAGGGGTGGCTGTGGCTCACTATGGGGACAAAAACAATGGCAGCAGAAGTTCTAGTGAATACTCATTGGTGTGAGCCTTCCTAGAGGCCACCATTCCCCCCACCAAGAACTAGCCCTACCCAACAGCCTGTAGGCTCCAGTGCTGGGAGGCCTTAGGTCAAACAACCAATAGGGTGGGAACACAACCCCACTCATCAGCAGACAGGCTGCTTAAAGTCTTCCTGAGCACAGCCCTGCTCACCAGAGGGACAAGACCCAGCTCCACCCACCACAAAGATTCAGGCCCGCCCACCAGGAAGTCTGCACAAGTCTCTTACACAGCCTCATCCCCCAGAAGGCAGACAGCAGAATAAAGAAGTACTACAATCCTGCAGCCTGTGGAACAGAAACTGCAATCACAGAAAGTTAGACAAAATGAGATAGCAGAGGAATATGTCCCAGATGAAGGAACAAGATAAAACCCCAGAAGAACAATGAAGGGAACTGGAGATAGGCAATCTACCAGAAAAAGCACTCAGAGTAATGATACTGAAGATGATCCAAGATCTTGGAAAAAGAATAGAGACACAGATTGAGAACATACAAGAATTGTTTAACAAAGACCTAGAAGAACTAAAGAACAAACAAACAGAGATGAACAATACAGTAACTGAAATAAAAAATAGACTAGAAGGAATCAATAGCAGAGTAACGGAGGCAGAAGAACAGATAAGTGAGATGGAACACAGAATGGTGGAAATCACTGGCACAGAACAGAATAAAGAAAAAAGAATGAAAAGATAGTAAGACAGTCTAAGAGACCTGTGGGACAACATTAAATGCACCAACATTCACATTATAGGGGTCCCAGAAGGAGAAGAGAGAGAGAAAGGACCTGAGAAAATATCTGAAGAGATAATAGATGAAAAATTCCCTAACATGGGAAAGGAAACAATCACCCAAGTCCAGGAAGCACAGAGAGCCCCAGGCAGGATAAACCCAAGGAGGAACACACCAAGACACATAGTAATCAAAAGGACAAAAATTAAAGACAAAGAAAAAATATTAAAAGCAACAAGGGAAAAGCAACAAATAACATACAAGAGAATTAAGATTATCAGCTTATTTCTCAGCAGAAACTCTGCAGGCCAGAAGGGAGTGGCACAATATATTTAAAGTGATGAAAGTGAAGAACCTACAACCAAGAATACTCTACCCAGCAAGGTTCTCATTCAGGTTCAAAAGAGAAATCAAAAGTTTTATAGGCAAGCAAAAGCTAAGAGAATTCAGCACCACCAGACCAGCTTTGTAACAATGCTAAAGGAACTTTTCTAGGCAGAAAAGAAAAGACCACTACTAAAAACAAGAAAATTATCAATGGAAAAGCTCATCAGTAAAGGCAAACATACGGTAAAGGGAGGGAATAATCTGTACACAAATATGATATCAAAACCAAAAAATTGTGAGAAGAAGAAAGCACAAATACTGGATACTGGAAATGCATTTGAAATTACAAGACCAGAAACTTAAAACAATCTTGTTTATATATAGACTGCTATATCAAAACCTCATGGTAACTGCAAACTGAAAATCTACAATAGATACACACACAAAAAAGAAAATCCGAACACAACACTAAATTAGTCATCAAATCACAAGAGAAAAGAACAAAAGAGGAAGGGAAGAAAAAAGACCTACAAAAACAAATCCAAAACAATCAAGAAAATGGGAATAGGAACATACATTTTGATAATTACCTTAAAGGTAAATGGATTAAATGCTCCGTCCAAAAGACATAGAATGACTGAATGGATATAAAAACAAGACCTGTATATATGCTGTATACAAGAGACCCATTTTACATCTAGGGATACATACAGACTGAAAGTGAGGGGATGGAAAAAGATATTCCATGCAAATGGAAATCAAAAGAAAGCTGGAGTAGCAATACTCATATCAGACAAAATAGACTTTAAAATAAAGACTGTTACAAGAGACAAAGAAGGACACTACACAATGATCAAGAGATCAATCCAAGAAAAAGATATAACAATTGTGAATATATAGGACCCAACATAGGAGCACCCCAATATACAAAGCAAATACTAACAGCCATAAAAGGAGAACTCAACAATAACACAATAATATTGGGGGACGTTAACACCCCACTTTCATCAATGGAAAGATCATCCAGACAGAAGATCAATAAGGAAACACAGGCCTTAAATAACACATTAGACCAGATGAACTTAATTGATATTTATAGAGCATTCCATCCAAAAGCAGCAGAACACATATTCTTCTCAAGTGCACATGGAACATTCTCCAGCATTGATCACATGCTGGGTCACATACGAGCCTCAGTAAATTTAAGAAAATTGAAATCATAGCAAGCAATTTTTCCAATGGCAGAGCTATGAGATTAGCAGTCAACTACAAGAAAAAAAAAAAACTTTAAAAAACACAAACACGTGGAGACTAAACAATATGCTACTAAACAACCAATATTTCACTGCAGAAATCAAAGAGGAAATCAAATAATACCTAGAGACAAATAAAAGTGAAAGTACAATGATGCAAAACCTATGGGGCACAGCAAAAGCAGTTCTGAGAGGGAAGTATATAGCAATACAATCTGACCTCAGGAAATAAGAAAAATCACAAATAAACAATCTAAACTTACAACTAAAGCAACTAGAGAAAGGAGAACAAAACCAAAAGCTAGTAGAAGGAAAGAAATCATAAAGATCAGAGCAGAAATAAATGAAATAGAAACAAATAAAATAATAGAAAAGATCAATGAGACTAAGAGCTGGTTTGTTGAAAAGATAAACAAAATTGATAAACTTTTAGCCAGACTCATCATGAAAAAAAGGGAGAGGGCTCAAATCAATAAAATCAGAAATTAAAAAGGAAAAGTTACAACGGACACCATAGAAATACAAAGGATCATAAGAGACTACTCCAAGCAACCATATGCCAATAAAATGGACAACCTTGAAGAAATGGACAAATTCTTAGAAAGGTACACTCTCCCAAGACTGAAGCAGGTAGAAATAGAAAATATGAACAGACCAACCACAAGTACTGAAATTGACACTGTGACTTAAAAAATTCCAACAAACAAAAGTCCACAACCAGATGGTTTCACAGCTAAATTCTATCACACATTTAGAGAAGACTTAACACTTATTCTTCTGAAACTCTTCAAAAAAATTACAGAGAAAAGAAAACTCCCAAACTCATTCTATGAGGCTGCCATCACACTGATACCAAAACCAGACGAAGATACCACAAAAAAAGAATATTACAGGGCAATATCACTGACGAAAATAAACACAAAAATCCTCGATAAAATACTAGCAAAAAGAACCCAACAATACATTAAAAGAATCAGACACCATGATCAAGTGGGATTTATCCCAGGGATAAAAGGATTTTTCAATATCCACAAATCAATCAGTGTGACACACCACATCAACAAAGCGAAGAATAAAAACCATATGATCATCTCAACAGATGCAGAAAAGCTTTTGACAAAATTCAACACACAATTATGATAAAAACTCTCCAGAAAGTGGGCAAAGAGGGAACATACCTCAACATAATAAAGGGCATGTATGACAAGCCTAGAGCTAACATCATACTCAACAGTAAAAAGCTGAAATTTTCCTCTAAACTCAGGAACAAGCCAAGGATGTCCACTCTCGCCATTTTTATTCAACATAGTTTTGGAAGTCCTAGCCATAGCAATCAGAGAAGAAAAAGAAATAAAAGGAATGCAAATCAGAAAAGAAGAAGTAAAACTGTCACTGTTTGGAGATGACATGATACTACACATAGAAGATCCTAAAGATGCTACCAGAAAACTACTAGAGCTCATCAATGAATTCGGTAAAGTGGAAGGATACAAAATTAATACACAGAAGTCTCTTGCATTTCTATACACTAACAACGAAAGTTCAGAAAAATATTAAGGAAACAATCCCACTTACAATAATGTGCAACAAAAAGAATAAAATACCTAGGAATAAACCTACCTAAGGAGGCAAAAGACCTGTATGCAGAAAACTATAAGATACTGATGAAAGAAATCAAAGACAACAAAAACGGATGGAAAGATATACCACATTCTTCGATTGGAAGAATCAATACTGTGAAAATGACTATACTATCCAAAGCAATCTACAGATTCAATGCAATCCCTATCAAATTACCAATGACATTTTTCACAGAACTAGAACAAAAAAATTTCACAATTTTTATGGAAACACAAAAGACCTTGAATAGCAAAAGCAATCTTGAGAAACAAAAAAGGAGCTGGAGGAATCAGGCTCCCTGACGTCAGACTACACTACAAAGCTACAATCATCAAGACAGTATGGTACTTGCACAAAAACAGAAATACAGATTAACGGAACAGGATAGAAAGCCCAGAGATAAACCCACGCAACTAAGGTCACCTAATCTATGACAAAGGAGGCCAGAATACAAAATGGAGCAAAGATAGCCTCTTCAACAAGTGCTGCTGGGAAAACTGGACAGCTACATGTAAAAGAATGAAATTAGAACACTCCCTAACACCACATCAAAAAAAAAAACTCAAAAAGGATTACAGATCTAAATGTAAGGCCAGATGCTATAAAATTCTTAGAGGAAAACATAGGCAGAACACACTCTGACATAAATTGTAGCAAGATTGTTCGTGGAAATGCAAATTGGTACAGCCACTATGGAGAACAGTATGGAGATTCCTTAAAAAACTAAATACAGAACTACCATATGACCCAGCAGTACAACTACTGGGCATATACCCAGAGAAAACCGTAATTCAAAAAGACACATGCACCCCAATGTTCACTGCAGCACTAATTACAATAGCCAGGACATGGAAGCAACCTAAATGCCCATCAACAGCGGAATGGCTATAGATGATGTGGTACATATATAGAATGGAATATTAGCCATAAAAATCAACGAAATAGGCACATTTGTAGAGACATGGATGGACCTAGAGACTGTCATACAGAGTGAAGTAAGTCAGAAAGAGAAAAACAAATATCGTATATTAATGCATATGTATGGCACCTGAACAGTTGGTATAGACTACCTTATTTACAAAGCAGAAATAGAGACACAGACTTAGAGAACAAACATATGGATACTGGGGGTGGGGGGTGGGTATGATGAACTGGGAGATTGGGATTGACATATATAAACTATTGATATTATATATAAAATATATAACTAATGAGAACCTACTGTAAAGCACAGAGAACTCTACTCAATGCTCTGTGGTTACCTAAATGAGAAGGAAATCCAAAAAAGAGGGGATATATGATATGTATAGCTGATTCACTTTGCTGTACAGTATAAGCTAACAAAACATTGTAAAGCAACTATACTCCCATAAACATTTTTTAAAAATTAAAAATAAAATAAAATAAAAAAGAAACAATTCCATTTACCATCACATCAAAAAGCATAAAATACCTAGGAATAAACTCACCTAAGGAGGCAAATGACCTGTACTCCAAAAACTATAAGATGCTGATGAAAGAAAACGAAGATGACACAAACAGATGAAAAGATATACCATGTTCTTAGATTGGAAAAATGAATATTGTCAAAATGACTATACTATCCAAGGCAATCTACAGATTCAATGCAATCCCTATCAAATTACCAATGGCATTTTTCACAGAACTGGAACAAAACATCTTAAAATTGGTATGGAGACACAAGAAACCCTGAATATCCAAGGCAATCTTGAGAAAGAAAAAAGGAGCTAGAGGTATCAGGCTCCCTGACATCAAACTACACTACAAAGCTACAGTCATCAAAACAGTATGGTACTGGCACAAAAATAGAAATATAGATCAATGGAACAGGATAGAAAGCCCAGAAAAAAAACCCACGCACCTATGGTCAATTAATCTACAACAAGAACTCAAGACTATACAATGGAGGAAAGACAGTCTCTTCAATAAATGGTGCTAGGAAAACTGGACAGCTATGGGTAAAAGAATGAAATTAGAACATTCTTTAACACCATACACAAAAGCAAACTGAAAATGGATTAAAGACCTAAGTGTAAGACTGGATACTATAAAACTCTCAGAGGAAAACATAGGCAGAACACTCTCTGACATAAATCACAGCAAGATCTTTTTCTATCCATCTCCCAGAGTAATGGAAATAAAAACAAAAATTTAAAAATGGGACCTAATTAAACTCAAAAGTTTTTGCATAGCAAAGGAAACCATAAACAAAACAAAAAGACAAACCACAGAATGGGAGAAACTATTTGCAAACAATGCCACCAACAAGGGATTAGTCTCCAAAATTTACAAAAAGCTCATAAGGCTCAATATCAAAAAAGCAAACAACCCAATCAAAAAATGGGCAGAAGACCTAAACAGACATTTCCCCAAAGAAGACATACAGATGGCCAAGAGGCACATGAAAAAATGCTCAACATTGCTAATTATTAGAGAAATGCAAATCAAAACTACAATGAGATATCACCTCACACCAGTCAGAATGGCCATCATCAAAAAATCTACAAACAATAAATGCTGGAGAGAGTGTGGAGAAAAGGGAACCCTCCTACACTGTTGGTGGGAATGTAAATTGGTACAGCCACTATGGAGAACAGTATGGAGGTTCCTTTAAAAACTAAAAATAAAGCTACCATATGATCCTGCAATCCCATTCCTGGGCATATATCCAGAGAAAACCATAATCCAAAAGGGTACATGCACCCCAATGTTCATTGCAGCCCTGTTTATGATAGCCAAGACATGGAAGCAACCTAAATGTCCATCAACAGAGGAATGGATAAAGAAGATGGTACATATATATTCAATGGAATATTACTCAGTCATTTAAAAGACTGAAATAATGCCATTTGCAGCAACATGGATGGATCTGGAGATTATCATACTAAGTGAAATAAGTCAGAGAGAGAAAGACAAATATCATACGATATCACTTATATGCAAAATCTAAAAAAAATGATACAAATGAACTTATTTACAAAACAGAAACAGACTCACAGACTTAGAGAATGAACTTATGGTTACTGGGGAAAGGGTGGGGGGAGGGATAGATTGGGAGTTTGGGGTTGACATGAACACACTGCTATATTTAAAATAGATAACCAACAAGGACCTACTGTATAGCACAGGGAACTCTGCCCAATATTCTGTAATAACCTAAATGAGAAAAGAATTTGAAAAAGAATAGATATATGTATATGTATAACTGAATCACTTTGCTGTGCATCTGAAATTAACACAACATTGTTAATCAACTATACTCCAATATAAAATAAAAATATTTTAAATTAACCTATGTAAACTACTTTATGTAGTGTCTATAACATAATATATTGTCATTAAATATTTATAATAAAAATTATTACTGATAGCTAAGATTTTTTCTTTTGTTTAATTCGTGTCCTTTTAAAAGCTTAATCATATATAAGCATTAGGTTAGGATTTCTAACTCTAACAGAATTAGAAAAATAAAACTCAAGATGTTTCATTACTGCTTATTATAATGAAAATTTTGTTAGTCACTGGGGTTTATTTTTAGTTCCAGTTTAGACAATCTATCATTATTATTTTACATTGGATCTGTGCAATTTATTTCCTAATTGTCTTCAATATTCATAATACAACTTTTCTAAGTCATCATGGATTGTCAGTGAAGAGAAAGAGAGCCTCAGAGTTTCACGGATAGTTAAAAATCCCAAAAGGAGTATCATAGTCCATGGCTATCAAAGTACCATATTAAAAAGGAGGGTTACAGTAAGCCAAGTCCCATTACACTCTATCAATAATACACATTGCTGTACTCAGCAATTCAGACTATTGAGGGATATCTGAGATAGTTGTGTACACCAGAGGGAGCTGAGATGCAGTGTTAATGTTCTCAATCCTTCACTTGCTAAGCGTCATCAGCAATGATTGGTAGAAGCTTCTCTGTGAAGAACCATTTCCAGCAAATCAACGTTATATTCATTAAAATGAAGAAAGTTCACTGTTCATACACTTGTGAGAATACACATAACTCTGTTGTTGCTATCAAATTTGTAGATGACACAAAGCTGGTGGTAAGAGGGAATATATTAGATGGCACAATCAAGATGACAAAATACACATGCTATCATTTGCAACTGAACAAAACAAAAAAATTTTAGAAATGTAGCTTGCATGGGAGAAAAAATTACCCTCTGCTCAAACCTGGTCAGACCTTTCCTGGGGTTGCGTTCAACTCTTGGCAAGGTGTTCTATAAATCTAGAGACAATGGACCATAATCAGGTCAGCACAGAGCAAAGCAGTTTTGATGATAAAAGGACTTAAAGCCATAACATGGGAAGGATGGGTAAGGGAAATAAGAATGTTTAATTTTTTTTAAAAAATGAGAGACTTAGATGGCATAGGATAACCGTCTTCAAACAGTTGGAGAATTCTCATATGCAATTGTTCTCCTTAATCTAAATATCCAAAGAGAGAAGATAAGTCCAGTCCAGAGACTGGATGCTACAAGGAGACTGATTTCTACCAATGTAAGAAAAAGTATTTAATAGAGTCATTGAAAGATGGAATGTGCTACCTTATGAGGTGAAGTCTGCCTTTCTGCAAGTGTACAGCTTGGAAGGGATGACCACTTGGTGGGAATGTTGTAAAGGAGATTCGAATACCACTTTGATGATATGGCCAAAATACTTATAAAGAATCATTCTAACCTTGGCAGTCTGTTTCCATCTCTAAAAAGATCTTGAGATGGCTCAATGCCCATGCTGATGGTTTAGGAACAACTTATATTCCTTAGATAATTTTCCAACCTAGGAACAGGATTGTTCTAGGATCTAAGAAAATTAATTACAATATCTGATCAACCTGAAAAAAAAGAGATGAGAGAATTCTTTCAAAATCAAAATTTTCAGTGAAAATAGCCCAATAAAACATAACACAAAATTTTAATGTAGAGTCTTCTTTTTCAAAGTGTATCCTCCAAATTTTATAATTAACATGTTTTTCTTCTACGATACAAACTTGCCTCAAATTATTTTTGACTACTTTTTACTTCCTGGGAAGTGTAGTATATAGTGAGCTAGTGGCAGCTGTTCTCAATAATGATGAGGGAAGTTCTTTGCTGTGGTGCATTTTCCTGATTATTGTCCTTTTTATCTCTGTGAGTTGTCTTCTAAAGGCATCTATGAATATGTAGGGAAACAGACACAACTCCAAGAGGACTGATCTGGGGGGAAACTGCTGAGTGGTGTGCAACCCATGTAGAGTTCAACCACCCAGAGGACGGTCAAACAGTCATAATTCTTGAAGTGTTAACTGTAGAACTGAGATCTCTGCAGAAGGAAAAGCAAGTTGTCCCTGGGGAGAACAAGATGTTGATCTTCTAAGAACTTTTAACAATTAGTTCCTACTTCTCCACTGAGTATAAATGGGTCATGTTTGTAGTCACTGACTTATGGGAAAAACAAATTTATGGCACGACAATGAATTTAAAAGTGTGAGGAAGGAGTGGAATGATCTCTATTATGCATAAGATGACGCAGATTTTGCTAAATTTGGACACCATTAAGTGTAATATCTCTGCCATAACCAGTCTAGGATATTTTCTTCGTTTCCTCCTTTTTTGCAACAAGCATTCTGATAAATACAGTGAATTTTCAAGAGACAAGATAAACGTCACTTAAGTGGCTTTATATCTACAGTGCCTCCTTCCTGGGCAGCAGCCATACTACCTCCTTTCATTCTGACCTACAACAGTGTAACACTGTAAGGTACTTGTCTGTCTTCCATCACCAGACTTCAAAATTCATGAAAGTAATAATCAGACCCACTAGACCTTAGACAAAGCACTGTGCATGGTAAGTGTCCAAAATTGTAATTTCGAATGAATACACAAATGTCCATACTCCTAAATATGAAAATATAAGATCTTAAGATGGCAGAAACTATCTTATTTATCTTTTCACACATTATATCCATGCACAGTGCCTTGAAACTGAAGTTTCTTTCCTTCACTGCTAACCATAAGAAAAATCCCTGTTCCTAAAGGGAAAATACTTTTGTAGGGCTCTTTCCTTTCCCAAATGAGAGATAAAATTATTTTGAACCTTCTGGCAAAAAGAAAAAAAAAATTGAAAAATATTTAATATTTGTGTAATACAGAGAACTCTTTAGAAGAATGAGGGAAAAAATCATTAACTTAGAGAAAGGACTTCTTTCCTCATAGTGTTTGGAACTCACACTCTGGCAGACAATATCTGCACACTAGTTGCAACTCAGTGTTGAGCATATGGTATCCTAGCATTTGCTAAGCATTTGTGATTATGCTAAAGTCGTGGGACAGTCAAGTCTCTAAATTTCCCGGTATAGATTTAATTCCACACTGGACTGATGGTAAATACTTTCACTACTCTGCCTCTCCAAACAATGTGATTAACTTTGATGGAAACAATGAATGTTCAACCCTGGAGCAGTGTCCCCTTTCTACTCTTTCTATGAGAATTACTGGAATGAAGGAAAAGAAATGGCCCAGCAGCCTTTTAAGAGTCCTTATTTTTCTCTGTCACATCATTAAAGGTTCAACGAATCTCCAATTAAGTCTCGCTGGCTGCTGTCACCAATGTGATTGATAGATGTCCTTGGCTCACCCTCCACAGCACATGCCAAAGCACCAGGCCCCCACCTGCCACAATCAATTATTGCCCTCTTGTCATCAGTGCCCTCACTTGTCAATTTATTTGCCACAAATCCAGTGAAGCCCTCTAATCAGGGAGCAAAAAGAAAAGCTATTCTTTACTTTTAATGGTGGGATAGAAAAAAGTTAACAAACCACACACTATTCAATCTTAGAGGAAACCTTGCTTTAGGCTTTTCCATTTTCTTTCTTTCACCATTCACCAAACTGGCGCAGAAATGGCGTCATCGGAGCTGACTTCTGAATGTGTTAACATCCAGTTAACGAAAGGTAAGGGGGAAATGGAAGAATTTTTTTTTTTTATAACTTAAAGAAGTGTAGACTTTTGACCCCTTGAGAATCTACCAAGCATTTTCCAGGAAGAAGGAGAAAAAAAAAAAATCATTCCATTTCTTCATAAAACTGATAGCAAGAAGCACAGATTAGAACTGATTAAAAGGATAAAGCAGTTCTTTGGTTGTTTTTGGCAAACCTAGTAAACATGATAAATGTTAGTTGTCTCCTGCCCCACCTGTTTAATGTTTAAAAGTGAACTGATCGTGGCGCTTGATAACTGATTACCTGTCTAGGACACTGCAATCTTCTGTCTATCGACAGAAAAATATAGCCTCCCCTGGAGTGCCAATATCCATTTCTGCCTCTGACCATGAAGTGCTCTGCATGAACCCCCAGGAGGCTCAGGTGCATCTGACAGGATCTATGAAGGAGAGATTGATTCCATGTGGATGCCTGTTAGAAAATGACCTTTGACCTCTGTACCCAAAATGACAATAAAAATGCCAACTCATTCATCTCATGTCCCAGAAAAGACAATTATTTTTCTAAAACGGTTCAGAGGATTTTGTGGGGTTTTTTTTCTTCCTATTGGACACAGGTGGAAGTAGAAGAGAGGAAAAAGAGAGAGGGCATTGTATTGGGTAAGAAAGGTGATGTCTCTCCGTAATGGCGGAGCATAGGAAGTCATTTTCCTGGTCTAAAGATCTCCCAGGGATGACTGATCTTCTCCCTAGTCTATCTATTTTGCCACTTTGGGAGTGTATTACTTACATATTATTAAATATATTTTCTGAAAAGATGGGTCTTGTTCACTCAAGAAGGCATGAAATGAGCAGGGAAGAAGGGAGAATATCTCCTTATTCTCTATTTAAAATTGTCCCCTCCTGCTGTGATCAAATCACAAACTATGAACAGGCACCTATAGTGTGAAAATATTTGTGTTGTAGTTCTAAGTGTCTACATGAGTAAGTAGATATTGAACCAGCGTTTATAGGACTACAGTCTGCCACTATCTGACGAATATTATGCTTTGCAGGGTCATTGTATCAGTTCTTCTAAGGTCAATCTTTCCCAAGAAAAAGTGACAATGGCTAATAGCTCTAATATTTTTTGCTTTTGTTTTTAATCTACATTTTGCTTTACCTATTAATGACCTGTCTAGGGATTTACTTTTCAAAATTTTAAAACATTCGTCATATTAATAGCCCCTGCTGAAAACGGACTACCCTTAAGAACAGGGATTTACAAAAAGCAAAATTACCTGTAAATTAAACCGTATTATAAATATCCTTAAATATTTATCACTGAATTTTGCACAGTGGCCAATATTCCAGCCCTTCTCGCTAAATCATGGAGTTAGATTGAAGACAGATGACCATGAAGTTGTTTGGGCTTGGAGATTACAGGCCTAATTTTTTTTTTTTCCCAATTCCTTAAGTTTATTCATGAGTCATAATCACATCCTAATATCTAAGAGTACTTTCAGACTCTTAAAATTATTTATATATTTATTATCATATTGAGCCACTGAACATATGAGATCAACAGAGGCCATGTTATATATGAGTAGCCTGAGGTTCAGAAATGCCACTGAGCAAAGAGCAGTTGTGACTAGAATCCAAGCCCCTGCTTCTAAAGCTTCCACTAAAACATTTTATCTCTATGTTCAGAAACTAGCCCCAGTTCTGTACTGTAATGACCCTCCATTACACACTAGGAATTACAGTGATAGATATAAATCATAAATGGCCTTCCCTGAGTAATAATACTCTTGTCCTTTCCTGCAAATGCCTTAAAGTTTTATCTACGTGCAGCCTTCTCACTTTTCTTTAGTGTTTTACCAAAAACATTGGCTTGGAAGAAAACTGAGGGAGGCAGGCCTTGAAAGGAAGAGCTTTTGCTGGGCAGAGACGTAAGTGAAAGGGGAAGAGTTGTGAGAATCTCTGCAACAAGAGTGCTGCCTTATACAGGCCTGATTTTAAAATCCTGTATTTCACTCCTCACATAAGCATTTCTGGCACAAGAGAGGGCAAATTAATCAGTATTTCAGTCGAAGCTTAATCCAGGTAATTTGGCTGCATGGTCACAAATAATAGTGTTGCCCACTTTACACAACCTGAGCAGTGTGGAATGGAATCAAATTTCCATATCAGGATACATTTAGCTCACCCCCAGGTATCCAAAAGCAACTGATTTTCCAGTTCATATTTGAGTAATTCTGAGGAGTTCTCCTACATCCCTTGAGGGACCCTGACACTTTATTTTTCTTAGATCTGAATTTAATAGAGATATTTGTCTTTGATGATACAAATACCCGAGACCACATTATTCATTCTCGTTACATATCGTATTTCGTAACTATTTTGATTTACTGTCTCCAAAAGTCCTCTCTTTATTATACCAGACAAAAAATAAGCTATAAAAATATTTTAGCTCTCCTTTATCAACATAAATGCCGTGATTCCATTATGCATTTTCTCTATACCCTTCACCAAGTTTTAACCACACAGACACTCCTATCATCTGTGATTTTTCCATATTTAGCATGCATTATTTTCTGTATAGTCCACAGTAGAGAAGAAAGTTTTTTTTTTTTAATTTTTTAAATAATCGTTCAAGCGACTGTCCTCGTGATTCTGTGGAACCACTGTCAATTCTGCTCCGATATTTACCTAATTTAGACTGTGAATGCTGCAGTCCTTAAACACCAACCATCTTAACATTTAAGGGTTCATTGTTTGACCCTTAGTTATTGCAAGGACCATCCATTTTTGGTAACTGAGGGTGGGACCTGAGAATCTGCATTTCTTATCAGCTCCCAGGTGATAATGATGTATTGATCCATGGACCACACTTAGAGATGCAACATGTTAGAACATGCCCAGGAGACTTTGTTCACTGTTTTGCAAGATGACCAGCACCCCCTGCCCTATGTGATTGATTTGCTGAATTTTCTAGATTAACCTAATCAAAACATTGAATACTCAGACTTCAGACTCCTTTTTACCTCTAAACAACAAGTAGTAAAATTATTTTTTTAATGGAGCATCTAAGGTTTACATTTTTTAACTAAAATCTCTGAGAAAGAATGCAAGCAGCAGAATGGCTGCTAAATCTCTGTTGACAAAATGTTTTATCTTTTCTTTTCCTGTTCCCCATAATAGTGCTTTTTTTTTTGGCCATGCAGCTTGCAGGATCTTGCAGTTCCCCAGTCAGGGATCGAACCTGGGCCTCGGCAGTGACAGCACTGAGTCCTAAACACTACATTGCCAGGGAATTCTCAACAGTGCTTCTCAAATATCAGCATGTATAAGAATCTCCAGAGGAGTTTATTAAAGGTGCAAATTACAAAGTCCAAATCTCCAAGGCTGACACAGTAGGATGGAGGAGAGCCTGAGAACCTAGATTTTTAACGAGCACCTCAATGTGATCCTTGCACAGGTGGTGAGCCAATCACTCTGAGAAACACGGCCATATGATGATGAAACCCTTTTGGACCACCCGAAAGGCACTTTAATTTGGGTTTAATACAGACTACATCATATCATTGACTCTTTAAGATCTGAGACAGAGACATTGTCTGTTCTAAGTAAATACCCACTAAGCTGTGGTGAATCCTTTTGTTAGCATGGGTAAAAGAAGCCATTAATGTTCATTTTATTGTTGTAGGTTGGAAAATATAATGCTCCTTTTTAAATACAGAAGGGTTGCTTGAAGGTGGAATAAATATTCATTTAGCCTCATAGCTAAATCTTAAAATTTTAGTTATTCAACCTCAGTTTTTATTAAGATACTATAAAAGAAGCTCACAAGAGCCAATGAGTTGAAGGCATAAGAGGACTCTTCTGGAAGACATGTTTTAATTAGAAAATCGCAGTCAAATATTATGCTGAAAGATTAGTAACATTTCTATCCAGACTGATTGTTACAAACTTAGAAATTCTTTTCATTTGATTTTGGGGGGGAAAAAACACATATAAAGAGAAACCATTCACAGAACATCTCAAATAATGCCAGGCAAAATTTAGGACGTTACTCAATTTGTTAGATGGGCCTGGGAATAGGACAAAGCCAGTGACCTTCTACTGTGCAGATAATTCAATAGAGAGGCAAAAGAAAACATGTATCTGGGCTATGCTTGAATCCTGGGAAAAATCACAGAAATAGAACCAGGAAAATGTTGTGAAAGTAACTTACATTAGTAATTAACTTATCCATAGGTCATTAAACTTAATATTTCAAATATTCCAGGACACAGCCAGGAACTCAGAATGAGTAAAAAGAGGCCTCTGAGATGTCAAAGTCCTTGATAAAATCCACCTGGTATTATTTATAGCTTGAATCTGAGACTGAGGACCTGATACCCTTACTCAAAGCTTATTTACCCTAATTTTAGGGACAATGCTAACAAGCTGTCTATTGGGTTTTTCTCAAGCTTGCAGATCAGCATTTTCCATTGAAAACATTATGTCTAATAAATTGGACAGCTTAATGTACCTCACCTACTTACAATCACAGACCAAGAATAGAAAGATGTTTAATTAACAGAGATATACACAGATAACAATATATACAAACATGGTTACATGCATATAATATTAAAACTGAGATCCTATATCACTTGCAGCTTCTGAAAGGGTATTTGTGAGAATTAAATGACTTAATTTTTTTAAAAGAGTTTGGAATTTTGCCTGGCTTACTATTATTGTTATCATCATTATTGCTATTACATGGTAATAAAGAGTTGAGCTTTAGTCATGTAACTGGACTCACTTTCGGATTCCAAGCCTTGCTTAATGTTTGACCTTGGGCAAGTGGCTTAACCTCTTTAGCTCTCAGTTTCCTCCTCTGTACAATCACAACATTCACTTCATTGGGTTGTGATAAAGTTTAAGTATCATAATACAAAGTTCTTAGCCCTGTGCCTGGCACAGAAGAAGTACTCAATAATAGTTAGCTGTTATTACTGTGGGATTTGTGGTAAGAAGGGAAGTATTAAAATTCCCTTTTACAGATGAGAAAACCAAAGTTCAAAGATGTTCAGCAATGTGTTCAAATTAACAGATATTAACTAAATGAATCAGGAGTCAAATGCAAGTCTCTCGGAGGTCAAGAGTCACACTCTTTTCACTGTGCCAGGCTCCCGTCTCATCAGTCTCAATTGCATTTCGAAGATGTATATTCAGCAATTACCAGTTTTTAAAGCATATAGTGTACTCAGTTAATATTTACGGACCTGTCTTCATCCGTAGAACCACACTTAGAAGTCAGCAGTAGAAAGGTATCATTTCTGAGACTCCAAGAAATTCCCTCCTCCACAGATAAAATAAAAATGCACCCTTCACCTGTACATTATTGCCTGACATTCCACAATTAGTGAGTCTTTTCTTTGTTTCTGTAAAAACATAAGTATCCTATATGAATCATTTGTACTTTAATGTATAATGATTTTATCATATTTGGTTTTTCTTTCATTTATTGCTGCTATAGCTGTTGTTGATGATGATTTCTGTTGAATCTAAAGGCAGATTTTGAGTAAGTCACTTAGGACCTAATAAAAAGTGGAGAAAAGAGTAACAGGTTGAGCCTAAACTCTTTAACGTGATCGCTAAGACTTTGCATAACCTAGCTCCTGCTTATTTCCAAAACTTCATCTCTTGCTACTCCTTCCCTCTCACTTTACATGGTAGAATCTATTATTGTTCCCAGTTAGTCTCTGCCCTCCCATTAAAAGGAATATATTGATAACATCCCCATCCATTGCCATGTGACTTGTAGTGCCCCCTAGGGGAGGGAAATACTTGCCTGCTTCACTCGTGACCAGTTTGGCCACATGTTTGTTTAACCCATGGAATATGAGCCAATGGGATTGTGACTTAATCATTTCTATCTTTTTCCTCAATCGTGAGAATGTCATGTCCAATTAGGAATTGTCCCTCTAGCCTTGGTCCTGAAATGAAGACTCAGGGAGCAGCACCACCACTCAATAGCGGAGCATCTGCCACATGTGTGACAAGTAAACCTTTGTTGTAACAACAGGGATGGTGAGGTCGTTACTGCACTCTAACGGTGAAAGTTGACTAATTCAACACTCCATCCACACTAAGCTATTTTTCTTTTTTTTTAAGTTTCATTTTATTTATTTTATTTATGGCTGTATTGGGTCTTCATTTCTGTGCGAGGGTTTTCTCTAGTTGCGGCAAGCGGGGGCCACTCTTCATCGCGGTGCGTGGGCCTCTCACTATCGCGGCCTTCCTTGTTGCGGAGCACAGGCTCCAGACGCGCAGGCTCAGTAATTGTGGCTCAAGGGCCCAGCTGCTGCACGGCCTGTGGGATCTTCCCAGACCAGGGCTCGAACCCGTGTGCCCTGCATTGGCAGGCAGACTCTCAACCACTGCGCCACCAGGGAAGCCCCACACTAAGCTATTTTTAAGTCCCTAATTATGTTACACTTCCCCACACTTCTGGCATTTGTGCTACCATTTTCGTTCACTTAGCTCATACTTGTTTCCATTTTTTGATACTGTATCTGATTCGGTCCTTATGCCTCAGCTGGTAAACCTTCTCTGATCCTCCTAGACTGTGTTAAGTGCCCTGCTATATGCTCCATAGCACCCGGGCCTTCCCTATCATAACACACACCATGCTGAATTGCAAATGCCTGTTTATTGGTTTATATTCCTCCTGAGACTGAGCTTCATGAAAGGAGGGACAGCATCTGTTGTGTCTCGATTGTTCCCTCACTGCCAAGACTAGTTCTTGGTTCATAATCAACTCATAGCACAATTTACTGAATGAATAAATGAGTGAATGAACAAGGAAGAGAGTAAGAGGCAGTATGGTGAAAACATTAAACATACAGTCTTTAGACAGCCTGGATTCAAATACTAGTTGTTTCACCTCTTAGCAGAACTAGCTACATAATTTATGGAGCCCAATGCAAAATAAAAATGTGGGGCATCTTGTTCAAAAATGATTAAGAATTTCAATATGGCAACAGCAGACCATTAAACCTAGCATCAGTCCCTTCTAAACATGGACCCTGTGTACAGGTCACGCACTCATAAAGCCAACCCAGCTGCCTAGCTGTGTATACATGGGCAGCAAATCTCTCTAATGATTCTGTTTCCTTAGGTGTAAAATGAGATTAAAATAGGATGGCTGTAAGAATGGAATAAATTAATATAATAAAGTCCTTATAATAGTGAATCCTACGTAAGTACTGTTAATACAGATAGAAGGAACCACAGATGTTGAAGCAAATTTTGATGATTTCCAATTTTGCCTAAGGTTTCCTACAGGCTACAGGAGGTGGTCCAGGTTGACCAAGTGATTAGGGGTCTCAACTAGAGGCAATTCTGCCCCCTAGGGGACACTTGACAATGTCTGGAGACATTTTTGGTTGTCACAACTGGGAGGTGATTCTGGCATCTAGTGGATAGAGACCAGAGATGCTGCTGAAATCCTACAATGCCCAGGACAGTCCCCGCAACACAGCATTATCTGGTCAAAAAATGTCAAAAGCGACAAGGTTAGAAACCCCAATCTGAAGATTGATTTCTGGGCTTCCAAGGAAAAATTGCTGAATTTTTCAGCCTCTCAGTTTCTTCATCCATAAAAGATGGCCAATAACACCTGAGCCTACCCACTTTGCAAGGATGTTGTAAAGATAAATTTAGGAGCAAAGAGGCTAGTTCTCAGAGGCGAAAGGGTACTATTACAGCCCAAGGTGTTATTATTATCAAGCCGTGCAGCCACTTTCACTCTCAGGAAGCCAAATGTTCTACTTGGAAATGATAATTTCCCTCCACTAAATGAGCATCTTACTTCCCAGAGGGAGTAATTTTATTCACCTTTTGCCATCATTGGATGGGGCCCATTACAGCTGTTGTTCTTCCCTTATTTGAAATTTCATAGCACACATAACAACAGAACCTCTCCTGGAGGAATGCACAGCCCTGCACTAACAAGCCACACACGTGTGCCCACGTGTAAACAACCTGCTAAGCCAACTGGCCATGGGTGTTTATAAATACCATCCTCACATCCGAAAGCATTTCCATGAGACTATTCAGTAAGAAGAAAAAATAATGTTCTTTGGAGTCATCCTTCACACTAGCCACTCTCCCAAATCCCAGTGTGAGTTAGCAGATAAATGGTAAAGCACAATGCTGATTTTCTATTTATTAAGTGAATGCTTTGGAGACTAATTGGAATGGCAATAGGTGGTGGGAAGGTGAAGGAACAAGGAAAAGTTCAGGCAGGGAAAATAAAGAAGAAAATCCACGGGAACCACAAATGCACTCGACTGATACTCTCAAATGCCTTAAATGTGTAATTTATCAATAGTTTGTGCATAAAGATTGCACTGCTTGCAAGAAATCAGAATGAAACCACATCTTAGCAATTAGAAGGAGCTACTGTCGCTGCATGAGCCCCCAGATGTTCAGATCAATCGCTTTCTAACGAAATCTGTGTTCACAAAATAATCAAGGATAGAAAGAACTAGCTGGGGAAAGATTTTCCTAATATGAGTTCTGTGTCAGCATCCTGCTTTTTTTCCTCCTCCTTTGTCTGACAGTAGATTAGCAGAGCTGCCACAGGCGTGCTGTGCAGAACATTGAAGGTGAAAGCTGAGAGGAAGAGAGCCGCTGAGAGCTCTAGAGCATGAATCAACTTATCAAGCTCTGTCAGTGCCTGCACAGGGGAACCCATGGGTATGAGAACACCTATGGCTTCCTCTGTGACCAGCAGAGGTAGAGTGGGCAGGAAATGGTAGTGACGACAGTAAACACTGTGGAACGTATCAGGTGCCCTGGGATCAGGAAAAACATCAGGGTCCATGTTTTAGCTTTCCACTTTTCCAGTGTTGGCACTACTCCTGTTTGGTTGTTACAAGGACAGGCCCCTGTGGTGCAATGGAAGTGGAACGGGGACAGAGCTACAAGGGCCAATACCTGGGCTCCAATTTCCATCCCTCTCCAGCCATTTAACCCAGATACCAAATATCTTAGTCTCAATTTCCTCTTCTGTAAAATGAGACTAATAATCCTTATCTGACAGGACTATGGCAAAGATTAAAAGAGTTGGTGAATAGAAAAATCTCATAACACTTAACATATAGTTGTCACTCAATGCATGCTTACTAATTCATTTATAGGAAAACCTTTTTTTACCTACTTAGGATTGGCAACCCTCCTATGAAATCTTATTTAAAATTTACTCCTTTCCTAAAACTATCCTTGACTGGCTATGCAGCAGCATTCAAGGCTCTCTGCTACACCACATTCCTTCACTTGTCAAGTACTCAGTTGGAGCTACTGTACTTTTCTCCCATTGGTGATAATACATCTCTTTGTTCAGTGGGTCAGTTCGGCCTTTGCCACAAGCAATGCTGAATTTCTGTTGACCGTAACTGACCTTTACCTGTCCTGGAATTGTAAATAGGAGGACCTAAGTGATGGCTGTTAGTTGGATAAACTTTTACGTAACTACAATACTTGGCTTGGTTGAGGGAAAAACAAGACTGAACTGCTTCCATCTCATCACAAGCCTCTCTCATGTGAACTGAATCCAGAGCCTGAGGCCATGTTGGAGTGATGTTAGAATGAGCACAGTGAAGAAAGTGGAAGGATCCTGCCAATTTAGACTCCTCTCCCCCACCGCATCTATGTAAAGCATGTTGATGTCTCTACCATACATCCTTTTCTCCTCCCTTGTTGTAAATTAATGTTTTGAAAACCCACAGTGTCTTTTAGGTATGTCACCCTGAACGCTGATTCAATTACAGTAGAGTCACTAATTACCGATGCTTAATTTTGCATGAACTTTATTTCTCCTGCACTTGATATGCAGAGTTAAGTGAAGAAACATACAATCCAAAAAAATGGGAACACTTATCATTTTGCCAAACAAGTAAGACTTACTACTTTCTGTCAAACAAATTAAGCTAAACTACCATGTGGCATTCAAAACCTAAACTGCTGAACATGTGATACTGAGTCTCTGATTTATCAGCATGGCCTTTTTAACAGCACTCAGAACCAGCTGAGGAGCCCTTTTCCAGCCTCCCTATCCTTTTCTTTTATTTCATGTCTTCAGTGATTAGACTCATTGTCTTATTCGCTACAGAAGTAATTCTTAGACATTGTACTCAACAGTAGCCATAACAACCCCTCTCAGATGTTGACAACTGAATGTTGTTGTTGCTTTTACTAACATTTTGCTCCGTTAAGAACCAGAATCTTTAAAAAATATAAAATAAAGGCAAAAGAAAGAACACATTTTCAGTCTTACATGTGAGCTATGATTAGCTGTTTTGCTGGAGTCTTACTTTTTCCAGAGCCTCCCTATGTATGCCTTCCCCAGTGTTCAGATATAGAACTGGATAGAACTGCCCCAAAAAGCAGCTGCATAATTAGCAGCAATTAACCCTGAGTGCAATTCAACAAAGGCAACACAATACTCAATTTTGCCCCCTATTCCCAACAATTCAGTCAGAATTCTAACTCTGTAATGCCAAGAGATGCTAAAAACAGGAACTACTGTCAGAACTGACAGAGAATATTAATGGAGTAAACTTAGATTTGATTCAAGGCTTAGGCTGGCTGTTATTCGAAAGATGCATTGCTAATAAAAGCAATGCTTCAGTGACTCTCTTAGATCAGCTGTCTAATGACAAGATTAAAAGTCAAAGACTCCAGCGTTATTAAGAAGAGTTGTTTTGTTTTGTTTTGCTTTTTTCACCTGTCCACCATGCCATGTTGATCATAAATGACCAGGTCATCTGTGACGAATGCTGAACAATCAGTACCAGGCATGTCCTGCTGCTATCAGACAGTGCTCAGAGCTCACCTGGCTTCCCCAAGAGATAACAGCAGTCATATGTTGTCCAGCTGCCCCCTCCCAGTTTCCACCTCCCACGCCAACCACCAGAAGAGTAAGGTTGCCAGAAAAGCTCCCAACCAATCAGCAGAATCCAGGCCAGATGGCGAGTTGTGCTGCAGGGGAAGCTAATGGCCTTATGTGACAGTGAGATCATCCTCCAGCCTTTTGGGAGAGGAGACGGTGCTAATGAATTAGCTTTGCAAAGGATCCTCTTTCAGTGTAATCAACATTTGTGGAAGGAGGAATTAGATTGTACGGTCTGTGAATGTGGCTAGCTACCTTGCACAGTCAGACACTGCTGCTCCTGATTATTATGGAGAGTGGACTTTATTTGTACAGCCAGGTCAGGTCCAAGTGTATATTTATCATCAGTGATGATGGTTTATTTCAAAGTCAACATAAAATAGCCTCCGAAGTGCAGACTCAGATTAATAGCTATAAGACAAAGACAGCTGTTTTCGGGTTGACCTTGAAATTTTGGGTTGTTAAAATCTATAGAACCCATTGAAATTTGTGAAATCTGTTGAGTTTGTTCCTCTTCTAATGAAGAAGCATCTTCTTTGCAAAGTCTGAGATTGTTTAGCTCAGTTGATTAGAACACAGTATTAATACCGGTCCTAAGAGCAACTGCCTTTGTCCTATTCTACGGCCATGAATTTCACCCCTGTACCTAGCCAGGGACATTCTCACTGCTGTTCCTAAGTACTGATAGCTTGGATGAAATAGTTCAAACCTGTGGTTACCTTTGGGAGAAAAAAAAGGCAATGCTAAATAACTGCTCTGCCACAGGCAGCAGTTTTGTGTGTTGTGTAGGCTGAAGCATCTCACTATACTAAATATTCAATAGCAAGCACTGGACCCATTTGAGATCTCTGAAAGACTGATTTTAAGTGAATTCTGATTTTCAAGTGCAAATAATACCTGCACACAGTAAGCATTTCATAAATGTGTGTTAAGTAAATGAGTAAAAGAATTTATCACCTCTGTTCAAAATCATGGGGAAACAGAGAAGAGGCATATTGTATTTAAATATATCTATCACACAAATCAAGCACATTTGAAACATATGGTATTAAATCCAAATACTTGAACTATTAAGGGCACTCAGTCTTAAAAAGAAGTATAATAGTCTTCTCTACAGCAGGATTTACCTCCTTATAAAGCAGGGTAATCAACTTTTGCTAACAGAAATTTTAATTCTGAAACAAAATTACATTTTTTTACTTCCTCTTTTCAGTAGTTTATCTCCACAAATTGCAGCCTGGGGAGCAGGAAAGGCCACATCACTAGACCACGTGTGGACCCAGGGAGTAGCATTCAGAGCATCACCTCCACCACTGGTCGTCTGTCCTACTCTGTTCTCCTACACCTTGTTTAAATGAATGGGGGCATATGAACACTAATCCCTGAGCACAGGCTGAAAAATTTAGAGAAACCACTGGATTGGGGATTAGGAAAATTCCAAATCCCAGAAAGCACAAATTGTGTCAAAAAACAGTTTAAAGCTTTTTAACAAGATGGGAGGGATTTCATTCCAGTAAAGTTCAGGATACCTGAGTCCTTCCTAATCTCTGCAGTATACAACTATAAATATTAATGAGATATAAATGAGCAAAATATGTAAACAGGAAACTCACAGAGAATTCAAAAGACTGAAACATAGCTCACATATAAAAGAGTTATCTATGAAATAAAAAATAAAATGAAGTGAGAATACTTTTTCTCATATAAGCATTTGTACTCAAATCAAAAGACCAAATTCTCAAAAACTTATTATTGCCTTATTCAAAATCTAAGTCAGTACACATTATAAGATGGTGGTTATTTTAAATTACAATTTTGTTAGACCCAAATTGTTTATGTCAAATAAAAGGATATATACTATAACATTTGTCTCTAATTTTATTGAATAGGCATATTTCTGATACTTTAGTCACTAGTTAGTCATCTTATTATCTTTCCATATAACTGAAGGTGCATGGAAAAGAGAAGTGTAGCCTCACATCATCAGTCATTTTTATCATCATAGGCATCATTAATCATCATCATCATCACAAAAGGCCAATATTTATTGAACATTTTCTAAGTGCCAAGCACTATGTTTACAAAATCCCTATAAGTTAGAGATTATTATTATTGTAACTTACCCAAAGTCACAGAGCTTGCTAGTACAGAATTGGAATTTAATTCAAGTCCATCTTTCTCCAAAGTCCATGCTTATGCTGATAATTAAAACATGCAACATACTTTTAAAAGCAAGAAAATATAATATGAAATGCAAAGGGAAAATATATTCTTTACATAAAATATAAATAGAATAATAAAGCCAGCTATTCAATGGGAATACAACTGGTTCTTTTTCCTATTTGTGTATATACTAAAGTTGGATAATTGGAAACAATTTCTGTCACTTATCTCTAAATAACTAAAATCCATTCCCCCTTAGAGTTGATAATATTCAAACAGTCTTTGCTAGTTGTCCTTATATTTTAAAATGTTCAAAATAACTAATTGAGGCTCCTAACTGTAGATGGTAGACTTGCTGGGTTACCACTTCCCTCCCCTAGTCCAACCCCTGGATATGCCACATAGGTAAAAGGAAGGCATGAAGATCTGAAAAACCAAAGATCCTGAGGAATCACTGGGGAGAGAGAAGGTTGTTGCAACATAGTGTTGAGAGGAAAATGAAGTCTGGGGCAGATTGGGGCTGACTGCCATAGGAGAGGGATGGGTGCAATGATAGAAAAAGAACAAACTGAGCAATCTAAACTAAGATCAAAGTAAACATAAATGTAACACATATGAAAAATATAAAATAAGCATAAACATATTTTAAAGATTTAATAAATAAGATTAACCTGAAGTAGTAGAAAGTGTTCTTAAAAAAAGAACAAAGTGGAACTACAGTAGGAAAACAGTTACCTATGAGAGAAGGAGGAAACAGGATGAAGTGAACATGGATAGAAAGTAGACCTAAATGTACATAATTATGATGTACATAATTATAAAACAAAACTAAATAATAAAAAAGCAATCTAAAATTTTTAAAGCAAAATTAAACAAATGAACCTAAAGATATATTCAGTTTGTGCATAATCAGTATGAGAGAAATCCTTCCAAATAACACTAAAACAAAGTAAATTGGCAATACGTCCTTGGAGCAATGTGTAATAAGGACAAAAAGAACTGAAAACAAGCAATTTTCAGTAATCATAGTATAGGCGGTAGTATTGATACTCATTGTATAGCTTTTGCTGTAGTATTTTAGAATAAAGCAAATAAGAAATTGCCTTAGTCTAGAGATACTGGAATTAGGAACATAGGAAAAGGAGAAATCACTGTAAATAGATGAGCTAGAGTAAAAACCCTAGAGTCCTGAATTTGAGTTAGAAGTATCAATATGAATTCATAATGTATTTGATCCGAAAAATATATGTATGTATTTCCTAGCTCTAGATCAACCTAGTAGCCACAAGCTCCCTTGGTGCCCATCCTGTGGTCTCTAAATACCATTTTACACTAAAAGACACCTCAGCTTTTTAAAGAAATATGTGACATGAGGTCTGGACTAGTAAATATATAAAATGAACTTGAAATATCTTGCCATATCAATCACTAAATAAGGAAGTTATTAAACACTTCTGAGAGTGAGCCAAAAGCACTTAGGAGCCAACTGAAGAGGCCAAAGATGGAGCCATATGAACATCAAGAAACAGTACTGCAATGCATTTAAAGATATAAAATATGGTTAAATCTATTTGTATAAAATATTTAGTATGAAACAAAACATAACAAAAACAACCTTGCTAGTCACCTTGGAAGAACCAGGTATTGAAATAATTACTTAGAAAACGGGTATGTGAATCGAAACAATCAAGTGAATATTCTTCCTTTCCTATATTAACTAACTTCAGAAGACGGAAAGTTTCTCATTATTGAATATTAGCTTCCAATGGCTGCTGTAAAAAATTATGACAAACTGGATAGCTTGAAACATAAGAAATTTATTCTCCAAAAGTTCTGGAGTCCAGAATCCAAAATCAAGATATTGGCAGGGCCATACTTCCTCCAGACCCCCTAAGGGAGGACCCTTCCTTGTCTCTTCCAGCTTCTGGTAGCCCCAGGTATTCCCTGACTTGGGGCAGCGTAACTTTAATCTCTGCTTCTGTCTTCATATGGTCATCTTCCCTCTGTATCTGTGTCTAAGTCTATATCCAAATTTCTTTCTTCTTATAAAAACACCAGTCATACTGGATTAAGAACCCACCCTAATGACCTCATTTTAACTTGATTACATATGCAAAGAGCCTACTTCCAAATAATATCACATTCACAGGTACAGGAATTAGGACTCAACATGTCTTTTGGGGAACATAATTCAACTGATAACATAGAGTTTTCCAGCTAATAAATGTGAATGAGTAGGAAAGTAAAGTATCACCATTTTGCAACTCCTAATGAAGCAATGAACTAAGACAATGATGATCAATGAATGATATAATCCAAAACCTAAAAAGGCCATTATGGAACTTCTGATAGAAGTATCCAACAATTATCTATTGAGACGTTTCCTCCAAAATTCAAAACTAAATCTGTTCAAGATTCTAGTTCTTACTACTAATTTACAGCAAATATAGATTTCACAGAAATGATTTCAAAGAACACCACAGGAATGCAATAAACAAAATTCAAACTGGGAAACAAATAATTGACCTCTTTAGTAAATAAATAAAGAGACCTATAAATTTAAAGAGATTGAAAACTCAAGCAGTTGCAATATAAACTCCATATTTTGATACTGATTTCACCAATTAAACTCTAAAGGATAATTAAAGAGATGATTACATGAAAATATGGATTTTAAGTACTGACTGGATATTTAATAATGTTGAGGAATTAATGCTAATGATAACGGTATGTTTAGAAATAATGGTTTTGCCTAGAAATAAATAATTCAGATCTTTAGAGACACATGCTGAAACACTTATAGATGAAACATTATCAGGTTTTTGGTTTGCAGGGAGAAAAACAGATGAGGGTAAAAATGAAACAAGATTGGCCATGAGCTGATAAATGTTTAAGCTAGTGATGGATTCATGGTGGTCTATTTTTTTATTATGTCTACATTTTTATATTTGAAATGTCCCAAATTAAATTTTTTCAAAAATATATATAATAGATGAAATATAAATTCACTACTGAAATAAAAACCAAATTATTGAAGTCCAAGAACAAATTGCTGACTGGAAGATCAGACCAAGGAACTCTTCAGAAGACACTGGAAAGAAATAAAATGATACAAATATTTTTTTTTAAATGTTAGGAGGTATGGAGGATGAAAAATGTTTCAGCATTTATAAACTAGAAGCCCCAGGAAGAAAGAAAAAATGACTGAAATGAAGAAAGTATTTGAAAAAATAATGACCAAGAACTAAAGAAAGGTGTGAAGCATCAAATTTAAATAATACAATGTCAAACAAGAGATTTTTTTTTTTAATTCAAACAACAAAAACAAAAAACACCCCCATACCTGGACACATTATATAAAATTTAATAGTATAAAAATGAAAAAACAAAAAACTGAAAAGTTTTTAGACAGAAAAAGATCATTCAACAGATAATTATGGGATCATTAAAATTCTCAAGAGTAACACCAGACATAAGACAACATTTGAGCAATATGTTAAAGTTTTGAAAGAAAATAAACTTCAATATAAAATTTTACATTCCAGTTAAACTATTGTTTAAATCCTGTATCTAGGGGCTTCCCTGGTGGTGCAGTGGTTGAGAATCTGCCTGCCAATGCACGGGACACGGTTCGAGCCCTGGTCCAGGAAGATCCCACATGCCATGGAGCAACTAAGCCTGTGCACCACAACTACTGATCCTGTGCTCTAGAGCCTTCAAGCCACAACTACTGAGCCTGCATGCTGCAACTACTGAAGACCACGTGCTGCAACTACTGAAGCCCACGTGCCTAGAGCCTGTGCTCCACAAGAGAAGCCACCACAATAAGAAGCCCGCGTACCACCAGGAAGAGTAGCCCTCACTCATTGCAACTAGAGAAAGCCCACGTGCAGCAATGAAGACCCAACGCAGGGAAATTTACCTTCAAGATGGCGAAGGAGTAAGATGTGCAGATCACCTTCTTCCCCATAAATATATCAAAAATACATCTACAAGTGGAACAACTCCTACAGAACACCTACTGAACGCTGCCAGACGACCTCAGACTTCCCAAAAGGCAAGAAAATCCCCACGTACCTGGGTAGGACAAAAGAAAAAAAAAACAGAGACAAAAGAATAGGGACGGGACCTGCACCACTGGGAGGGAGCTGTGAAGGAGGAAAAGTTTCCACACACTAGGAAGCCCCTTCACTGGCAGAGACGAGGGGTGGGATGGGGGAAAGCTTCAGAGCCACGGAGGAGAGAGCAGCAACAGGGTTGCAGAGGGCAAAGCGGAGAGATTCCTGCACAGAGGATCAGTGCCAACCAGCACTCACCAGCCTGAGAGGCTTGTCTGCTCACCCACCTGGGTGGGTTGGGGTTGGGAGCTGAGGTTCGGGTTTCAGAGGTCAGATCCCAGGGAGAGGACTGGGGTTGGCTGCATGAACACAGCCTGAAGGGGGCTAGTGCACCACAGGTAGCCAGGAGGGAGTCCAGGAAAATGTCTGGACCTGCCGAAGAGGCAAGAGACCATTGTTTCAGGGTGCACAAGGAGAGGGGATTCCTTCCCCGTCTGCCCACAGAAGGCAGAGCACCGCCTAAACAAGCTCCAGAGATGGGCGCTTAACTGCAGCTATCACCTCAGACCCCAAAGACGGGTATGAAACACTAAGGCTGCTGCTGCTGCCAGAAAGAATCCTGTGCGCAAGCACAGGTCACTATCCACACCAAACCCCCTCCGGGAGCCTGTGCAGCCCGCCATTGCCAGGGTCCCGTGATCCAGGTACAACTTCCCTGGGAGAACACACGGTGCACCTCAGGCTGTTGCAATGTCACAGCGGCCTCTGCCGCCGCAGGTTCACCCTGCATTCCAATTATGACTACTGTACCCCTCCCTCCACCCACCCTGAGTGAGCCAGAGCCCCTTAATCAACCACTGCTTTAACCCCCTCCTGTCTGGGCAGGGAACAGATGCCTGAGGGTGACCTACAAGCAGAGCTGGGGCCAAAACAAAAGCTGAACACCAGGACCTGTGCAAACAAAGAAGAGAAAAGGAAATTTCTCCATGCAGCCTCAGGAGCAGTGGATTAAATCCCCACAATCAATCTGATGTACCCCACATCTACGGAATACCTAAATAGACAACGAATCATCCCAAAATTGAGGCAGTGGACTTTAGGAGCAACTGTAGAATTGGGGTTTGCTGCCTGCGACTGATTTGTTTCTAATTTTTATGTTTATCTTAGTTTAGTTTTTAGCACTTGTTATCATTGGTGGATTTGTTTATTGGCTTGGTTGCTCTTTTTTAAAAAATTATTATTATTTGTTTATGTTAATACTTATTTTTCTTTCTTTTTTTCTCCCTTTTCTTTGGAGGCGTGTGGCTGACAGAGTCTTGGTGCTCTGGCCTGGTGTCAGACCTGAGCCTCTGACGTACGAGAGCCAAGTTCAGGACACTGGACCACCATACACCTCCCGGTTCCATGTAATATCAGTGAGAGCTCTCCCACAGATCTCCGTCTCAACTCTAGGACCCAGCCACACCCAACGGCCAGCAAGCACCAGGGCTGGATGCACCATGCCAAACAACTCGTAAGACAGGAACGCCCATTAGCAGAGAGGTTACCTAAAATCATACTAAGTTCACAGAAACCCCAAAACACACCAGTGGACGCAGCCCTGCCCACCAGAAAGACAAGATCCAGCCCCCCCACCAGAATACAGGCACCAGTCCCCTCCACCAGGAAGCCTACACAACCCAGTGAACCAACCTTAACCACTGGGGGTGGACACCAAAAACAACGGGAACTACAAACCTGCAGCCTGCGCAAAGGAGACCCCAAACACAGTAAGTTGAGCAAAATAAGAAGACAGAGAAATACACAGCAGAAGAAGGAGCAAGGTAATAACCCACCAGACCAAACAAATGAAGAGGAAATAGTCAGTCTACCTGAAAAAGAATTCAGAGTAATGATAGTAAAGATGATCCAAAATCTTGGAAAGAGAATGCAGAAAATACAACAAATGTTTAACAAGGACCTAGAAGAACTAAAGATCAAACAAACAATAAGGAACAAGACAATAAATGAAATTACAAATTCTCTAGAAGGAATCAATAGCAGAATAACTGAGGCAGAAGAACTGATAAGTGAACTGGAAGATAAAATAGTGGAAATAACTACTGCAGAGCAGAATAAAGAAAAAAGCATGGGGGTTTCCCTGGTGGTGCAGTGGTTAGGAATCTGCCTGCTAATGCAGGGGACACAGGTTCGAGCCCTGGTTCAGGAAGATCCCACATGCTGCAGAGCAGCTAGGCCTGTGCACCACAACTACTGAGCCTGCGCTCTAGAGCCGGTGCCCCAAGATGAGAGAGGCCACCACAATGAGAGGCCCACACACAGCAATGAAGAGTAGCCCCTGCTCACCGCAACTAAAAAGAAAGCCCACGTACAGCAACGAAGACCCAACGCAGCCAAAAATAAATTAATTTAAAAAAAAAGAAATGTATTTCCAATAAAATATAAAAAAAAAAAAAAGAATGAAAAGAATTGAGGACAGACTCAGAGACCACTGGGACAACATTAAACGCACCAACATTCGAATTATACAGGTCCCAGAAGGAGAAGAGAAAAAGAAAATATTTGAAAAGATTATAGCTGAAAACTTCCCTAATATCAGAAGGAAATAGTCAATCAAGCTCAGGAAGCACAGAGAGTCCCCTACAGGATAAATCCAAGGAGAAACACGCCAAGACACATACTAATCAAACTATCAAAAATTAAACACAAAGAAAAATATTAAAAGCAGCAAGGGAAGAGCAGCAAATAACATACAAGGGAATCCCTATAAGGTTAAAGCCGATCTTTCAGCAGAAACTCTGCAAGCCAGAAGGGAGTGGCAGGACATAGTTAAAGAGATGAAAGGGAAAACCCTACAACCAAGATTACTCTACCCAGGAAGGATCTCATTCAGATTCAACGTTGAAATTAAAACCTTTACAGACAAGCAAAAGCTAAGAGAATTCAGCACCACCAAACCAGCTTTACAACAAATGCTAAAGAAACTTCTCTAGGCAGGAAACACAAGAGAAGGAAAAGACCTACAATAACAAACACAAAACAATTAAGAAAGTGGGAATAGGAACACACATATCGATAACTACCTTAAATGTAAATGAATTAAATGCTCCAACCAAAAGACATAGACTGGATGAATGGATACAAAAACAAGACCCGAATATACGCTGTCGACAAGAGACCCACTTCAGACCTAGGGACACATACAGACTGAAAGTGAGGGGATGGAAAAAGATATTCCACACAAATGGAAATCAAAAGAAAGCTGGAGTAGCAATTCTCATATCACACAAAATAGACTTTAAAATAAAGACTTTTACAAGAGACAAAGAAGGACACTACATAATGATCAAGGGATCAATCCAAGAAGAAGATATAACAATTGCAAATATTTATGCCCCAACATAGGAGCACCTCAATAGATAAGGCAAATGCTAACAGTCATAAAAGGGGAAATTGACAGTAACACAATCATAGTAGGGGACTTTACCACCCTCCTTTCACCAATGGACAGATCATCCAAAATGAAAATAAATAAGAAAACACAAGCTTTAAATGGAACATTAGACAAGAAGGACTTCATTGATATTTACAGGACAATCCAACCAAAAAACACAGAATACACTTTCTTCTCAACTGCTCTTGGAACATTCTCCAGGATAGATGATATTTTGGGTCACAATCAAGCCTTGGTAAATTTAAGAAAATTCAAGTCGTATCAAGTATCTTTTCTGACCACAATGTTATGAGATTAGATATCAATCACAGGAAAAAATCTGTAAAAAAAAATACAAACACATGGAGGCTAAACAATACACTACTAAATAACCAAGAGATCACTGAAGAAGTCAAACAGAAAATCAAAAAATACCTAGAAACAAATGACAATGAAAACACAATGACCCAAAACCTATGGGATGAAACAAAAGCAGTTCTAAGAGGGAGGTTTATAGCAATAAAATCCTACCTCAAGAAACAAGAAATATCTCAAATACACAACCTAACCTTACACCTAAAGCAATTAGAGAAAGAAGAATAAAAAAACCCCAAAGTTAGCAGAAGGAAAGAAATCATAAAGATGAGATCAGAAATAAATGAAAAAAAAAAAATGAAGGAAACGATAGCAAAGATCCATAAAACTAAAAGCTGGTTCTTTGAGAAGATAAACAAAATTGATAAACCATTAGTCACACTCATTAAGAAAAGAACGGAGAAGACTCAAACAAATAGACTTAGAAATGAAAAAGGAGAAGTAACAACTGACACTGCAGAAATACAAAGGGTCATGACAGATTACTACAAGCAATTGTATGCCAATAACATGGACAACCTGGAAGAAATGGACACATTCTTAGAAAAGCACAACCTTCTGAGACTGAACCAGGAAGAAATAGAAAATATAAACAGATCAATCACAACCACTGAAATTGAAACTCTGATTAAAAATTTTCCAACAAACAAAAGCCCAGGACCAGGTGGCTTCACAGGCGAATTCTATCAAACATTTAGAGAAGATCTAACACCTATCCTTCTCAAACTCTTCCAATATACAGCAGAGGGAGGAACACTCCCAAACTCATTCTACGAGGCCACCATCACCCTGATACCAAAACCAGACAAAGATGTCACAAAGAAAGAAAACTACAGGCCAATATCACTGATGAACATAGATGCAAAAATCCTCAACAAAATACTAGCAAACAGAATCCAACAGCACATTAAAGGGATCAGACATCATGATCAAGTGGGGTTTATCCCAGGAATGCAAGGATTCTTTAATATGCGCAAATCAATCAATGTGATAAACCATATTAACAAATTGAAGGAGAACAACCATCTGATAATCTCAACAGATGCAGAAAATGCTTTTGACAAAATTCAACACCCATTTATGATAAAAACTCTCCAGAAAGTAGGCATAGAGGGAACCTACCTCAACATAATAAACGCCATATAGGACAAACCCACAGGCAGCAGCATTCTCAATAGTGAAAAACTGAAACCATTTCCTCTAAGATCAGGAACAAGACAAGGTTGCCCACTCTCACCATGATTATTCAACATAGTTTTGGAAGTTTTCGCCTCAGCAATCAGAGAAGAAAAAGCAATAAAAGGATCCAAATCAGAAAAGAAGAAGTAAAACTGTCACTATTTGCAGATGACATGATACTACACATAGAGGATCCTAAAGATGCTACCAGAAAACTACTAGAGCTACTCAATGAATTTGGTAAAGTAGCAGGATACAAAATCAATGCACAGAAATCTCTTGCATTCCTACACACTAACGATGAAAAATCTGAAAGAGAAATTAAGGGAACACTCCCCTTTATCATTGTAACAAAAAGAAAAAAATAACTATGAATTAACCTACCTAAGGAGACAAAAGTCCTGTATGCAGAAAATTATAAGACACTGATGAAAGAAATTAAAGATGATACAAAGAGATGGAGAGACATACCATGTTCTTGGATTGGAAGAATCAACATTGTGAAAATGACTATACTACCCAAAGCAATCTACAGATTCAATGTAATCCTTATCAAACTACCACTGGCATTTTTCACAGAACTAGAACAAAAAATTTCACAATTTGTATGGAAACACAAAAGACCCCGAATAGCCAAAGCAATCTTGAGAAAGAAAAATGGAGCTGGAGGAATCAGGCTCCCTGACTTCAGATTATACTACAAAGCTACAGTCATCAAGACAGTATGGTACTGGCACAAAAACAGACATATAGATCAATGGAACAGGATAGAAAGCCCAGAAATAAACCCATGCACATATGATCACCTTATCTCTGATAAAGGAGGCAAGAATATTCAATGGAGAAAAGACAGTCTCTTCAATAAGTGGTAGTGGGAAAACTGGACAGCTACATGTAAAAGAATGAAATTCGGACACTTCCTAACACCATACACAAAAAATAAACTCAAAATGGATTAAAGACCTAAATGTTAAGGCTAGATACTATAAAACTCTTAGAGGAAAACATAGGCAGGACAGTCTATGACATAAATCACAGCAAGATCCTTTTTGACTCACCTCCTAGAGAAATGGAAATAAAAACAAAAATAAACAAATGGGACCTAATGAAACTTAAAAGCTTTTGCACAACAAAGGAAACCATAAACAAGACAAAAAGACAACCCTCAGAATGGGAGAAAATATTTGCAAACAAAGCAACTGACAGAGGATTAATCTCCAAAATATGCAAGCAGATCATGCAGCTAAAGTCAAAAAAACAAACAACCCAGTCTAAAAATGGGCAGAAGACCTAAATAGACATTTCTCCAAAGAAGATATACAGATTGCCACCAAACACATGAAAGGATGCTCAACATCACTAATCATTAGAGAAATGCAAATCAAAACTACAGTGAGGTATCATCTCACACCATTCAGAATGGCCATCTTTAAAAAGTCTACAAGTAATAAATGCTGGAGAGGGTGTGGAGAGAAAAGGAACCCTCCTACACTACTGGTGGGAATGTACATTGTTGCAGCCACTATGGAGAACAGTATGGAGGTTCCTTAAAAAACTAAAAATAGAACTACCGTAAGACCCAGCAATCCCACTACTGGGCATATACCCTGAGAAAACCATAATTCAAAAAGAGACATGTACCACAATGTTCACTGCACCACTATTTACAATAGCCAGAACATGGAAGCAATCTAAGTTTCCATCAACAGATGAATGGATAAAGAAGATGTGGCACATGTATACAATGGAATATTACTCATCCATAAAAGGAAACGAAATTGAGTTATTTGTAGTGAGGTGTATGGACCTAGAGACTGTCATACAGAGTGAAGTAAGTCAGAAAGAGAAAAACAAATACTGTACGCTAACACATATATATGGAATCCAAAAAACAGGTTCTGAATAACCTAGGGGCAGGACAGGAATAAAGACGCAGATGTAGAGAATGGACTTGAGGACACGGGGAGGGGGAAGGGTAAACGAGACGAAGTGAGAGAGTAGCACTGACATATATACACTACCAAATGGAAAACAGATAGCTAGTGGGAAGCAGCTGCATAGCACAGGGAGATTAGCTCGGTGTTTTATGACCACCTAGAGGGGTGGGATAAGGAGGATGGGACGGAGACGCAAGAGGGAGGGGATATGGGGATATATGTACACATATAGCTGATTCACTTTGTTATACAACAGAAACTAACACAATATTGTAGAGCAATTATACTCTAATAAGGATGTTAAAAAATTTTTTTAAATAAAAACAAACTAGAAGACCCAACGCAGCCAAAACAAAACAAAACAAAAAACTCCTAGTACAATATCGAATAGAATTGGCAGGAAACTACATCTATGTCTTGTTCCTGATTTTAGGGGGAAAGTATTCAGTTTTTTACCATTCAGTATTACAATAGCTGTGGGTGTTTCATAGATAGTCTTTATGAGGCTGAGGAAGTTACCTTAAACTCCTAGTTTGTTAAATGTTCTTATCATGAAATGATGTTGAATTTTATTAAATGCTTCTTATACATCGGTTGAAATGATCATGTAGTTTTTTACTCTTTATCTATTGATATGGTGTACTACATTCAGATGTTAAACCAATTTTGTTTTCCTGGTATAAATCTCATTTGGTCTTAGTGTATAATTCTTTTTCTATGTTACTGGACACATTTGCTAGGGTTCTGTTGAACATTTTTGCATTTATTTTCAAAAGAGATACTAATCTGTAGTTTTTTTCTTGTTATGTCTTTGTCTGGTTTTCTTACCAGAATAATTTATATTCTTAATATAAAAATTTAGGTGTCTTCCGATTAAGATCAAGAAATCACCATATGCCCACAAATACCATTACAATCTAATGTAATATTGGAGGGTTATGCCAATTCTTTAATATGATAAAGGGGTGAAAGAGTTTTAAGTATTGAAAGGGGATAAATGAAACTTTCATTATTTGCAGATGTTATCATTATTTACATAGACACTGAAGTACATCAACATGCAAACTGTTGAGACTAATATGAATGCTTAACGATATTGCAATGTACAAGTTCAACTTAAAAAACGAATACTATTTCTCTACACCAGTAATGACTAACTGGAAAATCTTGTGCAATCTGAGATATCATCCAAAATAGCAGCACAAAATTTAAATAATCTAAAAATTATCTAATAATCTTTTAAATCAATTAAAATCTATTAAAGCATATGAAATTAAATTACATTTTTTGTTTGTCTTACAAGGCATAAAGGAAGATTAGAAAAAAACTAAAAATATATATCTTATTCATGCATATGATGAATTAACACTTATTAGGTCAATTATCTCAGATTAATCCACATATTTGACACAATTTTCATCAATATTAAATTAAAGCCATATGATTCTCAAATTTATGTGGAAGAGTAAACAGATTGAATAAGTAGGTCAACTTACAAAAATACAGAGGTGAATCATTTTACCAAATATTAAGGCATACTACAAAAGACATAATGAAAAATATAATATATATGATGCTTACTCAAGAATTAATAAAACAAACAATGGTACAAAATATGTTTAGAAATAGAATTTCAATTTTTACTTCCACATTTAGATCTTTAATCAAATTGAAAGACTATATTCATGGTGCCAGGTAGGCATTTAGCTTTATTTTTCTGCATTTATTGAGAAGGTTATCCCTACACCATCCAACAAACAATCTGTCCTTCCCCCAACTGGCAGCTGTATCATATATCACATTTTTATATACACATAGAATATTAACATATAACCAATTCGTAAATTTAGGGAAAGATGAAAATATTTGTAAAATAATGATATTTTTCTGGTTTTTGATATTTTTACTTCAAGGGCCCAATCTCTATAAAAATGTTATTAAAATGTTCAAGTATGTAATATTTGGGCAGAGGAACTAGGTAGACCTTTTTCCAAAGAAGACAAACAAATAGCCAACAGGTATGTGAAAAGGTGCTCAACATCACTAATCATCAGGGAAGTGCAAATCAAAACTATAATGATATGGGACTTCCCTCGTGGTGCAGTGGTTAAGAATCCGCCTGCCAATGCAGGGGTCATGGGTTCGAGCCCTGGTCCGGGAAGATGCCACATGCCGCGGGGCAGCTAAGCCTGTGCGCCACAACTACTGAGCCTGTGCTCGAGAGCCTGTGAGCCATAACTACTGAGCTTGCGCGCCGCAACTACTGAAGCCCACGCGCCTAGAGCCCGTGCTCCACAACAAGAGAAGCCACCACAATGAGAAACCCCGTGCACCTCAACGAAGTGTAGCCCCCACTCGCCCCATGCATCTCAACGAAGTGTAGCCCCCGCTCGCTGCAACTAGAGAAAGCCCGCGTGTAGCAACAAAGACCCAACACAGCTAAAAATAAATAAATAAATTTATAAAAAAAAAAAACACACGATGATATATCAGCTCATACATGTTAGAATGGTTAACATCAAAAAGACAACAGATAACAAGGGTTGGCAAAGATGTGGAGAAAAAGAAACTCGGGTGAATTGCTGATGCGTGTGTAAATTGGTGCAACTACTATGAAAAACAGTATAGAAGTTCCTCAAAGAATTAAAAATAGAACTACCATACTATTCAGCAATCCCACTTCTGGGTATATACCCAAAGTAAATGAAAACATGATATCAAAGAGATATCTGCACTCCCATGGTCACTGCAGCATTATTTACAATAGATAAGATATGGTAACAACCTAAGTGTCCATCAATGGATAAATGGCTAAAGAAGATGTGGTGTGTATATATATATATGCACACAATGGACTATTATTTAGCCATGAGAAGAGGAAATCCTGCCATTTATGACAACATGGATGGACTTTAAGGGCATATTCTAAGTGAAATAAGTCAGAGAGAGAAAGACAAATAGTACATGGTACCACTTACATGTAGAATCTTTAAAAAAAAGTCAGACTTTTAGAAAAGTGGTTGCCAAGGGCTAGGAGGTGAGAGAAATAGAGAACTTGGTAAAAGGGGTATGAACTTTCAATTATAAGATTAACGAAGTCTGAGGATCTAATGTAAAATATGGTGACCATAATTGATATCAGTGAAATTTACTGTATTATATCAGTGAAATTTGCTAAGATACTAGAAATTAAATATTCTCACCAAGAAAATGATAAATATGTAAGGTGATGGGTGTGTTAATTAACTAGATGGTGGGAATCCTTTCACAGCATATACAAATATCAAATCACTATGATGTAAACTTTAAATATCTTACAATTTTCTCAATTACACCACAATAAACCTGAAAAATAATGTTCAAGGGCTTCCCTGGTGGCGCAGTGGTTGAGAATCTGCCTGCCAATGCAGGGGACACGGGTTCGAGCCCTGGTCTGGGAGGATCCCACATGCCGCGGAGCGACTAAGCCCGTGAGCCACAATTGCTGAGCCTGCACGTCTGGAGCCTGTGCTCCGCAACGGGAGAGGCCACGATAGTGAGAGGCCCGCGCACCGCGATGAAGAGTGGCCCCCACTTGCCGCAACTAGAGAAAGCTCTCACACAGAAACGAAGACCCAACACAGCCATAAATAAATAAATAAATAAATAAAATTAAAAATAATAATAATAATAATAATAATGTTCAAGTATGGATACCATTAAGATGACACACACAAAAAAACTCAGGGTAAAATGAAGTAGAATGATACCTGAAATTCCTGATGTTATATTGTCAAAAGAGTATTTCCAATTCATTTATTTCTTTATCCAAAAGTTGTTTTTAAGGAAAACTATACATAAACCCTTTTAGAGTATGCTATTTTTTAAAAAGATCTTGAACTAGATAAGAGTGAAAGAAATATCTTGTGTTGAAACATCTAAACCCTACCACATCAGGAGAAAATCTGTTCCTGCATTCAGTAGTATTTATTGAGTATCTTTGTGTGTTGGGTAATGGAGGTACAAAGTAGTCCTCCCTGAGCTTAGAGGCCATGTCAAAAACAATTATTATTCAGTGTGGTAAGTGCTAGGATAGCAGTAAGCATAGAGATCTCTGAAAACACCAAGGAGATCATCTAATGTTGCCTGGCATTGATGGTTAAACTGCAGGAGTTAAGAAAAGTTAGTCCTGTGAAGAAGTTAGAGAAAGGTATTCCAGGCAGAGGCAATTATAAGTGCAAAAATGGAAATGAGAGCCAGCATGGAATATTAAGAGAAAAGAAAGTAGCTATGTGTGCCCTAGAAGTGAGTATGATATGTTCAACTTTCATGTGATGCGAGCATCCATTTTCTATTTAGAAGTCAGCATGGCTGAAAACAATGTTTTTCACAGCATATAGCGCAACTACAGAACTGTTTAGCTTGTAATGTCTGCCTCAGATGTCTAAGTACCAAAGCAATAAAAGGATACTGAAGTGGGACCTGAGGCTGATGGAAGACACACTAATTACACCTGGCTTTAGCGCCACACTTTTATGCATTACTATATCATTCCTTGGAACAGTTTGAGAACCAGGGATTAAATAACAATGCCTTAACTTGAGTGGATTCAGCTCTGAAACATACTGGACTCTCAGCAAAAAGATTGTAGAAAAAGGTAAGGAAGCTACAAATGAATGGGGCTAATACAAAACAATTGATATGCATGAAGGACTGAATTTCAGAAGAGGTGCAAATTAGAATGTCCAAACTGTATGGTGAACTCAAGTTCAATATCTGTAGGGGGTCTACAATCTAGGGCATCCAATATAGTTGGTGGGAAACAGAGGAGATTTTCAAGAAATGGCAATATTTAGGGTTAGGCAGGTAATTCTCAATGGAACCTGGAGATGACAATAATAGATGGTGAAAAAAGGACCCAGCCACCATGGAAAAGGAAGAAATGGTGGCAAGAGATATCGATACAGTGTCATAGCCCTAAACTAGAATAATGAGGTCCCACCAGGAGAATTAAAGACAAAATAAGGAAATCAAACCAGAAGTCTAGTCACATGAATTTAGAAAATACAATGAGCATTTTAAAAGCCTGTCTCTCAAGTACCAGGATTAACTTTGTATGCTATGAACATCAGGCTTAAGAGAACATGGCAAATAAGAACTTCACCTGTGGCTGACCATGGGTTTCCTAAAGTACTGACCGCTATCAGTGGTGGAGGGCTGACTCAGGAATTGGCAACAGTAAACCTGCAAGCCAAAAACATCAGGAGCTGCAAAGGCTATGGAAAGCAGAACTAGATAAAAAGGTAAAACAATACCAATTGTGTTCCAGGGAAATTTTTGGCTATCCATATATTTATTCTACTTGAATAAACACATAGAATAAATCTGAAATGTGCATTAGTTCAAGCCATAGGTTTCTAAATATATATGGTATAAAGTTGACCAATAGCCAGATGATGGGCTGAGCCTTCACTGTTGGTCTAGACATCTTATGCTATGGTAAAATGACTGCTGAATGTAAGCTACCTAATTGTGACTCTGCTATGCATACTGTGTCACACCCAAATAATTTGAAGTTACCTCCCTCAAAGATGAAAAACAGGTTACCAAGGAAAGGATAAAATTGAATTACCATCTACTCATGGAAATTCATTTTCTGTTATCTTACAATGTTTTTGTGCTACATCATTTCTTATATTAACTCTGAAAAAAATTGGAGTGAGCAACAGGATTGTTTTTTAAAAATAAATGTATAACCTATCAAAGGTCATTCTTATGTAATCAGTATTGACTTTCTCCAAAAATGTTCTACCCATTTAAAAATTCTGCTTCAAGCCCAATTTCCAACTCGGTAGCAGGATACACACAATTTGGAAATGACAAAGCCACCCATCAGAAAAGCTCCTTTTGAGTACTTGTTCCACACAAAGGCTGCTGCTCATTGAGTTAGAAAAAGGAAGCCTAGGAGTACAATTACCTTGACTTCTGGAGAAGGGGATTTTGAGGCCTTTGAGCAGGCACGTAGTTAGTTCACTGAATATAAGTGAATCTATTAATATTTCTCTTTATCTTTGTAATAAAGAGACTTATTAATATTGTAAAAATAGGAATCATGGAAAATATTTTGGGAATGAGATAGGAAGAAAGACTATTATCTACTCTCTTTTAAAAGGGGATTTTAATAAGAACATAAATACAGTTTTAGAGAACTATTAAAACTCCAGCCACAAAGGAAATGAAAAACTTGAATTGTCTGTATTCCTGTCATCTCCTCATCCATCCATCTTATAATAGTCTTATTGCAACCAGACATGGTGTGATGAATGCAGAAATGTCAGACAAAAAGGAATGTGTAAAGATAAAAGGCTAGAGTGTAAAAAAATATTTTTAATAAAAAATCCACACAACAAAGAAGTGACTGCATGTTGCTTTTGTTATCGTTTTGTTTCCAAAAGCTGCCTGGGTTGCTAGTTAAAAGTCAGAATTCCATAAAGATAGAAGCAATCCACAAAAGGATCCTGATGTTTCTGAAAAAAAATTATAATACAGAAAAAAATGGACAAATCTACCACCAAAAGTTTCTCTTTCTTTAAAGTAAAGCTCTAAACTCACACACTGAACATCTTTTATTTAAGGATCTCAAAGCACTTTACCAGCAAGTAATTATCCTACCATTTCCTACTATCAGTTGAAGGCTTGGAAACCATAAGAGTCAAGTTCAGCAGGAGGTGTGACACAGAAATACAGAGTGTAAGTTACCTACTTGAGGTCCACAACCATAAATAGGAGACCCACTGTTGCTTCCTTCTGCTTTAACCACTTTCTCTTCTTCCCAAAAATTGCTTGTTTGCTATCTTCCATAGACAAGGAAACTACCTCCTAAAGAGTCTTTTCTCTGTCCAGGCATTAATAGTACATGCCAAATATGCATCATCACCTCTTCTATAGAATATATTTTAGTTAAACCAAACTGCATATAGAAGAGTTTCTCACTGTTAAAGAAAAAATTCCTAAAAACCATCATCAATTTGTTTGTAAGAACTCTGCTTCCTCCAAATTTCCATTTATCCTTGATACAAATATTTATGGACTTTCTTCTCCAATTGTACTCCTCCTCATTGCACATGAAAATTATCATGTGTAATAAAAATGAGACCATTCCATTATTTTCCCAGGTGGTACCATGGATCCTCTTAAAGAGGTTTTTTTTTTAGGAAAAATTCATTGGTTTGTGATAAGAATGGAGGGTCTTCCCCAAGAAACTGAGTATTATTAGGTGAAGTAAAGGTTCAACAGTAAGGAGATACATCTCTGCACAATAGAAAGAGAAGTCTTTGGAGCTTCTGGAGAATATCTAGGACTGAAAGAGTGAACAGTGGAAAGGGAGAGGGTAGAAGGCAAAAAGAAACCAGTCTAATGACAACGGTGTGTGGATTATGAACTGTTACCCATTCCTATAATCCCACTCCACAAAATAACTTCATTAAAGTCAATTAAATTGTGTACTCTAGAATGCAAACTAAGGCACTTGTCACAGATCCCCTCCTTAGCACCAAACCCAGCAGATGAGTAATCAGAATGAAGATTGGACATGGGTGGGCAGGGTGAGATGGAAATAAAAATGAAAGTGAGTTGAGGTTTTTGCTTTATATTGATAGGAAAAATAAGTACAACTGTGGGTCTTAATTAGTGGTAATGAATAGATAATTTAAAATACAACGTACTCTTTCCAATCAAGGAACCAGAATATAATAAAATTTAAACAAAGAAAGTTTTATCTCCAATCAAAGGTGGAAAAGGAAAAAAAATGAAATGTAATTATGAATACAAAATAAAGTGTTAGAAATAAGTCCTTATGTACATTAACTACAGTAAATGGAGTTAAACTCACGCTTTATGAGACATAAACTCTCAAAATAAATTTTTTCCAAATAAATTCAACAGTATGTTATCCTACAGGCCTAAATAACAAATAGTCACTAACTGATGGAGAACAAAGAGATTAAAATATACATTAAGGAATATGTACCAGTCAAAATATAATTTAAGGTTTAAAAAATCCCATTAGAGATAAAGATGAAAATTTCACACTGGAAAAAGACACAACATACTGATAACATATAAAAATCATGAATATACACTCCCAATAGTAGACTCTCAAAATATGTAAAGCAAAAACTAAAATAATTACCAGGAAATTAGACAATTTTTAGTTTTAGTCTACAGTCTAACACATTCATCTAAAAACTGATACATCAAGCAAAGAAAAAAGTAGAAAACTAGAATTATATTTTTAACAAATTTGACCCAATGAATATGTCAAAAAATATATGCCCAGTAAACATAGAATGTACATTCTTTTTACACATACAGAATATACTCAAAAATCCTTCATGAATCAGGTTAAAAAGATAATCTGATAAGGCAAGCATTACCCTAATACTAAAATCAGACAAAGGCATTATAAGAAAAGAAAACTACAGACCAATATTTCTCATAAACAGAGATGCAAACATCCTCAACAAAATATTGGCAAATTGAATCCAACAACATATAAAATGACAAAGTGGGATATACCCCAGGTATACAAAGTTGTTTCAACATTCAAAAAATCAATTACAATACTATAACCCATCACATCAATAGGCTAAAAAAGAAAAATAACAGGGGCATATCAATAGATACAGAAAAAGCATTTGATAAAATACAACACCCTCTCGTGATAAAAACCCTCAGTAAACTAGGAATAGAAGGAAAATTCCTCAACTTGGTAAAGAGTATCTACAAAAACCCTACAGCTAACATCATACTTAATGGTGAGAAACTCAGAGCTTTCCCACTAAGATAAGGAACAAGGCAAGAATGTCCTTTCTCACCACTCCTTTTCAACATTGCACTGGAAGCTACTGCAATAAAACAACAAAAGGAAATAAAAGGTATGCCAATGGGGAAGGAAGAAATAAAACTGTCTTTATTTGCAAATGATATGAACATCTATGTAGAAAATCTGAAACAATCAACAACAACAAAAAACTACTAGAAATAAAAAGTGATATAGCAAGGATGAAGAATACAGGTTAATATACAAAAGTCAATCATTTTACTATATACCAGCAATAACAAATTGAATTTGAAATTAAAACCTTTTACATTAGCACCCCCAAAAATGAAATACTCATGTATAAACCTAACAGAAAATGAACGAGATCTACATGAGCAAAACTACAAAACTCTGATGAACAAAATCAAAGAACAAAATAAACGAAGAGATATTTCATGTTCATGGATAGAAAGACTCAACATTGTAAAGATGTCCATTCTTCCCAACTTCATCTATAGATTCAATGCAATCCTGATCAAAATCTCAGCAAGTTATTTTCTGGATATTGACAAACTGAGTCTAAAGTTTAAATAGGGAGGCAAAAGACCCAGAATTGTCAATACAATATTGAAGGAGAAAAAGTTGAAGCATTGACCCTATAAGACTTCTAGATTACTATAAAGCAACAGTAATCAATACTGTGTGGTACTGGTGAAAGAACAGACAAATAGAGCAATGTAACTGAATAGTGAGCCCAGAAATAGACCCACATGAATTCAGCCAACTGATCTTTAACAAAGGGGCAAAGGCAATACAGTGAAGAAAAGATAGTCTTTTCAACAAATGGTGCTGGTAAAACTGGACATCTGCATGCAAAAAAATGAATCTCGACACAGACCCCACACTCTTCACAAAAATTAACTCAGAATTGATCATAAGCCTAAATGTAAGATGCAAAACTACAAAACTCTTAAAAAATAATACAGGAGAAAACCTAGATGAGCTTGGGTATGACAATTACTTTTAGGTACAACATCAAAGGCACAATCCATGAAGGAAATAATTCATAAGCTGGACTTCATTAAAATTAAAAGCTTCTGCTCTGTGAATGATACTGTAAAGAGAATGAAAAGGCAAGCCACAGACTGAGAGAAAATATTTGCAAAAGACACATCTGATAAAGGGCTGTTATCTAAAATACACAAAGAACTGTTAAAACTCAACAATAAGAAAACAAACAATATAATTTTAAAATGGACCAAAGACTTTAACAGACACCTCAGCAAAGAAGATATACAGATGGTAAACGAGCATAGGAAAAGAAGCTCCACATCATATGTTATCAGGAAAACGCAAATTAAAAGAAAATGCCACCGCAAACTTACCAGAATGGCCAAAATCTGGAACACTGACAACACCAAACGCTGGTGACGGTGTAGAGCAACAGGAACACCGAGGCCCCAATCCTCGCTGAGGCCGCCAGGACACCCTAGTCAGAGTCACAGCGCGGTACTGCCTCTCTCCAGTGGCCCAGCCAGGTGTGGGGAACCAAGCTTCTGGTCCAAAGGCTCTGCAGGGACAGGACAGCCCGAGGTCTGAAGGGGCGGGGGCGGGGTACTGTGCATGCTTGGGCAGCAAGTCTTCCAGGAAACCAAAGGCCAAGGGTAGCACAACTCAGGCTTCTGGCACGGAACTTCGGAACCCCAATGCCACCTCTGCCAAAATCCAAGGCCACAGCAACCTGAACGCACAGTTTCATTCTGAAATCAGAAAACAAGTTTGCCAGGCCAGCAGAGGACCTGAATGGGAGCTCATCTGATAATATCTGGTGCTGTTAGCTTTGACAGCCTTCCATCATCAGTCTCCTGCCGCCCTCCTCCTTCACCTCTTCCTGCAGAGCTGAGTACCGTGCCCTCCATATGCCGCTTGCCTCTACAGTCACAAAAACCACCCACCCGTGAAAGCAGGTCGGCTGCGGCCTGGTCTGCGTGGGTGGAGTACGGCGTTTTCCAGCAAGGCAAACAAGGTGCAGCTGGAGCCCTCGGGGTGCGTTTCTGTGGCTTCGGGTGGGGAAAGTAAGTGTGGGTCCTGATAGAAGGGCAGGCGGAGGATGAGCAGGAAAAGCACTGAGCATCCGGGACAGCTCAGCGGAGGGCGGAGGGCGGAATCAGGCCGCGGCGCCGCGGCGACCACTCTTCGCGGAAGAAGCCTCGCGATTTCTACAGGAACCAGCAGGGGAATCCTGGATGAGAAACACCTGAGTGCGCCAGGTGCCGGCGGCCACTCATCCCAGGCTCGTCCTTAAGGAGTCTGGCACATGCCACTTACCAAGCAAACCTCAGTCCTCACTGACGCCTCCAGAACACCCTAGTCAGAGTCACGGTGCGGCAGTGCCTCTCCCCGGTGGCCCAGCCAAGAACCAAGCTTCCGCCCAAAATCTCTGCAGGTGCCGGAGGTCAGACTGCGGTAGTGAACTGCGCATGCTTGGGCAGCAAGCCTTTCGCCTTCCAGGAAACAGGCCTCAAGGAGCAATTCAGGGTTCTGGCGCCCAGCCCTGGAACCCCAATGCCGCCTCTGCCAAAATCCAAGGCCACAGCAACCTGAACGCACAATTTCATTCTGAAATCAGAAAACAAGTTTGTCAGGCCAGCAGAGGAGAGTTCACTTGATAATAGCGGGTGCTGTCAGCTTTGGCTGCCTTCCACTGCCAGTCTCCAGCCGTCCTCCTCTTTCTCCTCTTTCTGCACACCTGAGTAGGGTGCCCTCCAAATGCCACTTGCCTCTATGTCCATGCAAACCAAAAGATTCACCTGTCTAATGCCTCCAAGAGCTACCGCAATATAAAAAAAATTAGAAATCAAAAGGATAACAAAAAAAAAGAAAAGAAATACCACATAACCGAAAAACCATTATGCTATGTCCAAAAATCAATGGGTCAAAGTTAAATAGCTCAAATTATGAAATACAGTTAAAAGATCATGAAAGTACGGCACACCATAATTTTGGAGGTAAATTGATACACATAGTCAAATTTATAGATGTAAAAACAGCTAACAGGAAATAAGGATGACTAAAAGCAAATTAGCTGAGCATTCAACTCAAAAATTAGAAAATCTATAAAAATGAGAAAAAATTAGAAAATGAAATACTTTTTAAAACTATGTAAGAAGGCAATAATTAACATAAGAGCAAAAGTCAGTGAAATAGAAAAGAAGTAAAAGATTAACAAAACAATCTATTTTTAAAAGACAACTAATATAGGCAATTCTCTAGTAAGATTTATCAAGAAAAATTTAAAAATTAATAAATAAGCAAAATTCAGAATAAAAGAGAGAAACCCACTACTTATAGAGCAGAGGTTTTTTAAACTGTAACTGAATCTTTTGATTGCTAAAATTGGCCAGTAAGAAATAGAAAACTGGAATAGCTCAATAACCATTAAAAATAATGGGATGATAGATAAAAACTTCTCTCCAAAAGAAAGTCACCACCAAGATAGTTTATTCAGGCAGTTTTAATCAACCATCAAAGAAACACATAATAACCTACAGTGTCTATAATTTGTCCTAGAGAACAGAAATAGAGATAAAGCTGCCTCTAATTTTTATAAGACCAATATAATATTTATAACAAAATTAGATATACATTCAAGAAATTAACATTATAGGTCATTCCCATTTGCAAAAGTATTCACAAAAATTCTACGTAAAGGATTACCTAAATGAGCCCAACAATATTTTGTAGAAACATGTAGATTGTATTGTTTTTGCAAATTGTTGTATTAATTTTCCAAATTGAGATGCTTCAAAATTAGATAACTTATTAAACTAACTACATTAATTGATTAAAGGGGAAACTATGTCATTATGAATTATGTAAAAATAAAAGGATTCAATAAAATTTAGCTTTTACTTATTTTTTAAAACCCTTAGCAAAGTAGACAGAGGGAATCAAATAAATGTATAGTAAGTGACTAGCAAAAACATACTACAAATATCATGCATACTTCATGGAGGTTCTGCTCAGTGCAGTAAGACAAGATAACCAAAAGACTTAAATATTCAAATACAGAGTTAAAATGTCATTTGAAAAAGATATGATTGTGTACACAGAAAAAAAAAGAATCAATAGATGAACGTCTAAAATTAATGACACTGTAGCAATATGTGAACATCATCCCCAAAAATCAGCCAAGTTTACCTATACCAGTAATTATCATTTGAATAAAATCTATAGAGTATCTAGGAAATAACCTAACGAAAGCTTTACAAAGCCATTCTGGAAAACATGTAATCATTAAATGACATTTAATAAGACATCCAAATATACGAAAATAGGTGGAGAAATACCCCATACACATGAATGAATGAGTGTATGGGTAGAAAACTTTATTCATTCAGCAATTATTTGTTGAATTCCTGCTGTGTCAGACTCTCATCTTGGTTATAGTGTAAGAGCAGTGAAAAAGAAAAACTAAACTTCCTATCCTTATAGAGCATATATAAGTATATAATTATACAAAGTCTATAACAACATTATAAATATGTCAATTTCTGCCAACTTAGCCTACACGTTCAATGGCAATTGCAGTCAAAATATTTTAAGAGTTTAAAGGAATTTATCACAGGACTACATTGTTGCAGTTTATATTTTACATGAACGATGCCCTTTGGACTCATGCAATGTGACAATTCTAATTTGAAAATTTTAAAATTAATATGGAAGAATAAAATTTAAAAAATAACTATGATAATCCAGAAAAAGTAGAGCAAATAGCAGAGCTTAATTTAATAAGATACTAAGATATTTTACAAGGCTATCGTAATTAAAGCAGTGTTATAATAATAGAAAAAAAAGCCAGATCTAGAAACAGATCCATGTATGTTCAGAGATCCATTATATATAACATATCCACTTTATACCAACGTGACTTACAAATATAATTCAGACAACATGAAATATTGGAAAGGATTGCGGGATTATGAACTAGTGGAGTCATTTTAGGGTACAATCAGACAGAGTATAGTGTAACTAAGTATAGTATGTGCATACCCCATGCTCCATTCCACTCTCTGCTTTAAAAGTCACTCTATTGCACTCTGGCACCCCAGAGAAACTCTTAAACATGAATACAAAGCTGGAGGTACAAACATGCTCTTTGTAGCATTGTTTGTAATAGCAAAGAATTGAAAGCGTCTCTAAATATCTATCTAGGTAAAGAGAGAAATAAAATGTTGTATTAAGTATTGCTGAATGCTAAAATTATGTGTATCAACATGGAAAGATCTGTAAAAAGGTTTGTAAAAAAACTTAGAAGCAGAACAAGAAGTACAACAAAATGCCACTTTATATTTTAAATAAATGCACAACATATATAAAACATAAACACAAAATATATCTTACATATTATTATACATTTTATGATATGAATTTATATAAAAATTAATGCATAGAAGATAGATACACATGGAAAGTAGATGTAAGTGGAAAATTATACTGGGAAAGATTCTTTTTTTAATTTAAAGAAATACAAATAAAATCAATTAAACTCATGAATGCTTGTTTGAATGATATTTTGGCACTGAAAATCAGTTAAGGAGCTAGATTTCACCTTGGAGAAATACACTGTAGGGCAGAAACAAAATAAGAAGACAAAACTGAGAAGCAGAGAATTCCAGCCTACCCAAGTCCTCCATCACTCTCCCTACACAAAGGAAAAACAGAAATATTGATGGAGGCTCCGGATTTCCACAGACCATGGATTTGGAGAAAACAAGTCACCACTGTCATGTAGATAGTACAGGGCTGTAGCAGCTCCCAACGGACATTTCACTTAACATTTATAACAATCACCCTTTTATTGAGGGCAAGGGCTGTATCTTAATTTAGATAATTTCATCAATGCACAATACATTTCTTATGCATAAGATACTGTGCTAGAAGATGATAGAAAGGACAGAGAAGATGTCTTTTTTTTTTTTTTTTTTGGCTGTGTTGGGTCTGTGTTTCTGTGCGAGGGCTTTCTCTAGTTGCGGCAAATGAGGGCCACTCTTCATCGCGGTGCGCGGGCCTCTCACTATCACGGCCTCTCTTGTTGCGGAGCACAGACTCCAGACGCGCAGGCTCAGTAATTGTGGCTCACGGGCCTAGTTGCTCCGCGGCATGTGGGATCATCCCAGACCAGAGCTCGAACCCGTGTCCCCTGCATTGGCAGGCAGATTCTCAACCACTGCGCCATCAGGAAAGTCCCAAGAAGATGTCTTTTTAATTATATTTGTAGAATGTCCAAAATAGCCTCACACATGCAAAATACCCATCATGTTCAGAGAAATTAAATGACTTGCCCAATAACACAGTAAATGGACTGAAAGTGAGAAACTGAAATACCAAAAGTTTTATGCAATTTAGATAGATGTTGAGGATAGGATCAGAAGAATAAATTCACAGCACTATTGTACTTAACAAGAAAAACAGATAATACAATATTAAGTATGGAAGTAGATAAACTGAATGATGTGAAAAATATGGGAATGTTATATTGGATGGGCTCAAAAGATAGAAGTAGGTCACTATAGAAGTAAAGACTATAAATTATGGGAATAATAAATACCTAGTTGTTGTTTCTTTTTTATCTCCAGTGTAAATGGTTTGACCTCACTGGGATGCCTTGCTCATACTCAGCCTTGGGCAGTCTTCCAACACAGGGCCTGAATCAGCAAGGTCTTTTCTAAATCAGACAGCACTACTGCTCTTGTATCATGATTCACAGCTCTGACGTCACTGTGGTGACCTTGTTTGGGTAGTACTAAGTACATTACCAGTATCAGCAATAATTAGTCAATTAATCACCTAATTGTTAAGTGATCCCAAGTCGGGATAAATAGTAACATGTGATATTATTTTTCAAATTTCCACCAGGACTGTAGAAACTATGGATTTATTGATGAGTAGGTGAGCACCATTTGAGAACGAACAGTAGTTTTGGCTTTCAGCATGGGCAGCCTCTGGGACAGCATTTCCATCCTTTGGACAGGAAATAGAAATTTTTATTCTCCTTGCCAGCCCTACCCAGGGCCACAAGCAGAAATGTGAAGATTACTGTTCTCCAAGAAAGAGACATGAATATAACCACAGGCCAACAACATCATTAGCCATCCATTCAATACTCTGGTAATGACTGATGTGCAAAGGGAAGCATTAGTCTCCTGGGATTGTCCAGAGTGGCTCATGACAGTAAGCGTAATTACGGTCAGCCATAAGTCATCAATGTTACTGTACTTCCCTTAAGAAACTCTTTCTCCATGGCCACAAGGGTTTGCACAGGGAGTCTACCTTGCATATTTAACATTAGCATTTTCTTTCAATCTCTGAAAGGGGTGGTATTCAAATAGAAATTAAAACTTTAACTTCCTTATCCATAAAAGGAGATGGTTCAACTTGATGTCCTTAAAGAGTTTTATTATTCTAAGTCAGGATTTTTCATATTTACTCAAAGGGATTTTTATTTTCTTCTTTTCCCATATTTGACTTCTTATCTTGGTGCTCTGTGGCCCAAAATTAAAAGGAAAGTTTACTTCTGAAGAATATATTTGGGATATATAGGATCTGAACTAGAGTGAGTGTAGGTACTCTCCTTAATTGAAATAATTTTTTAAATGCAAAAAAAAAACCAAATAATAAAAACCTCTGTAATGTCAGAGGTGAGAAGTGTGATCATTTGTGAGCAGTAAACACACTTTTTTTCCCCACAGGTGATACAAAGGTGATAGGAAAATGGATGGCCTCATGGATGGTAATTTTGAGGTTGTTTGTTCTGAGGAACAAGAAAAAATATGATGGCTTGGTGGAGTCCCTAAAGTTGATACTCTACTAAACGGAGAGAATCATGTAAGAAAGAGAGACTTCTAGTTCAAGAAGTAAAGAGTAAATTAATCGGCTTCTTTTCCCTCCCAAACTCCCTTTGAAATGGCAGAAAACATAATAAAAATTAATACATATGGTCTTAAAAAAATGTTTACCCAGACAAGATATTATGAGAACTTTCTGGAAGAGAAATGCAGAGCATCTGGCATCAGCTAGATGGAGAAATAAGAGCCCAGAAAGTATAAGCTAAAGACATAGAAAAGATCTGAAGAAACTAAGAGCCGTTCTTTCCAACAGAATTCTGGATTAACTTCACACAGAGTCTAGTACAGAAGGTGGAAACAGATTGCGGGTAATTAGTAATTGTACCAATGGAAATTCTGAACTAGTAGTCCTAATTCTCCTGTGTAGGAGATAGATGGAGATGTGAACTGCAGTTTGGCCCTAGACAAATCTACAAGAACATGTCTAGAATAAGTAAAGTTGATAGAGGAGCAGTTATTTCCTAGTATGAATGTATATTAATACATACACACATACACAAAATATATACTTGTATAGTTATAAAAGAGGAGTTTGTCATTCTCTGTTTTATAAAATGGAACCATATTATGCCAAATTTTCTGAAGCACTGAAATAAAAAGCAATTTTAAACCCATAGCTTGCCTGTCATGTGTCAAATCTCAGAATATATGATAGAACTTCTAGAGAATAGGAGAGATTGCTGCGATTAATCCACATGAAATGAAGAATTATTATTCTAACCATTACATCGACTTAACAAGACTCACTGACTGGTAAATTTGAAAGAATTTGACCTTATAAATAAATAAAATATACATGAATAAATATGGTACATTATAGCTTAATTCAAAATAACATTTTCAGATATTTAAGGATCCAGAAAGTTCACCATCCATATATTCCTTCTAAAAAATGTATTCTTGGAAAAACTCTAGTAAAATAAAAAATCCAAAAGACAAACATGGGATCCAAGATATGGTAAAATCAGTCTTTGGCTGCCATAACAAAATATCATAGACAGGGTGGCTTAAACAACAGAAACTTATTTTCTCACAGTTCTGGGGACTGGAAATCTGATATTAGGATGCCAGCATGGTTTGTTTCTGGTGCGTTCTCACTTCTGGCTTGCAGAAAGCTGCCATCTTACTGTGTGTTCACATGACCTCTTCTTCATGCACACATGAAGACAGAAGTGAGCTCTCTCTTGTCTCTCATAAGGACACTAATTCCATCAGTTAGGGCTCTACCGTTAAGACCTCATTTAACCATAGTTTCCTCCTAAAGGCCCTATTTCCAAATACAGTCACACGAAGAGTTAGGGCCTCAACATATGAATTTTGGAGGGACATGATTCAGTGCAAAGCACCTAAAGTATGCAATTAAAAAAATTTCAGTATGAAAGCTGTGTCATCAGGTCAAACATTTACTGGTTCAAATTAGAAGTGGAAGTCTGAGAACTTTGTGTAAAAATGTCTTTAAAATGAGAATAAATATTATTATACAATTTTACAGTAAGAATGTACAAATTAAATTATAACATGCTGCTAATGAGAAGGTATCCCTTTTCTTATCAATAAGAAAATAAGTTTCCAATTAGAAACAAATACAAATTAAAAGTTATAATCTAAACAAAATAATATATGAAATGATTTTGAACAATTGATTAGAACATAAGTAATGATGCTCTCTGAAATAACAAAGCCAAAACATTTAGTCATGTATTTCAGGACAGATAAGACTAACTAGTACTCTTAATTTATAGTTTGTGTGTTTTCTAAAAGTAATTTGTCATTTTACCATACATTGTCCTTACAGAGCAGTCTTTTCATATTAATTTCTCTTAGAGAGTAATTCTAAAAGTTGGCTTGAATTTTAATTTTTTTTTAAGTTAATGAAAGGTGAACTGATGTTTATGAAATAGTACACTATTTAGTACATAGTGTACTAAACTTAGTACACTAAGGTTTACTATCTGCACACTTAACTCTATGCTAAGAAATTAGAAGTTCAAAAATCTCAATAACCATACCCACAACAATAAAATATACCCAAAATCTTTACATTTTTTTCTAACTTTTAAATTTTAACTTTGGTGAAAACTTCTAGCAATGAATACATATTTTTTTAAATGAACTAATTTTAGTATACCCTTCAGTTACATTTTTTTCTTCTGTCAAATTCAAGTAGCTAAACAGTGTTTTTACTTTAAAAATGTCAACCATCGTTCTTTAGATAGCATGGATATGAGTGATTTCAATTTTATCCTTTTCTATATTTTCCAAATTGCCCATCACAAGCATATTACTACTCTTAAAATCAGAACAGACTCATGAATGCTATTTTTAATTTAAATGTCAAATAATATTGATATTAAAGATAAAATAGCTGAGGGAGGCTATAACCCAGTCATGGCTCTAATTCTCTCTGAACTAGAGACAAGAAAGACAGAATTAAAAGAAAGGAGAGAGAGATCACTAGACTAAATGTTTTCCAGTGTTGGAAACGACTGAGTAGACCAGAAGCCAACCCCCAAATATATGTGGATGTTAGTCAAGTTGGTAAGTAAAATGTATCTGTCCTACATGCTCTTAATACCTTGGAAGACCTTTCCTCCTATCAACTTTATCTATTTTGGTTTTCCTTGATTTTTTTTAATCAACTTGGATTATTTATTGCAAAAAGTACGAGTGAAGAGAGCAGCCAAAGTCAATCCCTGAGGCTTGTCTTAATTCAATAATAATAATAACAACAACAACTGACATTTGTTGAGTACTCTGTGACAGGGACTATTTTAAGCACTTTACATTCAGTAGTTTATTCAATTCTTTCAACCTGTGTAGAGGAAGGTATGACCACCCTCACCTTACAGACAAAAAAACCCAGACTTAAAAAATTTAAGTCACTTGCCCCAGGTCACTGAGAGCAAGTGGGAGCTCAGTTCTAATCTAGAAAGTCTGACTGCTGAGGCCAGCTCAACACTACTGCACTAAGCTGTTCCTAACTGTACAAAAAAAAGGATGATCAACACTTGTTCCCAGATGAATGCAGAACCATGTGCCAGTAAAAAGGAGGCTTAGTTTTCAATTTTCAACTTGGTTTACTAAAAAGACACAAAGTTGCTATGTGTGACTAAACTTGCTACACCAGAAATGAAATTGGTTAGTGCTGGAAAAACATTTGACAGATTACAAAGTACTATTACATGTTAGAACTCATTTAATTGACCTCAAAATGTGAAAGGACCAGTAGCAGCATTATTTTGTAGCTGAGGAATATGAGCATCAAGGGGCAGTGATGACTCGCCGAGTCAGAACAAAACCACTTTTTCTAACCTGGATCTTATGCTCTTTTCATTACTATTTCTGAGATAAATGCCAATAAATAAATAAATAAATAAAAATGAAAGAAATCTTTAAAGTCTGTCTTTGTTTGAGAAATGCCAGAGAGAAATATGGAATTCTCTTTATTTGTAGCTATGATATGTTTTCCCCCTTATCCTTGCTCTCCACTCCGGTCCCCACCACTCACACCCCGTCCCCCACAGGTACCTGCTCTACTGTTTCAACTTATGCCCTTAAATTAGACCCAGCAATTCCACTCCTGGGTATATATCTGAAAAACACAAAAACACTAATTTTCAAAGATCCATGCACCCCAATGTTCATAGCAGCACTGTTTATAATAGCCAAGATATGGAAGCAACCTAAGTGTCCATCAACAAATGAATGGATAAAGAAGATGTGGTATCTGTATACAATGGAACACTACTCAGCCATAAAAAAGAATGAAATTTTGCCTTTTGTAGTAACATGGATGGGCCTGGAGGGTATTATGCTTAGTGAAATAGGTCAGACAGAGAATGATAAATACTCTATGATATCACTTATATGTGAAATCTAAAAAATACAAAAAACTAGTGAATATCACAAAACAGAAGCAGACTCACAGATACAGAGAACAAACTAGTGGTTACTAGTGGGGACAAGGAAGGGGGAGGGGAAATACAGGGGTAAGGGAATAAGAGGTATAAACTACTAGCTATAAAATAAGCTACAAGAATATATTGTACAACATGGGGAATATAGCCAATATTTTATAATAACTATAAATGGAGTATAAACTTTAAAAATTGTGAATTACTATACACATTTTACTTTATAATATTGTACATCAACTATACTTCAATTAAAAAATAATAATACATTTTTTAATTAGCATGTATTCTTATAAAATGGTATACTGAAAAACTCTAATGTTTCTCCTCAACTACTACAATACCTCTGGCCACCAAATGTGTAGGGATTTTTCCCCTCACAGTGACAAATTTTCTGACACCAGGTGGGTGTCCTACAATTCAATTCAGTTCTCATACTGTCTACTTGGAGTTAGTGTCAGATCTCACAAGATAAGAGCTTCTTCCTACAAAACTGTCCCCACCTTAGAGGCCAACCACAATTCCAGGTTGTCACCTGTACTTCTGACCAACTGGCTATAAATTGGTCTTATAGCCCATGAGCTCCTACTCTGCTTCAGTAATTTGCTAGGGATGTTTCACAGAACTCACGGGATCACTTATTTACATTTACTGGTTTACGATATAATAAATGATATGACAAAGGATAAAGACGAATAGCGAGATAAAGAGAGGCAAAGGGCAAGGTCCAGAGCAGGAGTTTCTGTCCCTGTGGAGTTAGGGTGCAGCACCCTCCCAGCACATGGATATATGTTCACCAGTCTAGATGCTCTCCACACCCTATAGTTCAGAGATCTTTATGGAGGCTTCATCACAGAGACATGACCAATTATTGACTCAATCTCCAACCCTTCTTTTCTCCCCAGAGGATGAGGCATGGGGACTTAAAGTTCCAAGCTTCTAATCATGGCTTGGCTTTTCTGGTGACCAGCCTCCATCATGAAGCCATCCAGGAGCCCACCAAGAGTAACCCTATTAGAACAAAAGACACTCCTATCGCCTAGGGAATTCCAAGAGATTTAGGAGCTCTGTATTAGGAACCAGGGTCAAAGATCAAATATTAGAACAAAAGATGCTCCCATCACCTTTATTACTTAGGAAATTGCAAAGGTTTTAGAAACTTTGGCCAGGAGCTGAAGACAAAGACCAAATACATATTTCTTATATGTCACAACATCACAAATGGGTTTATATCTCATGCACTAATTTACATAAATGGCATTAAGCTGTGACTCATTCGTCTTAGAATTTAGGACTAGCTCCTTAGTGGCCTGGGGGGAACAGAAGCAGGGTGAATTATATGCTTTCCATGCTTGGCAGCATAGAGAATCCTGGATACCAAAGGAGTATCTCTGCCTATGTTGACTGGCTACCTTCACCACCTTCTGTTTCATTTATATTCTCTTAGCTAAAACAAATAAATTATTAGTCTGAATCAAATATATATATATAAATGTATTAAAAAATAAAAATTTTATTTAAAATTTATAAAAATTTATCTTTGTTTTATCAATATCATGTTTGAGATTTGTATTTATATCTAGTTCACTGTTTATAGTTCTGTGATTTTCCTTACTATGAAATCACCACACCTTACTACTCACTCTCCTAGTGATAGAAACCTACTCTGCCCTCATCTCCCCTCTACCACAAACAATGGCCTGACAAAAACCCCTAAACATGTTTCCTTAGTGACTGTGAAAAAATTTCCTGCCTAGTGGCAAGTTATCATGTATATCTAATGTTTAATCTGGATAGTTGGTGGAAGTATATCCTAATTATTCAGTTCTGATTAAGAAATAATGAAGCCCTCAAAGCAGCTGAATGTGAACATTTGAACATGGAAAGTGATAGAAAATATAAGAAGAAGCAAGAAAGAAAAAAAACTTCCTGGCATATATCCATGGGGGTGGAGGGTCATAGAGCTGGCATATTCTTAATTTCACTAAAGACTGGCTGACTGCTTCCCAGAAAAAATGTACTATTTACATTCTCACTAACAGAGCATAGAAGTTACAGTCACCCACATCCTCTCCTCACTTAGTAGCATGCTCCTTTCTAATCATGACTAATCTGATGTATGTAAAATCATATTTCAGCATTAAATTAATTTCCATTTCTTGAATGACTACTTTACACTGGCAAATCAGGCTTTCCCTCATCTAAATTATCAACTCATATCCTTTGCCCATTTTTCATTTGATTTTCTGCCTTTTTCTTGTTTTTAATTCTAGAAATTGACCTCTTCTTGATTTTACAAAATTCCAATATTGTCTCCAGCAGTCATTTATCACCTTAGTTTGTCTTTGGCTTCCTTTATTGAGCAAGCACCTTTCATTTCAATGTAACCCCATATCTAGCCATTTACCATCTTAGAATTTGTGCTTTGGGAACTTCATTTAAAAGTTTTTCTTCTCCCCTAAGTTACAAAATATCCTCTATGTTTTCTTCTATCAGTCATATTTAACCTTTCATAGTAATGTCTTTAATGCATTAAATCTACTGTTGGATTGGTAAAACAGGGATCTGCTTTATTTTTCTCCATGTGGGAAGGTAGGTTTTGCTAATGCCATACACTAAGCCATCCCTTCCCCTTGCTTTGTGGTCATTTTTATTATGCCTTATATTCCCAGAATACAAACAGATTTCACAGGAGGACCTCATAATGGTAAAAGATTTTCACCAAAACAGTAGCTATGATTCTTGAATAAAGGAAATTAATTAGCCTATATTCCCCTTTCATTGTCTGGGGTTCAACTTTTACTTAAGTTACAAGAACTACATTTTACCATGCAGTATGTAATTACCAGCTACCCACTCCACTCTTCAAATTCTCTCACCTTTTCAAATCTCCAGGCTTCTCTGTAAGCACTTCGCCTTAGCAAACACTGATCTGCCCAGCCTCTACATCAGGGTTTCTTAAAAGCCTATACATTTCTTGGCAAAGCTCGCCACTAACTTGCTCTGCCTATGTAAAACATTGGTCTTCCTGAGCTAAATTGTGAGACTTCTTTTTTAAGAAGAGCTGCATGAGGTGACAGTCAAAAATACTATGCAGCATGCATAATAATATATGGGTAATAAAATCGCATGCTTCAAGTAATTACTGCAGGAATTAGGAACCAGAGCTCACCTCTTCCATAAATAGCACTGTCCAAATCACTCGAGGCTTGGTGTATAAATGTGTGTGTTTAAGTATGAGTGTTTTTGTGTGTTTGTGTGAGGGAGAGAGACAAATCATATATATTAATAGAGGCTGTGAGGTGAGACACAATATGCTTCTTCCTTCTAAACTTCTGAAATCAGCCGTTGGGAGAAATCAGAGCCTAGAAGGCATAGGGTTATGTTCTACATGGGCATAATAAATCCCAGATATTCACAGTTCATCCATGCCACATTGCTCACTAGAGAATAATCTCCCCTGAGGCTCTGCCTAGGTCAAAAACGCCAACAGGCATTTATAAAAGAGATTGCTTCTAGGATTCCTTTTGTGAAACAGTTGTTTCTCCCTCTTGTGGTTTGGGTACATTTGACAGGTTGGGAGCAAATCTAACATTTTGACTGTACCACTATTGCATAAAATACTGTAAAAAACAAACAAGCAAAAAAAACCCACTTTTGCCAGGATTTTCTCTATAATGCAAACTTACTTCATTTAATGCTAATTCAGCTCTATACAGGAACACTTAAATGATAAAAGCCCTTTTTGGTGGAGTTATTATTCTGAACTCTAATCCTAAAGGGATCAATGCCTTTCACCATCTCAGCTTGGGCTAGTAATAACCCACTCAGAAGACGATATGAAGATCATTGACCTAATTTCAAAAAGGTTAATAAAAATCATATTTATCTAATAAAAGGTTATAGGACAGCTTAAAACTTAAATGAGTCTTCTTTGCTTTCGGATTATATGAACTCAGTGTACATTGATTATATCTTTCTCACTAGACTATAAGCTCCTTGGAGGCCAGGACTATGCTTTTTTCACCTTTATATTCTCCGTGCCTGACATGTTACAGACAATCAACAAATTAAAGTTATTCAATCTGACTATTAATATTGATCAGAAGCTCTGATTGGCAGTTTGATATTTTACTGATGACAAAAATATGGAGACTACAAATTAATGATTACTTTATAAAGATACTTTGTCTGAGAGGTAGAGTTCACAGAAGAGGGGGATTAATTTTTTTAAGTAGGGAATCATGCAATTATACTAATTACTGCATCTCCCCAACTTTGGATTTCTCCAATGTGGGAGATGAATACTGAATGCCACAGAACATAAAATTGATTTAAGAGTAAAACTATAACAAACATGGTTCCTTAAATATGTGGTCTTGTTTTCTTGGTAATTCATCTGTAATGCAGTTATGAGGATTTGTGTAGAAATCATAAGGTGATGATATAATAAGAAAATTCCATGATCTGCGTCCTATAAACCCCTCATACTCCAACACTATGGTTCCTAAGTCTTTGTCTTCTTTTAGGGTCCGACTCACTTATTTCAGATGCTGTTCCCATATCCAGTGTTAGACATTTGATTACTCCTCCCCACAGTTGAAATTATTTGCTTCTTCTCTGGCACTATCATAACACAAATTTTAAAATGTTATGGAGGGCTTCCCTGGTGGCGCAGTGGTTGAGAGTCCACCTGCCGGTGCAGGGGACACGGGTTCGAGCTGGGAGGATCCCACATGCCGCGGAGCAGCTGGGCCCGTGGGCCACAACTGCTGAGCCTGCGTGTCTGGAGCTTGTGCTCCGCAACAAGAGAGGCCACGATAGTGAGAGGCCCGCGCACCGCGATGAAGAGTGGCATCCGCTTGCCGCAACTGGAGAAAGCCCTTGCACGGAGGCGAGGGCCCAACACAGCCAAAAATAAAAGTAAATAAATAATAAAAATAAAGGAATTGCTTAAAAAAAAAAAAATGTTATGGCATTTTTCAAAAAAAAAAAAAAGAGAGATACAAGCTACTATGTATAAAATAGATCAGCAACAAGGATATATTGTATAGCACAGGGAATTATAGCCATTATTGTGTAATAACTTTTAATGGAGTATAACCTGTAAAAATACTGAATCACTAAGCTGTACACCTGAAACTAATAAAATAAATGAAATATGCTTCAATGGAAAAATTTAATAAAAAATAAAATATTGCATAGAAAAATTAATAAGAGTAAATAAGACAGTGCAAGTCCTGCCTTCAGAATTTCATAGAAGAGAGAAATTAAATAGAGGGTTATAATTTACAGTTAAGTAATGAACTATAATTTCCATAATTGGACTTCCCTGGCAGTCCATTGGTTAAGACTCTGAGCTTCCAATGCAGGGGGCACATGTTCAATCCCTGGTTGGGGAACTAAGATCCCACATGCCACGTGGCACAGCCAAATAAATAAATAAATAAATAAATAAATAAATAAATAAATAAATAAATAAATATACACACACACATATATGTGTGTGCATATATATATATATATACATATATATATAATTCCATAGTTCTTACACATGAAGATAGTTAATGGTAACATTTTTTAATTTAAAAAAAAGGTTTTGTTAGAGTGTGGCTGCTTTGTGATGTTGTGTTGGTTTCTGCTGTGTGGCAGGGTGGATCGGTCACATGTATACATATATCCCTTCTTCCTTGGATTTAATGGTAATGTTTTAGTGTATGTTTATTCAAGCTATTTATAAAAGCAATATATTCATAAAAATTTTAAAAATTAGATAATACTGTAATACTGTTTTCTAATCTGTCTCTTTAACATAATAAATTTTGTGACTATTTCTTTAAAAAAAAATGTTACGGCATTTTTCAACTCAAAACTACAATGAGGTACCACCTCACACCAGTCAGAATGGCCATCACCAAAAAGTCTACAAATAACAAACGCTGGAGAGGGTATGGAGAAAAGGGAACCTCCTACACTGTAAATTGGTGCAGCCACTATGGAGAACAGCATGGAGTTCCTCAAAAAACTAAAAATAGAGCTACCATATGATCCAGCAATCCCACTCCTGGGCACACATCTGCACAAAACTGTAATTCAAAAAGATACATGCACCCCTATGTTCATAGCAGCCTTATTTACAATAGCCAAGTCACGGAAACCACCTAAATGTCCATCAATAGATGAATGGATAAAGATGTGGTATATATATATACAGTGGAATACTACTTAGCCATAAAAAAAGAATGAAATAACACCATTTGCAGCAACATGGATGGACCTGGAGATTATCATACTAAGTGAAGTAAGTCAGAAAGAGAAAGGCAAATACCTTATGATATCACATGTGTGGAATCTAAAGTCTGAGACAAATGAACTTATCTATGAAAAAAAATAGACTCACACACATAGAGAAAAGACTTGTGGTTGCCAAGGGGGTGGGGCGGGGAGGGCAGTGGATGGGAGTTTGGGATCTGCAGATGCAAACTATTATATATAGAATGGATAAACAAGGTCCTACTGTATACCACAGGGAACTGTATTTAATATCCTGAAATAAACCACAATGGAAAAGAATATGAAAAAGTATATATATATATAACTGAATCACTTTGCTGTGCACCAAAAACTAACACAAAATTGTAAACTGACTATACTTCCATTTTTTAAAATGTTATGGCATTTTAAAAAAAAGAAAATAATATGCAATCCTGGACAGAACTAATTGTACCCAGAAATACTTCACCAGGGATTAACTCTTATTTTTTACAATCACCAATAGACTGCTAAAGTTTTTAACTGCTATCAAAGAGTCAGAAATATGAATTTGTGGGCAATGTGAATGTTCATGGCAGTCCAGGTGAGATGAAAACAAGAAGAGGATATGAGAAGGTAAATGTCATAAATAAATCAATTCCAAAAAATGCAATGTAATATATAGTAAAAAAAAAAAAAAAAATCACTCCACAGAAGAGAATATCATAGATAGGAATGGAAAAAATGTTAGTTTGCCAGTCTCAACTGCCTGGCATTAAAAAATGTCAAAAGCAGCAATCAAATGGCTAGAACATTTTGATCATTTTGGAAGTAGTCTTCTTCACAAATTGTCCTAAAAAGCAACACAATAACTGGCATATGGAAGCAGGTCAACAAAAGTTTATTAAAGACATAAGATCAAAGTTGGCAGAGTTCTCATCTGTTAACAGCCTGTCCTCCGTTTACCTGGATTCCTAAAAATAAAACACTGCTTGCTAAATAGAGAAAAAGGTCAGGCTGGGGATGGGTGGCATACACAAGTAAGAGGATGGAGGTCCTTATTTCCTAAACCATGACAAATCTCTACCCTTTCCTACCTTCTATCAGTAAATTCCACTGAGAAAGAGTTTTCTCCGTGTTCAGACTTTTTGATAGTTACACTTCATTGAACAAATAATTCTCTCTCTCAATGTCAGATTAAAAATCTGATGAAACAGGGAGCAATAAATATGATTATTACTAGAATTTGCATATAAAAATTTACAGGAAAATACTGAATATGAGTGTTTTAAATGGCCCTGACTTTGTAAAAAAGAGATAGAATGTAAAATTAATGGTATTTACTCTCCTTTGAAATTTTCTTAGTGGTTTTTTTTTTTTTTGAAAAATCATCTTTGAGATGAAGATGTTAATATGTGGACTGTTAAGTCATAGACTGTTCAGCTCAAATCTTGATCTCTTTATTCTAGGACCTTGGAACTGACTCTGTGGCCAAGAAAGGAAAAAGAGTCTACATAGACAATAAGTATTAACAGAGTTAATTATTGGAAGGATGGAAAATTGGGTCATACCAGCATGTAGCATTTTAAAGGCCTAATTGAAGAGAGTTCTATACAAAACTTATTCTTTTTTTTCAAACTTTTTTATTGAAGTATAGTTGATTTACAATGCTGTGTTCATTTCTGCTGTACAGCAAAGTGATTTAGTTATACATGTATATATATATTCTTCTTTATATTCTTTTCCATTATGGTTTATCACAGGATACAAAACTTATTCTTATAATGCTGAAAACATACTTACTGGATGAAGTAAAGCATTCACAACCTACAGGTGGGTGGATTTACTTCAGTTTCCAAACTCAGGCTCTACACAGGCACAGAGACTATATTTTCCTTTACAAGGAAAATATTTTCTGCTTACAACAGAATCAGAATACACCTGACTCAAGAATTTTGTACAGCTTTGTGATGGAATAGGCAGTACAGCAAATGTTATTTGGATGCTTAAGACATCTCAGCGGTTTTTGAAACTGCAAGGAGAAATTGGGACAGTTCCTGAAAGTCTGGGATATACAATCTCTATAACCATGGAAATTACAAAGTTAGAGGTCAAGGTAAGGAGAAGGAAAAAGAAAAAAGGAAATTCAAGAGTCAGACAAACTGCCTAGGAAAATGATATTATTTTAAATAGAAAGCTTTGGAACATCAAGATTCAGGTATAGAAAGTCTTCTAATATACTGAAAATCTGTTGCCATGTGAAAATTACAATTAGCCAAATCAATTAGCAAAATATCACATGTACCACGAATGGGCAGGGGGATTTTTATGAAGCATTTGCCTAGTTAGGCAAATTCACTAAAGTAAGGCTGTGTCATCTAGAGAAGAAAAGAAAATGGCTAATGACAGAAAATGTAAATTAGCTAAAACAAGACATAAAATGGAATTAGCACATGCCCAAACCAACACACCTTCTCTCCCTGCTTTTCTTCCCTGCAAAAAAATAAACAAATAGAGAAATAAATTCTTTAAGAAAGGTGCCTTAGCAGGCTTGCCTGTGTGTGTGAGCAGCCTGAGAGCTATTGGCCATCAATGTCATTTCAGTCATGCTGCCAATATATGTTTTTTTTAACCTGGCACTGATGGGAAGTGTTTTCTAATTTCAGTCGCCAGTTAGTCTGCTCATTCAGGCATCCTCCTTCCATACGTGAATTCTTCCTTATTACAAGGTCACTTTCACCTTACATCTCTGCCTTCTATTTGGCTGTGAAATATCCAGGTGTTCTGGATTATTAAAACACACACACACACACACACACACACACACACAGCTTACCCTGCTTGAGAAAGATTATATTCATTTTTCATGGGGTTTTACATCTTATAATAAGCTACTTGTGTGATGATCCATTTTCATTTTTAATTAGGATGTCCTCTGAATTCCCTTTTGGCTCCTCCAGACAAAAAAAAAAAAAATTAATCAAGGAATATCTTTGTGAGCTCAGAAACAAAATGCAATTCTTGTAGAGGCGTTACCAAATCAAGAAAATCTGGAATGAGTTGTTTGGTGTTATCATAATCAAAGCCAAACTCTCACTCTACATGTAAAACATGCCTGATAAGCCTTATTACATAACGTTAAAATAGTGTTTTTAAGAACGAAAATGGATCCTGAATCTGGTTATGGGTATCTAGTACCATCTTTACAGGGAGTCTATTATCAACGAGTGATTATGATAAGTGCTGTCTTGGAAGGGAGCAAATCCTGAGAAGTAATTGGATTTGCTAAATCCAGACTGGCTTTGGCTTTGGTTCTGGCACCTGCAACAAAAAAGGACAGCTGTTCTGGACACCCACCAAGTAAATACTATTAAGCTCATTAACACAAACCTTTTGGCTATGATCAAGCGAAGTATCAGTTTAATCCATTATACCTCTTCTGTCAAGGGACTCACTCGGTCTTGCCCTGCTACTTAGAGAGGTTGTAGGGTGGGATTTGGCAAGCGAACAAAATCTTTTCCGTCTTTAACATCTATGCGTTTTATTTATGATCCAAATGAAATGGCATGATAATGATAATAATAATAATACCTCAGATGGATAAACACCTCAATCCTAAGGAGCTCAGAGAGCTCTACTGATACTTACCTAATTAATCCTCACCACATGCTTGGTGAGCAGGCATGTGGCATTATCTCTGGTTTACAAATGAAGAAAATGGGACAAAAGTGACTAGCGTAGTATCACTAAGTAAGCTTAGTGGAGAAAATAGCATAGCCAAGACCTCTTATTTCCAATGTAATCCTATGATTAAAATAGCAATTGTTATAATTCTAAGGCTTCTGGTAAGAAGTATATATGTAACTGTGAAATATTACTACCGGGTAATTGCATGAGATTGCTCAGGGAGCATTAATCAATTAGAGTCAACTAATAGACAAGATAATGGGGAACGTGGAAGTATTATATCCTCAGATGATCTATAAATTCATTTTTATCCACAGAGGTTGAACACTATTTCTAGACCAACTTCCAACTGAATTCAAAGAGAGAACTGGGGCAATCTTTTGAACATTATTCCAAAAGAACTGAAGAAAATATGGAATGAATAGAAAATAGACATACTTCTGTAACAGAAAATGTAGTATCTAGCATAGGGCTAGTAGCTGATTCATCCTTTAGAAGAATATTTTTAGTTTTGGTACTCAGAATTCCTGGAGTCCCTGGACCATCCATTTCAGGTACATTTCAATCGTAGAATAAGACTCTTAATAAGATAATTATTAGTTAAATGTTGATCATTTTTGTATGCTATCACCATGCAAATACTGTTTGGGATGCTACCTGAATGTCACTTCTGAGCCCCTAACAATAATAAGTGGGGGACAAGTGACATGCAATTTCATAAAGACATAACTAAGTCCCAAAAAGGAGTTCAGTTAATACCTTATTTCCTATCTCCTCTATTCCTTTTAAAAACTGAGATTTTGCACAAATGAATGTGATCTTAGGAGAACAAAGATGATGACATTTATCCCCAGATAAATGAGGACATGTATCGGTCTCCACGGCCATTAGAACATGAGTGAAGCTCCTCGTGCCTCCTCCTGTCCCAAGTAAGTGTCCAGAAAATGTAACTGCTTTCTACACCTGACCTCCAGAGGAGGCTGGTAAACTGGATAACTATTTTTAAAAAGTCACTACAATGAATGCATAGAAAAGCACCACAGACATAGGAAGGAGAAAGAACACCTGAGAGAGTGAATGAGGGATGTTTGTGTTTTGTTTTGTTTCAAATCGCTATCAATGGACAACTCTTTCAGAAATGGTCTTTGAAAAACCAAAGGCAAAAATGTTTGAATGGCAGACAATGAGAGCTCCATACCTAAACTCAACGCAGAATGTTCAAGCTGTGGTGTACATACTTACTTTATCAATATGCCATATGCAAGCAATTCCAAATGCAATCTTCAAAACATTTGTGTTTTACTAATGAAGTACTTGAAAAATACACAATTTTCACATTTATATTGAACTTAAAAATATGAACTGTTTTCATGAAAGAATGTTCAACATCATTAATCATTAGAGAAATGCAAATCAAAACTACAATGAGATATCATCTCACACCAGTTAGAATGGCCATCATCAAAAATCTACAAACAATAAATGCTGGAGAGGGTGTGGAGAAAAGGGAACCCTCTTGCACTGTTGGTGGGAATGTAAATTGATACAGCCACTATGGAGAACAGTATGGAGGTTCCTTAAAAAACTAAAAATAGATCTACCATACGACCCAGCAATCCCACTACTGGGCATATACCCTGAGAAAGCCATAATTCAAAAAGAGTCATATACCAAAATGTTCATTGCAGCTCTATTTACAATAGCCAGGACATGGAAGCAACTGAAGTGTCCATCAACAGATGAATGGATAAAGAAGATGTGCCACATATATACAATAGAATATTACTCAGCCATAAACAGAAACGAAATTGAGTTTTTTGTAGTGAGGTGGATGGATCTAGAGACTGTCATACAGAGTGAAGTAAGTCACAAAGAGAAAAACAAATACCGTATGCTAACACATATATATGGAATCTAAAAAAAAAAAAAAGTCATGAAGAACCTAGGGGCAAAACAGGAATAAAGACACAGACCTACTAGAGAATGGACTTGAGGATACGGGGAGGGGGAAGGGTAAGCTGGGACAAAGTGAGAGAGTGGCATGGACATATATACACTACCAAACGTAAAATAGATAACTAGTGGGAAGCAGCCGCATAGCACAGGGAGATCAGCTCGGTGCTTTGTGACCACCTAGAGGGGTGGGATAGGGAGGGTAGGAGGGAGGGAGACACAAGAGGGAAGAGATATGGGGACATATGTATATGTATAACTGATTCACTTTTTTATAAAGCAGAAACTAATACACCATTGTAAAGCAATTATACTCCAATAAAGATGTTTAAAATATATATATATGAACTGTTTTTAACTAGAAATAGGATGGTCTGCTTTTACATAGTTATAGAACTACTGTATAGAACCACTAAATATTGTCATTATAATTTAAATAGAAATATTAACAACTGAACACATATGTCTGTAGAAGTTTGATGTGTAAATAATGTGACTGAACACAGAATTTGTTCAACTGTTAATATTCCTGTGTGAATTATAATAATACAAGTGAAGCTCTCAAGTATGAGGTAGAAGAGGCTTCAATTTTAATAGACTCCTAAGTGTTGACAATGTACTCAAGAGAAATATCAGAACCAAACCATTATAAGCTTTTTTTAATGTGACATTGATGTGGATTTTTGTTCTGTGCATTTTTTAAATATTATGTAGATAGTATCCTAACAAAATACCACAGACAAGGTGACCTAAACAACAGAAATATATTTTCTCATAGTTTAGAGGCTGGACATCCAAGATTCGGGTGCCAGCATGGTCAGTTTCTGGTGAAAGTCCTCTTCCTGGCTTGTAGATTTTTTACCTTCTCACTGTGTCCTAATGTGGTGAGGAGAGAGAGTGAGGAAGGTTTCTGGTGTCTCTTCTTATAAAGGCTTCATCTAAAACTAATTATGTTCCAAAGGCCCCATCTCCAAAACCATCACATTGGGGGATAGAGCTCCAACATATGAATTTAGGGGGAAAACAATTCAGTCCATAGCCGAGACCTGAATGATATCAGTAAGTGAAGATAAGGTAGAGGAGATATATTCCAGGTGGAGAGCATAGTAAGTGCAAATGCTCTGAAGAAAGAACCAGCTTGGAGTGTTTGAGGAACAAGAAAGTCAGTATAACTAAAACAGAATGAGCAAATGAGAGATGGTAGAAATGAAGTTAGAGAGACAGACAGGAGCCAGATCATATGAGACGTCACAAGAGCCATGAGGAATTTAGAGATTATTCTGAATATAATGTAAAGACATAGAAAAGTTTTGAGGAAGAAAATTATTTGATCTAATTTATGTTTAGAAGAAAATCACTCCTGTTGCTACATGGAGGACTGAGTGAAGTGACAAAAGTGAAAGCATCCTAGACTGGAGGCTCTTTGAAAAGTCTAAGTGGAAACAAATGGTGTTAGTTTAATAGTGGTGGAAATGGTAAGAGGTGGTGGGACTCTTGAAGGTAGAACCAGCAGGACTAGCTGATACATTGGATGTCTAAAGTAAAAAGAAAAAGAGGAAGAGAGAAAGATTGGGGAATGAAGACTTACTCCAAAGTTTTGGCCTCATCAAGTACATGAATAATATACTGAGATTGATTAGACAAGGAGAGGAGAAGTGATGCAGTGAAAATTAAGAGTTCAATTTCACATGTAAAGCTTGAGATGCCTACTAGACATCCAAGTTAAGGCTGGATGTAGGAAAGACCAAAGAAAAAGTTCAGAATGGACATATGATTTGGAAGTTATCAGGAGACATGTGGTATTTAAAGCCATGGAACTGAATGACATCACCTAGGGGAGAGTCTGGAGAAAGAAGAGACCGATAGCTGAACTCTGGCATTGCACGTTTAGAGACTAGCAGCAGAACGAATAGACACCGAGGAGACTGAGGAAAGGCTGGCAGAGTTGTAGAAAGAAAACCCAGGAGAGTGCGGCTCTATGTATTCAACAGAAGAAAGGTACTCGACCATGTTACACTCAGCTGAGACTTTAAGTAGCACGAGGACAGAAAATGGATCACTGACTTGACCAGATGGAGGTTGACTATTATATCCATTTTTAGTGGAGTTTCAGTAGAGACAAAAGACTAGTTAGAATGGGTTAAAGAGAGAATTGGAGATGAGAAAATGAAGAAAGCAAGTAGAGATAATTCTTCCAGAGTTCTGCTTTAAAAGAGATGAGAGAAATGTGGTAACAGCTGAAGAAGGACAATGGGTCAAGGGAGGATTTCCTTAATACTAGATAATCGCAAGTTTGTGCTGATAAGAATTATTCAGGAGAGGAAAAACTGATTAAGGCAGGAGAGAGAGGGAGAATACTGGAGCAAAGACCCTTGAGTAGGCAGGAGCTGATGAAATGCTGTGCCTAGGCAGAGAGGTTGCCCACATGCAATAGCAGATATAATTCCTTGACCCCAGCACGAGGAAAGTCAAGGTATGGGTTCATATCCAGGTATGTTTTGGAAATTTGTTGGAGGAGATATGGGTTAGTTCTCTTCTGAGTAAAAGAAGAGGAGATGGAATTCGAGGTTTGAAGAGAGAGCGAGTGTGAGGTCATTATCACAGTGAATGAGAGAGTAAAATTTTATTTTATGATATAATAAAAGTGAGTTTCTCTTACTTAATTCCCATTTGCAACATTATATGGGTAATTATTTCAAATACTGTCATTTGTAATAAAGCCCACATTTCCAGGAAATACAACCTTGGTGTTATTCAAATAAGTGGAGTATTCCCTTCTCACAAAACTAATAATACTACACTAATGAAATTTTGCTAACAAAGTCCACCAAGTTGCTCATTACCTCCTACTGAGAGATATTATTATATGTAATACCCTCATTTTTTTATTAAGTAACTAAAACTAAAACCCTATTAAATCATATTTAGTTTCTATTTTGAATTAAGAAAGTTCTAATTTTTCAAGCAAAAAGCAATTCTTTCACAGAAAATAAGTTGGCAATGAAAAATCTCAATATGGTGAAAAACAACTTCTCACTCTGTCCTAATACAGCAAGGAGGGGGAGAGAAAGCAAGCTCCCTTTTGTCTCTTCTTTTCACTGTATTTTCTGGAAAACACATTCAACATAAATGTCAGGGAAAAAAATACCCAGGGCAGAATTCCCTGAAAGTGTTAATAAAAGATTCAGATATACACATGAAAAGTTCAATTTATGTTTTAAAAGTTACTACTTTTTTATTATTATAATAATAGAACTTTATAAACACAAACCAAAATAAATTCAACACAGAATATTTCACAGATGTTGCTGTTCTGTATAAAATACTATATTATAATCTCATTTATTTAGAAACTGTCATCTGTGGCTCTACTTTGAGTCATCTCATATACATATTAGTGTCTGTCCTCTTCCTACAATCACCATGAAAGTATTTCAACCGGGAAATATCTGTTCAACTCTCTAGATTACATGCATACCCAGAATGTGCAAAATCTAGGTTAATCCACACATTCAATTAGGACTCTTAAGTGTAAACAGTTGCAGTTGTTCAGGTTTCCTGGGGAGTAGACTCTGAGACAGGGTTTGCTAGGGAGTGCCCTAGATATTAACAGCTGCAGGGGAAGGAAAGGAAGAGGGAGAGGTTAGGCTGCAGTACATTCTCAACAAGGGACTCAGCTGAAACCATGGGAGCTCTGAAGCTAAGATGGCCCTTGGAAGTTGCCCCCAGCTGGGGAGAGGGTGAGGACTTTGCTCCCCTAAAAGAACCAGATGTTGGGTATAAGTGCCCCTGTGAAGGGGCATCATTTGAACAGGGCAGCTCTCTTTAGCTGAGGACCATTCCCAGCAGAGATCTATCAGAGAGCAGCACTCCCAGAAGCTGGAGGGAAAGTCCTTCAGTCCTGAAGGGGGGATCAGGGTACACTATATGGTCCCCTCCAAGACCAAAGATAATCTTTGTAAAACTGAGAAACTATAGTTATAAATGACCATTTCAAGGATTCCTTTTGAAAACAGAGAGTTAAAAAAAAAAAATTTAGTTCTCCCTACAGCTATAATACGCTGCTCTGGGATGGGTGTTAGCAGAGGATTTCTTCAGCCTGATTATGTGCTGACCTCAAAGAGTCCAGAGAGGTCCTGATCAGCAGCTCAGAGCTGAGAAGTCTTATATGCACAAGATTCCCTATGATCATGTGAAAGAACTTGGAAAGAACATAACAGGTGCCACCTTTTATCTTTGAGGACTGGCATCTAAAGGTCAGCATAGGGCATTAACTACAGGTTCAAGGATGACCAGGCTAATAGCTCTGCTGGACTCAGCAAGATTCAATAACCTGGTGTTTCCCCTCCCCCCAGGAACACAGAGCATTGAGGATTATAGAGTACCACTCCTCTGTTGAGGATCTGGAGAATGTAGAGAATAGTACTAGTGATGGTCACAGTAACAGTAACAACAGTTGTAGCTGTAGAGGTAGCAAAACCACTTATCAAGTAACAAATACTTTCTATGTGCCAGGCATTGTATTAGGGATCCTAACTGAATTACAAAAAATAAAATAATTTCCAAGACTCCCTACTAATAAAGAACAGAACCAAGATTTGGATATCTGTCCATATAACTCCAAATATTCTTTTTACTACACAAATAAAGGTCTAGAGAAAAAAAGGTTACAATCTCAAGTGCCTACAGAAATCACAGAAATAATAATGGGTGAAGTAGACTGCACATAACTGGCAATGTGTATATTGTATGAGTAATGGAAGCTTTGGTAAATCAGAGAAAGGGGACAATTAATACTCAATTCTGGTCAAATGTTACCATGTGGGAATGTGAGCCCAATGTGGTCAAATGTACAAACTTTTTAAGAAAAACAAAAAATCTATAGTGTTATGTGAATTAACTTAATGTCTTTAGTGTTGGCTTAATTTTTTAAATAAATAAATAATACCTTGTGAGTCAAACAAAACACATCCGGAATAAGATTCAGCTACTTCTGAATTAGAAAGAGCTTGTTCTTCGAGGTGTCGATCTATTCTTGATTGACTTGGTAGAATTATAATCCTAAAGCAAGAACCTTGCATATCTACTTGTATCCACACGAATGGAAGGAGGCAAAAGGAAAAAAGGGCAAACAGAGAGCTTCAAAGGTAAACCTGGAGTAAAAGCAAAACCACTGATGAGATCTCAGTGGGTAGCCAACTTTACTAGTCAAGAAGCATTGACATGGATGAACTTAACTTTTAGCAGAAAATACCAGTTCACTGGCAGTGAGATTGAAGCATAATAAATACTGGCTGTAATTTGGGGGGTTGGAAGATTTTTTTAATCTATCATCAAAGAATATTGCCCATGAAAAAGAAGAGAGCTTCAAGAGTAGTAGATCAGGCCACATGAGGATATGGCTGATTTGGATATAGTCCTAGTAATTGGTAGTAAGAACTGACAACTGATTGTTGCCCTTTGAATTCAAACAATCAATCAGGCTGAGAAGATCCTGGAGCAGCTGCCACTTGGAAAGTTCATTGAACGACGTGACATGGGGCAAAGCCTGGGCTTTGAACCCAGATGAATACCAGCTGGTCATAGCCAACATGCAGGGTAGTTAGAGGTGGGAAACGAATGGGTGAAAAGCTCCTTGAATGGAGCCTGAACACTGGCTAGCACTTGGCCAGAATTCAGAAGTAGTGTAAAATGGGGTACATGTGGGAAAGAAAGGAGACCATCCCGAGCAGAAACAGAGGGATAAAAAAATTTCTACTAACTCATACCTCAAGACTTTCTGAAATGATAAATTCCTACCAGTAGCATCAGAAGAGTCTAAGCATTATTATAAAGGAAAGCAACAAATGAGCTAATTAAAATATTAGCAGAAGTTAATACAAATTAACTGTTAAAGAGTGAAGTAAGTCCAAAAGAGAAAAATAAATACCGTATGCTAACACATATATATGGAATCTAAAAAAAAAAAAAAAAAAAGGTTCTGAAGAACCTAGGGGCAGGACAGGAATAAAGATGCAGACGTAGGGAATGGACTTGAGGACACGGGGAGGGGGAAGGGGAAGCTGGGATGAAGTGAGAGAGTGGCATGGACATATATACACTACCAAATGTAAAATAGATAGCTAGTGGGAAGCTGCCACATAGCACAGGGAGATCAGCTCAGTGCTTTGTGACCACCTGGAGGGGTGGGATAGTGTGGGTGGGAGGGAGACAAAAGAGGGAGGAGATATGGGGATATATGTATATGTATAGCTGATTCACTTTGTTATAAAGCAGAAACTAACACACCATTGTAAAGCAATTATACTCCAATAAAGATGTTAAGAAAAAAATAAATAAAACACTTAGTTACAAAAAAAATTAAAAATTTTTAAAAATAAAAGTAACCTAAAGAGATTGTAAAAAAATAATAATAATAATAATTAACTGTTAACCACCCTCTGCTACATCTGTTGGACACATCCAGAAAAAATGAGACAAGAAACAGATACATTTTAGGTCCACAAGATGGTCAAGAGTTAGGGTTTTTGCCCCAGCAGTAAGGAGGCCATAACCATTCTGGTTACATTATTGAGACACGAGGAATTTGGGCTTAGTGAGGTTGAAAAATTGAAAGAACTGAAAACACAGATGACCAGCTTCACATATTGATAATATTGCCCAGGGACAGTACAAATCAAACAATCCCTTCCAATAGCCCTACTCCGTAGATCAAAAAGTACATGAATCACCAGGAACATTTCATCATTTTTAAGAAGCTCTACCTCTAAAAGATATACTGACATATACTGGAGATATTCAACCCCAGACTGAATATGAGGACACCTGGATTCTAGTCCTAGTGATCACTCATTAGTCATGCGACCTTGAGCAACTAACTTAATTGCTTGATTCTTAGTATCTTTTTCTGTAAAAATGAAGATACTTATACCTCCTTATCTTTCTCACACAGTTTTTAATGAGGATTTTGTTAAATGATAAATTCAAATACCTCAGGAAGCTATAAAATTCTGTTACCAGTATGTCATTCTAACAGTTACATTCCAATAAAATCAATTTTTTGATACTGTCACTCATACTCCATACCTTCAAGGACTGTCTATATTCTAGAGAAAAAAAGCATCTTGAACAGATCTTTTCACAGTTTTGGCTCCCACAATTCACTTCTGAATTCTCCATGCTAGTAAACAAATCCTATATTGTTCTGACCTAGTGCTTTTACTCGATCTATACTCTTGACTCCAGAAAAAAAAAAAAAAAAAAATCTTTCAAGAACACTCAATTCAGGTTTAACTGCCTTCTTAGATGAACCTAGTTCACAATGATCTCCCTTCATGTGAACTCCAGCATCCCTTACTATTGATAACATTAATTTGGTAATTAATAATTTTCTAGTTTTTTATCATTTTTCTAATACTGTTGTGCACTTTTATCTCATATGTAATTAAGATCTTCCCCTTCTTGTGTTTATCTTCACAACTAGACGACCCATAAATAGAAGATACAGAGAGTATGCCTTTGACATATTTGCATTTCCTTTATCTCAGGGTGAGAGAAGGCTCTCTTAAACAGGTGTATCAATTTCACTGCTGCTGCTGCTATCATGACACTGCTGTAAATCTGCCCTGAGTTGCAAGGACTCCCAGCTTCACTGTCACCATCCTCTGCTGCTGAGCTTGGCCTCCCAAGGGCAAATATCAGTCTCAATAACATTCTCACTTGGGTTTATTCCAGGACTGATTTCACTCATGGTGGCTCTGCTTGGGTGGTAGCCCTCTGCACACAGTTAAGTTTACAGGATTACACGTCATCATTGAACTTGCTCGCATCACTATGTCCCTGCTTCCACCCTCCAGGGAGGCGCTCTCAAGGCAGGAAGTCTGCCCTGAGCCACAAATATTGCCATAAAATTCAACTTTTCTTGCCACCTCTTCCAATCTGGTTGACCCAGATGGTTGTCAGGAAGCAATCGCTTATTGTCCTCTTTTTTCGGCTCCATGAGTAGGAAGAGTAGAGCAGAGACAAGTGGGCAGCTAAGGTTTTTAATAAGACTAAGCAGGTGAAGACTCCAGCCCGTGTGCTCTGGACACTTACTACCTTATATCCAGTCTTTCTAGCCATGTGATATCCAGTACCATCACCCACTAGCCAAGTGTTGCCATTAAACACTTGAAATGTGGCTAGTGCAACTAAAAGACTGAACTTTCAATTTTATTTAATTTTAATTCATTTACATTTATAAACTGAAGCAGGGTAAAATAGGTTTTAGTTAAACAAAACTTGATTGGTTTGCCAGGACTACTCTTTACATTATCCGTTGAAAATTTAGCACTCAAATCAAAGTATGTTGTAAGTATACAACACACACTGGATTGAAGACAGTAATGAGGGAAAAAATGTAAAATAGCTCTTTGATTATATGTTGAAAGGATATTTCGACATGGTGGAATACGTAAAATATATTATTAAAATTAATTTCATTTTTTTAACTTTTTTAATGTAGCTACTGGAAAATTTTAAATTAGATATGTGGCTTGCATTATACTCCTATTGGACAGAACTGTACTAGCTCATCACCTAGTATATTGTAAAGTGTTAAATAATAGCTAAGAATATTATATACATCATTTCATTTCATGCTCACCACAGATTCTTGAAGTTCTATCCATTTTATAGCTGATGAAACTGAGGTATAGCAGGATTAAATGACTTGCCCAGTATCCACAGCTCATAAGTGATAGAGCTGGGATTCATCCTTAGATCTGACTCCCACCAGAGCCCATGTTGAATAACTGATTGATTGGGATATTTACCTCCCTTGAATTATAAAAGTATTGATCAAATATGCTCAAAAGTTTATTTTTTGAATACGGCCTAAATCACCTAGCCAACTACAAGCATTGGGAAAATTCAGACAGAAGTTGGGTAAATTCAGTCTCAGTCATTTCCAAAACAGAATCCAAATTGGACCAGCCAAGAGTATGATAATGGCAAAACAATGAGAAACAACTGACAGGGTCACAGCAACCAAAACTCAAATTTGGCGTAAGTTTAAATATTTCCCAAAGCACTGTGTCACAAACATGTACCAAAACAATGAGTAAAAATGATTCATTTCTCACAGTTTCCTCATTTCATTCCTGAAGGAATTTTTCCAAGCAATTCAGCCTCGGCCAACTGGCCTTCATCAAAATAACAGAGAGAGTACTGCGATATTTGTTGAAGGTGAAGAATTGCTCCACAGGAGGCTAATTATTTGAAACTTGAATTTATACTCACTGCACATTAATTTCTGCACCTTACCAGGCTCTCAACTGTCTTTAGAAAATAATAGTGATGAGACTAGCTGTAGAGTTTAGTGTGTCATTGGAGGTGCTGATTCTCCAGGTTTGTTTCCTGAGTAAATAATATAATAGTGTCTGAAACTCTTTATCTGAGCTCTGTGAATTATTGGTCAGCACTAACAAGCTCAAAGAAACCCCTCTGAACTTAACTCTTTCCCAGCTACAAATACACACACACACACACACACACACACACACACACACACACCCCCATTTGTGTGTATACCATTGCATATATATGTTCCTTTGCTTGAATGTGTTGTACTTTATATTAGGATCAAAATATTTCCATGGAATGAATCAAATGTACCATTTGAAATCAGGTTTAATGTCACTTTATAAGGTGAGACCGGATTCTTTTCGTCAGTGCTAGCCCTATCCAGAATTGTAAAATAGAAGGAAGGAGGGCTCCTAACTTGTTAGAGTGCATTAAAATCGATTTTTCTCCTGAAATCTGGAGTATAGAAACCCACCTAGATATCTGGTCTGTGCCTTTTCCAAAATGGCCATGTGTTTAACTAGTTGTCAACTAAAGTATAAGTCAAACATATAATAGTTAAGATGCATTCCTTCACAAGAGTTATTTACATTTTGATAAGAAGCTCTTCAAGCCTGAAAAGATTCATGACACTTGGGAATGAATATGTAACAATATAAATTTCACAGACAGGTATTGGGGAAAAAATAAGGAAACAGATCTACTTCCTCAAATGTTGCCATTTTGCCTGCTACCTACTTACAATACCAGTCTTGCTCTTATGGGTACCACTTAGTTGGAAATTTACATGTACGTTTTACCCTCCAACCAATTTTCCCTCCCATTTTTCCTTCTTTCCTTCCTTTGACAAATATTTATGGAGAATGCCAAATATTTATTACCTATACCAGACCCAGGTAAGTACACACCTTTTAGACATGGGTTTAGGTGGCGTGTATCAGCATAAAGGAGCAGACAGAGTTGGCTAAGTTTAAGTCCTTTGAAAATAATAGCAGAGATAGAAATATAGACACCCAAAGCTCTCCTCTCTGAGAGTTTCCCAAATACCACTGACCTGAAGCTGAAACCTTTCAGCTCTCTTTGAAGCCACTGCTGCTTGTTTTGCTCCTGCAGCTTTCTCCAGCTGCTGTCACATCTGTCTGAGATCACAGTAAGCTTGGCTGCTTTAATACCTTGGTATCTGTTAACTCCTGCTGGAACCTGGCACCTCATCTCCTCTATCAGCCCTGATCATCATCATTACCACCCAGGTTGACCTCGGTCCCAGCCAGTGGCTCTCATGTGGACTCCCTGTTAGAGGCACACCTCAGGCAGCAGACAGTCACAAACTAGTCCCCACCGCTTGTGGGAAGAGGTGATGAGCCGCTAAGCTCAGTCATATTTTATCAAAGCCTTTGATCTCCGGTTTGATCTTTGCCAAGATCTATGACGCAAACAGGTCTCTGCTGACATGGCAACTGGTGGTTACTAACTCAATTCCCCTTCTTACTTGGAGCAACCTGACGCCTATATATTAATACATATAATAATATGCCTAACAAAATCAAAGATCAGAGTAAAAACAGGCACTTTGTAATCAATAACATTTTTTCATTCACCTTATTGGTTCGTTCCAGAGCGCCACACTTTTGCAAGGCTTTCCTTATACCTGCCTGAAGGGCATAATTAGATCATTTTCTGTCAGTGCCTTTTTGGCTTGGAATAGGTACATTTTAGCGGAACTACGAGGTAAAATAACTCTATGTGTGTTGCATATTAACTTTATTAGATAAACATTTAATATGCTGAACTTGTATCATGAGTAATTGAAATATACTTCAGCAAGAAATGACAAAAAAATAAAAATAGTCTTGTTTTTCTTGTATTTTGAATGGCTCTTAAAAAGACTGGGTCTGCTTAAAGGAGAATTTGAAACAATTATGAAGAAGAGAATTCTGAAAGCCTAGAAAAAGTGAAAGAAACCAGACATGTTGGATGGGATGAGAAAAACAAACTCACTCAGAGCTTGACCACCTGACGTGGGCAAGGATTGTGAACTTGTCTCTTGTGGGGATGGGAAGCCCATGTAAGATTTAAGAGTAAGAATGGAAATGCCAGAACTGCAAAAAGGATCAATTTGAACAGAGGCAGTAGGCAGAAATGGAACAGGTGGACTGCTTATGGGCAAAGTGTTTCAGTGACGAGAATAATTCAGGTAAAGGCAAGAGCAGCAGTGGAGGGAGACAAAAAAAGCTGCAAATATAAAGTGAAGCAGCAAGATTTGGCAATAGATTCAACAAGTAAAGGGCAGAGATATATAAAGCTCTCCCTGAGGTTTGGGGTTTGGATGTCAGAGAGAAAGACTGAAACACGAAGCTGCTGCCTCCTGTGAAGTACCATTAAGGAGATAATTACAGTGGGAAGGGCATGTGCAAGAAGAAAAAAAATAACATCTTACCCTGGTTCCAAACATCAGCCAGCTTGACCATCACCAGGACTCAATAGACCAGAGGCACTAAATTCAAGAAATCTACAGTTTGAAATACACGAGAAAAACGTAACCAAAGTATGGTTAAAACAAATCAAACAGGCATATCAGGCAATGGCACCAGGCAAGAAATTAAGTTAAAGATTTGGCCAATGTTTGACCCAGCTTTTCACTTTTTATTCTGCAGTAACATAGGAGCCATAAACAGAAGCAGGAAGGCATGCAGCATGCTCTTATAAATAGGACTCATCTACAAGTTGGGTAACCTGGGATTTAGTGTCACTTGAGGACCTCCTGGCTTCTTTGACATCACCTCACCTGTTTTTTTTTTTTTTTTTCTTTCTTTCTAAAGGCTGTTGCTTCTCAACCTTTATTCCTAACTATTCCCTGTGCTCAAAATCTTAATTTTGGAGATCCTTGGAATTTAGACTTCAGCCCTCTTCTCTCTCTGTTCTCCCTCCATAAGAGATCTTATCCTGTCCCATGGCTTCAAATACCATCAGTATGCAGATAATTCCCAATTTCTATCTCTAGCGCTGACCTCCCCATTCAACTCCAGTTTCGTAATCCAACAGTCCAATAGCCCAACAGACATCTCTATGAAGATAGCCTACAGGTACCTCATAGTTCATGTGTCCAGAACAGAATTCTTGATTTCTCCTGCAATCCATCTAGTCTTTCCCCTGTGTCTCCATCTCAGTTTACCAGCATTGCCATCAACCTAGAACACTGATCAAAAAACGAAGAAGCAAACTTGATTCCTTTGCCTCATCCTTGATATTCAAAATAAGTCCTATAACCATACTCTTCTCTCAGACTCACATCTACTACTATAGCTCACAATGTCATTACCTTTCACATAACCAAAATAGCCTCCTAAAGTGATCCTCCTTCTGTCGGAATGATCTTTCAAAAATATACATCAGATATTATCAGTCTCATGTCATGTATACATACATGCTATGCATAGTAGGTAATAATTATAAGTATAAATATATTTCCATAGAACTTAGAATAAAAAACAAACTCCTCAGCAAGACCTGGAAGGCTTCTGTGATCTAGCCCCACCCACCTCTTCAGCTTCATCTAGTTTACTCCCTTCACTCCAGAGACTGTTGGAGGAGTTCATCAAGAGGATGTGACGGCTGCTGGGTGACGGTTGACCCTCAAGCTGGACCTGGGAAATCAGAGGCTCCTTGCCACCCTGCCCCCATCCTTGGAATGTATGTTCTGCCCACCATTCCCACAGTGGGAGCTATTCCAAGGACGCAGCTTGAAGGGAGTAATGTGTTGTTGTAACCATCTGGACAATATACATAGCGAAACCCAATTAAGGCCTCTATATAAACCTTTAAGATTCTGGCGGGTGTGGAAATCTACCGGTCTTGCTGCTACCCAAATGTAAGTTCCCTGTTTATTAAGGCTGCCACCTCCCAATCGGGAACATTCTGCCTCTTTCTTTGGTCTCTCCTTGCCCTCCATGTACAGGGGTCTGTTTGCAAACTAAGTGACACAGGCCTTCATTCTGTGTTTCCTGCCCGCCAAACCTGTCTTTACACTTGTTCCTCTGCTTAAAAAGTCTGCCTCATATCTTTGTAAGCCTGGCTTTTCCTTTACATTCCGGTCACAGTTGAATGTCACCTTGTCGAATAGAGTTTCTTAAACACCAACTTTAAAGTGGCCAATATTCAATCACAGTCACTCTGTCACATGCCACTGTTTCCTCATCTTCTTGGCTCTCATCACTACTGAAAGCATCTTGTTTCCTTAGTTATTTATTTTCTCTCTCTTTACTCTTGAATGTGCACTCCCTGAAAGGAGAGTGCTCACGCCTTATATATCCTCAGCACCTAGAAAAATGTTTGGCACATGGGAAATACCTAAAAAACATTTGTTACTTAATCAGTCTGGGCCTCAGTTTCCTCATTTGGAAAAAGAAAGGCTTTATTTATTTATGACCCTCAAATTTCATTCCAGCTCTATCATTTATTTTAAATAAAGTGGAATACATAATGGGAAAAGTTTAACAGATGAACTCCCAGGTTAACACAGCAGACATTTAATAAGTGTTTGCTAAATAAATAAAATTATTTCCAAGCTGCTCCTTTGTATGTATGCAAAGATGTAGTCACTAGGGCCTCTGACATACTGCTCCTCTGTGTGCAAAAGGGAGGTTTGATTTGTCTCCCATAAATCTAATCTCTTCTAATTCTCCAGAGTAAATATTCCCTCAGGCAAAATCTCACAAACACCAGTGAGAGCTGACATCCAGCTGTTAGTCACCAGTAGTACCGTATTTGTTGGTTACAGGCAGCATCTTTTCTGACTGGTTGATCTCCATGCCATATGGTTGTTAAATATTTTGACGTTCACACATCTCACTGTTCTCCAATCCAAGGCTTTATTTAAGCATGTAAATTCCTAGTACATTTAAATAAGGGTCTCAGTGAAGGACTTTCAGTTAATGCTGTATTTGGCAACAATGGACACTAAGCCAATTTACTATTCTAAACCAAGGACTAGAAAGAGTGCATGCAGAGTATTGGTCATATTTGTTTATAGGATACACGTGACCTAATAAAATCAGTATATAGTCTCTCCTAAAAGTTGTTGTTTGTTTCCTCATTGATTGAAGTTTGAGGGTTTTCTTTTTCTTTCTGTTTTGTACTTCTCTAAATTGAATTTTGATGAGCCTATTCTGCATCCTGGAAATACTTTCCCCAGTTATTACACACTCAGTGATATAATGTGTATTTGTAGGAGCCACAGATGAGAGGCATTTGAGAAAGTGATTTAAAGATGTTATTGCCGCCATTTGTTTCTGAGTTTACTGAAGAAAGCCTGGCGTCATATGGATTTCTGCCATATCAAGAAATGGATTAAAGACCTAAATGTAAGGACAGACACTATCAAACTCTTACAGGAAAACATATGCCGAACACTCTATGACATAAATCACAGCAAGATCCTTTTTGACCCACCTCCTAGAGAAATGGAAATAAAAACAAAAATAAACAAATGGGACCTCATGAAACTTAAAAGCTTTTGCACAGCAAAGGAAACCATAAACAAGACGAAAAGACAACCCTCAGAATGGGAGAAAAGATTTGCAAATGAAGCAACTGACAAAGGGTTAATCTCCAAAATTTACAAGCAGTTCATGCAGCTCAATAACAAAAAAACAAACAACCTAATCCAAAAATGGGCAGAAGACCTAAACAGACATTTCTCCAAAGAAGATATACAGACTGCCAACAAACACATGAAAGAAGGCTCAACATCATGAATCATTAGAGAAATGCAAATCAAAACTATAATGAGATATCATCTCACACCAGTCAGAATGGCCATCATCAAAAAATCTAGAAACAATAAATGCTGGAGAGGGTGTGGAGAAAAGGGAACACTCTTGCACTGTTGGTGGGAATGTAAATTGATACAGCCACTATGGAGAACAGTATGGAGGTTCCTTCAAAAACTAAAAATAGAACTACCATATGACCCAGTAATCCCACTACTGGGCATATACCCTGAGACAACCATAATTCAAAAAGAGTCATGTACCAAAATGTTTATTGCAGCTCTATTTACAATAGCCAGGACATGGAAGCAACCTAAGTGTCCATCATCAGAGGAATGGATAAAGAAGATGTGGCACATATATACAATGGAATATTACTCAGCCATAAAAAGAAACAAAATTGAGTTATTTGTAGTGAGATGGATGGAGTTAGAGTCTGTCATACAGAGTAAAGTAAGTCAGAAAGAGAAAAACAAATACAGTATGCTAACACATATATATGGAATCTAAGGAAAAAAAAAAAAAGCTCATGAAGAACCTAGTGGTAAGATGGGAATAAAGACACAGACCTACTAGAGAATGGACTTGAGGATATGGGGAGGGGGAAGGGTAAGCTGTGACAAAGTGAGAGAGTGGCATGGACATATATATACTACCAAACGTAAAATAGATAGCTAGTGGGAAGCAGCCGCATAGCACAGGGAGATCAGCTTGGTGCTTTGTGACCACCTAGAGGGGTGGGATAGGGAGGGCAGGAGGGAGGGAGATGCAAGAGGGAAGAGATATGGGAATATATGTATATGTATAACTGATTCACTTTGTTATAAAGCAGAAACTAACACACCATTGTAAAGCAATTATACTCCAATAAAGATGTTAAAAAAAAAAAGAATTATTTTGTTTTTAAAAAGTTCAAATGATGTAGCTGCATAACAGACCTTTTTTTGTGATCTTTCCTCAGTCCCTTTGAAAGATATTGGAAATAAATAAAATCTAATTAGAACAAAAATACCGAGCAATACTTTGGCTCAGCTTTTCAGTACAGCAATGTCAGCTTTATAATTATTTTAAAGTATCAGAACAATTTGTCTTCATGTCATTACAATAACTTAACCATTAATCAGTGTTCATCGGCCACTTTCCACCTCCCTAAAATCTCATCATAAGGAAAGATTCTGTTTTATAATGAAATTTCTACTTAAATATCTGGATTCATTAAAATAGAACAGAAAATGGATATATAATAAAATAATAGAATCTGGCCAATTTTTTAATGAAGCTAATGTTTTAATTTCTTTTATTAAGTTATTTTTATTCAAGCCCAGAAAAATGTTAAAAAATATTGTCAAAACCACTTACAAATCCTGGTTTCCTTTTGATGTTATTTCCTGGTGAACAACAGAAATGTAAGGTATCACCTTCCACTGTAATTATCTGTCAGTATTTTATCACACACGGTAGATGATGAGTTTTTCAAGAAAAGGGCTTGTGCTCTGTATCCCCTGGGGTTCACAGTAACTTGCACATGACAGGCACTCAATTTGGATGGACGCATGAATTTCACAATACATTTCTTTTGCTTGGGCAAGCAAAAATCAATGAGGTTGCTTTAATTTTTTTTTCCCAGCTACGACATTCAAGAAACATTGACCATAGAAACTCACTTCCCTAATGGGTATTCCTATTCATATTTCTGGAATAGTTGCTGTTATAGGCAGCAATAATTTTAGAAATGTCAAAAACAAATTACAGCAAGGCCAAACACTAGGATACGGGTCAGATCCATCAGTTCACAGTTTGGTTTGAAAAACTTTCCCAAGTTTAAAAAAAGTGACCTATCAGGAAGCCCAAAAGTGACCAATTTTCCCAGTATTTTTTGTAGTTTAAGTTAGCATCAAAGTAGTCTTCTCACAGCATCTTCAGACAAGTGTCAACTCCCTGGCCCCATTACAGACCCAAGGGTGTTCCACAATCGTGAAACATCAACAGAAGCTATCTGACATGCTCATTTTATAATGTTAAGTGAATAAAACAGTATACATTCTAAATAGAATATACAGGGACTCCCCTGGTGGCACAGTGGTTAAGAATCTGCCTGCCAATGCAGGGGACACAGGTTCGAGCCCTGGTCCGGGAAGATCCCACATGCCATGGAGCAACAAAGCCCGTGTGTCACAACTACTGAGCCTGCGCTCTGGAGCCCGTGAGCCACAACTACTGAGCCTACGTGCCACAACTACTGAAGCCTGTGCGCCTAGAGCCCGTGCTCCGCAACAAGAGAAGCCACTGAAATGAGAAGCCCACACACCACAACGAAGAGTAGGCCCTGCTCACCACAACTAGAAAAAGCCCATGCACAGCAACAGAGACCCAATGCAGCCAAAGATAAATAAATAAATTTTTTAAAAATAAATAAATAAATAAATAGAATATATAATATGAATGCAGTTTGTAAAACAAAACTGTCGTGCATTTATACATATAGAAGACAGACAGGAGACACATACATATATTACATATAATACATAACATTAATAATACATATATTAATACATATAATACATGTAATATTAATAATACATATATTAATAATTGTTACCTCTAGGTGGAAAAAATATCAGTAATTTTTATTTTCTTCTTTATTTTTTCTTTTTTCAACAAATATATTTGTAAATTTTGTAGATTTGTAGCTTATTTATAAATAAACATATATGCCTTTTGTAAAACTTTAAATGCATGCACAAATCATCTATAATATGATATCCAGGTTTTTTAGATGTATATACATGTGTGTGTGTATTTGCATAGTATATACAATAAATGTGAAGAAAATTATCCAAAAAAAGTCAATGTTCTAGACTCTTTTCCAAGCACTTTAACATAAATCTCAGCCACACAATAACGTACATATATCCAGTCTACATCATAAATTTATCACTATTTTTAAACTTTTTACAGATGAGAAAACTGATGACCTTGCCCAAGTTCATACCACAGGGTAATGACAAAATCCAACTGGAACTCTCTCAAAATCCTTCCCTGCCTTCTTTCTAGTACCTCATGTCCCTTACATTGTTGGATGCCTAGCAATGGGATAAAATGAAGACCCAAAGTTAGAATCAAAGAGAAGCTTCACCTGGCACTTTACCTACTGCTTATTTTAACAGTTTGCTAGAGGCTCTCCCTCAAGGATTTTGACCTTTCTGATTTACTACTCACTACTTTACTCCTCCCCCAAAATTTGAACTGCATCAAAATCCATACAGTCAAGTAGTTATAAGGTATTAATTTATTTAGTAAAAGTAAGTTTAAATGAGAGTAACTTATTTAATAAAATCTTGAATTCATTGAGTTACTAACTTGAATTCCTTATAAGTTAATAAATAACGCCTACCCAATTCTACTTCTGGTTGCCTCTTTCTTCTGCTTCCATCTCTAAGAAATCTTTCATTAAATGTTTATTTAATCTCTGTGAAATTATAATTCTTCCCTTCCATCTGAGCCACAAGTTTATCCCTATCTTGACATCAAAACTCTACACTTCACAACCTCTCAAATTCTATCTCATTATTTCCCTGAATGTTTCCCAATAAATATCTTGGTTTTGAATCTCTCTTTGCCATTATAACAAAGAAAAACATTCAAGAGAGATTCTGTTTTTTCTCATACTTTCTCTATTAAGTATCATGTTATCCTTCTTTTAAGGTACTTTCTGGTTCTTCTAAATATTTCTAGTACTATTTCTCTAAATCAGTTTTTATTTTCTTTCTATCATTAACTCCGTTCTCCTTCCCCATGCACAGTCTAACATTTGTAATCTCTAGGATGATGTCACTCTTTACCATTTCTCTGCCCACCAGCACACACCCACCCACATTCCTACAGCAGTTTGATTGCACCAGTTACTAAAAGCTACTGCTCTGATTCTCATGGAAGGGGCTGGCTCTCAGAATAACTTGGGGACAATTTCAAAACTGCAGAACCAGCCATCTACCATCATTTCTCAAATACCATCTAATATTAACTTCAGTTCATAAAAAAGTAAAAAAAATCCCATAAACATAATAAGGGATAAACTAAGCACTATTTTAAAGAACTATTCTCAGCTTATTAGTACTCTTTCTTTATGTTTCTGATATCTATGTCAATTTAAATTACCCTGCATTTTCTTTAGGATTCCAAGAGTAGTGAATCAGATTCACCAACTAATTTAGGCCAAACTGGCTTAGAAATGCTTTTTTTTTTAATTGTAGAAAATCAAAAACAAGAAGTAACTACTTTCACTTCACAAATGTTAAAGAGAAATGTGAAAACAAACAAACAAACACAACAAGACAGAACCAAAAACCCATCTTGGGAAGTAGGAATAAAGAAGGAATGAACCAAAAATATAGCATTATCTCCTAAAGTCTTAAGGATTGCGGGGAGGGTCGGGAGCAGAGAAAGGAGAAAAAAAATTTTTTAAGGAATGAAGTAATATATTCCAAAGGGTAAGGAAATGAGCAGACTATAAGAAATATTAAGAGGACTTAAAATCAAAAAAGCTGAGGGAATTTCCAAAGGCTTTTAAATAACTTAGAGAAGGAAATACCCTTTAAAGTACATCTTCAATGCAAACTGTGAAGAAAAGATATTTTTTATAGCAACTTTCCATAAATTTAGGACACAAATATATATCTACGTCTGTACGAATACAGTGGATTAAAAATTAAATAGCACATGGAACTATCATTTATAGAGTGGATTTTAAAGTTTTATTTGGTTTAATCAAGGAAATGTGAATTTAAAACTGCAATGAGGTACCACTAGACACCTGTGTGAATAGCTAAAATTCAAAAGACAAATAATACCAAAGGTTGGCAAAGATGTAGAGTAACTAGAATTCTCATATAACACTAGAGAGAATGCAAAATAGTACACCCACTTGGAAAACAGTTTGGCAGTTTCTTATAAAGTTACCATAAAGCCCAGTAATCCCACTCCTAGAAGTAAAAACTTATGTCCACACAAAGACTTGTATATGAATATTTATAGCAGTTTTATTCATAATATTTATTTCATTTCTGCCCCAAGTGGATACCCAAAGTTAGAGTCAGACTCCAGAGGTTTTAAAGGTTTAGTGCTCCACAAGACTGCCCTCACTTCAGACACTAGCTGCAAGTTTGGGGGCTACCCACACTTATGACAAGCTGCCTGTAAATTCAGAGGTTCCCATGACCTCCTCAGGTGCTCTAATTCATGAGAACAGCTCATGGAATTCATGGAAAGTGCTTTGCTTATGAGTACAGTTTTATTATAAAGGATACAATTTAGGAATATTTAAACATAAGAGATACTTATGGCAAGGTCTGGGAGGGTCCAGGACGGGGAGCTTCCATGCCTTCTGCCTGTGGAGTCAGGGACCATCACCGTCCCAGCACATCAATGTGTTCACCAAATAGGAAGCTATACCAAACCTCATGGCCAGAGTTTTATCAAAATTTCATTATGTTGGCATGACTGATTAAATATTGGCCACATGACTGAACTCAAGCTCTGGCTCCCCTTCCATCCTTGAAGGTTAGGAGCTAAAACATCCAACCCACTGATCACATGCTAGTCCTTTCTAGTGACCAGTTCCCACCCTGATGCTATCTTGGGTCCCCCCCAACATGAGTTGCCTCATTAACGTAACAAAGACATTCTTATCACATAAGAAATTCCAAGATTTTTAAATCTCTGTGGCAGAAACTGTGGACAAAGACCATATATATTCCATCATACCACAATACCTAAAACCCCAAATCAATCAGGGAATTGCCCATCAATCAGGGAATGGATAAACTAAATCATGGTATATCCACATGATACAGTATTTCTGAGCAATAAAGAAAAGAAAAAAACTACTGATAAATGCAACAATAGCATGAACCTCAAAAGCGATAATGTTAAAGAAGAAAGCTAGACATAAGATTATATACCCTATGATTCTATTAATATGAAATTCTAGAAAACAAAGAACTATAGAACTATAGTGACAGGGGTATGTGTGCGGAGGGGGCAGGGTTGGAAAGGTATGGGATTTAGTGTAAAAAAGAAGGATGTAATTTTGCAGAGAGATAGAAATATTCTTATCTGGATTGTAGTAGTACTTACATAGTTGTATTATATTTGTCAAGACTCGTCAAACTCTACACTTGTTATGAGCAAATTTATTGGGTATAAATTTTACCTAAATAAAGCTGATATTCATTTTTTTAAGTTATTGATTTAGAAGATGCTATCCAGCCTCATAGACTAGAAAATAAACATTTCTGATCCTCTTTTCTGAAAAGAAGTAAAAGCCTAAATTTTACTAACCTAAATCAACATCAGTAAAGATGAGAATTAACTTGTTTTTAAGTATAAATAGATTAGAAAATATGAACAGCACAGTACTGATTATGCACAAAGAAAAGTGTACTTTGCACAACATACCCAAGCAACACATAATGACTCAGCAGTTAAATATGGCAAAGTAGCATAATAAAATTAGACTTTATTTAAATGCATTAATTACCATATGTCATGATAAGATTTATATGAATAGAAATAAGCAATAAAAATCAGTGAAAATAAAAACATATGTCTCATAGGAAAAAAACCTGACATGGGTCTTGGCAATGATTTTTTGGATATGACACCTAAAGCACAAGCAACAAAGTCAAAAATAAACAAGGGGGACTACATCAAACTAAAAAGCTTCTGCATAGCAAAAGAAATGATTCACAAAATGAAAAGACAAGCCATGGAATAGGAAAAAATATTTTCAAAGCATACATCTGATAAGGGCTTAATATCCAAAATATATAAAGAACTCATACAACTCAATAATGAAAGAACAAATAGTCCAATTAAAAAATTGGCAAAGGACCTGAATAGACACTTTTTCTGAAGATGACATACAAATGACCAATAGGTACATGAAAAGGTGTTCAACATCACTAATAATTAGGGAAATACAAATCAAAACCACAATGAGATATCACTTCATGCCTGTTAGAATGGCTATCATAAAAAAGACAAGAGATAACAAATGCTGGCAAGGCTGCGGGGAAAAGGGAACCCTTGTTCACTTGGTAGGATTGTAAATTGGTGAAACCACTAAGGAAAACAATATGGATGTTCCTCAAAAAATTAAAAATAGAACTACCATATGATCCAGCAATTCTACTTCTGGGTATATATCTAAAGGAAATGAAAACACTATGATGAAGAGATATCTGCACCCCCATGTTCATAGCATCGTTATTTACAATAGTCAAGACATGGAGGGCTTCCCTGGTGACACGGTGGTTGAGAGTCTGCCTGCTAATGCAGGGGACATGGGTTCGAGCCCTGGTCTGGGAAGATCCCACATGCCGCGGAGCAACTGGGCCCGTGAGCCACAACTACTGAGCCTGCGCGTCTGGAGCCTGTGCTCCCCAACAAGAGAGGCCGCGATGGTGAGAGGCCCGCACACCGTGATGAAGAGTGGCCCCCGCTCGCCACAACTAGAGAAAGCCCTTGCACAGAAACGGAGACCCAACACAGCCAAAAATAAATAAATAAATAAATAAATTTATTAAAAAAAAAAAAAAGACATGGAAACAACCTAAGTGTGCATCAATAAATGAATGGATAAAGAAGTTGTGGTATATATATACAATGCAATGTTATTCAGCCATTAAAAAAATAAGGAAATCCTACCATTTGTGACTACATAGATGGACCTTGAGGGCATTATGTTAAGTGAAATGTCAGACAAAGACAAATATTGTATCATCCCACAATATGTGGGATCTTAAAAAAAAAAAAAAAACTCATAGAAAAAGAGATAGATTTGTGATTATCAGAGGTAGAAGAACTGGGGGGGATGAGGGGAAACTGGATGAAGGTGGTCAAAAGGTACAAACTTCCTGTTATAAGATAAATAAGTACTAGGGATAGATAATACACAACGTGGCAGCTATAATTAACACTGCTATTAGTATATATGAAATTTGTTGAGAGTGGCTCCTAAGAGTTCTCATTACAAGGGAAAAATAAAACTTTTTTGTATCTATATTAGGTGATGAACGTTAACTAAACTTACTGTGATAATTATTTCACAATATTTGTAAGTCGGATCATTATGCTGTACAACTTAAATTTATACAGTCTGTGTGTCAATTATATCTCAATAAAACTGGAAAAAATTTAAATTAAAAGAACATATTAAAACTTGTGTTTGTTTTTGTTTAATTTGTGGACAAAGACTTCTAGACAGGTGCAAAAATAAATCCTCTTTTGCAACACAGAACTCATTGTTCAGTATGAGTTTTGATACAGATGAAAAGGAACATGATACCTAAAAGAGAATCAAGTGATGGAGGTGTATTGATAAACATAAAGATTGCTTCCAGGACTATAGAGCTGATAATTTCCCTCATATCTTAAGCTTTTAAATTATCAGCTGTATTGATTTAGTACTCTAATTTTAGTGTTGACATGAAACAAAGATGGCTTCTTTTTTTAGGCTTTTATCTTGAACACAGTGTCTGGATTTTAAAAAGGATGTCAAATTCAGAACCAGGCAGATCCATCTCCTGACCCTAAACATGTCCTAAGGTAAATCGTTTGAGGAAATTGGATCCCAAAGATTACAGGCGGGGAATTTTGAAGTGTGTCCATATTCTGCTGGGGATCAAAGAAGTCTAACTAAAAGAATTGTGTTTATTACATTACAGGTTGCCTGGTTACTAAGGGAGGGGAGGCTGCCTTCAGAATCTTACATGAGCATCTCTGAAGATGGAACCTTACCTTTTTATTTGTTATACAGGGCTGACTCACATGACAACTTTTTTTTGAAAGGGCTATTTTATCTTGAAGATTATTAGTTTGGAGGAACTAAGGTGATTGGCAGCAGAAAGAATCAGAACATGTGAAATTCCTTAAAAATTTATTGACAAATAATTTTGCCTATGTTACACATAATAAAAAAAAAAACTTAAAAAATATATCTCTGATGATGATGAAGTGTTTGCTTTGTTTTGTTTACTAGTTTTGTTATTGCTTTGTGATATAAAATTTGTTTGGAGCAAGTGAAGAAATACTTTATTATCATTGACCATTTTTATTAAGCCCAGCAGTAACATAGGCATCTCTAAAGCACATAAAAATAAATCTTTGGCCTACTCATATTTAAATGTTATTAAGGTGATAGTGATGGGAGATTGTTAATTGCCCCCAACAAGAAGAGCCGTGAACACTCTTTGTTCAATTTCAAGCACCTCATTACTAGATATTTGCAGACTTCTAATAAAAAGCAGTCAGAAGGGCTAAAGGCTAAAGTGATTCATTCATAGGAAAAGGTCAAAAGAACATCAAGGAAGGCACACAATTAATCCTCATTAATCTGGTCTCAGGTTATTTAAAATCAGGGTTTTGTGGAAGTCAGGGAAAACCTGGACTTTGACACAGTCTATGCATGAATGAGTTTGCATTAATGATGATCAAGGGTTACTGAGTATCATTAAGATGGATAGTTTTAAAAAGGCAAGATAGTCCATTCTGGATAATTTGGGGACAGAATAATAAATGAGCTGTGTCTTGTTATGTTTATTCCTCAATTTTGTACATATCAAAAAAAAAACCTGTATTTTAATCACTTCACTCAGTGATGATTTGATGTCTAAAAAACTGGTTAATGCTAAACACATTCAAAATCAGCTAATGTATAAAGCATAATGTTAAGATTTACATTTACAGTAAAAAGATTTTCAAAATAATTGAAATATATCTCATATATGTTTGAGAAACTATCTGATAAGGGGTTAATATCCAAAATATACACAGAACTCATACAACTCAACAGCAAAAAACCAAAAAATCCAATACAAACATGGGCAAAGGACCTGAATAAAACTTTCGCCAAAGACAGGCAAATGGCCAGCAGGTACATGAAAAGGTGCTCAAAGTTACTAATCATAATGAAAATGCAAATCAAAACCACAGTGAGATACAACCTCACACCTGTTAGGATAACTATTATCTAAAAAACAAAGGAAAGCAAGCACTGGCCAGAATGGGAAGAAAAGGAAACCCTTGTATACTGTTGGGGCAAATATAAATTGATGTAGCTACTATGAAAAACAATATGCATGTCCCTCCAAAAAATTAAAAATAGAATTACCATTTGATCCGGTAATCCTACTTCTGGGTATATATCCTGAATTGAAATCAGGATCTGTACTCCCATGTTCATTGAAGAATTATTCAAAATAGTGAAGACATGAAAAAAAACTAAAGGTCCATCAACAGACACATGAACAAAGAAAATCTGATGTATACCTATAATGAAATATTATTCATTCTTAAAAAAGAAGGACATCCTGCCATTGGCAACAACTTGCATGGATGTAGGGGATATTATGCTAAGTGAAATAAGCCAGACACAAAAAGATACATACTGTATGATCTCACTCGTAGGTGGAACCTAAAATAGTCAAACACATAGAAGCAGAGAGTAGAATGGTGGTGCCAACAACTGGGAGGAGGGGGAAATGAGGAGGTGTTGATCAAAGTGTACAAAGTTTCAGTTATGCAAAATAAGTTCTGAAGTTCTATTGGACAACATAGGGCCTATGACTAATAATATTGTATTGTATACATAGAATTTGCTAAAAGGGTAGATCTTATGTTAACTGCTCTTACTACAAAAGGAAACAAAAAAATAACAAAGGGGGCAGGAAGAAACTCTGGAGGTGATGGATAAGTTTATGGCATTGATAGTGATGATGATTTCAAGGGTATATACTTATCTCCAAACACATCGAGTTGTATACATTCAATATCTACAGCTCTTTGTATGTCAATTATACCTCAATAAAGTAGTTAAAACTAAAATAAATTAAATTAAATAAGAAGAAGAAAACTGAATTCCTAATCAGATGACTGTTTGGTGAAGATACAGTTAGAACAAAGGTAGGATTGTATTTCATTAAAGTAAGGATAATTTGACCCAAATTTTAAAGAGAGGTTACAATTAGTTCCATCCATTAAGCACTGATTCTTATTACCTTTAGTTACAGTCACTTTCTCACCTTCACCCTAGATATCGAGATGCATAATTAACTTGCAGGTCACATCATCACCTATTCAAATTATATACTGAGGATAAAGAAAATGTGGTGTATATATATATATATATATATATATATATATATATATATATATACAATGAACTATTTCTCAGCCACAAAAAAGAACGAAATAATGCCATTTGCAGCAACATGGATGGACCTAGAGATTGTCATACTGAGTGAAGTAAGTTAGACAGAGAAAGAAAAATACCATATGATATTGCTTATATGTGGAATCTAAAAAAAAAAAAATGGTACAAACGAACCAATTTACAAAACAGAAATAGAGTTACAGATGTAGAAAACAAACTTATGGTTACCAAGGGGGAAGGGTGGGGAGGGATAAATTGGGAGATTGGGATTGACATATACACACTACTATATATAAAATAGATAACTAATAAGAACCTACTGTAGGAGACCTTCAAGGTGGTGGAAGAGTAAGACATGGAGATCACCTTCCTCCCCACAAATACATCAGAAATACATCTACATGTGGAACAACTCCTACAGAACACCTACTGAATGCTGGCAGAAGACCTCAGACCTCCCAAAAGGCAAGAAACTCCCCACGTACCTGGGTAGGGCAAAATAAAAAAGAAAAAACGAGACAAAAGAATAGGGACGGGACCTGCACCAGTGGGAGGGAGCTGTGAAGGAGGAAAGGTTTCCACGCACTAGGAAGGCCCTTCGTGGGCGGAGACTGCGGGTGGCGGAGGGGGGAAGCTTCGGAGCCACTGAGGAGAGCGCAGCAACAGGGGTGCGGAGGGCAAAGCAGAGAGATTCCTGCACAGAGGATCGGTGCCAACCAGCACTCACCACCCCGAGAGGCTTGTCTGCTTCCCCGCCGGGGCGGGTGGGGCTGGGAGCTGAGGCTTGGGCTTTGGAGGTCGGATCCCAGGGAGAGGACTGGGGTTGGCGGCATGAACACAGCCTGAAGGGACCAGTGCACCACAGCTAGCTGGGAGGGAGTCCAGGGAAAGGTCTGGAGCTGCCAAAGAGGCAAGAGGCTTTTTCTTGCCTCTTTGTTTCCTGGTGCGCGAGGAGAGGGGATTCAGAGCTCTGCTTAAAGGAACTCCAGAGATGGGCACGAGCCGCGGCTATCAGCGCAGACCCCAGACAAGGGGCATGAGACGCTAAGGCTGCTGCTGCCGCCACCAAGAAGCCTGTGTGCAAGCACAGGTCACTATCTACACCTCCCCTCCCGGGAGCCTGTGCAGCCCGCCACTGCCAGGGTCCTGTGATCCAGGGACAACTTCCCCGGGAGAACGCACGGGGCGCCTCAGGCTGGTGCAACGTCACACCAGCTTCTGCCACCGCAGGCTCGCCCCGCATCCGTACCCCTCCCTCCCCCCGGCCTGAGTGAGCCAGAGCCCCCGAAGCAGCTGCTACTCTAACCCTGTCCTGTCTGAGCGAAGAACAGACGCCCTCAGGAGACTTACATGCAGAGGCGGGTCCAAATCCAAAGCTGAACCCTGGGAGCTGTGCGAACAAAGAAGAGAAATGGAAATTTCTCCCAGCAGCCTCAGAAGCAGCAGATTAAATCTCCACAATCAACGTGATGTACCCTGCATCTGTGGAATACAGGAATAGACAACAAATCATCCCAAAAGTGAGGGGGTGGGCTTTGGGAGCAATGATATATATATATTTTTCCTTTTTCTCTTTTTCTGGGTGTGTATGTGTATGCTTCTTTGTGTGATTTTGTCTGTATAGCATTGCTTTTACCATTTGTCCTAGGGTTCTGTCTGTCCATTTCTTTTTTTGTTGTTTTTTGGGGGGTTTTTTTTAGTATAATTTTTAGTGTTTGGTATCACTGGTGAATTTCTTTTTGGTTTGGTTGCTATCTTCTTTCTTTCTTTTTTTTTATTACTTTTTAATTTTTTTTATTTTTAATAATTAATTTTATTTTTTATTTTAAAAACTTTATTTTATTTTATTTTTCTTTCTTTCTTTTGTCTAACTTTTCTTCTGAGCGGTAAGGCTGACAGGGTCTTGGTGCTCCGGACAGGGGTCAGGCTTGTGCCTCTGAGGTGGGAGAGCCAAGTTCAGGACATTTGTCCAACAGAGACCTCCTAGCTCCAAGTAATATCAAATAGCAAAAGTTCTCCCAGAGATCTCCATCTCAACACTAAGACCCAGCTCCTCTCAATGACCAGCAAGCTACAGTGCTGGACAAACTATGCCAAACAACTAGAAAGACGGGAACACAACCCCACCCATTAGCAGAGAGGCTGCCTAAAATCATAATAAGGTCACAGGGACCCCAAAACACAGTACCAGACACGGTCCTGCTCACCAGAAAGACAATATCCAGCCTCATCCACCAGAACACAGGCACTAGTCCCCTCCACCAGGAAGCTTACACAACCCACTGAACCAACCTTAGCCACTGGGGGCAGACACCAAAAACAACAGGAATTAAGAACCTGTAGCCTGCGAAAAGGAGACCCCAAACAGAGTAAGTTAAGCGAAATGAAGGAGAAAGCAGATGAAGGATCAAGGTAAAAACCCACCAGACCAAACAAATGAAGAGGAAGTAGGCAGTATACCTGGAAAAGAATTCAGAGTAATGATAGCAAAGATGACACAAAATTGTGGAAATAGAATGGAGAAAATACAAGAAACATTTAACAAGGACCTAGAAGAACTAAAGAGCAAACAAACAATGATGAACAACACAACAAATGAAATTAAAAATTCTCTAGAAGGAATCAATAGCAGAATAACTGAGGCAGAAAAAGAGATAAACGACCTGGAAGATAAAATAGTGGAAATAACTACTGAAGAGCAGAATAAAGAAAAAAGAATGAAAAGAATTGAGGACAGTCTCAGAGACCTCGGGGACAACATTAAGCACTCCAACATTCGAATGATATGGGTCCCAGAAGAAGAAGAGAAAAAGAAAGGGACTGAGAAAATATTTGAAGAGATTATAGTTGAAAATTTCCCTAGTATGGGAAAGGAAATAGTTAAACAAGTCCAGGAAGCACAGAGAGGCCCATACAGGATAAATCCAAGGAGAAAGACGCCACGACACATATTAATCAAACTATCAAAAATTAAATACAAAGAAAAAATATTAAAGGCAGCAAGGGGAAAACAACAGATAACATGCAAGGGAATCTCCATAAGGTTAACAGCTGATCTATCAGCAGAAACTCTGCAAGCCAGAAGGGAGTGGCAGGACATATTTAAAGTGATGAAAGGGAAAACCCTACAACCAAGATTACTCTACCCAGCATGGATCTCACACAGATTTGACAGAGAAATTAAAACATTTACAGACAAGCAAGAGCTAAGAGAATTCAGTACCACCAAACCAGCTTTACAACAAATGCTAAAGAAACTTCTCTAGGCAGGAAACACAAGAGAAGGAAAAGACCTACAATAACAACCCAAAACAATTAAGAAAATGGTAATAGGAACATACATATCAATAATTACCTTAAATGTAAATGGATTAAATGCTCCAACCAAAAGACACAGACTGGCTGAATGGATACAAAAACAAGACCCATATATACGCTGTCTACAAGAGACCCACTTCAGACCTAGGGACACATACAGACTGAAAGTGAGGGGATGGAAGAAGATATTCCATGCAAATGGAAATCAAAAGAAAGCTGGAGTAGCAATTCTCATAGCAGACAAAATAGACTTTAAAATAAAGACTATTACAAGAGACAAAGAAGGACACTATATAATGATCAAGGGATCAATACAAGAAGAAGATAATAACAATTGTAAATATTTATGCACCCAACACAGGAGCACCTCAATAGATAAGGCAAATGCTAACAGCCATAAAAGGGGAAATCGACAGTAACACAATCATAGTAGGGGACTTTAACACCCCACTTTAACCAATGGACAGATCATCCAAAATGAAAATAAATAAGGAAACACAAGTTTTAAATGATACATTAAACAATATGGACTTCATTGATATTTATAGGACATTCCATCCAAAAACAACAGAATACACTTTCTTCTCAAGTGCTCATGGAATATTCTCCATGATAGATAATATCTTGGTTCACAAATCAAGCCTTGGTAAATTTAAGAAAACTGAAATTGTATCAAGTATCTTTTCCAACCACAATGCTATGAGACTAGATAGCAATAACAGGAAAAAATTTGAAAAAAATACAAACATATGGAGGCTAAACAATACACTACTTAATAACCAAGAGATCACTGAAGAACTCAAAGAGGAAATCAAAAAATACCTAGAAACAAATGACAATGAAAACACGATGACCCAAAACCTATGGGATGCAGCAAAAGGAGTTGCAAGAGGGAACTTTATGGCAATACAATCCTACCTCAAGAAACAAGAAACATCTCAAATAAACAACCTAATCTTACACCTAAAGCAATTACAGAAAGCAGAACAAAAAACCCGAAAGTTAGCAGAAGGAAAGAAATCATAAAGATCAGATCAGAAATAAATGAAAAAGAAATGAAGGAAACAATAGCAAAGATCCATAAAACTAAAAGCTGGTTCTTTGAGAAGACAAACAAAATTGATAAACCATTAGCCAGACTCATCAAGAAAGAGAGGGAGAAGACTCAAATCAGTAGACTTAGAAATGAAAAAGAAGTAATAATTGACACTGCAAAAATACAAAGGATCATGAGAGATAACTACAAGCAACTCTATGCCAATAAAATGGACAACCTGGAAGAAATGGACAAATTTTTAGAAAAGCACAAGCTTCCGAGACTGAACCAGGAAGAAATAGAAAATATAAACAGATCAATCACAAGCACTGATATTGAGACTGTGATTTAATATCTTCCAACAAACCAAAGTCCAGGACCAGATGGCTTCACAGGCGAATTCTATCAAACAGTTAGAGAAGAGTTAACACCCATCCTTCTCAAAATCTTCCAAAATATACCAGAGGGAGGAACACTCCCAAAATCATTCTATGAGGCCACCATCATCCTGCTACCAAAACGAGATAAAGATGTTACAAAGAAAGAAAACTACAAGCCAATATCACTGATGAACATAGATGTAAAAATCCTCAAGAAAATACTAGCAAACAGAATCCAACAGCACATTAAAAGGATCAGACACCATGATCAAGTGGGGTTTATCCCAGGAATGCAAGGATTCTTCAATATATGCAAATCAATCAATGTGATAAACCATATTCACAAATTGAAGGAGAAAAACCATATGATCATCTCAATAGATGCAGAAAAAGCTTTCGACAAAATTCAACACACTTTTATGGTAAAACCCTCCAGAACATAGGCATAGAGGTCACCTACCTCAACATAATAAAGGCTCTATATGACAAGCCCACAGCCAACATCATTCTCAATGGTGAAAAACTGAAACCATTTCCACTAAGATCAGGAACAAGACAAGGTTGCCTACTCTCACCACTATTATTCAACATATTTTCGGAAGTTTTAACCACAGCAATCAGAGAAGAAAAAGAAATAAAAGGAATCCAAACTGGAAAAGAAGAAATAAAGCTGTCACTGTTTGCAGATGACATGATACTATACATAGAGAATCCTAAATATGCTACCAGAAAACTACTAGAGCTAATCAATGAATTTGGTAAAGTAACAGGATACAAAATTAATGCACAGAAGCCTCTTGCATTCCTATACACTAATGATGAAAAATCTGAAAGAGAAACACTCCCATTTACCATTGCAACAAAAAGAATAAAATACCTAGGAATAAACCTACCTAAGGAGACAAAAGACCTGTATGCAGAAAATTATAAGACACTTATGAAAGAAATTAAAGATGATACAAAGAGATGGAGAGATATACCATGGTCTTGGATTGGAAGAATCAACATTGTGAAAAAGACTATACTACCCAAAGCAATCTACTGATTCAATGCAATCCCTATCAAACTACCACTGGCATTTTTCACAGGACTAGAACAAAAAAGTCACAATTTGTATGGAAACACAAAAGACCCTGAATAGCCAAAGCATTCGTGGGAAAGAAAAACGGAGCTGGAGGAATGAGGCTCCCTGACTTCAGACTATACTACAAAGCTAAAGTAATCAAGATAGTATGGTACTGGCACAAAAACAGAAATATAGATCCATGGAACAAGATAGAAAGCCCAGAGATAAACCCACACACATATGGTCACCTTATCTTTGATAAAGGAAGCAAGAATATACAATGGATAAAAGACAGCCTCTTCAATAAGTGCTGCTGGGAAAACTGGACAGCTACATGTAAAAGAATGAAATTAGAAAACTCCCTAAGACCGTATACAAAAATAAACTCCAAGTGGATTAAAGACCTAAATGGAAGGCCAGATCCTATAAAACTCTTAGAGGAAAACAAGCAGAACACTCTATGACATAAATCACAGCAAGACCCTTTTTGACCCACCTCCTAGAGAAATGGAAATAAAAACAAAAATAAACAAATGGGACCTCATGAAACTTAAAAGCTTTTGCACAGCAAAGGAAACCATAAACAAGACAAAAAGACAACCCTCAGAATGGGAGAAAATCTTTGCAAATGAAGCAACTGGCAAAGGATTAATCTCCAAAATATACAAGCAGCTCATGCAGCTCAATATGAAAAAAACAAACAACCCAGTCCAAAAATGGGCAGAAGACTTGAATAGACATTTCTCCAAAGAAGATATACAGATTGCCAACAAACACATGAAAGGATGCTCAACATCACTAATCATCAGAGAAATGCAAATCAATACTACAATGAGGTATCACCTCACACCAGTCAGATTGGCCATCATCAAAAAATCTAGAAACAATAAATGCTGGAGAGGGTGTGGAGAAAAGGGAACCCTCTTGCACCGTTGGTGGGAATGTAAATTGATACAGCCACTATGGAGAACAGTATGGAGGTTCCTTAAAAAATTAAAAATAGAACTACCATATGACCCAGCATTCCCACTACTGGGCATATACCCTGAGAAAACCGTAATTCAAAAACAGTCATGTACCACAATGTTCATTGCAGCTCTATTTACAATAGCGAGGACATTGGAAGCAACCTAAGTGTCCATCAACAGATGAATGGATAAAGAAGATGTGGCACATATATACAATGGAATATTACTCAGCCATAAAAGGAAACGAAATTGAGTTATTTTTAGTGCGGTGGATGGACCTAGTGCCTGTCATACAGAGTGAAGTAAGTCAGAAAGAGAAAAACAAATACCATATGCTAACACATATATATGGAATCTAAAAATACATATATGGTTCTGAAGAATGTAGGGGCATGACAGGAATAAAGACACAGATGTAGAGAATGGACTTGAGGACATAGGGAGGGAGAAGGATGAGCTGGGACGAAGTGAGAGAGTGGCATGGACTGATATATACTACCAAGTGTAAAATAGATAGCTAGTGGGAAGCAGCCGCATAGCACAGGGAGATCAGCTCGGTGCTTTTGACTACCTAGTGGGGTGGGATAGGGATGGTGGGAGGGAGACGCAAGAGGGAGAAGATATGGGGATATATGTATACATATAGCTGATTCACTTTGTTATATAGCAGAAACTAACACAACATTATGAAGCAAGTATACTCCAATAAAGATGCTAAAAAAAAAAAAATAACCTACTGTACAGCACAGGGAACTCTATTCAATATTCTGTAATGACCTATATGGGAATAGAATCTAAAAAGGAGTGGATATATGTATAACTAATTCACTCTGCTGTACAGTAGAAATGAACACAACATTGTAAATCAACTATACTCCAATAAAAATTAATTTAAAAAAATTATACACTGAGTAATAGTATCCTTTAAGTAATAAAGTGTTCCTAGTTAAAACATGATCTCCAATGATTTGATGGTATAATGCACTGTGTTCTATTGTGTCGCTGCATACAGACTCAATTGAGACTTTAAAATAGTAATCACTTAATTTCTAAGAAGGAATAATAAGACAGGATATATTTTGGTTTTTATGAGACAATATTACTGTTTTACTTTTGTATTGAGGAATTAAGTAATTTATTCTTTCAACTCTACTACATGTAAAATACTATGCTAGGCATGGGGGATGTTATAGTAAACATGAAGAAGTAGTCCTTGCCTGCACAGAGCACTCTGCACCTAACAGTGTGATGAGAGAGCCTGCATTTTTTTAAAAAAAGTATCTCTATGAGGTTCATCTAATGAGTGGATTTCTCTGAATACCTGGTTTAAATTTTGTGGTCAGTTAGACATGTAAGTCTCATAAAGTCAGTGAGAATTCCCAAGGAAATGGGAATTTTATAATGTGATGTTTTACATGAGTGTTTAAAGAACATACAAATTAATTATCCACTTGATTATTTTCTTGCTATATGGGAGAATAATTGCCCATTGATTGTGTAATGCCAGTAGCAGAGAATTATTTGAAATGGATATTAGTTCTTTACCGTGACTTGAACCCAAATATTTTGATGAGAATACTACCATGAAATTATAATAAAAGTCAATAGGGAAATAAAAATTTATATTTAATTTCTACTTTGCAAATCTCTCAAATATATAGCTAATATAAGAAACACATTACAAATATAGTCAATGATTTTTTTTAAAAAAGGAAAGAGAAAGAAAAGCAAAAATTTAAATTAGATAATGGAAGAGAAAAGAAAAGGCTAACATGATTATAAATAGCTAGGGCAAAGAAATGTGATTTTAGTTCACTTTCACCAACATTTACTGAGATCTCCAAGGTGCAAGGCACTGTGCTAGGTTGGCAAATAATATCAGCATAAGTAAGAAATAGCTATGCTCCCGGGATTGCACGATTTTGTGGGGATTTATTTTCTTCTCATTCTAATTTCTCTAACTCAGGATGCATATCTGAGTACCTGATTCTAAATGAGTATCCAGCCCTCCTCACATATTACTGGATTGTTTGAGAGTTAATGAGAGGTTTAAGAGGAGAAATTAAAACATTCACAAGAGTCCTCCTTGGGTCGGACCCCCTTGCATAGTGATTGAGATTTTTTGTTGCATTTTCATGGCAGTCACTCTCAGGGTTGTTTGTGAATTTGTCTCATCAAGTAAGAAGAATCTCATTGTGCCACCCACCAAGCTTGCACTTGCTAATCACTGTTAATTGCCGAAAATTGAGATCAACAGACTGTTCACTGAGTACTGCGATGGGTACTTAACTTATTGGCACTGAGGTTTCCTGTGTGCCCATTTCCACTAATGGACCATTTGTCCTGAAAATTGGAAATCCCAGCATCAATCACATAAACCACACTCAGTAGGCAGACGTGTTTACCTTCCTCTTCACCTCCAAAAGGAGGACAATAGGGACAGGGGCTTACATCTGGCCAGAAAGCAGGCAGCCTATTTGGAGAGCCAAAGTCCTTCACTCCACCAGTAAAGCTCAAGAAAAAGAAACTCCCAGAGCAGCAAACCATTCTGAAACAGAGGATGATAAGAGGCAGAATCTCTCACTGCCATCCTTTTGCTTTCAGGCTCCCTGTCAAGATGCCACAGCAGTACAGGAAAAATCAAAAGATGCCTCCGGAGATTACTCAAGTGGCAGGACTTCTTCATATCTGCCACAAAAGCTGCTTCCTTTTTAGAGGCTACTATCATTGTGAATCTAGAGACAAAAACCATGGTGATTAGAGACTAACTATTGATAGCATATGGTCCTGATGCAGAAGGAATAAGGAAACTATGCCTTCCATCACCAATCACCGTGCCATACATCTTCCTCCAGAGGTCAGAAAGGGTACAACTGAACCTGTGTTTCATGTGATGTACATTTCCCTACAGTTGTGGTATATGTGTCTAATACTGACACACCTTAAAGAGGGGAATCTCCCTGGGGTTTGTTAGATCTCTTGCATAGAGTGAACAGTAAACCTTATCCCCTAAAATCTCAAACCAGCCTACCTTCATCTCCCATGATTACTATTCATCATTAAAACTTCTTGTTTCAGGATGTTAAAGAAAAATTATTCTATTTTTGTAAATCCAAACTCAAGCCAATCTGAGTGGGGCTTCTTTTCTTTCTGGCTGGCTTATTGTTAAAGAAAAAATTATTCTGACACGTTAAAACCGTAAGGAAGACTTTATTCAAGACTATCTGTGATTGATGTCAAGACTATTACAACAGGGAAAGAGACTGTGCTCAACTCTGAATTCAACAGAGAGAGAGCTGGGGATTTATAGCCAATGAGCAGAATGAGGGGTGTCAGTGGATGGAAAATTACCAGGAGGAGACATCAAAGGTAGGGAGATTCTTGCTAAAGGGAGGCCAGGATAATCAAGTATCAAGGGTAGGGGGATTCTCACTAAACTGACTTAACAGGATTGTTGCAAAAACTGGACTCAGCAGACTGAAGAGAGGGCCCAATGGCAGGTCCTTGTCCAAAAGTGGGCTCAGAGTAATCTGCCTAAAGTTTGGTTAAAAAGAGAGTCTTTGTCAAGAGGAGGCAGTGACCCTATAACAGGTCACCCTGTGTCTAGAGGTTATAAAGTTTAAAAGCATATTCCTTAGATGTAATTCCATTATTGGAGTTTCCTACATCAATAAGCCAGCCAGAAAGAAAAGAAGCCCCACTCAGACTGGCTTGAGTTTGGGTTTACAAAGATAGATTATCTATTTTTATAGGGTATATTTTTATATGGCTTTTCCTTTCCCTCCCCAATTCACCCCCTTTGATCTATGCAGATATTCCTCTCTCCCTCCAACTCTTGCAACTATCCCATCCATAATTCAGCCAGTCCCTGTTCCTATTTGTAGCTTCCCTGATTTTTGGTGCCTTTATTTCATCACCTAAACATCTCCATCTGCATCTATCTTGCCCCAGTCATTTAGGTTTGATTTAATATCAATTTTTAAAAGTTCCCGGATCCAAAAATTTATTGTAATTTGGCCCTGGAATATTATTGTCACTTCTTGAATTTTGTTCCTTGCTCTTATTCTACCTAATGTAGATGTTTTCTAAACTCTCAATCTACATATCCTTTCTCCAAGGTAAAGGCCACCAAAATCATCTCTAGGGTGTAGTTATACTATTTCCTTGATTCAAGACAGCCGTGAGCTTTGAAACTATGGGTACCCTAGCCTGGTCACAGGGTTATAGAAAAGAAAAAAGATTTCTTTATGAGGGTCTAGAATCTACAAAATTCTTACAGAGAATAGGCCCTGTGAGAGTTTTTGCATTCTTTTTTTTAGGCCTCAGATTTATAAATTATCAGTTTGTGGCATATTATCTTCAATAATTAATTAATTTCCTTATATTTTTTAAAAATTTCATCTCCACAAACCCAGTATCCCACCCTATTCTTTTTCCCACTCTAAGTACCTGAGTTTGAGTATTAAATTTACCCAACTGGTATTGTACTATATATCTAACTCTGCTCACTTTTTCCACAAAATATTATGCACATTGTATCAATCCATACTGATATCTGTACATCTAGTTCATCCTTTTTAAGGATGAACATGTTATGTTATTCTGTTTTTTACATATATAACAACATTGTCTAATTGGACATTTCCATTGTTTCGAAGTCTTTACTATTACAAATAGTGCTTTGATATACACCCTTATCTAGGCTTATTTGGGTACCTTGCCGAGAGTTTCTCTAAGACACATAACCAAGGAGCAGTACTGCTGGGTAGTAGATTACGCATAGTTGATTCCATTAAATACTCAAGTTGGTCTCCTGAGTGGTTGCTCCAATATTCTTCTTTCTGATAGTGAATGAGTGTTTCTATATCTTCATATCCTCACTAGCACTGGACACTGTCTGAATTTTTAAGTTTTACTCTTCTGATGAGTACACAAAATTATGTCTCATTTTAACTTTTAATTCTATGATTACTAAAAAAATATATAAGCACTTCTCCATATAATTATTAGCCATTCAAGGTTTCTCCCAGCGAATTGTCCGTTCATACCCTTTATTCACTTCACACTGTGTCGCCTGACAATTTCTTCCTGATTTGCAGGGATTCTTTACACTTTTAAGTTTTAATCCTCCTTTATTTACATATTTTTAAAACATATTCTTCCAGTTTCTTTTTAATGTTTATATATGGTACCATTGTTAAACAGAAGTCTTTAATGTTACTGTAATCAAATCTATTAATTTTCTTCTATTTGTGATAAATCCATTTGTTGCTTGTTTAAGAAATCTCCAGATTCAAGGTTGAATGATATTCTTCTGAATTTTGTTCTAATAGTTGTATAACAACTCCTTTAATGTTTTGGTCTTTAACCAATTTTGATTTTCATTTTTTTATAGGTGCAAGAATGAAGTCCATTTCTCAATAGCATTTATTAAATAATCCTTTTCCACTTAGAAGCCACTACTACTGTGCATGTGTGAATATATACATATATATGAAAGTTTCATATATACTCACATCTGATTATCTGATTGTCTAGTAAAACAATACCTTATTATCTGGTCAGATAAGTCCCCTCTCTTTACTTTTACTTTTGTCTTAGTTATTCGTTGACATTTAGTCCTCCATAAATTTTAGTGTTACTTTGTCCATTTCTCAAAAATATCACATTGGAATTTTGAATAGAATTTCGTTATGTTTATAGATTAATTTGGGAAGAACTGACATCTTTACAATGTTAAGCTTTCTTATTCAAGAACGTATTAACTTTCTTTTCCTCCAAATAGAGATAAGAAATAATACCCTACTTCCACCTCCAAAAATCCTTGGATAATGACAAAATGGTCTAGTTAGCTTTTACATAGCTGCTGGATACTTGAATAAAGATTTATGTGGAGGATATTAAGACCTATCTCAGTTTGTTTTCTCTTTTATAGATCAATGCTAGTCAAAATTGTTGGTTGTGACACTGGGGTATAAGGAACTTGTACCAGAAAGTTCTTACTTCATCAAAAAAGATTTCTAGAGGAAAAAAAATCAGCATGATCATTGGAGATGATTTCTAGACTCTCCTTTAACACTAAATATGATAATTTGATTGATAGTAGTTTATAAAGTTTTCTAATTTTATAAAAATTTGAAATGTCAGAAGTTTTGCTATAATTTACATAATCTTTAGTGCATAAAAGCTGTTCCTATTAATTTTTAAAATTTCTTAAAGTGCTTTGATTCTTTTTTTTTTTTTTTTTATTTATTTATTTATTTTTTTATTTTGGCTGTGTTGCGTCTTCGTTTCTGTGCGAGGGCTTTCTCTAGTTGCGGCGAGCGGGGGGCCGCTCTTCATCGCGGTGCGCGGGCCTCTCACTGGTCGCGACCTCTCTTGTTGCGGAGCACAGGCTCCAGATGCGCAGGCTCAGTAGTTGTGGCTCACGGCCTAGTTGCTCCGTGGCATGTGGGATCTTCCCAGACCAGGGCTCGAACCGTGTCCCCTGCATTGGCAGGCAGATTCTTAACCACTGTGCCACTAGGGAAGCCAGTGCTTTGATTCTTTATGGGTTATTATTTTAAATAATTTTTTTCCTCTTTCACATATCAATACTTTCATTAAGTAAGTCATCTTTATGGAAGGGGAAAGCAGAGAAAGACATACGTTAGAGTTGAGGAAGTACTTTATCATTTCTGTGTCCAATGGCACAGGGAAGCCAGTTGGAAAAACACTAGATTGGCTGATAAGTTGTAGAACCCAGAAAATCAGCAAGCTCCATTTTAATGTAATTAGCACATAATTCTAATAAGCGTTTCCTGGAGAAACACTTTAAAGGGAAGGAAGTTTATCTTCAAGATATCTTCTTCATCTATAACCTTCTGAATTCCTTTTTCCTTCCTTTTTTTTTTTAATTAAAACTTCAGTTTTAATATGAGTATTTCATGAGCAATAACAACAAAAAGTTAAACTTTTCAGGACATTTCAAATAAAGGCAAACATTTCAACAAACTGGTCTTTGGACAACACTTCCCATATTCCCAAGAAATGTACAATTGACAGAGTAAATCAGGACCTTTTCCTTCCTCTTAAACAGTTTGAGTAGTTTGATATTTTCTTCTCAATCCAAACTTCTTTGTTTAGATGTCTGTTCCATTACAGTCGTCTATTGGGAAGAATTGGAGTCAACACATGACACGATGTTTACCACCAAAGTAAGTGAGGGAAAAAAAACACAATAAAACAGTTAATGGTGTGTGTATTTCAGAACTGTGTAAGAGTAAAGAAAGTGCGAGACATTCCTGAAATGCTCCTTTGTACCCTTCTCCAGCCAACTCTGATTGCCCTGTAAATTTACCTATGGAACTTTTTCAAACTATAAAAATAATTCTATAAAAATCATGTATAGAATTATTCTTGTTAAACAATATGGCTAGAGTGAAACTGTGGAGTTTTAAAACTCCGTAGATGATAGTGACATGAAACTGCTAATCATGGTTTGTGAAGGGATCTTATGTGCCATTCTCCAGCCCAACTACACATCCAATTCTTGAACTAATCAATAACACCCTATCAAGGTGTCCAGCAAATTATCGAACCCCCTTAATGACAGTGAAAGTGATTCCAAAGCAACTTATTCCAACTTTAGGCAGTTCAGCGTACAAGAAATTCCTCCAAAATCAGTCTCATGATGATTTCCAGAAATTGGTCCCACATGAAGCTATTTAAAACAAGTCCAATTCACTACACACAAGATACTCTTTCAAATTTTTCAGGTAGATTCTCTCCTGAAACACCCTTCCCCAGGCCCAAAACCTTCATCTCTTCAACCTTTTCCTGTGTGGAAACGTTTCCAATCCCTCTCACCAGTTCTGTTCTTGCCCTCTGATCATGTTGCAATTTGTCTATATCTGCTCTTAAAAGGTATCCCTAGAACAGAGGAATTCCTTCATGTGAAATCTTTTCAGAACCCAGGAGATCAAAACTAGTTTTCTCTCAATATAGATCCTATGCTTTAATGAATGTATTTTAATATTTAATTTGTACTATTCTTTGTGGCCTCCATATCACACAAACAGTTCATTTTTAACTTGAGTAAACTAAAATTCTTAAATTGACAATCCACTTTCCAGAGGTTTATACTTGCAGCCAACTTTTCGCCAAAGAGAAGGATATTCCATTTATCACTAGAAATATCTATCCTTTTCGACTTTATTATTACCACGTCACCATTTTGGACTTTGCTTTCCTTGTCATTTGTAGTCACTCTTCCTCTCTGCTTCTGCACTGTCTCTGTGTTCATTCACCTCACTGATGAAAGTCCTCAAGAGGAACAAGACAAGGATTGGACTGTCATGACAACAGCGATTGTTCTCCAGGCTGACGTGGGTTCATTGGTTGAGCAGTGCTGATTGGCATCCTTTGAGGATATTTCTTCCACTAGCAGTTAATTTCTTTAGTTGTACTAGATTCCAGTCCCTATGTCTCCATTATTTTCAAATGGACATAACAAGAATTTCTCTCTAAACATTTCAGTCCATTCTAAGCCCACCATACTATCCTAATAATCCTTTCTGTGTTGGAGAAAAAACAAATGAGGCCAGTGAGGTCTAACTTGGTCCCACTAACCTACAATGGGCTCTGGTAAATGCTGTTTCCCACTCACAGTGTAACAAACCATCCCTTTAATAATCTCTCCTAAAATCATGCCCAAATTTGATGATAAAAATCTACCCCTGTCTACATCAGGCATACCAAGGCTCACCCCATGCTTTTTGTAGAGTTCACTATATTTTATTATAATTATTAATACGTCTGCCACTGAAGGCAAGAGCTATATCTAAGGATGGTGCCTGGCATGTGGCATATGAAGTATTGGTTGAATAATAAGTGAAAGCCTTTGCTTATTTTAATAAATTAAAATTAGAGACACTGAAAAGATTTTAGACAATGGGTGTGGTGGACAGACTCTAAGGTGGTCCTCATGATTTCTGCCTTCTGGTATATACACCTGTGATTATTCCCCTTCTCCGAAGTGTGAGTAGGACCTGTGCCTTGCTTCTATCCAATTGAATACAGCAAAGGTGACAGGATGTATTTGTTTACAAGTACACAGATACATTACATAAATTGTAATGCTCATCTTGTGGGGAGACTCTTTCTTGCTTGATGGTTGTGAGGAAGTAAGAAGCCAGGTGGAGAAGACCCACATGGCAGGGAACTGAGGGCAGCACCAGACCAATAGTCAGGAAGAAGCTGAAGTCCTCAGTCCAACAACCACAAAGAGCTAAATGCTGCCAACACCACGTGAGCTTGGAAGCAAATCACTCCCCAGTCAAGCCTCAAATGAGATCAAAGCAGTTGGCTCCTTGATGTAAGCCTCAGAGATGACTCAGCTAGCCATGCCTGGACTTTCTGACACCCAGAAAACTATATATCCAAATCATTCAGGAAGTTTATAAATATAGACATATTCCAACCTCAACTTCAGAATATTTTGAAAAGACCTCCCAGGTGATTCTGATGTTTACCCCTGGTTGCAAAACTTTGACCTAAACCAGCAATCAATTTAATATAAAAATTAAAAATAAAATTTTGTAAGAGTAGATTTTTTCTTATTGTCACAGAACTATCATTGGCAGAGTCAGGAGTTACTTTTCCCCTTTCACACTAATACTTTTATCCATACCCTATGCAAGGGCTTCTCCCATGTCCTCAGATATGCAAAGGGTCTCATGCCTAAAAAAAAAGTGACTTTCCACATCTTCCCTTTATTTCTATTCTATTCATCATTTTCAAATTAAATCTAGTCCTGTCTCTGCCATTTTACCACTCACTTACTCTCATGCATAATGACTTTAAGCCTCACTAAATCCAATCACTAGATACCCATAACCTCATATAATCCACAAGATAGCATGCCCACCCTGCTCTTTTCCCTATTATGGAGGCACAGTCCTAAGTGATAATAAAGTAAGGACAGAGGCGAAGATAAGGAAAAAAGATGACTGCCCTAGACTTACGTGGGCTTTGGCTAGTTCAGACCTTCTCAGTTCAACTAATAGGATTCCACTGAAGGAGGCAGAAATGGTCATCAATCCCAGTATTTACTTAATAGATGACTTCACAAGCTAGGCCCCTTGCCTTCCAGTGAATAGAGAAGATTTTGTTTTACCTTCTTAAACTTATCAAAGAATAAGTGGGCCAGTGGCTATCTGGATGCCAGTCATCCAGTCCTAAGAAACTATAAATATTATAAAAGCAAGTCTGGTGGGAGACCCTGGGCCAGGGACAAGTAATCTGGAAGTCTCTTTCCCAACAGGCCAGGCCTCTTACTTTCCTGTCTAGAAGCATTCCTGTGGTCTGAGGTCTGCAGCAATGAGAGGTGAGGGTTGGTTCAGACACACCTGGCCATCCACTGAACCCATGCAAAGACAGAAAATTGGTACATTTTCTTCCTTTGGCTAAAAAAGTAATAAACCTCTCCTTATAAGTGGCAAGTGGTAGATATTGTTAATTTTGGTTTTGGTAATACCACATGAATTGGAAGGAAAGAAGTAAATCAAATCTAAGATTATAACCCGATCTCTCCACAGCCAGGCAGAAGCCAGGAGAGAAAACACTGCCTAGTGAATACGATGCTCTAAATGAATAGAAAGGGCAGAAGAGGAACTTATTCCAGCGATGTCCAAGGAGAGTGTTCAAGGTGTGATTCATTCCCAACCAATTGTGCATTCAGGTTTTGCTTTTCCCCAAAGACTCTGCGAGTTGTGTTTAAGCATGCTTACCAGTATTCCACTAACAGACACGTCTCCAAGTTTTTGCTATTTTGCTCACATTTATCTAAGAATCTCGGTCTCCTAGGGCCATCTGTGACCTCTTGGTGTTTGATTCCAGAACCACCTTCGTATGTGAGATTATAGATTTTGAGTGTATCTAGGTCATCCCTGCTTATCGTATAATTTCCTTGCCTCTGGCATGCACCTGCCTGTCTTGTAAAACAATCTTTTCTGTACATTCTCTTACCTTTTACATGCCCCCCATTTTTCAACACATTTATGCCTCGCATGTTAACTCCTTCTCACCACCTCGACTCATACCTTTCAGTGAGCACTCTGTGAAAAGTCCCTTTCTCATGCTGAAGCAAGTCTCAGAAGTCACACTGAGAAAAGCTTCTGTTGTATCAGCGTCTGTGGCTACAGTGATGCGTTCTTCACCTAATCCATCTATTACCTGTTCTCTCAGCTACCCTGAAAGTGATAAGCTGTTCTATTAGCACACGACCCAGCAATCCCACTACTGGGCATATACCCTGAGAAAACCATAATTCAAAATGAGTCATGTACCACAATGTTCACTGCACCACTATTTACAATAGCCAGGACATGGAAGCAACCTAAGTGTCCATCATCAGAGGAATGGATAAAGAAGATGTGGCACATATATACAATGGAATATTACTCAGACATAAAAAGAAACAAAACTGAGTTATTTGTAGTGAGGTGGATAGAGCTAGAGTCTGTCATAAAGAGTGAGAGTAGTCAGAAAGAGAAAAACAAATACAGTATGCTAACACATATATATGGAATCTAAGAAAAAAAAAAAAAGGTCATGAAGAACCTAGGGTTAAGACGGGAATAAAGACACAGACCTACTAGAGAATGGACTTGAGGATATGGGGAGGGGGAAGGGTAAGCTGTGACAAAGTGAGAGAGTGGCATGGACATATATACACTACCAAATGTAAAATAGATAGCTAGTGGGAAGTAGCCGCATAGCACAGGGAGATGAGCTCGGTGCTTTGTGACCACCTAGAGGTGTGGGATAGGGAGGGTGGGAGGGAGGGAGATGTAAGAGGGAAGAGATATGGGGACATGTGTATATGTATAACTGATTCACCTTGTTATAAAGCAGAAACTAACACACCATTGTAAAGTAATTATACTCTAATAAAGATGTTAAAAAAAAAACAACTATATGTGCAGTATGATCCCAATTTTGTTTGAATAAATAAAAGGGGGGAAGGATATAGGAAATACACCAAATGTTAACAGAAGTCCTCTCTGGATTTTACTTTTTCCTTTTGTCAACATTTTCAGTGATGCTTTTGTAATTATGAGAAAATAAAAACCTTTAATGTTAATTGAAAAAAAATACAAAAAAAACCCAAAAACAAACAAACAGGGCAGCCTATGTCCTCCTGGCTATTTTCAAACTGAACTATACTTCCACTAATTAAATTGTGCTCCTCTGATTGGAGAACCAGAGTTTTAACTTGAGGCTTCCTTCTAAACTTCTAATCACTCTTTCCCTTTAAATCCAGCTGATCTTAAAAAAAGTTTTCCCCTCAAGCCTCTGGATTCTTTCTCCCCCAAATCCATTTTGGTTGCTCTCTTTGTCTCAAGGCTTATATGTACCCCAAAGTTTTGATGGGACCCAAGTTTGTCTCTAAAAGAATCCTTGCAATGCAATATCATCTTTCCCCAGATATTTCTGATTTTTTCCTTCATATAGTCATTTGGAAAGATTTCTAACTCTCTTCTATCTCTCCATTTTTACTGAGAAGGGAAAACTGCTTACTGCTGCTGGCAGCTTAAAAATTAATAATTTCTTATTAAAGACAGTCATATATAACCATATGCAATATATTTTAGAACAGTTTACCAGATTAAATATATAAAAATAATCTTCCAATAGGTAAAAGTCAATAATATAAGATTTCTATTTTAAATTAGTTTACTTAACAAGTCAAAGCTTTCTGGTCCAAGACCGTAGTGATGAACGCTTGAACTTCTAGCCTGTCCATTTACCCAGATTCTGCTGAAAAAACAGGCGTGCAGTGAGAATAAGAGGGAACAGTGAGAATAAGAGGCATCCCCTGGTTCTCCTTCTCTATCCTTCAGATGATCCCAAGAGTCACATCATTGATAGTACCTCCATCTCAGTAAGACTGTTCCTGCTTCGTGAACATGGCATACACAGAAAAAGTTAAGAGATCTGCACCTAAGAGCAAAACAAATCCAATTATGTACCAGCGAGTTTAATGCCTATCCACTAAACTTCAGACTGTAAGGATCCAGGGAGCATGTTTATTTATTTATACCATGCCTCCCTCCAAATAGGATTTGAGGCAGCTCATTGAGCATGTTAATAATGCTTATTCTCCAGAACCTATTTACTGTGTTGCGCTGCAGTAGATATCATTACCCCTGCTTGCGCTCTGAAAATCTGACTTTTTGTAAGGTTGTTCACGGAATTTTCTGAAATTCAGAAGGGACTGAGGTCTGACTTCCTATACTCCCACAGGATTTTGAGTGTGGGAGGGAAAGAACTCAGATGTTGGTGTGGAACCACCACGGGAGGAGAAGGTAAGGCTAACACATAAGGATTCTAGGATCCTCAGACAAGTGTTGATGCAGAGAGATCAGTGCCCATAGGAGGTCCCCATCTGCGAATGGGACTTTGGGAATTTTTGAAGGCTCCTGTTCCCGACACAAGAGGATGGTGTTTGTTCATCAGGTTATTAAAATTTTTTTCTTGATATTTGAGATTAGGGCACTATGGAGTTGAAAATCTTCTGCTGTTTAGAAATTAATCTTTCTCATGTTTCTGGATGGAATTCAGGTCAAGAGAGAAAAAACATTGACTGACAGCTCACTCAGTATCTGATAATGTGCTAAGCATTTTACATATAACATTTCAACTGATCGCTGTAAGAGATCTGCTAGATTGGTGCTATTGTTCCCCTTTAGTGATGAGAAAATTGATAGTGAGAGAGGGAGCTGTTTTGTCCAAGGAGAGGCAGCTGGTAAGTGGACGATGCCAGAAGTGGAGCTTGGATCTATTTATGACCTGCAGATGTCTTACCTTTATGCTAGGGGACTGATACCCACACTTAGCACATAGAGCTAAGCATAGCATATAGTAGACACAAGGCTAATGTTTGCTTGCAAGAATGACACAAAACAGAAAACAATTTGTTCAGCAGATATTGACTGAGTGCCTACTATGTGCCAGATACTATGAATCAACATAGGATAAATTCTACACTAAAACTGCAATTCAAATGTAAATCAGCTTTAATCTGTGAAAATGAAATTAGGCCAGCAGGGAGGCCATAAATGAGCCTATTAGAATACATCCCATAAGAGGAAGAGCAGACAGGAAAAATGAGGCAGGGAGACACTGAGATAATGTAATTTCAAAACTGGCTCTTGTTCTCCTGAAATACTTTAAAGATTTTACTGCAAAATTACACAGTCATCAGGATTATGCCATTTTTAAAAGACTTTCTCACCTGGGTCAGTGAATAAATAATTACACACATTTAAAAATGCATGACTGTTCATTAAACCATTGACCACTTCCAGCCTGTTGAGTACATAAGTATTTTAAAAATTACTTTAATGCCTATTTACCCAATAGACCAGAAAAGTTCCTTTGGTACATGATGTGCATTTTAAGAGCTGCTTGCATAAGGAGTTATCTTATCTGAACCAGAGTCTGCTGCCAACTACATAATATGCATTTTAAAGAACAACCTAATTATGTGCTTACCCAAGAGAACAAAGTTAATACTGAGGGTTAATAATTATTACCTTCCTTTACTACCTTTTCTTCTTTTCTGTCAAATAAAATGAAGGGAAAAAAAGTGTATATCTGCCCTCTTGTCTCTCTTATCTCAACAACTGGTGTCCCAATACCTTTCTCATCCCCACCTCAAAGAGACAGAGATGGAGAGAGAGTGAGAAAAGGTGGGAAGAGAGGGAGAAGAAAAAAGTTTAAAAAAGAAAACTATGTATAATTAAAATTAAATACCTAGTTTATAGCAAATGTGGAATATCAAAAATCCATTCTCTAATGTATATTTTCTCTCTTTCTGTCTAATAACAATTTAATCTATGCATTCCTTAGTTCCAAAATTTTCTGGTCTCCTCTGTTTACTTTACTTTTATAAAAATATGATTACCTTGCCCCTTTCTTCTTGACAACACATAATGATATAGGTTCCTTTCTCCACTCACACGAAAACATAAAGGTCCTCTGTTACCTAGTCACTGAGTCTGTTTCCACAAGCATGATGTGGGGACATGGCGGCAGAAAACCCATTCCCATTCACACAAACACAAACCAAAAGCTGTATTTTCAACAGACAAACTAATTCATTCAATTCTCCACTCACTGTCCTCATTTTGCCACACTGTCAGCAGTGATATCACCCCACCTGTGAGGGGTTCCTGAGAGACCAAGAGAGCAGCCTTGACACCTTCTCTATAGACGCGGCTTTCTCCCTTAATAGTACAACTACCCAATTAGTTCTAAAGAACACACCCAAAATGGAAACATCACTTCATATTTAAATATTAGATGTCAGCTGGTTTGTCGAGGGTGGGTTGTATGTCTGTGAGCACAGATGGCTGCTGTATACACTCCTCCTAAAGTGTTATTCCCATCACTCCCAACTGCGGTAGCAGACTTACTGTGGGATTTATTTTATTTTTAAAAATTCATTTTGTGTTTTTTTAAACATCTTTATTGGAGTATAATTGCTTTATGTTGTTGTGTTAGTTTCTGCTATATAACAAAGTGAATCAGCTATACGTATACTTATATCCCCATAACTCCTCCCTCTTGCGTCTCCCTCCCATCCTCCCTATCCCACCCCTCTAAGTGGACACAAAGCACGGAGCAGATCTCCCTGTGCTATGCGGCTGCTTCCCACTAGCTATCTATTTTACATTTGGTAGTGTACATATGTCCATGCCACTCTCTCACTTCGTCCCAGCTTACCCTTCCCCCTCCCCGTGTCCGCAAGTCCATTCTCTACATCTGTGTCTTTATTACTGTCCTGCCCCTACATTCTTCAGAAACTTTTTTTTTTTTTAGATTCCATATATATGTGTTAGCATATGGTATTGTTTTCTCTTTCTGACTTACTTCACTCTGTATGACAGACTCTACGTCCATCCACCTCACTACAAATAACTCAATTTTTCTTTTATGTCTGATGAGTAATATTCCATTGTATATATGTGCCACATCTCCTTTATCCATTCATCTGTCAATGAACACTTTGCTTCCTGTTTACCACTACTCCCCCACTGCTAAATCAATATATCCATCTACAAAAAGAAACTACAGAAAACTTTCACAGCTTCTATTTGAGTCCTAAGAATTATCTGCCTTCTATTCTAGACATATTTATTTCATTCAGTCTAAAGAAATGAATTCAGATTTGTTAAGGATAGCTAAAATGACCAAAGTCAACTTGTTGTTTTTTTTAAATCCATCGCAATAATTGATCATTTATTCTTTCTTTTTGTTTTTTAATCATTATCTCATACCTGAAGAATACCCCAGAGATTTAAAAGTTAGTGGGAATTTCTTAAATACACTTGGTAATTTTATAGAGAAGGAAAGAAGTTTTAAAAGAGGCTAAGTGGACTATAATGAAAGCAAAGTTTATTTCATACCAGCACAGTAATTAAAATATAACTAATATTTAAAGAAACGATTCTAATACCAAAAGGGTATATCTAAACACCCAGGAAATTATACTAAGTACTGAATAATTCAACTTAGTGTGTACTACTTACTTCTACTCTCCCAGTTGACAAGAATATACATATAATTGGAAATAACTTGTAAACATTAAATCATTACTTTTATTGTGGGTATGGATACAGATGTAAAGCAAAGAACTAAATTTTTAAAATAAGGACAACCATCATAAATCTAAACCAACAATGTTCTGACACAACCACCTCTTGTGACACAGATTGGTTTGTTTTAGACACATCACTCTCTATAAGTAATAAACTCTACTTGAGTGTCAGGTTCATTTTCTCATGTTATAACAGTTCTAAGATACAGACTAAATGTTTAGAACAACTAGAAGGAGACAAAGTCTCCAGGCTGTTTGATGTTTTATTATTTTTATAAGCCTCTGAGAAACATACCAATACCTGTTGGTTCATGAGCATGCTCTTTTTGTTCTAATAATTTTTAAAATAAATTTGCATTTTTACCAAATTAAGGTTGGTCATAATTAGATTCAGTTTGACAAAACAAGACACACCTAAATCTAATTGAGTGAACCTTCTCTCGGTCCCCAGTTGGTATTGAGGAAATCTGTCTTTTAATTCTCTTTAAACATATTTTTCCACATTCTTTTCTTTGACAGTTTTCGTCTTAAAGTTGTGCTACCTGCAGTACAACCAGATCCATCCCTTGGGCATGATAAGACGCTCTGTCTTTGTGGAACTGAAAAAGGATGACTCAAAAGGGTAACCAGACTTGTTAGAAAAGGTAAGGCTCCACCAAACTTTGTTTCTAAACCGTGTGTGTATGTGTAGTGTGTGTATAAAGAAAGAGAGGAGAGAAAAAAAAAAAGAAAGAAAGAAAGAGAGGAGAGAGAGAGGAAGGAGAGAGAAAATGTATGTTCACAATTGTCTTTAGGAGCTGCCCCCTTTTTTTTTACTCCAAGTTGGGTTGCCAGATTCAGCAAATAAAACTATAACACTACCAGTTAAATTTGAATTTCAGATAAACAATAAATATTCTTCGTATGTCCCATGCAGTATTTGGCATATACTTTATACTAAAAAAATTTTTTTTTGTTTATCTAAACTTCAAATACAACTGGCCCTCCTATATTTTATCTGGCAACTCAACAACCAGGGTTCTCCTTAATGTAATATTCCACTGATTTTATTATAAAAAAGTATCTTGGGGTGAGCTCAAGCTATATACTCCCCTAAAATTGGCCCAGGTTTATCAAGTTTTTTCCCTTTAACTGAAAAAATTTTTAAACAATGAAGGCAACCTTGAGATGCAAGATTGATGTCAGATGCAGAAACAGAATCACAGTGAGTGTTTAAGCACAAATTGTCCCTTCTCTAGCATCCAGTTTCCCTCTCCTTTTCCTAGCAGATTGACCCAAAGAAAGGCCTTTAGGCCTCTCTCTTTCTTGGCTTTCCCTGGAATCCCTATATTTTGATTTAACCTACAGTGTTTTTGAGTGCATCTATTACATTATACACATGAAACTCATCATTACCAGTGTCAGCTTTGCCTCTTAACTCCCTTCACCCTACCCTAGTTACAATATAATTGTCTTGGGTATTCCCTCTGCATATTTCAGAACCACATCAGACAATGTTATGATTTTTGCTTCAATTGTCAATCATAATTTAGAAAACTCAAGAGAGAAACTGACCATAGTTACCCATATTTTTTGCTCTTTGCATTTTTCTTTATCCTTCCTAATGTTTCCAGTATTCCATTTTTTATCATTTCCTTTCTTTCCAAAGTTCCTTTATTCAAACTTTATTTCAAACTTCCTTCAAACCATTCTTCTAGAGTAGGTCTGCTGGTGACAAATTTTTCTGTTTTCCTTCATCTGAGAGTATCTTGATTTCCCCTTCATTGCTGAAGGATATAGATACTGGGTTGACAGTTCTTTTGCTTTGAAATATGTACTACATACTCCTGGCCTCCATGGTTTCTGATAGAAATCCACTGTCATTCAAATTCTTTTCCCTAGAGGTAAGGTATCATCATTTCTCTCTCACTGCTTTCAAGATTTTTCTTTGTCTTTAGTTTTCAGGAGTTTGTTTATGATGATTTTGATCTGTATTTCTTTGGGTTATTTTGTCTGGGATTTGCTCAGCTTTCTCGAATCTGTAGGTTTATTGCCAAATGTGGGAAATCTTCAGCCATTATTTTTTTGAATAACTTTCAGCCCCATATCATTCTCTTCTCCTTCTAAAACTCCAATGACACAAATGTTCAATCTTTTGCTATAGTTCCCCAGGTCCCCTGAGGCTCTGTGCATTTTTTCTTTTCTGAGGTTCAGATTGGATCATTTCTATTTTTCTATCTTCAAGTTCACTGAGTCTCATTACCACCCCCACAAAGGAATGAAAGTCCCAGCCCCCTTCAGCCTTCTCTGACACCACTCTGGTAGAGAGGAGGGGCACCCATTACAATCCAACAAAAATGAAAGTCTGGCATCTACACTCAGCCTTTGCTCAGTGGCAGGGTGGGACCAGTTATTCTGTGGTGTTTAGCTGAAATAGTGCCATTGTTATCCAAAAGTTTCCTGCCTTGCTAGGCTGGTCTTTGAGCAGGAGAGCACAGGATTTGGGGTCAATCCTGTTTTTGCTTGTTTGCCCCCACAGGTGTTTCTGGGCTTCTGACTTCTTCAAGTCCAAGTTTTGAATCTGTAAGGCTAAAAGAAAATCCAGGGGACTCACCATTCTGTTGTTCCTCAGATGCTGAGATCCTAGCCAGTCTGCCTTCTTTTGTGCATCTTTCAGAGTTTCCTTATTTGAGAGAGAGAGAAAAAAAAAAATCTAGAATTCCTCCCATATTTAACAGGAGGAATAGGGAAATGTACATTGCATCTAGTCCCTCTTGTGTCAAAACCAAGAGCCAGTCAGTCATCACTAATTAAACAGCATTTTAATTCTTAGTTCTTTCCTTTCTCTACTCTAAATGGCAGCTTTCCCAAACTTCAGCATTCTCATTAAACCCTTCATGCTACCCAATAACTCATTATTTTCTCAGAGTGTATACTATCTTCTATTTAACTAAGGGAATTAAGAGAATGAGACATGAACTCATTCAATTTCTCATTCTCCACCTACAAATTATCTATATTTACACCCATCTTTACCTACTTACCTTCAGTCTTAGAAGTATCTCTCTTTCTATGTGTGCTTTAGATCTCATCCCAGCCCATCTTTTGAAACCATGTTCTATCAAATGTCCCTCCTTTTCCTAAACTGTTAAACTCCCATTTCTTTATCTCTATCTATCATCCTGCATACATACTCATCTCCGTAGCAAAAACAAAAAAAGGCCCTACCTCTCCTCTAGCTGTATCCTTACTAATCACCATCTTTTTTTTACAGCCAAGAGTAGGCAACAGTATTGACTCCCCTTCTTCTTCCATGACTCTTTGCTAAGCATAGACTCAGAGAGGTAGTGGAGAGCCCATGCATCCTTCATGGGCCAAAATAACATTCCTAAATTTCAATGTAATGTTACAATATAAACACCAATCAAAGCATTGTATTTTGTCAGAAACAAGATAAAACTTCAAAAAGATATGAAATTTACTATATGAAATTCTAAATTTTATTTCATATTCTATTTATTCTGCAACTGGAAAACCACACATTTTTTCATCTAGACAAAATAAAAAAGAAAGACTTCCATAACCATCTAATGTAAAGACCTATAATTATTACATCTACCTTTTGTGAGCTTCATCTTGTAAACTTCTTTGTCATGCCTGTCTATTCTTCAACCCACTCCATTCTCATATCAGCCCACACCACCTCCACTGAAACTACTCTCAGTTATGGTCATCAATCTCTTCTTCTTCCTACATGAAAGGAACACCTTTCAGCCCTTAGCTTATACTCACTGAAGTCACATGACTGAACATTGTATTTCCCCATCCATGAAATCCTCTTCTCCACTGGAATATTACAAAGATACTCCTTCCTGTTCATTCTCCTACCTATTCAACACCTCTTCTCAGTCATGAATGCCCACTCTAAATATGTGTTCTCCTTCACATTCTGTATATTTCCCTGGACAAGGCCCTCAATACTATGGTTTCAACTGCCACTTACAAGCTGACAACCTCCAAATGTTTATCTCCAATCCAAAACTCACTCTTGAGTTCCTTCCACCTGGATGTTCCCCAAATTCAAACAAATCAAAAAGCAAGTTCATCCTCTTTAAATTTTCTCTTCACCGTTTATTTTGTCTTTCAGAAATGACATCTACTTAGTCACTAAAGTCAGGAACACTCAGTAGAGTGCCATAATAGATTAAGGACATCTTGCTTATAATGATATTTGTCTTATTATAAGTTGTGTGCTAATTTTTATTTCTCACATGATATAGTGAGTTTATTGTTAATTTCCTAAAAATGGCATCCAATAAAGTTTTGGTGAGTTAATAAAGAAAATTTGAATTTATCTAGGAAAACTCTGGTAACCACAAAAATCTTCCTTTGAGATTACGTAGATTATGCTCACTCTGCAGGGATTTCTAGCTATGTGTCCACTGCTGCATGACAGCATCTGAAACTACCTGGCACATGACAGGTGCTTGATAAACATTTGTTGAATGAAAGAATAAAAGTGCTTTTTGATAGAGACTGTATTTTCCACATTTTTCATAAGTCTAAGGCTACAATATTGTCCTAATTACATTAGGTATTCATTATCTATTATTACATGATAGATAATGAATCTATTATGTAGTAATTTGGGCTAATCTATTATTAGCCCAAAAACTTAGTGACTCAAAACAACATTTATTATCTCACAGATTCTGTGATTCAGGAATCTGAGTGATGGTTAGCTGGGTTCTCTGGCTCTGGGTACCACACAAGGCTGCATCTTAAGGCTCAACAAAAAACCTTCTCACCCACCTTCAGAGGAAGCAAGTGAGAAATCAGGAGAGAGTGCCAGCAAGATAAAGGTCACAGTCTGTTGTAGTTTAAAAACAGAAGTGACAGCCATCACTTTTGCCACATCCTATTCAAGAAGAGAGTCACTAGGTCCAACCACACTCAAGGGGGAGGGGAGTTCATGATGACATGAACACCAGGGAGGCAGGGTAGGGGAGTGTACATTGACAGCTATGTCACAAGCTGCCTACCACATCATTCATAAATACTCTCCTGGGGAATAAGAAGCCATTGTGGGCAGAACACTGGGGCTTATGGCCACAACTAAAACTACACTTATTAAAATATCCCAGCCATGTGAGGAAACAGACACCTCCTTCCACCATTATTAGTAAACAAACAGAATTTTTCCCTAGGGACATAGAAGAAGCCTTTCTTCTCTCTTATCTACACTCAAAAATGTCTTCAAAATGAGACTAGATTAAGTTGCAAGCATATTTTAAAACCCTGTAGTTCACATCCAGACTTTCCCCTTCCCTCCTCTATACAGGCCAATCACCAACATAAAATGCAATGGAATGCTAGATCCCTTGTCAATTTGGTCAGTCTGAGTTTGAGCTGGATTCAAAGCTGAGGACCAGATGTAAATGCAAAGGTCAATATCTGTCTGGCACAACTTCCCTCACACAAATGACCTATTGACTAACTCATAGGTAAATTGCCATCAATAGTTTCTAATTCCACCTCAAATGACATTAAATCTATTCATTTCTGTCTTGCTTAGTATCCACAGTAGATGAAAAAGGATTTAGAAACTTGATTAGATGAATGGTTATTGGTTGTAGGAGTCAATTCTATTATTTGTTTGGTAGAATTTGGACAACACATTAAGTTTAGAAATTAATAGAATCATGTGTGGGAATTTAGAGTGTTCAGAGGATTCTTTTGGTTGTGGATGGTTAAAACTGCTTGGTTAAAAGATTTCATAGGCTCCCATATATAGCTTCTAAAGCAAAAGCTGATTCTCTGTACAGTTAGCACCAACTGTTCATTGTTTTCCATTCATACTCCAAAATCAAAACCTTGCCAGAAAATGAGAACAAAAAAGATTTTGAGCTCTTATTGGAAGACAGTGAATTTGAGATGGCTCATTGTGAGTTAATTGCCTCTGAACATTTCTGAAAATGCTGCTTGTGCATTTTCTTACTGCTAACAGGATCCCTAATACTGATAACAGGAATTGTTTCAAGCAAGATCATGCAATTTAGATTTGCATCCTTTTTTTTAGACCTGTAAGTAATTAATTCTCTTTTGCATAGCTCTTGGGGTAAAATTTATGTATTAGTGGCCTTGAATTTGAGGACCCACAAAGAGGTGGAAGGGACTGGGAACTAAAGGGCAATGATTCTTATATCAAAGAAACCCTGAAGGATGTGAGGAAAGACAGGTACATGGCTCAAACTCCAAAATTGGGAAAGAGGGTAAGTACATTAAGACTGTAAGGCTATGACTTGACAACAACCTAGTATGGTGGCCTTGTAATGGGAAGGACTCTGGTCTGTGAATTGTAATCCTACCTCTACCTCCATCCTGTTGTGTGATCTTGGGGCTAAGCTTTATAATCTGTAAAATGAGAGTATTGAAATGCTTGATCTTTAAGGGCCAAATTCTAGCTGTGAATTTCTCTACTGTGACCCAGAGAGGAGATGCAATCAAATCGTCAAGTAGATAAATTTCTGGCCTACAACTCCCTATCAATTTACATTTCCTTCCTCTTGCACATTTCCCCCAAAATTCTTTCCAACCTCCAGATCTTATCCTGGGTGAACATTTTTACTCCTCAGGCAGTCAAACCATCTGGTAATTAATGCTACATAGTTGACTAGTAATAAAGATGTTAGCTGATACTGGCTGAATGAATGCCCCTTCCCACAAGTAATAGCACTTTAAACATAAATGGATTCTCAAAAACTAAAACATCATGACCCAAAAGGTTGAAATTATAGTGATGAACTGAGGGGAAGTAGAGTTATTTTTTGAGCATATGTAATCATCTACCCTTCTTACTCATAAAGCTGTCCTAACTGATTTATCTAGAGTGAGAAGTTAAAGGCGTAAAGGATTGGGAAAAGTGCCATATTAGCACAACTTTGAAAGCAGACAAACTTAGAGTTAAGTCCCTGCTTTCATTTTTGCTAGCTGTTTGACTTTGAGCAACCTACTAATCCGTCTGATACTAGGTTTTCTCATCTGTAAAACTGGATTAATAATGCTTACGTCCAGGAATTATTTTAAAGAATGAAGAAGACAAAATATCTGGCACATAGTACCTGTGTAACAACTGCTAACTATCATGATTATTTCCTTGTCTCTGAGAACGTAGTGATGAACTCCATTTTAAAAAGCAAATGGTCTTATTTTCACTTCCATATGGAAACCCACAAAAAGCTTTGTTGTTTTATAAAATGAATATACCTTATAAGATCTCTGACTATAAAATAATGACACTGGCTCAGCATAAGTAAATCAGTCTGATTATTTTATATTTACTTTTAAATAATGGGTTGTTTGAATACTGCTTTACCTTGTGAAATCAAACCTTTCTACCTTCAATGAATAATCTGCAGTCCATCATTAATAATGGATAATTTCCCTAAGTCTTCAAAATTATCTGTCCTGTTGGATAATCTTTAAATGATGGAAATCAATTTAATTGAAATAGAAAAAGACTGACCCCATGTTATGAATCAAATAAGTATAAGTGAGAAACTCATCCAAAACAGAAGCTCCCTGGATCTGCACACTTCATTAGCCCTTGGACACTGGCTATTCAATATTACTCTTGTAACATTACTATTTAAATCCCTTTAGGTTTTATTATCTATAGCTTTTGCCTTTAAAGACAAATTGTTGAGGAACTATGGGGCAACGAGCTGGGGGAGAGTTCTCCCCACTAACAGGGGCCAAGAGGAAGCCTCACACAGGGAGACCTGCATATTCAAAGTAAAATTGTCCTCTTTCCCTCTCCAGCTTTTCATCTGCAGGGTTCAGAGGGATTCCCAAGTGCTAGAAATGAGCCCATCCCATGGTTCTTTACACCCTCCCTGCCTAGTGTCAAGTGAAAATGCCAAAACTTTGCAACTCCAGGTAAGACTGCCATCCTTTTATCCTGCCTCAACACTGATGGTCCAGGCTAGCCTTGGGACCATCAAGACTAATTTCATAATGCCTTTAATTACTGTGCATGTCTTCATCACAGGAAACCCAGGACACCCTGCTCATCCTTCTTCCCTGAACTTTTGTCTTATTTTCCCTGAGAAAAATAAAACAATCAGATGACTTTGACAAGTTTTACTACTATACCCACCCCACTATGCAACTCTGTTCTCTTCTTTCTCTGTCATTCCTCTGAATTAACTGCCCTCCTTCCTAGCTAAGGTTAACTCCTCTACTTTGCAATAGATAACATTAACTCTTGCCTGCTTGAATACTGGTCCAGCTGGTTTCTTCTCTCTCTTGCATATTAAGTTAATTTTTCCTGTGCCTCTCTTCCATCATCACACAGGCCTGGTATTATTTTTCCCATAAAAAATGAACAACAACTGTCTTTTGATTTCACCTCCCCTGCCAACTACAGACCATTTTCCCTCCCTCACATTAGAGTAAACACCTAGAAAGAAGTCCCTGTGTCTCCAATTTTTCTCTATTTTCTTTTAAATTCATTCCAATAAGATTTTTGCCTCCATGACTCCACGAAAAGTCCTCTTACTCTTATCGTTGTCAACATGACTTCATCATTATTAAATCCAAGAGTCAGTTCTCAACCCTCATCCTACTTAACGTATCAGGAGCATTCAACACATTTGAGCATTTGCTCCTCCTAGACATGGTTTCTAAAACTCCACACTCCCCTTTCTCATGACTCACCAGCTACATCTTACAGTGTGTGTGTTAGTTCCCCACAGCTCACCAGCCTCAATAATGGAGTAACACAGGACTTGGTCCCTGAGCCTCATCTATTTTCCCGCTATACCCATTCCTTGGTGATTTCATCCAAGGCTTTAAATACTGTCTCTATGCTGATGCCTCCCAAATTTAATCTCTAGCCAAGGCCTTACCTCTCAACTTCAAACTGCCACTCAACATCTCCACATGCATGTCTAATAGGCATCTCAAGGGTAGAATGCCCCAACTGAACTCCCAGGTTGTTCCTTCTTCCCAAACCTCTACCACAGTCTTTCTTAGTGAAGAAGAGCTTCATTCTTCCAAGTTGCTCAGGCCAAAAACTTCAGAGTCTGTCTTGATTCTTCTCTCTTTTACACATGTACACACTTACATGCCATCCCTTCCAGCACCAAATACTACCAACTCTATCTTCAAAATATTTCCAGAGTCCAACCATGTTTCACCACCTCCACCACTACTATTCTGGCCCAAGCCACCATTACCTCCTGCCTAGATTATTGCAATGGCCTCTGAAGTGGTCTCTCTGCTTCTTTCTGTGAATTCTCAACACCATAGCCACAGGAATTCTAGGAAAATTTATAAGTCAGATCATATCACTCTTCTGCTCAAAAGTCTCTAATATCTCAGATTAAGAGCCAATGTTTTTACAATGGCCTTCAAGGTCCTGTAAAGTGTAGCTCTTTGCTAACTCTCATCTCCTATAATCTGACTCCCCTTTGTTCCTACCCTACTGGGCATCTTGTTCTTCCTCAGACTTTGCCAGGTGCTCTTTCACATCAGGGTGTTTGCAGTTGCTTCCCTCATGGCCAGCATGCTCTTCCCCCATATACCCACGTGACTCATTCCTTCATCTCTTTATGTATAGTCTTTGTTCAGGTGTGCTCTTCTCATAAAGGTTTCCCCTGATCATCATATTTAAAAATAGAAACCCCAACTCTGATCCTCTGTCCTCATTCACTGCTTTGTTCTTCTCTTTTGCACTTTCACCATATAACATTCTATGTATTTTACTTATATCCTTTCTTAACTGTTCATCCCTACTAGGATGAAAGCTGCATAAGAGCAAGTACTTTTAGTTTTATTTTATTCTCTGCTATCTCAGGTGCCTAAAGCAAAACAATTTTAAAAATTGAAAAATTCTTAGATGTTCAGGAAATAAAAAACATAGTCAATTAAGGTACTGTTAATAATAATAATAGCAAACATGTGTACTGCTCACTATAGGTCTTTACATATGTCTGTCCATTCATGTAATTAATTCATTTCATTTCCAAAACAAATCTATGAATGGATATAATTTTTGTTCACATTTAGAGATGAAGAAATTGAGGCCCAAAGAGGTGAAGAAGTTCCCTCAAGATTATACCAAGAACATGTGGGGGATCAGAATTTGAACCTGGAATTTATACTTTTCTAAGTTCTGCTTCCTCTGTTAAAATTGGGGAAATTAGGTCTTCCTTTCAGGGTTGTTGTGAGAATTATAAATAATATATACAAAGTATAAACACAATAGCACAGTGTCTAACTCTGGCATGTCAGTACATGGAAGCAATAATTATGCAGCCACTGCTGAACATACAGAATAAAATTTGGTACAAGGAATCTGAAAATGCCTTTCTAAACGGAAGCGCTATGTTATTCAATCTCTCAATTTGTGTTTTGATTGGCAGTGCCATATTTAACAGAGTCCTTCAAAATCACACACACGAAAATTAGTCTTTCCTGTCTATGGAAAAAAAAAATTGGGGTTTTGTTTTTGTTTTGTTATTTTAGCTTAGCAGCTGTATTATGCAAGCCTGAATCAATGTACACACAGTCTGACAATGCAGGCATATTTGTTTTTCAAGTCAAAAAGGAAGACTTTATAAACCACTCAGTATTCATTTTATTTGTCCAAGACTCTAATCTGCTCTTTATTTAAGCTTGCAGAGCTGCAGTAGGAAGAAATCTTTAAACCCCAGACCTGCTGATTGGCATGAGCTCTATTCTGGCACCACAGAGGAGCCAGAAACAAGGCTCCATACAGGGATTCTGACATGAAGTGGGTAGATTGATATTCCTATTTGCGTTCCAATGCCCCCAAAATACCTTCACAGCATGTGCAACAGAATGGGGGCTCTACTGAATTTGTATTCTGGAAAACAAACTAAAAGGTCAACATGCATGTATATTTATAATGGAATTGGCATTTGCTAATCAATGAGGGGAAGTGTTCCTTCCTTTGTAGCAACTTCTCAAACTTTTCTGGGGAGAACGTGCAATCAGTCTTAGAAAGCTCTTTATACTTCAATATTTTCAGTACACTTAGGACAAAAAGTGGTCAAACTAATAGTATATTGACTTTATAATTTCAATACCAAGACTAAAATGCAGTATCAAAGTAGTACATTTTTCATGTTCATCAAAGGGGAAAAAATATACTATGGTATAATTAAAGTAGAAAGTATCAAAAAAAAAAAGAATATTTGTTTGAAAACTACATTACAGCATACATTTCTCAGATTGGCAAATATTCTTTAGTTGGAAACTATGAGCAGAGCCTGTCAATTTCCCAAGGAACAAGAATTGTCAACTACCTTTATCAAAATAGAGATAGTACCTTTATACGAGTCTTCTTCTAGTAAGAATAGGTAAAGCGGTCCTCCCTTCCTAACTTCCAATCCTAGAGACTTGAAATTTAATGGTCATTTTGTCCTAGGTTAATTCGTTTTTAAAATATTTGTTTGCATGACTCAGAGATATCTAGAAAAATACATTAATAATGAAAGCATCACTTTTGGAATATAAAATCAGAGTTTCTCAATATACCTCCATTTGGTTTATCAGGCTATGTTGTCTGATAGGACCTTTCTCCAGAATTCATATCCTTCATATAAGGTGACTCCCGCACAGATAGACTGATGGAAATGCTGGACCAGAAGCTTCTCTGCCTCATTTAGCTCCACGGTATTTGCTGTGGTCATTACATCATCTGTTTTTCTCAGTCGACCCACTCTCTTAACCCTTTACAATTTCACCTCTAGAGATTATTTTGCGTAGGTTATACTTCTAATTTTCTGAGTCCTAACAACACAGAATTCCTTAGTGTCATTAATCACGTAATCCAACCCACACTCCCACTTCTAGGAACATCTGATCATCTCCATGATTTATGGCTCCTTGCAAAGCTTAATCACTGAAGCCAGCAGTTCCTCAACTGACCTCAGCCCCCTGCTCATTTGTTTATTCTTCCTCAGAAAGTACCTGGCTTCTACTACTTCACATATGGAACTCAATAAATATCAGTTGGATTAAATTGGGCTTATCCTTTTCCTTATTATTGTTTTAGTAACTTTGGATTGTAAATGAACTTCTGGGTTTTAGGTGGATTTTAGTTTCAGATATGAGTAGCTTGGGAATTAGTTGATGGAGTAAATTAGCAGCAAATTTCAGTTAGTGGAGAAAAAACTAGAATAGGTGAATAGGGGGTAAAGATTAAAAGGTAAGAGGAAAATCACCCCATTAAGACAAAGCTGAGACCGAGGTGAGTCTGCGAAAAGATTTATAACTCATGCAAGTAAAATAATAATAAACTTAAAAGTTTAGCTTGCACATATGTGTAAAATGTGAAATACAGTGAATAAAGGTGATGAGCAGGGTGATGTGAAGAGACTGTGGGCAAAAGATAAATTGAAAAAGGGGATTGTTATGAGGTAATCGCTGCAGTTAACATATGTTATCCAGGTTATGATGACCACACTGTCATCAAGGACAAATGAGAAGTTAAAAAATTTCTTACCCAATAGAACGTCTTTGTATATTGACAAAATTGCTTTGTTGTTTCAAATGAGGAGTTAATATTCAGAGCATTTTAGCTGATATTTTTTATTTGATAATGTATCAATAGATATTGATTGTCTTCATCCTATATTTGTACTGATTTGTTTGGAAAATGGGAAAAACTAGTCATCCCATCTCTTAGATTGACCCCAAAAATTCAAGACAACAAAAAAAATCTTCCTGGGAATTTGTGCAAAGAGAATTTAAATGGAAGTTAGAGAATTATTTGTGTACCTTATTGTGACAATCCCATTGAGAGGCAGCTTTGTACAGCTTATTAAAGCAGAGGCTTTGGTGTCAAACTAACCTGGATCCCAGCCAGTGCTCCACTATTCCCTAGCTGTGCACCTTTGGGAGAGTCATAGCACCTCTCTGGGCCTCAATTTTCTCATCTGTAAAATGAGGATAACCCTTATGCCACAGGATTGTTTTGGAAATTAATTGATGTGATATATGTAAGATAGCTGCTACATAAATTGAATTATTTATGACAACGACAGTGACGGCGACAATATCATATTTTAAGAATATCTGAATTTTAAGTCTGTATAACCAGCAGGCCACAGACTTTGTCTTCTAGGTGACTACATGGAGCCAGTCCTCCTCCCTGGCCACAACCATGCCATGAGAAATTTGTAAAAGCACCACCACATCCCTCCCAAATCTGTATGTTCCAGAGGATCTTCAAGCGGGACCAGAGAGCAGTGGAGAGGAACAGGCCCTGACACAATGGCCCCCACCAAAAAAACTTCCTGATCTTTTTCATCTCCTCCATTTTCCAAGTCAGCAGGCAGAGGACAGTATCCAAAACCATGAAGCCGCTCATCTAGGACCTTGGCCAGGTGCACAAAAGTGAGCACACGGTGTGCAATTAATCATGGAGAGTTTTGCAGAGTTGAATACAGTACTATGAACTGCCAATTATGCGTTAATACCAGAACATATTGAGGAAATTGTCCAGAGAACCTAATGTTTTCATTAAAACACGACGCGAAACACTGTCCCTAAATTCTGCTTCTGGGGCAAAACAGTTTCCTGTAGTATCATGTTAAAAAGAAGTAAAGGCTTTATTAAGATGCAAATCAGGGAGCATAAATGCATCCCAAACTAAACATTGCTTCTTATTTAGGCGATCTGGATCAACCATAAATAACACATGAAGCTTCTAGAACTCCTCCAGGTCATAATGAACCTAATGTAGAAGCACAAGATTATGATGCATAAACAAGCTTACCAGGACAAATGTGATGCACATCATAGCCAAGCCCCCATGGCATCAAAAATAATGATGAATCACCACATATGTGAACAGGGTATTACAGCGGCTGTCAGAGCAGCATGGTGTATAGATACAAGCCACGGAGTAATTCTGTTTAAGTACAGTCACTGGGCCCACTGTGCACCTAGGAATTGTGGCAGTCACCTCAGATAGCATCTTTAATGACTATTCAGATGAAGATAGGATGATTAATGATATCCTTTCTCATTTTTTAAAGTACAAAATATGAAGCCAATCCTACATAAATTCCCCTACCTTGCAGACTGAGCAACAATCTCTCATTATAAGATATTCCTATAAATCATGCAGGATTGCATGGGAGCAACGGCATAGCTCTGCCTTTAATTCTGTTTCTCTGTGTGTGTGTGTATGTGTGTGTGACAGAGAGAGAGAGAAAGAAAGAGAGAGAGGGAAATGGAGTACCATCTACCTTATAAAGTCCTTTTAACTAAAAGTGACTGGTGCCATGTGTTTGATGATATATTTTGTTTCTTTAGAAATAAATGGAGTATTCATAGGCTAGCACAATGCCCAACACAGAGTACTTGTTCAATAAATATTTGTATAAGAAAAGGAGAAAGAGAATAAAAGGACAAAGAAGAGTAAAGTACGAAAGAAGAAATGGGAAAGAAAAATGATCAGAAATGTTTTCAAATCACTCTGACCAGCAGAAATGCCAACTCCGTGTATGTTTTACATGGAGTAAAAGCACAAAGAGTATTGATGGAAAGGCTGTAGCTATTACCACACAGTTCCCTGGTGAGATATATGAAGAGCTAGTATGTCCCCTAACTGGGCAGTGGCAGAGCTAGAACTGAATTCCAGGTACCCTAGCTCCTAAATACTTAGGTGAAAGTTTATATGTTATATGCTATCTAACCCTTTTTCAAGAGCCTCTCACCAGGTTGATGTGGTATCAGAAGGCAAGACACCAAATATCAATTCTAATTGTTTCCATTAGGCAGTCACGTTGAGTTGGTTTCAAATCTAAAAAACAACTGAACTATTTCTGCCTCTTCAATTGATTTCCACAGTCTTTTCTCTTGTAATTTTGGTAACTTTCTGAATTCACAGACTTCAGTCTCTTGGGTAGTTCCATACTTCTGTTAGATACTTTACAAATCTACTACTCTGCCTTACATCCTTCTCAGCTTCATTGTTCACTGCTAACCATAATGTTATCCCCAGTCAGCAAGTCTTTTTAATATGTTGAAACTTTAGGGTGACTGATATGGGTTATAGAGTTGTGGGCTAAAGTGGATATAGAAAAAAATTAATGTCACAAGTCATTTATATCCATTATTCTAATGGATTTTAAAACAATGAAGTTATTTTTTATCAAGGCATATTGAAAATGCATACAGTTTAGAAGCCATTTGATTTCCACATACTCTATATTTTAACATTTAACAATGTGACAGTCTCAAAATGGCACATTGTCACAGTTGAAAATCACTTTAGAAATTCTGAACTACTAAATTAAATGTGGCGTAGGCCACATACAATTATCTTCAGAATTGTAGGGCAGTGCTGGTTCTCAAGGACTTAGATGACAGTATCATGATCATATGACCCATAAAACTGTTCTTTTCTCATATTACTTTTCTTAAAGTCTAAACTTCTCATGAAATGTATTTTCAAACCAAAAGGCTTACCTCTGAGGCTAGATTGATTTAAAAGAATTATATTCTAATTCCTTAGTATTTAGCCATCTTCATGATCCAATTTCTTTATTTTCATATGTCTGTATATCCCCTGAAAGTGAGATTAGCCAGAATACTTCATTCTTCATGGGTTCATGAAAGGGAATTTCTCCAGGGTCATTGAAAAGGGGAGAAAATAAGTTCTTCTAGGAAGCAGGACTAAGTGATACTAGGAAACTCAATAAAGGAAAGATAAAAATAGAGAATAATAGAGAAAAATTAAGGTAGGAATAAAAATGACGAAAGTAAAAGATTGAATTTGAAAATAATAAAGTTAAAATGAGTGAATGTTAGTATGTTTTAAAATATATATGCAGATGTGAATTAGAAATACAGAGTACAAATAAAGATATGGAAAAGATTATGAGAACAAAACACTGCTGAGCTATTAGTTGTATAATTACTGTGAACCACATTGAAAACGTCCCACCCAACCCCTATGCATTACAACATTTGCAGTGGATCTGTCCATCCCTTGAAGCTACTGATACCAACGTCGTGCACAAATTTGAGAAGCCAGGATATTTGATCTTTGGCAAACTGATGACCAGTTGATCCTTTCTTGCATATAATTCCTCTATTTCTAAGCCAACATTCTAAAATAAGGCCTTCCATCTATTTATGTTCCCCATGCACCATTCTAAATCTGACAGGCACTTATTTTCTATAACGCACTCTTTCACTATTCTTTTTCAATCCCATCTGCTGTGTACCCTGGAACTTGCATTCCATGATTAACAAACTTTCCAAAATCTTTCACCTTTTTAGTAAAATTTCCTTTTATTACATGTTTTATTGTTTTTTTTAAATTAATTAATTTATTTATTTATGGCTGTGTTGGGTCTTCGTTTCTGTGCGAGGGCTTTCTCTAGTTGTGGCAAGTGGGGGCCATTCCTCATTGCAGTGCACGGGCCTCTCACTATCGTGGCCTCTACTGTTGCAGAGCACAGGCTCCAGATGCGCAGGCTCAGCAATTGTGGCTCATGGGCCCAGCCGCTCCGCAGCATGTGGGATCCTCCCAGACCAGGGCTCGAACCCGTGTCCCCTGCATTGGCAGGCAGATTCCCAACCACTGCACCACCAGGGAAGCCCCAATTACATGTTTTAATTTAAATTTTTGTACACCACTTGAAATAGGCATTATTAATGCTCATCAACATTTCTTTTTTTTTAATTGAAGTTTAGTTGATTTATAGCATTGTGTTAGTTTCAGTTATACAGCAAAGTGATTCAGTGATTTTCAGATGCTTTTCCCTTATAGGTTATTACAAAATATTGAATAGAGTTCCCTGTGCTATACAGTAGGTCCTTGTTTGTTATCTATTTTATATATAGTAGTGTGTGGATGCTAATCCCACACTCCTAATTTATCCCTCCCTCCCACAACCTTTGCCCTTTGGTAACCATAAGTTTGTTTTCTATGTCTGTGGGTCTATTTCTGTTTTATATGTAAGTTCATTTGTATCACTTTTTTAGATTCCACATATAAATGATATCATATATTTGTCTTTCTCTGTCTTACTTCACTTAGTATGATAATCTCTAGGTCTATCAATGTTGCTGTATATGGCATTATTTCATTCTTTTTTATGGCTGAGTAATATTCTACTGTACATATATACCACATCTTCTTTATCCCTTTCTCTGTCTATGGACATTCAGGTTGCTTCCATGTCTTGACTCTTGTAAATAGTGCTGCAATGAACACTGGGGTACATGTATGCTTTCCAACCATGTTTTTCTCTAGATACATGCCCAGGAGTGGGATTGTTGGATCATATGGTAACTCTATTTTTAGTTTTTTAAGGAACCTCCATACTGTTCTCCATAGTGGCTGTACCAATTTACATTCCCACCAACAATGTAGGAGGGTTCCATTTTTTCCACACCGTCTCCAGCATTTATTGTTTGTAGATCTTTTGATCATGGCCATTCTGACTGGTGTGAGGTGATACCTCATAGTTTTGATTTGCATTTCTCTAGTAATTAGCAATGTTGAGCATCTTTCCATCTGCCTTTTGGCCATCTGTATCTCTTCTTTGGAGAAATGTCTGTTTAGATCTTCTGCCCATTTTTTGACTGGGTGGTTTGGGTTTTTTTATATTGAGCTGTTGAGCCATTTGTACATTTTGGAGATTAATCCCTTGTCAGTCACATCGTTTGCAAATATCTTCTCCCATTCTATAGGTTGTCTTTTTGTTTGTTTATGCTTTCCTTTGCTGGGCAAAAACTTTCGTTTAATTATGTCCCATTTGTTATTTTTGTTTTTATTTCCATTACTTTAGGAAATGGATCCAAAAAGATATTTATGCTATTTATGTCAAAGAGTGTTCTGCTTATGTTTTCCTATAGGTGTTTTATGGCATCTGGTTTTATATTTAGGTCTGTCATCCATTTTGAGTTTATTTTTGTGTATGGTATTAGAGAAAGTGCTAATTTCATTCTTTTCCATGTAGCTGTCCAGTTTTCCCAGCACCACTTATAAGGCATACTGTGTTCTTGGATTCAAAGAATCAATATTGTCAAAATGACTATATTACCCAAGGCAATCTACAGATTCAACACAATCCCTATCAAATTACCAATGAACTAGAACAAAAAAATGTTTTTTTATTTATATGGGGACACAAAAGATCCCAAACAGACAAAGCAATCTTGAGAAAGAAAAACAGAGCCGGAAGAATCAGCTCCCTGACTTCAGACTATACTACAAAGCTATGGTACTGACACAAAAACAGAAATATAGTTCAATGGAGTAGGATAGAAAGCCCAGAAATAAACCCACACACCTATGGTCAATTAATCTACAACAAAGGAGGTCAAATTATACAATGGAGAACTCTTCTTATTTTCTTTGCCTTCCTGAATATATGTCTTGCTACCCCCTTGAAGTTAGGTATGACCATATAACTTTCATGGCCCAATGAAATGTGAGTGGAAGGGACATTGCATCACTTTGGAGAAGTATTTAAAAGCCAGTATGTGATTTTCTATGCTATTTTCATTTACTTGTGGAAAACTTACCTTGCTATGCAGGTGACATAATATGAAATATGCAGGAATACTGAGCCACCCCATAAAGGAAAGCTTCCCTAGAGAGTCTCTCCACCCTACAGTGACTTTTATGTAATAAAAATTTGTTATGTAAACTCCTGGGAACTAGATGCTGTTTATTTCAGCAGCATATGCTAGCCTATTCTTACTAATATACTCCTGAATAGTAACATCTCTTATTGAGTGCTCTCATGAGTAGCATGTTTATTTATTCATTCATATATGCCTCAGAATCTGGATCCCAGGTCTATCTTCTTCTCTCCTCTCCTCATAGATCATTACTCATTTAAGGAGCATGGCATTTGATGATACAACCCCTTGAACTTCATCTTCTCTTACAGGGCCTACAATTAACCTGAATGCTTTTCATGTTCATTCGTATGATCAGTTCACCAACCTATCAAATCAGTTATTTCACTATCTCACTTCAGTGATCTCAACACCACTTCACCCCACATTTCATAAGCATACATGCATATTTTCATCACCTGACTCAGTTTCTCCTCTGAAATCATGGATTCATTCATCTCACTTTCTGAACACAGCCTCCTATCCTCCAAGTTGATTCATTTAATCATGCCCTGCTATACCAACCTCATCAGGACCCCGAGGATACAAACCCTTTTATTTTAATCTATTTTTATCCTAATTACTATTGATCCCATTGTTTTGATCCTTAGTAATCCTAATCTTAATGGTTTTGCCCCTTTGGTCATTATTCTCAGTCCTCTCTTCATTTTCCTATCCTTTCCTACATCAAACAAAACCTTACTTTGAATAATCAGAAATGTCTGCCTTCTCTGCCTCTTCACTTTATAAATAGCTACAACTAGTTAGACTGATCCAACTATAAATTTGTACTCACCAAGACCAACTGGATCCTCCCATACTCCCTGGAAATATTAAGAGTTCTTCTCAATTCTCTCTCTCATTTTCACAAAAGTCCCCCTTTGTCCCGAAATCTCAACTTGAGTCATTCATGGTTTTTCATCATAAAAATGATAAGAGGGGAACCGCTTTGAATTCCCAACCTTAAGACCTACAAAGCTACTTGTATTAATAATCATCCTTTTTGGGGAGGACATTCAAGATGGCAGAGGAGTAAGACATGGAGATCACCTTCCTCCCCACAAATACATCAAAAATACATCTGCATGTGGAACAACTCCTACAGAACACTTACTGAACGCTGGCAGAAGATCTCAGGCTTCCCAAAAGGCAAGAAACTCCCCACGTACCTGGGTAGGGCAAAAGAAGAAACAGAGACAAAAGAATAGGGATGGGACCTGCACCTCTGGGAGACAGCTGTGAAGGAGGAAATGTTTCCACACACTAGGAAGCCCCTTCACTGGTGGAGATGGGGCATGGGGAGGGGGAAGCATCAGAGCCATGAAGGAGAGCGCAGCAACAGTGGTGCAGAGGGCAAAGTGGAGAGATTCCTGCACAGAGGATTGGTGCTGACCAGCACTCACCAGCCTGAGAGGCTTGTCTGCTCACCCACCGAGGCAGGTGGGAGATGGGAGCTGAGGCTCGGGCTTCAGAGCTCAGATCCCAGGGAGAGAATTGGGGTTGGCTGCGTGAACACAGCCTGAAGGGGGCAAGTGTGCCACAGCTAGCCAGGAGGGAGTCCAGGAAAACGTCCGGAACTGCCAAAGAGGCGAGAGATCATTGTTTCGGGGTGCATAAGGAGAGGGGATTCAGAGCACGGCCTAAACAAGCTCCAGAGACGGGCGTGAGACACAGCTATCAGCGCAGACACCAGAGACGGGCATGAAACGTTAAGGCTGCTGCTGCAGCCACCAAGAAGCATGTGTGCAAGCACAGGTCACTATCCACACCTCCCCTCCTGGGAGCCTGTGCAGCCTGCCACTGCCAGGGTCCCGTGATTCAGGGACAACTTCCCCAGGAAAACACAGGGCATGCCTCAGGCTGTTGCAACATCACGCTGCCCTCTGCCACTGCAGGCTCACCTCACATACCATACCCGTCCCTTCCCCTGACCTGAGTGAGCCAGAGCACCCTAATCAGCGGCTACTTTAACCCCATCCTCTCTGGATGAGGAACAGACGCCCTCAGACGACCTACACACAGAGGCAGGGCGAAATCCAAAGATGAACCCTAGGAGCTGTGCGAAAAAGGAAGAGAAAGGGAAATTTCTCCCAGCAGCCTCAGGAGCAGCGGATTTAATCTCCATAATCAACTTGATGCACCCTGCATCTGTGGAATACCTGAATAGAGAACAAATCATCCCAAAATTGAGGCAGTGGACCTTGGGAGCAGCTGTAGACATGGGATATGCTTTCTGGTTTTATGTTTATCTTACTTTAGTATTTAGAGCTTATTATCATACATAGATTGGTTTATTGATTTAGTTGTTCTCTTCCTTTTTTATATATATATATATTTTTTTGTTCCTTTTCCTCTTTTTCTGAGTGTGTATGTGTGTGCTTCTTTGTGTGATTTTGTCTGTATAGCTTTGCTTTTACCATTTGTCCTAGGGTTCTGTCTGTCCTTTTGTTTTTTTTGTATAGTTTTTAGCACTTGTTATCATTGGTAGATTTGTTTATTGGTTTGGCTGCTCTCTTCTTTCTTTCTTTTTTTTAAATTAATTTTTTTAAAAAATTTTTTGCTTGTGGCCTTTTTTCAAGTTTATTTATTTATTTTATTTTTGGCTGTGTTGGGTCTTCATTTCTGTGCAAGGGCTTTCTCTAGTTGCAACAAGTGTGGGCCACTCTTCATCATGGTGCATGGGCCTCTCACTATTGTGGCCTCTCTTGTTGCGGAGCACAGGCTCCAGACGCACAGGCTCAGTAGTTGTGGCTCATGGGCCTAGTTGCTCTGCAGCATGTGGGATCTTCCCAGACCAGGGCTCGAACCCGTGTCCCCTGCATTGGCAGGCAGATTCTCAACCACTGTGCCACCAGGGAAGCCCCTAAATTAATTTTTAATTTTTAATTTTTTTTTTTTTATTTTAATAACTTTATTTACGTTATTTTATTTTATTTTATTCTTTCTTTTTTTTTCTCGCTTTTCTTCCTAGCTGTGTGGCTTACAGGATTTTGGTGCTCTGGCCTGGTGTCAGGCCTGAGCCTCTTAGGTGGGAGAGCCGAATTCAGGACATTGGACCACCAGAGACCTCCTGGCCCCACGTAGCATCAAACAGCAAAAGCTCTCCAAGAGATCTCCGTCTCAATGTAAAGACCCAGCTCCACTCAACAACCAACAAACTACAGTGCTGGACACCCCATAATAAACAACTAGCAAGACAAGAACAAAACCCCACGCATTATCAGAGAGGCTGCCTAAAATCATAATAAGTTCACAGACACCCCAAAACACAACACCAGACGCGGTCCTGCTCACCAGACAGACAAGATCCAGCCTTATCCACCAGAATACAGGCACCAGTCCCCTCCACCAGGAAGCATACACAAGCCACTGAACCAACCTAACCCACTGGGGGCAGACACCAAAAACAACAGGAACTATGAACCTGCAGCCTGCAAAAAGGAGACCCCAAACAGACTAAGTTAAGCAAAATGAGAAGACAGAGAAATACACAGCAGATGAAGGAGCAAGGTAAAAACACACCAGACCAAACAATTGAAGAGGAAATAAGCAGTCTACCTGAAAAAGAATTCAGAGTAATCCCAATGAAGATGATCCAAAATCCTGGAAATAGAATGGAGAAAATACAAGAAACCTTTAACAAGGACCTAGAAGAACTAAAGAGCAAACAAACAATGATAACACAATAACGGAAATTAAAAATTCTCTAGAAGGACTCAATAGCAGAATAACTGAGGCACAAGAACGGATAAGTAACCTGGAAGATAAAATAGTGGAAATAAATACCTCAGAACAGAATAAAGAAAAAAGACTCAAAAGACTTGAGGACAGTCTCAGAGACCTCGGGGACAACATTAAATGCACGAACATTAGAATTATAGGGGTCCCAGAGAAGAAGAAAAAAAGAAAGGGACTGAGAAAATACTTGAAGCGATTATAGTTGAAAACTTCCCTAATATGGGAAAGGAAATAGTTAATCAAGTCCAGGAAGTGCAGACAGTCCCATAAAGGATAAATCCAAGGAGAAACACACCAAGACACAAACTAATCAAACTATCAAAAATTAAATACAAAGAAAAAATATTAAATGCAGCAAGGGAAAAACAACAAATAACTTAAAAGGGAATACAAATGAGGTTAACAGCTGATTTCTCAGCAGAAACTCGGCAAGCCAGAAGGGAGTGGCAGGACATATTTAAAGTGATGAAAGGGAAAAAACTACAACCAAGATTACTCTACACAGCAAGGATCTCATTCAGATTCGATGGAGAAATTAAAATCTTCACAGACAAGCAAGAGCTAAGAGAATTCAGCACCACCAAACCACCTTTACAACAAATGCGAGAGAAACTTCTGTAGGCAGGAAACACAGGAGAAGGAAAAGACCTACAATAACAAACACAAAACAATTAAGAAAATGGAAACAGGAACATAAGTATCAATAATTATCTTAAAGGTAAATGGATTAAATGCTCCAACAAAAAGAGATAGACTGGCTGAATGCATACAAAAACAAGACCCATATATATGCTGTCTACAAGAGACCCACTTCAGACCTAGGGACACATACAGACTGAAAGTGAGGGGATGGAAAAAGATATTCCATGCAAAAGGAAATCAAAAGAAAGCTGGAGTAGCAATCTCATAACAGACAAAATAGACTTCAAAATAAAGACTATTACAAGAGACAAAGAAGGACATTACATGATGATCAACGGATCAATCCAGGAAGAAGATATTACAATTGTAAATATTTATGCACCCAACATAGGAGCACCTCAATACATAAGGCAAATGCTAACAGCTATAGAAGGGGAAATCGACAGTAACACACTAATATTAGGGGACTTTAACACCCCACTTTCACCAATGGACAGATCATCCAAAATGAAAATAAATAAGGAAACACAAGCTTTAAATGATACATTAAACAAGGTGGACTTAATTGATATTTATAGGATATTCCATCCAGAAACAACAGAATACACTTTCTTCCCAAGTTCTCATGGAACATTCTCCAGGATAGATCATATCTTGGGTCACAAATCAACCCTTGGTAAATTTAAGAAAATTGAAATTGTATCAAGTATCTTCTCCAAAAACAACGTTATGAGATTAGATATCAATCACATGAAAAAATCTGTAAAAAGATACAAACACATGGAGTCTAAACAATACAGCACTAAAAAAACAAGAGATCACTGAAAAAATCAAAGAGGAAATCAAAAAATACCTAGAAACAAATGACAATGAAAACATGATGACCCAAAACCTATGGGATACAGCCAAAGCAGTTCTAAGAGGGAGGTTTATAGCAATATAATCCTACCTCAAGAAACAAGAAACATCTCAAATAAATAACCTAACCTTACACCTAAAGCAATTACAGAAAGAAGAACAAAAAAATCCCAAAGTTAGCGGAAGGAAAGAAATCATAAATATCAGATCAGAAACAAATGAAAAAGAAATGAAGGAAACGATAGTAAAGATCCATAAAACTAGAAGCTGGTTCATTCAGAAGATAAACAAAATTCATAAACCATTAGCCAAACTCATCAAGGAAAAAAGGGAGAAGACTCAAATCAATAGAATTAGAAATGAAAAAGGAGAAGTAACAACTGACACTGCAAAAATACAAAGGATCATGAGCGATTACTACAAGCAACTATATGTCAATAAAATGGACAACCTGGAAGAAATGGACAAATTCTTAGAAAAGCACAACCTTCTGAGACTGAACCAGGAAGAAATAGAAAATATAAACAGACCAATTACAAGCACTGAAATTCAGACTGTGATTAAAAACCTTCCAACAAACAAAATCCCAGGACGAGATGGCTTCACAGGGAAATTCTATCAAACATTTAGAGAAGAGCTAACATCTATCCTTCTCAAACTATTCCAAAATGTAGCAGAGGGAGGAACTTTCCCAAACTCATTCTACAAGGCCACCATCACCCTGATACCAAAACCAGACAAAGATGTCACAAAGAAAGAAAACTACAGGGCAATATCAATGATGAACATAGATGCAAAAATCCTCAACAAAATACTAGCAAACAGAATCCAACAGCACATTTAAAGGATCATACACCACGATCAAGTGGGGTTTATCCCAGGAATGCAAGGATTCTTCAATATACGCAAATCAATCAATGTGATCAAACATTCACAAACTGAAGGAGAAAAACCATATGATCATCTCAATAGATACAGAAACAGCATTTGACAAAATTCAACACCATTTATGATAAAAACCCTGCAGAAAGTAGGCATACAGGGAACTTACCTCAACATAATAAAGGCCATATATGACAAAACCACAGCCAACATCGTTCTCAATGGTGAAAAACTGAAACCATTTCCACTAAGATCAGGAACAAGACAAGGTTGCCCACTCTCACCACTATTATTCAACATACTTTTGGAAGTTTTAGCCACAGAAATCAGAGAAGAAAAAGAAATAAAAGGAATCCAAATCAGAAAAGAAGAAGTAAAACTGTCACTGTTTGCAGACGACATGATACTATACATAGACTATCCTAAAGATGCTACCAGAAAACTACTAGAGCTAATCAATGAATTTGGTAAAGTGGCAGGATACAGTTTTAATGCAGAGAAATCTCTTGCATTCCTATACACTGATGATGAAAAATCTGAAAGAGAATTTAAGGAAACACTCCCATTTACCATTGCAACAAAAAGAATAAAATACCTAGGAATCAACCTACCTAAGGAGACAAAAGACCTGTATGCAGAAAACTATAAGATACTTATGAAAGAAATTAAAGGTGATACAAATAGATGGAGAGATATACCATGTTCTTGGATTGACAGAATCAACATTGTGAAAAGGACTATACTACGCAAAGCAGTCTACAGATTCAATGCAATCCCTATCAAACTACCAATGGCATTTCTCACAGAACTAGAACAAAAAAATTCACAATTTGTATGGAAACACAAAAAACCCCGAATAGCCAAAGCATTCTTGGGAAAGAAAAACGGAGCTGGAGGACTCAGATTCCCTGACTTCAGACTATACTACAAAGCTACAGTAATCAAGACAGCATGGTACTGGCACAAAAACAGAAATATAGATCAATGGAACAGGAGAGAAAACCCAGAGGTAGACCCACGCACATATGGTCACCTTATCTTTGATAAAGGAGGCAAGCATATACAGTGGAGAAAAGACAGCCTCTTCAATAAGTGGTGCTGCAAAAACTGGACAGCTACAAGTAAAAGAATGAAATTAGAACACTCCCTAAAACCATACACAAAAATAAACTCAAAATGGATTAAAGACCTAAATGGAAGGCCAGACACTATCAAACTCTTCGAGGAAAACATAGGCAGAACACTCTATGACATACATCACAGCAAGATCCTTTTTGACCCAGCTCCTAGAGAAATGGAAATAAAAACAAAAATAAACAAATGGGACCTAATGAAACTTAAAAGCTTTTGCACAGCAAAGGAAACCATAAACAAGATGAAAAGCCAACCCTCAGAATGGGAGAAAATATTTGTAAATGAAGCAACTGACAAAGGATTAACCTCCAAAATATACAAGCATCTCATGCAGCACAATAGCACAAAAACAAACAACCCAGTCCAAAAATGGGCAGAAGACCTAAATAGACATTTCTCCAAAGATATACAGATTGCCAACAAACACATGAAAGATTGCTCAACATCAGTAATCATTAGAGAAATGCAAATCAAAACTACAATGAGATATCACCTCACACCAGTCAGAATGGCCATCATCAAAAATCTACAAACAATAAATGCTGGAGAGGGTGTGGAGAAAAGGGAACCCTCTTGCACTGTTGGTGGGAATGTAAATTGATAGAGCCACTATGGAGAACAGTATGGAGGTTCCTTAAAAAACTAAATTAGAACTACCATACTACCCAGCAATCCCACTACTGGGCATATACCCTGAGAAAACCATAATTCAAAAAGAGTCATGTACCACGATGTTCATTGCAGCTCTATTTACTATAGCCAGGACGTGGAAGCAACCTAAGTGTCCATCGACATATGAATGGATGCAGAAGATGTGGCACATATATACAATGGAGTATTACTCAGCCATAAAGAGAAATGAAATTGAGTTACTTGTAGTGAAGTGAATGGACCTAGAGACTGTCATACAGAGTGAAGTAAGTCAGAAAGAGAGAAACAAATACCGTATGCTAACACATATATATGGAATCTTAAAAAAAAAAAAAAAAAGGGTTCTGAAGAACCTAGGGGCAGGATAGGAATAAAGACACAGACATACAGAATGGCCATGAGGACATGGGGAAGGAGAAGGGTAAGCTGGGACGAAGTGAGAGAGTGGCATGGACATATATACACTACCAAATGTAAAATAGATAGCTAGTGGGAAGCAGCTGCATCACACAGGGAGATCAGCTTGGTGCTTTGTGACCGCCTAGAGGGATGGGATAGGGAGGGTGGGAGGGAGACACAAGAGGGAGGTGGTATGGGGATATATGTACACATATAGCTGATTCACTTTGTTATACAGCAGAAAGTAACACACCATTGTAAATCAATCATACTCCAATAAATATGTTTTTTAAAAAATCATCCTTTTCTTTATCATGTACTCTGTTGATTTTCTCCACTCCTCCCTGTGTCTCCAAACACTTTCTTTTCTAACTCCTTCTTATTAGTATTTAACTATGACCATGATTCTTTCCAATTTTATAATTACTCAACCACTAAAATTATCCCTCTTAATTCTACCTGAAATACTTTCATCATTTACTTACATGCTGCTAAATAAATGCAACAAACCTCATCATATAACCATATTTTTATACAGGTGGGCACTTTCTTCTTCTTTTTTTAAAATTTTTATTGGAGTATAGTTGATTTACAATGTTGTGTTATTTTCTGCTCTACAGCAACGTGAATCAGTTATATATATACGTATATTCACTCTTTTTTAGATTCTATTCCCATATAGGCCATTACAGAGTACTGAGTAGAGTTTCCTGTGCTATAAAGAATGTTCTTATTAGTAGTCTATTTTTTATATAGTAGTGTGTATATGTCAATCCCAATCTCCCAATTTATCCCTACCCCCCTTATTCCCTGGTAACCATAAGTTTGTTGTCTACATCTGTGACTCTACTTCTGTTTTGTAAATAAGTTCATTTGTACTACTTTTATTTTTTTTAGATTCCACATATAAGTGATGTCATATGATACTTGTGTTTCTGTTTACTTACTTCATTCAGTACAACAATCTCTAAGTCCATCCATGTTGCTGCAGATGGCATTATTTTGTTCTTTTTAAGGACTAAGTAGTATTCCATTGTATATGTATATACTGAGTAGTATTCCACATCTTCTTTATCCATTCCTCTGTTGATGGACACTTAGGTTGCTTCCATGTCCTGGTTGTTTTAAATAGTGCTGCAATGAACATTGGGGTGCATGTGTCTTTTTGAATTATGGTTTTCTCTGGGTATATGCCCAGGAGTGACACTGGGTTGTATTTTGGCTTCAGTTGCTCCCATGCTTTCTTGATTTTCCCTTACTATTCCTACCTGGTTATCTCAGCCTCATTTACAGAATCTTCTTCTACCTCCAGGTCCTTGTCCATATACATTTAGGTTTCATCCTAGGTGTGAAATCTCTTCTTAATCCCTACTCTTCTTAATCCTGGGTGATCACATATACATTTATTACCTCTACTATCTACAAAGATTATATAGTAATGATTTACAAATATTTATCTAGAGAACAGACCTCTCTCTAAGTTCCTTTTTTTTACTACATGTTTCAATGTAGTTGTCTCATAAGAATCTCATACACAATCTAAACAAACTAAAATTTTGGAATAAACCCAAGTGACCCAAGAAACAAGAAATAGAGCACATAAGGCACAAGGAATTTCCAGGTTGATGGTTATGGAAGCACACAGGGTGAATCAATGCAACAGACACAGAGGTCAAGTATTCCCAATTGAAATGTGAGTATAGAGGCCCAGGAAAGATGTCTCCAAGATGAGAAGCTGGCAAAATATCTACTATGTTTAGAGAAATTTAAAAGAGGTCTCTGTAAATAGAGTGGAGATTAACTAGCAATAGATATATAGAAAATGAAACAAATTAAAACATTAGATATTAACTCCATTAGACCTTAGATATTAACATTAACTCCAAGAAAAGCAAAAAATTAACAAGAAAAGAAACGTAATCATAGAACACTTCTTGAGTCACCTGTGAATAATCAAATAATGTGATATAACAATACTGAAAAAATAAGAAGAGGTATAAAGTTGAATTGAAAAAATAAGGAATAGCAATATAAACAGAGGTATTTATCAGAATAGTCAATTTAAAAGATATGAACATGTTTATCTCAAGGAAGTAGAAGTCAGGAGAGGAGAGAATGGGGCAGATGGCTGCTATTATTAAATATTGCCTACTAGAACCAACAAGGACTTACTGTACAGCACAGAGAACTCTGTTCAATATTCTGTCATAACCTAAATGGGAAAAGAATTTGAAAAAGAATAGATAGATGTATATGTATAACTGAATCACTTTGCTGTACACCTGAAACTAACACATTGTTAAACAACTATACTCCAATATAAAATAAAAATTTAAAAAATATATTAGCCTACGAGTATTATTTTATTTTTTAAGTAATGTACATGTACTACTTTGATAAAAATTTAAAACATTAGAAGTTTTATAGTATATGTCTTACTTTTGTCTAAATGCAGGAGGTGTGAGGTACAAATTATCATCTAGGTAGAAAAAATAAAATACCACAAAAAGAGTAGATGAGTTGATAAATAGAAGATGTAGCACATTGGTGCATGTAAAATGAGATAGTATTTGGTTGGTTAGTTGGGTAGTCAGGAAAACTAGGAGACAAGAAACAGAATAAAGTCTACATAGGAAGTGGTTGCTAAGCTCCTCGAAAGTGAGTAACATGTATAATTTGCTTTATATACAGTAGGTAGTTTAAATTATTATGGAAAGAAATACTTAAGCAAAATACATGAAAAGTAGATGAAAGCACATTTACAGCAAACTTTAATAATGGTGCTGAAACCCCTGTGATGGTACATGAAAAGTTATTTTCTGAATATGTTTTGAAAATGTTGGGGTGGAGAATAACCTATGGTTGACATATAAAATACAGAATGCCCAGTTACATTTTATTTTCAGATAAACAACAGATTTTTATGGGTTCCCCAATATTGCATGAAACTTATAATTTAAAATTTTTTCATTGTTTATCTAAAATTCAAATTTAACTGACCATCCTATATTTTTATTTGCTAATTCTGGCAACCCAAGGATAAACCAATTGTTAAAGACCTAAAAGGTAAATAAAACAAATACAGATATTCTGGTTAAAAGTAGAAAATCATAATACCTAAACTTTTTAAACTAATTTAAGAACCTGAAAATGAAGAGCAGGGTAATGAGTGTTCTGAAAGGAAAACCCTGACATAAGAGATCCCCTTACCCTTGGTGAATACCAAAAAAGTGTGGTTTTGTATAATGATGATGTTAGCTTTCCTAACTGGATGAACATCATCATAAGGCTACTCTCCTGTTCCATATTCAAAGGAATCAATCATCTTCGTGATGGGCACATCTAAATTTCTAGCCAAGAGCAACTAAAACAGGGAGATATTCATGAGTTCCAGGCAAATTAAATTCTAAAGCAGGTTGTCAAACTATGGCCCACTGACCTGTTCTTGTAAATAAAGTTTTATTAGAACACAGCCATGCCCATTCGTTTACACATTGTCCATGGCTGCTTTTACACTACAAAGGCAGAGCTGAGTAGGTGTCACAAAGACCTTATGGCCCACAAAGCTAAAAAAAATTTACTATCTGATCCCTTTATAGAAAAAGTTTGCCAACTGTTACTCTAAAGGCTACCTTGACCAGCAAGGACACAGCAGAATCAGGCAAAGAGAAGCTCTGAACAGGCCTACAACCTACAACCAAACCTTCTCTTCAATAGCAAAAATTTCAATGAGGTCTAATTGGACTGAGGAGACATCAGAGTTAGACAGAGTTAAGCAGTGAATATTAAAAATATTTATAGATTTTATTATTTTATTTTAATTCACCTTTATTTTTTAATTTTTATTGAAATATAGTTGATTTACAGTGTTGTCTTAGTTTCAGGTGTACAGCAGTGATTCAGTTATACAAAAAAATATATTCTTTTTTTACATTCTCTTCCATTATAGGTTATTACAAGATATTGAACAGAGTTCCCTGTGTTATACAGTAGGTCCTTGTTGGTTATCTATTTTATATAGTGTATATATTTTAATCCCAAACTCCTAATTTATTTTTGATCATCTTTCTTCAAAAGAGATTTTCTCTTATTTTTAATATCTACTTAACATCTAATTTTAAATTATTAGATTTTATTAAAAGTGTAATCAACTAGGTCATATGCATTCTCTTCAGATCTTTAGTTGGGCTTGCTTGGCAAAGAACCTGCTTGTTGAGTTTATACTCAAGATACTTTCACCTGGCAGTAGTGGCTGACACAGAGATATAGGTACAGTAAGTCCCCTACATACAAACAAGTTCCATTTAGAGAGTGCGTTCGTAAGTCCAATTTGTTCTTAAGTCCAACAAAGTTAGCCTAGGTACACAACTAACACAATCAGCTATACAGTACTGTACTGTAATAGGTTTATAATACTTTTCACACAAATAATACATAAAAAACAAACACGAAAAATAAAGAAAACACTTTTAATCTTACAGTACAGTACCTTGAAAAGTACAGTAGTACAGTACGATAGCTGATGCTTCTTAACAGTACCAGCTACATCACCGCTGCTTTTATGCTTCCTTCCAGACATCCTGGGCTTGAAATAAAGATATTGTACTACTGTACTCTATACAATACTGTACAGTAAAGTACACAAAAGCACAGCCACTAGTAGAGGATGCATGCACGTGACAATGTACACAAGACACGTGAACTAACTTATGTGATTGGACATGTGAATGCACGTTCACATCTTTGAAAGTTCGCAACTAGGGACTTCCCTGGTGGTCCAGTGGGTAAGACTCTGTGCTCCCAATGCAGGGGACCCGGGTTCGATACCTGGTCGGGGAACTAGATCCCGCATGCATGCTGCAACTAAGAGTTCACATGCCACAACAAAGATCCCGTGTGCCATAACTAAGGTTCGGGGCAGCCAAAATAAATAAATAAATATTTTAAAAAAAGAAAGTTCGCAACTTGAAAGTTCATATGTATGGGACTTACTGTATTTGGTCTTAGAATGGAAATAAGAGATAAAGTTTATTGGAATTAACTTTGTAAGTTCAACGTATTTCAATAACAGTGTCATTTTATACCAGAATTATAATTTATATTTTGTTTTCAACTTTTTAGCCAATTTGAGGTACTGTAAAAATGTAATCTTAGAAGTGAAAATTATAAAACTGCTTATAGGATGAAAGTTACTCATTTTCTCAAAAAAAAAAGTTGAAGAGAGTCTGTTCACTGAAATGTCATAAGTAACAAAATCTGTTTTCTACCAAGTCACACAGATGTAGATGCTTTTTTAAAAAATAATAATTCTATATAATAAAAATAGATTTGTTTTTCTTCCATACATTTACCATGACTTATTCTCTCATTAAAATATGAAATATACCAAAGGAGAGAACCTGTTAGGTTTTAAATTAACTTCTTTAAGATAAATAGTTTAATCGTTTAAAATTATTTTATGGAAACAAAAATTGTTTTTGAAAGAAAATATGGCTTTGTCTTTTCTCCTTGAGGTAAGATAAATATAATTATCAAAAAGCACACTGATATGAAAAGCTTAAGTGTTTCACATAAATTTTTTTTTAAATGCTAACAATTTTTACTTGTTTGAAAAGTTTTCTTGAGATATAATTAACAAACACATAATTCATCCATTTAAAGTTTTCAATTCAGTGTTTTTTACTATAGTCACAGCATCATACAACCATCAACACAACCTAATTTTACAACATTTTTGTCCCTCCTGAAAAAAAAAAAAAAAAAGCCTATCATATCCTCATTCATTTCCACCCACTCCACCCCCAGGCTTAGGCAACCACGAATCTATTTTCAACCTCCATAGATTTGCGTGTTCTGGATATTTCATAGGAATGGGGTCATACAATATGTGGTATTTTGTGACTGCCTTTTTTTACTTAGCATGTTTTCAGGTTTCATCCATTTTGCAGCATGTACCAGTACTTGATTTCTCTTTATTGCTGAATAATATTCCAGTGTATGGTTATATCATATTTTATTTTTCCATTCATCAGTGAATGAATGGACATCTGCATTGTTTCTACTTTTTGGCTACTATGGATAATACTGCTCTGAAATTCATGTACAGGTTTTTTATGTGAACATATGTTTTCATTTATTTTGGGTCCATAACTTAAAAAAAAAAAAAAAAGAAGAATTGCTAGGTCATACAGGAACCCTGTGCTTAATTTTTTTTTTCTCTCAATAAGTTTTTTTTTTTCCTTTAACATCTTTATTGGAGTATAATTGCTTTACAATGGTGTGTTAGTTTCTGCTTTATAACAAAGTGAATCAGCTATACATATACATATATCCCCCATCTCCTCCCTCTTGCATCTCCCTCCCACTCTCCCTATCCCACCCCTCTAGGTGGTCACAAAGCACCAAGCTGATCTCCCTGGGCTATGCAGCTACTTCCCACTAGCTATCTATTTTACGTTTGGTAATGTATATATGTCCATGCCACTCTCTCACTTCATCTCAGCTTACCCGTCCCCCTCCCCGTGTCCGCAAGTCCATTCTCTACTTCTCCGTCTTTATTCCTGTCCTGCCCCTAGGTTCTTCAGAAACAATTTTGTTTTTTTTTTTAGATTCCATATATATGTGTTAGCATACGGTATTTGCTTTTCTCTTTCTGACTTACTTCACTCTGTATAACAGACTCTAGGTCCATCCACCTCACTACAAATAATTCAATTTCGTTTCTTTTTATGGCTGAGTAATATTTCATTGTATATATGTGCCACATCTTCTTTATCCATTCATCTGTCGATGGACACTTAGGTTGCTTCCATGTCCTGGCTATTGTAAATAGAGCTGCAATGAATATTGTGGTACATGACTCTTTTTGAATTATGGTTTTCTCAGGGTATATGCCTAGTAGTGGTATTGCTGGGTGGTATGGTAGCTCTATTTTTAGTTTTTTAAGGAACCTCTATGCTGTTCTCCATAGTGGCTGTATCAATTTAAATTCCCACCAACAGTGCAAGAGGGTTCCCTTTTCTCCACACCCTCTCCAGCATGTGCTTAATATTTTGAGGAAATGCCAGAATTTTCCAAAGAGCTACACCATTTTATATTTCCACTAGCAACACATGAGGGTTCTGGTTTCTCCACATTCTCACCAATACTTTCAGTTGTCCTTTTTATTATAGTCATCTATTAATTATGATGTCTCATCTCATTGGAGTTTTAATTTGCATTTCTCTAGTGACTAATGTTACTGAGCATCCCTTCAAGTGCTTACTGGCCATGAATCTTCTTTGGAGAAATGACTATTCAGATCCTATATCCACTTTTTAATTGGGTTACTGAGTCTTTTTATTATTGAATTATGAGAGTTCTATATATACTGGATACAAGTCCCTTATCACATACATGACTTGCAGAAATTTTCTCCCACTCCGTAGATTATCTTTCCACTCTCTTGATGGCATTATTTTCAGCACAAAAGTTTTAAATTTTGATGTAGTCCAGCTTACCTGTTTTTTCTTTTATCATTTGTGCTTTTAGTGTTATATTTAAGAAACCATTGCCTAACCCAAGGTCATGAAGATTTACTCCTATAATTTATTCTAAGAGTTTTATAGTTCTAATTTGTACATTTAGGTCTACAATCCATTTTGTGTTATTTTTGTGTATGGTATGAAATAGCGGTCCAACTTCATTCTTCTGCATGTGGAAACCCAGTTTCCCAGCACTGTTTGCCGAAAATTATTCTTTCTCTGATTGAATTGTCGTAGCAACCTTGCCAAAAATCAGTTGACTATAAATATGAGAGTTTATTTCTGGACTCTCAATTCTATCCCATTGATCCATATCTCTAACCATATCCCAGTACCACATTGTCTTCATTATTGTAGTTTTGTAGTAAGTTTTAAAATCATGAAGTATTAATGCTCTAGTACTCCTTTACAAAATTGTTTTGGCTGTTCGGGCTTTCTTGCATTTTCATAAGAATATCAGGATCAGGTTAGAGTAGAGTTCTTCCCTTGGAGTAGCAGCTAGGTGGACAAAGGGAGAACCAGTCATCTCCATGTGCCTATAACTGGTGTCGTGAGGGATGAGAAATGCCAGCCTGTCTCTCCAGGGGTGAAACTTTAGCCCAAGCTGGGAGCTGGAGGGAAAGGGATCCCTGGTCTTTCTGACTGTGCACAGCTGGGATAGAGCCTCTCAACACAGGACTGGGGTGTAGGTGGGCAGCAGTGTCAGGGAACAAGACACGACTTCAATGCCACAACTCTGTTCTTACTGAAAGCCAGTAGATTTTCTTGAATGAATTTTTTCCAGTCTCTGTATGCCTTAAACAAACCTTAAATGTTTCATTTTTTTATCATTTTCATCAGTTAAATTGTTGTTTGCTAAGGAAAGAGACTACCAAGCTCCTTACATTGCCATTCCAGAAGTCCCTGCACTCTGTGCATAAACTTTAAAAAATCTACCTGATGATTATAACATCACTTTGAGTTGAGGAGTAGCAGATATTATTTCCATTTTTCAAATAAGGTAAAACAGTTTAAATGTAGAAATGAAAACTGTGCACCAGGAAATAAAACATATGTCTCACAACCAACTGGTTTATCAGTCCAAGCTGCCTCTGTGGTGGAATAAGTCTGGAGAAAAAGTTCAATGAATTTAATTTACCTTCTAAAATACCTTTGATACTGTGATCCCATGTTTTTATTCTATTATGACAATGTTCAAGAACTTTGCAAAGACAGCCAGAGCTAGCCAGGTAGCAATTTTGTCAAATGTTGGCAAGGTATACTACTTCACTATATTTTGTAGGACTCCTCCTTAACAGAAAACATGCCAAAACAAAATAGACTAAATTGAAAATGTGGTTAAATTTTCCAATGTTTTTTCTTTTGGTTACATGTTAAACAGTTTAAAGAAAGCAACAACATATTTAGTGAAAGTGCTAATAATGAGTGAATGCTTAATAAATGCTATGGCTACTTGTGAAAAACAACAAAAACAAAGAAAGCAACAACGTAAAACCACAGATGCATATAGACAGCTAAACTCATAGGGCAAAGGGCTACTTGGACAAAAACTATAGGGTCAATCCAAGATAAAATTGTGATCTAGGAATTTTTTCTTCTTCAGTGCCCTTTTCCCCCTGCACTGGCAACAATTTCATTTTCCCAACCACAAGTGTCTGACAGATTTGCATTCTTCTCCACCTTCTTAAAACCCACTTCATGGCCATTTGGTCTTACCATGGTACCCATTCAAGTTGTCTGCATCTTTACTTAGGCTCGAGTGAAAGATTACAGTTTTACCCGTGTAATTTTGGGAATCCTCAAGAGAAACAGAAAGAGATTTTGGAATGCACTGAGGCTGTCTTCCTTCACACCCTGGAACCACTCACATATGTGTAGTTTTCCACTCTACTCACACATAAGGATTGCTTTACAAGAAAGATACCATTTCTGCTTGTATAACTGAATCACTGGCCTGAACTTACAGCTTCAATCCCTCTTATCAGTCATTGTGACAGCACTTCACAGCAATACAATAGGAGAGACTGAAGAGAAAGACAACTGGTCTGCCTACCAGTCAGATGTGATTACAGCTCTGAACATCAATGTTTAGACTACAAGGCAGTGTGTATCATCTCTATCACAATGTAAGATCAGATGAGCTATTTGCCATTCTTCATTACCTAGGGGAAAGCCCAGAAGAGAACACATAGTGCCAGCCATATTATGTGTCACCTCCCCTCCACTGAAAAGGAAAATTGGAGGATAGAATGAAAATTAACCAGCTCAGGGATTCAGAACTCCACTTTATTCTGCAACTAAACATCAAAGACCTATCACATTTCTATTTTAATTTCTGTTTTAGCCCTATGAATATAAGATCCATCTAAGAATACAGGGGAAAGGACACTAACAATACCTCTAAATTTGTTTCCATCTTCAGCCAAGTTCAGTATTAGATTGGAAATTCTGAGATAAATAGGAAGCTGTCTCCTCTTAGTTTGAATCTTCCAGAGAGAGAATAAAAAAATGTTAACAGGATTCTGTTTGAAACCTACCTGCCTGATTATGTAAAAGTCCCAGAAAGGAGAAGATAGAGCTAGTGAAAGATAGACACAGAGACCACATCATGTGAGTCAATCCTATTACCCATCTACCCAGGAGTCTACCCTAACTGTTTCACCAACAGAGGTGTTATAAGAAAGCATGGTGGTCTTTTAGAGCTCAAAAAGTCTTTTTGTCATTAAAATTCTAAATATATACTTTAATGTCATGCAGGATAATTAGTTGACCATACAATGTACATCTACCTGGCTTATAAAAGTAATTATATTGACAATAGAATATAATTCATCCATTAAAAAAGAGGGAAATCTGTCATTTGCAACCCTTGAGGGCATTATGCTAAAATAAGCCTGACAAAGAAGGACAAATATCATATGATCTCACTTATATGTGGAACCTAAAAAAAAAAAAAGAAAAAGAACAAGTTCATAAATACAGAGAACAGATTGGTGGTTTAGCAGAGGTGGTGGATGGAGGGTGAGTGAAATGCATGGTGAAGGGACTCAAAAGGCAGAAACTTCCAGTTATAAATAAGTCTAGGGATATAATGCACATATAATGTACGGCATGACAACTATAGTTAATAATACTCTATTGCATATTTGAAAGTTGCTAAGAGAGTAAATCTTTTATTTTTTTAATGAAGTATAGTATGCACAATAGTTTGTATCTCTTAATCCCATATCCTTATCTTGCCTCTCTTCCTTTCTCTCTCCCCACCAGTAACCACTAGTTTGTTCTCTATATCTGTCAGCTTGTTTTGGTTTTGTTATATACACTCATTTATTTATTTTTTGGATTCCACATATAAGTGATAACATACAGTATATTTCTTTCTCTGTCTGACTTATTTCACTAAGCATGATACTCTCCAGGTCCATCCACATTGCTGCAAATGGATTTCATTCTTTTTATGGCTGAGTAATATTCCATCACTTCTAATATCCATAGTTTCTTTATTAATTCATCTGTTCATGGACACTTAGGTTACTGCCATTTCTTAGCTATTGCAAATAATACTGCTGTGAACATTGAAGTGCATGTATCTTTTCAAATTAGTGTTACCATTGTTTCTGTATACACACCCAGGAGTGGAATTGCCTGATTATATGGTAGTTCTATTTTTAGTTGTTTTGAGAAACCTCCATACTGTTTTCCATAATGATGGCACCAATTTACATTCCTACCAATAGTGTACAAGGGTTCTCTTTTCTCCATATCCTTGCCAGCATTTGTTATTTGCAGACTTTTTGATGATAGGCATTCTGACAAGTGTTAGGTGATATTTCATTGTGTTTTTGATTTGCACTTCTCTAATGATTTGTGATGTTGAGCATCCTCTCATGTGCCTGTTAGCCATATGTACATCTTTGGGAAAATGTCTAGTGACGTCTTCTGCCCATTTTTTGATTGGGCTGTTTGTTTTTTGATATTGAGTTGTACAAATTGTTTATATATGTTAGATATTAACCCCATGCCAGTCATATCATTTGCAAATATTTTCTCCCATTCAGTGGGTTACCTTTTCATTTTGTCCATAGTTTCCTTTGCTGTGCAAAAGCTTTTAAGTCCCATTTGTTTATTTTTGGTTTTATTTCTTTTGCCTCAGAGACTGATCCAAGAAGATATTGCTACAATTTATGTCAAAGAGTACTGTGCCTATGTTCTCTTCTATGAGTTTTATGGTTTCAGGTCTTACATTTAGGTCTTTAAACCATTCTGAGTTCATTTTTATATATGGTGTGAAGAAATGTTCTAATCTCATTCTTTTGTTTGTAGCTGTCCAGTTTTCCAAGCATTACTTATTTAGGACACTATCATTTCCTGCTGCTTTTGTCATAGATTAATTGGCCATAGGTATGTGGGTTTTTTTCTGGGCTCTCTATCCTATTCCATTGATCTATGTGTCTGTTTTGGTGTTAGTACCATACTGTTTTGATTACTGTAGCTTTGTAGTATAGTCTGAAGTCAGGGAGTGTGATACCTCCAGCTTTGTTCTTTTTTCTCAAGATTTGTGGGCAATTTTGTGTCATTTGTGTTTCCATACAAACTTTAAAATTATTTGTCCTGGGACTTCCCTGGCATTCCAGTGGTTAAGACTCCACACTTTCACTGCAGGGGTCACAGTTTCAGTCCCTGAGGAAACTAAGATCCTGCATGCCATATGGTGCAGCCAAAAAAATAATTATAATAAATAAATAAATTTTAAAAATTTTTTGTCCTATTCTGTGAGAAAGGTCCTGAATATTTTGATAGGGAGTGCATTAAATCTGTAGATTGCTTTAGGTAATATGGACATTTTAACAATATCAGTTCTTCTAAGAACACAGGATACCTTTCCATTTCTTTGTATCATCTTTAATTTCCTTCATCAACATTTTATAGTTTTCAGAGTATAGGCTTTGAACCTCCTTGGTTAAGTTTATTCTTAGGTATTTCATTCTTTTTATGCACTTGTAAACAGGATTGTTTTCTTGTCTTCTCTAACAGTTCATTATTCAAGTATAGAAAAGCAACAGATTTCTGTATTCTGCAACTTTACGTCTGATCAATTAGCTAACATAATCCAACTTAAATTTTTTAAATGTTTTAATTTTTTCTAGAAAAGTTATCCAGATCTAACAATTATATCATTAAATCTTTTGCTTAGTAAGCAATAAAATGTTGACTAGAAAATGTGGACATTCATCTTAATCTTACATCAGAAAATTAGGCATTTTGAATATATCTTTATCACACATTAGCTATTTGAGCAACTATTTTGAAGTGCAATGGGAAGCAGAGGGAAATGATTACCTTTTAAGTATTAAATAGAAGTTTCTTAAAGTCTACTTCATGTTATGTGTGAATTAAAATGTTTAACATATATTTTGATTTTGCACATGCTCAGTAGTTTTTAATCTATGGATTTTCTTTCATAACAGTAAACCCTCTTTGTGTATATTTCTAAAATGCTTCCTAATTATTATAGTTCTGTCCCCACTCTGACTACTGTTTTAAAATTAAAGTAGTTACAGCTCAAAAGTTAAACTTTTAAAACTTTAAGTATATAGTATCTCTTAGAGAGAAGAACTGTAATTATAGAGCTGATAGGAATTGGGGAAATTTAGTGATACTCAGTCCAGCTTAAAAATAAAGTTGCTGTCCTGTCCTTTCCTACAGCTTATGTCGCTGACAGCAAACATAATTAAAGCTATAGAGAGAGAAATCACCAGTTGTTCTGAATCAGTGAAACTTGACAAGCACAAAGATAATGCTAAGATTTTTTTTTTAATCCCAAGGACTGACTCTACCTACAGTCTCCTTTCTTTCTGTGTCATTCTTAACAGCAGATATAAATACAGAACAAACATGAATCAATAGAAGAGACTGGGGAGAGATAGAACAACTTAGGAAATTTTTTGATGTGTTATGGTTCACACACATGCACTCATCCAACAAGCATGGTGTCCTCCATGGCTCTGAGCTGCTGGCACTTGTTTCACTCTTCTAGTCACCCCCATGGTTTCTCTGTCTCATTTCCCTCCCATAAACTGAATGTCAGTTCAGATGCCAGAAAGGGTAGGGTTAAGAGTTCAACATCTGTTTTCTACTAAAGTCACAGAAATCTTTTGTCAATTGCCTACTCTCTGGCCTTGCTAGTAAAAGGTGGATACAAGGGAGAAGATTGGTACAATAGGAAGAGGCTATTTTCAATTTCTGTCATCATTGTTAAATACGTTTTTCCCCAGAATGTCCTAGAGGGTCATTTTGAACCAAATCCTCTCCTGCTGGCATGTTTCTGACTCACTAGCTTTACCTCCTGTATGCCAGGCATATGCCATCTTTAAGGGAATTTTAAAAAGTTATCACCATGAATTCAGACTGTATTGTTACTATTCAACTTATATAATATGTATGTTTGAAACCACTATGAATATTGTAATTTTTCTGAGACTGGTTTCAGCTGGCTGTATGATGCCTTGGCAGTCTCTTAGAAGCAGGGCAGAAATCACCAGGGTGATTCTGCTGCCAGCTCTTAAACTCAGAAGTGGGCAATTGGCTAGTTCTTACTTTAGAAAGCATGGCAGGTTCTCTGGGTTTGCTCACCACTGTGTACCTCTTATGAGTCTCACACTAGTGAGCTAGATTATTATTAAAAGCCCTAAATATAATTAATTCACATCATGCCACCTTGCACCTTTTGGACTAACTATTCCTCCTAAATACACACTACAGAAACCCTGAATATGCCATGATATTGCAATCAGACTTATGATAGGAACTGAAATTATGCCAATTTTTTTTCATTTCTAAGAAATATGCAAGGCTAAAGACATTTTTCCTGATTAGCAGATGATACAAATCCAAACCTTTCCCTCTACATATCATTTCCAAGAATGATTTCTTTTGCTCACTTTGGTTTATTTTATTGTGTTTTTGTTTGTGGTGGATAAAAGGAGTGAAGATTGGACTTTTAGACTTCGGTCTTTCACTTCCTTGTGTAACCTTGCATTAGTTACTGATTGTAGTTTCACTTTTTTCTGTAAAATGGAAATAACAATCCCTGTCCTACCTATCACATTGAAAATAAAATTGTAAGTGATAGATAAATGTAAGTTATTTGCATTGAGTTAAAATATATGTGAATGAACATGTGTTTATAAAATATGCATTTTCATTGATTCATGCTCCAAATTTCCAATGCCAGGTGGTTTGGGAAATAGTGCAGGTAGAAATCATGAACCTCCCTGCTATGATTAATTTTATGTGTCAATTTGGTTGGACCATGGTGTCCAGATATTTCATCAAACATTATTTCTGTGAAAGTGTTTTTTGGATGAGATTAACATTTATATCAGTGGACTCTGAGTAAAGAAGATTGCTCTTTATAGTGTGGGTGGGCCCCATCTAATCAACTAAAGTCCTGAAGAGAACAAAGACTGACCTCCCCGAAAAAGGAAGGAATTCTACCGGCAGATGGCTTTCAGACTTCAACTGCAGCATCAGCTGTTCCCTGGGTGTCCTGCCTGCTGGCCTACCCTGCAGATTTTGGAGTTGCCAGCCTCCATAATCATGGAGCCAATTCCTTACAATAATATACACACACACACACACACACACACACACACAAACACACACACAAACACATCCTGTTGGTCCTGTTTCTCTGGAGAACCCTATCTGATACACCCCCTCAAATCTATATAGGGTCATATGACTAACCCTAGCCAATGGGACATAAAGAAAGTGAAGTGTGTCACTTATGCAAAGAGGTATTTAATTATCTGGTGTTCTTTCTCCACTTTCTCTTCTCCTCCTGTGACAAATTTGGAAGCCACATGTGGAGTATGGCCACATGTGGTACACAAGATGGATGAAGCCTGAAGACTCTCCAACAAGGAATGTCTATATTGGATTTTGTGTGCATGAGAAACAATTACTGTGTTAGGCAACTGAGGTTTGGGAATTGTTTGCTACAGCAGCTGGAACTTGTTATCCTGACTAATAGAGGTATATTTTATTGCATTCAAATTGGACAAAAAGGGGAAAGTTCTGCATTATTTGTAGCACAAAAGAAAAAAGCAGCTCCTGACACCTGGAAATTATCCTGAACACTTTTTCACTGAAAAATCAACATTAGACAGAGCTCTCACTGACCATGATAGCAAGAAGAAACAAGACTACTATATAATCAGGTCTGAGCACAGAGAAAAATGTAAACATTGTCCAAATTAGAAAAATCATCAAACATCTCCCTGTCTTGAGTAAATGCTGCTATAGCTTAACCCTCATTCTAATCTTCCCTCCTTCCAGATAAGATTTACTAATATACCTAATCATAGAATTATCCGGCTTCCTGGCAGCATCCAATCCAGAATGAAGCTTCAGAACAAAGATTTATGATTCCTGAAATCTTCCCACAAATCACCTAACTGACACCAAAATTCTATTTTAAATTCTATTCTATTTAACTGACACCAAAATTGTATTTTCCAGTTTTGCTCTAAACCACATAGTGAGACTCTATAATCTCAGCAACAATGTTATATCTGGATTAAATCATTATCTTAAAAAAATTGTTTTTCTGAATTTTTAGCTTGGAACCTGTCCAGATATTTATCAAAAGTTTGTAACTTTAATATTCAATCTTCATTTATTGAAAAGTCTGTAACAGGATATGTAGAAAATTAGGGTTTGTATTTTGACAAGCCAATTTTTAAATTTATTTTTCTTTAAGAAGACTGAGAGAGTACTACTCTCCAGGAAACTCTGAATTGTCAAACTTGGAATTAGAAGTTATGGGGGGATGTTAAAAAGATCTGAAAAATATTGCATTTGGGCTCTAGTTAAACTTACACTAATGCTTATCTCAAAATCATTGTTCCTAATTTTTTGAGGTTTTGTATGCAAATTTATTTTCAACATCTGGAAAGTGTGTGTGTGTGTGTGTGTGTGTGTGTGTGCGTGTGTGTGTCTCTGGAAAGAATATATATATGTATATTGCATTTTTCTTCTAAAAAAGACTTTGTTCTTATAACCTGTATCCTCAAACTCTAGTGTGACTAGAAACTACCTGGCAAGCTTTTAAATAATTGGCTTCAGGAAAACTGGAAAGCCTTTTGGTTAAAGATAAAATTGGATCTGCAGCTCACATCATGCACCAGGATAAACTTCAAAAACATCACATATTTAAAGTAAAAAAATTTAAATTTTATATGAACTAGAAGAAGACATGGATGAATGCATTTTCAACCTGTAATCAGAGAAAACTTCCTATCTCAACATCCAGCAGCAATTCAAGGAAAAAAAATGAACAATTGATTAATAATTTAGAAGTATTCTACACAGCAGAAACACTGTAAACAAAGTAAAAGTGTACATTAAAACTTGGAGAAATTATTTATAACTGATATCACAGGGGGGAAAGATCAGCATAATGGATATTAAAAAGAGCTCCTAAAATTCCCAGATAAAAAGACCAAAAACCCAATGCATGTATGGGCAAAGGATATAAACAGGTAGTTCACAGAACAAGAACTTGAAATGACCCTTAAAGATAAGAAAAAATGGCCAACCTCACTTAGTAAGAGAAATTCAAAATAAAACTCACCTATCAGACTGGCAAAATCTAAAAGTTTGAAAATAAAATCTATTAGGGAAAATGTTAGGAACAGGAGCTTTCATAAATTTTTATGGGAATGCAAATGGGAACAACCATTAAGGTAACAGTTTGTCAATATAGAGAAAAAATGTGGAATTAATAAGTGAAAACAACAAGGCTGCAGGATAAAAGGTTAATATACAAAAGTCAATCACTTTCATATATAGCAACAATAAACAAGTTGAACATGAAATTCAAAACACAATATCATTTATATTAGCATCCCAAAAATGAAATACTTAGCTATAAATCTAACAAAATATGTACAAGATCTATATGAGGAAAACTACAAAACTCTATGAATGAAATCAAAGAAGAATTAAATAAATGGAGACATATGTCATGTTCATGGATAGGAAGACTCAATATTATCAAAATGTCACTTCTTCTCAACTTGCTCTATATATTCAGTGCAATCCCAATCAAAATCCCAGGAAGCTATTTTGTAGATATCAACAAATGTATTCTTAAGTTTAAATGGAGAGGAAAACAGCTCAAAATAGCCAACACAATATTGAAGCAGAACAAAGTTGGAGGACTGACACTACCCAACTTCAAAATTATTATAAAGCTACAGTAATCAAGACAGTATTGTACTGGTGAAAGAACAGACAAATACACCAGTGGAACAGGACAGAGAGCCTAGAAATAGACCCACATAAATACAGTCAGATGATCTTTGACAAAGGAGCAAAGGCAATCCAATGAAGAAAAATAGTCTTTTCAACAAATAGTGCTAGAACAACTGGACATGCACATGCAAAAAACAAAAAAAATAGAATCTAGACACAGACTTTACACACTTACAAAACTTAACTCAAAAAGGATCACAGAGCTAAATGTAAAATGCAAAACTACAAAGCTCCTAAAAGACAACATAAGAGGAAATCTAGATGACCTTGGGTTTGGTAATGACTTTTTAGATGTAATATCAAAGGTATGATCCATGAAGGAAATAATTGATAAGCCGGACTTTATTAAAATTAAAGGCTTTCTGCTCTGCAAAATATACTGTCAATAGAATAGAAAGACAAGCCACAGATTGAGAGCAAATGTTTGCAAAAGACACATCTGATAAAAGACTGTTACCCAAAATATGCAAAGAACACTTAAAACTCAAAATTAAGAAAACAACACAATTTTTAAATGGGCCAAAGACCTTAACAACACCTCACCAAAGAAACAAATGAACACATGAAAAGATGCTCCACATCATATATCATTAGGGAAATGCAAATTAAAACAACCATGAGATATCACAGCACACCTATTAGAATGACCAAAATCCAGAATACTGACAACACCAAATGCTGGGAAAATAAGGAGCAGCCGGAACTTTCATTCATTGCTGATGGGAATGCAAAGTGCTACAGCCACTCTGGAAGACAGTTTGGCAGTTTCTTACAAAATAAACATACTCATACCATCCAGAAATCTCACGCTTTGGTATTTACTCAAAGGATTTGGAAGATTATGTGCACACAAAAATCTGCACACGGGGCTTCCCTGGTGGCACAGTGGTTGAGGATCTGCCTGCCGATGCAGGGGACACAGGTTCGAGCCCTGGTCTGGGAGGATCCCACATACCGCAGAGCAACTAGGCCCATGAGCCACAACTACTGAGCCTGCGCGTCTGGAGCCTGTGCTCCACAACAAGAGAGGCTGTGATAGTGAGAGGCCCGCGCACCGCGATGAAGAGTGGCCCCCACTTGCCGCAACTAGAGAAAGCCCTCGCACAGAAACGAAGACCCAACACAGCCAAAAATTTTAAAAAAAATAAAATAAATGTTAAAAAAAAAATCTGCACACAAATATTTATAGCACCTTTATTTATAATTGCTAAACTTGGAAGCAACCAAGATGTTCTTCAGCATGTGAATGAATAAATAAATTGTGATATATAGCCAGATGGTGGAATATTATTCAGCACTAAAACTTGGGATGTTAAGCCATGAAAAGACATGGAGGAAACTTAAATGTGTATTACTAGATGAAAGAAGCCAATCTGAAATGTATGGAATCTGTATGATTCCAATCAAATAACATTCTGGAAAAGGCAAAACTATAGATACAGCAAAAAGGTCAGCGGTTGCCAGGGGGTGGTGGATAGGGGATGAATAGGCAGAGCACAGAAGATTATTAGGGCAGTGAAAACACTCTGTATGATACTATAGTAATGGCTACATGTCCTTAAACATTTGTCTAAACCCACAGAATGTACAACACCAAGAATGAACCTTAACATAAACTGTGGACTTTGAGTAATAATAATGTGTCAATATAGGTTCATAAATAATAACAAATGTACCACTCTGGTAGGGGATGTTGATAATGGTGTAGGGTATGGATGTGTGGGGGCAGGGAGTATAGGGGAAATCTCTGTATCTTCTGCTCAACATTGCTGTGAATATAAAACTACTCAAAAGCTAAAGTTTATTAAATAGTTACCCCAAAACTGCTTTGCCACTTTGTGTTTCTACCTCCAGGAATTTATTTCAAATAAACACTGGGAAAAGTATGAAATTATTTATGAACGTTATTTATCAATAGTATGCTCTGCAATAAAAACAAGAATCAAATAGATTCCTGCATATGTATATGACATCTCCAAGATACAGTAAGTGAAGAAAGCAGAGTATGTATATTATGATTCCTCTTATGTATGTTTATATACTTTTATTTATAAAAATAAAACAAAAAATTTAAATTAAAATATGGTTATGCACTGAGATAGAGAGGGAACAGAAAAGAGGGGCTAGGATTTTTCTGAATATACCTCATCAAAAAGTTTTGATTTTAGGTGATATAATTGTTTTATATATTCCAAATAAGATTAAAATTTATCACTAAGAATTGAAAACAAGCTGAAGTAAATGAACCTAACCATATATCACACTGGTGGCAACACCACAAGAGAAAACAACTCATTTCAAGTCACTTTACAATACAATATTTTTATTTTAAATTCTTATATGGATTACATTTTAAGGGAAAAAAGAGAAAAATATATAATTAAACTTGATTCAATAGTCTTAATGCTAATAGAAATATTAGTACTATCATTTTGAGAATATTTCACATGCATGGTAAGATATAGCAAGTAATAATTATAAAAAATTTGATGGAAAACATGGGTATAAAGTTGCAGTTTTACAAGATAAAAAATGTTCTGCAGATGGATAATGGTGACGGTAGCAACTGTGAATGTATTTGACACCACTGAACTGTATAGTTAAAAATGGTTAAAATGGTAAATTTTATGTTTATCTTACCACAATAAAAAATGGGAGAAAAGGTAAAAAAAATTTTGATGGGAAACATAATTTTCAGCAAAAGAGAAAAGAAATTCAAGTATAAAATAAAATATAGTGAAGAAATTTCTTGTAATTTTACAATTAAACTGGTAATATCTATATAAGAAGCGACATTTTCCTTTTAAAAATAAATCTTTTCCAGCTTTTCCTCCTGAAAGTCTTGGGAGCATGACATCCCAATCAAATGAGAACCTCTAGTATCAAACTGTGGTATCTAAATACCATTTCCACTAAAAAGAACCAGAGCTCCTTGGAAGAAAGGCTGAATCCAGATTTGAAACATGATATATTCAAGATTAACCTGGAATATATTATTGTTCCAGAAAGCAAAAAATCTATCAAAGAGTAATGGAGTCTTATCAAAAGAACCCAGAATTCAGACAAAAAGAGCTTCCACTATCCAAAGATGGGACAATTTGAGCATCAATAAGACATTACAAAAAGTAATCACTATAATCCACTGAAGCACATTTAACATATTTTTAAAAGCATGACTTTATGCATATACGTTTCTATTCATATAAAGTTCAAAACTAATCTATGGTATTTGGAGATGGGGTTGATAGGAGAACTGAAGACGCATAACAAATAAAGGTAATGTGTGGCCCTTTTTTTATCTTAATTTTAACAATCCAGCAAAAAAGATATTTTTTAGACTAAGGAAAATTTTGATATAGGTGGGCTATTAAATGAATTATTAATTTTGTTAGATATAATAACATCATGGGTTACGTAAAAGGATGACCATTTTTTCAGGAATTCATATTGATGTATGTCATGATAAAATGACATCATTCCTGGCATTTATTTTTTTTAATAGATCTTTATTGGAGTATAATTGCTTCACAATACTGTGTTAGTTTCTGTTGTACAACAAAGCGAATCAGCCATATGCATACACATGTCCCCATATCCCCTCCCTCTTGAGCCTCCCTCCCATCCTCCCTAAATTTTGTCAGCAATAACAAAGAGATACAGATTAAGCTAGAGTAGCAAAATATTGTTCATCCTGAGTCTTAATGGCATATATGAAGGTCTATTATAATACTCTCTCTACTTTAGTATATGTTTAAAATGTTCCTAATGTAAAACTTTTTAAAAATTTAAATGAAGATAGCATAAGAGACTCAAGAATACTCCTAGCCAAAAGAAGAAAAGAAAAAGAAAAAGAAAAAGGAAAAGGGAGGGAGGGAGGGAGAATGAAAGGGAAAGAGAAAGGAATGGGGAGAGAGAGAGGGAGAAAGGCATTGCCTGCAGAGAGTTTGAGATTCTGGTGCAATAGGTCAGAGATCAGGCAGGAGTGTTTGCCTTTTTAATAAGCACTCCCAGGTGCTTCTGATACAGGTGGTCCTATTCATAGTTTCATATATTTATCATATTTTGAGAAACACTAACCTAGATTTAGGCTTAGTGTGGACTGAATGAATTGTCAGTGTTGCAATGGGAAGAAGGCAGAATTCAGTCAAGAGGCTTTAAAACTCAAATCCAAGCTCAGTCACTTACTGGCTTTAAATATTGGCCAACGCATTTCACCTTTATCCATAAAATGGAGATAACAATTCATCCCATGCCAGATTACTGAGAGGATTAAATGAGATAAGTATATAGAGCTTTTCTAACCTAGAAAGAGTTACCCAAAAAATGAGAGTTGATTAAATCCTTTAGAATCTCCATCAATGGGTGTAAGCATACACATGAATACATTCATGGGCCCAGGTGCAAAATTAAATCAATTTGTAAACTAAGGATAATGGTGGTCAATAACAGAGAAATTCTTTATTCAGATATACATAAACAAAATTAATTAGGGACAAAACACCTCTCTATCAGTGTCAAATTCCAAATTAGAGCTTTTGTTATTGTTGTTTTATTTTGGTTTATGTTCTTTTAGTTAAGCTTAGAATTCCACCTGATGAAATAAATTACAGTACAAGAGACTTCCCTTTGTAAACCTTATCATATACATTATACTAATATTAAGTTTGTACAAAACTAAGCCATACCTGTACAATATCTGTACACAGAACTCAGAATGGAATCTTGGGAGCCATGAGTGAGGCCAGAATGGCCCAAATTCTACAGAGTATGGAGATAAAGATGATCCAAAGGCAATGTCCAGGGGATAAAACAAAGCCAAAGTAGGCCACGAAACTGGGTCATTCATCTCAAGAGGTTAGGCAAAGTAGCAGAATCTAGGCAAGAAAGAGCAAAAGGCAAGGCCAGGAACACAAAACAGAACAAAGTGTTTAAAATAAAAAGAGAGCAGCAGAGTCTGGAGTTGCGTACATGCACGAAGCCTGCAATTCTGGTTATAATTGGGGAAGAATCTCTCAAGAGTGTGGCCAAACGGGCTCAGAAAAATCAAGAAAAAGAAAAACGTATTTTTACTTCAACAGAATATTCAGTATTCAAATTAGCTAGCTCTTTATCCGAGGACAGAATTAAGTCTATATCTAAACATCCAGTTTGGTTTTGTTGTGGTTTTTTAATGAGTTCCTACTACTTCCATTATACAGTTTTAGTGACTGAGGCTAAATAAACTAGTCCAAGGACAACCCCCATCTGAGAGAAACTGCAGTCTCATTCAGGAGATGATCAATTAATAAAACCAATAATAATGGTGTGCATATAAGGTGAGTGTGAGGCCAGCACTCCACAAAGGATCAGGTGTGAGAAGTGTCATAGCACCTCACTTATTATCAATTACATAAATCTACTCCGAGCCCACAATTGCCTATATGATAGGACATGAAAATATCATTAATGTGGGGAGGAACCACCCCTTCTCATAATCACACAAAAATTGAGAGTCTTCTGCAACCCAAGATATTTCAAGAAAGGGTCCTTAGGTCTGCAGCCCACACTGGTCACCACTGACATGTGCACTGAACAATCCTGAAAGAGGCCTCATTCATGTGCATCACTGGTTCTGGATAAAACTTGTACAAGGAGACCGTTCTGCTTCCCTGGGTATAGAGCTCTAACATTTGCTACTGAGCTCCAGCCTCTGCTCCATGGAGCCCCAGAGGAGAAAAGACTACTCACTATTGAAGGAACCTGAAAGTTTCCTTCTAAGTCGTGGCTAAAACTCTAAAAGCCTCTCTCCTCTCCAACTTCACTCACTTCTGACTCTTCTGATATTTGGACCCAATTCTCCTTTGACCCAGTCCTGCTTCAGAGGCTCCGTGCTTTTGACAACCTAAGTGAAGGTATCTTCTGGGGACCTGACAAATTTTCCTTCCAAACCTGAAACACCATTGCTATTAGCAGAACCCTAAGTCAAAGAATTTAAAGGCCTGCCTACATCCTTGGGATAGAGAAGGCACAATATCTACAGCAAGAAGCATGAAGCCCAAATCAGTACCTCGATGCACATAATTTAATTAAATGACACAGCACTGAATGCATCCTGAGAAGGCAACACTGTATAAGTGGCAAGATCACCACCGAGTGTGAATTTTTCACACACAGATTTGGATCCCAGCTCAGCATTTTGACCTAGAGCCAATCACTCATTCTCTCTTACCCTTGGCTTTTTCCACTGTGAAGTGGGAATGATGATACTTGTTTTCACCAAATCATGGAGCAGTTTTGAGGATCCAATAAGAGAAGGTATGTGAGGATAGTTTGTCAACTGGAAAGCATGTAAGCAAATGTAGAGGTTTGGACACTATAGAAATAAAATGAAATAAAAATTGTGTGTGCTAAACTTGCCACAGAAAACTTCATGGAGGAAATGGAGCTAAGTTCAATGTTTTCAGAGTGATAGAATTTAGACAGAAAAAAAAGAAAATATTTGGGGAAGAAATGCAAAGGCAAGACTGACCAAAATCTGACTCAAGGGCAGGCCAATCACCAACCTATAAAGGGCCTTTTTACCTACCACCACTGACTGGCCTAGACAGGAAAGTTTCTGTCTGCAGAGGGATGCAGGTGTGAACCATCAGCCTCCAGGGAATGGGGGATCTGGGCAGCCCAGGGTAGCGCCCACCTGCGGCACACATCTAGTGAGAGACATTTTGGGAACTAGAACTCTGGTATCCTGAACCCTAAGAAATGTTCTGTTTTCAGGTGTGTGTGTGTGTGTGTGTGTGTGTGCGTGCGCACATGCATGTTTTAAGGCATTGACTCAACATCAATAATCAGTAACCAAGAACACTTTTTTCCTCCACTAGAAAAAGAATGAAAAAAAAAAAGAAATTTCATTTTACCAAAACAATACATAAGCACTCTTTAAATTTGTTACCTATATATTCTTTACCAATAATGAAAAGTAATAGAAATAATATCAATAATATAAAAAGAGAAGAAAACAATTTTGACAGTGCTAGTATCACAGTAAGTGAAGAGGGGAAATGTGTGATTTCTTTCCTTCTCTCAGGATTTTCATAAATCCAGAGAGGCAAGGGTTGGCATCAGCTTGCTGTCTGATTGCCATAGGAGAGTAAGAGGCATGAAAGATCTTTGCTGTTGTTTTTACAGCCTGTTCTCTAACTTGCTACTTATTTGTTTTACACGAAAGCATCAACAGCTAATGCATCAACTTAAGACTACTGTTTGTTCCATTTTAATAAAAAATAAATGTCATCCAGCAGTCTGACTCTCTTTGCCAAGACAGATAAAGCCCAGAAATCAGCTTTCATCAGGAAAATGTTACTCAAATCTTCTTCATGTTGGCTCATTCATTAGGCATCTGTCATGATGTGTCCCTCACATGTTCCTCTGTCTTATAAAACTAAAGTGATGACTGGTGGTCACTTTAGCAGTGGGGGGATGGGGGATATGTCATTGGGTAAAGGCCACACTAAAATTTTAGGGAAGAAACTATTGTCGAAGTTACTTCAACATTTGTGAAGGTATCTTTAGTTAACAGAATATGAGCAACAGATTTGCATTAAGGCATAACTGTATTTACTCTCTGTGGGGCTGCCTTATTTGAGATGGTTTAATAAGTGAAAAAGTAAGCCAGTAGTCTAAGAAGAAAGCTCTGAATTGTGGGAATAGAACATTGGAACATTCTCACTGATTAGCTAAAAAATCCCACAGATATTACCTACCATTGTTTTCCACTATATAAAATATCTGTGGCCTTATTTGAGTCTAGACATACATCACAATTAATACACACTAAATTTTGCACTACTATATTATGTAAGGCTCAATTCAGATAAGCCTCCACATACGCTACCTGTTAGTCCCTTCTAAAAAATGATCTTTCTTGAATCTGGGGCAGAAGAAAGGAGTTCAAGTAAATAAGCAAAGGGAGTAAAATGGTGTGTTGACAATTTTCAGGACATTTTTGATTCTGAAGATATTTTTAACTCAGCCATGTGACAGCTGGCACCTATACACACCTATGCACATATACATGTGAATATACTTATATGTACATGCAACTTGCATCTCCTCCCTTTCGAGTTAATAGCAAAGCAAACTTGCTCCATAGAGTAAGGAAATCAGCAAGCGACTTAAGCTCTACGTACTGAGATTCTTAATAGGAAATCAAGAAGAGCAGGCATCAATAAATGATTTGGGGAAAGCATTAGTACTTAAAATCAAGAAACTGCACTAGAAAGTTTATCGTAGATTGTCTTTTACAAGTCATCATTTTACAGATGCAGAAATGAGACCAAATGGAATTGTGACTTGTGTTGGGCCATTTGCCTATTTAATTGCTACAGCAGAACACGAACCCAGGTTTTCTGACTCCCCATCACACTAAAACCATCTGCCCATGGGTTAGGCAGGTAGTGGTCCTAACCCACTGGCTCCACTCCGGACTAGAAGCTGTTTATCCTTCCAGCCCCTCCTAATAGGAAAGTCCTTGCTGAGTCCCTAAAATTAAGTAAGCCAAGCATTTAGATGGTTATAGAGCACTAGTTCTAGAAAATGATATCTTTTACATGACTATGGAAAACAATATACCTACAAATGATAAGATACTCCCTACCTCTAATCACAATATTACTGTCACAACATATATCAAAATATATTTAGATATTTTAAGGTATCTGATAGTTAAAGATTACCTCATTACAAGAAGATTAATAATAAAATATGATCTCTACACAGTGCTTCACAATTTACAAGTTATTTCATATACATTATCTTATGAAAACATCCAACGTGGAATTTTACTCCTGTTCATCCTTTAGTTATTAGTTTAGAAGCTGCTTCATCTGGGAAGCCCTCCCTAATCTCTATAGACCAAATCAGGCAGCTCTGCCATGAGATTCTCTAGCAGTTAGCTTCCGTGTCTAACTATGTCATCTCCATCTGAGTTCTCTGGGGACAGAAAGTGTTTCTATCTCACTCACCAGTGTACACTCAAAACCTAGGAGAGTGCCTGGCACACATTAAATTCTAAATAACTATTTCTGAATGAAGAGAATAAATGAACAAAAGAAATATTCTGACAATTTGGGAGTGAAGGAAAAAAAGAAATTTGAAATGTCAGTTTACTAGAGAAGCAGCTATATAGGCTGAGGGTCAGGTCCTCTATGTAGGTCTTTCTTTCCTCCATTTCTGCACCAACACATTTTCTAGAACCTCCATGCATTATCATAATGGCTTCCGTGCTGCAACTCTAACAGGGCAATGAGAACGGAGCAGGAATGTTGATGTCTTTTTTTCACATCTGGTCTACCTAAAAAATATTTTTAAGTCAGAAACTGCCTGAAAGCTTTTTTTCTTGCTAGGTACTGTTGCTATTCAATAGGAACACAGTTTGCTTTGGGAACCTTTCGTATAATAGCCATATACATTAGCTCTCCTTATCAAGCACACAAAATACACTGGAAGAAAGATGGTAGAGATTATCTACTTCCCACGACTTTGTAAACTTCCCATAAGGGCTTGAAGGTCTGGAAAGTGACAGATAGGGGATTTTATCTTTCACAAAATAATCACAAACGTAGTTAAACCAACTGCACTCTGGAGGCCCATACTAATTTGTAATGGGAAGTAAAAGTCACATGGCCCCGATCAGAATGTGGCTTTTTCAGTCCCAGGATAGCTGATCAATAAAATAATTTTGGCACCACTTAGGCTGGAATAAAATGGCTAACAGAAATGTGCACAATAACTAACGCCCAAATTTCTACATCAAATAAATGACACTACTTTCCCCACTTCTCTCCCTCTTCCACTCCATCCCTCTCCCTGTTTAAGCCCCCCTAGGAATCGTTTGTCATCCCTGCAAACCCAAATGGCTGACTTTAAAAATATATGTTTATAAAACACTCGTACTACGCTCTGCCTCTTAATCTCCCTTGAAATAAAGCAGCCATAATCTCTGTGACAGTTGCCACCATTAAGGCTGATCATAAAAGCTGGTAAAAAGGGAGAGATGCTGATTTACTATTCATTGCTATGCTCGTATATCCTCTTTCTAATAAAATTCAGGAAAATTATTACTTTCTGAAAGCTTAGCGCTTCAACATTTGTATTTTGAACTTCCTCTACTGTAAGATTTTAATGTTCCCCCATGCTATATTTTTCTTCCCAAAGAACTGCCAAGGTAAATGTGCCACACTTGAGCTCCATGGCATAGTGAGTTGAAAGAGCATACGTCCTACATCTATCGTGGAAAATTTGGTGTTCAGGGAGCAATGAAGCGAGCTATAACTCAGACTTAGAGATAAATGCTGTTTGAGACTCTATTTCCATTTATGGATATAATATAATTTGAAAAGCTTAGATATCTTTCCCATAAGAATTTTTACTCCCAAGATTTAGTTAAAATCGTGGTGCCACAATGTTTGATATGAATAATACCCTATTTGTAATTTTTCCTTTAAGCTTTATCTAACACATGAATATAAACGAAGTCAAATAGCACTAAAAGTATACAGCAATAAGGTGTAGCAAATGCTGAAATGATTGGCATATATATATCTGAATAAGATGTAGGACTCCAAGAATATATGGTATTAATCTGATTTAGCTTGATGCTTTATATGTTACTATGACTTAACTCAAAATTATATTGTAGAAACACTAAGAGTTTTTAAATGAGCTTTTGACCTAGCCATATTACCAATTGTGAAACTGTATCCCCTCCAGAAAACCAGAGCTTTTCAATATAAAGTGATCACTACATCACTCCCTCCACACACACACATTGAATCATGCATATACACTCCCACCTTAAATATAAAAAAAAAAAATAAAAATAAAAAAAGGCAAAGGTCCAAACTAGGACATTGATTCATACTACTTCAATACAATCATACCCCTCCAAAAAATACAAAGTCATACTGTCAATTCCACAATTTGTTTATTTTTTTCCCTTAATAAATGTGTATTGAGTGAGTACTTATTAGGTAGAAGTCACTTTGCTAGATGTTACAGATAAAATGAAGAATGAAACTGATACAATGTATTTTATTTTCTAAGCATAGAAATTTAGGTGAGAGAGTAAAAAGCAAAGTACTCAAGATTGCGTTAAGTGTCAGAAAAAAATATAGTATTATAAGATAGAGCGGGGCTTCCCTGGTGGCGCAGTGGTTGAGAGTCTGCCTGCCAATGCAGGGGACACGGGTTCGAGCCCTGGTCTGGGAGGATCCCAGGTGCCGCGGAGCGACTAGGCCCATGAGCCACAATTGCTGAGCCTGCGCGTTTGGAGCTTGTGCTTCTTAACAAGAGAGGCCGCGATAGTGAGAGGCCCGCGCACCGCGATGAAGAGTGGGCCCCACTTGCCGCAACTGGAGAAAGCCCTCGCACAGAAACGAAGACCTAACACAGCCATAAATAAATAAAAATTAAAAAGTAAGCACTGCATGTTTAAAAAAAAAAAGAGCGCATTGTCACACTCAGAGGTATGTAGTCTCACTTTATATAAATATTGCTTGTGCCATTTGTCTCCCCAATAAATTCACCATCACTGTTCCTTCCTAGAGATTGAAACAGTTAGTATTAAGTTATTCTAGTAAAGGTTTACACTCAACTCTGCCTAAAATACTTGGGGAAGGGAGCTGGAAAGAAAAATTAAAGAGTTACGAAACAGGAATCAGAAGCCAAGACTGTGAGCTCTTTGTGGGAAATGGAGTGAGTCTTGAGTTTTTCAGGCACACAGCAGATAAGCTGGATGAATGGATGGGTGGATGGATGTACAGACAGATGGAAAGATGGAGAAGAAACTCAGAGAAGTCAAGGAAGGGTCCTTAATTTCAACACTAACAACAAATATTTAATGAGTGCCCATGGTGATACAGGTACAGATTTAGAGCTTAAGGACACATAATACTATTGGTAATGGTTAACATTTATTGAGCGCTTACTAAGTGCCAAGCACTGTGATGAGAATTTTATATACATTACCTTGCTTAATGTTCACAAAAAATTAACATGGTAGTTATTGTTATTATTATTCTCACTTTGCAGATGAGCAATTATAAAGAATTTTTAAAATTTCTTTGCCCAAGGTCACAGTTAACAATTAACTGTTCTAGGATTAATGTCTGGGCATTCTCACTCCATTCTCCTACATCTTATTTTGATAGATTGTCCTATTTAGATAGATCAGCTAACAATCTATTGAGGGAGAGGTTTCTAGATAAATACGTTGGTAAAATAAACATCATGAGACATTATAAATGAAGTATATGTTGTCTCAAAGAAGTAAATATCACATCTAATAAAAATCTGTAGCCCAAAGACTCAACAACCACACTCAGCAACACATTCCAGGGCCTGCAAAACATTTCCTTTGAAACAATTTACTCTGCTAATTTCTATTACTATTTCAACTGAAATGCTCTATTCCTTTCTTCTTCATTGAAAATCCAGAGTTAATTCTTCCTTTCTCTGTTTTTGGAGTACTTTATACATATTTTTAATTATTATTATTTATTTAGAGATCTACTTCCCCCAATGAAAACAATTCCCTGCAGGTAAGGACTCTCCATACTTGGTCCCTAACCTCAATGCCTAAAACTGGTGTGTAGCAAATAGCCAATAAATGTTCATTCAGTAAATTATAAGGTATCTAATTGGTCACACAGATGTAACACAATAGTATCACCTCAATTTAAATGCAGTAATTGTTAACTCAATTCTAGATTAAATGACTTCTTAATGCACGAAGACTTTTGAAATGACAGGCTTTCAGGCATTATTTTACTGCAGTTTCAAATGGATGACTTCTGTACCATAGTAAGTGAAGAGAATGCTAGAGCAGATAAAACCACTAATATTTGCTCAAACATTATGCATCTATGGGTAAGGAGCCAGACTAAAAACAACAAATACATGCCACATGTGCCACACACTCTTCGTCTACCCTTCAGGGGACACTGCTAATCCATCGTGACATTTATTTCTTCTGAGCCTGGGCTGAATGGTAGCATCCTCTTCAGCATGACATTTAGCAGAGTCACTGCCAACTGACAGGAACTTCGTTATCACTTGACACTCACTTGTTATGCTTGACCTGGACCAAGTCACATAGTTTTCCTGTCTAACATTTTGTCATTTAGTACCTTCTTCTTTCAGTGAGGAAGGAAAGCATATGTGCATCTCAGGGAAATATTAGATAATCAAGGTTCCAGATTTTATTTGAGCCAGCTGGGCCCCAAGAGCCAGTCTATAGGCTACTGTTGATCTGCAATTGACTTTTCACCACTTCGTGAGGGAGAAAAAGAAAAGAAGAGAACAGAAAAATAGTCCACATGCTAATCTGACTGGCTGCATTAGAATCACCTAGGGAGCTTTTTGAATATATAGATCACAAGTCTTAAATCAACATTTCTAGGGATTAAGTCTAGAAACTGTGTGAATGTATACATGTATATTATAAGGTACACTCAGGTTCAGGTACTGCTGAATGTGTCTGTAGGTATATTTTCAGCTGAATATTTTTGGAACAGGATACTTTATTCTAAAACTATGTCATTTTTATCATTCTTGAGTTTTTTATCTTTCATTTATGAAATAATGGAAATAGTAAATAGTAGTAGCAAGGGTTTTTTGTGTTACTTTTTTTAATGCCGCACTAGGCAAAATAGAGTTGGAACTCCTATAGAAGGCTCCTTTTTCTGAAATTTTGCTGATCTTTTAAACCCAAGACTCTGAAAGCCATAGGCCTAGTGCTACCCACCTCTCAGATTAGACAAGTCTGCACATTCAGGGTAAAATGGTGAGTGGAATAAGACTGCCAGAAATCTATTTTTATTCAGAACTGAAGAAACTCCTGAGAGATAACTCAGCCCAAAAGGGAAAAAAATGTCAAGAGGACAAGCTTGGCTAAGCAGCAAATCCTTCCAGGAAATGGAGGGGGATGCTTGCAAGTGTTTGTCATACGTCTGGCCCTGGCACAGGTCTTTAAGTCTAGGTGCTGTGCAGTGGGGTTATGAGAGGAAAGGAAAAGGGGACGGGTTATAACATAAGAAATAAGAACCAAGCTCTTCGTTAAAACCCCCGAAAGATATTGAGGTTTGGAAACGCCTTTAAGAATGTAGCACATAAAGGGGGCAGAGGCATTCCCGGCACTATTCCATGTGCCACTGGGTAGCTTGGGTGTCTCAGAGCCTTCAGCATACCTGCGGCAGTGGCAGCTTGATGGGAAGCAGAGAAGAAGCTGCCATGAGCAAGGAGTGACCACAGAGCTTGGCCAAATAGGGCAGCAGAGCCCAGAGTGGAGATCAGCAGTGTTTGAGAGGCAGGAGTCTGAGGGGCGGCAGCAGTGCCCAGCAGCAGCAGTGACCCCTAGCAGACAGTGTGGCACCCAGCAGCCAAGTCCACTGTGAAGCAGTGCTCAGGGCACACCATATGGTTCTCTGCCAGCACTTAGGAGAGACCTTCCAGAAATGAGGTAAAGATGGAAAGAGTTCTCTGTATGGGGGCTCAGGGTCAGCATTAGTAGGTTCTGACAAGAGCCCAAGAGGTTTTGACACATAATCTGACTGCTACCCTATTTCAAGTCCCAGTATAGCCTGGATGACCCCATTTCAAGTCCCACTGTAGTTTAGTCCACAGAGCAAGCAGCCTCTATGAAATAAGAATGCAAGACACATCAGCAAATCCCACAGGAGCACTCCCTCACAATCCTCTAGGTTCCGAATTTCTCTTTTGGTCACATACACACAGGGTCAAACTGTCCGGCGAAATGAGAAATGACCCTAGCACAGAATGCATCAAAACTAATTCAAGCCATCACCCAAATGGCCTGAGGGAAGATCTTTTTCACAACTACTAAATTTTTATACTAGAAATAAATAGGGGTGGCTGGCCATCCCACAGTAATTCTCCAACCAGCATATGTGTATTATCCCAATTAGTCTACCAGAAAGAGACCTCACTCCCCTGGCCAAAGCAATGGGCTGATCTAACCTCCTCCCTTGGCTGTAGCAATTGGTGCAAGAATCAAATTAGCATCCTTTCCTAGTTATTTTTCAAACAGAAGCTAAGAGAGATTACTCTGTTTTTACTGTTTTGTTTTTTCCTGATTGAGTACCCATGCCACCAGAAAAAAGTTCATCTGCAGTAGAAATAAGTGAGGTTGATACAGAAAGAAGCAGAGAGGAGGGATGGAGAGGGAAGTATACAATGGTATTCAAGACCCTAGTTTCCATCTCTGAGGTCCTTAGAACTACTGTGGCTCTTGTAGCAAGTCATTTGACTGCATTCATTATTCTCAGTGTGTGAATAAATTCCTTAGTTTGAGTTGGCTTTCTGTCACTTGCAAACAAAAGAATCCAGTACCTGTGAAGATGTTTTCAGCTGCAAGTAAGAAAAATTTACTAATAATATCCTAAACTTTAAGAATATTGATAATTTATAAGTCTAGAAGTGGTCCCATTTTCAAAAATGCCATCAACAAGGACAAAGTTTCTTTTTCTCCTCCTACTCTGTCGCTCCCAGAGTATAAACTTTGCCTTGGGCTTCTAGCCTCATGGTCATAAGATGGCTGCCACACCACCGGGCATCATATCCTCATGTCTCAACATCCAAAGCAGGAAAAGAGAGAAGGGTATGAATGAGCCGTGTTACTTAAGGAGGAAAATATTTACCTCAGCAAATTTTCTCTTACATCTCATTGGCTAGAAATGCTAACACTATTACCAGCTTACACCTCACAGTTTGTACCCATGACTGGGTACTTTGCTAACAGCATTCTGTTAGCAAGGAAGAAAGGGAAATTAACGTTAGAGTGAGCAACAAATAGAGTCTTTCCCAAATCTACAGGGATTTGAGGTTCAGGGAGTATAATTGTGGTCATATTTCAACTTGGATTATTGAGTGATTATTGTGAAGAAGGAGAAGAAGAAGAAGAGGGAGGGGAGGAGGAAAAAAGAAGAAGAAGAAAGAAGAAAGGAGGGGGAGGAAGAGGAGGAGGAAAAAAAGAAAAAAGAAGAAGATGACTTTTAACTCTGAACCAGGCCTTATTCTAAAAAATGTACCTAATTCTTAGTTCTCTGCAACCTTACAACATTCAGTGAGATAGATGTTATTACTACCAGCGTATTAGACATGAGGAAATAGCCATCTAGGAACTAAGTAACTCACGCAAAGCTGCATAGCTAGAAAGTATGGTGTCAAGATTTGAACTCAAAAGTCAAACCCTGGAGATGAAGATCTGTTATACTATATTGCACCAGACTGTCTCTCTTCAAAATCAAATGAGGTAACAGTAGTGAGAAAATATGCAGTTTTGTGCACGTGAAAAATATTTTTGTTAAAGTATTATTTCTCCTTAGGCTGACCTTGAAATTATAGATGCTGTATTTCCAAAAAGATTACATTAGTTCCAAAATGTAGATCATTCCCACTAACCGCCTTTCTGGTCCTTTTTATGCACACAAATGACAGGGTATAGAGTTAGAAAATCCTTTGTAAGGGGAAATACAGAACAATTCAATTAATAATTTCAATTTCATTTGGCATTAAAGGTGTTTCAAAAATAGATATCTTTATCTCAATGAAAGCAAGACCATTAAATGAAAAGAAATCCCTCTGAAGACTGAGAACTCAGTGGCACTAAATTAGTCAATGGATTTAAAATTACAAAGACTTAAAGCCCAGGGAAGATTTTTATAGTGTCTTTTATCCAGTGACTTTGGATAGTTTGCCTTGGGAGAAAGACAAAATTCATTCTAAAGAAGTGTGAGAAGCTAACACTCAAAAAAAAGTACTCTTACAACTGTAAAAAGACAGATGACATTGAACAGTGTAATATCATTTTCCAAGCAGACTGCATTAAAAACAGAGGGGAACAAAGTAAATTTAGATTAAGCCAGTCTAAAAGTTCAGTAAACCAAATTTATTAGAATCTAGGAACCTAACTTTCTGTTCTTATTCTTAATGATTTCAACTGTTAGTCATACAGGCAAACTTTTTTAAAAAACAAGTATAATTCTTGTCTCAACAGTTTCCCTTTAATTAACTCTCTGGTCTAATGTCAGCCAATTGTTTTCAAACGGTGATTAACTTCTGCTCCACTGTGTGAACAGTGACCAAGCTGTGTCTCTATAGCAGCTGCCATTTCATACCTGAAGAGGCAAAGGAGATGACTGCCTGCTGGAGTGGTATAATAACTGGGGAACATAAAAATGAAAATGCCCTTGAAATCTTCAATAGATAATGTTAATAGCTACTACTCAGCCACGTAGATGACTTGTTCCCTTTATCTCCAGTAGAAAAGAGAACAGGATTATCAATATAATCCTATAAATTATATAAATTAAATTAATTGGAAGCCTAGTATTAAACAACCAAGGTTACTCAAGCCACTCACTTTATACAACAAATAATTCAGCTCAGTTCAGTTTTTTGAGAGTTAGGCGGAGAAAAGAAGTTTGCTTGAAGTATCAATTTATTCATTCATATTAAACACCTTCATTCATCTAAGCACTGAACTAGGACCAGTGATAGAAATGAGGTAGTCCTAGACCTTGACATCAAATTAGTCATAGAATCCGCCACAGCTCAAGAAACTAGAAATTTACCTATCCCCTAAAACTGATACAAAATTTTGCCCTGCATTCAAGAATTTGAGCATTCCATTAACCATGCATACGATTTTTTTCTCAGTTTTTCTTGGGTACAAAAAAAATGACATTTTCATACACCCATAAGATTTCAAAAACTGTTTAAATCACTGAAATCATCTCCCTAACATTGTTAGCAGAAAACCCCAAAACAACATATCTTCACCGATTTTTCTAATACCTTGGTTCTACTCAACACTAAAATATGCAGATGTTGAATTCATCCACCAATGAATCACCTGGATGTCAATGTGACATGATTATCTGGTAGTTTCTATATATCTAGAGGTAGGCAAATGCTTGGCATCCAATCTCCAAAGTATTTGAGTGACTGATCTACTCCTAATTGTCATCTCAAAATTTTAAAGTAGAAACTGAATATCAAGAAATTCTTTTAACTCAGATCCCTTATGCTTTAACTTCATCACCTTCTTTCTTCTTGTTTTGTTGTGATGCAGAGAGAATAATGCTTATAATTTTCCACGTCCTGGTCTTGAGAAAAAACAGTGGTTCTATTGATTAACACTGGTAATATTTGGAAATTTATGCTAGATAATAACTCTACCATTATTGAGATCAATTAATATATTTGTTCAACAATTATTCAGTAGCTATATGGACCAGATACTATATTACATACATGGGATGAAATGGTGAGACACAGCCTTATTCTCTTGAAACTTCTAGTCTTCTAGGAGAGACAGAAACATAATCATACAGACATATGTAGAACTGTGACAAATGATTTTACACAGGAAGTACGCAGTGTTGTAAAAGCCTAAAGTAACAGAACATGACTTTTGAAGGCAATGAGAGAAGGCTTTCTTAGGCAAATGAACCTCAAGCTGAGAAGGAAAGAAGAATTGGTAGAAGAGAAAAGCAGTGTCCTAATCAGAGGTAAGAGTATATGCAAAGGCCCTGTGGCAAGAGAAAGCATGGATATAAGGCAGCAGTTCTCACAGTGTGGTCAGAAACCTCTATGAAAATACTCAAAGGTATCTTCATAATAATATAAGATGTGACTTGCATTATCCACTATAGTTCTCTCATGGATGTGCTGTGAAATTTTCCAGTGGCAACACGATGTGTGATATTGCAACAGATTTAATGCAGGAGCAGATAAGAATCTAGGAGTCTTCTTAAGCCAGATACTAAAGAAATCTGCAGAAATGGAAAGCAATGCCACTTTTCTTACTAGTTTTTTTAAATTTGGAACAATATAGTTAATTTTTATTAAACAACAATTAACATGAAATAGCCCATTAATGTTTATTTTTAATGAATTAATAAATTACTACTCTTAAAATTTTTTAGTTTTTATTTCTAATTACGGTAAACATCAATAAATACAACACACACAAAAAAAACTCATTGTCATCCTCAATAAATTTAAGATAATAAAGGGAAGGGGTCCTGAGGCCAAAAATGTTCGAAACCTGCTTATATGAAGAATGCATGGTGTGGCTGAAGCAGAGAGAGTGAGAAAAAGATACCAGAGTACTGCTTCCTCTTTTTCTGACACCCCCCTCCTCAACAATATCCCACTTATTTCCTTTCAATTTAGGGAAAATAACTAACCTTGTCTGTCAAAATTACACAGATATGCATATACACACATGCGCATGTATGTGTGTGTGCATGCCTATGTATGAAATGAGGAAGACTAACAGTAGTTGTTTGGTTCCTGGAATCAGGGCTGGCCATATACTTTGCAGAGCCCAGTGCAAACTGAGAATGTGGAGCCCCTTATTCAGAAAGCAGAAAAGAAGTGCTGTTAAAGGTACTAAAATATTTTTTTTCCTTTCTTCATTGATGTCTCTGTCACACACACACACATCTGGTGTTTGTTATTTGCTATGTAATGTTATTCTAAGAAAATTAAAATTTTAAATTATTAAAATGAATTTTACTGTGCATTTTTATATTGTGCAGTGTTGGTTTGAAATGCACACATAATATGTGGAGCCACCAAAATGACACAATGTATTTTGCAGCTCATACATGCGTTAGTCTTCCTTTCCACCTGAATAGCATAAATGTCACCACTATTTTTATTTCAATTCTTGATACACACACATTCTACCAATACTCTCACTTTTAGTTTATTTATGAGTAAGGAAAGACTGAAAGTGAAACTGTAGGGTACCCTCTTTCCCTTTTCTTCTGTGGCATCACTTAGAGCACAAGTATTTGGCTAATACAGGGAAATACCACGAGTAAAAAATGATAAGCTGTTTGGTCATCTGTGTTTCATAGAAACTCCATTGGCTTTTTCCTGTGTTTGAAGCAAATTCTGGTTCAAATGGAAAGTGTGGTATCTTCACTTAGTGTGGTACACTACGTAATGACACCTCCCACCCACAAAGATGTCCACCTCCTAATCACCAAACCTGTGGATATGTTACTGCACATGGCAAAAGGGACCTCGTAGATGTGATTTAATTAAGGATCTTGCGATGGTGAGATTATCCTGGATTATCCAGATAAACCCAAGGTAATCCTTAAAAGAGGAAGAAAGAAGGATCAGAGAGTCAGAGGAAGCAATGTGACAATGAAAGCAGAGAAAGAAACTGGAAAATGCTATTTTTCCAGCATTTCCAGGGGATGCAGCCATGAGGCAAATAATGCAGGCAGTCTCTAGAAGCTAGAAAAAAGTCTTTGATTTTAGCCTCAGACTTCTGACTTTCCTATCTGTAAGAAAATTTGTATTGTTCAAGCCACTAAGTTGATGGTTTTTTATTACAGCAGCAATAGGAAATTAACACGCTAAATTGCAGAGGGACTCACTCTGTCTTTCAAAATCCCGCACATGGTGGTCCACCAGAATTCTATGCTCATCACAAAAGCAAAATATGAATGGGACTGTGACGAATGGCAGACAGGCGTATTGTGTGTATCTCCTCTGCTCATGCACATACCCCGTGGTCCCACAGGACTTCACTTACAAAACACAGGTTCAAAGATAAAATTAAGAATTTTAAGACAGTGACAAGAGAAAATTAAACCAAGCATGGGGCCCTTTGAGCACAGGGTCCAGTGCAAATGCACAGGTTGCTCGCCTGCCAGTGTTGCTTAGAAGGAATAATCTCCAAAAGTAAACCAGTTGGTGGGAGTTGAGAAAAATACAGTGCTAATTGCAGTAATTGCCAGTACTCAAATCTGTTGTTGTTTTTTTAAGTTCTAATTTTAGATTCTTTTTAGAATAAAATAGCCTCTTCTCTGTTTACAATGTTATTTCTGAGTTGCAGAAATTCTCTCTCCATGTTTCTCTCTGTTTTATCATTTTTTTCTCCTGCATTTCCCCCATTCAATCTTGGCTGACAAAATCAGACAGACAGAAAGCACGAGGATGCTTTTTTGTTACATCTGGAGTGCAAACCTCAGCAGCAGATAGTACTGCTCCAGGTCTGTCAAATCAAATTGGGTTTTTATAATACAGATTTCCAAGCCCTGATCCATTATTCTTTCAAACACGTACATACATGCACAGAATTTCCAGGTCTGAAGTCTAGAAAAGTGTACTTTTTAAAGTTCTGTAATTGATCCTGACTGTTGCTGCCGTTGAGAAACACTGAGAAACTCCATCATTTCAATGTTTCAGAGAACCAAGATTTGGAAGTAGGAAAGAGGTCAAGATCAGTAGCTTTCAGAAGCCACCAACAGCCACCCAAATAGACAGTGAAGCCAACATAAGCCACATACAAGTTGGCTGCGAAGGTTTCAGTATTTTTTCTTCATAAGAAATTGAATGTTCTGAACCTATGGATGCCAGGGGGAAAGAGTGGGGGGAGGGATAGATTGGGAGTTTGGGACTGACATGTACACACTGCTATATTTAAAATAGATAACCAACAAGGACCTACAGTCTAGCACAGGGAATGCTGCTCAGTATTCTGTAATAACATAAATGGGAAAAGAATTTGAAAAAGAATAGATATGTGTATATGTATAACTGAATCACTTTTTTGTACACCTGAAATTAACACATCATTGTTAATCAACTGTGCTCCAATATAAAATAAAAATTAAAAAAAAAAGGAACTGAATGTTCAGGTGCAAGGGGATGAAGGTGGTTTTAAAAAATTAAAATCTAAGGAAAAGGGTAAATTATCTTTGAAGACTCAGAGTGAACAAAACCCTAAACCTTGTTTAGTTGAGGAACCAAAAGAAAAGTTTCAGAAAACTTTGTGGCATCTTCAGTATAATGCAATAAAAAGTGGCCAACAAGCCCAGGGAATCAAAGGAAAAAAATGCAATAAAATGAAAGGACAGGGGACTTCCCTGGTGGCACAATGGTTAAGAATCCACCTGCCAATGCAGGGGACACTGGTTCAAGCCCTGGTCCGGGAAGATCCCACATGCCACAGAGCAACTAAGCCTGTGCACCACAACTACTGAGCCTGCACTCTAGAGCCCGTGAGCCACAACTACTGAGCCCATGTGCCACAACTACTGAAGCCTGCACGCCTAGAGCCTGTGCTCCACAACAAGAGAAGCCACCACAATGAGAAGCCTGTGCACTGCAACAAAGAGTAGCCCCCACTCTCCACAACTAGAGAAAAGCCCACATGCAGCAATGAAGACCCAATGCAGCCAAAAATAAAAATAAAGAAAATAAATAAATTTTTTAAAATATATTTAAAAAAAAAGAAAGAACAGTTAAATGAGGAGATACAAAGACAACAAAGTAAGATGTAAATGGAGATAAATAAAATCAAAAGATGTTTCAAAGAAACCAAAATTATAATAGCCAAACAAAAAAATCTGCATAATACTTTTTAAAGTGCTTAAATAACAATGAAGAAATAAAATGAAAATGATGTGAGGAAACATTCAATGTAGAGATAAAGAATTAGAATCAAACCAACAGTTATGAGTATTTTCAAGAAACAAGAATATAGGTAATCAAAGAAAAACCAAGACTTAATTGAAAAAATAAGGTAAACCAAGAAAAAATAAAAAGAGACCATTTTTTAGAACTATTCAGACAAATTTTTTTTTAAGTAGCACAATCAAGGAAAAACCTCTATGAAAAGGCAGAGAAAGCTAAAATGATTAACCACTAAGGAATAAAAACCAGGAGGACTCTGACATCTCTAAAATTACATAACAGAAAAATAAAGAAGCAATATATATATAATTTTCAGACAAATCGAACTGTAACCTAATAATTAGACCTAAAAATGTCATTTATTTTTTAAAACATCACAGAGACTCTCAGATGTACAAGAGCTCATAAACACAACTTCTGTCCTTCTTGAAAATTTCCTAAAGATATTAAAACTGAGTTAAAGAGAGACTTTCAAGATGGTGGAGGAGTAAGACATGGAGATCACCTTCCTCCCCACAAATATATCAGAAATAAATCTACATGTGGAACAACTCCTACAGAACACCCACTGAACAGTAGCAGAAGACCTCAGACTTCCCAAAAGGCAAGAAACTCCCCACGTACCTGGGTAGGGCAAAAGAAAAAAGAAAACTAGAGACAAAAGAACAGGGACGGGACCTGCACCTCTGGGAGGGAGCTGTGAAGGAGGAAATGTTTCCACACACTAGGAAGCTTCTTCACTGGTGGAGACGGGGGGAGGTGAGGGTGGAGGGGAAGCTTCAGAGCAATGGAGTAGAGCACAGCAATAGGGATGCTGAGGGCAAAGCAGAGAGATTCCCGCACAGAGGATCAGTGCCGACCAGCACTCACCAGCCTGAGAGGCTTGTCGGCTCACCCATCGGGGCGGGTGGGGGCTGGGAGCTGAGGCTCGGGCTTCGGAGGTCAGAGCCAATGGAGAGGACTTGGGTTGGCTGCGTGAACACAGCCTGAAGGGGGCTAGTGTGCCACAGCTAGCTGGGAGAGAGTCTGGGAAAAAGTCTGGACCTGCCTATGAAACCTGTGCATTGTTTCAGGGTGCACAAGGAGAGGGGATTCAGAGCACCACCTAAACGAGCTCCAGAGATGGGCACAAGCCATGGCTATCAGTGCGGACCCCAGAGACGGGCATGAGACGCTAAGGCTGCTGCTGCCACCACCAAGAGGCCTGTGTGCAAGCACAGGTCACTCTCCACACCTCCCCTCCCAGGAGCCTGTGCAGCCCGTCACTGACAGCATCCCGTGATCCAGGGACAACTTCCCCGGGAGAACACAGGGTGTGCCTCAGGCTGTTGCAAAGTCACTTCGGCCTCTGCCACCGCAGGCTCTCCCCACATTCGGTACCCCTCCCTCCCCCCTGCCTGGGTGAAACAGAGCCCCCTAATCAGCTGCTACCTTAACCCTGTCCTGTCTGAGCGAAAAACAGCCGCCATCAGGCGACCTACACGCAGAGGCGGGGCCAAATCCAAAGCTGAACCCCAGGAGCTGTGCAAACAAAGAAGAGAAAGGGAAATCTCTCCCAGCAGTATTAGGAACACCGGATTAAATCTCCACAATCAACTTGATGTACCTGCATCTGTGGAAAACCTGAATAGACAATGAATCATCCCAAATTGAGGAGGTGAACTTTGGGAGCAACTGTAGACTTGGAGTTTGCTTTCTATATCTAATTTGTTTCTGGTCTTATGTTTATCTTAGTTTAGTATTTAGAGTTTATTATGGTTGGTAGACTTGGTTATTGATTTGGTTGTTCTGTTTCTTTCTTTCTTTTATATATATATATTTTTTCCTTTTTCTCTTTTTGTGAGTGTGTTTGTGTGTGCTTCTTTCTGTGATTTTCTCTGTATAACTTTGTTTTACAATTTGTCCTCAGGTTCTGTCTCTCCCATTTTTCTTTTTGTATACTTTTTAGCGCTTGTTATCACTGGTGGATTTGTACTTTAGTTTGGCTGCTCTCTTCCTTCTTTCCTTCTTTTTTGTTACTTTTTAATTTTTTGATTTTTAATAATTTTTTTATTTTTTATTTTAATAACTTTATTTTATTTTTTCTTTCATTCTTTCTTTTTTTCTCCCTTTTCTTCTAAGCCGTGTGGCTGACAGGGTCTTCGGGCTCCAGCCAGGTGTCAGCCCTGTGCATCTGAGGTGGGAGAGGCGAGTTCAGGACATCGGTCCACCGGAGACCTCCTGGCTCCATGTAATATCAAATGACAAAAGCTCTCCCAGATTACTCCATCTCAATGCTAAGATTAAGCTCCACTCAACGAACAGCAAGCTACAGTGCTGGACACCCAAAGCCAAACAACTAGCAAGACAGGAACACAACCCCACCCATTAGCAGAGAGGCTGCCTAAAATCATAATAATGTCACAGACACCACAAAATACACCATCAGAGGTGGTCCTGCCCATCAGAAAGACAAGATCCAGCCTCATCCACCAGAACACAGGCACCAGTCCCCTCCCCCAAGAAGCCTACACAACCCACTGACCCAACGTTAGCCACTGGGGGCAGACACCAAAAACAATGGGAACTATGAACCTGCAGCCTGCAAAAAGGAGACCCCAAACACAGTAAGTTAAGCAAAATGAGAGGACAGAGAAACACACAGCAGATGAAGGAGCAAGGTAAAAACCCACCAGAGCTAACAAATGAAGAGGAAATAGGCAGTCTACCCGAAAAAGAATTCAGAGTAATGATAGTAAAGGTGATCCAAAAACTTGGAAATAGAATGGAGAAACTACAAGAAACGTTTAACAAGGGCATAGAAGAACTAAAGAGCAAACAAACAATGATGAACAACACAATAAATGAAATTTAAAATTCTCTAGAAGGAATCAATAGCAGAATGACTGAGACAGAAGAATGGATAAGTGACCTGGAAGATAAAATAGTGGAAATAACTACTGCAGAGCAGAATAAAAAACAGAATGAAAAGAATTGAGGACAGTCTCAGAGACCTCTAGGAAAACATTAAATGCACCAACATTCGAATTATAGGAGTCCAAGAAGAAGAAGAGAAAAAGAAAGGGACCAAGAAAATATTTGAAGGTTATAGTTCAAAACTTCCCTAATATGGCAAAGGAAATAGTCAATCAAGTCCACGAAGCACGGAGAGTCCAATACAGGATAAATACAAGGAGAAACATGCCAAGACTCATATTAATCAAATTATCAAAAATTAAATACAAAGAAAAAATATTAAAAGCAACAAGGGAAAAACAACAAATAATATACAAGGGAATCCCCCTAAGATTAACAGCTGATCTTTCAGAATAAACTCTGCAAGCCAGAAGGGACTGGCAGGACATATTTAAAGTGATGAAAGGGAAGAACCTACAGCCAAGATTACTCTACCCAGCAAGGATCTCATTCAGATTCGACGGAGAAACTAAAAGCTTTACAGACAAGCAAGAGCTAAGAGAATACAGCACCACCAAACCAGCTTTACTACCAATGCTAAAGGAACTTCTCTAGGCAGGAAACACAAGAGAAGGAAAAGACCTACAATAACAATCCCGAAAAAATTAAGAAAATGGTAATAGCAACATACATATCAATAACTACCTTAAATGTAAATGGATTAAATGCTCCAACCAAAAGACAAAGACTGGCTAAATGCATACAAAAGCAAGACCTGTATATGCTGTCTACAAAAGACCCACTTCAGACCTAGGGACACACACAGACTGAAAGTGAGGGGATGGAAGAAGATATTCCATGCAAATGGAAATCAAAAGAATGCTGCAGTAGCAATTCTCATATCAGACAAAAGAAACTTTAAAATAAAGACTATTACAAGAGACAAAGAAGGACACTACATAATGATCAAGGGATCAATCTAAGAATAAGATAATAACAACTGTAAATATTTATGCACCCAACACAGGAGCACCTCAATACATAAGGCAAATGCTAACAGCCATAAAAGGGGAAATCGTCAGTAACACAATCAAAATAGGGGACTTTAACACCCCACTTTCACCAATGGACAGATCATCCAAAATGAAAATAAATAAGGAAACACAAGCTTTAAATGATACATTAAACAAGATGGACTTAATTGATATTTATAGGACATTCCACCAAAAACAACAGAATACACTATCTTCTCAAGTGCTCATGGAACATTCTCCAGGATAGATCATATCTTGGGTCATAAATCAAGCCTTGGTAGATTTAAGAAAATTGAAGTCGTATCAAGTGTCTTTTCCAACCACAATGCTCTGAGACTAGATATCAATTACACGAAAAAAATCTGTAAAAAATAAAAATACATGGAGGCTAAACAATACATTACTAAATAACCAAGAGATCACTGAAGAAATCAAAGAGGAAATCAAAAAATACCTAGAAACAAATGACAATGAAAACATGACGACCCAAAACCTATGGGATGCACCAAAAGCAGTTCTAAGAGAGAAGTTTATAGCAATACAATGCTACCTCAAGAAACAAGAAACAGCTCAAATAAGCAACCTAACCTTACACCTAAAGCAATTAGAGAAAGAAGAAAAAAAACTCCCAAAGTTAGCAAAAGGTAGGAAATCATAAAGATCAGATCATAAATAAATGAAAAACAGATGAAGGAAACAACAGAAAAGATCCATAAAACTAAAACTAGGTTCTTTGAGAAGATAAACAAAATTGATACACCATTAGCCAGACTCATCAAGAAGAAAAGGGAGAAGACTCAAATCATAGAATTAGAAATGAAAAAAGAGAATTAAAAACTGACACTGCAGAAATATAAAGGATCATGAGATCACTACAAGCAACTCTATGCCAATGAAATGGACAACCTGGAAAAAATGGCAAATTCTTAGAAAAGCACAACCTTCTGAGACTGAACAAGGAAGAAACAGAAAATATAAACAGACCAATCACAAGCACTCAAATTGAGACTGTGATTAAAAATCTTGCAACGAACAAAAGCCCAGGACCAGGTGGCTTCACAGGCGAATTCTATCAAACATTTAGAGAAGAGCTAACACTTATCCTTCTCAAACTCTTCCAAAATATAGCAGAGGGAGGAAAACTCCCCAACTCATTCTACAAGGCCACCATCACCTTGATACCAAAAACCAGACAAAGATGTCACAAAGAAAGAAAACTACAGGCCAATATCACTTATGAACATAGATGCAAAAATCCTCAACAAAACACTAGCAAACAAAATCCAACAGCACATTTAAAGGATCATACACCATGATCAAGTGAGGTTTATCCCAGGAATGTAGGATTCCTCAATATATGCAAATCAATCAATGTTATAAAACATATTAACAAATTGAAGGGGAAAAACCATATGATCATCTCAATAGATGTAGAAAAAGCTTTCAACAAAATTCAACACCCATTTATGATTAAAAAAAAAAACCCTAGAAAGTAGGCATAGAGGGAACTTACCTGAACATGATAAAGGCCATATATGACAAACCCACAGCCAACGTCATTCTCAATAGTGAAAACTAAAACCATTTCCTCTAAGATAAGGAACAAAACAAGGTTGCCCACTCTCAGCACTATTATTCAACATAGTTTTGGAAGTTTTAGCCACAGCAATCAGAGAAGAAAAAGAAATAAAAGGAATCCAAATTGGAAAAGAAGAAGTAAAAGAGTCACTGTTTGCAGATGACATGATACTATACATAGAAAATCCTAAAGATGCTACCAGAAAACTACTAGACCTAATCAATGAATTTGGTAAAGTTGAAGGATACAAAAGTAATGCACGGAGATCTCTTGCATTCCTATACACTAACAATGAAAGATCAGAAAGAGAAATTAAGGAAACACCCCCATTTACCACTGCAACAACAACAAAAAAAATACCTAGGAATCAACCTACCTAAGGAGACAAAAGACCTGTATGCAGAAAAGTATAAGACACTGATCTAAGAATTTAAAGATGATACAAACAGATGGAAAGATATACCATGTTCTTGAACTGGAAGAATCAACATTGTGAAAATGACTATACTACCGAAAGCAATCTACAGATTCAGTGCAATCCCTATCAAACTACCACTGGCATTTTTCACAGAACTAGAACAAAAAATTTCACAGTTTGTATGGAAACACAAAAGACCCCAAATAGCCAGAGCAATCTTGAGAAAAAAAAATGGAGCTGGAGGAATCAGGCTCCCAGACTTCATACTATGCTACAAAGCTACAGTAATCAAGACAGTATGGTAATGGCACAAAAACAGAAATATAAATCAATGGAACAGGATAGAAAGCCCAGAGATAAACCCATGCACATACGGTCACCTTATTTTTGATAAAGGAGGCAAGAATATACAATGGAGAAAAGACAGCCTCTTCAATAAGTAGTGCTGGGAAAACTGGACAGCTCCATGTAAAAGAATGAAATTAGAACACTCCCTAACATCATACACAAAAATAAACTCAAAATGGATTAAAGACCTAAATGGAAGGCCAGACACTATAAAACTCTTAGAGGAAAACACAGGCAGAACACACTATGACATAAATCACAGCAAGATCCTTTTAGACCCACCTCCTAGAGAAATGGAAATAAAAACAAAAATAAACAAATGGGACCTAACGAAACTTAAAAGCTTTTGCACAGCAAAGGAAACCATAAACAAGATGAAAAGTCAACCCTCAGAATGGGAGAAAATATTTGCAAATGAAGCAACTGACAAAGGATTAATCTCCAAAATTTACAAGCAGCTCATGCAGCTCAATATCAAAAAAACAAAACAACCAAATACAAAAATGGGCAGAAGACCTAAATAGACATTTCTCCAAAGAAGATATACAGATTGCCAACAAACACATGAAAGGATGCTCAACATCACTAATCATTAGAGAAATGCAAATCAAAACTACAGTGAGGTATCACCTCACACCAGTCAGAATGGCCATCATCAAAAAATCTACAAACAGTAAATGCTGGAGAGGGTGTGGAGAAAAGGGAATCCTCTTGCACTGTTGGTGGGAATGTAAATTGATACAGCCACTATGGAGAACAGTATGGAGGTTCCTTAAAAAACTAAAAATAGCACTACTATACGACCTAGCAATCCCATTACTAGGCACTTACCCTGAGAAAACCATAGTTCAAAAAGAGTCATGTACCACAATGTTCATTGCAGTTCTATTTACAGTAGCCAGGACATTGGAAGCAACCTAAGTGTCCATCGACAGATGAATGGATAAAGAAGATGTGGCACATATATACAATGGAATATTATTCAGCCATAAAAAGAAACGAAATTGAGTTATTTGTAATGAGGTGGATGGACCTAGAGTCTGTCATACAGAGTGAAGTTAGTCAGAAAGAGAAAAACAAATACCGTATGCTAACACATATATATGGAATCTAAAAAAAATGGTTTGAAGAACTTTGGGGCAGGGCAGGAATAAAGATGCAGACGTAGTCAATGGACTTGAGGACACGGGGAGGGGGAAGGGTAAGCTGGGACGAAGTGAGAGAGTGGCATGGACTTATATATACTACCAAATGTAAAATAGATAGCTAGTGGGAAGCAGCCGCATAGCACAGGGAGATCATCTCGGTGCTTTGTGACCACCTAGAAGGGTGGGATAGGGAGGGTGGGAGGGAGATGCAAGAAGGAGGAGTTATGGGGATATATGTATACGTATAGCTGATTCACTTTGTTATAATGCAGAAACTAACACACCATCGTAAAGCAATTATACCCCAATAAAAATTAAAAGAAAAAAAAAAGTTGAGTTAAAGAATGGGAAAGTTAGGATATAAAGACACAAATGGTGCACTATGAGAAAAATTTAACAAAGTTAAATGTAAATAACTATTGTTAGTTGGAGTAAAAAGTTGAACAAAAACATAAAAAATAATGATTGAAAGAAGAGATATTGAAGGTAGCATGTATTCAGTTAAGAATGGCTGAATTCCGTGCACCGCAACCAAGCATAACCCCTGCTCCCTGCAACTACAGAAAGCCGGCATGCAGCAACGAAGACCCAATGTAGCCAAAAAAAAAAAAAAAAAAAAGAATGGCTGAATTTCAGATTATAACATAGATGAAGACTGCAGCTTTCCATTACTAGAGCAGATAAAACTAAAGAAAACAGCCACATTCCATAAGACTAAGAAAATATTTTTTAAAAGATGAAGGACTGAAGATAAAATATTTGATTGTACTACAAAAAGCTTACATTTCTCTGTTACAGTACAAAGATTTTCAAACTGAATTAAGAGACATAATCTAAATACACACTGCTTCCAAGAGACATACCTAAAATAAAATGGCACTAAAATGTTTTTAAAGGATAGGAAAAGATTTATCAAAATGAGAACAAACTGCTTGTAACTAAAATTTAATAGAATCAAGAATTGACTGTCCGACACTAACAGGATTTTACTATTCCAGTAAATTCTTGCCCAGGAAAATAAAGTTTCAAATAACATTACTGTTATTGTGAACTCATAAAAATCCATTATGAACTCATTAAAATCCAGTTATCCAAACAATAGACAGCTCAACTTGCCTCCTCCTTGGGCATTAGGGTAAATAACTCCCTTCTCAGGAAAAGTGATTTCTCAAGTAGGTAAACTTCTCTGTTATCTAAGAACTGTTTATTCATCAAGACGTCCTTCAAAACTCTCATCTTTCTATGTCCACCTATCCTAAACTATAATATCAAAAACTTTGCACAATTGTATTCAGGTTCCTGTATTGAATACCCACCTTAAACCAAACCACAAAACTCCTTAAATATCCACCCATAGGTGTTTTTCTATCTTACTGCAGTTAAGTAATAAAGCCATCTTCAGTTGAACAATGTCATTTGAGTGTTATTTTCTGAACTGTCAGTCAACAAAATAACCTCAAAAAGTTAACACCAATTATCAGTTAAACTAAATGCTATTATAATTAAAAACAAATTTGGATGTTATTTTATGTTGATAAAAAGATGTCATCCACAACAAAGAAACAACAGTCACAAACCTTTAAATGCTAAATATGAAGTCAAATATAAATCAAGTTCAGAGTATTAAATAAAGAAATTGGCTGAAACAAAATAGTTTCTGCACAGGGAGAACTTCTGACAGATCAAGTAGTCAAAAAAGAAAAGAAAAATAGCAGACAAATGCAAATTAAAAAGTCGGAATGATGATTTCAGACAAAAATCAATGTTCAGGCAAGAAACAATAAACTGATAGGTAGCATTTCTTACTGAGAAGTAAAATAATTCAACTAATAATTTTTTGACAAGAATCAGGTTTTTTTTTTAAATTAAGGTATAGCTGATTTACACTATTAGTTTCAGGTGTACAACATAATGATCCAGTATTTGTATAGATTATATTCCATTTAAAGTTATTACAAAATAATGGTTATAATTCCCTGTTCTATAATGTATCCTTGTTGCTTATCTATTTTACACATAGTAGTTGTATCTCTTAATCCCATATCCCTATTTTTCCCCTCTCCACTTCCCTCTCCCCACTGGTAATCACTAGTTTGTCCTCTATACCTTTGAATCTGTTTCTGTTTTCTATATATATATTTATCTGTTTCATCTTTTAGATACCACATATAAGTAAGATCATACAGTATTTGTCTTTCTCTGTCTGACTTACTTCACTAAGCATAATATTCTCTAGGTCTATCCACAGTATTGAAAATGGCAGAATTTCATTCTTTTTTATGGCTGAGTAATATTCCATTGTATATATATTTCACTTCTTCTTTATCAGTTTGTCTGTTGATAGACACTTGATTTGCTTCCATATGTTGGCTATTGTAAATAGTGCTGCTATGAATATTGGGGTGCATGTATCTTCTCAAATTAGTGTTTTCATTTTTTCCAGACATATATCCAGAAATGGAATTGCTGGTAGTTCTATTTTTAGTTTTTTGAGGAACCTCCATACTATTTTCCATAGTGGCTGCACAATTTACATTCCCACCAATAGTATACAAGGGTCACTTTTCTCCACATCCTCGTCAACATTTGTTATTTGTAGACTTTTTGATGATAGCCATTCTGACAGGTGTGAGGTGATATCTCATTGTGGTTTTGATTTGAACTTCTCTAATAATTAGCTATAAGCATTTATTATATGCCTGTTGGCCATCTGTATGTCTTTTTTGGAAAAATATCCATCCAAGTTTTTTTTTCCCATTTTTTTAACTGGGTTGTTTGTTTGTTTGTTTGTTTTTTGATACTTAGTTGTATGAGCTGTTTATATATTTTGGATATTAATCCCTTGTGAGTTATATCATTTGCATTCAGTAGGTTGTCTTTAAGTTTTATCGATTGTTTCCTTTGCTGTGCAAAAGTTTTAAGTTTATTTAGGTCCCATTTGTTTATTTTTGCTTCTATTTCTTTTGCTTTAGGAGAATGATCCAAAAAAAATATTCCTGTGGTGTATGTCAGAGTATTCTCCCTATGTTCTCGTCTAGGAATTTTATGGTTTCAGGTCTTACATTTAGGTCTTTAAACCATTTTGAGTTTATTTTTATATATGGTGTGAGGAAGTGTTCTAATCTCATTCTTTTATATGTAGCCATCCAGTTTTCCCAGCACCACTTATTGAAGAACCTGTCTTTACTCCACTGTATTCTTGCCTCCTTTATCATAAATTAATTGACCATAGGTGCACAGGTTTATTTCAGGGCTTTCTATTCTGTTCCATTGATCTATGTGTCTGTTTTTGTGCAAATACCATGCTCTTTTGTTTACTGTAGCTTTGTAGTATGGTCTGAAGCTTGGAAGCATGATACCTCCAGCTTTGTTCTCTTTTCTCAACTTTGCTTTTGCTATTTAGGGTCTTCTGTGATTTCCATATACATTTGTTCTAGTTCTGTGAAAAATGTTTTGGGTATCTTGATAAGGATTGTATTAAATCTGAAGCCCAGGGTAACCAAAATATTTTTTTTGGTTTTGGTATAAGGGTAATGGTAGTCTCATAGAATCAATATGGGAATATTCCCTCCTCTTCAATTTTTTTGAATAATTTGAGGACAGGTATTAGCTCTTCTTTATATATTTGGTAGAATTCTCTTGTGAATCCATCCAGTCCTGGACTTCTGTTTGCTGGGATTTTTTTTATTACAAATTCAATTTCAGCATTAGTGATCATTCTGTTCAGATTGTCTGTTTCTTCTTGATTCAGTCTAGACAGGTTGTATCTTTCTAGAAATTTGTCCATTTTTTTCTAGGTTGTCCAATTTGTTCATAGTATTCTCATAAATTTTTGTATCACTGTAGTATCAATTGTTATTTCTCCTCTTTCTCTTCTTATTTTGTCTATTTGGGTCCTTTCCCTTTTCTTCTTGGTGAGCCTGGCTAAAGATTTATCAATTTTGTTTATGTTTTTTTAAAAAAGCAGCTCTTGGTTTCATTGATCTTTTCAATTTTTTTTTTTTTTTGGTCTCCATTTTATTTATTTTCTCTCTGGTCTTTACTATTTCCTTCCTTCTGGTGACTTTGGGCTTTGTTCTTATTCTAATTCTTTTAGGTGGTAGGTTAAGTTGTTTGAGATTTTTCTTGTTTCTTAAGGAAGGCCTGTATTTCTGTAAACTTCACTCTTAGAACTCTTTTTGCTGCATCCCACAGATTTTGGAGAGTTGTGTTCCCATTTTCATTTGTCTCTAGGTATTTTCTGATTTCCTCTTTGATTTCTTCATTGACCACTGGTTTTTTGTAGCATGTTGTTTTGTCTCCACATATTTGTGCTTTTCCCATTTTTCTTTCTGTAATTGATTTCTAGTTTCATACCACTGTGGTCAGAGAAAATACTTGATATAATTTTTAGCCTCTTAAATTTGTTGAGACTTGTGGCCTAGCATGTGACCTACCCTAGAGAACATTCCATGTGAACTTGAAAAGAATGTGTATTCTGCTGTTTTGGATAGAATGTCCTGTAGTTATCTATTAAGTCCAAATGATCTGTTGTGTCATTTAAGACCACCACTGCCTTACTGATTTTCTGTCTGGATGATCTGTCCATTGATGTAAGTAGGGTGTTAAGGCCTCTAGCTATTATTGTATTATTGTCAATTTCTCCCTTTATGTTTATTAGTATTTGTTTTATATATTTAGGTGCTCCTGTATTGGGTTCATATATGTTAATAAGCATAATATCCCCTTCTTGTGTTAGTCCCTTTATCATTATATAATGTCCTTCTTTGTCTTTTGTTGTATCCTTTGTTTTAAAGCCTATTTTGACTGATATGAGTATTGTTACCTCTGTTACCTTGTATTTTCCTTTTGCATGAAATATTTTTCCATTTCCTCACTTTCAGTCTGTTTGTGTCTTTAGCTCTGAAGTGAGTCTCTTGTAGGTAGCACATAGATGGGTCTTGTTTTTTAATCCAATCAGCCACTTTATGTCTTTTGATTGGAGAAGTTAGTCCACTGACATTTAAAGTAATTATTGCTAAGTATGTACTTATTGCCATTTATTACTTGTTTTCCAGTTGTTTTATAGTTTTTCTTTGTTTATTGCTTCTTTTTGTTTCTTCCCTATGGTTTGATAGTTTCTTTAGTTTCTTTGTGTTCCTTTCTTTTTGTGTGTATCTATTGAAGGCACTTGATTTTTGGTTACCCTGGGCTTCATATATGTTGACCTATAACTTTATCTACTTGATTTAAACTGGTAGTCATTTAAGGTCAAACATATTCTAAAAGATCTTTCAGGACTTTGAATATATCATGCCACTTCCTTCTGTCCTGCAAAGTTTCTGTGGAAAATTCAGCTGATAGTCTTATGGAGATTCCTTTGTGTATGACTGTTTTTCTCTTGCTGCCTTTAGAATTCTCTCTTTAGGTTTTGCCATTTTGCTATGATATGTCTCAGTGTGGGTCTGTTTGGGTTCAGCTTATTTGGGACTCTCTGTGCTTCCTGTGCCTGGATATCTGATTCCTTCTTCTGGTTTGGGAACTTTTCAGCCATAATTTCCTCAAAAACATTTTCTATCCCCTTCTCTATCTCTTCTCCTTCTGGGACTCCTATAATGCGAATGTTGGTCAGCTTACTGTTATCCCAGGGATCTCAAACTATTTTCATTTTTGTTAATTTGGGTTTTGTTTGTTTTTGGCTGTGCCATGCAGCATGTAGCATCTTAGTTCCCCGACCAGGGACTGAACCCATGCCCCCTGCAGTGGAAGTGCAGTCTTAACCACTGGACTGCCAGGAAAGTCCCTTGTTTTTCTTTTTGTTGTTCTGAGTCAATGATTTTCATTATTCTACCTTCCAGATCACTTATGCATTCTATCACTCAGTTTGCTATTCACGCCATTATTTTTTACTTTAGTTATTGAATTCTTCATTTCTGAATGGATCTTTTTGTATTTTCTACTTCCTTGTTAAAATTTTCACTATGTTCATCTATTCTTTTCCTTAATTCAGTTAACATTCTTATCATCAATGCTTTGAATTCTTTATCTGGTAAATTGTTTATTTCTGTTTTATTATTTATTTTTTCAGGGTTTTTCTCTTGCCTTTTCAACTAAGACCAGTTCCTCTGCCTTTTCATTTTACTTAACTTTCTCTGCCTCTATGAATTTAGGTGAAACAGTTACTTATTGCAGTCTTGAAGTGGTATTCTTATGTGGGAGGCATTTCTATACAGACTGTGTGTGTTCAATGCCTTTGGTAGGAGAGCTGGATTTGACATATATGCAAGTCACATCTTTCCTCAGGGTGTGTTGACAGCTATCACCTTGGTGGAGGTGGCACTAGAGATGCAGGAGCTAGAGGAGGAGATGGGTGTGAGGTGGCACTTCTCTCTGCTCACTGGCCTTCACTGCCTATGAGTGTCTGAACCCAGGTTGCTGGGGCAAAAGTCCTGAGGGTGATGCCCGAGCTAGCTCTGTTTTCTTTAAATGTGCACTTTCCTCTCTCTCAGCACCAAGACTCTCGCCCCAGAGTGGGGGAGCAATGAAGCAAGGGAGGCCTGCAAGAGCTCTCAGCCCATGTTGGCCATAGAGGTCCGAGTATCTCTGATGCACTGCCTGTGCAGATGCCCGCAATTGTTTCCCTCACTCTGCTCAGATGCAGCCATGGATCAAGTCACCTTTGTCCCTCTCAGCTGATCACTCCACATAGACTGCCACACTCACTCTGTTGTGGAACCACACCTCAGGGCAGGCGGGGCCTGCATGAACTCTCAGCATATATTGGGGCATGAGCAGTGGTGGAGTGGCCACCACCAGATTTCTGGGCTACTTCTGAGGCACTGCTTGAGTAAGCGCCAACAATGGCCACCACTGCCCCACCCAGGCTCCACCCCGGGACCAGGTCACCTGTGTCACATGGCCAAATCTTCTCCCTGGTCAGGGCAGCCCTAGATCTAGTGCCATGCTTTGATGTGGAGTAAGGAGGGCTGGAGCATTCACTCAACTCAGGACAGTTTCAATCCACCCTTTCCATGCTGCTCCAGGAAAACCAGTATGTGTACACTCATCGCAAGCAGAGTCCAGGCTTCCCACAGCCCTCCTGTTAGTACCAACAGTCTTCCCACCAGTCAATGGGGCTTGTCTTCCCTGTGTAGGTCCCCAGGACTGGGGCACTCACTCTCCCAGGTGGGTCTCCAGCTGTGTATTCTCTTTTCCTCTGAGTCCCCTCCCAGGGTACAGGTCCCAACCATATCACTTATCTTCCCTTCCTACCTAATTACATGTGGGTCTTTCCTATAGCCTTGGTTATATAGGAGTCTTTCTGTCAGTTCCCAGTTCGTTTTCAGTGAGAATTGTTCCACATGTAGATGGATTTAATATGTGCATGTGGGGTGGTGAGTTCCACGTCCTCCTACTCCACCATCTTGATCCGGCCTCATCTCATACTTTTCAATCCACAAATATAGATTAAACTCTGTAGCCTACAAAAGAAAATAGTATCTTCCCAAATGTATTTTGACCAGTGATTAAAAAAAAAAAAAAACTGATAATATATCACTCCGTAATAGAGAAATCTCAAATTCCTAAAGCAAATACTATTCAAAACACAGACACTGGTCACAGTGCCATAGAGCAGGAAACTAATAATTTATTTTAACTAACCAAAATGAACATGTAAAACATCCACCTACATAGCTATTGACTTAAAGAGCAAATTAAAACCATTACACATCAAGTAGAAAAAAAATAAAATAAGAGAACTATTAACCAACACTTATGGGTTATAGCCAAAGCTATTTTCACCATAATAAAAGCTTACTATTTTCTAGAAATGGTTGTTAAGTACATTATATGCATATTCTTGTTTAATTTTAACGTCTTTTTGAGGGAGGTATCACTACTATCTTTAGTTTATACACACTGAAACTGAGGTTTAGAAAGCATAACCTTGTAAAATGAAATTGGATTTATTGTGGGACTCTATTAACATATCATCTAGATCAAAGTAGGAAAAACATATATATAATCATTGCAATAGATGTCCAAAAAATGCACTTAATAAAATTCAATATTCATTCCCAATTTTAAAATTTTAAAGCAATTTCATGAACTAGAAATAGTATTGTTAGCATTATTAGAATATATTATCTATGTAAAGCCAAGAGCAACATCATACTTAAGAGTGAAGCTCAAGAAAAGCATTTCCCGAAGTTTATTTCATACAAGGCATTTTTGAAAAAGATCAAGGATTCTGCACTCATGTAACTGTGGAGAACTTGAACACTGTAAACTCTCCTTCCACATTTCACAATATATGGGCATATTTAAGGCCCTGGGAATCCCTGAAGTTAAAGAAAAATAAAATTTGTTTAACCTTGTGTTTTTCTAACTTACTTGGTCACAAAATACTGGTCCAAAATATCACCTATTAATATTCTACTGAGCACTAGGGGAAAGGCATTCCTATTAAACTACAAAGCCAAACAAGGTTGCCTATAATCACATTTAACAGTATTCTAGATCTGTGGCCTACAAAATGAAATAAAACCAAAATGAGTCAGGTCATACACTATGAATACTCTTGTTAAACATACACATAAAATGAGTAGAGGAAAACACACCAAAATGATAATAGTAATTATCTCTGTGTGATCAAATGACAGCTGATTTTATTTTCTCCTTTACATTTCCTATATTCTCTACAATAAGCATGTATTATTTTAGAATTAAAAAATTTTATTAAAACAGTATGTTGAGACTTCGCCCAAACAGAGAAAATTTTCTCAAAAAAATCATGAAACTAAAAATAGATAAAGTCAATAAAATACTGATAAAACCAATGTTAAGCACATCTGAAACTCTCAACTGAAACTTGTTCAATTGGTCTCTTATTCTAAGCTCACTCTGTATGTAGAAGCGAGTACAAACAATTATCAGCAAAGAGAAGTTAATTACAAATAATAGAGAAATAATCTGGCCCAAACAACAAAGAATTAATCCAAGTAGAAAAACAAAGAAAATCAGCTGAAAAGGGACTAATGGCTTAACGAAAAACAAATCTGGAGTAGTTGAATGATTTGAAATTTACAAAAAGAAGGAAAAAAAAAACCCATAAAAACATAGTATCTTCATAAGAACCAAAAGATGTGCCAAATTCGATGCCTAATATGTTTCTGCCCTCACTCGTTTTTGCATTGTTTCTTTTTCTATTGCCAAATTGATCTTTGCTGGCACTCCAACTATAGAAATATGTATTGATTCCTTTTCTATATATCAGTATAATAACTAGAGGCAGGGGTTATCAACTGGTAAGTTAATTCTAAAATTAAACAACAAGTTATTTAGAATTAAGTGACAAGTCAGAATGAGAGGTGAAGTGGGGTAGGAGGAATGGTTTGGTTTATAAAAGAGAATAACAATATGGTCCTTGCTTTTAATGAATTATAATTGACTTTCAGCTAACAAAAAAAATTCCTTAAAACAACTAGGAAGGGGCTTCCCTGGTGGCGCAGTGGTTGAGAGTCTGCCTGCCAATGCAGGGGACACGGGTTCGAGCCCTGGTCTGGGAAGATCCCACATGCTGCAGAGCACCTGGACCCGTGAGCTACAATTACTGAGCCTGTGCGTCTGAAGCCTGTGCTCCACAACAAGAGAGGATGCGATAGTGAGAGGCCTGCGCACCACCGTGAAGAGTGGCCCCCGCTTGCCTCAACTAGAGAAAGCCCTCGCACAGAAACGAAGACCCAACACAGCCATAAATAAAAAATAAATTTAAAAAAAAAGGGGGCTAATTAAAGTGATTTGAATTAAAAAAAAAAAAACTAGGAAAAAAATGTCAAAGAAATGTGAGTACTAGTAAAACTGGAAATTAAAATGGGCATTTTTCTATCTCCACTTTATCTGAGACCCAAAAGATTCAGAACAAAATAATAGATGGCAAGTACTCCCACATTCCATATCAGGTGCTAGGTCAACTACATGAAAATTAGAGGAGATAGTTGAAAAATGATTTTGCAAACCTTAGCACTTTAGCCTCCTAAAATGTGGAAGAAGAATTCAAGTTAAAGCAGGAAAAAAGAAGATAATTTCTTTGAAAAAAATAAAAATTCTATGCACCTCCATGTTCACAGCAGCATTGTTTACAATAGTCATTACAACATAGCCGTTGCAGCATAGCTATTTACAATAGCCAAGATATGAAAACAACCTAAGTGTCTATCAATGAAGGAATGGATAAAGATATTGTGCCATGTATATATATAATATTCCATGCATATATATATATGCATGCAATGGAATATTATTCAGCCATTAAATTAATAAAGAATGAAATTGTGCCATTTGTGATAACATAGATGGACCTCGAGGGCATTACACTAAAAGAAATAAATCAGACAAAGATGAATACTGTTTAATCTCTCTTTTATGTGAAATCAATCAATAAATCAACCAACCAACCAAGCTCATAGATATAAAAAACAAACTGGTGGTTGCCAGGGGTGGGGGTGGGGGGAGAGGGTGGGAGGAATGGGTGAACGGGTTTTGCTTTTGTTTTTTAGTTTAAATAAATTGAATTTTTAAAAATTCTGTGGCATTTTCTCTCCATCATCCCTCATCCCCACAAGGAAATGGAGGAAGGCCTTTGAACACCTCTTGGAGAACTTGATATTTATCCCCTGAAGTTCAGGAAGACACAAGGGTTTAGTGTTTGACACATTTCTGGGAAATGTTAGGGCAAAGACCACTACAATAAGCCAGACATGAGATGCTACAGGAATTAGCTACTCCTGTTGTACAAGGAGAGAAAATTCCTATAGTATTCTAGTAATTTCACTCTACTGCTCCGTTTCCATCTGTATCCATCAATTGATCTTGATCTATCCTATTCTCCTATTTACCTACTTTCAGCTCACCTTACCCAAATTTAATTCAATGCTATACCTCCTCTACCACTCCAAGGTTTTTGCCTCAAGTTATTTCATATGAACAGGAAAATTTCTTTCTTTCATCCTATATGCTGCCATTTTGCCTGCCCATCCAATAAAGATTGAACTTATTTTCCATCATTTAAATGCTAAAGGATATCATTTACATTCATCAAGTGGTTCTCCAAAGGCTTCTAACTGATACAAATGACATTTTCCATTGAAGGGAATAAGTGTTTTTCTCCAAAATATGAAAATGGCTCTGATTCCATATCAACTTCTCCTTTGGATCATAGTTCAAATACAATTAGATTTGACCACATGTTAAAGAAAAAAACTTAAGTACCTTATCCTATACTTTCTTCATTTCAGTTTCTCAAATAACCTTGTCTGTAGTATCAGAGGATAACACTCAGAAAAGTGATAATAAGTGCCCCCAAAATTCAAAGATAAATAACCAGCTCATGTAAAACACATTCTTTTTACTTTTGTGGTTTTATTTTGTCCATTGTCATGCCAAGAAGGAATCAAAAAGGAACTGACTTCTGACAAATTTTTACTTCAACCAGTTTGCACTAAAGGATTAAATTGAAAAAAATCAATGAGAATGGCAACTCCATTAAAACAATTAGAAATTAGAGATATGAGTGCCAAAAACACAGATTGAGATGGCATGAGAGTTGTTGTTATTTTGGGGGTTTCGGGTTTGTTGTTTTCACCATGGAGAGCTCATGATTTCAGTTGTCAAACCAGTAATATACTGTAAAACAGAACTGCCAGAAACCTTTCATAACTGAATTTTGGCATCACACAGATTATCATGTTAGACGAGTGAAGCTTCAGAAAATTCTGTTTTTCCAGGAACCTATGAACTGAGCCATTCTCCAGTATAAGCTCATAAGCCATGAATTTGATCCATTAACCATTCCGGAAACACAAATACCACAATTCACAGAAAAGCAACATATGTCAGAACATGAAAACATTTAACATACTATAACAGAATTGCCTACACGACTCATTTTATCAAGGGTTCAAAATAATTTAAGAACATCCTATGCACAGGAGACCAAAAGGATTTTTTAAAATCACTTTTATCACTTTTGCATTTACAATCAGAGTTATAGGGGTAGATTTATTCAAAAACAAAAATATTTTTTAAAAACTTTAATCTTTGACCTGAACTCTGAGCCTGGGTCCTTAGCCTCTGGTGTTAGATTAAGTATAACTTTTTTTCTTTATCTTTGAAGTATAATTGACAAATAAAAATTGTATACATTTAAGGTGAAAAAAAAAACTTTACTCTTTAAGGAGATATAGTAAACCATAATAATCACTTGGTGCCAACAAAAACCTGGCCCAAGGTAATGTTAATTCTAAATTGGATAGAGATCTATCAGCTGAACCCCTACCCAGAGAACAGAAGGAGGATAGAAAGGAAAGAGGCAGTAGGGTCCAATTATCCTGCTCTTTGTAAACATTCAGGGGCAGCAGTAGCCAAAATTGTCAAGTAGATTAAAGAAGTCTTTACTATACTGAGCCTCTCTATTCACAGACCGTGTTCCTCTTTTAAGAAATTGATCACTTCCACTTACAAGTCTCTCAGTGTCTTCAACTATCTCCACCCTTCTTGCTTGTTTGTGAAAAGAATCTTATAAGCTTATTAGTGATAAAAAAATTTTAACATTATTATAACTTTGCTTACATACAGGCTATTTTCACTCAACTTAGCTCGTGGGATCCTTACCACAACTCAGGGAGGGTATAAGAATCTCTGTTATACAGGTGAGAGACTTAGCAAAGAGTGGAGGAGTAATTTGCTAAATGTTAGAGGTAGGAATGGGGCCCCCATTTTCTGGATTTAAAGCAGCACAATATTGTGGTTAGATTGTGGGTTCTGGAATTGGACTCTCTAGATGTGATCCCTGGCATCATTCAAATAGTTGTGTAATCTCAAGCCAGTCACCCAGTCTCTCTTAGCTTCAGTTTCTTCACCTATACAAATGAGAATAATTCAAGATTCTACCTTATTGAACTGCTGGGATTATTAATTAATGCATGTAACATGCTTAGTATAATGTCTGGAATATATTAAATACTTAGTAAGTGTTTGGCTTTACAACCATTATCATTCCTTCTATACTTTGCTACCTCAGGCTTAATCATGAATTTCTACAAAAAATGAAGCCTGAATTTAATGAAAACTGTCTCACTTTTACAGCATCAAACAGAATAAAGGTAGTTAGTTTGGGCCTCGTTTTATATTCTGTTTGTTTCATTTTAGTTTTTGCTGGGATAAAGTAGGGGAAGGGCCCAGAGCTAAAAGTCTTCCCGGAATCTCTGAAAGCTTAAGATGCAGACAACAACACTATAGATTCATAGACACAGATTTCTGTACATAAAATTGAATTAGCCTAGGTATTTTAAGCAGAAGGGAACTTCATGCGAGGAATCAGACACTCATGAAATCTTTAGAAGCGCTGGAGTATAAGAATGATTGAATTCAAGGGCTTACTTCTAGAGCTGCAATCCAGAACCAGGAAACTGCTGCTGCTGCTACGACTACCTGATGACACTCAGGAAGCTTCTGACTAAGCCCTGGAACCTAAATCCAGCCACCCTGCCTCTGCCTCTAGACACCCATGAGTCGGTGGATGACAGTTAGAATCCTGAGTTTGGCTGCCACGACTGCCTCATGGCAGCACCATCTTGTCTGTCTCCACAAACAGCACCAGGAAGTAGGCATCTGTCTCATATCCACAGCTCAGATTAGTGGAATCTTACTTGCATGAAGCAAATGGGGCTGGGAGATGTGCTTTTAAGCTTTCCAGGCCCTCACGGGTAGTTGAAAAGAGTTGGAAATGATACCCAGCATAGTCCCTCTCTTTGGCTTCTCCACATCCATATATATCATTTGATATAAAATAAATTCTAAATAACAGTAGTAAAAACTACATTTTTCCACCTAGTACAATGTAAACATAGCTTATAGAAACATTAAATAGTTCATCCTTTCCTCAAAAGGAGAATCCAAAGATTTCAGCCATTAGATCTATCTCTATCTCTGGATGATGTTTCTTTTGTTACAGTTCAGTCACAGTCTGACTTTGACATTCTGTTACCTAAGGACTCAGCTATAAATTTAACTATCATAAATCAACATCAAAAAACAAACAACCCAATTAAAAATGGGCAGAAAACTTGATTAGACATTTTTTCAAAGAAGACATACAGATGGCAAAATCACTAATCATCAGGGAAATGCAAATCAAAACAATGAGATATCACCTCACACCTGTTAGAATAGTTATTATCAAAAAGACAACAAATAACAAGTGTTGGCAAGGATATGGAGAAAAGGGAACCCTCATGCACTGTTGGTAGGAATGTAAATTGGTGCAGCCACTATGGAAAACAGTATGGAGAGTTCTCAAAAAATTGAAAATAGCACTACCATACAACCAGCAGTTTCACATCTGGGTATTTATATAAAGAAAACAAAACAGTAAATCAAAAATATATATGTCCCCCTATTGTTTATCGCAGCATTACTTACAATAGCATAGATATGGAAACAACCTAAGAGTACATAGATGAATGAATGGATAAAGAAACTGTGGTATATGTGTACACTGTATTATTCAGCCATAGGGACTTCCCTGGTGGTCCAGCGGTTAAGACTAGGTGCTCTCAGTGCAGGGGGCCTGGGTTTGATCCCTGGTTAGGGAACTAGATCCTGCATGCTGCAACTAAGAGCCTGCATGCTGCAAATAAAGATCCTGCACACCACAACTAAGATCCAGCACAGCCAAATAAATAAATATATTTTTAAAAAGATTATTCAGCCATAAAAAAGACTGAGGTATTGCCAACTGTGACAACGTGGATGGACATAGAGGGTATTATGCTAAGTGAAATAAGTCAAACAGAGAAAGACAAATACTATAATTTCACTTATATGTGAAATCTAAAAAAAAAAAAAAAGAACAAACATAACTAAACAGAAACAGAGTCACAGATACAGAGAACAGGTGGTTGCCAGAGAGGAGGGGTAAGAGGAAGAGAGGAATGGGTGAGAGAGATTAAGAGTTAAAAACTTGCAGTTACAAAGGAAATGACTCACATGTATGAAATGTACAGTGTGGGGAATATAGTCAATAATTATGTAATATCTTTGTATGGTGACAGATGACAACTAGACTTATCATTGTGATCATTTTGAAATGTATAAAATATCAAATCACTATTTGTATACCAGGAACTAGCAAAATGATGTAGGTCAATTATACTTCAGACAAACAGACTCATAGAAAAAGAGATCAGATTTGTGGCTACTGGGCAGGGGGTGGGGGGAGGGAATCAAATGAATGTAATCAAACAGTATGAAAAAGGTACAAACTTCCAATTAGATAAATAAGTACTATGGATTTAATGTACAACATGATAAAGATAATTAACACTGCTGTACATTATAAATAAAAGTTATTAAAGGAGTAAGTCCTAAGAGTTCTCATCACCACAGAAAACTTTTTTTTTCTTTAATGTTTTATCTATACTAGATGATGGATGTTCACTAAACCTATTGTGGTAATCATTTCATGATGTTTAAGTCAAATCATTATGTAAGTCAAATCATTATGTTGTACACCATAAAATTATACAGTGCTTTATGTTAATTATATCTCAAAACAACTGGAAGAAAAAATAAAAAAATATTTTAAAATGTTCCCTCTAAAAAAATTAAAAATAAACATAAATTTAACTATCACCAACACACTGACTATAAAGTGGCAAAGGAAAGGGAAAGGATGCTTATTAATATATTAATGAATATATATATTCTCTATATATAAATATATAGAAGATGTTATGGAAACCAAAACGAACTTTATGACCAACACAATATGTATATATGTCTGTGTGTGTGTCTCTGGGTGTGTATATATATAAATTTAGAGTCTTGTTTTGTAAAACTGACTAGAAGGTGTAACTGTGATCAGATCAGAAGTAAATGAAAAAGAAATGAAGGAAATGATGGCAAAGATCAGTAAAACTAAAAGCTGGTTCTTTGAGAAGATAAACAAAATTGACAAACCATTAGCCAGACTCATCAAGAAAAAAAGGGAGAAGACTCAAATCAATAGAATTAGAAATGAAAAAGGAGAAGTAACAACTGACACTGCAGAAATACAAAGGATCATGAGCGATTACTACAAGCAACTATATGCCAATAAAATGGACAACCTGGAAGAAATGGACAAATTCTTAGAAAAGCACAACCTTCCGAGACTGAACCAGGAAGAAATAGAAAATATAAACAGACCAATTACAAGCACTGAAATTGAAACTGTGATTAAAAATCTTCCAACAAACAAAAGCCCAGGACCAGATGGCTTCACAGGTGAATTCTATCAAACATTTACAGAAGAGCTAACACCTATCCTTCTCAAACTCTTCCAAAATACAGCAGAGGGAGGAACACTCCCAAACTCATTCTACGAGGCCACCATCACCCTGATACAAAACCAGACGAAGATATCACAAAGAAAGAAAACAACAGGCCAATATCACTGATGAACATAGATGCAAAAATGCTCAACAAAATACTAGCAAACAGAATCCAACAGCACATTAAAAGGATCAGACACCATGATCAAGTGCGGTTTATCTGAGGAATGCAAGGATTCTTCTATATATGCAAATCAATCAATGTGATACATCATGTTAACAAATTGAAGGAGAAAAACCATATGATCATCTCAATAGACGCAGAAAAAGCTTTCGACAAAATTCAACAATCATTTGTGATAGAAACTCTCCAGAAAGTAGGCATAGAGGGTACTTTCCTCAACATAATAAAGGCCATATATGACAAACCCACAGCCAACATCGTCCTCAATGGTGAAAAACTGAAACCATTTCCACTAAAATCAGGACCAAGACAAGGTTGCCCACTCTCACCAATATTATTCAACATACTTTTGGAAGTTTTAGCCACAGCAATCAGAGAAGAAAAAGAAATAAAAGGAATCCAAATCGGAAAAGAAGAAATAAAGCTGTCACTGTTTGCAGATGACATGATACTATACATAGAGAATCCTAAAGATGCTACCAGAAAACTACTAGAGCTAATCAATGAATTTGGTAAAGTTGCAAGATACAGAATTAATGCACAGAAATCTCTTGCATTCCTATACACTAATGATGAAAAATCTGAAAGTGAAATTAAGAAAACACTCCCATTTACCATTGCAACAAAAAAAATAAAATATCTAGGAATAAACCTACCTAAGGAGACAAAAGACCTGTATGCAGAAAATTATAAGACACTGATGAAAGAAATTAAAGATGACACAAACAGATGGAGAGATATACTATGTTCTTGGATTGGAAGAATCAACATTGTGAAAATGACTATACTACCCAAAGCAATCTACATATTCAATGCAATCCTTATCAAACTACCAATGGCATTTCTCACAGAACTAGAACAAAAAAATTCACAATTTGTATGGAAACACAAAAGACCCCGAATCGCCAAAGCAATCCTGAGAAAGAAAAACGGAGCTGGAGGAATCAGGCTCCCTGACTTCAGACTATACTACAAAGCTACAGTAATCAAGACAGTATGGTAATGGCACAAAAACAGAAATATAGATCAATGGAACAGGACTGAAAGCCAGAGATAAACCCACGCACATATGGTCACCTTATCTTTGATAAAGGAGGCAAGCATATACAGTGGAGAAAAGACAGCCTCTTCAATAAGTGGTGCTGGGAAAACTGGACAGCTACATGTAAAAGAATGAAATTAGAACATTCCCTAACACCATACACAAAAATAAACTCCAAATGGATTTAAGACCTAAATGGAAGGCAAGACACTATCAAACTCTTAGAGGAATACATAGGCAGAACACTCTATGACATACATCACAGCAAGATCCTTTTTGACCCACCTCCTAGAGAAATGGAAATAAAAACAATAATAAACAAATGTGACCTAATGAAACTTAAAAGCTTTTGCACAGCAAAAGAAACCATAAACAAGACGAAGACAACCCTCAGAATGGGAGAAAATATTTGCAAACGAAGCAACTGACAAAGGATTAATCTCCACAATTTACAAGCAGCTCATGCAGCTCAATATCAAAAAAACAAACAATCCAATCCAAAAATGGGGAGAAGACCTGAATAGACATTTCTCCAAAGAAGATATACAGATTGCAACAAACACATGAAAGAATGCTCAACATCATTAATCATTAGAGTAATGCAAATCAAAACTACAATGAGATATCATCTCACAGCAGTCACAGTGGCCATCATCAAAAAATCTACAATCAATAAATGCTGGAGAGGGTGTAGAGAAAAGGGAACCCTCTTGCACTGTTGGTGGGAATGTAAATTGATACAGCCACTATGGAGAACAGTATGGAGGTTCCTTGAAAAACTAAAAGTAGAACTACCATACGACCCAGCAATCCCACTAGTGGGCATATACCCTGAGAAAAGCATAATTCAAAAAGCATCATGTACCACAATGTTCATTGCAGCTCTATTTACAATAGCCAGGACTTGGAAGCAACCTCAGTGCCCACCAACAGATGAATGGATAAAGAAGATGTGGCACATATATAAAATGGAATATTACTCAGCCATTAAAAGGAACGAAATTGAGTTATTTGTAGTGAGGTGGATGGACCTAGAGTCTGTCATACAGAGTGAAGTAAGTCAGAAAGAGAAAAACAAATACCGTATGCTAACACACATATATGGAATAAAAAAAAGAAAAAGAAAAACAAGTTCTGAAGTACCTAGGGCCAAGACAGGAATAAAGACACAGGCCTACTAGAGAATGGACTTGAGGATACGGGGAGGGGGAAGGGTAAGCTGGGACGAAGTGAGAGACTGGCATGGACATATATATACTACCAAATGTAAAATAGATAACTAGTGGGAAGCAGCTGCATAGCCCAGGGAGATCAGCTTGATGCTTTGTGACCACCTAGAGGGGTGGGAGGGAGACGCAAGAGGGAGGAGATATGGGGATATATGTATATGTATAGCTGATTCACTTTGTTATAGAACAGAAACTAACACACCATTGTAAAGTAATTATACTCCAATAAAGATGTTTAAAAAAAAAAAAAAGAAGGTATAACTGAGATTTATAACTTCCTTCCTCAACCACACATTCCATATTCCCTCTGCCCTCAACCAGATCTTAGCTAGTATGTGTTTTATACCTGGTGAGGATGTGCAAACCTTCAATCTTGGGGTGTCTTAGCCATGAATAGTCTTGCCAGTGTTGGGTTGCAACAATCTTTCATTAACTTTTCTATTTGGCAGCAGAGCATTGGAGACACTGCTGAGGATGCCCTGGGTTCCACACGTATTTCTTCTTGCCTTCACAGAGTAGCAAAACTCATGGTGGGCAGGATCAGTCACCGAGCTAACACAGCAGCCATTATTTTTTTTGCCTGTTGGTTCAGTGGCATGAGAGTCCAAAATGGCCAGGAGACCATCTCAATCTTCAGGTTCAACTGACGCATTTTTTTGTGTTCCTTAGTGGAAGCATACATCCATACTAAGACCTCTAAACCATCAGAGTTCAAGGTTTCTAGGACATTTACTTGGTGTAAAATGCCTAGGCATTTTGGCTTTGGTCAGATACAATCTGTTTCAAGATGGGAATCTCAAATCACAGGGTGACTTGTCTCTCATAATCTGGCATTCAGTCTCCATAAAGGCCTAGTAGTAAGCCAGGAACTGCTTTGCAGAAGGAAAACAGTTATTTGCAAGACAAAAAAAGGGGGAGTGTGATAATTAGTTTGGCTAACTTGGGGAGTAACAGAGTCCATTTATTCAATCAAATACTAGGCCTTGCTGTGTAGGTATTTTGTAGATATGGTTAACCTCCACAATCAGTCGACTTTAAAAAGGAGATTACCCTTGATAATGTAGGTGGGCCTCATCCAATCAGTCAAAAACCCTTTGGAGCAAAACTGAGGTTTCCTTCCATGAAGTTTTCCTCAGGATAGCAGCATTAGCTCCTATCTGAGAGTTTCCAGTCTCAGTTTTCCTTCAAGTTTCCTTCCTTCAAACTTCAGACTTTCCAGCTCCAACAATCAATTAAGCCAACTCCTTGAATTAACTCTATCTATCTGTATCTATCCATCCATTCTACTTGTTCTGTTTCAGCCAGGAAGAAGGGAGAACCCTGGCTCATACAAAGGCCATGACTGTCTTCAAAATCCTGGGGGACTGCAATAAATTCTCTACACAGAATCCCCTTCTGCAATTTAAGACCCTTGGATTCATAAATCCCAAGGTTAAGTAAAAGGGATCTTGGGAGAACTGATTGCATTATAGCCTACAACAGCTGAGGAACTCTTCTTGCTTTGGACCACACTCAAAACTGGCAATCTAGTGGGATTATTGGGTCATAGCAGAGGGCCAAAATATGGTATATATTGCCTCCAAAATATTAAAAAAAGCCTATAAAGTATTTTGTATGTGTGTGTGTGTGTGTGTGTGTGTGTGTGTGTGTTTTAGGAATTACAAAATCTATCAACTTGGCTTTGGCTTTAAATGGGGTATCTTGACTTGCCCCATACCACTGGATTCCCAAAAGCTTCACTCAAGAGACAGACCCCTAAATTTACATGGAGTTTATCTTCCATCCTCTGGCAAACCTAAGTCTTATAAAGGCATGTAGGGTGATACTAATCAAAGTGTGGTCCACATATCTGTGCTGGTCTGTAACCTGTTACTGGTCCACAATGAGTATAGAAATTGAGAGTAGGTACATAGAAATATTTATGGAAATTTTACAGAATGTAATAAAATAATTGGATTTGTATTTTCACACCTTTTTAATTTAATTTTTCTAGTAATATATTTTTATTGTATTTTATAAATACAGTAAGTGAGAGAGTGGCATGGACATATATATACTACCAAAAAGTTTGAATGGATTGGAAAATATAAAAAATTGGTCCATCATCCTTAATTATTTGATAAGCACTGATCTAGGATACCTGCTACTTTCTCCTCACCAGATTCTATCAGCTCAATGTTATCCATATGGTAGACCAATATGATAAAACTATCAAACGCCCTATGGAGTAGATTGTAACAAAGAGTGGGAGAGATGACATAGCCCTGAAATTAGAGGTATATACGACTCTGTTCTTGTCAGGTTAAGAGCAAACAGTTTCTGATGCCCCTTGTTTGGGGAGAAAGGGAGAAAAAGTATTCAGCATAATTACAGCTGCATGCCAACCACTGTGTTGATTTGCTCTAGCAAAGAAACTAATTAGAATCACCACTTGATTAAAATAATTGGGTTTTACTCTCTAAAACCAATCCATATCCATTCTATCTCTGGTGGTAGCACCAATCTCTGTGATTCTCTCCCCTAGATATAGAGTACTGCTTTTGATTTACTACTTTGAAAAGTAGGGGCAGTTCCAATAGTCTTTACTTGGCTTTTAATACCAAAAGAGCCCTTATTCCTTTTATCACCTGATCCTCAATAAGACATTTTAACCTGAGGACCATGGTGTTTTCTAGATCTCTAGGGATTATCAATATTTTAGAGTCACTAATCAATAATCCTTAAAATAACTAGTTTTTTTTTCCAGTGTTCAAGTGTCAGGAAAATGGCAAATCACTTGGGAAAGGCTAGGAAAAAGATTTATTGAACATACTAACAAAAGTATTGCAAGTACTTTTTCAAAAGGAACCATGAGTCAAGAAGTTGTAGGTGTGAGAACTCTCTCCAGTCTGAGATTTGAATAGGGATCCTTGTCTCTACATCATGTCAACTCAAGCCAGTTTCCATTCACCAGATGTAAAGGCTTTATTTTAGTTGTTTTAGTTATAAAAATAAACAGAACACTAACAGCTTGCCCATTTGATTTAATGTGGAAACCGTGATCAGTTAGTCCCCACAAAGCTCCCAGCCAGTCAAACCATTCTGATAATTATCCTTACTCTGCTTCGTATTGAATTGGCTGAATTGTGCCCCCCTCCCCAAAATGTTTATGTTGAAGCCCTAACCCCAAGTACCTCAGAATGTGACTGTACTTGGAGATAGGGCCTTTAAGAGGTTATTAAGTTAAAATGAGGCCATTAAGTTGGGCCCTAAACAATCTGACTGGTGTTCTTAAAACAACAGGAAATTTGGACACACACAGAGACACCAGGGATGCACATTAACAATTCTGCATCCAATTCCAATGTGTGGGGTTTTTCCCCAACACCACCAAGCAATTCTCCAACACCAGGTGGGTGTCCTAAAATTCAACTCGGTTATGACACTATCTACCCAGAGATAGCAACAGATTCCACAGGTTAAGTGCTTGGTTCTCCAAGACTGCCCCTCCACACACACACACACACACACACACACACACACACACACACACACACACACTTCAGACACTATTCAAAAGTTCAGGCTGTCACCTGTGTTCTGACTAACCAGCTATATAGATCAGAGGTTCCAACTACCCACTGCTAGAGTTCAATTAATTTGCTAGATTGACTCACAGAATTCAAAAACATTTTACTTACTAGATTACCAGTTTAGTATAAAAGGATATAATTCAGGAACAGCCAGTTGGAAGAGATGCATAGGGCAAGGTAAGTGGGAGGGTCTCAGAGATTCCACACTCTGTGAGCACAACACTCTCCCAAACCTCCACACATTCCACAGCCTAGAAGCTCTCCAAACTCCATTCTTTTGGGTTTTTATGGAGACTTTAATACATAGGCATTAAATCATTGGCCATTGACAATTAATTCAACCTCCAGCTATTCTCCCTCTCCTGGAGGTCGGGGGTGGGGGTTGGACTAAAAGTTCCAACCCTCCAATCACATGGTTGTTTCCCCTGGCAGCCAGTCTCCATCCTTAGATGCTTTCCAAAATTCACTGCATTATCATAAACTCAGGTGTGGTTGAAAGTGATTTTTTATGAATATCAAGATACATTTATCACTCTTATCACTTAGGAAATTCCAAGGGTTTTAGGAATGAAGACCAAATATATATTTCTTATTATCAATCACAGTATTACACATATGCACAAAGGAAAGGCCCTGTGAGGACACAGTGAGAAGGTGGCCATTTGCAAGCTGAGGAGAGAGGCCTCAGGAGAAATCAAACAAGCTGACACCTTGATCTTAGACTTTCAGCCTCCAGAACTCTGAGAAAGTAAATTTCTGTTGTTTAAACCTCCTAGCTTTAAGTATCTTATCACAGCTCTAGCAAACTAATGTGTCCACTACTGAACTTTTTAAGAATGCTGCTGCTTCCTTCACTAATGTATTTCTCAAAGGCTTTGTGAAGGAAACGTCCTCTGAGTTCTTTCAGAAGACACAGGAGGAAGAAATGAGTAACATACGATAAAATATACAGTTGACCCTTGAACAACACAGGTATTAGGGGTGCCAACCCTCCACACAGTCAAAAATCTGAGTATAACTTATAGTCATCCCTCCATATCTGCAGTTCCCCCATATCCACGGATTCAACCAGCTATGGATCATGTAGTACTGTGGTATTTACTACTGAAAAAATCCTTGCATAAGTGGACCCACACAGTTCAAAAGCATGTTGTTCAAGGGTCTACTGTATTTCAGCACTCATCACCCGAAGTCTTTGCATTCTTTTCTCCACAGAATATTTGGCAAGTTAACTTTATTTGGTGTTGACTAGCACTGAGTTCAGATTTTAGCCAATCAACCAAGTAAAAGATAAGTGTTAACTTGTTTGAGGTTAATTCCACGCAGCAGATGGCCTCTTATAAAGTATCACAGAAAACGTCCATGGTCAAGCACAGAAGGCTATCAATACTAAGTTGGCACTTAAGACCATTGCCTTACTCCATCATAATGCTGCAGTTGTGAGGCTTGAACCCCAATGGCTTGATCACACCACCAGAGAAGCTAGTGATCCTCTATGCCTGAATGCTCAAGTAGCAGGTGATGGCCACTCAAATTGTTAAAACAATTCCTATCTCCTTGAGCTGGCATACTGAATATAGAACCTCTTATAAGTCTACCCATATCCTTAAATTTAGCCCAATATAAAGATCTATTTTCTCCTCTCTGGTCTAGCACAGTTAGAATCCACACTTATACAGGTTTTCCAGGTTTCTGCTGATAGTTAACAATTTTTTTCACATGTAAGCCTTTTCCTCTGGATCAGACGTTGTAATGCTCCTGAGATATGCTGAGATTGACTTATGTCAAGGTGATGAGAAATGGTAGGGATGCTGTATGGGGAGAGTTGACATGGCCTTTCAAGGTAATTGCCTCATGAGAGATCGTTAAGTTGTCCATTGAATACAGGACCAGTCCCAGAGGTAGGAAGGACAGGCTGCAACTGCATCTTATGGTAAGGGAGACTCAGAGGAGTTTGGGTGCTTAGACTACTCAGATTCATTCAAGTCCACTCAAATATCCCCCATCCCAATTCTTAGTGTCTCAGTCTGTCCCAATCATCGTCCAAAGATTGACCCAAAAAAAAGAAGACTTGGTAAGGCTGTGAATTCAACTTTTGTTATAAGTAAGCAACTCATAAGATCAGATTGCAGTTTTATCAGCCTGCAACTTTAAGAAATTTTTCTAGAGTCACAGAAAGTTCCTGATCACAGCCATACCACCCCCACAGCCTTTGCATTTCTTATTCCTATTATAGGAGTCTCTAGTGGAAGCCCCTCAGTCTTCCAGAGCCTATATTCCATGGGCACTTTATCCCTGGGGACCCAAGGTGAGAAATTCAGTAACATTTGCCACTGTATGCTACTGACTATCAGGATCCAATTATCTGGTAATACCATAAATATCACTGCCTTTAAATCCAACCAAGTCAAACAACCAATCCAAACTCCCATCAGTCAAAATTTGGTCCAAGAAACAGACTTAGTATTTTTAACAGATTGGAACTTAATATAGGGAATCAGATGTTTACAAAGCTCTAATAAAAGCTGGCGTATCAGGAGTCAGAGTGACACCACTGGAAAGTTTGACGTTAGGAACACAGTGTTGAAACTCCATCCAGGAGTCAAGAAATTGCCACCACCACTTCCACAGCTTTCTCTTGACACCCACAAAGCTATGACTAGACTCTGAAACACTGATCCAGGGACTGTAGCTGCCTTCCTACACTCGCATCTGCATGACCTTGCTTGCCAGCTACATTGGCACCAGGAATATGACCTCTGCCTGACTTCCACCTTCCAAATCTCTCGAGTACATGCTATTATCAGAACATAATTTTCTTCCATCACCACAGCTGCGATAGATTCTTGGAAATGTATTTTTAAGGTTCCAACCTGTGTAATATAGGAAGGCACATAAGAGCATGAGACCTGAGTCTCAATTGACTAAATCCAGCAAAAATTCAACCACTTAATTCTCCTGGTCATCTAGAAGTTCTCTTCAATACAGCAGGAAATTTGCTGCCTTCTCCAGAACATCAGCTTATCCAGAGCTACCCCGACAAGAACAACAGTCTCAGATCTGAGGGTTTCTTATAAGTTAAGGGGTCACTGTTTGGGTTTTTTTTAATTGTTTCTCGGGTTTTCAAACATCTCTTTCTCAGCCTACTTACAAGAGCCTCTTTTGAAAAAAGAGAGTACAGTCAACACTTCACTGGCTCACAAAGTTACTTTGTTTTTGTATGCTAGCTTGCAAGCCTGGACTTGAGTACTAGTACATATTCTATGTATTATAGAAAAAAAAGAATGAGAAAGAGGCTGTATTCCTTTCCCAGGGCTGCCACAACTAAGTACCACAAAATGGATGCCTTAAAACAACAGAAATGTATTCTCTCGCAGTTCTGGAAGTCCAAAACATCTGGATGCCAGCGGTGTCATGCTAATCTCTGAGACAGAGTGGAATCAGTCTTTGCCTTTTGCTAGCTTCTGGTGGCCACCAATCCTTGGCATCCGTTGGCTCAAAGCTTCATCACTCCGATCTCTGCTTCTGTCATCGCATGACACTCTCCCCCGTAAGCCAGCGATTCTCCTCTTCTTATAAGAGCCTACCCTAATCAGTATGATCTCATCTTAAATTAATTACATCTTCAAAGACTCTATTTTCAAATAAGGTCACATCCACAGGTGCCAAGGGTTAGCAGACACAGTTCAACACATAACAGAGACAAAATGTAAGTCTCACAAAAAGTCAGAATAATCAGCAGCATGACTGTTCCCTGAAAATTTCGAGAAAAATGGCAGGTGAGGGTATGTCATAGCTTCAAGTATGATCATGGGCTTGAGTAATCTACATTAATATATGCAATTATACAAATAAAAAACACAGGTGTAAAAGATGCCAAAATTGTAAATTGAATTAAGAGAGATCAGTCCTAAGGAAAAAAAAAATCCTTATCTCAATGATATAACCCTTCTCACGGCACTAATTTTATCCAAAATAAATATAAAAATTCCTCTAAAAAGAGACTGATCAACTGTATAAATATGGACATCTGAAACTTTTTTGTTATATTTTTGTACACATCTTTTTTATAATTTCCTAGCTTCTAAATCTAACCTTCATTTTGACCTACTAACAAAGGTACAAAGTCTGTGATTCCATGTATTCAATCAACAAATATTTATTGACCACCTACTATGTGACAAGTGTTGGATGCTGGGGATTCAAGTTTAAGTAAAGCATGGTCTCTTCTCTCAAGATACCTCGTGGCAGTCTAAGAAGAAGTACTGAGTCAATACACAATTAGAGGGTCATATTATAAACGTAGATGTTAAGTACAGGGTGATATCAGATCAAGATAATAGCTAAATAACCCAAGCTGGAGGTGGGGTAGTCAGGAAAATCTTTGCACCCAGAGGAAGCAATTCTAGAACTAAATTATAAAGAGTGCAAAAGAGTCGGCAAAGGTGTTTTAGGCAAAGGAAACAGTATATGCAGGTACAAATTGTGAGCGACAACTCAGCACATTGGGCAAACTGCAAGAAGCTCAGTATGACCAGATTTAAATGAGAAGTGTGGATGGCAGGGGCCAGGGGGTAGAGGGAGGGCAGAGTAGTTATTGCTAAAACAAGGTCTAAATTATGAAAAACCTCCATGACTAGGGCAATGAAGAATGTGGTAAACTTAACCAGTGTTCACCAATATTCATTCTCCTCTCCTCTGAGCACATGAAAGAACATACTTCCACAGCTTGGAGTTAAAGGGGATGGAGGAGGTGTCTATATGAATAGTTCTTACCAATGGGCTGTGACAGAGTGATATATGTCACTTCTGGTCCAAAGCATAGAAAAGCAGCGTGGCACTTCATACGCTCTCTACTCTTGCTGCAGTGACCAGCAGTATCTAGATGGCTGGGCCTGTGCTAGCCTGGATCCTTGAGCAACTGTAAAGCAGAGCATCGACCCCATCCACCTGAACCATAGGGGCCATGCAGAATGAAGAAGACTTAAACCTTTGCTTTGTAAAGCCATTGAGATCTGCAGTTAATTTGCTGCCACAGCATAACCTAGCATTAACCTAAGTGAGGATGCAACTGCAAGAAAATTTCATCAAGAGAATTGCTTAATAAGACTTGTATTTTAGAAAGATCACATTGGCTATGAGGTAAAATTTAGACTAGTGGGGCCAAGGTTGGATACAGGGAGACAAATTAAAGGCTATTCCAATAATTCAGAGTTAATGGATACTGTCTCCCATGTTAGCCTAATTTACCTCTTTCCAACTAAACCTTAGGACACCAAGCATTGGGTAATCCCAGGTCACAGCATGACAGATGAGGCTTCCTTGGGCCCAGCCCTCCTCCAGCTTCACTGCATGTAGAGATTCCCTGCCAAACTCTTGTACTCAGGCAAAGAGTCTAAGATTAGTAAAAGTCTGGTTATGTTAAGAAAACCTGTGCTAGTAGAAAAAGTGCGTATGACAACTTGCCCTAAATTACTCTGAAAATCCCTTCTTTTGTGCAGCACTTACTCTGAACATGCAGCATTCTGAAATTCAGAACAGAAGAACGAGAGGGAAGAAAGCCCTCAGGTACCATTCACTGTCTGCCTATCCATAAATTGTTCAAAAATCTGGCCAAGATCTCCCTGAGCGTCACATGAAACACAAAGAAGTTACTAAGATGAAGGTACCATAGAAGCCAATATAAATGATCAATATGTGTGGGTGTTTGGTGTTAACAAATAATAATAGTGCACCATGGTGACACCCCACATAGTTACTGAACCAGCTGGAAATAGCCATATTTGGAGATAACTCTAGTCTGGGATTTAGACCTCCAGGCTACTAGGCTAGTCTGATGGTGAGACCCTTAGTGACCTTGAGCAAGCCACCCACCTTCAATGTGTCATTTCCTTTCACTAGCATAACAATGAGATTACTTTTCCCCTCAAGAACTCACCTGAGAGGTTGTAATTTATTAAGAATTTCAAATCTCTTTCATACACAAAGCCTGAAGTTCAAAGCAGTTTTGTATATGCCTAGACAGGGAGCCATAAATGCATTTGGTCTATACCAAGGGATTACTCTGCCATGTGTTACTGTTGAGAAATGAAGGACTTATATTAAAAATGCATAATTTAATCAAGAGAAAACCACTAATCAGTAGGAAATATGCAACCTTGATGTTATGGGATTTTTTTTTAATGTTCATGTTATTAGAGCTGCCACAATTTCTTATGAATCTATTGCAATGAAAATTAATGGAAGGGAGAAGTTTTGAAAGATAAAATGGGATCAAACCATGAGGTCCTCAGGAGAGTCTGACCCTCCTCAGAGGCAAATTCAGAGAAGTAAAGGCAGCATGACAGACACCAAGGCTGATTTTTCAGTTTCTTTTTCCAGCTGAAAATTACAGATTTGCAAGCTAAGTTGTGCACTCCTTCAGAGTTCAATAAACCATGTGGTCATTCTACTGAACCAGGTATACATAGTGGCAGATTATAAAGGTCATCTATAATACAGCCTCAGTTTGTCATGCACTCTCTGACTTATGTGTAGAGCTGGCAAAATCCCTGAAAATTCTAAGTGATCTTCTCAGGCCTTCCCATGGGTCAATAATTAGGTACAATCTTCCAAACAAGACTTTATGAGATGCAGCAGGGAGTCCTGTTTGAATCTTAGTCATGAACAAGCACATTTGACAATTTCATTAGAACTTCACTGGCAGGAAAATTGTTTAGAGGTTTAGGGCTGGGGCAAGTGGGTGTGTTTGGGCGGCGGGGGGTGGGGGTTCTCTTTTTTATTGTTTTTTGCTGAGAGAAAATGCAGAATAATAGATAAGGCAGAAAATAGGAAGAACAAAGTGGTGTCTCACTAGTTCTCAGCTGGAACCATCCAGGCAGCCACTGCGATTCGGAGCCCAGGGAAGTGGGGTTGGAGGAATATGACTTTGGCAGCTGTCAGGCAGGTTTGATTTGAGGAGAGGGGAGCACAGTTCAGGCCATAGCAACTCTCCTGTTTTTGAAGAACATAATTTTAAAGCTGTAAATTTGAAAAGCCTACTTACCACGATAACTCTACTAAAGTGTTTTTGTGGGCAGCAGTGGTGAGAATAGTTGTGTGACCTTTCATTAGCTGCATGTGCAGAGCTCCTCAAACTTCTAACTCATTGCCAATTTAGTCTCCCCAAGGGAGGATCAGGATCACTGGCTCTGGAACATTTAGTTTTCCTTTATGTGACTCAATAAGCGTTTATTGAGCACCTGCAGTGTGTAAGTTCCAGGCACTTAGAAAAAAGCTAAGAATGAGCTGCAACACCACCCTTCAAACTCAGAAGCTATTCTTCATCACTAAAGCCTTTAAAAAAGAAAACCTGTCTGGGAGAATGAAAAAGAGTGATGGGAGTAGATGGGCAAAAGAAGTTATGAGGAATCTAAAAAAAAAATACAACTGAACTTATTTACAAAACAGAAATAGACCACAGATATAAAAAGCAGACTTATGGTTACCAAAGGGGAAAGGGAGGAGGAAGAATAACTTAGGAATTTGGGAGTAACATATGCATTTGGGAGTACTATATATAAAATAGATAAACAACAAGGACCTACTGTACAGCACAGGGAACTGTATTCAATATTTTGTAACAACATATATGGGAAAAGAATCTGAAAAACATTATATCTGTACGTGTAACTGAATCACTTTGCTATACCCCTGAAACTAACACAACATTGTAAATCAACTACACTTCAATAAAAATTTTAAATTCTTTTTAAATTTTTAAAAATAAAAATAAATGAATTATATGCACCCTGGCAGGTGGGATGAAACAAAGAGAGGATAACAGGTGGGTGCTTGATAGAAAAGTGGGGGTCTTAAGTGGAAAAAAGGACTCATTTTCACAGTTTGCTAATTGCTGATCCCAATATTAAACAATTCATCTTAAATGTTATCAATCCTTGCTTTAAAAAGTGGTGAAAATAATATATAGGGTACCTTGCTTTTTAGAAAATCTCTGAGCTACCAAGGTTAAAGTAGAGCTGGGCATCTCAGTGGTCAAGTGGGTCTTCCGTGCATTGGTTCACAGGGCCATAATCTTCGTAAAGCTACAAGGGACTTCATAGGTGTGGCTCATACATTCTGCCTTCTACCTTTCTACTATGGATACTTAGGAAGGAGATTTTAGTTAACTGTGCAGGTTTGTTGGCAGAAGCAGAAATTATTCTAAGAAGCATGATTCTATTGTCACTTGATAATCTTTCTAACTCCAGGACACAAGTTCCTAGAATTATATTGCCTCTGTGGTCTCAGTTCATTCCAACTCTTCTGGCAGAGGTGGGACTGTATATCTCAGGCCTAGATTCCAGAATTAGGAAACCAATTGACTTTCTCCACCTAAGTGCATGGTAAATGAGACAATGTTAATGACTGTTTAATGATTTAGTTAACGTATTACACTGGCAATGTATAACTCTGGAAGAAATTGTTATAATGTTTTTGCCTATACTGCAATTTGCAAACTGGTAATAGAAAAAAATTTATCTTATCGTATTCCAGATAACAAATTTTCATATTTCCTTTTCATTTTAAATCTTTGTGTATTTATGTTTTGTTTTCCCAATATTAAGGTCATGGAGCATAGGAGTAAAGTCTCATAGCGCAGAACTATGCACATACTAGCTGCATCAAAACATGATTTACTCCTGGCTAATCAAAGAAAACATAACTTATATTGTTTAAACCTAACATAGAACATGGTAATCTTTTTTCAATTTAAGAAGTAGGTCAATACCTGTTGCAATTTATTCTTTGTATTTAAAATACTTTTTCAATTCCCACTGAGGCTATTTTATCATTTCTCATGGTATTTCATGCTTTATGAAGAACTTTCCCACAGTAATCCTAGGGAGCAGAAATTAGTCCTATTTTATAGATGAGTTTCCTAGGACCTAGAAATGATAAATATCATGTCTCAGATAACACAAGAATGAAGTAGTAGAAATGGAACTGAATCCAATGTGACTAAATCCTAAAACGTTTGTCCTGAACTCCCTTCCTCCTCCCCCTCCTTCCTTCCTCCCACCCTTTCTTTCTTTCTTCCCTACTATTGCTTATGATATCTTTTTTGAACATATATAAGCTGTAAGGACTTAACCTCATTTTTCCTTTAATATCTTATCAGAAAATTAGAAGGAAAGAACATAAAAAAGAAAGGAGGGGAGGGGAGAAGAGAGGATGACAGGGAAGGAAACTTTCTTGACCCAGTGTTCCCCTCTGGCTACTGTCCTTCTCTTTACAGTAAAATTCCTTGAGACAGTTCTCTGTACTAACTATTTTCAATCCTTTCCTTCCTTTCTCTCCTCTTCTCTATCACCAAGTATTTCCCCCATCATGCCACTGATACTGCTCTTGGTAAAGCCAGCAAGACCCTCCACATGAACAATTCTCAGACCTCTCAGCATCACTGAACACTGTTGCTCACTCTCTCTGCTTTAAAACACTTTCCTCACTCCACTTCTAAGCCACCAGCTTTCCCTGGTTTCCCTCTTTCCTCTAGGGATGCTTTCCCTCAATTCTCTTCAGTACTTTCTCATCATTACCCCAACTTTCAAATTTTGAATTTCCAGAAAACCACGGTTCTGGATATTGGTTCAAGACGGTGGAGTAAAAGGACTCACTCCCACTTGACAGAGCACTGGAATCACAATTAACTGCTGAACAATCATTGACAGGAAGACACTGGAACTCACCAAAAAAGATACTCCACATCCAAAGACAAAGGAGAAGCCACAATGAGATGGTAGGAGAGGCACAATCAAAATAAAATCAAATCCCATAACCACTGGGTGGTGACTCACAAACTGGAGAACAATTATACCACAGAAGTCCACCCACTGGAGTGAAGGTCCTGAGCCACACGACAGGCTTCCCCACCTGAGGGTCCAGCAATGGGAGGAGGAATTCCCAGAGAATCAGATTTTGAAGGCTAGAGGGATTTGATTGCAGGACTTAGACAGGACTGGGAGAAACAGAGACTCCACTCTTGGAGGGCACACACAAAGTGGGTGCATCGGGACCCAAGATCAAGTGGGATTTATGCCACGGATACAAGGATTCTTCAATATATGCAAATCAATCAATGTGATACACCATATTAACAAACTGAAGAATTAAAAACCATATGATCATCTCAATAGATGCAGAAAAAGCTTTTGACAAAATTAAACACCCATTTATGATAAAAAGAACTCTCCAGAAAGTGGGCATAGAGGGAACCTTCCTCAATGTAGTAAAGACCATATACGACAAACCCACAGTAAACATCGTTCTCAATGGTGAAAAATTGAAAACATTTCCTCTAAGATCAGGAAAAGGACAAGGATGTCCACTCTCGCCACTATTATTCAACAAAGTTTTGGAAGTCCTAGCCACTGCAATCAGAGAAGAAAAAGAAATAAAAGGAATACAAATAGGAAAAGAAGAAGTAAAACTGTCACTGTTTGCAGATGACATGATACTATACATAGAGAATCCTAAAGATGCTACCAGAAAACTACTAGATCTAATCAATGAATTTGGTAAAGTTGCAGGATACAAAAGTAAGGCACAGAAATCTCTTGCATTCCTATACACTAACAATGAAAGATCAGAAAGAGAAATTAAGGAAACAATCCCATTCACCACTGCAACAAAAATAATAAAATACCTAGGAATAAACCTACCTAAGGAGGTAAAAGACCTGTACTCAGAAAACTATAAGACACTGATGAAAGAAATCAAAGATGACACAAACAGATGGAGAGAAATACCATGTTCCTGGATTGGAAGGATCAATATTGTGAAAATGACTATACTACCCAAAGCAATCTACAGATTCAGTGCAATTCCTATCAAACTACCAATGGCATTTTTTACAGAACTAGAACAAAAACTCTTCAAATTTGTATGGAGACACAAAAGATCCTGAATAGCAAAAGCAGTCTTGAGGGGAAAAAATGGAGCTGGAGCAATCAGACTCCCTGACTTCAGACTATACTACAAAGCTGCAGTAATCAAGACAATATGGTACTGGCACAAAAACAGAAATATAGATCAATGGAACAGGATAGAAAGCCCAGAGATAAACCTATGCACCTATGGTCAACTAATCTATGACAAAGGAGGCAAGGATATACAACGGAGAAAAGACAGTCTCTTCAATAAGTGGTGCTGGGAAAACTGGACAGCTACATGTAAAACAATGAAATTAGAACACTCCCTAACACCATACACAAAAATAAACTCAAAATGGATTAAAGACCTAAATGTAAGACCAGACACTATAAAACTCTTAGAGGAAAACATGGGAAGAACACTTTTTGACTTAAATCAAAGCAAGATCTTTTTTGACCCACCTTCTAGAGTAATTGAAATAAAACCAAAAATAAACAAACGGGACCTAATGAAATTTAAAAGCTTTTGGACAGCAAAGGAAACTATAAACAAGACGAAGAGAAAACCCTCAGAATGGGAGAAAATATTTGCAAATGTATCAACAGACAAAGGGTTAATCTCCAAAATATATAAACAGCTCATGCAACTCAATATTAAAAACACAAACAACCCAATCAAAATATGGGCAGAAGACCTAAATAGACAGTTCTCCAAAGAAGATATACAGATTGCCAACAAACACATGAAAGAACGCTCAACATCATTAATCATTAGAGAAATTCAGATCAAAACTACAATGAGGTATCACCTCACACTGGTTAGAATGGGCATCATCAGAAAATCTACAAACAACAAAAGTTGAAGAGGGTGGGGAGAGAAGGGAATCCTCTTGCACTGTTGGTGGAAATGTAAATTGATACAGCCACTATGGAGAACAGAATGGATGTTCCTTAAAATACTAAAAATAGAATTACTGTATGACCCAGCAATCCCACTACTGTGCATATACCCAGAGAAAACCATAATTCAAAAAGACACATGCACCCCAATGTTCATTGCAGTACTATTTACAATAGCCAAGACATGGAAGCAACCTAAGTGTCCATCGACAGATGAATGGATAAAGATGTGGCACATATATACAATGGAATATTACTCAGCCATAAAAGGAATGAAATTGGGTCATTTGTAGAGACGTGGATGGACCTAGAGACTGTCATAAGGAGTGAAGTAAGTCAGAAAGAGAAAAATAAATATCGTATATTAACACATATATGTGGAACCTAGAAAAATGGTACAGATGAACTGGTTTGCAGGGCAGAAATAGAGACACAGATGTAGAGAACAAATGTATGGACACCAAGGGGGGAAAGCGGTGCGGGGGCAGTGGGGGGGATGAACTGGGAGATTGGGATTGACATGTATACACTAATATGTATAAAACAGATAATAAAACCTGCTATATAAAAAATAAATAAATAAAATTCAAAAAATAAATTTGGAATTTCCAATGACTTAGTTTTTGCTTTTCTATCTTATGATTTCATCTGGTCTCATGTCTTTTAATGCCATCTATGTGCTAGTAACTACCAAATCTCAGTCTCCATCCAGGACTTCTCCCCTGAACACTAGTCTAGTGTACCCAAATGCCTATTTGGCATCTCCACTTGGATGTCTAACAGACATCTCAAAGTTAACATGCCCAAAACTAAACTTTTACTATTTCCAACCAAAATCTGCTCACCACACAATCTTCCCCATCTCAGTATCAGTACAAAAACCCTGGAGTCATCCTTGACTTCTCTCTTCCTCTCACACCACACACAAAATCCACTAGCAAATCTTGTTAGCTCTACTTTCAAAATAGATGCAGAATCCAAATAATTCTTAAAACCACCTCTGCTGCCATGCTGGTCCATGCCACCATCACATCTTGCTTAGATGGTTGACACAGCCTCCTAACTAGAATTCCTGCTATTGCCCTTGCCCATCTTCCATCTATTGTCAAAACAGCAGCCAAAGGGATCATTTAAAATATGTCAGTTCATGTCACTCCTCTGCTCAAAACCCTCAAGCAACTTCCCATCTCACTTAGAGGAAAGTCTAAAGTCCTTACAGAGACCTCAAGGCCATACACAACCCAGCCCCCCAGCCCTTCTCTGGCCTCATCTCCCTACACTCCACCTTCCTTACACTGGCCTATTTATTCCTATCCCTCAAAGAAACCAGGCACTTTCCTACCTCAGGGTCTTTGCCCTTGCTGGTCACTCTTCCTAAAATGCTCTTCCCACAGAAATCTGCATGACTTGCTTCCTCACCTAATCAGATTTTTCCTCAAATGCCATCTTCTTAGTGAGGGCTTCCTGAGCACTCATCTGAAATTTACAACCATACACACGTGCTTCCTCCTCCAGTTTAGTTTCCTCCTTAATGCTTGTCACTATCTAACATACTATATATATTCAATTTATCTTGTTTAAGATCTCTCCGTTTCAAATATTTCAAATGCAGAGATTTTTGTCTGTTTTGCTCACTGCTATATCTCTAGCACTAAAATTAATAGCAGACACCTAGTAAATAATATAGAAGTAGACAGGAAGGAAGGAGGGAAGGAAGGAAGGAAGAAACAAAGGGCAGAAAAGATTGCAAGGATCATTAAAGCACAAGTTCCCCTCTCAGAGTGAAAACAGCAACTAGCTCCTTCTTTACATTTAAATCATGGGTGACTTAAGCCTACCCCAGGAACTTCCTGGTGGTCCAGTAGTTAAGACTCCGCATTTCCAATGCAGGCGGCTGGGGTTCAATCCCTGGTTTGGGAACTAGATCCTGCATGCCGCAACTAAGAGCGGGAGCAGCCAAATAAATAAATATTAAAAAAAAAAAAAAAAAAAGAAGCCTACCCCATTGCTTCCCAAGTAGATCTAGATAAACAGAAACCATCGACCTCTAAAGAACAAGTGGCATCCTCTTAACTAAATGCACTTTTTAAATGCCCATATGAACCAATTAAAATATGAAGTGGTTCCAAAAGCTTTTATCTTAGACAACAAACTAGGAACAGAAGCCAATGCCCAAGCTGCCCCTCGACCTCACGCCGTGCTAAGCTCCATGCTGGCTCTAGATAAATGTTAAATTGCAGCTATACCTCTTTTTATTTCCCCAAACTAGGTTTTGATTTATCTTACTGCAGGTCTTGAGCATCTGGAATTTTCCCAAACGAACTGAAATTCCTCCATCAGTAGAACTACTGCTGCTCATTACCTGTGTTAATTTCATCTCTTTCTCTGCATTAGATAACCCCATCTGCTGCAATTCCAGCTGTGAGGAGGGAGAAGAACAAGAGCCTGAGCAGACCTGATGCAGAGACACTGTGGGATAGCAACAGTTCTCTCACAGGGAGAAAGGAAACGTGTAACTCGAAGTGGATACGGCTAGACTCACCTAGCCGGGAAAAACGTTGTCTTAGTGTTAATCACTCAGATTTTAAATGTTCAGAGTTCATTATTTTAAAAGTTCATATTTATACAACATCATAATGTCCAGTATAACTTACTGATAAATTCATTTTTATATTTATTATATAATACCATATCTTATCAAAGCAGATGCTGCATCCAACTGCCTATGACCTAATTCCCAAAAGAAAGGTGCCAGACTCACGCACCGAATTTTCAAATATGGGTTTGCAGAACTTTAAGGAAATGGCAGGCATAATATGTCAAATGGCAGATGCTCAAGAAATGTTAGTTGCCTCTCTGCCCTTCAAGGGAACAGCCAAGCCTGGTCGAGCTCATTTGTACTCCGTCGACAAAGTTTCTCAGCAATTGCCTTGTTAAGAGAAGCCACACCTGGCGTTACAGCCCTGCCCCCTGCTGCCTTCTGAGGGCCTTCCTGAGGCTCTGGGGAGCTGTTAAAGCATTTTCTTCCTCTTAGAATAGAATGATAAACCAGGTTGTAGTCATTCAGAATAATACTTCAGCAAGCTCAATTAACATCTGGTAGGCAAGAATATGGTTTCTTTCTAATTTGCCCCTTCTCTAAAGGGGAGGGCTGGGCATGGAAAGGAAGTAAAGGCTCTTGCAAGCTTTGATCCTTCTCTTAGAACAGAATCTCTTTCTCTTTCTCTTTCTTTTTCTCTCTTTCTCTTTCTCTTTCTCTCCCTCCCCTCCCCTACCCCCCTCTCTCTCCATCTCCCTCCTTTGGCACCAAGGAGCAAGGCAGACCCTAATGATGTTTAAAACTGATCAATTCTTTACCACTAATATTTTCATAAGTGAGGCCACAAAGACACTCAGGCAAAAACAAGAAGTATGCTAACGTGTCTTCAGTGTGCGGTTGCCAGATAAAATACAGGATGCCCAGATGAGTTTGAATTTTAAATAAATAACACATCTTTTTTAGTATAAGTGTGTCCCGAATATTGCATGGTACATATTTATACCCAAAAAAGTATTCATTTTTATGAAATTCACATTTAACCTGGCATCTTCTACTTTGATATGCTAAATCTGGCAATCATACTTCCTTTCCTCCTCCCTCTTCCCTCTTCCTCCCAGCTTCTTCCCCTGAAAACTGGTTTGGGGTGGGGAGACCACCCAATCCAGCCAGCTGGGGACAGCCAGGAAGGGTTCCCAGAGGAGATGAGACCAAACAAAGTCAGGAAGAATAAGCATTATACAAAAGAAAGCTGTGAAAGGGAAAGGGGAGGAAAGGAGATTTCCAAGCAAAGGGAATGGTATGACCAAAGGCACAGAAGCATAAAAATCCATGCATGTTATAGACATTACAAATTGCAGTGTTCCTGGAGTATGAAATACAGGACGGAGAGTAGCAGTGATGGGAATTACAGAATAAGTAGGAGTAGATCACGGCCAATGTGCCAAGATCAAGGGCCTGTTGTTGCAGAGCTCTTGAAATGTTTTAAGCAGGAGATTGTTGTGATCCAATTTGCTTTTCAAATAAATCCCTTTTGACATCATGTAAAAACTACTTGTGAGGAGGATAGAACTGAAGGCAGAATTACTTCTCAAGTAACTATGATAGGCTGGAGATGATGAGAGACTGAACTGGGGTTGTGTGAGAGGGATGGACAGTTGGGAGACAAACTTGGTAAAGATTGATGAGGAAAAAAAACAATAGAGGATCTGACGACTGATTGAATATGATGGTTGAGGAAGAGGAGAGATCCAGGACCACCACATGGGTTCTCCTTGGATAACAAGACTGGTGGTAAAATTCCAAACACAAAGGGGGCAGGTTAGGGAGGGAAGTGGAGGATCAGTTACGAGTTCAGTCAGGAGAAGATAACGTTGAAGCGCTTACGGAACATCAATAAGAAAATGTCCAGTAATTATTTCAACACATAAATCTGAGATTCAGGACGGCAAGGTTAGGGATAAAGATGTGGTTCACATTAGAACAAAAGTTTATATTTCTCAGTTAAGGTTATGTTTGCCCAGATATAATATAGTTTTAACAGAATAAAAATCAGTTTGTCTAGATCCAGAGGTGTGGAGTCCAGGGCTGATATAAGCTGTCTCAGGTCTCGAGAGGCTCCCAGTGTCCTGCATCACCATCCTCAGTGCATGGCTTCCATCCTCAAGGTCATGTCCTCGTCCAGTGTGGCTCCACAAGCTCTGTCTATCATGCCTGCATTCCAGGCAGCTGATCGAAGGCAGGGAGGGCGGGAGAGGGCATTTTCCAGCACCGTTTAGGAGCCTCCCCTGGAATCTCACACACCACTTCTGTTTGTGACTCCTTAGCCAGATCTCAGATACATGGCCCCACCTAGGTGTGATAGAAGTTAGCAAATGTAATCTTTTAGCTGAGTCCATTAACCCCCTGTATAAAATCAGGGTTCTGATACCAAAGAAGAAGGATGAGGGGATGTTGATTCAATAAAGAGTAATCTCTGTCACATGGCAAGAATGAGTAAGATTAAGGAAGAAGGGCTTCCCTGATGGCGCAGTGGTTGAGAATCTGCCTACCAATGCAGGGGACACGGGTTCGAGCCCTGGTCTGGGAAGATCCCACATGCCGTGGAGCAACTAGGCCCGTGAGCCACAACTACTGAGCCTGTGCGTCTGGAGCCTGTGCTCTGCAACAAGAGAGGCCGTGATAGTGAGAGGCCCGTGCACCGTGATGAAGAGTGGCCCCCGCTTGCCGCAACTAGAGAAAGCCCTCGCACAGAAACGAAGACCCAACACAGCCATAAATAAATAAATAAATAAATAAATAAATAAATAAATAAACTGCTCTTTAAAAAAAAACAGTTATCATTTCAAAAGATTTAAAAAAAAAAAAAAAAAGATTAAGGAAGAAAAAGAGTAAAAATATAGTAGGTCAAGAAAGACCCCGGGAGAATGACTTAAAGGGCAGGCAAAGGAAAGAGACTGAGGTAGGAAAATAGAGGGCGGGGAAGAATGCAGGGAAGGAAGTACCTTTTCCACAGTTTTCCAAATAATGACTATTAAGCCTTCTACAGTAGAATCCGTATTGCATCTACAAGATTTAAACTGATGTTTCTGAGGGGTTTTTTCTAATTGATTATTCACATTCCCAGGAACAGTTTTATATTACAAACTTCCTTATGCCTGATGTCGGTGGTCATTTAGCTTCTTCTAAATAGGCGCCTTTGGAAACCACATTAGCTCCTTCAAGCCAGCAGAATATGCTGAGCAGCATGCTTCCTTGATCTTCACTTTCAGATGCTGAAATACTTTAACTCTATGGCTCATCCGAAAGTGTTGGTTTAATGAGAACAGTAACAGTAACAAACAGTAGATGTCAAGTTGGAATGCTTAGCACAGACCAGAAACAAAGTTTTACTGATATCTCTCAATAAAACAGTTCATTATTGAAAGTTGTCTTTAAAGCAGAATTCTGATATTGAAACCATATTTTTCTCATTCCCTTGTGCTTCCTATGGAAAAAAATCAGCCCCAGAGGTATAAAACAGAACAGTCCTCGAGAGCCAAGTATCCCCTCCACCAAAGGGAATGAGAAAATGAAACAGGAAAGAGAAAAAGATATCATTAGTCATAGTGTACAGGTTTGTGCTCTATAGATAGAAAAAAAGAAATTAGCAAGCCTGTCAATGAAAGGCAAAGCAGGGCTAAATGGAGGACAAGAAGGAGAAAAGAGACTCACTATCATCATCACCTACCAAAGCCAGCATGAGTGTACTTTCAAGGTCTGGTAATGTTACTTACATGGTCCTTTCTCTATTCTCCAGCACTGTCAAGAATAGTGCCTTCCAGCTCATTAATTATCCTAACTGTTAATAAAACTGTATGCATCTGTAGTGGACTAAGTTGGCAAAGTATTTTAAATGCAATGTGGCATTTTAAGTCCCTGAAGGCTCTTAAGCCTCCTGAAGTTATTAGAGAGATAATATTACATAATCCCATTTTACAGATAGAAAGGCAGATGCAAAGGGGCTGTACCCATCTGTGAGACGAAAGGGGTGTAGCTGAGCTTTTCACTCCCAAAGTCCTATAAGCCTATGAGAAGTACACAGATACTGACAGATAACATTAGAGCTCAGGGTTTGTGATTCCAAGATCTCACTTCCCTCAGAATATCACAACAGCAACTAATATATATGGCTCCTGTGGGTTGCCAATATTCAAATAATCAGTAGAATGCACAAGCAATAATTTTACCTCTTACTGATGATAAGAAAGTACGTTAATGTATCACAGTTTCTCAGAAACATCCTTATAAGAATCAGTTACACTTGCTGGTGTATATGGGGGAAACCTCAGTTTTCCTCTGGTTTTTCTCTCACACTACTGCCCCACTCACAACACCTCTGATGCCAGATGTGTAGGCGTCTTTCCCTACAAGGATCAATTCTCTGTGATACCAGCTGGGTGTCCTACAATTTAGCTCAGTTCTGACACTGTCTACCTGAAGATGGCATCAGATCCCACAGATTAAGAATTCCATCCCACAGGACGGCCTCCCTCCCCCAATCACAAGTCCAGGTTGTCACCCGTGCTTCTGACCAATGAGTTATATACATCAGACATTCCCACCAGCTCCACCTTGGGTTCAATTAATTTGCTAGAGTGGCTCACAAAACTCAGGAAAGCAGTTTACTCGCTCTTTACCAGTTTATTATAAAGGGATATGATAATGGATATAGATAAACACCCAAATGGAAGAGGTGTGTAGAGCAAATTATGTGGGAGTTCCCATGCCCTCTCCGGGCACACCACCCTCCCAGAACCTCCACCTGTTCATCAATCTGGAAGCTCACCAAACCTTTTGAGATTTTTATGGAGGCTTCAGCATTGTAGGCATGATCAATTGTTAACTCCATTTCCAGTCCCTTTCCCCTCTCTGGAGAATGGAAGATAGGGACTGAAAATTCCAGGCTTCTCCTAATGGCTTGGACTTTGTGGTGATCACCCGGGAAATTCCAAAGGATTTAAGAACTCTGTGTCAGGAACCAGAGTCAAAGACCAAATATTAGAACAAAAGGTGCTCCTAGTGCTCTTATAACAAATGGAATTAAAAGGGCTTTTAGGGACTCTGTGTCAGGAACAGGGGGCAGAGGCCAATATATATTTTTTCCATTATCTCACAAGGTATATGCAAAAACACTAATAAATAAAGTGCTGATTAAGACTGTCTCAGGGGCTTCCCTGGTGGCGCAGTGGTTGAGAATCTGCCTGCCAATGCAGGGGACACGGGTTCAAGCCCTGGTCTGGGAAGATCCCACATGCCGCAGAGCAACTGGGCCCGTGAGCCATAATTACTGAGCCTGCGCGTCTGGAGCCTGTGCTCCGCAACAAGAGAGGCTGCGATAATGAGAGGCCCGCGCACCGCGATGAAGAGTGGTCCCCACTTGCCACAACTAGAGAAAGCCCTCGCACAGAAACGAAAACCCAACACAGCCATAAATAAATAAAAATTAAAAAAAAAAAAAAAAAAAAGACTGTCTCAGGTAACAGAGAGCCCATTATTCTTTAATTTTCACATTTAGGTATTGTTATGCAATTAGGGATCTCAGAAAACTAGCTCTAGAAACTTATATCATCCAAAGTTTTTCTGAAATTATGTACATGACGGATTTTAACTTTGATTAATCCTCTTAGATAAAAATATACAACATGGTTCCTTCCTTTTCCCTTCCCTTCCCCATTAGATTGTCTTTCGGTATTTGATTACAACACTGTTGCACAAACCACCCCTCCAGGTGGTTTACCAACCTGATTTTTTATTCAGAGGCAGATGAGAAATGTAATAGTAACACGTACAATATTCTCCAAATTGACCTTATCTCTAATTTCAGGACTAATAAGATCATTCACACACATTAGATTATTTTCAGACATCTTGCCTCTATGCTGATTCCAAAGTTATAGGTTTAATACCTGTGCCATAGTCATTGTTATAATCTATGGTAAGTACAAGTTTCCTATTGCTGCTATAACAGATTACCACAAACTTAATAGCTTAAAACAACTGTATTTTAAAGTTCTAAGGTCAGAGCTTGACGTAATAGGTTTAGTGGATGTCTTAGTCCATTTGGGCTGCTATAACAAAATACCACAGATGGAGTAGTTTACCAATGAAGAAAATTTATTTCTCACAGTTCTGGAGGCTGGAAGCTAAAGTCTGGGGCCCTCTTCTGGGTTGCAGACTTCTCATTGTATCCTCACATGGTGAAGTGTCTAGGGAGCTCTGTGGGGTCTCTTTTATAAGGCACTAACCCCATTCATAAGGGCTTCATTCTCATGACCTAATCATCTCCCAAAGGTCCTACCTCTTGTTACCATCACATTGGGCATCAGTATTTCAACATATGAATTCTATGGGGACACAAACATTCAGACCATAGAAGTAGGCTCAAATCAAGATGTCAGCAGGGCTACATTCTTTTTGAAGGCTATAGGGGAAAATCCATTTCCTTGGCTTTTCCAGCTTCTAGAGGTTGCCTCCATTCCTTAGTTCATGGCCCCCTTCTCTATCTTCAAATCCAGAGGTGTAGCATCTTCAAATCTCTCTCTAACTCTAACCCTCAGTCTCCTGCCTCTTTATTTCACTTGTGATTGTACCCTTATGATTATTTGGGCCAACCTAGATCATCCAGGATAATCTCTCCATCTCAAAATCCTTAACTTAATCACATCAGCACAATTCCTTTCACCATATAAACTAACATATCCACAGTTCTGGGGATTGAAATATGACTTCTTTTGGAGATCATTATTCTACCAATCACAGTAACAAGGAAAATCGGTGAGAGAATCTTAGCGGATCATCTACACTATTTAAGAAAGAAATCAGACTACTTTGGGCAAGTTTGTATCATTATGTTCTTTAGAAATGGTAATGCTTCCTATATTCCCAGTCACTTCAAATAGTTAACCATCTTCTACAAAAGTCTTAACTTATTCCCAAAGCAGTAACATGAAACATAGAGAGACCATGTCTTTACATGGGTCTTAAAATGTACAGCCTTAACCCAGCAAACCTTAACTTCTGTTTTTCAAAAGTCAAATGCATGACTAAAATCATTGCTCTGCCATATAATCAAAGGTCTTAGGACAGAAACTAAAGTCTTTTACTGTGATTCTATGCATTGTCCACAGAACTGGGAAGTAACCTCTGCAGAAGAAAAGTATCAGAGTTACAAAGAACAAAGATTATCTGCTTTACTTTCCACACTCAGGCAGGTAAGAGAATCTATTCTGGCCTTAAAGTTCCCCAGAGGTTTCTAATTTTTCTGAAATGAACACTAGGGGTGTGTGTGTGTGTGTGTGTGTGTGTGTGTAGTTAGTTTGTTTAAAAGATCTCGAGAGGAGAAAAAATAATTTACCTCAGTAACCTTTCAAATAGGAAATTGTTTTGATTTTCCTTACACTGACTAATCTCTATGTGGCTGTCAGAGGATACTATTTAAGTAGAAGGCAAGAAAAAGAAGTCAGAAACCCATCTTGCTCTTGCTCAGAATAGCAATAGAAAAAGAGGAGAAAATACTAGGACAGTTTTTACCAGTCTCTTCTTCCTGATACAGAAAATTTCAGCTTAAGGCAGAATGAATTTTAATCCCTTTACCAATTTCATTCATGTCCAAAAGTATTTTAACAAAATCTTGAAAAACGTACACATGATATGTTCAATGAAATATACATAGACATAAGTATAACTCTTATTCTTAATGGCATAGACATAGTTCTTATCCTAAATGTCTATATTCTTAGAATCAGAGATAAGGTGTATGTATGGCTGAGATTGGGACTCTGGACTCCTAAAACAGGTTTCATTACCTACTATCTATATGACCTTGGGCAAAGGACTTGACCTTTCTCGACTTTGTTTCCCTGTATGTAAAGTGTAGATAATAACAGTACCTATCTCACAGGGTTGTTGTGAAGTGCTTAGTGCAATGCCCGGTACCTACCAATAGCACAATAAATGTTAGCCATTATTATAATCTAAAAGTTATGCCAGAATTTGAAAGAGATATATCCCAAATAAACATCCATCTGAACCCCAAACTCAGTCCTAGGATATGAAAAAAGTTAAGGACATGCATATGAATCAGCGGGTAATTAGTCGAATTTTTGTTCAAGTCTTATTTTGGCTTTGCTGGGCCACCTCCCTTCAATTTATCCTTCTCATTGAGAAATCTGCTGAGAAGAACTTTTATCAAATATTTCATTGCTTTTATGCCATGAGTAGAAGAAATTGATAAGGCATAAAATAATTGAGAGCTGCTTTGTTTTTCCTAAGGAATTAACCCTTAAACATCTTAGGATTGCAAAACAACCACCAACCCCTGGGCATTGTTTGATTCCAGAAAATCAAGCAAAACCAGGGTTTTATTGACTTACACTCTGGTGTGGTCTCAGAACAAAATTAATTTCCAAATGCAACAAAACTGTAGGAAAGAGGCCAGGCATATGGAAGGAGATCAATAAATATTGTTACATGAAGGACAGGAAAGAGGCAGAGAGAGAGGAAGGTACAGGGAGAGAGAGAGAAGGAGGGAGGAAGGAAGGAAAGGAGGGTTGACTCCTGTTCTCTAGAGACAGAGGATGATTCATGGCCAATCTTGGCCCTTCTTGCTCATTCACACTCCACCTTTTCCAGCCTCGCCCTTCCCACTCACACACACACACACACACACACACACAATCCAATCCAGAGTCTAGTCTTAAATTCATGGGTCCTCCAGAAATTGATCTTGGATGTGTGACCCATGCCCACACAAGCCGTTCAAGTTTCTACGTTTGAACTTGAATTGCTCTGCCGAAATTAACTTCCTCTGTAACAAAGATCTAAATCTATCTCTCCAGCAAGCAGTCCCTGACTTAGCAATGGGCCATTCACACAAATGGCTGTCATCACTCTTGTCCTATGCTCTATTTTACTGGAACATAAAAGCAGTCCAGAAAACACTTATGTGCTCGTAGAGAACCTATTGGTTTGGAAGAAAGGGTGGAAAGAAGTTATAAAAAGGTAGAGGTAGTATTAGTGACTCTCACCCTGGGAACAAACAGATTCCCAAGTAAAATTAATCTGGGCTAGCCAGTCCTCTTCTGCCTGATATCATTATTAAACCTGCCTGCTTGTGTGTCGTCTCACCTTGTTCTTTTGCCTAAAAGTCTATAAATTAGATATTAATTTGGGTTATTAAGCATTCTCCTTAGCAATGCAAATGCTTCCCAAAAAGCTACTATGCTTTCAGCCGTGAACATACTCAGTTTGAGCTAACTCAATCAGATTGGCTTCCTCCTAGCTCCTGGAAAGCATTTAAATTAAAGAGTTTTGCAAAGACACCAATTCAAAAAGATACATGTGTCCCAATATTCAGAGCAGCATTACTTACAATTGCCAAGCTATGGAAGCAACCTAAGTGTCCATCAACAAATGAATGAATAAAGAAGATATGGGGTGTGTGTGTGTGTGTGTGTGTGTGTGTGTGTATACACACACACACACACACACACACAATGGAACATTATTCAGCCATAAAAATAGAATGAGATTTTGCCACTTGCAACAGCATGGATGGACCTGGGGGGTATTATGCTAAGTGAAATAAGTCGGACAGAGAAAGACAATTACTCTAGGTTATCACTTATATGTGGAATATAAAAAATATAACAAAACAGAAACAGACACACATATAGAGAACAAACTAGTGGTTACCAGTGGGGAAAGGGAAAGGGGGAGGGGCAAGATAGGGATAGAGAATTAGGAGGTACAAACTACTATGTATAAAATGGATAAGCTACAAAGATATATTGTACAGCACAGGAAAAATGGCCGATATTTTATAGTAACTTTACACGGAGTATAATCTATAAAAATATTGAATCACTGTGTCATATACCTGAAATTAATCTACAATTGCAAATCAACTATACTTCAATAAAAAGTTTTTTTAAAAAAAGAGTTTCGATTCTGGAGAAAATCTGAAGGTAATTTAGGGGCATCGAGAACGTTTTTTCATTTATTTATCTGTTTATTCGTTCATTCAAACGTACTGAATGCTTCCAGGCGCCAGGCCCTGTTCCAGGCACTGGAGCCCTCAGTGGCTAAGGGTGGCCATGCTGGTGGGGGGCGGGCAGCATTGGTGTGCCACAATGCAGGGCTTCGGACAGAATGAGGGTAACAGAGTCTGTAATGGGAATTCCTGAGAGGTCAAAAAAAATGTTAAATTGAGGTAAGGGACGGAAATGGAAGGGTGACTGACAAATGTTATCTATTTGAAAAGTTTGTCTCACCATGGAAAGAGAGAAAAATACTTTGTCCTTTCTTCCTTGAATAGCCCACTGTTTCCAGGACACAAAACATAACAGAAATTGTATAAGATTTAGCCATCCTCTGGTCTTATGATAAAAATTCATTCCGAGCGGGAAAGAGACTTACTATTAATTTTATACCCTTTTAAGGTGTTTTAAGACTTGACCTACTTGCATTGAAAACAACCCTACAGTTATACTACTCCAGAACCATGATGATCGTGAGCTCCTTTCTGATATCAGTACTGATGATAACCTCAGAAATTACTAAAGAATACGAGGCTGAATCTCGAATGCTAAACACTGGAGGGTCCTATTCGTGTTGCATGACACTTGCTGTTAAGTTGTTTTCCTTACTGACTCATTCTCGTGTATCATTTGTGCCCTCCACGCACCTGCCTCTAGCTTGCTTCCTATCCTAATTTGCTGCTCTACTCCAGACAGTCTAACCTCTGCGAATTGTGTGTGAAACAGGAATAAATGGGAAGTCTGAGAAATTCTCCTGCAAGAAAAGTACATGAGTTTTAATGAATGAACTTTGTGACATTTATTTTAATGTTCAAATATTTTCTTACATCATTTCTCTGCTTTGTTCTGGGCAACTGAGGATGTCAGATAAACGACCTCCAGTTAGAAAGTACCATGTTGCAATTTACCATCATGAAATCTGAAGGGAAGCTCATAGTGGAAGAACTGATTCATTTGAGCAGTGATCATGATATATTTTGTGTTATTAAAAAAAAAAAATTCTTACCTGCCTTTGCTGTATTCAACTGCTTTTGCTGTATTCCCATTCTCCCATTAATAAGTGACAACTGATCTTTAGGAACAGGCAACATCAGTGAAGTCAAAGGACAAAAGCCAGTCTTCCACTCATAGGTTAAAAAAAAGGCCAATACACACCTCATATTATATTTGAGGTGTACAGAGAGAGTTTCTCTTTCCAAAATACGTTTCTTATCTAATTGCTGATTCTTTGTTAAAGCTCTGTCTGGCTTAAAGTTTCTTACTTCTTGTTATTAGGCAAATGTTCTTGCGATACTTTTGTTTTCCATATTAAAAAGTACAATAATCCCCTTAGCAGTTCCCTTAGCAATGCAAATGCTTCCCCAAAGGCAATGGGCTTTCAGTCTCGAACAGATTCATTTTGAATTAGCTCGATCAGATTGCTTTCCTCCTAACTCCTGGAAAGCACTTGAATTAAAGAGATATTTGAATCTGGAAAATATATATTTTTTAATTTATACATGAACCTTCCCTCCTGTGTGGAAAGACTGTAAACTATCTCTCCAAATCCTTCTCCCCTTCTTACACAGAAATAAAATTGTAGCAACCGTGTGACTGGCTAGATAGACTATATTTCCTACTTCCCTTGCAGTTAGGTGTGACGGCAGGACACAGCGGGCAGAAGTGATACGCTTTTTCCTGGACAGTGTCTTCAGACAGCCGGAAGACCTTCTCCACACTCTCCCCTTCCTTCCGAAAGCAAACAGGACACAGTGGAGACCCAGCATGCCCTGGGAGATGAAGTTCACGAGATCAAAGAAACTTGGGTCCTGAGTGTCCTTGTGAAGCAGAGCTGCCTAGCAAACTAGCTGCTCTCAAGTGTTCCATGGGAATGAAACAAATGATTATTTTGTTTGAGCTATTGTATTTGAAGGTCTTTTTGTTGGAGCAGTTTAGTTTTATTCTAACAAATACATCTAGAAGCAGCTACATTGTTTAGTTCTCCCTCTCCTATTGCTTCAACTTTACGCTGACTCCTTCCAGCTCCCAGGATTTATAGTGTAAAGCATTTTTACATGCTAAGAATACTTAATATTAAAAAATAACCATCTCTCAACTCTATATCCTCTACCATCTCCCACTCTATCTTTCTTCTTTCTGTCTTTGCCAGACCTCTTCAAAATATTGTTTAAACTCACTGTCTTTTCTTCTTCCATTTTTATTTAAGCATATTATCTGGCTCTGACTCCACCACGATCTTAAGGCTAAATCTTTATTATCTCATTTGTATGGCCATCCCTACCTGTTCATCTCACTTAGAGCTCACCTTCTGTGACATCCACCATCCTTATTCCTCTGTTTCCCTGGCTACTTCTTCCCAGGCTCCTGGGAGATTCGGATCCCTCCCCCTCTCCTTACATGTTAGGATAACTCACTCAGGACTGTGTCCCAGGCCCTCCTCTTTTGCCATTCTTCACTTCATACTCCTCCTACTTGATTTCCCCCCTCTAGTAGCTCTCAAATGGGTAGCTCCAGTCCAGATCTCTCTCCTGAACTTCCGGCCCTTCAGGCAATTGTCAACCATCCTCTGAATGTCCCAATGGTCCTTCAATTCCAGTATGTCTGAACACAAACTCCTTATCTCCCTGTCCCAGTGAATCACAACATGCTGAATCTCCCAATTATTTTTTGACTGTTTACTTCTCTCCATCTCTAATAAGACTATCTTAATTCAGACAGTACTTTAGAGTGATTTAAAAGACCATCTGAGTTCAAATCTCAGTTACACCACTAACTAACTAACTAACTAACTGTGTGACACTGGGAATATGTCTAAACCTCTCTGTACCTCAGTTTTCTCTTGTGTAATATGGGGACAAAAATAGTATCTGCCATATGATCCTAGGATTAAATGAGTTATATATATATAAAGTACTTAGAACAGTGTCTATCACACGTAACTGCTACTTAAGTGTTAGCCATCATTATCTCTTATCATAATAACCTCCTAATTTAATCTTTCTCAACAATTTTTTCTCCCACTCCAACAGTAACTTTAAGAATCAGTTTCTGAGAATTCCCTGGTGGTCTAGCTGTTAGGATTCGGTGCTTTCACTGCCGTGGCCTGGGTTCAGTCCTTGATTAGGGAACTGAGATCCCACAAGCTACATGGCGTGGCCAAAAAAAAAGATTCAATTTCTTCTTAATCTTTGACTGGCTTCCCATTGCCTTAGGATAAGATCCTAAGGGTAATTCCTTGACATGACTTAAAAGGCCCCTCACAATCTGACCCTACTGGCCTCTCTAGCTTCCCCCATCCTGTCCTACCCCTGCACTCTGTGCTCTTACCATTTTGGCCCCGTTCAGGCTCCTGTAACCCCTGGTACTTTCCAAGGCATGACAGTTAACACTAAGTGCTTGTGTCCACTTGTCTTCTCTCTGCTCCTCATCTCATTTAACCAGGAATTGAATGCAGATCGGAATTGTTTAACTAAGAAATGCCTCTGCAACAATGTAGTGCTTGTGCCCTGTTGTATTTTGTATTTAACAGAACTGATTCCCAACTGCTACCCTATTGGTCCTTTTGTGTATATGTGCCATGCAGAATCCTTGCCCTCTGCATTTAGAAATTTTTCTTATGCTGTGATATTCTCTAAGGATATCACTTGCATTTTGAGTGCTGGATCTTGGATGCTTGGCTCTTATATTCTGCATTTCAAACTAAAGATCACTTCCTATTTTACATTTAGAAACAATTCCAAGGATAGAGTACCCTTGCTTTAGCAGGCTCTGGGATAACCATGATCCTACCCTGACTGGTCTTAGGATATTGTGTGTATATGTGGCAGGTGGAAGAGATATTTGAGCCACAAAGCCCAAGCGATTATCCCCCTCTCTCAGCTCCAAAGTGTATAGAAAACTCTGGGGTCAAATTTCTAAGCGTAAATGCCCTCCTCAGCCTTTCATCATCCCTGAGCTGTCTGGGAATGGGTTTGGTCAGGCTGTTTAAGAGTCACACTCTCCTTCCCTCTTCCACACTGTAGGCTACTCATCATGCCTTTGTGGAGTCACCTGTTCTTTGGTTTCTGTGTTCCCTTGTAATCCCCTCCTCTGCCACTGACTGCGCCTAATACTTTGAGTTCCGGTTCCAAAGATACAACATTTCCATAACGTTCATTTGAAGTAATATTTGTATGCAGCTTTAAAGTTTTCAGATAAAGCTCTTCCATATGCTTTATCTCATTTAATATAAAAGGCTGCATGGCACTGCAGCCAGAGAGCATGCTGTGGAACCCCGAGTTCATAATCCCCGCTCAGCCGTTTACTGGCTGTGTGACCTTGGCTGAGCCCAGGCTAGGTTGAAAGCAGTAGCTAAACCCTCTATTTCAGTTCATACCCCATAACTAAGACAGCCTTGGCTTCATATCAGAGTTTGTAGAAGAGATTAGGTTCAAGAATCCTAATACTTGAAAGGCTCAAAATCAGAAGTTATCTCTGACTCTTCCCTCTCCCCACCTTCCCATACCAATTACGAAGTCTGAGTGACTCTTCTACTTTTATGCTTCTTTTATCTCCCCTTCACAGGTCTCCCTATGTCTCCCATTCCCTCTTCCCAATTCAACTTCTCACTGCCAAGAGAGTGAGGGTTATGAAAAAGTATAAGACACCTTGCAGTCTTGTAATTCATTTGAGAAGAGGGCGTTGTGCTTTCATGGGAAAACAAACTGTGTGAGGCAATAAATATAAACAAGAAGGGCAATGGAAAATCAGAGGAGAGAAATCACATCCAGCTCAGGCTGTCAGGGAATATGTAAGGGAGGACATGATTGATCTGAGCCCTGCTTTCATTCATTCATTCATTCATTCATTCGTAAATGTTGATCCAACAAATGCTTACTGAGCACCCACTTTGGTACTAGGAATACATCTTCACTCTTCAATGCAAATCAAATACAATACTTCATGTATGCAGTAAGTTTTTAAGATCCTTGAGACTGAAAATTTTATTACAAATAAAAGTCACTACCTATACTAAGAACACCAGTAAAATTGTTAAACAACCACTGTATTATTTACAAGACAGTCACAAATCTAAAACTAGTAAGCATGATGTAAGAGAAAGAAAACTGCCACAGAGGCCAAAGGTGGCCAGCGCAGCTGACCTTGAGACTAAGGCCAGGGAGGATGTACCCCATTATTTAGGTCATTATATTTGCTTCAGTCTCGTTTGTTAATTAAAGAGTCACTCCTTGTTTCCCCCCTCAACTTACTTTATAACCAAGAAATCAAAGCTGAATGGAGGCTGACTGACATCAGCAGTTCCCTCTGGTTCATTAGTCCTGGGTGTTCACAGTCTGTTCTTATTGGCTGGTTTCAGGGCCATATCAGCTATTAAATATTTTGCAGATCACACTTGTATAGAGACATGAGTTAAAGTACTAAGATAGTGAATATCAAAAGAACATTCTGGCCTTCACCAAAACTGGGAATTTGTCTCCTGTTCTCCATGCCAGATGGGCCTCCTCACTGTTCCTTCTCTTGCTCTGTAAAATCAAGTTCTCTTCTCCTCTCCATCCCCCCACCAAACACAGTCACAGACAAAAATCTGAAGCTTAGTCAGATAAGGATAAACACTTGGTAACAATTAATGTCTCACATCTTCCAGGTGTCCTGTGTTTTAGGAAGGGACAGAGCCCTCCCAAAACAATAGCTATAGTAAGCTATTTATTGAATAAATGCTTATTGCATGAAGAGATCTACCGAAAGAACAATAAATCAACATCCTATAGGAGAATCTTCTGGGCAAGTAGCAGGTCTTTCCAGTGTCTGAAAATTATACACATAAGAGCTGCCTATTCAATCTACATTAAAAGCCAATTTTAACCAAAATCCCTTCTCATAGACTCTGTGAGGATGTGCCAAAATGAAAAATAATAATAATAATAATAATGTAGGGCCAATTTCCTTCACATATTCTCTAGCTGTGAAACTGCACTTGTAAAACATAGCATAAAAGGAAGGCTTCACCTCTCTGACTCTCCACCTAAAGAAGAGCTCCAGAATAGCCACGGATTTGTTTCCTGTATTTTTTGTTGTTCCTAGGTTCTAAATCCAATTCAAATACTGTTTGAGCCTCGTTTGCCAGAAATAATTTTAATGGCAGTCTCTTCAGTTTGACTCACAAACAAGAACAAAACGAGGCCAGTGCAGCTAATGTTGCATCAGGAACATAAGCTGTAGCAAGAACCCCATGGGTTCACTTCAGGGTGGGGCAGAAGGGGAGGGAAGGCTGACCGTGGAGGCCACGGGCTGGGATCTTGGCTTGAATCTTGGCTGGTACAAACTGGTAAAATGGGCCACGGCGGTGACAGAGACTCCAATTTCCTATTTGCAAGGGCAGACTGCTCTCCAGAGGAAAACGTAAGCAATTTTGCAGCTGCTTGGGCTCCTTCTGAAGTCCCATAGTGGTACCCAAGACACCCACCCATTATAAAATGTCACCCCACCCCTGCCATCACTCTTAATCTCCCAGCCCTGCTTAACATTTCTTGGTGAGTACTCCTTATCTCTTATCTGTTCATTGTCTACCTCCTCCCATCAAAGTGTAAACTCCATAAGAACAGAGACCATTTAGTTCACTGCTGTAGAGCCAATGCTTGAAACATAGTAGATTCTTTGATAAGTGTTTTTTAGTTGAAATGAACAGAAAGCACATTACCTATGGCACTGATACAGTGCCTTGTATTCTTGGGTAAGACCTCTCTTTTCATCAAAAATAAAGCAACCTCTTTTCCACTACCACCAAAGAATTTGACTTTGCTTAGCTAGCCCACTACTACTTATTTTTTCTAATTTTTATTGAAGTATAGTTGGTCTACAATGTTGTGTTAATTTCAGGTGTACAGCAAAGTGATTCAGATGTGCATATATATATATACATAGATGTATATATAGATAAATAGAGAGATGTATATATAGATAGATACACACACACATTCTTTTTCAGATTCTTTTCCATTACAGGTTACCACAAGACACTGAATATAGTTCCCTGTGCTATACAGTAGGTCCTTGTTGGTTATCTATTTTATATATAGTAGTGTGTATCTGTTAATCCCAAACTCTTTATACACTTCTTGGGAAAAGCTCTGAAGAAGGAGACTTTGTTCAGGAGCCTATCTTTACGCATTAGGTCACCTCCCCACTTACCTGTACCCTGGAATCAGATTTTCTCTTTGCTTTTTATACATATTTTGTTTCTTTCCCCACATTCATCTCCTTTCAAGACTACAGAGCAAAAGAAAAGGCAGAGGAAGGAGGGTAGCTTAAATCAGAAATGGTGCTACTTGACTCTACCCATCAAGCCTGCCCTGTTAACTTCTGTGGTACCAAGATGGCATGATTTTGTGACAGAATCAGACACCACCCATTCCATTCTCCATTATCACACCTAGATTGAATTAATTAAACTGTTACGGGAAAAGCTGTCTCCAGAAGTTTGGGTGTCTGATCTCTGGACTCGTTTCAGATGTCCTCAAAGAGCCTTGATTTCTTTACCTCTAAAATGAAAGCGTCGGACTTCCCTGGTGGCGCAGGGGTTAAGAATCCGCCTGCCAATGCAGGGGACACGGGTTTGAGCCCTGGTTCGGGAAGATCTCACATGCCACGGAGCAACTAAGCGCCATAACTACTGAGCCTGAGCCCTAGACCCCGAGAGCCACAACTACTGAGCCTGAGTGCCACTACTGAGCCAGAGCGCCACACTACGGAAGCCCGCGCACCTAAAGCCTGTGTTCCGCGACAGGAGAAGCCTCCGCAAAGAGAAGCCCGCGCACCGCAACGAAGAGTAGCCCCCGCTCAGCGCAACAAGAGAAAGCCCCTGCGCAGCAACGAAGACCCAACGCAGCCATAAATAAATAAATAAATAAATACATTTATAAAATGAAAGCGTTGTTCTACCAGTAGTTCTCGGAGGGGCCATCCAGCTCTAACATATATAAGGGTTACCTGTATGGAAGTGAGACCGGAAAGTCGAAAACCAGCCTCAACTGAGTGGTGCCAGGCTTAATACTATGTTCGGGATGTCATAATGGGATCCGTTTGAAAATAATCTATCAGATTTTCACACTCTCTACCTAAGTCAATGTCATCCTAGAGCTAATTTGTGAACCTTGATAAAGTCTGGGCAGTAAGATCTTCAAAAATATTATTTCAGTGGAATCACTTTATATGGTAACTTTGAAAATGTCAACAGCAGGGGCCGAATGGAGGTGCTCAGGAGGTCCACGCATTTGCCATTTCAAAGGCTTAGCTCTCAGGGGAGGGGTGGGGGGCAGCCTGCTGAGCTCCATATTCTGTACAAACGTTTCCAGAAATATTTAGCAAATAATAGGGCTCCGCCTGGGGCCGTGTGTTCAAAGGCACCACATTGAGCCAAGGACCATGAAAGATGAGGATGCCAAGAGGAGGCCAGGATGCTGAAAGTGCTCTGGATTTCAGATTGGGTACCTGCTTCCTCTGTAGGACTTCCAAACACACACAGGCAGGGGAAACCGCAGAAGCCCATCTTAAAGGGAAAGTGTTTCATGCTTGCCAGAAGAAAATAACGTCATGGTCAATGTCTGAGTAATATTCAATAGCCTTCCACCATGCAGCACGTCTGTGAAACAGTCTGACAACTTGAGAAAGGAGGCCAGAATTCACTGCTTGCCAGACTAACACCCATCAGTTTGAAAAGCTCTGAAATCCTTCCTGACTTGATGCAAGAAAACTGGTTATGGTTAAAGTGACAGTAGTCTTTTTTCTCCTGCATTTTATATCTAAAGACATTAGTTTTTAGCTCTGAATTTGACCAGAAATTCAAAAGCAAACAGATAAAATTAAGACATAATAATTTCAATTAATTTTATGAGAGGAGAGATAGCATATGGTGTTTATCCACCTTAAATTCTCTAAAGAGTGAAACACATAAAAATACTATTGGACTTTATAAGTAATAATAATGAAAACATACATTAATTCATATATGTTCCACGTACCTTTTGATAACATACAATGTTCTAGCCAAGCAATGTCCAAGTTTTGAGGACCTTTAAATGTCTGAGATCAAATTCCTGTCATCAAGAAGCTTGTAAACTAGTGCAAGAGAAAGGCATGTACACAAAAAAGTAGTAAACAATGCAGTAAATACCATAGAGGTAAAAAAAAACAGAAGTATATGGTTGGAGCCAGAGGAAGGAGTCGCTTTCCAACACTGCAGGAAGACAGTGGAGGTGTGCGATAGCTTCACTACACCTGTTGAAACCCACACCTAAAAGATCAGTGAAGGTAAATATTCCTGTTCAACCTTAGACAGCAGCAGCGAAAGAAAGGTTTTTTGTTGTGAAAACTCCTCAAACGTTTTTCTTTCAGTTCCATATTTTTGGAGGTGAAGTTCTTTATTTTGCTCCCCTCTCCCAGGAAACCTTGTATACCACTTTTTAGTCATCTTTTAAAAGAAAGCCTTTCGAAATACGAGTGTTAACATCTGAGAAACCCCCCTGGGCCTGTGGGAAGCTTCCCGCTAAAAAGTCTCTCATGCGCTTTTGCTTTTTACTGACCTCTAGTGGGCATGTGTTGCTATGGCATTGAAAACCAAAAAATTTATACCTAGGATCATAATCCTCCAAATTGCGTTCAATGAATTCCATCACCTATCTTGCCCTCTTCTGCCTGCATACTTACTTCTTCCACTCTCTTTTTATGTAACTGTAAGCACAAACTTGGATCCAATGCAAGGTCATGATGTACAAAATACCCCTCCACACATGGAAGTACAAATAAGAAACCTTTTCCACATAGTGCTGATTTCAAAATTATCTTACACGAGACAGTGGACCTTAATGGCAATTATCAGAGCAGGGAGTCCCATGGGGTTTCAGCCAAAAATTGTAAAAAATTCTTTCTTTTGATACATCTTCCTTCCCAAACAACGAACTTCCCTACCCATCCTTATCTTGTCCGAAAGAAAATTACATTCAGCCCAAGTTTCAGCTCAAGAGTTTATTGCCAAACAAAAAAATGCTCCTTGTGATTTGTGAGGCAATAGAAAGGGGAAAACTCCCTCATCTATACCCACCAGACAGCAACTCCTTTGTTCCTCTGTACCATTTCTCCTGAACTGCTTTCCATAAAGAAGAAATAAACTTGATCTAGTAAGGCATTAATAGATTTGATTAGATTTGTATGGCAAATGGCTGGGTCATTGTGTCAGCTAGGGTATTCTAAATGTTAATGCGCGGGCTGCTCGCCATTCAACAGATTGGAAACTGAGACAAGACTATGATAAACACCTCAGTGTCACAACTTCGCACCATAATACTTGGAACCTGAAAATAGATAGGACCCTTAAAATAATGGTAATTAATACAATACTTTTTTAAACTGGAGGGAAAAAAAAAGAGTATATGTAGGAATCACAGGACTCAGGTCAACCAAATGGTAGAAAAATAAATCTACTGTGATAAGACTGGGACCACTTCCTGTAGGACCAATGGGTTCCAGGTAACATCAAGCCCCCTAGTTCATATCTGCCATGTGAAAGAAGGCTCTAATTTTGAAATAGCACGTATCAAATTCTGTAAGTCTCTCTCTCTCTCTCTCTCTCTCTCACTCCCTCTCTGCATGTGTACATATATATGCCTTTCCTTCTGTTTGGCTGGTACTTTAAGCATAGTTTAGTCTAGCCTATTGGGTAATCCCAAAGTGGTCCCAGCCTAGAACGTAGTTTCCCCTCAGCAGTCTAATTACAACTGAATAAGTCCTGACATAGCAAAGAAGGGCTGCATTGTGGGTACATAAGAAATTAAATCAAAATTTAGGAGAGTTTTGCCCCAGGGATTTTGCCATTCAACAAAAAAGCTGACAGCAAACTTTTGTCCGTCTGAGGTCAAGCATAGTTCTGCTCCCACCTTTGGAGATGTAACAACAGATAAATGTTCCCAAATAGATATCAGATAACCTTTATATGGGTATAACATTTTTAGTCCACTATTTAAAAATCCACTGCAGTTACAGCAATTTTGATCTGTGGAAGGAAGAACTGCATTTTAACTAAGGGTATTAGCAAATTAAACCTGAGAAAGCCTTTGTAAAGATGTTAGGTCCCAGAGCTACTCACCCTTTGAAAGATCATTGAGTAATTATGGCTCATTATGTTGAAAGGAAGGCCATTTGGTGAATGGCTTAGAAGGAAAGAGACCCCTCTGGCTGATTTTGGGAGATCAGCTCGGTGCTTTGTGACCACCAAGAGGGGTGGGATAGGGAGGGTGGGAGGGAGGGAGACGCAAGAGGGAAGAGATATGGGGATATATGTATATGTATAGCTGATTCACTTTGTTATACAGCAGAAACTAACACACCATTGTAAAGCAATTATACTCCAATAAAGATGTTAAAAAAAAAATTATGTGAATCTAAAGTCCTGCAAAAGAGGTCAAGAGATTCATAATCCATTTGCTTCTCTTTTGGCTTTGGAAGCGAAGAATATAGCGTATTCTCTTCAACTCCCAAAGACCCTCCTATTATATTTCATTATATCAACATTTATGCTCAATGCAGATAACCCAAGTCTTCTCTCAGGGCCACTGTTGGATTATCCAATAGCTAAACTAGCAATAGGCTTAAAGTCCAAGCAAAGCAAGAGCACCAATGGGAGAGAGAGAGAGATTTTTATGAATTCACATAGAATATGTGATATTTCAAAATAAGGACCAATAGAGTTATCATGGGGAAAAAACAGAACTTTGTTGAACATCCTTACACATCATCATTATTATCATTATTACTATTATTATTATTATTTTGAGCAGCAGTACAGCATAACAGTTAAGAGCATGAACTCTAGAGTCAGTCTACCTAGGATTGCATCCCAGCTCTACCATGAACTATAAAATGGGCATAAAAATAGTGCCTACACATAGGTTTGCTATGAGAAGTGAATGAATTAATGTATGAAGAGCACTTAGCAGAGTGTTTGACACTCAATAAATGCTGTGCAAGTTTGCTATTACTATTATTCTGCAGTTCATATACTGTTTTTTTAATTTCAGTACAAAAGGGTGGGGAGGGGGCATAGCCTCAAAATCTTGCTTTGCTCAGAGCTTCTAAAGTCAGACACTGCCTTGCCCAGGGTAATGACAGATTCTGACTCTACATACAGTGAACATTTCCATGAAATCCATTGAAGTTAAAGGAAAAATTCTTAAAATCACAAAGATTTTTCAGCTCTAATGTGCCTAACCAGACCCAAGGGGAAAGTCATACACTTTAATAGGACAATAATTAATATTTATAGTACAAAAACAGAGCAGCTTCACCCTGAACCTTATTTAGGGGTATCTGCTGGAATCTCTATCAAAAACTGTGTTTCTGGGGCTTCCCTTGTGGTGCAGTGGTTGAGAATCTGCCTGCCAATGCAGGGGACACGGGTTCGAGCCCTGGTCTGGGAAGATCCCACATGCCGCGGAGCAACTAGGCCCGTGAGCCACAACTACTGAGCCTGCGTGTCTGGAGCCTGTGCTCCGCAACAAGAGAGGCCGCGATAGTAAGAGGCCCGCGCATCGCGATGAAGAGTGGCCCCCACTTGCCGCAACTAGAGAAAGCCCTCGCACAGAAACGAAGACCCAACACAGCCAAAAATAAATAATAAATAAAAAATAAAAAAAATAAAAACTGTGTTTCTGTCACTTAACAGTGGACAAATCATAGGCCAGCTAAGGACAGTGAAACCGCTCCCTCTTATGAACAGACTTTTTAAATCCTGTGCCCAAGGGGCTATTTCCACTGCTTCTTGCTATGGAATTATTTAGGAGGAAGAAACCTGGCCCCTGGAGAACTATTTCCTCTTGGGTAATTAACCGATACAGAGATGATTGGAGACCATCAGGTGTGGATTGACTCTTGGCCTATAGCCAGACCAGGTGAAATTTAAAGTGAGCCTCTCCACAGTTCCCTTGTTGGTGTTGAACACAAATGGAATTTGGGATATCAAAGCCAGCACTGCCTTCCAAGACTTGACATCAATAATTTAAGGCTAGAAATTCACTCTTGCTTTGTGATAACAGTGAGCAGAACAATTGTTCTGCCCAACGATGCCCAAAAAAGCCCTTAAAGACCTTTTTGCCTCTGCCTCAGCTGCCCCTGCTTGAGAATAAATCTATCCTTCCATCAGTTTTATCCTATTTCTGCCCTGAAGACTCTTTCAAAACAAGCCTATTCCTTCTTTCCTCTTCAAATGAAGATACCTATCCTTAGAAAGACACCGTAGTCCTTTTGGCCATTTCTGACATAGCTTGTTGTTGAGTCCTTCAGCCAGCTCTGGCTCACTCTCTTTGGAACAAGTTCTAATGTGTTTGTGTTTTTCTAAAAGTATGATCCTTTGATCCGAATGTGACACTCTAAGGATAAGTAAAGGGAAACACTCTACTCTCATTATATGTCATAGATTTCTAAAAACCCCGACTTTGCTTGAATTGACATTTTTTAAACCATTTACATGTAAAGTTTAACTGTTGATTAAAATTCCAAGATCCTTTTAGAAATTCTGATGCTCCTGTCCTTAATGCTGATGTTTTCAGTAACGATGGGGATTTCTTTAATCCAATTTCTGAAAGCCCAAATTCTAGAAACCAGTTTTGAAAACCCAGATTACTTCCACGACATTCTGAACCTCAGTTTCATCTTAAAGTGGGATTATACTTTCTCCTTTCAGAGGTGTATTAATTTGTTAGGGCTGCCATAACAAAGTACCACAAACTGGGTGGCTTAAACAATAGAAACTAATTTTCTCACAGTTCTGAAGACCAGAAGTCCAAGATCAAGGTGTTGACAGTGTTGGTTTCTTTTGAGGCCTCTCTCTGTGGCTTGTAGATAGTCATCGTCTCCCTGTGTCTTCACATGGTCATCCCTCCGAGTATGTCTGTGTCCTAGTCTCCTCTTCTCATAAGGACACCAGTCACATTGGATTAGAGCCCACCCTAATGCCCTCATTTAACCTTAATTACTTCTTTAAAGACCCTATCTCCAAATACAGTCACATTCTGAGAAACTGGGGGTTAGAACATCAACATATAAATTTGAGGGGGGGAGACATAACTCAGCCAATAACAAAGGTGATTGCGTAATGAAAGGAAATAGTGCTGGAGTCGCATGGAGTGAGTCCTCCATAAATGCTTGTCAAATGCCTGAATCAGATGAAGGACCTCCTTCCCCAACCCTTGAAAAACTCTTCCCTAAGTTGTTTTGTTTCTTGTTGTTGTTGTTTGAGGGTAGGGATCAAATCCTAATTATTCTTAAATCCCCACAAAGAAGTTCCACAGACTCATACAAATAGTTGATCACGAAGTCCCTCTTAAATGGAATTGAAATAAATTTAATTGGATCAACTAAATGTTTTCCTTGCCAAAGGAAACTAAGAGCCGTTACAAAGACCCCATTCCTATCCATATTCCAATTCTTTTTTGCTTCCATTACATTTATTTTCCATTCTTTCCTCTTTCACTGCCCCTACTGCTGTTCCTCCTTGTCATGTCCTACAACAGAGCAAACTTATCAAACATCTCCCCATCTTCTAACCTCTTTGTAGCTGTTGCTTTTCTCCTTCCCCATGCACTTTCCAGGATGTTGAGTTGCTCTGTGTTGATGATCAGTGGCTAATTTCCTTTTTATCAGGAATAAAGGAACCCATAATTGCCTCTTGCAATACCACTGGCATAATCCTGACACTAACACATCACAATGAACAGGAGGCCCATTAATAAACATGCAGTGCTGTGAAGAATTTCACTGATCCCTCTCCAGGTCATTAAATCTATACATGTTTGATGGTAATAAAGGAGAAATGCGGAATGATAATGGCAGCTGTAGGAGGCTGCTGCTCTCCTATTCTGCCTTAACCACAAGACAGGAAATGATCCATGTATTTTTTAAAATATGTATATATTCTACTCATTATTACTAATTTCGAATGCCTATGCATATTTCACAGGTAACTGGTTCATAAATAAAACTCAGGCTGAGATTTCAGCATTAAATTCTTTCAACTTGAAGTAGGAACATGGAATCCAGGTTGATTAAACAAGAAGGAGTGATGTGCTCTAACGAAAAGTTTTTGTGTTGGGGAGACTTGGAGGGCAGGTGCTAATCAAAACCCATTTAGGTTTGTCACTTTTTATGGTATAAATAAAGGATGTTGCCCTATGTTGATAAGCAAAGTCAGATTCTAATTCCAGAACAAATCATCAAGCCAATAAAGATAAAACAGCCTTACAAGTTTATTCTTTAAAGCTAAAAATCAAAGGAATAATTCATATCATATAAGACAGGTCAAAATTACTTTAGACATTCTATTTCTATTTCTTATCTCACAGATAAAGTCAAACATAGACCATATATCAGAAAATAGAATGTTTAAAATACCTAATGTTAAAAATCAGCAAATTCTATCATATCCTACAGTGGGGGCTTGCATCGAACCAAGACAGACAAAAACACTGCAGTAAACCTTTGACCAATTGAACAGTCAATGTTTGTGATTCATATACCCTTCAGCAATCACAGAATTACATGATTTACAGTAATTTTTAGTTTTGCTGAGACTGAATTTGAATCACATCTCTCCCCACCCTTCCCCTACCACAAGTCTAATAGGATGAAATAAATCACAGAACTGGTAAATTTACCTGGCCACTTGACATTTGTTCATTTTTCAGCACTGATGTTCTTTTTCTCTTCTCCCACTTATAGCAACTCTCACAAAATAATTCTTTTTAAAAAGATGATGACTTGTTGGGAGATAGGGGAGTGTGGCTTATATCAGATCTGACCCTGAAGAGAAAACCAAATGATAAGGGTAACAATGGAGTGTTGAGAAAAATGTAACACTTGCCAGTAAATTGCAATTTTGATGGACTACGCTTAATCTGAGTAAAGTCTGAATTTGGTTGAAGACTGACATGAATGTGCTCACTCTGACCTTTATTTCAAATCCAAAAAGATGAAATCTGAAACTATTTGAGTGAAAGCTTGAGTGGGAACAAAGGTGATTTACCCAAGTTAGAGAGAACAGTGGCGGTTTCCTCTGAAGCCAGATCTCCTGGATTTGTTCCAAGATCCATTACTTTTTTATTGGGAGGGCTATCGTAATACTGTGAGCACATCTCCTGTGTCTCTGCCTGTGGCTTTCTCTGGCCATCAGAGCATTCTCAGCCAAAAAATGCCAGAGAGGTAACATGCTCAGGAGCAACTGTCAACTAATGAAGGACAGAATATCATGGGTAACTATACTAGCTGCTTTCCCCTCAGTGGGACGATTCTAGGTGTGCCCCAGTTTCCTAAAAAGTTCCCTGCAGGACTAAAACCTGGTTGTGCCCAAAATAGTAACCTGCTCATGAATACAATCTTGTTTGGCTTTCCTCCTTTCCCTGTCTCACTTCCCTGGTCCCTCACCATATTTCCTAAGATCTCCCCTGAAATAAAATACATACTCCCAGATCCTTGTCTTGGGATCTGCTTTTGGAGCAAATCTAAACTGAAGTACATAAGTTTCCCAGCTTTGGGAAATCCCATATTCTCTTTCTCCCCCACAGCACAATACTTGCTGTGAAAGGCTCTTGGTCAATCCCAAGGTTCTATTTTTCTCAGAGGGTGAACTTTATATTCACTCTCATCTATGCGACTAAATCACAAGTCCATACCTCTAGTTCAAAGGTATCTTTGCGGGGAGTCTAAACAGAACCTAACCAAAGGTTGGCATAAAATTTAGTTTTTATTGCCTCCTCTTCAAGAATTAGGCATCTACAAATGGTTATCAAAGAGCCCCATCCTTTCTCTTTCTATGTCTTATCAGTAGAATAATGATGGATGTGAATTGGGGTAACATAATAAATGGGTGTTTGGCCATTGTGTATGTATTTTAAAGGTAAACACTGGTCCTAATGGTTCCTCTCTCTAAACCTAAAAACAATGTTTGTGTCTCTAAAACAGGGGTACTAGCAGTACCCACCTGAAAGAATTGATCTGAGGGTTGAAGAACTGATGTGGTCATCTAAGGTTGATATTGGCAATGTCTATCAAATTGAAGGCTCTCAAAAGATGCTATGTCATTAATATTATTATTGGAAGGGAGAAATCGGGTTTGAGAGGATTGTTTAACCACTTCAGTTATTTTTATTACATTTTTTGTTAAGAATTGCCACACTACTAATTCTATGTTTTTCTGTAGTTATCAGTTGTAATATTTCTCTTCCACTTCTAATTTTATTTGAGTATTTTTTTTCTTAGCCTAGCTAAACGTTTGTCAGCTTTATCTTTTTGAACAACTAGCCCTTACTTTTGTTGTTCTTTTCTACTGGTTTTCCAGTCTCTATTTCATTTATTTCTGCTCCTATTTTTATTATTTCCTTCCTTCTGCTAACTTTGGGCTTAGTTTGTTCTTATTTTTTTACTTCCTTGAGGTGTAAACTTAGGTTGTTTATTTGAGAACTTTCTAATTTCTTAATATATATGTTCATTCCTAAAAACTTTCCTCTCAGAACTGCTTTTGCTGCATCCCGCAATATTTGATGTGTTGTATTTTCATTTGTTTTGAAATAATTTATTTCCCTTCTGATTTCTTCTTTGACCCAATGATTGTTTAGAAGTGTGTTGTTTAGTTTTTATGTATTTGTAGACTTTCTCACTTTCCTCTTGTTGATTTCTAGTTTCATAGCCTGTGGTTAGAAAAGATAGTTGGTATGATTTCAATCTTCTTAAATTTGCTAAGATTTGCTTTTTGGCCTATCATAGGGTCTATGCTGGAGAGTATTCCATGTGCACTTGAAAAGAATGTGTATTCTGTGGATGTTGACTGGAATATGTCCATTAAGTCTATTTGTCCTAAAGTGTGGTTCAATTGCAATGCTTCCTTGTTGATTTTCTGTCTAGACGATCTATCCATTGCTGACAGTGGAGTATTGAAGTCCCCTAAACTTACTGTACTGTTGTCTATTTATCTTTTAAAATCTTTTATTAATTGTTTACTATATCATGGTGCTTGGGTGTTGAAAGCATACATATTTATGATTGTTATATCTTCTTGATGTATTGACACCTTTATCATTATATAATAACCGTTTTTGTCTCTTATTACCCTGCTTGGCTTGAGGTCTATTTTATCTAATATAAGTATGGCTATGCTCTCCCTCTTTTTGTTTTCATTTGGTTGGAATATCATCTTCCATTCCTTCACTTTGAGCCTACGTGTATCTTTAGACCTGAAATGAGTCTTCTGTGGGCAACATATAGTTGGGTCTTGTTTTCTTAATCTATCCAGCCACTCTGCAACTTTCAATTGGTGAGTTCAATTCACTAACATTTAGCATGATTATTGATATGTAAGATTTACTACTGCCATATTATCTTTTGTCTTACTTTGCCTTCCATTGTTTTGCTTTCCTTCTGTTTCTGTCATCCTTTGTAAGTTGGTGGTTTTCCATAGTGATTTGCTCAGTGTTTCCTTTTTTTATGTTTTGTGTCTCTGCTCTAGGTTTTTGCTTTGTAGTTACCATGAGGTTTACATAAAACATCTTGTGAGGGCTTCCCTGGTGGCCCAGTGGTTGAGAATCTGCCTGCCCATGCAGGGGACACGGGTTCGAGCCCTGGTCTGGGAAGATCCCACATGCCGCGGAGCTACTAGGCCCGTGAGCCACAACTACTGAGCCTGCGCGTCTGGAGCCTGTGCTCCGCAACGGGAGAGGTCACGACAGTGAGAGGCCCGCACACCGCGATGAAGAGTGGCCCCCGCTTGCCGCAACTAGAGAAAGCCCTTGCACAGAAACTAAGACCCAACACAGCCAAAAATAAATTAATTAATTAATTAAATTAAAAAAAAAAAAGTAAAAAGAATCACTCTCACAGAAAACAAAAAAATTAAAAAAAAAAAAAAAAAAACATCTTGTGAAAGAAAAATGTTGCCTGCCATATCAGTAAACAAACGATGTTGCAGCCATCAAGCCACTACAGCTGCCCCTGTGGTGAGCCCTGACAGCACTCAGGATGGAGACAGACACGCTGCCCGCTGCCAAGGCCTCAGCCACTGCAGCCGCCTCCAGCGTTGCACCCTGAGGGGACTCAGGAAACTGGCTCTAGACAGCTAAGGTGCATATCGAAGGAATGATTTCAATGAGTCCAGACTCCTGCATCTTCCCATTCACAGAAAAGCACTAAATTCCTTAACTTGAGATGTCCAGCTTTCTTTAATTAATAGTAATCTTTTGATGTTCTGACTACCTGGTTTTTGTTGCAAAACTCCTATATTTCCTGGCTCCTCCCTTACCTTTTTGGAGCAGTCCCTCACAGCTATCTGAGAGGCTGCCTCCTGCACTTTAAGTTCTCAGAAAGTCCACCAAATAGAACATAATCCTCAACTTTTAGGTTGTGCATTTTTGTTTCAGCTGAAAATCTCATAGATAAAATAGACCTTTTTCTGCTGATAGCAATTTCTCTTCATTCACCTATAAAGTTTCCATCCTTTTACTCTTCCCCTTTTATATTTTTGATGTCACAAATTATCTTTTTATGCTGTAATTTTGTTACCAAGTTGTAGTAGCTATTGTTATTTTTAATGCTCTTTTCCTTTAACCTTTTTGCTATAGTTAAGAGTTTAATATACTCTTCATAAAAAGTTACAGTATTCTGACTGATGACATTACATTAATTAGAGTTTTGTGTACTTTCATCTTTTCATTTCAGCTTGAAGAACTCCTTTCAACATTTCTTGTAGGCAAGACTAGTGGTGGTAAACTCCCTCAGCTTTTGTTTATCTGGGAAAGCTTTATTTCTCCTTCATATCTCCTTCATATCTTCATATCATATCTGAAGGATAACTTGGCTGGATATAGTATTCTTAGCTGGCAGTTTTTATCTTCCAATATTTTAAACATGTCATCCTACTTTTTCCTGGCTTGTAGAGTTTTTGCTGAGAAATCTGCTGATAGACTTTGTAGGTTACTGTCTTTTTTCCCCTGGATGTCTTTAAAATTCTTTATTATTGACCTTCAGTAGTTTTAATATAATGTGTGTTGGAGAAGGTCTTTTTGCATTGAGATAATAAGGTGTTCTATTAGCTTTGTGGACATGTATATCCAGTTTCCTTCCCCAGGTTTAGAAAGTTCTCAGCTATTATTTCTCTAAATATGCTCTCTACTCCCTTCTACCCCTCTTCTCCTTCTGGGATACCCATTATTCTTATGTTGACTTTTCTACTGGAGTCAGATTCTTCTCATAGGCTTTCTTCATATTTTAAAAATCTTAGTTCTCTCTCTTATTCTACCTGAATCATTTCTATATTTCTATCTTCAAGCTCACTAATTCTCTCTTCCTTATGATCTGCTCTGTTTCCAGTGCATTCTAATGTATGCTTCATCTCATTTATTGAGTTTTTCAGCTTCAGAATTTCTGTTTGGTTCTTTTTTAGAATTTTAATCTCTTTGGTAGAGTAATCCTCCTGTTCATTAATTTTATTCCTGAGATCATTGTATTGTCATTCTGAGTTTTCTTGTAGCTCATTGGATTTCTTCATAACAGCTGTTTTAAATTCTTTATCAGTTAGAGCACAATAATCCATGTCTTTGGGTTTGCTTGCTGGAAAACGGTCATTTTCTTTTAATGATACTGTATTACCATGATTTTTTATAGTGTTTGATAAAAAGTGCCTCTGTTGCTGCAGTTGAAGTAGCAAACACCTCTCTTATTTAGGCAAAGATTTGTTTACTTTGATTCTAACAATTCAACCAGTTGGTACTTAGGAGACTTCCTTTTGTTTTTCAGAAGGTGGTGCTATAATCAAACGTTTGGTTCTTTTAGGAAAGGTGACTTACTGCTAAGGTTGGGAGCATGCACATAAAAAAAGTGTAGCAGCAGAGCAGGCGGAGGTGTGTACTTAGCACTTGGGGCTTCAGTTATGCCTATGACCTAGTAGGGGGCTCCTCAAGTTGGGGGATTCCGAAGGTCCATGGATGGTCGTCTTACCTCCAGAGGCAAACAGCAAAAGACATTTATCTTCAGTTCTCCCTATCTGCCTATTTCCCTTTTTTTCCCTCCCGCAGTCAATGAGGTCTCTCCTCAGAGAGAGCAACTGGTCCCTCCAGCTGCAGCACACATGGCCAGGCAGATCCCCCACTCACCACCTTCACCCTCCAACTCCTCTGCCAGGAAAGCCCTGCTGCCTCACTGCCACACCAGCCATAGCCTTCTCTGTCATCGCCGCCTCTGCCACCACTAATTCCCCTGACACTTTCCTGGCTCTGCCACCACCTTCACAGTCCAATCCTTCCACTTTCAGGTGCACAGATGGATGAATCCCTAGGATGTCCTGGTATGCTGTGCAGAGGCACTGGTTTTTTTTTTTTTTTTTCAGTTATGGATGCCTAATCAGTTGTAATCAAAGGGGAGAGAAAAAAACTCACACCAACATAATGCTAACATCACTCTTCAAGACAGGTTCCTTCACACTGCAATGTTTCTAAAATCTGGATATAATCATATATATAATGTGTATATTTTTATATGCTTAAATGTCTTTTGTTTTCCTGAAAAGCTTGTTTTAAATTGATGTTGCATCTGATAATCAATAGCATCTTAAAACTGAGCATTAAAAATATTTTAATGTAAAAAATACCCCCAAAATGAGTATTATAGTACATGCTATTAGTGCTGTTGACCAGGGAGCCCAAGAAAGTTTTGTGATATATCACTGACAAATATGAAGTTTCTACTATTCTTGAGGTATGATTGTGTCACCGACATCACAACTCCATGTGTGCTGACTAATGTTTTAAACCAAAAAATTCACACTTCAAGAAACAGACATGATGTGGAATATTAGCCTGTATCTACACATAAATTTCAGTAACTGCGTTATTTTATAACCCATTTGTGGGAAGATGTTTATTTGGCACGTAAGCAGAAGCTCATGTTTCAGTGAATCTAGTGTCTGCAATCTCCCTGTCAATAGCAAATAATAAGGTTAAGATTTTTTCCTTTAATATGTTGAAATTTTTTATAAGCCATCACTGTTTATACCTGATTTACTTGATAACTGGTGAGGACCCTGGTTAAATTAAATTACTTAAAAAACAAAGTACATGTGTAATCAGCTAGACTGACAAAACTCAAGGATCTATACTTACTTTGAAAAACATTAAAGAAGGATAATACTTCATCATGTAATCACAGCCACATATTCTCAAAAATAAACACTATGTGAACAGCTGTTCTATTCCAAATATGCCTATAGATCAACAAACCTCCTATTGTTTATTAAAAGTTGTTTCCATTTCTTTTATGTGTTTAAACTATGTTTTTTAAAAGCTGTTTCTATTTGTCTTATGTGTTTAAACTATGTTTACAGTTGGAAGAATTGTCCCTAAAAAAAAAAAGACTGAACAAGACAACTAAGTCTTTGTAGCTCTCAGCTTCCTTGACTTTGAATATAAAGTTCTTTTCAGTGCATAAGTCTTATGAACAGGTAGTAAGGAAAAGTGGTGAGTTCCTCGGGGAAAGGAAAACAGTTAGATATGGAAAGTGTTAGAAACAGGGTAAGAATAGTCTAACTGAACAAACTCCAGTCATAGGAAAATCAAGGGAAGTATCACTATCTTATTACAAGGAGAGTTTCTAAGAAAACTCAGAAGGATCACTAAGGAAATTGACCAAATTCTGCTTCTGCAGTTATGGTTAATCTCTAAAAATGAGCAGTCAAACTGATGTGACAACTTTTGACCTTTCTCCATCCAAATACACGCTAATAGCTTTGAACACCAAAGTAAAGTCAGGACCAAATTGCCTGAGTTTGAATCCTGACTATGCCACTTTCTAGCTGTGTGACCTTAGGAGAATTACTCTGCTTTTCTCTGCCTCAGTTTCTTTATTTGTAAAATTGATACAAGTATATTATCTATCTCATAAGGTTGAAATTGATTAAATAAATCAACATATGTTAATGCTTTCACTGGTGCCTGACACATTCAAAGCAATTAGGTTTTCTATTGTTAAATGTATAGATGTTTTATTCCTTTACATTCTTATATAAATGTATAGATGTTTTATTCATATATATATATATATATATATATATATATATATATATATATATATATATATATATATATACATATAGCATGGTCATATCTTAAAGTATTAATCTAATTGTATTTTGGGCATTTCCGTACCCGTTTCTTTTCTTACCTGAAGCCAAAGTGCTCCTTTTTCTCATCAAACACACTAAAGAGATTCAAGTAAGCACTTAGTACAAGTGCCAGAGGAGAATTCTATATCGCATATAAAGTACCTCCAAAGGACTAGCTAAGACTGGGCAGTAGAGAAAAGAAGGAGAGTGTTTCAAAGAGGAAATGAAGAAGGGACCAGAGGGATGAGAAGTCCAAAGTAGGAAGAAGACCAAGAACATTCATCACAGATCAACAAAAAGCAAAGAGGGAGAGCCTCTGAAGACAGACTGTTTTCCATCATGGACCACCCCTTTATTGTCCCATGAGGCCCCTATCATGGACCCCACACTTTAGAGGACCCCTCTCTGGCCCTCTTTCAGCTGTGCACCCCTCAGCAGGGAAGGCAACTATGAACACAATGGGAAAAAGCCCACATGGAGCCTGGACCCCTTCCCTTTTTTATAACATATTCCAGAGACCTCATTGTCCCTAAGCTGCTTGCAGGACCTATACCCGCATCTTCCTGGGGTGCTGCCACTGGTATGGTCAGTCCTAGACAAAAGGGGTGGCCACAGGGAAGGTGCTGGCATGGATATGCTCAGAGCCTGGATTTGCAGGCTAAGGTGTCAATAGAAGTGTACATGAAGCTCCTCACAATGCAGGATGGAGCTGGGAGTGGGGAGAGAACGTGGGGCCAGCTGCAGACCAGGGCTTGGGGATATATCTTCTCAGCCGGCAGGATTCTGGTATGGAACTCCACTATGTGGGAATTCTAAATTAGAATCTGGCCTTCCACGTCATATTGAAGGTATATTTGTCAAGATAATATGGTAGAAGAATGGATAAAGAATATATATATATATATTATATATATAATAGTTGCAGACTCCTTTTTTAAGGAGTCTTAAACTCCTTTCTTAAAAAAGAAAGAAGAGGAGACTACCTTCAACATGGTGGAAGAGTAACATGTGGAGATCACCTTCCTCCCCACAAATACATCAGAAATACATCTACATGTGGAACAACTCCTACAGAACACCTACTGAACGCTGGCAGAAGACCTCAGACTTCCCAAAAGACAAGAAACTTCCCATGTACCTGGGTAGGGCAAAAGAAAAAACAGACACAAAAGAATAGGGATGGGACCTGCACCACTGGGAGGGAGCTGTGAAGGAGGAAAAGATTCCACATACTAGGAAGCACCTTCACTGGTGGAGACAGGGGGTGGTGGGGCGGAAGCTTCAGAGACACGGAGGAGAGCACAGCAACAGGGGTGTGGAGGGCAAAGTCGAGAGATTCCCGCACAGAGGATCGGTGCCAACCAGCACTCACCAGCCCGAGAGGCTTGTCTGCTCACCCGCCGGGGCGGGCAGGGGCTGGGAGCTGAGGCTCTGGTTTCGGAGGTCAGATCCCAAGGAGAGAACTGGGGTTGGCTGTGGGAACACAGCCTGAAGGGGCTACAGCTGGCCAGGAGGGAGTCCAGGAAAAAGTCTGGACCTGCCTAAGAGGCAAGAGACCATTGTTTCGGTTGTGCGAGGAGAGGGGATTCAGAGCGCCGTGTAAACGAGCTCCAGAGAAGGGCACGAGCCATGGCTATCAGAGACAGGTGTGAAACACTAAGACTGCTGCTGCAGCCAACAAGAAGCCTGTGTGCAAGCACAGGTCACTATCCACACCTCCCCACTGGGAGCCTGTGCAGCCTGCCACTGTCAGGGTCCCATGATCCAGGGACAATTTCCCCAGGAGAACACACGGCGCACCACAGGCTGCTGCAATGTCACGCTGGCCTCTGCCACTGCAGGCTTGCCCCACATTCCGTATCCCTCCCACCCCCCCCCCAGCCTGAGTGAGCCAGAGCCCCCTAATCAGCTGCTACTTTAACCCCATCCTGTCTGGGAGGGAACGGACACCCTCAGGTTACCTACACTCAGAGGCGGGGCCAAATCCAAAGCTGAACTCCAAAAGCTGTGCAAACAAAGAAGAGAAAGGGAAATTTCTCCATGCAGCCTCAGGATCAGCAGATTAAAACCCCACAATCAACCTGATGTACCCTGCCTCTGTGGAATACCTGAATACATAACAAATCATCCCAAAATTGAGGCGGTGAACTTTGGGAGCAATGATATATTTTTTTTTCCTTTTTCTCTTTTTGTGAGTGTGTACGTGTATGCTTCTTTGTGTGATTTTGTCTATATAACTTTGCTTTTACCATTTATCCTAGGGTTCTATCTGTCTGTTATTTTTGGTTTTTGGTTTTTGGTTTTTGGGTTTTTTAGTATAGCTTTTAGTGCTTCTTATCATTGGTGGATTTGTTTTTTGGTTTGGTTGCTCTCTTCCTTCTTTCTTTCTTTCTTTTTATTCTCTTTTTTATCTTTTTAATTTTTTTATTTTTAATAATTCTTTTAATTTTTATTTTAATAACTTCATTTTCTTGCTTGCTTGCTTGCTTCATTTTTTTTTTTCCTCACTTTTCTTCTGACCCATGTGGCTGACAGAATGTTGGTGCTCCGGCCAGGTGTCAGGCCTGTGCCTCTGAGGGGGGAGAGTGGAGTACAGGACATTGGTCCACCAGAGACCACCCGGCTCCACGTAATATCAAACTGCGAAAGCTCTCCCAGAGATCTCCTTCTCAACACAAAGACCCAGCTACACTCAACGACCAGCAAGCTACAGTGCTGGACACCCTAAGCCAAACAACTAGCATGACAGGAACACAGCCCCACTCATTAGCAGAGAAGCTGCCTAAAATTATGATAAGGTCACAGACACCCCAAAACACACCACCGGATGTGGTCCTGCCCACCAGAAAGACAAGATCCAGCCTCATCCACCACAACACAGGCACTAGTCCCCTCCACCAGGAAGCCTACACAACCCACTGAACCAACCCTAGCCACTGGGGGTAGATGCCAAAAACAACAGGAACTACAAACCTGCAGCCTGCAAAAAGGAAACCCCAAACACAGTAAGTTAAGCAAAATGAGAAGACAGAGAAACACACAGCAGATGAAGGAGCAAGGTTAAAAACCCACCAGACCAGGGCTTCCCTGGTGGCGCAGTGGTTGAGAATCCGCCTGCCAATGCAGGGGACACGGGTTCAAGCCCTGGCCTGGGAAGATCCCACATGCTGCGGAGCAACTGGGCCCGTGAGCCACAACTACTGAGCCTGCGCGTCTGGAGCCTATGCTCCACAACAAGAGAGGCCGTGATAGTGAGAGGCCCATGCACTGTGATGAAAAGTGGCCCCCGCTCGCCGCAACTAGAGAAAGCCCTCGCACAGAAACGAAGACCCAACACAGCCAAAAATGAAAATAAATAAATTAATTAATTTAAAAAAAAAAACCCACCAGACCAAACAAATGAAGAAGAAATAGGCAGTCTACCTGAAAAAGAATTCAGAGTAATGATAATAAAGATGATCCAAAATCTTGGAAATAGAATGGAGAAAATGAAAGAAACGTTTAACAAGGACCTAGAAAAACTAAAGAGCAAACAAACAATGATGAACAACACAATAAATGAAACTAAAAATTCTCTAGAAGGAATCAGTAGCAGAATAACTGAGGCAGAAGGGATAAGTGACCTGGAAGATAAAATAGTGGAAATAACTACTGCAGAGCAGAATAAAGAGAAAAGAATGAAAAGAATTGAGGACAGTTTCAGGGACCTCTGGGACAACATTAAATGTAGCAACATTCGAATTATAGGGGTCCCAGAAAAAGAAGAGAAAAAGAAAGGGACTGAGAAAATATTTGAAGAGACTATAGTTGAAAACTTCCCTAATATGGGAAAGGAAATAGTTAATCAAGTCCAGGAAGCACAGAGAGTCCCAAACAGGATAAATCCAAGGAGAAACACACCAAGACACATATTAATCAAACTATCAAAAATTAAATACAAAGAAAAATATTAAAAGCAGCAAGGGGAAAACAACAAATAACATACAAGGGAATCTCCATAAGGTTAACAGCTGATCTATCAGCAGAAACTCTGCAAGCCAGAAGGGAGTGGCAGGACATATTTAAAGTGATGAAAGGGAAAAAGCTACAGCCAAGATTACTCTACCCAGCAAGAATCTCATTCAGACCCGACGGAGAAACTAAAACCTTTACAGACAAGCAAAAGCTAAGAGAATTCAGCACCACCAAACCAGCTTTACAACAAATGCTAAAAGAACTTCTCTAGGCAGGAAACACAAGAGGAGGAAAAGACCTACAATAACAAACCCAAAACAATTAAGGAAATGGTAATAGCAATACACATATCGATAACTACCTTAAAAGTAAATGGATTAAATGCTCCAACCAAAAGACACAGACTGGATGAATGCATACAAAAACAAGACCCATATATATGCTGTCTACAAGAGACCCACTTCAGACCTTGGGACACATACTGACTGAAAGTGAGGGGATGGAAAAAGATATTCCAGGTAAATGGAAATCAAAAGAAAGCTGGAGTAGCAATTCTCATAACAGACAAAACAGACTTTAAAATAAAGACTATTACAAGAGACAAAGAAGGACACTACAGAATGATCAAGGGATCAATCCAAGAAGAAGATATAACAATTGTAAATATTTATGCACCCAACATAGGAGCACCTCAATACATAAGGCAAATGATAACAGCCATAAAAGGGGAAAACGACAGTAACACAATCATAGTAGGGGACATTAACACCCCACTTTCCCCAATGGACAGATGATCCAAAATGAAAATAAATAAGGAAACACAAGCTTTAAATGATACATTAAACAAGATGGACTTAATTGATATTTATAGGACATTCCATACCCAAACAACAGAATACACTTTCTTCTCAAGTGCTCATGGAACACTCTCCAGGACAGATCATATCTTGGGTCACAAATTAAGCCTTGGTAAATTTACGAAAATAGAAATTGTATCAAGTATCTTTTCTGACCACAACGCTATGAGACTAGATATCAATTACAGGAAAAAATCTGCAAAAAATACAAACATATGGAGGCTAAACAATACACAACTTAATAAACAAGAGATCACTGAAGAAATCAAAGAGGAAATCAAAAAATACCTAGAAACAAATGACAATGAAAACACAACACTCAAAACCTATGGGTTGCAGCAAAAGCAGTTCCAAGAGGGAAGTTTATAGCAATACAATCCTACCTCAGGAAACAAGAAACATCTCAAATAAACAACCTAACCTTATATCTAAAGCAATTAGAGTAATTAGAGAAAGAAGAACAAAAAAACCCCCAAAGTTAGCAGAAGGAAAGAAATCATAAATATCAGATCAGAAATAAATGAAAAACAAATGAAGGCAAAGATCTATAAAGCTAAAAGCTGGTTCTTCAAGAAGATAAACAAAATTGATAAACCATTAGCCAGACTCAACAAGAAAAAAAGAGAGAAGACTCAAATCAATAGATTTAGAAATGAAAAAGGAGAGGTAACAATTGACACTACAGAAATACAAAGGATCATGAGAGATTACTACAAGCAACTATATGCCAATAAAATGGACAACCTGGAAGAAATGGACAAATTCTTGGAAAAGCACAACCTTCTGAGACTGAAACAGGAAGAAAAAGAAAATATAAACAGACCAATCACAAGCACTGAAATTGAGACTGTGATTTAAAATCTTCCAACTAACAAAAGCCCAGACCGGATGGCTTAACAGGTGAATTCTATCAAACATTTAGAGAAGAGCTAACACCCATCCTTCTCAAACAATTCCAAAACAGAGCAGAGGGAGGAACACTCCCCAACTCATCTACAAGGCCACTATCACCCTGATACCAAAACCAGACAAAGATGTCACGAAGAAAGAAAACTACAGGCTAATATCACTGATGAACATAGATGCAAAAATCCTTACCAAAATACTAGCAAACAGATTCCAACAGCACATTAAAAGGATCATACCCCATGATAAAGTAGGGTTTATCCCAGGAATGCAAGGATTCTTCAATATACGCAAATCAATCAATGTGATACACCATATTAACAAATTGAAGAATAAAAACCATATGATCATCTCAATAGATGCAGAAAAAGCTTTCAACAAAATTTAACACCCATTTATGATAAAAAACCCGCCAGAAAGTAGGCATGGAGGGAACCTACCTCAACATAATAAAGGCTATATATGACAAACCCACAGCCAACATCGTTCTCAATGGTGTAAAACTAAAACCATTTCCACTAAGATCAGGAACAAGACAAGGTTTCCCACTCTCACCAATATTATTCAACACAGTTTTGGAAGTTTTAGCCACAGCAATCAGAGAAGAAAAAGAAATAAAAGGAATCCAAATCGGAAAAGAAGAAATAAAGCTGTCACTGTTTGCAGATGACATGATACCATACAGAGAGAATCCTAAAGATGCTACCAGAAAACTGCTGGAGCTAATCAATGAATTTGGTAAAGTTGCAGGACACAAAATTAATGCACAGAAATCTCTTGAACTCCTATACGCTAATGATGAAAAATCTGAAAGAGAAATAAAGGCAACACTCCCATTTACCACTGCAACAAAAAGAATAAAATACCTAGGAATAAAACTACCTAAGGAGACAAAAGACCTGTACACAGAAAACTATAAGACACTGATGAAAGAAATTAAAGATGATACAAACAGTTGGAGAGATATACCATTTTCTTGGATTGGAAGAATCAACACTGTGAAAATGACTATACTACCCAAAGCAATCTACAGATTCAATGCAATCCCTATCAAACTACCAATGGCATTTTTCACAGAACTAGAACAAAAAATTTCACTATTTGTATGGAAACACAAAAGACCCCGAATCGCCAAAGCAATCTTGGGAAAGAAAAACGGAGCTGGAGGACTCAGGTTCCCTGACTTCAGACTATACTACAAAGCTACAGTAATCGAGACAGTATGGTACTGGCACAAAAACAGAAATATAGATCAGTGGAACAGGACTGAAAGCCCAGAGATAAACCCATGGACATATGGTCACCTTATTTTTGATAAAGGAGGCAAGAATATACAATGGAGAAAAGACAGCCTCTTCAATAAGTGGTGCTGGGAAAACTGGACAGCTACATGTAAAAGAATGAAATTAGAACACTCCCTAACACCATACACACACAAAAAAAAACTCAAAATGGATTAAAGACCTAAATGGAAGGCCAGACACTATAAAACTCTTAGAGGAAAACTTAGGCAGAAAACATAGGCAGAACATATGACATAAATCACAGCAAGATCCTTTTTGACCCACCTCCTAGAGAAATGGAAATAAAAACAAAAATAAACAAATGGGACCTAACAAAACTTAAAAGCTTTTGCACAGCAAAGGAAACCATAAACAAGATGAAAAGACAACCCTCAGAATGGGAGAAAACATTTGCAAATGAAGGAACTGACAAAGGATTAATCTCCAAAATTTACAAGCAGCTCATGCAGCTCAATATCAAAAAAACAAACAACCCAATCTACAAATGGGCAGAAGACCTAAATAGACATTTCTCCAAAGAAGATATACAGATTGCCAACAAACACATGAAAGAATGCTCAACATCACTAATCATTAGAGAAATGCAAATCAAAACTACAATGAGATATCACCTCACACCGGTCAGAATGGCCGTCATCAAAATATCTACAATCAATAAATGCTGGAGAGGATGTGGAGAAAAGGGAATCCTCTTGCATTGTTGGTGGGAATGTAAATTGATACAGCCACTATGGAGAACAGTATGGAGGTTCCTTAAAAAACTAAAAATAGATCTACCATACGACCCAGCAATCCCACTACTGGGCATATACCCAGAGAAAACCATAATTCAGAAATAGTCATGTACCACAATGTTCATTGCAGCTCTATTTACAGTAGCCAGGACATGGAAGCAAACCTAAGTGTCCATCGACAGATGAATGGATAAAGAAGATGTGGCACATATATACAGTGGAATATTAGTCAGCCATATAAAGAAACGAAATTGAGTTATTTGTAGTGAGGTGGATGGACCTAGAGTCTGTCATACAGAGTGAAGTAACTCAGAAAGAGAAAAACAAATACCATATGCTAACACATATATATGGAATCTAAAAAAAAAATGGTTATGAAGAACCTAGGGGCAGGACAGGAATAAAGACACAGACATTGAGAATGGACTTGAGGACATGGGGAGGGGGAAGGGTAAGCTGGGATGAAGTGAGAGAGTGACATGGACATATATACACTACCAAATGTAAAATAAATAGCTAGTGGGAAGCAACCACATAGCACAGGGATATCAACTTGGTGCTTTATGACTCCCTAGAGGGGTGGGATAGGAAGGGTGGGAGGCAGACACAAGACGGAGGAGATATGGGGATATATGTATATGTATAGCTGATTCAATTTGTTATGAAGTAGAAACTAACACACCATTGTAAAGCAATTATACTCCAATAAAGATGTTAAAAAAAAAAAGACACACCCCCAGATGGATAATGAAGTTAATTCAGGTCCTGATATGGGGAACAGGAAGCAATGCTATGGGCCAAACATAATAATAGAGCTACAAAAGCAGACGGATAGCAGTGACTTGGATGACGAGAGCCCTCGGCACATTATTGACCCTTTAAAGGGTCACGGAATGAACACTGGGGCTTCTGGAGACCTTCTCGGCTCTGTGGTTAAATCTGAAAGCAACAATAGTAATTCACCCTCGAGCACTGGTCACGTGCCAGGCAGTACCAAGAATGTTCTTGCACAGCTTGTTTAATCCCCAGAATTACCTACCCTAATAAAGTTATTATCCTCACTTTGCAGATGAGGAAACTGCTTAGAGGTTATAGAATGGGTGGAGGGTCAGAAATGGTAAGTGGCTGAGCTGGGCAAAGAAGACAGGTCTGGTTTGCACTAAAGTGCCTACTCTCAACCATTCCTAACACAGAAGGACATGTGCCCATGAAAACATCAACTTTGGCAACAGCCTTCTGAGTCATCTTTCCCTGTGTTCCCACTGGACAGATAAGAACACTGAATTCCACAACTAGAGGGTGACTTGGCCAGGTGATACAGTGATGGCGGCCCATCCCCCACTATTTCCATCACCCCACAACAAGGTCAGCAGGTCAGAGGGAGTGTAAAACCCACTCATGAGTTCCCATTGCACTTAGGGTAAAATCAGACCTCAGAACTGAAAGCTACATAATTCCCTGTCCCTGTACTAAGAAATACTAAGTCTGGGCAGACTTTCCTGTCCATGTTTAAGCAATACTGAGCATCAGCAAAGATAACTTAGCTACTTGCTCTAAAAAAGACCCGCTACTGGAAGAGAAATCTGTGAACCAATTGAAACAGACTAGGTATGAAGATGAACAGCAAGACTCACTTTAGGACCCTCTCTTTACTGTGTTCACAAATCCGAGGCATAAACAATTCCATGTCGTAGACTCTGCTTAATCCCAACTAATTCTCTGCCTGGTAAAACCAGCCTTAAAATCAGCAAGCCCAGGCCCTAAAATTCTATAAATAGTCTCCCCTGACCTTCACCTTCTGAGACATCGCTAAAACTCTGTCAAGGTTGTGTTCTCATTTATTGCAGTAGATCTAGTAAACATAGCTTTGCTTGAAAAGAATAAAAAAGAAAGAAAGAAAACTTGCCATTTGTGACAACATGGATGAACCTTGAGGGCATTATTCTAAGTGAAATAAACCAGACTCAAAAAGGCAAATACTGTAGGATCTCACCTGCATGTGGAATCTAAAAAAGCCAAACTCTTAGAAGCAGAGAGTAGATTGGTGCTTGCCAGGGGCTGGGGTAGCGGAAATGGGGAGATGTTGGTCAAAGGGTACAAACTTCCAGTTATAAGAGGATTAAGCTCTGGGAATCTAATGCACAGCATGGTGACTATAGTCAACAATATTGTATTGTATACTTGAAAGTTACTATGAGAGTAGATCTTAAATGTTCTCATCATAAGAACAACAAAAAAAAAATGGTAATTATGTGAGTTGAAGAATGTGTTAACTATCTTATTGTAGTAAATATTTTGCAATATATACATGTATCAAATCACATTGTACACCTTAAATTTACACAATATGTCAATAAAGCTGGAAAAAAGATAATATGATAGAATATATTTTATTTATCCTTTTGCCAAGTAATTTATAACTTTTAAATATTTAGACTTATAGTATATGAGCCTCCGTGTGTACTGTTGCTCTGGATCCCATAAATGTATTTAGGGTCATGCCTCATGAGTAGGGGGGAGATGGCCATGCCATTGTCACATGCACGTTTACAATTAACTATGGGATTTCTGCAACCTAATCAAAGCAGTCATATCACTAGACTTGAAGCCCCAAAAGGCAAATATCATATCTGTTTTACTCATTGCTATATACCAAGGGTTAGCAAAATATATCCCACAGGCCAAATCCAGCCTGCTGCCTGTTTTTGTACAGTCCATGAGCTAAAAGGTTTTTACATTTTTAAATGGTTGGAAAAAAATCAAAAGAATAATATTTCATGGCAACTAGAAATGACATTAAATTCAATTTTTAGTGTCTATAAATAAAGTTTATAAGCCACACTGATTTATTTGTGTATCATGCACGGCTGCTATCATGGTATAATGGCAGAGTTGAGCAATTATAGCCAGATATCTTATGACTCACTGCCTAATATTTGTTCCCTGGCCCTTCACAGAAAAAGTTGCAGACTCCTACTACATACCCAGTACTTTTTAGAATATCTGGTACATAAGGTGTTCAATAAATGTTTGTTAAAAGAATAAATTAAAGGATGAATGAATGTCATCTAGTAACAATTCATCTGAATCACTGTCAGATGTCATAACTGTAGCCCCTTCTCAGCGGGAAGGGCTGCAATTCACATAGAGTAGAATTAAATGTCATAACCACATGTTATAAGTGATATATAGTTTGAAATAAAACTTTGATTGAAAAAGTTGTTTGGTGCATTTGGAAATACAGAAAGTGACTCCAAGATGCCTCACAGTGTAGTAAAACTTTGATAAATTTACCAAGGTCCAGGGCTTAGTGACTTCATGAAGGCTGAGGTTCAAACTTGGTTGATCCTAAAGGGAACCAGAGAGAACCATCTCTCTCAGGAACAGGATGCAGGAGGCAGGAGTCCCATTTGTTAATTTATCTCATAAAATACAACTAGTATTCCCCCCAGAATCCTATCATATTCTCCCTCTAAGGAAGACCTACCTGGAAGAACAAATTATGAACATGGTATTAGCTGGTTCGATGGATTAGTGGCATCAGACTGGACTGCCTGTTGTACTTGTCTCCACAGAGTTGGAGGTGATTCCACATGACCCAAGCCTCCTTTTCTGTGGTCAGTGCTCAGGTGAAGATCACCAGCCCTTGCTGATGGATATTCCCCTTGTCTATGCTTCCATAGCTGACCTACCTCACCTTATGTGTGGCATATTCTTCATTACATACACGTGCTCATTCCATCACACTACAATCAATTCTAGGAGGCCTGGGACTCATTTTGACTTAAGTTGACTTTGCTTATTTCTACTATAATTTATTATATATGTGTTGATTTTATAAATTAACATGAGGTAGGAAATATTATTTTCCAAGTTCCAACAGAGGAATGAGAGACAGAAAAAACTCTCTACACTATACTGTCAAATAGGTATGTAACACACACACATACAGTAAGTGTGTATTTTCTACATATGACACATTTACCACATGTATACACATAGAACAAAAACTTGCTAATTTTAATTGCTCTAATATACATCTAAAAGAATATTTCGTTGCATTTGGCACTGAGGTTCTCAAGTGATTAATACTGGACTTATATAAAGTTGCAACAACTAACTTTCAAAAGGAAAACATATTAAAGCTACCATAAATGGTGTGCTAACAATTATAAAAAGCCATACATGGTTTTATAAGTAGCAAATTGCAATTAGAACACTAAATGATGATAAACTCATTGTGGGAGAAGACAAGGCATTTAAGCAATTACTTAAGTGCAGTGATGAGCTAAGTGTAGCTCCATATTTAAAAGCAGCCCACATGAAAAATAATTTTAAATAACTTCAGCTAAAATTCTCCCAGTGCTTTCTACATGCCACACAAATTATGTTCATTGCCTTTTATTTAATTTCACAGCTCTATGATATAACTACCATTTTCTTTATTTTTCCTGGTAAGAAAACTGAGGCAGTATTGTGAAAAGATTATACTTCAAGTGCTTGATTCAGACTATTTCAGTTTAAATTATGGCTCCACCACTTATAACTGTGTCATCTTAAGTAAGTTATTATCCTCTCTGTACTCTAAGTTTCTCATTGGTAAAATGAGATAATATTTGTAACTGCCTCAGAATGTTGTCGTTAAAGATAAAATTAGATAAAAAGATAAAATGGTGAAATAGTTAGTAGAACATCTGGCATGTAACACCTCCTTGAGAGACGTTTGATATTATTAGAAAAGTTAGATAACATCATGAGGTCATAAAACCTGCAAGTTACAGGAGCAAGACTAGGACCTGGGTCCATTTCATTCAAAACCCACGCTCTTAACCTCTAAACTCTAAGGCATTTGTTTACTGAACAACTGGTGAGGTTACATTAAATGATCCTAAGACCCCTGAAAGTCTATTCCTCTTCTTCAAAGATCTCAAGATCGTTTTCAGGTTTTTTCCCCACCTACTCCCCCTGCCAAATAAATGTCTGTTAGAGAAGAAGGAAAGTGACAAGGACATTCGTTTTCTATGGGTAGAGCAGACACTGCAAAAGGTAACCCGGCTTGAGGTGCCTGACTGCATCCTGCCTTAGAGAGTGATTGGCCTTGCAGCTAAGGGGGCCTTCACGGCAGGCGATTATCAGAGGGTACCAATGCAGGTAGAGCCGGAGCTGAAGGGGAGCTGCCACAGTGGAGTCAAGAGAGGACCACACACAGCACTAGTTGATTGAAAAACATTTTGCCCCTTTTCTGTAATTTTCCTCCCCACCTCCAAACCAACCCCCAGTACTCTCCCAAGCCCACACACCACCGAAGGGGCAAAGTGACAGACTGAGCTGGGGGAGGGGGCAGTGGGAGGAAGCAAAACAGATCATGCTCACTGCCTCAACGCACATGCCACCAGAGGTCAGGCCAGGGCTGGGAGAGGGAAACGGTGAGTCAGACGAGAGAGTGGATTTCTAACTTAGTCTGGACTGGATACTTTTATACCTTAGAGTAGCTGGAAAGTTATGGAGCAGGAAAGGGAGAATCAACCATCCAGGGGAAGGCACTAACTAAAGAAAAGCAAAACTGTTTCATGCTTGTACCCCACCAAATTCAGGCAATTTCATTAACTGATGGTATAATTATATAGTTTTATAAAACTATCAGTGTGTTTATTTGCTTAACGTTCATATCTCTCACTAGACTACAAGTTCCATGGGGGCAGGGTTTAGTCCCCCAGTAGCAGCCCAGCACTGACACACAGTACGCCTGTCATCAATATCTGTTGAAGAAATAAATGAATCTACAGACGTTAACTCTCCTGAATTTTCATTTTAAAATTCTTGATAACTCAGAATAACCCCCCAAAATGTGCTTTGTTGCATTCACATATGAAAGATACCCTAATGATCAGATTAATCGCTTAAAAAATTAGACTTTGAGGCATGAAAAAATTTTTGAAAAAAAAAGAGAGAGAGAGAGAAAGGAGAGAGAACCTTCTGCTGGGGGATTCCTTTCCTCTGGGAATGTTATTTTAAATATAAGTTTGCTATTCCTTGGAAGAAGAGGACTGTGGGAAAATAGCATAGGATCAATCTGATGGGAAAAAAAAGCCTCCAATAAGTAGCTGTTGCTTGTTCCAGAGAAAAGGCAGATGGGGTGGGAGGTGGAGGAAGTTACTTTTTCCTGTACTTTCCTCTTCTCATTATAATGTCTCTCAAGGTGATTTCATCCCAGAGTGATCGAAGTCCCTGAAATTTCAAGAACAGGCAGGCCTTCTTTTACAAGCAACAGTAAAAAATTTTGAGCAGCTAAGCATGTTACTAGGGAATTAATGATAAATCTGTACAGATTGATATTCCCCTAGATAAAAGGAAAGAGAAAATATTTAAAAACCAATGCTTTTGGCATGTAAAATGAAAAACTAATGGAGTGTTTATCTCTCCCAGGAGGGAGGGACACAGCACTTGCTTTTATTCCCAAGACTGAAGCCTGCCACGTGGCCTAAAGGACAGGGTGCTGGTCTCCAGCATGTGATGCTAGGAGAGCAGTAACACTGACCTAACCAAATAGCACGTGCTGAGGAAAGAGGCCAACAGGCTTAGGTTAGAATGCCAGTTAAACCACTCATTAGCTGTGTGACGTCAGCCAAGTAACTTAGTGTCCTTGAGCCTTAGTCTTTGCAAGAGAAAATGGGGATAATAATACCTACTTCCTTATGAGAGGAGAACAAAACAGGAGCTTCTGCATACTGGCTAGGATCTAGTAAGTACTCAGGAAATTCTTAATTCTTTTCCCATGATGTACATTTTTCTACTTAATTTAATTTTCATCCAAAAGAGCCTCTTTACTCCACACAAACTACCTACTAACTCACATACCACTCTATTTTAATAACAATTCAAGGTCTATAAACTCGGCATATCTTTCTTATCCAACTTTATCATATCAGGTTCGATAGACATCAGTTCCTTAAAAGTGTTGATCATGGTTCTTTGGATTTCATCTCCTTCTACCAACCCTCAATCCCCACTGCCATTAGTCACCAGTAGATTATAAGAACTGTGAAGCCTATATTTCTATATTTTTCTCACCATTGTACCCCACTATCCAACACAGAATTGAACACTTTGTAGGTACTCGGTAGATATCTGTTACCTGAATGAATGGATGTAAGATATATTCATAAAGACAAGGTAACTGTGGTATCAAACACCCTCAACATCCCAGTGTCTTAGGCCAATAGATGTGTATTTTTCATATATCCACCGTTGAATGTGGGTCAGCATGGTACTATGCTCTGAAGATACTGGGATCTTTTCATCTAGCATTTTTACTTCCTCCAGGGCCTCCAAATCCACCTCTAAATCTTCTATATCCAACCAGTAATTAAAGAAAGAGGAATCCAATAAGAATTTCCAAGAAGATTACAGGGACCAGGTCCAGGAGTGATATTCATCATGTCCCCTCACATTCTATTGGCCAGAACTCAGGCATATGGGCCCATCTCCCTGTAGAAAAAGCTAGAAAATGTAATAAAACTGTGTTCCCAGAAGGAAGAGGGGGACTCTAGCCAGTCTCTCTCACTTAACAATTCAGTCCATATCTGTTGAGTGACTAAGTGACCAGCATTAAGAACTGGGAAGACAGTTTCATCCAGCAATAACAGCCAAAGTTTGGGACCAAGATTCTAAGAGGGAGGGAAGCTGGGAAGGAAAGGAAACAAACAGGGTAGAAGAAACCAAAATCCAAAATAAGCCACCAGAACTAAAAATGAAGGCAAAAGTTCTACAGCTCCAAAGACAACGGCCGACATCACAGCTTAATACATAAAATATCAACATCAAACCAATGGCAGCAAATGTAGCTGTCCAAGTCATACCTGCTTCAAGTCCATCATATTCCAGAAACTGAAGCAGGCTAGGTTTCATGTGAGATCAATGTGCCTCAGTGTGCAGAATTAGGAATTTAGAGGCAGGGACTGCCAGTAATGCAAACAACCAAAGCCATAAAAGCTGCTATTGACTGTCTACAAGCCTACTCACTAGCTATGATTGGGAAACTTATAGATCCTCCAGAACCTTAAGCTCCTGGATTCCTTATTCCCTGCAGACCAAGGGACAGATTCTAGGAAGATCATGCTTTTCTGGAAGGAAAAGGCCTTATCTTAATCAGTTTGAGTTGCTATAACAAGATACCATAGACTATGTGGCTTAAACAACAAACATCTCTTTCTCACAGTTCTGGAGGCTGGAAGTGTGAGATCAGGGTGCCAGCATGGCTGGGGTCTGGTGCAAACACTCTTCCTGGTTACAGAAGGCCATTTTCTTGCTGTGTCCTCCCTCACATGGTGGAGAGCAGAGAGAGAAGCAAGCTCTCTCATGTCTATTCCTATAAGGGCACTAATCCCAACAGCAGGGCTCCACCCTCATAACCTGATTACCTCCCACAGCCCCACCTCCAAATACCATCACATTGAAGGTTAGGCTTCAATACATGAATTCTGAGGGGGACACAAACATTCAGCCCATAGCAGGCCTTATCCTGGAGGACTGGTGACAGATGCCCTGCATTTACCCAGGAGGCAGGGGCCTGCATCTCCAGCTGTCACCTTGATGAGGCCCCCTTGTCTGAACAAGAACAGGTCCAACACTTCCTATGCAATTGCCCTGCAGCCCTGCCCTTGACAGGACAATGAGAAGATCACTCTCCTTTCTCACTTTCAGGTTTCCCTTTTCAGCACATTTCCCCCCTGCCAAGCACAGTAATTAGGGGGCTTAATTGTAACTTTGTTTTGGTTAATTAGCCTCAAAGCTGACTTGGCAGTTATTGAGACAGTGGAGAGGGTTCTGGATGTATTTAGTGTTCAGACCCCTCCACTCTCTGGGATTCCTCTCTCTGTCAGAAGCAAAACTTCAAGTTCAAAACTGTCTATGTTAAAAAATGCTTTATGTGTCTAACTAACTATTTGTCACTTTGAGGTAAGTACAAAGATAAAATCTCACCATCTTGTGTTAAGGGGATGGATGTGTGTCTTTATAGTGCCATGGACCAGGAAACTCAAGAATCAATTTCTAGAATCGGGAACAATGACAAAATTGTCTAATATATTAATTTGTGCTGTGACACATTACTCATGATTTAACCTTCCAAATGGTTTCTCAAAATCTTACAGCAGCCCCAATGAAGTTTTCTTAGGTCTCTACCTCCAGAAATCAATGTGAAAACTGATGCTGGTAGTATTTAGCCCAGCAGAGCAGAGTGGAAAGTCACAAGAAGATTTGTGGGAAGAGAGTCCAACCAAAAGGTTGAAAACCTGAATTCGGATCTTATTCCTGCCACTAACTGGCTGATTAGGACTCTCAGGCATCCAACTGAAATGAGCTTAAGTGAAATAGGCAATATTTTAGCTCATGTAACTGAGAAGTCCAGGGATTGGTCCTTAGACCCAGCTAAATCAAGGAGGTCGAATCATGTTGCCAAAGCTCTGTGTCTCTTCTGTACTTGGCCTCTTTTTACTTTCTATAGTGACTCTATTCTGCAGACAATGTGTTTGAGGTAGCTAGGGAGACAGCCAATGGCAGCTCCACGTGGACCAAGCCTTACAGCTCTCAGTCCCATTAGAAGAGAGTGCTTCTCTCTTTGAAGATCCATTAGCAAATCTTTCCATTAGTCTCTATCTCATTTGGGTCATGGGCCCACCCCTGAACCAATCACTGTAGCAAAGGGATAAAATAATCAGAGTCCTGAAGGCTGTGTCTTATACCCCTTCCTATGGTAAGACAGAGGGAGGGAAGGGGATCAAAACACAGTGATAGAATTTTCATAACCACATGCAATGGGGAAATGTGGTCCAAGAAATGAAAGATTATCAGATGCAAAGGAAGGATAGGATGGACAGACAAAAACACCATTAATTTGCACCATCACTTATTTAAACCAATAGCTTATTCTATCTGAAAAATAGGCATAAGAATGTCTCTATTCACTTGACATGGAAGTGTAAAGATAAAGCAGCAAAAAATGGCTCAAAAAAAGAACTTTAGGGAGAAAGTATTTGTTAGATGCTTTAAAAAAAATAAATTACACCACTTGTACACTTTTATTGATAGTATAAATCTGCATCAACGCTTTGGAAAACAATTTGGCATTGTCTTGTAAAACTGAATATTCATAAACCCTACAACCCAGGAATTGCACTTCTAAGTGGCAGAGACAGAGGTGATCACAAACATTCCACCTGCTCCCCTGCGGTTCTCACCCTTCCTCTCTCGCATTAGGTTTGGTCATATGGCTACTTCAGGTAAAGGAAATGTGTCCACTGTGTCCCTCTTCCCCTGCTAGGAGGCGATAGAGTCTCAGATTCTCGAAGACACAGCTAATGATGCTGTAGCCTCAGTTAGCCTCGGTCCCTGAGACTCCCCCACCAAGACATCAACCTGTGTTGTATGAAGCCATCTATGTCTAGGGGTTAATTTGTTATCACAGCATAACCTGCTCATCCTGTCTGATGCAATCCTCACAAGAAACATTCGCACACGTACAGGATGACCATAGCAGTTACAGTTTGTAACAGTAAAAATGTTCATGCAACTCAAATGCCTGCTGACAAATATGATGGATAAAAAAAAACACAGTATATTTACACAGTAAAATATTACACAGCAGTAAAATACATTGCTACAAGCAACATTGTGCATAAATTTTAACAACATAATGTTAAGTGAAAAAAAGCAACTCCTAGGAGACTACGTATTCAGTTTGCTGCCCTCTCATTTGAGTTCAAAAATAAGCAAAGAAAAATATATTATCTAGGCATATAGATAATTGTTTTTAAGCAAGAATATGATCACAAAAATCAGTATGGTGCTTACTTGGGGAGGCGAGACAGGAGATGGGAGAGGGAAGAACACACAGGTAAATATGGTTATTGGTAACTGCAACGGACCGAATATTTGTGTCCCCCCCCAAAATTCATATTGGTTTGGTCTGGTTTGACTCTAGGAGGATGAAGATGGTATCTGAAGAATGAGACTCAGACCCACAGAATCTTGTCAAGGGAACGAATTCCTCCAACTTTCAGTTTGCAAACTTGACTCCTCTCTATAGAAGGGGCAGCCATTGGCAAGATTGGGAAGCTGTTGGAATCTCTTTGGCTAATCCATCTCCTAAACTTATGCCCTTTTTCCTTATACCGATCCTCTCAACCTCTTACTTTAAGATGCCCTTCATCTTCATATTCTCCCCAGTGTCTCATCTGCCAAAACACGGTTTTAACAACAAGCCTGAACTCTTTTTCTCTGTAATGTATTCCTCTCCTCTCCACTCTCTAAACACTCTCCCAGGGCAATCTCAACAAAAATAGCTTCAACAGCCCCTATATGCTGATATATTCCAAATTTACACAATTCTCTTCCGAACAACAGAATGGTAACTTGGCTCATTTGTCATCTCCATTTGGTGTCTGAAAGACACCTTTAAGTCAAAACATACAATATTCATCTTTAACCTTCCCCTCAAATTTTTTCTTCCTTCTTCTCTTTAATTAATGCTACCACTAGTTACCCAGTTTCCAGAATCATGGATCTGAGGTTAATCCTAGACAATTTCCTATCTTTAGATGCCTCAGACAATGTTGTTACCTTTCTCATGGGACACCAGCAGCAGTGGCCAGGGCAAAAATGAATGTCTAGAGAAGACCTGTGGATTTTAAGACTATTCTTAAAGACATGTGAATCACCCCCAGGAGTCCCCACAAACAGCCAGGAGGGATTTTAAGGAGACCAGGTTCTACGTTATCAGGGAAAGCTATGAACCAGAGGAATTTAAGTTACTTAATTTTACCCATAGGCTGGTAAGTTCTAGAAATATTCAAATTACATCGTTTGATGTCTGTTTCTTCCACTACATTGTAAATCTCTAGAAATTATGGATTGTGTTTCATTAATCTTCAATTTTTCAGTGCCTTTCATGGTACGCAAAATATTGTAGATACTTGACACTATCTACTATTTAAATGAATAAATCAGTATAACCTGTAACTTTGTCAGAGCTATTTACATTTGTGTGACTGAGGAAATGTGGTGGCATGAGGAGCCTTCCCCCGTGTCTCAGATCACAGAAGGAGCCCATACATCAGATCCATCCCAATGAGAGCAGCTTCCAGAGCAGGGCTTCCTGATTGCTTGTCAGCAAGTCATCTTGCCTTGTACTTAACCTGTTTTCCAGCTCCACAAAAATAAGAAAAAAAACAGCATAAAAAAGGAAGGGGAGAGGTGAGAGTTCAGGAACAAATCACTCACTATGCTTTGGAAACATTTGCTTCAGAGCATTTGGCAGTGCGATTCATAACAATTTTGTCTTTTTTTTTTTTTTTTTTTGAAGCATCAACAAATAATGTCATAAAAAGAAGCACAATACTTTCACAGAATGTAAATGAAGTGAAATAAAGACGATGTTATTTCTACTAGCATCAATATTCACTGGTCTGGTTAAACTTTATAGAAATCATGATGAATGGATGCCTGCTTATGGTCAGGGGAGCGTGGTGTATTTTTTGTAAACTATCCACCAGAAACTGATTATTTTCCCTCTTCTATAATTTTAGTGTTGTTTTTTAAAGCATGTTCATTTATTTACCTTGTGGGATTCCACAATTTTGTCAGGTCATTTCCTTTGTTATAAGAACCAATATCAGATGTTCATTGTGGTGACACTTGTAAAGCCACCCAGTGGAACACAGTGAGGCCTGCAGTCAATAAATAAATAAGGTTGACCTGAAAAGAATAGTGAAAGCACAACTTCTCCCCACGAGTCACTACTGACTGTTAACAGCTCTACAAATGCCATGAAAAGAACACTGTGCCCATGGCAACCCAGCAGTTGAACTCCGATGGTAACGTGTTTTTTTTTTCGATCTTGGAAGAGAGGTGCATGTGTGATCACACGCCTCCCATAGCTCATAATAACTTCTAAATCTGGCATTTCCTGATAATGCAACAAGCTTATAAAACAGCTTTCATCCAAGGCCTTAAAACGGCCTAAAATCAAGCAAGTATTATCAGCATTTGAAAGATAAGAAAACCCCCAAAGGGTATGCAATTTGCCCAAGGTCAGACAGAAACTTACTAAAGCAAAAATACAGCTCAAGGTAACCAAATCCCTGTCTGTTGTTCTAATTAGACAATCCTCTCCTGGGTTGGGCTTGAAGCTCTGCCTTAGGTTCTCAAAAAACCTCTGATGGATCACTAAGTCCAGGGAATGTTCCCCAAGAGCAGCTGTGGTTAATTGAACATCTTGCAACTTGCAAGTTTGTTATTAGTCTCATTAATTAGTTTAAAGCATTTCTCACAAAACAAATTCTCAAAACACATGAAAATTAAGGAGTCCCCTCCCCTTGTTTTATAATCTCATTAAGACGTTAAAAAAATTATAATTGAAATGAGTGTATGACACTTTTACATACAACTCAATAGAAAATAAAGTCACCAGTTGTACTGAGTTAGGGTAACTGCAAAGAGGCTATCCACAAACAGTCCCTTCATGATGCAGAGAGTGTTCTGAACTAAGTAGCACAAAGTTAATAGGAGTAAATTGCTTAAAACAGGCAAAGCATTCAAAAATACTAAGTGATAATGTCTAAGACATTTTTCCTTTCATCTCTGTGCTGCTGCATTTGGTATTCCCTAAATCGTGACCATCTTTCCTCTCTCATCTCTCCGTCACCACGTTAACTCCCAAAAGACACAACTTACGTATCACCTCTTTCCTGAATGCTTGTCTGCCCTCTCCATATTCTGTCTCATGCCTGCAGACTAAAATATAGCCCTCCTCTCTGCTCCCATGACCCTCTTGGCTTCTCTTCCTGTGCTTAAATGGCCTCTCCTGTGCACTAGACTGAGCTTCAAGAAAGCAGGAAAAGTGTTTCCATTTGTAAAGGTGGGAGAGAAGCCAGGAATTATTTCTCATCTCCTGTGATCTAGCTTGAGACACAGAAAAGTTTAGGAAAATTGTCCAAAACTGGAAAAAGGGATTTCAGCTTCAACACGTAAAGAGCTTAGAAGTTGTCATTCTTATTACCCTTACAACGAGGAGAAAGCTAAACAAACTGAAAATCAATGACTTTTCTTGAACCCATCAGAGAGCTGAGGTTGCAGGTAAAACTGCCAATCCAAAGTCTGGAGAGACAGGTTAATCCAGAGAGTACAGCTAAGATCTGCTTACCTGGAGTAAAAGCCGCCAGAGCCATAAGCTGGAGGGAACAGTTAAAGGGCAATTTTGATGAATTGTTGGAGGCTGAGTGTGGACTAGTGTGGTTGTGATAAACTCCTGGGAGCTGCAGTCTTAAAGGACCCTCACACTTCTCTGGGTTTTATCTCTGGGAACCTGCCCGGTTCTCATGGTGAAGAGCCAAGAAAATACCCTCTTTGGCTTTGGCAGGGACAAGAGGAAAGTAACTGTAACCGTTGTGAAATACCCAGAGCATTCTCCATAACAAAGACCTAATTTCTAGGGAAAAAGACTTTACCAGAGCCTATCCCACCTGGGGATGGGCTTTTCCCTGACTCCAACCCCCTCCAGCCTTATATCACATAAGGAGTAAAAGTAAAACTGAAAAACACTTCTGACAATGATAGCCAAGGCCCACGAAAAGACTAAAATTTAACTTTAAGATTGTAAAACACTTTCCTTGCCTGTACCTTACCACCCCACTGATAGAGCTTCAGTAAAATGGCAATGGATTACAGCTGAAAAGGCTGTGAAATGAAAACTCTGTGTAAGGAGTTCTTAGGGAAGACCAAAGACAACAGGGGATTGTAAGATAAGGACATTCAAGGGATCTGAAGACTCTGACACATACAGCTACAGCTGTAATTCCTCCCTCCTAGGCTAACTTGTCCCTCCTCCCCACGCAATCTGTGATCTGCTTTCTTTTTTTTAAAGATTTAATTGTATTTATTTTTGGCTGTGTTGGGTCTTCGTTGCTGTGCACGGGCTTTCTCTAGTTGTGGCGAGCAGGGACTACTCTTCGTTGTGGTGTGCAGCCTTCTCACTGCAGTGGCTTCTCTTGTTGCGGAGCATGGGCTCTAGGCACGCGGGCTTCAGTAGTTATGGCACGCCAGCTCTAGGGCGCAGGCTCAGTAGTCGTGACTTAGTTACTCCGCTGCATGTGGGATCTTCCCGGACCAGGGATTGAACCCGTGTCCCCTGCATTGGCAGGTGGATTCTTAACCACTGCACCACCAGGTAAGTCCCTGTGATCTGCCTTCAATCACTATAGATTACTTTGCTTTTTCTGTAACTTCATGTAAATGGACTCATACAGTATATTCTTTTATACCTGGCTTCTTTCACTCAGCATAATTATTTTGAGAATTATCCACATTGTAGTATGTATCAACAGTTGATTCCCCTTTATTGTGACCATGGATTCCATTTGTGGATATTCCACAATTTATCTATTAACCTATTATTTGGCTATTTGGGTTGTTTCCAGCTTAGAGCTATTACAAATAAAGCAGCTGTGAACATTCATGTAAAAGTCTTTTTGAATGTATACATTTTCATTTCTCTTATTTAAATACTTAGTAGTAAAATAGATGGATTATACTATATGTATGTGTTTATTTAAGAAACTGACAAACTGTTTTACAAATTATTTGTACCACTTTTCATTCTTGTAAGCAACGTATGAAAGTTGATTTCATCCGCATCCTCAGCAACATTTGGTTTTGTCAGTGTTTTTAATTTTAGCCATTTTAATAGGTGTATAGTGGTACCTCATGGTTTTAATTTGCATTTCCCTAATGACTAATAATGTTAAGCATCTTTTCTTGTGCTTTATTTACCACCATATATCTTCCTTACTGATGTATTTGTTCAACTCCTCTGCCTGTTTTACAAATGATATTTTTGTTTTCTAATTGTGTTCTAAGAGAGTTCTTTACATATTCTTGATACAAGTCCTTTATCAGACATGATTTGCAAATATTTTCTCTCAGTCTGTGGCTTGTCTTTCATTCTTTTAAAAGTGTCTTTCAAAGAGAAGTTTTACTTTGTTAAAGTCCAATTGATCAGTTTTGCCTTTTCTGAACCATGCTTTTGGTGTCATATTTAAGAAATTTTTGCCCAACTCAAGGTCATGACAGTTTTCTCCTAAGTTTTTCTCCTAGGAGTTTTATAGTTGTAGATTTTGCATTTGGTTTTATGATCCATTTTAAGTTAATTTTTGTATATGATACAAGGTATGGTTTGAAGTTCTTTTTTTGGTTTGTTTATTTTTTTGGTTTTTTTGGCACATGCCTATCCTGTTATGCCAGCACCACTTGTTGAAAAGGCTACCCTTTCTCCACTAAATTGTCTTTACACCTTTGTCAAAAATCAGTTGTCCATATATGTGTGCCGTATGTGTGTGGGTTTGTTTCTGGACTTGCTATTCTATTCCACTGATCTATTTGTCTGTCTTTGCACCAGTACCATACTCTCTTGATTACTTAGCTTTACAGAAAGTCCTGAAATCAGGTAATGTTAGTCCTTCAACTTTGTTTTCCTTACTTTTTTTTTTTTAATTAATTAATTTATTTATTTTTGGCTGCGTTTGGGTCTTTGTTGCTGCACGCCGGCTTTCTCTAGTTGCGGCGAGTGGGGGCTACTCTTCATTGCGGTGCGCAGGCTTCTCATTGCAGTGGCTTCTCTTGTTGCAGAGCACAGGCTCTAGGTGCACAGGCTTCAGTAGTTGTGGCACGTGGGCTCAGTAGATGTGGCTCGCGGGCTCTAGAGCTCAGGCTCAGTAGTTGTGGTGCACGGGCTTAGTTGCTCTGCTGCATGTGGGATCTTCCCGGACCAGGGCTCTAACCTGTGTCCCCTGCATTGGCAGGCAGATTCTTAACCACTGCACCACCAGGGAAGCCCTGTTTTCCTTTTTAAAGTTTGATATACAACTTTGGCTATTCTAGGTCCTTTTCCTTTCCATATGAATTTAAAAATCAGATCATCAATGTCTATCCAAAAAAATAAAATCTTGCTGAACTTTTATTGGGATTTCATTAAATCTGTAGATCAATTTTGTAAAAGTTTACATCCTAACAATAGTGAGTCTTTCAATCCATAAAAAGAGTATATTTACTTAGGTCTTTAATTTCTTTAATTTGCAGATCTCAGTGTACAGATATCGCATATCTTTTAACATATTTATTCCTAGGTATCATATATTTTTGATGGTATTATAAATAGTATTGCTTACTTAATTTCAATTTCTAATTGTGATCAAAGTATATAGGAATACAACTGATATTTTATCTTGCATATGAGGTAAAGTTACCTAATAGTTCTACATTTTGGGGTTTTTTAGCTTTCATTAAATTTTTTACTCTCAGAAAAAATGAGAGTTCTACTTCTTTTTTGCCATTAGGATGTTTTTCTCCCCCTTGCTTTATTGCATTGGCTAGAACCTCTCCTATAATGTTGAACAGAAGTGATGAGAGCACATTCCTTGTCTTTTTGCTGATCTTGCAGAGAAAAAATTCACTCTTATGTTTGATGTTATATGTAAGTTTTTTGGCAGCGCCCTTTATCAGATTAAGGAAATTTTATTTATTCCTGTTTTAGTGAGTTAGTAGAGATGTTAAATTTTATCAAATAATTTTTCTGCATCTATTGAGATAATCATATGGATTTACTTTTCAAATTTGTTAATATGGTAATTTAATTGATTTGGGGATGTTAAACCAACTTTGCATACTAGGATAAACTCACTTGATCATGCATACGCTTATGCTACATTTTTTGGATTTAGCTTGTTTTTGTTTAGAATTTTTGCATCTATGTTAATGAGGGATATTAGCCTATAGTTTTCTTTTCTTGTATTGTCCTTATCTTGTTTTGGTACCTAGTTATGATGACCTCATAGAATGAGTTAGGAAGTACTATCTTCTTTTCAATTTTCTGCATGAGCTTGTGTAAAATTAGTACTATTTCTTCCTTAGATGTTTTGTAGAATGCATCCATAGAAAAGTAGACAAATAAAAATAATAATTACTCCAACTCTGTCACCCAGAGACAATCACTATGCCTACGCCTGTGTAGATTTGAGATTACACACTATACTATGTTAAAATAACGGAAAATTACAAGTTATCTAAATATGCAACCATAGAGAAATGATTCCATGAATGTGGTTCATCTATACAATGAAATATTATGCAGTCAATAAAAATATTGTTTCAAGTATTTTCAATTATATCTAAGTTTAGTTAATGGGATGGGAAGGTGGGCTTTCAATTATTGTTTTAGGGGACTGGTTTTTGTTTTCCTATTGTTGCTTTGTTTGTTTTTGTTTAATAAAACCATAACGATACAATCTAGTAAAATAGCCTTTTAAAGATACAACAGTGTTCTGCCTCCCCAGGATTGAGAATTCAATTTACCTTTGGATTAAATTTGGGGTTTTTTATGTTGAACATGATCTTCAGTTTCATAAATGTAAAGAAAGTATTCACTGAATAGCCTTGAAGAAAATTGTGACACTGTGACATTACCTGCATTCAGCTGTTTTTTACTTAGAATAATTTTTTTTTTTTTTTGGTGGCTATGATTGAACCACAGCTGTCTCTATCTCTTTATTGTGTTCATACAAGGAGGAAAGGAAAAAGATTTATCTCTGTATAGCTTCGTCTTATCGCTCTATGTATAACTCAGGTGTTGCAAATTGCTAGCTGCTTTTGTCAGGATGTGTATTGAACAGTTTCTTATGAGTGTTGTAGGGTAAGAACAACAGGACTGCAGAAAAGACATATATGAATAATATTTGATGCAAGAAAAACAGAAAGTAAAACTAAACTGGACTTTGGGTGTCCTTTATGTAGTATTACTTAAGATTAAATCACCCCAGATTAGCTGATGTTTGATATTCTGTTCTAATGTAAATTTCCTACAGTAGTTTTCACACTGTTGTGGATGGGAATAGAGTCTCCTCTGGATGAAGTAGATATTCCCTCTCCAGTCATGCTGGGGAAATGCCACTTAGGATGGAAAGTAAGAATTAGGAACTTAGCTCAGACTGAGACAAGTACCTGAACTTGAAGACACAGACGTTCTCGAAGTTGACACCTGTCCAATGGAACACACAGTGGGAGGTAGCCTATTAAAGTATTTTCAATTATATCTAAGTTTAGTTAATGGGATGGGATGGTGGGCTTTCAATTGTTGTTTTAGGGGACTTGTTTTTGTTTTGCTATTGTTGCTTTGTTTGTTTTTGTTTAATAAAACCATAATGATACAATCTAGTAAAATAGCCTTTTAAAGATACAAAGTAGCCTTAGTCAGCAGCCACTGTACATTAGCCCCTGTGTTAGACTAATTATTCCATGATATTATTATTAGTTCATGATATTCAGCAAAGTCTTGCTCCAGGAGGCAGCTGGGTTTACACTGTGAGAAAGGAAGGGAAAGGCCTGGGAGTGAAAAACAAAAGGAAGAGTGGTGCCTGCCTCCTAGAGGCCTGAGCTGGGGGAGCATCCGCAGAAACTAACAGAAGAAAGGAGCGCCCGGAAGAGCACAGAGGCCGCGACACGCTGGGTACAGATTACTGGAGGGGAAGATGAGGGGCCTGTTACCAAACGTATGTGGAAAAGTAATGGGGAAGTCCTTAGAGTGTTGGTGGCTTGAAGAGAAAGAAACAAAGTGTGAGATCGTTTGTGGGGGAGAACAGAAAAGAGAATTTAGTTGGGTAACATAGCTATGTTTAAATCCTGGCTCTGCCACATACTAGCTGAGTGACCTAGGGCAAGTAGTTTAGCCTCTCTGTCCCTTAGTTTCCTCATCTGTAAAATGGGTATAGTAGTAACACTACCATAAATGGATTGTTCTGAGGAGGACATGAATTAACACACATCAAGGGCTCACCGTAGCATTTATCTATGGAAATATATTCATGATGTATTCAATGAAAAATGTCACAAAATACTATGTTTATTTTAATTACATTGTCAATATATGTAGATACATAAAGAGAAATTATAGAAAAATATACTCCAATATCTCTGGATTAGGAGATTACAGGCCCTTTTAATTTTTTCCTTTTCACATCTCTACTTCTGAAATTAGCTCTAGTTAACTTTTATAATTAAAAAAAACTTTTTTTAATATATAATAAAAGAGCAGTATAAAAATTCTGGGAAGTTGACTGATAAAAATCACATTCTTCAATATGCCCCAAGAAATTAACTTTAAGTGTAAAATGCCCTAAGAACTCACAGAGGAGGAGTCTCCATTTGCTTGTTTACCAGTATGATGTTTAAAAGTTATAGTGCCTGCTGTTACCCAGCTATCCCTTTTAAAATGATTCCATCCTTGTCAGCAAAGGAGTCTATGCTAGAATCACTCTCAGTGAATAGGCAGGGAATGGACAGACCTTTAAAGATGGTCACCTGGTGACACAAAATCAGCTGTATGTTAACCTCACCTTGAAACACTGGATAACACTGACCACTTAGTATTGGACAAAAAATAGAGGTACTCTTTATACACTAACTGCCTAAATTTTCACAACAATCATATGGAAGGTACTACTATTGCCAAAATGTTCAGTAGGGTCCAGGAAGGTTAAATAACTTGCCTAAATCACACAGCCAGGAAAGGATCAAACCAGTATCCAAACAAAAGCCTGGGCATATGCAAGCAGGCACCGCAGCTGATCTCAGACTTTCACCTATAGGAACTCAGAAGCACGTGTGCACACACACTCTACACGGGAATTGAAAGAATCCTCGGCACCCGTTATAACCCACTATTCCCAAGGTTTTTCCAGCACTGACCTGCAGACTTCAGAACTCTATATTAGCTTACAATTTTGAAGCTAAATGGCAGAAGAAATACCGTCAATAAAAACAATGAAACACAAGAACAACAATCACCTTCCGATGCAAAACATCTAAAACCATATATTATAAGTTTAGGAACTAAGTATTACAGCATACCTATTCTTCTTATCCTTAAAAACAAGACAACAGGCCCAAAATGGAGTCACTTCTGCTAGGCCCCATGTCACCAAACCAAGACTTAATTTCAGCTTTGGCTTTCCCAGAAACAGAATCTTAAACCAGTCAGTCAAGAATCACATAATCAGCACCAGTAGGTAATCTGCCTGATAGACCCCTACCATCCCCTAAAGGAAAGTGACTTTGCCATAACCACCCTTCTTTTTTGTTTAGTGTAACTTTCTCATTCCCACTCACTTCTGACTGTAAAAGTCCTTCATTTTGTACAGCTCCTGGAAGCTCCTTTCTCTCTGCTAGATGGGATACTGCCCGATTCATGAATCATTACATAAAGCCAATAAGATCTTTAAAATGTACTCAGTTGAATTTTGTTTTTTAGCATTGTCATTATAGAATGTAGATGCCATTCATTCATTTGCTCATTTATTCCACAAATATTTCCAGAATGCCGTTATATTCCAGACACTGTGTGGTAAGCATTGAGAGAAGACTCAGTGGTTCACCTGGAAGTGATTTATTTATTATTTCAAACTCCTCGGATCACCACCCACTGAGATTCCGCATTAACAGAAAGAGAACCACACCTGCATGCACAAGCATCCTTCTGCAGGTATGTTCACATAGGCACGGGTTCTCTCATGTGCCCTAAACAAGGTATGGATCCTGTAGTCTACCTTGTTAACATTCATTAAAATTTTATATCCATCTCTAGGAATTACGATGAAAGCAATTACACATACATTGATAGGGTTCTGGACATGTTACCCCCAAAATATGGCACCTTGGCATATTGAATATTTTAAGTGGAAGGAGTTTCAGAAAACAGCAGAAGCAAGAAGGTCACATTGACCATCCCCCCACAGCCTTCTCCCCTGAAACAGGTCATATAACCCTCATGTGGGAGGTGCCATCCCTATACTCAGAGGAAAGGAGCATCCTTATCTCCAAAGACAAAGGGACACCAAGAAGAAACCGAACAAACAGACCTTGCCAAGTTTCCCCCAGTTCACTGCACTTGCCCTGTACCCTGACCCATCGCATGTCTACACGAGGGCCTGCTTTTTGTCAAATCTTGCGTAAATATTCAGGTGTGTTTCTTAGGGTCTTCATTTACTTAACAAAGCCTCTTAAACCACATAAAACTTATATAAATCTGTACATTTTTCTCCTGTTAATCTCTGTTGGTTTAATTTTCAGACCCAGCCAGGGAGCCTAAGAAGATCCAGAAAAAGTTTTTCCTCCCCTACAATATACAAATGAAGGGGACTGCATGGAAAGACACTGATATCCAGCAGGTATCTGTGTAACTGAGGGCCCATTTATCTCCAATGATTCTTTTAAAAAAGGTCTGTGAAAATTACCATCCTCCGTGAATGGTAAATCCAAGTCCGATTTTACACGTTGAGGGCACTTTGTTTTGAGGGTGATGGTGTCTTTCTCTGTCTTCAAATGCAGGGGAAGCTCCCTTTGAGCACAGCCTGCATCCTTTATTGTGGAGGGCCCGCTTTGTAATGGTGTCATTATCTTGCTGAGGCCCAAGAGAAAGTGTTCCTTCTTTCCTGCATTAAAGTGCCTGCTCCTTGACTCAGTTATTAAAATGAGGGAGCAAATAGCTCCTAGTTCTAATTTTCCTTATCAGTCTCCACAGGGCCCATTTCAGGCTGTCTGTGAAGTGTTAGAATGCAATTGTGTGCTTGAATAAAAAGGAGAAACTGAATTAGAGCCTCTTAAGACCATTATATTGTCTTATTTAGTGACACTGTTTGCCTCACCATTACTAAGCAATGAGCTAAATGTTCTTTCTGAGTAATAATGACACCACATTTAAATAGCACTTTCCTCTTTGCAAAGCACTTTCACATGTTATCTCTCTTGATCCATGCAACAACGCTGGAGCAGATCAGGCCGGTGTTCTAATCATCAATTTACAAAGGAGGGGACTGAATTGGGGTTAAGTTATAGCTTTAAAACTTCAAAGCCAGGATTTGAAAGCAGATGAGCCCAGAATTGGAGCAGAGCTCGTCTCTCCTTTGTTGGGTGCCACAGGTGGCCATCCCAGCTCATCAGAAACTCAACACTGAGCCTCCCTGACACCTCTGGGTAGAAGCCCCCGGCCCTAACTTAAATGATTAGTCCTTGAGAGGACAGAAACGAGGCAAATCAGAAGCACTTCACATTAGTGGGCAAAACATGTTTGTTATTAATCCATACATTATGGAAGACAAGCCATTTTTAAGGGGCTTAAGTTTTTGAACAGCTACTTTAACTATGTGTATTTATGTGAATATTTTCATAATCTGTTTAGATATTCTGTCATATATCAAGAAAGGTCCACATTTTATAGAACATTTCAATGTTGTCACAAATGATCTTTGATTGCAGATGGCTCTAGCAGGTACATATGTTTCTTTTAGAAATAAACATGATCCTGGAAATATTTGTGCAAACCAATTTTATGACAAACTAAACTTTATGAGGAGTTTTTCTTATTTTACACAGTTCCTCTAAGATGTTATTTTATAACGCAAATAATTTCTACTTGACTAACTTCACTGATCAATTTGCTTTGTAAGTATAAGGTTATTTTCAAGCAGAATGCACATATATGACATTTAGATATTTCAGCTGTTTCATTTAAATCAGCTATAGCATTTGCTGAGCGCCTCCTGTGTGCTGGGACTCTCTAGAGATTGGGAATTCAAAGACAAAAATACAAATCCTTGTGCTCAGGTTGCCCACAACCCGAGGTGGGAAAGAAACTAACTAGGAAGATGTTCTTATTCCCCATTTGATGGTTTGCAAATCCCCAGCAATTTCTAAAAATATTTGTGTCATTACCAAAAATGGGTTGCATCATTACCAAAGATAGCATCTTATCTAGAAAGCGAAGCTTTGGCAAAGATCGAGATGGTAATATTTCGGTTGGGGGTTGAAAGGCCAAGGCAGAGGGTAAGAGGGGAAGGGAAGGGAAGCAAGGGAAGATGTGATATGATTGATAGAGTCACGCACCACCATGTGGCTCTCCCTTCACAGGGAGCCAGCAAGTTGTCCAGCAAGTGATAAAAGATCCACTGAAGCATATTTATGATTTTAAGAGTTTATCTGAGCAAAAATTCTCTCAAATTGGGCAGCACCAAACTGGAAGTGGTTTGGAGTGTCCCATTGATAAGAGCTAGAGGAAAGACTTTTACAGAGAAGAAGTAGAAGCAAAACAAGGAAATTATTTCCTTGGCTATGTCACAAGCAGTTGTATTATTTGGGAAAATTTAGTTGGTTGTTTCTGATTGGTTGTCCTTAGGTTTTGATTTCTTAACCTGGAGGCATTGCAGGCTAAGTTTTCGGGTCACTTACATGGGCTGCTAAGGTATCAGTCTAATGGCCTCCTTGTTCAATTAATTTAACACAAGCATGTTTATTCTATATGGGAACTTCTCTAGAAAGGCTATAAGAAGGAGCTAATCCTCAGAGTGGTTCCTGGAAGAGAGAAAGGAAAGAGAGTTTATGTGCCAGGCTCCCATTTTTTAATTGATCAAGGTTCACCCCCATGGAAATCTAGATTGTGCAAATCAGTCCCTTTTGTTCACTAAGGAAACAAGTTACCACTCCCAGGGGCTGGTGTTGCATTCACATTCAAGCATGGAGGGAATATCTGGTGAAGTGAGGGTGAGGGAGCCACTGAAAGAAAGGGGGGGAGAGAGGAAGGGAGGGACGGAGGGATGGAGGAAGGAAGGAAGGAAAGGAGAGACTTTGAGAATCATATTTACCTTTGATCCCAATTTAGCATCTCTTCTCATTTCTATGTTTCAGACTCAATACATAAAATAATTACATGAATTTCCCCCCAGAACATGCTAGTTGGAGATGATAGGTGAGACTGCTTTTTTATATGGTCTTAAAGAATCATGTTTCTCTCCTCAGAACACTTTCCAGTTTATGGTCATTAGCATTATTTATTAATATCTGTAGCTTCCACTAAATAGTAAGTTTTTTATAACAAGGATCATATCTGATTTTTATTTCCATTATACCTCCAGTAGCTGGCACTTAGTAGGAGCTCAGCAAATGAATGAATCAGTGAATGGAAGTGAATGGATGAGATGAGTGCTCCAGATTTAATCACTGAGTTGTAAGCACTCAGATACGTCTCGGCTGGCTTCTCTGGTGATGCTGTTACACAGGTGTGAAATGTATTTATTCTTTGTCATATTTTTTGAATAGTCTGTTTCAGTAGTGTATAAACATTAAATGATCTTGCTTTTTTCCCTTTGTGTGTTAAGTTCTCCTCTCCTTCTTTTCTGTTTCTAGCCCTTGGCATTTTCTAACAAGGGAAGGAACTCAAGGAGAATGGTATCTTTTCATCTAGGGCTGCTGCTGTGGTCTCTGTAAGACAAGGACGCCCTCTGGCGGCAGCTGTCTAAATGCTGGCTCTCGTGGGGCGTGAATGTGTGCGTGCTTTTTAATTTATTTTTGGTCAGTTGGGTGTGGGGGTTGTTCTGCCAAGGTCGCTGCTCTGCAGAGTTCCTTGAGTGGGAGGTCTGCTCCAGCTCAACTTCCCCAACACCCCCTTAGCTCCCACTTCTGCTGGTCCGCCCCTCAGGCCCTTGCTCCTGCAGTCCCCTCTCCCGGCAACCAGACCTTTAGGCAGATGAGGGGAAAGTATTGGCAAGACGGCTCAGGCCAAGCTACCTCTAATGTATTCACTTGTCAAGGAGGATTTCTTCACACTGTTATGGTGGTGTGAAGGGGTCAGGGATTCCTCTCCGCGACAAGAAAGGGAAGGGAAAGAAGAGAAGAGGGAGAGGAAGAGAGAGAGGGGACGGGAGGGGAGGGGAGGGCAGGAGAGGAGAGGAGAGGAAAGGAGAGGACAGAAGGTAAGAGAAGGTATAAAACTGGATAAAATTATCAAAAGCTCCCATTTCAGGGAACTAGACATCCTCACTCGAAGCTATCAATCTTTCCGAATCCTCTCCTCCATCTGATTTTCTGGCCTTTGTCCTTTGCATTCAAATCACTGCCAGGTGATTAGATGCCTAAAGCTAATCTAATTCCTGTGGTGGCGGTATTGATAAGTACGAATGCTGTAATGGTTTAGGCTATCCAGATAACACATTTGCAATTTACTGGGTTCTTCAAAGCCTTATCTGTAAGGAAGAGGGGAAAATGATCATTTTGAGCACTATTGCAAATCATTGAGGGAGATATTTTAGATGAAAACGGAAATGATTCTTTCAGTTCTTCCTAAATTGTATCATTTATCTAAGTTGCTGCCTCCTCTCCCTAAAAGCCTTGCAATCTGTATTTGTAAAGTTAACGAGAATTTTGATAATTTTATAAGATTTTTGTGACACATTTTGAAGTAATTGCAGACCTCCTGATGTCCCATAAAACCAGGGGTTGACATTCTCTGCACTAAATAATTAGATAGTTTGTGGAAAGCTTATACATTAAGGTACTTCCAAAATGAGACCAAATACCAAAATTCTTCCTCCAGAGCCTTGGTTCTAAACCTTAAATTATTCTGATCTGCTTTCACAGGAGCTACACGTGACAACTGAGTATAATCTCTAGAAATACTATAAATTAGTTGGTGTGTTATATCTTTTTCTTTGCTAAAGTTAAACTTTTATCATTAGTTGGAAATTGAGTTGTTTAGATTGCAGGTTCAGAGCTCCACCTGCTGGTATAATATGTAAACTCATGCACCTTTCCTTGATAGCTAATACAGGTCTCCCTCGTATTTTGAAAGTTCGCTTTTCAGAGAAAGACAAATATCATATATCACTTGTATGTGGAATCTTAAAAATTGATACAAATGAACTTATTTACAAAACAGAAATAGACTCACAGACATAGAAAACAAACTTATGGGTACCAAAGGGGAAGGGGGAGAGGGATAAATTGGGAACTTGGGATTAACAGATACACACTACTATACATAAAATAGATAAACAACAAGGACATACTGTATAGCAGAGGGAACTATATTCAATATGTTGTAATAACATAATATAATGGAAAATAATATAATGGAAAAGAAGCTGAAAAGAATATAGATATATATGTATAACTGAATCACTTTGCTGTACACCTGAAACATTGTAAGTCAACTATACTTCAATTTTTTAAAATATCCCCCCAAAAAAAAAAAAGAAAGTTTGCTTTATACCACTCTGCTTTTATGAAAGACCTACATTAGTACCTGTTGCTATGGGAAAGAAATCTGAAGAGGATTTTCACTTTCATGAAAGAAGGTAAAAAGCAAAAATAGCATTCAGTGTTTGTTTTGCAGTGAGCACTTATAGAGGCAGCTCACACCCCTAGCTGGGAGAGCGGTACCTCTAAGTTCCCTCCTGGGAACTACACACAGCATCCCAGCATCAAGCCACCATAGCTTTGAACTGTGTCTGTGAGCATCTGTGCTTTATCTGGGCTTATTTTGTGTGTCTGTTAGCAAGATGTGTGCTAAGGTAACTGCTGCTTCACTTTATGCCATTTCACCTTAGAAAGGTTTCACAGGAATGCTCTACTTTTCAATAGCAGGGGAACCTGTCCTCTGGTCAGATTTCTATTACTAAAAATCAAAACAATAAAATTTAATTTCAGAACAAAAGTAATTAACATACATAAAAATGTGTTCATCCTGTTCCTGAGATTATTCAAAATCTTCTAAGGAAAAAAAAAAACAAAAAACCACTGTACTCAGAGCTAGAAAACTTGGCTCTACCAACTTCTAGCCAGGGGACCATGTACGAGTTTTTAACGTCACTGAGCCTCAGGTTTCTAATCCATAAAATTTGGGTTACAAAAACTGTTCTAGATGAATTCCTCCTCCCATTGCCGGATCCCCAGGTTGGGAAGCCTGACGTGGGGCTCAGAACCTTCACTCCAGTGGGTGGACTTCTGTGGTGTGAGTGTTCTCCAGTTTGTGAGTCACCCACCCAGCAGTTATGGGATTTGATTTTATTGTGATTGCACCCCTCCTACCGTCTCATTGCGGCTTCTCCTTTGTCTTTGGATGTGGGGTATCTTTTTTGATGGAGAAATTGAAGCACAAAGAAGTTAAGTAATCTGCTCAGGGTCACATAGCTAGAGATCTACAGAGCCAGATATCAAACGCAGGTAGGCTGACTGCAGAGCTGGTGCTTTTAACCACAACACAAGCTGCATCTGCTCTGGGAGGCTGAGGAAATGGAACTCAGAAGGAAAGAGGAAATGCAAGAACCAGTGTTATCTCTTCTATAGACACTTACCCTGAAGATGCCTCACCTGGTGATTTCTATAATCCATGGTGCGAATCCATGGTGCCCATGACATGATGGGCAGGGAGACACTCAATCAGGGCCAGGAGGCTTCCAGCTTAGAAGGGCACTTTGCCAGAGTATATATACCTGGACTGAGAAAGGAAAACTGCATCTCACCTGGGAATTGGTCATCTCTTCTTCCTCAGCAAGGTCAAGGAGTTAAGGAGGCAAAGGTGGAAAAGAAAGGAGCCATGAGACAAGCCTGCCTTGCAGCTCCCAGAGTGGCCATCTGGGACAACTGTTCAGCCTCACCTGAACCATTCCCTCAACCAGCCTGCCCTACGCTGCCTTCTCTTCTCCACACTACAGACTGTTCACCATCTCAGGCCACGCAGCATGGCTTGCAGGATTTTAGTTCGCCAACCGGAGATTGAACACGAGCCCTCGACGGTGAAAGCGCAGAGTCCTAACCACTGGACCACCAGGGAATTCCCGATTGCAGTCTTAAAAGCCAGAGGATCCAGTGAAGCTATGCCCAGATTCCTGACCCACAGAAATTGTGACAATATAAATGTTTGTTGTTTTAAGCCACTAAGTTCTGAAGTAATTTGCTATGCAGCAGCAGATAACAGATACATTCAAGAGGGTTCCAGAGTGGGGCAACATGGAGCTGAGGCCCCAGCCTGTCCGGCCTGGGCAGGTATTATGGGACAGATTCTTAGAAATGGAATTGCTCATTTAAATGGTATGACAGGGACTTCCCTGGTGGCGCAGTGGTTAAGAATCTGCCTGCCAGTGCAGGGGACACGGGTTCGATCCCTGGTCTGGGAAGATCCCACGTGCCACGGAGCAACTAAGACTGTGCGCCATGACTACTGAGCCTGTGCACTAGAGCCCACGAGCCACAACTACTGAGCCCACGTGCCACAACTACTGAATCCTGTGCGCCTAGAGCCCGTGCTCCGCAACAAGAGAAGCTGCTGCAATGAGAAGCCCGTGCACCACAACGAAGAGTACCCTCCGCTCACCGCAACTAGAGAAAGCCCGCATGCAGCAACAAATAAATAAATAAATTTATTTTTTTTAAAAACTGTTCTGGATAAAATAAGATACCACAGCATGCTGCGGAAGGAAGAAAACATGCTGAGAGTTGAGGAGTGAATGCAGAATGAGGAATTTACTCACATTGATCCCAAGTCCTGCAAGATGAGATTTGCAGTTTAGTGGAAAAATAAAAGAAGAAGGTACTGGTAAGAGAATAAAAGACATCATACAATGGATATACCCTGATGGGAAAAAAACCTAAAACCTAGACTTGGGGAAAAAATGAAAAGGCAAGAAACTAGAGATCATAATGAAGTGAGAGAAAAGGTAAACTGTAAATAGGGAAGTGAGAGGTCCTGAAGGATAGATGATGGTTAGTGACTCATCCCAGAGCATTCCAGAGGATGACAATGTCACAAACGTGAATAGAGGTAAATGTCACAAGATTACAGGTACCACAAGGCTGGGTGTTGGCTATATTGTCCAATGGATGTTGATGGCAGCAGGAAGACAAGATCATCAGCAGGAGTCCTTACGAAATAAAAGGGTGAGACCAATACAAGAAGGAGGAGTAGAAAATAATATAGGCAGATTGCATCAGTGCCAAAGCAGGTGAGATTTTTGCTTGAGAATGGCAGTTTCCACAATCAATCTCTCACTCCATGTCTCCCTCTCTCAGTCTCTTTCCATATATATATATATATATATATGTATATATATATATATATGTATATATGTATATATACATATATATATATACATATATATATATATATATAGTCGAAAAGTCTTCCTGTAGTTTTAAGCTTTAATAATTCCAAAATTATAAATGCTACCAACTTCCAAAACACATCATTTGAGGGTTTAACTATTTAAATTGTATTCACTCTTATTAAGTTTTATGGCTTTTAAATATAAATTTCTCATTTTAATTTGCAGTTTCAGTCAACATTTGCCAGCTTCAATCAGAGGGACTGAATATATTTATTCAGCCAAGTTGATTAAGACCATCCGACCTACTAAGATTCACAAGTGCCCCCAATAATGGCAGGGGTGACTTTGATTCCTACTTCATTGAAAAAATATTTGATACAAGAAGGCTGAGTCTCCTTTCCTTCTCAGTATGACTGAGTTCATTCAGCAACACATATTCACACTTTCACACATATACAAGTATATACAGAGGCCAATTCAAGAGCCTTGACTGAACATGGGAAAGCTTCCAAGTTTGTTCCTGGAGGTGCACAAAACAGCTGGTCAACAATTAAGATGCAGCACCATTTCAATTTCAAAATATAAGTTTCTACTTCTGGGAAAATATTGTTAAATGTCCCAGGTAATAGCTTGGATTCCCTGACTTTTAACTTGTCCTTTCTCCCTTGTAAAAAGAAGTCAATTATGTTAAAAACGTATTTTAAGAAAACTGTAGTCAATTTTACTATATATATGGCTTATGTTATATATTAGATTGTGTCAGTATATTGTTTATTCTGTATTATGCTATGTATGAAACAAATTTTCTTATAGAAGTACAAAAACTGAGGCTATGCTATTTTTAGCTTGTGTTCAGGGGTGGGAGATTAGAACAGCTAAAAGCAAGGACTCTGGACTCAGATTACCTGGGTTCAAAATGTGATTCTACTACTTATTAACGAGGTAATCTTTGGCTAGTTAACCACCACTTTGAGCCTCAGTTTCTTCTACTATAAAATGAGGATGGTAATAATACTCATCTCATAGGTTCATGGGAAGGATTTTAAGAGATAACATAAGGAAAGTCATAGCAATACATCAGAATGTTGCCTTTTATTGTGTAATTAGCTCAACATTCTTTCCATCACCCCTCCCAGCTTCCATCCTCCTTCTCCATTAAGCCTAATAACCTGGCTTGGCTAAACAATAATTTGAAGTGGGAAGTTAAACCTAACTTACTCTTTTTTTTTTTTTTTTTTTTTTTATGGCTGTGTTGGGTCTTCGTTTCTGTGCGAGGGCTTTCTCTAGTTGCGGCACGCGGGGGCCACTCTTCATCGCGGTGCGCGGGCCTCTCACTATTGCGGCCTCTCTTGTTGTGGAGCACAGGTTCCAGATGCGCAGGCTCAGTAATTGTGGCTCACGGGCCCAGCCGCTCTGCGGCATGTGGGATCCTCCCAGACCAGGGCTCGAACCCGTGTCCTCTGCACTGGCAGGCGGACTCTCAACCACTGCGCCACCAGGGAAGCCCCTAACTTACTCTTGAATCTTCTTTTTCCAAATTCACTCAAGGAAAGGGTATTCCCTTTTCCCTAATCTCCTCTCCCTATATATGAATTTGGGGCCAGAATGTAAGATACTTAACTTCATTTGAATTTCAGGGAGATCTTAGCATATTTGAGCTCTGTGTCTACTCACTGTAATCGACTTTAAATGTTAGATCCTAACATTCTAACGTCAGATTCTTTTTAAACCAAAAAGAAATGTGGATTTATTCTTGGTAAGCCAAATCCTCATTCCTTGGTGTTCCCTGAACACAAATGAAATGGAGACTTTTTTAAAGGTTAAAATATTTTTGGAAACTGTAACTATTATGCTTAGCTTTAACTAATTAACCCTTCCATTGAATTAATGACAGGGTTAATTAGCTCAAACGGTTATATCATTTAGTTTGGAGAAAGAAAAAAGCTTCGGTGATTAGAATCATTCTTTTGCCATCTAGTGGTTTCATTCTCACACTGCAATGTGTTAAATAGATCTCTATAAAAGCTAGATACATTGTTCATCTATATAATTATTGTATCTCCGCATGGTATTTAAAGCTGCCATTTAAAACTACTGGATGATTGATTGCATTTGGTCCTTTTTCTCAGCATGCAATATACTCAAATGTTAAGCCTCGACATCCTTCTAAAGGAGAGAATGTTTTCGTATATAGTTGGTAATAAATGAGACAAGGTGATGCGAGGAACAGCCGAGTTCACAAAGGAAGGCTGAAACATACACAGTTCTATGGGCTTCTTACTAATAAGCTACATTCTCTGCAAGTGCATCATTTCTAGTTTTTATCAGGACAACTAAGGATATCCTTGAAAGACATAATCAACACAAATTAGACTAACTTGCAAAGTACTGTTGTTGTGTTATTGCTGTTGTTGTTGTTAACTTTCCATTCTCACATCAGGATGGCCACTTCCTTCACCTCCCTCACTTCATTCCACCTGCTGACAAGGAGAGAGCCTGGAATTTACCCTCCTCTGCAGAGACTTGCATTAACTAGGAAGACACAGCCTCAGGGTACCAGTGGAAGGTCAAGAAAAACATTAAGTTCTCTAATTCCTGGTTCACTTTTATTACCACCACAGGCTTAAAATATCATCTTATTTACATAGCACATATAAAACAAAATTCTCCTGTTTCTAAGACTCCAGAGATAAGCTTTGAAGCTAAAATAGAACCCACAGCTAAAACTAGCAAGTCTATAATTTCCAACTAAAACTCAAAATGAACATTGGACTACAGGCACATCCATCCTTAAATAATGCCTTGCTTTGACTCAGAGATAACATTATAAATGAATTCACTAGAAAAGACTTCCTAACCTGGATTAGTTAGCTACTAAACTAAATGGTTAGCTGAGTAATCTGTGTAAATTAGGTGCATAACAAACTACCCCGAAAGTTAGTGCCTCAAAACAAGAGTTCTGCAGGTCAGTAATTTGGTTCAGGCTCAGCTGGGTGATTTTTCTGGTCTTCATGGGGTTCACATATGCATATGTGGTCATTTGCTGGGTTGGCTAGAAGGTGGCTGGTCCAGGATGGCCTAAGCTGGGACACCTTGTCTCTGCTACCCATGATCTCTTGCCCTCCAGCAGGCTAGCCCAGGCTTATTCTCATGTGTCTGGGCAGGCTTCCAAGGCCTGTTAAGGCCGAAACTTGGAAGCATATGAGGACTCTTGAGACCTAGGCCCAGATTTGGTGCAATGTCATTTCTGCTTCATTCTGTTGGCCAAAGCAAGTCACAAGGCCAGCAGACTCACGTTGCAAAGGACATATAAACAAGAAGGCAAGGAGGATTGTGGGTTTTTTTTATTTTTGCAATCTGCTATTTTTATACCCAGCATATATAATTACACCATCCTTATTTGAATACTTTCATATTTGTTCCCATCCAGTTTAGAACCATGATGTAATGTAGCAGATTCCCAATGTTACCAAGACACTAATAATATTTCCATGGAAACTATTCAAGTCATTTTTACAAATTTTGTACACAATACCTATTTTAACCTGACCATATTGTATATTAACTCCATAGGTTGTAACTGGGGATTGATAATTAACTTCAATGCCACACATAAAATGTTAATGTGTTTCAGTGGGAAAAGTAGGGAACTAGGAATTGAATAAAATAGTTGCGTTTTGGTTCCACCTATGACCCCCTAAGATTGTGTCTTCATGACAAAACCTAAGGACCATGTAATTATCTGAATTCATAAACTCCACTAAATCAAAATTTAAAAAACTAATGAAGAGAGGAGAGGTGATGGAGAGGAAGAAGGCAAATGATTTTCTTGAAATATTCTTATTGAGAGGTAGCATGATAGAACAGAAAGAGCACTGGCTAGAGAAATAGAAAAGCTGGGTTCTGTTACCAGCTCTACCACTTATTTGTTGGTGACCTTGGGAAAGAATTTAATATCTGTAGGGCAGTGTTTGCTCATTTCTGTAAATTAAGGCAATGGATCTCAAAAATCCCTGCCAGCTGTTTTAAAAAAAAGAAAAAAAAATGTGTGCTGACTGTGGAGGGTCCTGAGTTCATGATATAATTACTATGCCTAATTCCCATCTTTCCCCACCCTCCTACTCCCTCCACTCCCCACACATCCTGGAAAAAAATTTCCAAAAATATGTATGTATAAGAATGGCTTCAATCCAGTTGGGCTAAGAGTAGTTGCAATGTAAATGGGAGAATTCAATATGTTAACATTGGTAGTGAGTGAAACTTGTTTACGGTCAGATTACAGAACAGATGAGTCAAGGCTGCCAACAGCAACAGTGTGACTGGGGGTGGAGGTGTGAAGAATGACGGTGACATGAAGGAAATAGAGGGTCTTCTCAGAAAATAGATGATCCAACAGAGAGTAAAAAACAAAGAAGGTGGATAAGACTTCTAGATAAACTCCTTGAATAGCTAGATAACCTCCTTGAATAGGGATTGGTGATTAGAAAAGTTTTGAAAGCCAATTGTCAGAATAGGAAAACAGAGTATATCTCCAGGGAGCTGAACAGGGCTGTGTGCCAGAAAAGAGGTGATTCAGAGAGATTTCTAGGAATGACGTTCCAGGAAAGAACCAATACTCAATTCAACTCAATAAATTCAACAAGGGTGTGTTAAGAGCCTACTTTATGCCAAGCAATATTCTTGCAGTAAAAGAAAGTTTTAAACACGTATCCTTATCCTCATGGAGCATTTTAGTAAGGACAGACCATAAGCAATACAAATTTAAAAATATACATATGAATTAGAAAAGTGCTAAGTGCTATGGGGATAAATAAAGCAGGAAAAGGCTTCTTGGGTGGGATTGGGTAGGTTGCAATTTTAAACAGGGCAGTTAGGACTGGAAGGTTTCAAGGAGAAGGTGGCATTTGAACAAAGACTAGAGAGGGTTGGGGGTTCCTATGGGTGAACATCTAGGGAAAGGTGTTCAAAGTGAAAGAGGAGGGAAGGGGGCAGGTCATAACCTTTGAAAGAATGACATAGCCCGAGGACATAAACGGATTAGAACCAAATGGGTCCAAGATGGCAGACAAGTCAACTTCCACTAGAACTTGAGCCTCAGTATACGCTCATTGTAACACATCAGCAAGCTAAATGACACACCCACAGGCGCCATGACAGTTCTAAGGCCAACCATAAGGATAAAAAGTGGGCACTGGCCCAATTCCTGGAAATCCCCACCCCTCCCCAAAATAGCTGGAATACTCCTCCCACTCATTAGCCTATGAAATTACCCACCCCTATAAAAACTGACAACCCCATACCCTGGTGCCTTTCTCACCTTCTGAGATGGCACACACTCTGTCTGTGGAGTGTGTTTCTCTATAGATAAGTCCACTTCTTACTTATCACTTTGTCTCTCACTGAATTCTTTCTGCGATTGAGACATCAAGAACCTGAGCTTCATTAAGTCCCGAAACCAGGTGTGTGATCTCAGTTGGAAGACGTGAGTTTTGGCCAGGTTCAAGTCCCGGCTGCATGGGTTCGAGTCCCAATCTGAGTTTTGGCCAGGTTTGAGTCCCAGCCACGTGGGTTCAAGTCCCAATCAGGGTTCTGGCCAGGTTCGAGTCCTGGCCCTGTGGGTTCAAGTCCCAATCTGAGTTTTGGCTGGGTTCGAGTCCCGGCTGTGTGGGTTCAAGTCCCAATCTGGGTTTAGGCTGGGTTCAAGTCCCGACACGTGGGTTCAAGTCCCAATCTGAGGTGCACAGTTTCAAAAGCAGACATGCCCCATGTATTCTAGGTCCTACAAAGAGGCCAGAGTAGCTGGAATGGGGTGAGCAGAGGGGAGAGATATAGAAGATAAAGCAAAGAGCTGGTGTGGGGGAATGTTGGAAGGTCACTGCAAGGACTTAAACTTTAAAGTTTAAGGAGCACCTGGGAAGCCAGGGGATGGTTTGAGCAGAAGTTTGACTTGATTGCCTTAGGGCTTTGGGCTCAGTCTGGCCTGGTTGGTTACATAAACTTATTTGTATATAAGAAGGGCAAACATAAAACAGAACTGAGATCTCCAAATCAGTTCATTCTTCATCCAATTAACAAATAACTGTTGACTGATCAAACATAAGCCTAAACTCTAGGGACACAACTGTGAGTATAATGCAGACCTACTATAAGAACTAAGATTTAGTGAGAGAGAGAAATAAGAAAAGAGTCATACCTCAGATGTAACTTTCCTTATTCTTCTGTAAGTAAACCTAACTTGCTCATGGGCCTCCATTTCCATGCAACAGGAAAAAAAAAAAAAAGTTGCTTATTCACTTGTACATTAAAAAACAAAAAACAGTTTTTCAATTTAGTTCAGTCTCTTTGGTTCTCCTTGGTTTGGGATCTTCCCCTCTCAGCGGGGTAAGCTTAAGTAACAGGAGAGAGGCAGCTCTTCCCATGTCAATCTGTTGTGTCCCAGAACCTCACCTTGGTCCTGCCTGTGAGTATCTCTCTTTCAGCCTTTTTCAGCTGCAGTGTCTGAGTGCTGGCTGTTCTCTCATTCCTGTCAACATCAGTGGTCCCCCCACCACTGATGACTTGGCTTTGCCCTGGCCCTCATGAATGGTGCTGGTTCTCTGTGACTTTCCCATGACCTCCAACTGGACCCCAGCTTTGGACTATTTACCTGCAAGCAAGTTAGTCCCAAACTTTCAGCCACATTCCACATATCCGTAAAGGACATACACATCTGCATTTACTTCATTCTACTCACAGGTTTCAGGGAATCAAGGAGGGTACACTCAAACAACCACTTCATATTGGAGAGAAGCACTGCAAGACATCTCCACCCAGCCTCTCTGTGGAAAGCCAAGCACAAAGTCACTCTGCTCTGCAATCCCCCAAACCTTTCTGGCTTATCTACTTTACCAAACCAAGGTGCAAACCCTAAGGTGGGGCAGGGAGTAGGCCCTACACCTGTTTCCATTCTTAAACTCTCCTCTCTCTCCCTAACCCAGGCTGCCACCCCAGCTGAAATAAGGGCACTTATCTCCCTCTGTGAGATCAATGCCCTGATATAGTCTGCACTCTCTCTACTCAATACCTTGGTCTCAGGATCCCTTTACACTATTAAAAAAACTGAGGACCCCAGAGAGTTTTACATGGGTTGTATCTATTAATATTTGATGTATTATAAATTAAAACAATTTAAAAATATTCATTTCCATAGGCAAAACATTCTCTGACATAAATTGTAGCAATATTTCCTTAGATCAGTCTCCCAAGGCAAAAGAAATAAAAGCAAAATAAACAAACTGGACCTAATCAAACTTAAAAGCTTTTGCACAGCAAAGGAAACCATCAGCAAAACAAAAAGACAACCTACAGAATGGGAGAAAATATTTGCAAACCATGCAACCGACAAGGGCTTAATTTCCAAAATATGCAAACAGCTCATACAGCTCAATATCAAAAAAACAAACAATCCAATCAAAAAATGGGCAGAAGACCTAAATAGATATTTCTCCAAAGAAGACATACAGATGGCCAACAGGCACATGAAAAGATGCTCAACATCGCTAGTTATTAGAGAAATGCAAATCAAAATCACAATGAGGTATAACCTCATACTGGTCAGAAGGTCATCATCAAAAAGTCTACAAATAATGAATGCTGGAGAGGGTGTGGAGAAAAAGGAACCCTCCTACACTGTTGGTGGGAATATAAATTGGTGCAGCCACTATAGAGAACAATATGGTTGTTTCTTAATAAACTAAAAACAGAGCTACCACATGATCCAGCAATTCCACTCCTGGGCATACATCTGGAAAAGACAAAAACTCTAATGTGAAAACAACATGGACCACAAAATTCACAGCAGCACTACTTACAATAGCCAAGACACGGAAACAACCTAAGTGTCCATCAACAGATGAATGTACAAAGATGTGGTATATATATACAATGGAATATTACTCAGCCATAAAAAAATGAAATTTTGCCATCTGCAACAACATGGATGGACCTAGAGATTGTCACACTAAGTGAAGTAAGTCAGACAAAGAAAGACAATATTATATGATATCACTTACTTAGGAGTATGGGATTAACAGATATGCACTACCATACATAAAATAGATAAGCAACAAGGATTTACTGTATAACACAGGGAACAATATTCAACATAATGGAAAATAATCTGAAAAAATACATATAAGTGAATCACTTTGCTATACACCTGAAACTAACACAATATTGTAAATCAACTATACTTCAATTTAAAGAAAGACAAAAATAAATAAAAATAAAATATTTATTTCCAAATTATTTTTAAAGTAACAATAAACCCATTACACATTAACATAACATACATAACATATTTCATAAGGAAAAAAAAACCTAAATGGACAAATTCTTAGGAATGCACAACCTTCCGAGACTGAACCAGGAAGAAATAGAAAATATGAACAGACCAATCACAAGCTCTGAAATTGAAACTGTGATTTAAAATCTTCCAACAAACAAAAGCCCAGGACCAGATGGCTTCACAGGAAAATTCTATCAAACATTTAGAGAACAGCTAACACCTATCCTTCTCAAACTCTTCCAAAATATAGCAGAGGGAGGAACACGCCTAAACTCATTCTACAAGGCCAGCATCACCCTGATACCAAAACCAGATAAAGATGTCACAAAGAAAAAAAACTACAGGCCATTATCACTGGTGAACATAGATGCAAAAATCCTCAACAAAATACTAGCAAACAGAATCCAACAGCACATTAAAAGGATCATACACCATGATCAAGTGGGGTTTACTCCAGGAATGCAAGGATTATTCAATATATGCAAATCAAACAATGTGATACACCATATTAAAAAATTGAAGGAGAAAAACCCTATGATCATCTCAATAGATGCAGAGAAGGCTTTCAACAAAATTCAACACCCATTTATGATAAAAATCCTCCAGAAAGTAGGCATAGAGGGAATTTTCCTCAACATAATAAAGACCATATATGACAAACCCACAGCCAACATCATCCTCAATGGTGAAAAACTGAAACCATTTCCACTAAGATCAGGAACAAGACAAGGTTGCCCACTCTCAGCACTATTATTCAACATAGTTTTGGAAGTCCTAGCCACGGCAATCAGAGAAGAAAAATAGATAAAACGACTCCAAATAGGAAAAGAAGAAGTAAAACTGTCACTGTGTGCAGATGACATGATACTATACATAGACTATCCTAAAGATGCTACCAGAAAAATACTAGAGCTAATCAATGAATTTGGTAAAGTAGCAGGATACAAAATTAATGCACAGAAATCCCTTGCATTCCTATACACTAATGATGAAAAATCTGAAAGTGAAATTAAGAAAACACTCCCATTTACCACTGCAACAAAAAGAATAAAATATCTAGGAATAAACCTACCTAAGGAGACAAAAGACCTGTATGCAGAAAATTATAAGACACTGATGAAAGAAATTAAAGATGATACAAATAGATGGAGAGATATACCATGTTCTTGGATTGGAAGAATCAACATTGTGAAAATGACTCTACTACCCAAAGCAATCTACAGATTCAGTGCAATCCCTATCAAACTACCAATGGAATTTTTCACAGAACTAGAACAAAAAATTTCACAATTTGTATGGAAACACAAAAGACCCCGAATAGCCAAAGCAATCTTGAGAAAGAAAAACGGAGCTGGAGGAATCAGGCTCCTGGACTTCAGACTATACTACAACGCTACAGTAATCAAGACAGTATGGTACTGGCACAAAAATATAAATATAGATCAATGGAACAGGATAGAAAGCCCAGAGATAAACCCATGCACATATGGTCACCTTATCTTTGATAAAGGAGGCAAGAATATACAGTGGAGAAAAGACAGCATTTTCAATAAGTGGTGCTGGGAAAACTGGACAGCTACATGTAAAAGAATGACATTAGAACACTCCCTAACACCATACACAAAAATAAACTCAAAATGGATCAAAGACCTAAATGTAAGGCCAGACACTACCAAACTCTTAGAGGAAAACATAGGCAGAACACTCTATGACATAAATCACAGCAAGATCCTTTTTGACCCACCTCTTAGAGAAATGGAAATAAAAACAAAAATAAACAAATGGGATGTCATAAAACTTAAAAGTTTTTGCACAGCAAAGGAAACCATAAAGAAGACAAAAAGACAACCCTCAGAATGGGAGAAAATATGTGCAAATGAAGGAACTGACAAAGGATTAATCTCCAAAATTTATAAGCAGCTCATGCAGCTCAATATCAAAAAAACAAACAACCCAGTCCAAAAATGGGCAGAAGACCTAAATAGACATTTCTCCAAAGAAGATATACAGATTGCCAACAAACATATGAAAGAATGCTCAACATCATTAATCATTAGAGAAATGCAAATCAAAACTACAATGAGATATCATCTCACACTGGTCACATGGCCATCATCAAAAAATCTACAAACAATAAATGCTAGAGACGGTGTGGAGAAAAGGGAACCCTCTTGCACTGTTGGTCAGAATGTACATTAATACAGCCACTATGGAGAACAGTATGGAGGTTCCTTCAAAAACTAAAAATAGAACTACCATATGACCCAGCTATCCCACTACTGGGTGTATATCCTGAGAAAACCATAATTCAAAAATACTCAAGAACCACAATGTTCATTGCAGCACTATTTATGATAGCCAGGACATGGAAGCAACCGAAATGCCCATCGACAGATGAATGGATAAAGAAGATGTGGCACATATATACAATGGAATATTACTCAGACATAAAAAAATGAAATTGAGTTATTTGTAGTGAGGTAGATGGATCTAGAGTCTGTCATACAGAGTGAAGTAAGTCAGAAAGAGAAAAACAAATACCGTATGCTAACACATATATATGGAATCTAAAAAAAAAAAAAAAAATGGTCATGAAGAACCTAGGGGCAAGATGGGAATAAAGACACAGACCTACTAGAGAATGGACTTGAGGATATGGAGAGGGGGAAGGGTAAGCTGGGACAAAGTGAGAGAGTGGCATGGACATATATACAGTACCAAACGTAAAATAGCTAGCTAGTGGGAAGCAGCTGCATAGCACAGGGAGATCAGCTTGGTGCTTTGTGACCACCTAGAGGGGTGGGATAAGGAGGGTGGGGGGAGGGAGACACAGGAGGGAAGAGATATGGGGATATATGTATATGTATAACTGATTCACTTTGTTATAAAGCAGAAACTAACACACCATTGTAAAGCAATTATACTCCAATAAAGATGTTAAAGAAAAAAAAAACTAAATTTTTCAAAACAAAAAAATATTGGTAAAAGGAGTGGCATTGTTTCACATTTTTGCAAATCTCTTTCATAGCTACTGAATAGATGTTTTAGTTCAGGCTGCTATAACAAAAATATAGAAAGGATGACTTAAACACCAGAAATTTATTCCTCACAGTTCTGGAAGCTGGGAAGTCCAAGATTAAGGCACCAGTAAATTTGGGGTCTAGTGACCTAGTATTGGTTTGCAGATGGATGCATGCCTGTTGTGTTCTCACATGGTAGGTGGTGGGAGAGAGAGAGAGAGAGAGACACTCCTGTCTCTTCTTTTAAGGGCACTAATCTCATCGTGAGGGCTCCACCTTCATAACCTAATTACTTCCCCAAAACTCCATCTTTGGGGTTTTAGGGTTTCAACATATGAATTTGTGGGGGACACGGCATGCAGTACCTCATTGTGACTCCATTTGGAGAAAGAGTCTTTAAAAAGGTAATTAAGTTAAAATGAGGTCACTAAGGTAGGCTCTAATCCAATATAACTGGTATCCTCATAAAAAGAAAAAATTTGGACACAGACACACACAGAGTAAAGACCACATGAAGACACAAGGAGAAGACAGCCATCTACAAGCCAAGAAATCAACCCTGCCAACACATTGATCTTGGACTTTTAGCCTCCAGAACCATGAGGAAATAAATTTGTTTTGTTTAGGTCACCCAGTCTTGGTACTTTGTTATGACAGCCCTAGCAAACTAATACACTTATCATTCACTTCTTTTTTTTTTTTTTTTTTTTTAAATGAGTATTAAGTATCTATGACATGTACTATTTTTTTTTTTTTTTTTTTTTTTATTTATTTTTGGCTGTGTTGGGTCTTCGTTTTTGTGCGAGGGCTTTCTCTAGCTGCGGCAAGCGGGGGCCACTCTTCATCGCGGTGCGCGGGCCTCTCACTCTCGCGGCCTCTCGTTGCGGAGCACAGGCTCCAGACGCGCAGGCTCAGCGGTTGTGGCTCACCGGCCCAGTTGCTCCGCGGCATGTGGGACCTTCCCAGACCAGGGCTCAAACCCGTGTCCCCTGCATCGGCAGGCAGACTCTCAACCACTGCGCCACCAGGGAAGCCCATCATTCACTTCTTGTACATCACAGTAAAATCTGATCATATTCAGAATTTTCTCTTTCCTTTTTGTTTTTTATAAATTTATTTTTACATTTCTTTTTATTTTTGGCTGCGTTGGGTCTTCGTTGCTGCATGCGGGCTTTCTCTGATTGCCATGACCAGGGGCTACTCTTTGTTGCGGTGCGCGGGATTCTTATTGTGGTGGCTTCTCTTTGTTGCGGAGCATGGGCTCTAGGTGCGTGGGTTTCAGTAATTGTGGCATGTGGGCTCAGTAGTTGTAGCTTGTGGGCTCTAGAGCGCAGGCTCAATAGTTGTGGTGCACTGGCTTAGTTGCTCCACGGCATGTGGGATCTTCCCAGACCAGGGATCAAACCCGTGTCTCCTGCACTGGTAGGTGGATTCTTAACCACTGTGTCACCAGGGAAGTCCTCTTTTTCCTTAAGATCAAGAAGAAGCGTATCATTGTCCACCAACTACTCTCTGTGAATAAGCATTGTGTGGATTATAATGTAAACACAATCTGCATACACAGCTGGTACTTCATTGAGCCCAATTTCATTTCCAAAACAAAGGGAAATTTGCTGTAAAGAAAAATCTAAACCTCTGCCTTTCAGGATATAAAACACTAGCTTTGACTTCTTTTTTCCCCCTCAGTCTTTGTTCACTAAAATTTAAAAAATTCTTAGGTCTAATCTCATGCAGGGTCACCCTATTACATTACTTTGGGGGTTCAGAGAAAGGAGAGTTCACATCTGACCAGGGAATGGGGAGTTTTAGGCGTGGCATTCAAATCAGGTCCCTAAAGGTGAGAAAGACAGGCAGAAATTAACAGGCAGTGTACTCTAGCTCAAAATATAAGATTAAGAAAATCAATGAAGGGACTTCCCTGGTGGCACAGTGGTTAAGAATCCACCTCCCAAGGTAGGGGACATGGGTTCGATCCCTGGTCCGGGAGGATCCCACATGCCGTGGAGCAGCTAGCCCGTGCACCACAACTGCTGAGCCTGCACTCTAGAGGCCCCGAGCCACAACTATTGAGCCCGCGTGCCTAGAGTCTGTTCTCCACAGCAAGAGAAGCCACCGCATTCAGAAGCTGGTGCACCGCAACAAAGAGTAGCCCCTGCTCTCCACAACTAGAGAAAGCCCACACGCAGCCACAAAGACACAACGCAGCCAAAAATAAATAAATAAATTTATTTTTTTAAAAAAGAAAATGAAATCTGGAAAGTTTAGTGTCTAAACCAATGAACGTGGGATTATCTCATTTCATTAAAGCATGTATATGTGTAGGGAGGTGGTGAGTAAAGGCTTAAAAAAAAGTATTCTAGAAACCAGTCACTGAAGATTATTATAGAGCTAAAGAATTTTGATATTAGCCCAAAAGGCAAGTACATTTCCACAACCCACTTGGGTCATTTGTTAAAAATAGAGTTTCCTGAGCCCTATTCACAAACAAATAAATCAGAATCTCTGCCAAATAAGCCTCCAGAATGCACACTTGCAGCTAGCTCCCCATGTATTTTTTGCCACACTAAAATTTGAGAACCACTGCATAAGTGGTTGGAAACTATTAAATGGTCCTGAAAATTTTTGAGCAAGGGAATCACCAAATTATGTCTATACTTTAGGATGACTAATCTAATGACAAAAGGTGGTATACATATAATAAAGGAAACATTATGGACAAGGCAGGAGATAGGTTTAGAAGGCTGATGCAAGAAACAATGAAGGCTGGGATAAGCGAGGATATAGAGGGCTCTATCTTGTCATATAAAACACAGGACAAAAGTAGAAATCTAGGATTTTATAACAATAATATCCAAGAGGATGAAAGAAAGGAAGCATCTAGGAAGACTAAGGTTGTAAGCCTAAGAAGCTTAGGTACTTAGAGGTAAGGTAGTCATAAGGAAAATCTTTCTGGGCATTTAACCAGAAGTACATGATGGATTCAGACTGGGACATGTTGAGTTTGAGATTCTGGTAGGACACCCAGAGCAAGATATTCAATGGTTGGTCTGAACTATAGACTGGAGTCCAAGAGTGAAGTAAGAGCTCAAAACACAGACTCAATATTTTTCTGGATAGAGATGATGGTTGAAGCAATGTGGGTGGATAACACTTGGCTGTTGTCTAGCCAACACAGGCCCTAGGGGAAAGTCACACAGAATCGGTGAACTTAATGAGAATATAGACGTTAGAAATTGAAATTGTATTACTAATGATATCGTTTCTTGCATTGTTAAGTTTATGATAGTTTATATTATGATCTGTAACTAAAATCACACCTCTGGGCCTTTTATATAGATTTATTTTAAAACTAAAAACAAACAGCCCTTAAAATGTAATGGTAATGAATACCATAATTTTCAGTGTAGAATCAAGTAGCATAACAGCCAAAGAAATGTGTGACTTGAGGCATACTGATCCTTACTGTCTCCAGTATCTTCTGTGTTCATCTTTGCAATTTTTTTTTTCAGGAGTACATTCTCAATTTTCTTCATATGATGTCCATTGCTCATAAACTTTTTGAGTGTTTTCATCTTGACAGTCTATCTTACCTTCACTTGATTGTGTGGCTGGATATAGATTTTAAGTTCAAAAATCCTTTTATCTCAGACTTGGAAGGAATTCCCTTTGTCTTACAGTTCCCAGTAATGCTGATGAACTGTCTGAAGCTGATTCTGTTCCTTTGTAAGGATCTTTTTTTATTTCTCTCTGAAAGCTTTTAGGATATCCCTTTTATCCTTAAGAGTTCAGAAAGTGTTATCAAAATGTTCCTAGATGTTATCTTTAAAAATTTCTTTCTCCTTGGCTCTTAGAGGATTCTTTCAATCTGGACTCTTCAGCTCAAGAAAATTGTCTTTATTGTTGTTTTTCTCCCTTCCACTGTCTGTTACTTCCTTACAGAATTTCTATTAATGCTGTACTTTCTGAATCTATCTACTATGTCCCTTGTCAATCATATTTCTCATCTCTTTATTATTTATCTCTATCTTTCAAGTTGCCAATTGCTTTTTCAACCATGTCCTTTCTAGTATTTATCACACCTACTGAATGTTTAAATTTCTAGTAACTGTCTTATCCTCTGATTGTTTCTTTTTTTTTTTTCACTGATAGCCATGCTTTTGTTTTATAGATTGAATTTCTTCTTTTGTACTTCTAAAGACACTAACTGGATTTTAATTTTTTTTTACTTTTTAAAATATTTTCTTCTCTTATCTGAATTGTTTCTGTCTCTTCCAGGATGGTTGTTGTGTCAGTTCATCCTGATCTATCTTTTTCAGGCTATATTTTTTTCCTCTTTGTATGGGTTTCTTCTGCAGTTTGGTTCTTCTATCTCCCGTAAAAATCCTTTCATTTGAAGAGGAGGGTGGGTTTCACATAAAGGCATGGCATTTGTCAATAGGCAGGCTTCTCTGTAGGGTGGATACCCTGGGAACCAACCAACAGGCAGACAGGGCTGCCATTTGACAAAATAAGGACATAAAGTATTCTAGCATTTTATACCCATGGATGCAGCTGCCTGTCCTTTAAACTTTCCTCTGTATCTATTTGTGAGGACCCGAGCTCTGTTCTACTTCTTTCTCAGGGTACAATACCCAAACCAGGAACCTGTTCAAGAATTTGCTCCATAATATTGATATACTGTACCTGGCATTTAATAGAAACAATGAAATTACCTTGCTGATTATTATTACTATTATTATTACTATGACAATTTTTAGAGTAGTTTTAGATTTATAGAAAAATGAAGTGGAAAGTACAGAGAATTCCCATATGCCCCCTCCCCTCCTAATACACCAGTGTTTCCTCTATTATTAACATCTTGCATTAGTGTGGTATTTTTATTATCATTGATGAACCATTACCTTGCTTTTCTTTCTTTTTTTATAAATTTATTTATTTAATTTATTTATTTATGGCTGTGTTGGGTCTTCGTTGCTGCGCACAGGCTTTCTCTAGTTGTGGTGAGCGGGGACTACTCTTCTTTGCAGTGCGTGGGCTTCTCATTGCAGTGGCTTCTCATTGCGGAGCACGGGCTCTAGGCGCGTGGGCTTCAGTAGTTGCGGCACATGGGCTCAGTAGTTGTGGCTCACAGGCTCTAGAGCACAGGCTCAGTAGTTGCTGTGCACAGGCTTAGTTGTTCCACAGCATGTAGGATCTTCCTGGACCAGGGATCAAACCCGTGTCCCCTGCATTGGCAGGCGGATTCTCAACCACTGCACCACCAGGGAAGCCCCAACCTTGCATTTTTTATTGAGGTATAAATGACATATAACAATATATTAGTTTCAGGTGTACAATATAATGATTTGATCTTTGTATATATTGCAAAATGATCTCCACGATAAGTCTGGTAAACATCTCTGTCATCATACATAGTTACAATTTTCTTTTCTTGTGTTGAGAACTTTAAGATTTACTCTCTTAGAAACTTTCAAATGTGCAATACAGTATTATTAACTATAGTCACCATTCTGCACATTAGCTCCCCAGGACTGATTTATTTTATAACTGGAAGTTTTTACCTTTTGACCCCCTTCACCCATTTCACCCGCCCCCACACCCCCCACCTCTGGCAACTACCAATCTATTCTCTGTATCTATGAGCATTGTTTTTGTTTTAGATTTTTTTAGATTTGTTTTTGATTCCACATATTAATGATTCTCTGCTTTGCATATATGCGTCATGTCTTCCCTGATTCAGACCTTTCGATACATAATGATTATATATATTATAATATATACATAGAGGGCTTCCCTGGTGGCGCAGTGGTTGAGAATCTGCCTGCCAATGCAGGGGACACGGGTTCGAGCCCTGGTCTGGGAAGATCCCACATGCCGCAGAGCGGCTGGGCCCGTGAGCCACAACTACTGAGCCTGCGCGTCTGGAGCCTGTGCTCGGCAACAAGAGAGGCCGCGGTAGTGAGAGGCCCGCGCACCGCGATGAAGAGTGGCCCCCGCTTGCCGCAATTAGAGAAAGCCCTCACGCAGAAACGAAGACCCAACACAACCATAAATAATTAAATAAATAAATAAATAAATAATATATACATAGAGATTGTATCTATATTATATATTATGTATATTAGATTATATATTATATAGATACATACATTCTTTAAAAATAATAGATAATATATATACTGAATTTATTTTGCTTTATTATAAATATAAATTTAGCATAAAATAATATTGATATTATAACAATAATTAATAATGTGTCCTTGAGCTTACACATTCTAATGTCCTGTCCGCTCACAATAAAAGTTAGTAAATCATTAAGTCCTTTGGATCCAGGGGCCTGATAAGTACCAACTTAAGCCAAGAGAATGGGTCTAATAGGTCAAATCAAAGATAATTTTACTGAGAAAGTAGCTGTTGTGCACTTACCAAATGCCTAGGCATAAGATGGACATTATTGGAAGATACAAAGAATTGTAAAGAATCATCCTTATGTTGGCACATGTATGGGTTATTTTCCTAATCAAATGTAAGCTACTTATAGGAGGTTACTGGGTCTTATATATCATTTGTATTTCACAGTTCTAAGCATTAGGCGATAAACCACTAAGCACCTGTTTGTACACAGTTTTCCATTAGAAATGGTATATTCTACCAGTTCTTAGAATGGCTTTCCTTAGTTGTGAATCAACTGCAAATAAGCACAAAACATTTGAAATTTAAACTAATTAGAACTACTAATTAGGAAAGAAAGTAAACTGAAAGAACATTTGGATTGCAATTTATAATGTGCAAAATTCAAATCAAAGTAAGTAGAAAAAAAGAACCTGTTACTTTTTTGACATTGTCTTGGCAATGACTTCTTGGATATGACACCAAAAGCATACATAATAAAAGTAAAAATAAACAAGTGGGACTACCTCAAACTAAAAATCTTCTGCATAGCAAAGAAAACAATCAACAGAATGAAAATGTAATCTACAGAATGGGAGAAAATATTTTCAAACCATATGCCTGATAAGAGGTTAAGATTCAAAATATATAAAGAACTCATACAACTCAATAGCAAAAAAAACAAAAACAAAAAAATGGGCAAAGGACTTGAGAAGACAAATGGCCAACAAGTATATGAAGATGCTCAATGTCACTAATCATCAGGAAAATACAAATCAAAATCACAATGAACTATCACCTCTTGCCTCTTAGAATGGCTGTTATCAAAAAACAAAAGACAACAAGTGTTGACAACAACGTGGAGAAATTGGAACCCTTGTACACTATTGGTAGGAATGTAAGATGGTGCAGCTGCTATGGAAAACGATATAGATTCCTCAAAAAATCAAAAATAGAACTACCATATGATCCAGCAATCCCACTTCTATGTCTATATCCTAAGGAAATGAGAGTAGGATCTTGAAGAAGAGATATCTGCACTCCTATGTTTCTTGAAGAATTATTTACAATAGCCAAGACATGGAAACAACTTAAAGGGCCATCAATGGATGAATGGATAAAGAAGATATAGTATGTACATACAATGGAATACTATTCAGCCTTTTTTTTTTTAAAGATTTAATTTTGTTTATTTTTGGCTGCATTGGGTCTTTATTGCTGTGCGCAGGCTTTCTCTAGTTGTGGCGAGCGGGGGCTACTCTTTGTTGCGGTGCGTGGGCTCCTCCTTGCAGTGGCTTCTCTTGTTGCAGAGCACAGGCTCTAGGAGCACAGGCTTCAGTAGTTGTGGCACGCGGGCTCTAGAGCGCAGGTTCAGTAGTTGTGGTGCATGAGCTTAGTTGCTCCACGGCATGTAGGATCTTCCCGGAGCAGGGCTCGAACCCGTGTCCCCTGCATTGGCAAGCGGATTCTTAACCACTGTGCCACCAGAGAAGTCCCTATTCAGCCTTTAAAAAGAAGGAAATCCTGCCATATGCAACAACACGAATGAACCTGGAAGACATTATGCTAAGTGAAATAAGCCAGTCACAAAAGGACAAATACTGCATGATTCCACTCATATGAGGCATCTAAAATAATCAAGTTTATAGATTCAAAGAATGGGATGGTGGCTGCCAAGGTCTTAGGGGTGAGGGAAACAGGGAGTTGCTGTTCAATGGATATAAGGTTATGCAAGATAAACGTGTTCTAGAGATATAGTGCACAACATAATGCCTATAATTAACAATACTATATTATGCACTTAAAATTCTGTTAAGAGGGTAGATATCATCTTAAATGTTCTTACCACAAAAAAAAAAAATGGGCACAGGAAACTTTTGGAGGTGATGGGTATTTTTATTATCCTGATTGTTGTGATGAATTAATGGGTATGCATGTATATCCAAACTCATCAAATTGTATACATTGAATATTGTAGTTTTTTGTATATCAATTACACCTCAATAAAGCTGTTTAAAAAGTGAAAAAGAATTTGTTATTTTAAGAAACAAACTCCTTTCATCCAAATTAACCTGGAGTGTCCTATCAACCTATGGTGGTTTAAACTTAAGAGGCAAGGCACTGCAACACCTGATAAGTCATAGGTATTTTAAAGAGGCTCAGATTAATGAATTTATCTAATCTATTGTTATGTGGCAGAAAAAAATGCTGAGGAAAAAGAAAATAATAAATGTAAAAGGCTGTAAAGAATATAAAAGACAGAGCCAAAGGAGAATATATTTCGCATGGGTTGCCAATAGTAAAAGCAACATTAAGACAAAGGGGTTGAGAAAATAAAGGGAAAAATAAGGGCAAGTTGTTTTTACATTGCGAACTGTCCTAGGGAATGGTTTTATAAAACAGCATTTGGCAGTTTTACAAAGTAAGCATAGTTATACCATACAACCCAGGCATCACATTCCTAGGTATTTGACCGAGTTGAAAACTTACGTTCACACAAAACCTGCACACAAATGTTTATAGTAGCTTTAGTCATAATTGCCAAAAATTGACAGCAACCAAATGTCCTTCAGTATGTGAATGGATAAACAAACATGGATGCATCCATACAATGGAGTTTTGTTTACAAGTAAAAAAAATGTATCTATCGGGGCTTCCCTGGTGGCGCAGTGGTTGAGAGTCTGCCTGCCAGTGCAGGGGACACGGGTTCGAGCCCTGGTCTGGGAAGATACCACATGCCGCGGAGCAACTAGGCCCGTGAGCCACAATTACTGAGCCTGCGCATCTGGAGCCTGTGCTCCGCAACAAGAGAGGCCGCGATAGTGAGAGGCCCGCGCACCGCAATGAAGAGTGGTCCCCACTTGCTGCAACTAGAGAAAACCCTCGCACAGAAACGAAGACCCAACACAGCCAAAAATAAATAATAAATTAATTAATTTTTAAAAAAACCAAAAACCTTCCAAAGGCTTCTCATCACACTTGGAATAAAAAAATTTAAAAAAAAAAAGTATCTATCAAGCCACCAAAAGGCATGTAGGAATCTTAAATGCCTATTGCTAAGTGAAATGAGCCAGTCTAAAAAGGTTACATACTATATGATTCCAACTACATGACATTCTGAAAAAAGCAAAACTATGGAGAACATAAAAATATCATTTTTTGCCAGAGGTTCAGGCAAAGGAGGAGGTGGTTAAATAGGCAAAACACAGGGAATTTTTAGGAAAGTGAAGCTATTCTGCATGATACTGTAATGGTAGGTACATGACACTACGCATTTATAAAAACCTATAGGAATTTACAGTACAAATAGTTAAATTATATGTATGCAAATTTTTACAGAATTATTTAGGTCAGAGTATCTCTGGATAGAATGCAGAATGTGACAAAACAATCTAACTATATTAGAAATGTATCAAACAACCTCACTGAAGGGGGTGAGAGAGATATGGGTGCTGACCCGAGAATGAGTGGAGTCTATAAGACTAAAGGCAAAAGAAACGGTATATAAGCAGTGTACTCTAGCTGATTGTTTCCTATGAGGATATAAATTAACAACTCTGAAAATGCTATACGTGTTTACTGGAACTGAACAATTGGTGAGAGCTAGGTTCTTCATTGTCCTAATGAGAGCTTATAGATAAGCAAAGGGAGAAGGCTAGAATGATCCATGTGGTAATGGATTAGAGTTGGAGACATCAGTATGAACTCATGTTTAGCTTAATACAATACAAATGGTTATGTATAGAAATATTTGTAGACATGTGTATGTACACAGGTTAGTATACATACATATATTATACTGCTCTATAAGCTGAGAGGGCTTATAAGGAACAATATCTGGTAGTAATGAGCACATCTAGCACCCAGATTTTGTCTTCTACTACCATTCTCTAATAAGAGGAACCAGGACAATACAAGATGAGCCTAGAGCATCTCACAGTGCCAGAAAGTAATAAAGTGCTAAAAAACAAAAACAAACCAACAACAAAAAACCCCATAAAACAAAACTCACAAAGATGTCAAAGGGACACAGGAACAACCTGAAGGATCTCCAAGAGCTGAAGCTAGAGTAATTTGAGCAATAAAATAAAGTAGTATTTGGTTATAACCTAAAGTATAAAATAAATATCCATTGAGTCCATACAGATATATTTGAATAAATGAATAAACATGAGAGAAGGGACAAATCTCCCATGCAGAGGAATTCCAAGTAATTTATGTAGGTATTCCACCCTCAAGGAGGGGAGCATTAACTCCCCACTTATTAAGTATGGGCAGCCTAGTTACATCATTCCAGAGACTACAGTATGGAAAGGGAAAAAAGGAACTTCAGCTCAGAGAAACACGACATACGCTACCTCAGCCTGGTGATTAGGTCAACATCAACAGTGGTAAGTCATGTTGATAGTATGACTTGAAATGATATGATGAAAATGGCATTTTACCTCTGTGTTTTTCCTCCCAAAACCCCATAACTTCAGTATAACCATGAGAAAAATATCAGACAAACCTCAAGAGGCATTCTACAAAATGTCTTACTAGTACTCCTCAAAACTGTCAGGTTCATCAAAAACAAGGAATGTCTGAGAAACTATCACTGTCATGAGGAGCTTTAAGAAAATCTTACAACTAAATGTAATGTGATATCCTAGAAGGGACCTTTGAAAACAAAAAGGACATTAGGTTAAAATTAAGGAAATCTGAATAAAATTTAGATATTAGTTAATAATAATGCATCAACATTGTTTTATTAATTGTAACAAATACACCAAAATAATAAAGGAAACTCAGTGTGAAGTGAGCACAGAGAACTCTCTGTACTATCTTCATAACTTTCCTGTAAACTGAAAACTTCTAAAATTTTAAAAGTTTATTGAAAAACAGTTAATAAAAGACTATTTCAAATTCCATTGGGCTGTAATACAAAGGGCTCACATTCTTCTCACATGGAAGTTTGATTCCTTACACTAAACAAAGAACTCTCAACTTTTGAGACACTGAAGGCAAAGGGAATATGGAATGGCTAGTGGAGGAGGAAAGTCAAAAAAAATCAGTCATATCCTAATCTCCAGTTGCAGAATCAAGGACAGAATATTTCTTCCTTAATGTATCATTCATGAATTTCATATTAACTGTCATCCCCTCTCTCTGCACTCTTTACCTTCAAAGTACATATATTTGATGCCCTGTTGGTAATTAACATTACCACTTAATCCTTGAATTGCAGAATATTGAGATAGGGTCATTATAGCACTGAAGGAAGAATTGAGATCACCTAATTAGACTGTGTTCCTTTGGAGAGGAAGAGTGTACTTATATTATGAACAATTACATTGATTGGAATAATTTTGGAAGTTTACATGTAGGAAGATGGGTATATTTGCCTATTAGGCAGCCAAAAATTAGGTCGTAGTGCAAATATATTTGAGTTTTAGCTATTTCCTTGATTTCCAAAAGCCCAAATAATTGTGGTCTCTCTGCCACTGGGTGTGGTCTTGGCAGTTTTGAGCATTCAATGGAAGCTTATGAGAGAGTTGAAGGTAAGATGGATGGAGTAGCAGCAATGGTGGCAGTGGTGGTGGGAGCAGTAGAAGCATCAGTAGTGGAAGAGATTTCATTTAGCTCCACGCTTAGTCCAGGTATTATCCTTTACTGACCCTAGTTCACCAACTCTCTATTATTTCCAAGCACTATCATCTACCCGCTACCCTTCTAATCAATTCCTCTTCTGCTCTGTGAGAGTTTCCATTTCTTTTTTTATTATTTTTTATTTTTATTTTTTAAATTTTTTGGCTGCGTCGGGTCTTATTTATGGCACACAGGCTCTTCGTTGCCGCGCACGGGCTTCTCTCTTGTTGTGGCACACAGGCTTCTCTCTAGTGTGGCATGTGGGTTTCCTCTTCTCTAGTTGTGGCGCATGGGCTCTCTAGTTGAGGTGCGCAAGCTCAGTAGTTGTGGTGCACAGGCTAAGTTGCCCTGTGGCATGTGGTATCTTAGTTCCCCGACCAGGGATCAAACCTGTGACCCCTATATTGGAAGGCGGATTCTTTACCACTAGACCACCAGGGAAGTCCCTCCATTTCTTTTAACAAAAAATATATTTTCTATGTTGTTGTAAAATAAAGATGAATGATATATATAGATGTATATTATATATACATCATATACACATGTATGAATATATATGGAAAAAAGAATGCACAAGAAGCATCAAGGAAAGTTATTTAGCTGCAATATGAGCTTCACGTGTGAGTATATTGCATTTTTTTCTAAACCCTAAATATATGTGTTTGTTATACAGCAGATCCTTCTTCTTTTTCCCCTTATCCATCCAGTATCACTTGTCTGTCTGGATTGTGTGCCAGTGTTCCACAGCCCATCCCTGCCAGAAAGGCATTTGCAGAGATATAAGTTGTCAGCTCTGGGTGCCTCTAAGTATGTGCCTTTCCTCTAAAAATTCAATTTTCAGTTGACGGTATAGCACTTTCATCTTGTTTCCTTTCTGAATTAAAGGGGAAAAGAAGACCTAGATAATCTCAGTTAACATAACCTGTGCTGCTTAACAAATTAGTTTTCAGGAAAATTAATGATGCATCCAGCCATAGGCAAGCTATTTGGATTCCTCCTTTTCCTACAGTGATAAAATAAATGAACAATGGATGTTTTCTAAGCAGTAGCTGACAAATTTGTTTGCAGAACACAGACTTTAAAACACTTACTCATGACGTCCCATTTCCAACATTAGTACCTATATCAACATAGGTTGGTCAAGGTTCAACTAAGTTTAATATTCAGAGGAGATGGCTCATTCACACACATCCATGATAGCTGTTAACACCAAGGAACTAGTTACAATCTTACGTCTAAAACTAGCATAATGTCCTCTCAAGTAAAGCACTGGTGGTAATGTCTTTCACAGACTGATCCAATAAAAATAGAAGAAAAAAAAAAGTTAAAGTCAAGAATCAGAATTCTTTTCTAATATTTCTTTCCTTTTCTTTCTCCTTTATGTTATAGTTAAGGTACTGCATTTTAAAATTATATTATAGACTATATTATAAATTTTGTTTCAAGGTATTAAAGGAGCAAAACAAAATATTTGTTACGGAAAGGGGGCTTTCGGTCTTATACAGTTTTTTTTTCAGATTTACTGAGGTATAATTGACAAATAAAAATTGTATACATTTAAAATATACAACTTGATGTTTTGATAGACTTAATACATTGTGAAATGATCTGTGTAATTAACTAATAAACATATCTATCATCTCATATAGCTACCATTATCTTTTTTGTGAGAACACTTAAAATCTACCCGCTTAGCAAATTTCCAGTATACAATACAGTATTGTTATAGTCACCATACTGTATATTATCTCTCTAGAAGGAAGGAGGAGGGATGGAGAGAGGCTGAGGGAGGGGAGGAGAAGTGACAGAGACTGTGTGTGCCCCACAAAGCCTAAAATATTTACCATCTGGCCTTTTACAGAAAAAGTCTGCCTACACTGTCCTTGCTATAAAGTTTCTGATTTCCTTCAATAAAGTTGTTTCTAGACTACTTCTTTTACTCCTACTCAGCAGTTTCAATTTACAATCCTGGAATTTCTTGAAGCTATTTATTTTCATTAATTTGGTTCATATCATAAAAATTATGAGTAAGAATTGATAGAACATACTCTAACATCAGAGAGGTGATACTTTTACTAACGTAAAATTCTCTTAAAGAGAAGAAAAAGCTAAATGTTGAAGAAATAAAGAACAGAACACATGTAAAAAATAACATCATTACCAGTTGCTCAAAAAAATGAAATGCTTACATGAAAATCTAACACAACATGTACGTGACTTGTATGCTGACCATACACAATGCTAATGAAATAAATAAAAAACATCTAAATAGATGGAGATGCAGTGTTCATGGATTGAAAGACTCAACATAGTAAAGATGTCATATTTCCCCAAAATGATGTAAGGTTTAACACAATTCTTATCAAAATCTCAGAAAAATTATTTGTTGATATAGACAAGTTTATTCTAAATATATATATGAAAAGGCAAAGGAACTAGAATAGCTAAAATCATTCTGAGAAAGAAGAACAAAATGGGAAGGGCCACTCTACCTGATTTCAAGACTTATTACGTAGATATATTAACAAAGACCATGTGGTATTAACAGAGGGGTAGATACAATGGATCAATGACACAGAATAGAGAACCCAGATCCATACAAATATGCTGAACTGATCTTTGACAAAGGTGCAAAAGCAATCCAATGGAAGAAAGATAGCCCTTTCAAAAATGGTGCTGGAGCAACTGGATATCTATAGTCAAAAAATGAATTTTGACCTAAACCTTAAATGTAAAATGTAAAACTATAAAACTTTTAGAAGATAACATAGGAGAAAATCTTTCAGAGCTAAGGATTGGTCAAGAGTTTGCATGAGGAGTGACATTAGCATGCAGTGTGATAAAATAGGAAGTCCCCACTCATAGTCCCTCTCAGCAACAATATTTTGGCAGCCATCCATAGGAAAAAATAAGTGGCTTTGTGGGGGCTTTGAGATCTGGGTAGGAGATTACGAAACCCCGATGGAATCCAAGACCAAAGACGGCTGTCTTGCGAAGTCACACCCAGGTCCAGGTGGTAGACTTGCTCACCTTGGTCCTGGCTACAGGCAAAACTGCCCTGCCCCCTGCAGACCCAGCTACAGCCCTGTTTGGACTTGTTCCTGACACCAACCCATGCCCACCATAAGAGGTCCACCAATCTTGGTCCCGGCTGTGGACCCTGAAACAGTCAGTGACCAGGCTCCAGTGCCTCTTAGCCACGGCCCTCCCTAGGGACCAAGTGGGAGACAAGAGTATCAATGCCCCAAGGCAGGCCCTCCAACACTGGTTCAACTGAAAATCCTAAAACAGCCCTGTAACCCAGCTCCAGCCTTTCTCAGCCACAGGATAAAAGAAATTGAGGAAGACACAAATAAATGGAAAGATATCCCTTGTTCATGGATTGGAAGAATTAATAGTGTTAAGATGTCCATACTACCCAAAGCTATCTACAGATTCAATGAAATCCCTCTCAAAATTTTAATGGCATTTTTCACAGAAATAGAAAAAACGCTAAAATTCATATGAAACCACAAAAGTCCCCAAGTACCCAAAACAATCAGGAGACAGATGATCAAATCTGGAGGCATCATACTTCCTGATTTTAAACTGTCTTACAAAGCTATACTAATCAAAACAGTATGGTATTGGCATAAAATAGACACATAATCCAATGCAACAGAATAGAGAGCCATACATATACACTAAACTAATCTTTAACAAGGACCCCAAAAATGCACAATGGGAAAAAAGTAGTCTGTTCAATAAAGGGTGTTGGGAAAGCTGGATATCCATATACAGAAGAATGAAGTTGGAACCTTATCTTACACCATACACAAACATTAACTCAAAATGAATTAAAGACTTAAGTGTAAGATCCAAAACTCTAAACTTTTAGAAGAAACATAGGGGAAAAGCTCCTTGACATTGGTTTTAGTAATGATTTTTTTGGATTTGACAGTAAAAGCACAGGCAAAAAAGCAAAAATAATTAAGCGTGATTACACCAACCTAAAAAGCTTCTGTACCATAGAGGAAAAATTCAACAAAATAAAAAGGTAACCTATGGAAAGGGAAAAAATAAATCTTATACTTGAAAAGAGATTTATGTCCAAAATATATAAAGCACTCATACAATTCAATAGCAAAACAAAAAGGAAGAAAAGAAAATTTAAATTAAAAAATAACCCAATTAAAAAAATGGGCAAAGCACCACAATGGACATCTTTCCAAAGAAGACATACAAATGGCCAACAGATATATGAAAATGTTTTCAACATCATTAATCATCTGGGAAATGCAAATCAAAACCACAATAAGTTACTACCTCACATCTGTTAGGAGAGCTATTATCAAAATGATAAAAGGTAACAAGTGTTGGCAAGGGTGTGGAGAAAAGGCAATCCTTGTGCACTGTTGGTGGGAATGTGAAGAGGTACAGCCTTTATGGAAAACAGTATGGAGCGTTCAAAAAATTAAAAATAGAATTACCACATGATCCAGCAATCCCTCTTCTGAGTATATATCCAAAGGAAATGAAATCAGGATCTCAAAGTGAAATCTGCACTCCGATGGTCATTGCAGCATATTTCCCGATAACCAAGTTAAGAACCTAAGGATCCTTGCTGGATTAATGGACAAAAAAATTATAAATTGAGAAATAAATATATATATATGTGTGTGTGTGTGTGTGTGTGTGTGTATATATATATATTATATATATATATATATAATATATATATATATATATATATATACAGTGGAATATTATTCAGCCATAAAAAAGAAAATCCTGCTATCTGCAGCAACATGAATGAACCTGGGGGACATTATGCTAAGAGAAATAAACCAGACACAGAAAGACAAATACTGTATGATCTCAGTTACATGTTGAATCTTTAAAAAAAATAAAGTCAAATTCATAGAACTATACAATGGTAGTTGCCAGGAGCTGGGGGTGGGGTAAAGAGGGAGATGATGGTCAAAGTGTTACAAACTGTCAGTAATAAGATGAGTAAATTCTGGGGATCTAATGTATAGCATGGTGATTATAGCTAATAATATGGTATTGTACACTTGAAATTTGCTGAGAGTAGATCTTAAGTGTTCTCACCATATACATGCAAAATATTAACTGTGTGAGGTAATGGATGTATTAATTAACTTAATTGTGGTAATCATTTCACAATGTATGCTTACATTAAATTATCATGTTGTATACCTTAAAAAATAAAATAGTTTGCTTGACACTGAAAGCATGATCTATAAAGAAAAAAAAATCCATAAATTAGACTTTACCAAGATTTAAAACTGTGCTCTTCAAAAGACCCGGTTAAGATGATGAAAAAGCATGCCACAGACTAGGAGAAAATATTTGCAAACCATATATCCAAAAATGATTCATATCCAAAATATATTTTTTATCCTTTTCCAGTTTTATTGAGATATAATTGACATATACCATTGTATTAGTTTTAGGTGGATATATTTTTTAAATAATCAAAATTCAACATTTAAAAAAATCCAAATAGAAAATGGTCAAAAGACAAGAAGAGACATTTCACTGAAAAGGATACATGGGTGGCAAATAAGCATATGAAAAGATTTTCAACATCACTAGTGAAATGCAAATAAAGATTATGATGAGATATCCCTACTTATCTATTAGAACAGCTGAAAAAACACTGACAATAGCAAATGCTGGTAAGGATGCAAAGAAATGGATATTTCATATGTTGATTGTGGGAATGTAAAACAGTACAACCAATCTAGAAAACAGTTTAGCAGATTGACATGGTAGAAATACCATATGTATTTCTGTGCATTTACCCCAGAGAAATGAAAACCTACACTTACAGAACAACCTATACACGATGTTCATATTATCTTTATTTGTGGTACATCCATACCAAGGAATACTACTAAGCAATAAAAAGAAATGAGCTAATGATATACACAACTTGAATGGATTTCAAGGGCATTATGCTGAGTAAGAAAGAGCCAAAGGTCATATACTATATGATTCCATTGATATAACGGTCTCTAAGTGACAGAATTGTAGAGATGGAGAATAAAGTAGTGGTTGCAGGAGGTTAAGATTAGGGGAGTGAAGGGAAGGGGAATCTATGTGATTATAAAGAGGCGGCATGCAGGAAAGCTTTGTGGTGATAGTTCTATATCTTGACTGCAGTGGTGTTTACACAAATTTACACATGATAAAATGACATGCAACCACACACATACACATTATACCCAGGCAAATTTCCTATTTTGGGCATTGTACTATAGTTACATAATATGTAACCATTGAGGGAAACTGGATGAAAGGTACATCCATTCATCAAGTAAATAGATAAAACTTGGAATACTACTTGACAATTAAAATGAACTATTACAAGCATCATGAAACTTTTGTGGGTGATTGCCATGATGGATGTCTATTGGATTTGCTCTCCCTCCCCAACTATAAACTAGCAAAATATAAAAAGTAACTATGTGCAGGCCTTGGGCAACAGTGCAGGGCTGTGATTCTTGAAAGGCATAAGGTTGGCTCCAAAGTCACCTAGTTTTATGTGCTTTCCAAAACTGGGTACAGGATAGAGTTCAAACAGAGCAGAAGTCTTGCTGGGCAGAAAAAACAGATTATAATTTGGGGCTGTTGAGACAGCTGGAATTGTGGAGCAGGATATCAGAGAAGAGAAAACTGTATTGAAAACAGAGCTCCAGAAATATGCATGGGGTACCCAAGAGCAATGCTGTGCAGTAGAACTTTCTGCAATGATGGAAATATATATATCTGTGCTGTCCACTATGGTAGCCATCAGCACGGTGTGGCTATTGAGCCATTGTAATGTGGCAAGTGCAACTAAGGAACTAAATATTTTATTTTGTTTAAACTTAAATGTCTACAGCATGTGGTTTCTGGCTATTGTATTAGCCATCACAGACCCAGAGTTTGGATGAGTAACTGGCTGCAAATGTGCAGAGCGAAATTCTGTGAGGCCTTTCTGTGCCTGGCTTATTTTACTTAGCATAATATAGTCCAGGTTCACCTATATTATCACAAATGGCAGGATCTTCTTTTTAAAGACTGAGTAATATTCTACTGTATATACTGAATAGAACATCTCTTTGTCAGAAGAGATCTGATTAATATGTCCATTCATTAAAAAATCTTTTCTAAATATTAGAGTCATTAATCAAAATAATTCAACAGAGAACTACGGTAAAAGGTACATCTATATTACTTTCCATGGGCTGTGGTAACAAAATAGTACAAACTAAGTGGCTTAAAACAAGAAAAATGTATTGTCTCACAATTCTGGAGGCTAACAGTCTGCAGTCAAAGTGTAGGCAGGGCCATGCCCTCTCGGAAACCTGTAGGTTTCACAGTAATGCTTCTGCTTAGAACCCATCATTCTTTTTTTTTTTTTTTTTTTTGTGGCTATGTTGGGTCTTCGTTGCTGCACACGCGTTTTCTCTAGTTGTGGCGAGCGGGGGCTACTCTTCATTGTGGTGAGTGGGCTTCTTATTGCGGTGGCTTCTCTTGTTGCGGAGCACGGACTCTAGGTGCGCAGGCTTCAGTAGTTGTGGCACACGGGCTTCAGTAGTTGTGCCTCGCTGGCTCTAGAGCGCAGGCTCAGTAGCTGTGGCTCACGGGCCCAGTTGCTCTGTGGCATGTGGGATCTTCCCTGACCAGGGCTCAAACCCGTGTCTCCTGCATTGGCAGGCGGATTCTTAACGACTGAGCCACCAGGGAAGTCCCAGAACCCATCATTCTTAAAAGGAGAGTCAGTGTGAAAGATCATTAGAGAATAACTAAGGCTTTCTTCTTAATGTTACCAGATGTACTAAAAATATGTAGAAAACTAAAGAGTTTTAGGGGAGAAAATAGTTAAATGTCAGAAACGAACTGCTAGCAGCTATTCCTGAAGTTATTTTAAATATCCTCATATGAACCAGAAAATCTTCGTTCCATTTGTCAGAATTATCATTCAACAGTATGCTTTAAATTTTGCTCTTATTTTAAAAATCAATGCAAATGTATTACTTTTCATGTGAAACTTGCTAGGCCATTTTCCACTATATTCTTCAATGTCTCCAAAAGAAGTTATAGAGCTTGGTATATGAATAAATTTTTTTAATCATTAGAGAAACTGGTATACTTACTTTCCCAAGTTAAGAGTTATATGACTGGATGTATTTCCATCTTTACTTAGACAGGCCAGAATTTTGCTCAGTCATCTGCAATGGCTTGTTTTTTTTAAAGTGAAGCATTTATTTTATTGATATAATTTACAGTCAAATGCATAAGTACAGTTCAATGAGTTTTTGACAAGTACATCTTACACCTAAGTAACCCACAAAATTTTTGTCACTCCTATTCTGTTCAAGTCTTTTCCTGTCAACGCCACTTCCATCCCTTGGGCCACTATTCTATTTATCACTGTAGATAGGTTTTATTTGTTCTAGAACTTTATACAAATGGACTCATAAAATCTTTCACTCAGCACAATGGCTAATATTCATTCACCATGGTATGTCTATCAGTTGTTCATTCATGTTTTATTGCTGAGTGGTATTCCATATGAACATATCACTTTATTTTCCTTTGGATGGACATTTGGGTTGTTTTCTGTTTTGAGCTATTATGAATAGCTGCTATGAATATTCTTGTCAAGTTTATAAATGGACATATGCTTTTGTTTCTCTTGGGTTGATACCTATGATGGAATTGCTAGGTTAAAGTATATGGTTAATGTTATGATAAACCACCACTTTTCCAAAGTCATTTCCCACCAGCAAATTATGTGAATTGCATTTGCTTCACACCCTTGTTGACATTTGGTGTTATCAGTCTTTAATTTTAGCCATTCCAAGTAGGTTTGAAATTTCTGTTTATGAAGATAAGCTTTATTTTATGTTTAGCTCTTATGTTTTATGTTATATGATCCATCTCGAATTAGTTTCTTTTGTATAGTGTCAGGTTGGGGTCAAGATCAATTTTTATCCTATATGGACATCCAGTTGTCTTTATTAAAAAGACTCTGTGAGTCTTCTAATTTTGTTCAAGATTTTCAAGATTGTTTTGCCAATTGTATTGTAGGTTCTTTAAATTTGCATGTAAATTTTAGAATTAGCTTCTCAATATCTACTATGTAAATAGCCTGCTGGGATGTTGATTGGGATTGCATTGATCTTTAGGTCAATTTGGGAAGAATTCTCATCTTAAACCAGCATTATGTACACTTCAGTGAACATGATATATCTCTTCATTTATTTAGATCTTATATTTGTCTTGGTCTTATTTTATAATTTCAAAATAGAGATGTTCATCTTTTGTTAAAATTTATTGGTAAGCACTGCATGTTTTTTGATGCTATGGTAAATTATATTATTTCTCTAATTTCATTTTTCAAAGTTTTTTTTTGCTGATATCTAGAAGTACAAGTGATTTTTATATATTTAACTTTTATTCTATGATCTTGCTAAATTCACTAGTTATCACTTTTTTTTTTAAGATTGCTTAAGATTTTCTATGAATGTATTCTATATATACCATCACACCTGTGAATACAGACATTTTGACTTTTCCTTTCAATCTTTATGTTTTATATTTCTTTTTCTTGACTTGTACTGGCTAGGACATCCAGCAAAGTATTGAATAGAAACAGGGAGAATAGCCATCCTGCTTTGTGGCCAACGTTAATGGCATTCATTTCACCTTAAAGTACAATGTTGGCTGTAAACTTAAAAAAAATTCCTTTATTAGACTGAGGAAGTTCTTTGCATTTCTAGTTTGCTGAGTTCTCTTTTTAAAATCAAGAATCTATTTATCTGTGTCTATTAAAATGATCATATGGTTTTCTCATTTATAATTCACCACTTGGTGAAGTACATTTTTTTCAAATTTTGATCTCCCTTTCATTTCTGGAATAAAGCCCACTTTGTCATGATGTACTATTCTATTTATATATTGCTGTATTCAATCTCTTGATATTTTAAGAATTTTTTGTGTATCTAGGTCCCTGAGGGAATATTTATCTGTGGTTTTCTTTATTACAACATTGTCAAGTGGTGGTATCAAGGTATACAGGCCTTATAAAATGAGTTAGAAACTATTTATTCTTTTGGTAATCTCTGGAAGAGTTTATAAAAGATTGATAGTATTTCCTTCTCAAACTGTAGAAAGACGTACCAGTAACATCATCCAGGCCTGGAGTTTGCTTTATGGGAAGATGTTTAATTATGGTTTTAACTTCTTTAATAAGTATCACAGTATTCAGATTTCTTATCTCTTTAGTTTTGATAAATTTAGTTTTGAATTTGCCTATATCTAAATGTTCAACTTGATTTGCATAAAGTTTATAATATTTTCTCCTTCAACAATTTTCTTGAGATTTGACATAAAACATGCTTAAGTTAATACAAAAATGCTTAGTACAGTATCTGGAGCACAAATTATGATATATAATTATTTTTCTTTTTTTCTTGTTCATTCTTGCTAAGCTTTTATCAGTTTTGTTGTTCTTTCAAAATGATTAACTTTTGGTTTCACTTATTTTTCTCTACTGTCTGTTTCTAATATTTCACTGATTTTTGATCTGGTCTTTATAATTTACTGTGTTCTGCATACTTTGGTGTTACTTGCTCTTCTTTATCTAGCTTCTTAAGCTGGATGCTTAGATTATTGTAAAATTTCTTCCTTTCTAATTCAACCACTTAAAGCTGCATCTTAATATGCCATTTTTGGTTTTGCTTAATTTAAGCCATTTCCTAATATCTTAAATTAAATAACCCATTGGTTATTTTGAAGTGTCTCTTATAAACTCCAACTATTTGAGAGTTCCCCAAATTTGTTTCTCTGTGTTGATTACTAATTCAGAGATTTGCTAAGTTTTTCCACAATTTTAGCCTTTGACAGCCATGTGGTTTCTATTGCAACATCTCAGTTCTGCTGTTGAAACATGAAAGCAGCCACAGACAATAGGTAAATGAATAAATGTGGTTATGTTTCAATAAAACTTTATATACAAAATGCAGTGAGCTGGATTCAGCCTGTAGGTGTTATTTGCCATCCCCTGATGTGGACACTTTGTACACTTCAATACTTTAACATTTATCTAGATTGTTTGATAATCCACAGTATGATCTTGGAGAATGTTCCATGTGTATTAGAAACAAATATGTTGTCTGTTGTTGGGTAGAATATTCTGTTATCTATTAGAAAGAGTTGGTTGACGGTATTGTTTAAGTCTTCTATATTCTTACTGATTTTCTGTGTAGTTTTTCTTTCCATTATGGATAGAAATATTGATAACTCATTCTGTTGAATATCTATTTCTTTTTTAAATCTGCCAATTTTGACTTCATATATTTTGAGACTGTATTGTTAGGTTCATATTCATTTATTGTTGTTATATTTTATTGCTGTATTGACCCTTTTATCATTATGAAATATCACTTTGTAATATTTTCATATTAATGTCTATTTCTCTGATATTACTATAGCCACTTAAGCTGTCTTTTATTTACTGTTTTTCTCGTACAGGCATACCTCAGAGATATGGTAGGTTCAGTTCCAGACCACCACAATGAAGCAAATTTACAATAAAGCGAGAATGTAAGTCACGTGACTTTTTTGGTTTCCCAGTGCATATAAAAGTCCTGTTTTCACCATACTATAGTAGATTAAGTATGCAATAGCATTATGGTTTTTTTTTTAATTAATTAATTTATTTTATTTATGGCTGTATTGGGTCTTCGTTTCTGTGTGAGGGCTTCCTCTAGTTGCAGCAAGTGGGGGCCACTCTTCATCGTGGTGCGTGGGCCTCTCACTATCGCGGCCTCTCTTGCTGCGGAGCACAGGCTCCAGACGCGCAGGCTCAGCAATTGTGGCTCACGGGCCTAGCCGCTCCGCGGCATGTGGGATCTTCCCAGACCAGGGCTCAAACCCGTGTCCCCTGCATTGGCAGGCAGATTCTCAACCACTGCACCACCAGGGAAGCCCAGCATTATGGTTTTTAAAAATGTACATACCTTAGTTTAAAAACAACCCTGTTGGGAAAATAATGCTGATAGACTTACTCAACAAAAGGTTGTCACGAAACTTCAATTTGTAAAAAAATGTAACACGCAAAGCACAGTAAAGTGAAGTACAATAAAACATGGTACACCAGTAAATCTTTTTCTGTCATGTTACATTCAACCTATTGTGTCTTTGAATTAAAAATGGCTCTTATACATGCTTGGATCTTGAATTTTAAAAATCCAGTCTAACAATCTTTGCCTTTTGATTAGAGTGTTTAATCCATTCACATTTAATGCAAATATTGGTTAAGACTGGATTCATATCTCCCATTTTCCTTTTTGTTTTCTATATGTCTCATGGGGTTTTGTTGTTATTCCTTTATTCTTCCCTGCCTTATTTTGGGCTAGACAATCTTTTTAGTGTACCATTTTAAATATTCTGAATTTGTATTTTTTTTTCCTGTTACATCATTTTTTTAATTTTAAGAAATATTATTCTTAAAAAAAGTTATTAATAAAAGAATAGGTCTATTCCAAGATTTCTTAATATCTTCTGTGACATCCCACTCAGAAGGCAGAAAACCATAAAGTTCTTCACTAAGAAACGGTGCAAATGGAATGTAATATTGCATTACTGCACTGTCTAGAATACAAACTGAAGACAAGGAAACTCAATTCTTTCATTCCTCCCAGATCACTTTTGCTGAAGAACTGCTCACTTAACATTCTAGGTGTTCTTGTGTTGAGATCTGCTCCTATTATCTTGGAGCAATGAACCTTCTCAGGGAGCATAATGAACATGCCATGCCTGGACCTGTCCTGCGGGAGAGCTGAAAGGACAAGCCCTCAGCATCACACATCAGTCCACTAGAGAAATCATGCACACAACTATTTTTCTGCAAGATTCTCCAACTTAACAATTTTAAAAACAGCTACAATATAATTGAGATCACATGGGCACTGCACCTCGTAGAGCTATACACAAACATTCCCTGTTCACACACATTCAGCTTCAGAGCAACAACACCCTGGACAGTCAAAGGCACAATCACATTTTAAAAAATTAAGAATGAGAAGTAAGCACAACAGACATATGCACAATGGCAGAGAATCCTGTTCTTGGTACGATACTTGAAGGAACCATAGCTATCCCAACAATCTAACATTTTACATTAGTAGTTTCCCATACAAAGGTTAAAAAAAAAAAACCCTACCAAAAAACAATCCAAACATTATTTCTTTTTTCTTTACTTAACCATAGTACTCTAAGTTTGGTTCGTGATATCATGAGACTTTCTAGCTAATGTTCTTGAGAAATTTTTCTAGTTGCAAGATGCCTCACTATGGAGTCATTAATTAGTAAGCTCAAAGCAAGCCCTGAAATGGATATAGAAATTTGTGAAACAATCACATAGTTCCCAAAATTTGAAAAACAGGAGATTTAAGGCAGATGGTAACACCAAAAAGAGCCAGTCAAGTATTAAAAGGCACTCTGGAAATGGTTCATAGCAAAACCTAATTTTCTATTGGTTTTCATCATATGGGTGAAGCTATTCAGTCAGTAGGCAATAGATGGGGTGCAGCATGATTAGGCCTCACCAAGGCAATTCCCCTCTGATGTGGCCACAGAAGGAAAATGACTTCTGGTGCCACGTGGCTTGTACTCATCCACAGCAAGACAGACTAGTCCCTCAAACCACTTGTGTACCTGGGAAAAGACAGTAACAGTACTTCCATAAAAGGTAAAGACTAACAGGAACCTATAAGCTCACTCTGGAAAGATGGGAAAATGTAATGGAAAAGGAGCACCATATGCTGATTTTTACTGGAGGAATTTATTGGTCATGTACACACCATAGGAAAATTACACTACCCCAAAGGTAATGCAGAAAAATTAAATTCATAAGTATACATTCAAAGTAGGCAAAAATATGGTACATGTTTTAAAAACAGAAAATACAAAAATAATTTCACTATGAAATATGCTTTGATTTGCATGTAACTTGGTACTTATTTCATATTAACCAGGTCCAACTGCTCTAATAAATCTCTATTATACATATTTTAGAATACCTATTTTTAAAAAATATCTTTTTAAGCCAAAACATAAAATCTACATTTGTGCATCCATATATAAGTTATCCTCCTTAGTATCTTCATAGATCCAAGATGCTAAAAGATTAATAACAATTTTTTTAAAAAAAGTCTCAAGCCACAGATTAACAAATATACTTCAAGTTTTCTGGATTACACTACTAAAATCAACTTGTATTAATGTACACTGGATTTTCAGACATAAATACCAGTCAATGGTTGGTTGGCCATTACACAAGTATAATTATTCTTAGAACTGGGTCATAGTATACAGAATGCCTTAACTTTCCTTAGTTCAAACCCTGTAATTTGACCCTGAAATTCATAAGCATAACCCTTTCTGTGCTTTAAGCTGACATACTGACTTTGTCGTCTACCCTTTGTAAGAGAGCAGGCAACTCTAGCACAGAAGAAACTATATAATGTGGCATGGGGGATGACTTCAATGGCTCCATTCCATTTTTATCTTTCCAGACTGTTGCCTTCAGCCCTGCATTGAGGCTTTCTTAAATATCGGTTTCTAGTGTGTCACCAACCATCACACAGTCCCCAGGCTGTACTCCGAGGAGATCACAGGAGTAATAAAATATGGAAGGTGCTGGTTTCTCCTCTTTCTGCTCTCCATCTACAACAATAGCATCAAAATAGGACAGACAGGCACAAGCCTCGATCTCCCTCTGGGTCTGTCTTTCTCCATTTGTTAATAAAAGTAGGCAGACCTCCTTTTGAAGTTCAGTAAACATGGCTTTGACATCTGCTAGTGTCATATGCTGTAAATATGTAGATTTCCACAGAAAATAACATCCTTCAGTCAGTTTCCTATTGGCTGCACCACCTTTGGTTTCCTGGATTGCTTCTTCCCAGTGTAAATTCCTGAGGTCAGTAATGCATGTATTAGAAGGATGAAAACATTCTTTGCTGAGTTTAATTTGAACTTTGTCACAGATGACTTCAGCCTCTTCTTTGAAATGGTATTTTGATTGTAAGAGCTTTATCACCTCCAACATGCCCTTCCGACTCACCCTGGTCATGTCGATGAGTATGTTGTCCAGGTCGAAGAAGACAGCCCACACCTGGCTCAGCCCCATGCCACTGTTGCCTGCATGGCACACCAACTCCTGAATTTGTATCTTTTGAGTTATTACTTTAATGGCTGCTGTAGATATTTCTATATTCATGTTAAATTTATCCTAGTCTCTGTCAGGTCACCGCCAACTTCATTTTGGTAAAAATATAGCAACTTTGCATCTATGTAGCTTCATTTCTTTTCCCCTTTTAATCTGTGCTATCATTGCTGTGTAGATTATAATATGCATATATTTGTGTAGTTATATATCCCAACAAGTTGGTGTTACAATTATTGCCTTGAATTATCTTTTCAATTAAGAGAAAACATATAACCAATCTTTTATATTTAATACCTTTGATACTCTTCATTCCACCCTGTGTATCTAACTTATCATCAGGTGTGTTTCTTTTCAGCCTTAAGAACTTCAGTATTTCTTACAGGTTAGGTCTATTAGCAACAAATTCTCTCAATTTTTTTTATACCTATTTTCATTTTGACTTCATTTCTGAATGAATGTTCCACTTGATATACAATTCTGGGTTTAGTTTCTTTTGTTCCAGCACTTTGACTGTGTCATTCCGTTATCTTCTATCCTCCATCATTTCTGATAAGAAGTCCATTGTTAAACGTATTATTGTTCCCTTCTATGTGATGAGTCATTTCCTCTGGCTCCTTTGAGGAGTTGTCTTTTATCATTTTGACTATGTTGTTTCTAGTTATGGTGCTCTTTTTACTTACCCTACTAGTGATTGGGTGAGCTATTTGCATCTAAATGTTAATGTTTTTAATCAACTTTGGGAAGTTTGGAGCTATTGTTCAAAAATTTTGTCTCCTCTTCTCTTTCTCTCCTCTCCTTCGCCAACTCCCTTTATACATGTTGGAATGCTTGTCATTGTATCACAGGTCTTTAGGGTTCTGTTCATTTTTTCAATCTTTTAAAATTCTTTGTATACTTTCTATTGATTTATCTTCAAATAAATGATCTCTGCTACCTCAAATTTGCTGTTGAGTCCATCTAATAATTTTTATTTTTAATTCAGTCATGCTTTTTAACTCTAGAATTCAAATTTGGTTATTTTTTATAGTCTGTATTTCTCTGTAGATTATATATATAATTTACATTTTTTTTTCTGTTGACTCATTTTTTTAAAAATTTATTTATTTATTTTTGGCTGTGTTGGGTCTTCGTTTCTGTGTGAGGGCTTTCTCTAGTTGCGGCAAGTGGGGGCCACTCTTCATCGTGGTGCGCGGGCCTCTCACTGTTGCGGCCTCTCCCGTTGCGGAGCACAGGCCTCCAGACGCGCAGGCTCAGTAGTTGTGGCTCACGGGCTCAGTTGCTCCGCGGCATGTGGGATCTTCCCAGACCAGGGCTCGAACCCGTGTCCCCTGCATTGGCAGGCAGATTCTTAACCACTGCGCCACCAGGAAAGCCCTGTTGACTCATTTTTACCTTTAATTCTTTGAGCTTGTCTATTAATTCCTGATTGAAGTATTTGCGAATCTAACATCTAGGCCCACACAGACTCAGTTTCCATTAGCTGCTGATTTTTTCCCTTAGTACATTTCACACTTTTCTATTTCTTTGCATGTCTAATAATTTTTGGCTGAAAACTGGATATTTTAGGTAATTTATTATAGCAACTCTAGACTGTGTTTTACATCTAAGGAGTGTTTTTTATTTTATCATCTTGCCCGTACTCAAACTGTGGAATCTATTGGCCTGTGATGTGGAGCTACTGGCTGTCTCTGCTCATTTTTTCAAATTCTTTATTTCAATTTTTATCCTGGCTCCCCAGGGGTAGCCTCTGTCTCTGAACAGCTTAATAGTCAGCTAATGATTTGGACAGAAGTTAACATCACACACTTTGAGTCTATAAGTCTTCTACCCTCTGCTAACTGTTCTCTGTGTGAGATGGGGGATATATTCAACATTGCAGCCAGTTCTCAAGTCCCCCTTGGCTTTCACTTTGTGCCATGCTCTCTCAAGTCCACCCTGTGCATGCATCATTTCTGAGTTAGACTGGAATGCTTGGTGTACAGCATGTTTTGATATACTTAGTGAAATGATTACTACAGTCAAGCTAATTAGCATACCCATCTCCTCACACAGTTTTCCGTGTGTGTTGTATGTGGTGCGATCACTTGAAATCTACTCTTAGCATATTTCCAGTATACAATAGAGTATTAATTATAGTCATCATGTTGTACATTAGGACTCTAGAACTTATTCATCCTACATAACTACAACTTTCTACCCTCTGAGCAACCATCTCCCCATTTCCTCCACCTCCCCGCCCCTGGTAACCACTGCTCTATTCTCTGCTTCTATGAATGTGATTTTTTTAGACTTCATATATAACTGAGATCATTTTCCAAAAAAGACATACAAAGGTCCAGCAGGTAAATGAAAAGATGCTCATCACCACTAATCATCAGGGAAATGCAAATCAAAACCACAATGGCTTATCACCTCAAATCTGTTAGAAAGGCTAGTATCAAAAGGGTAAAAGATAACAAGTGCTAGTGAAGATGTGAAGAAATGGAAACTCTTTTACACTGTTGGTAGAAATATAAAGTGGTACAGCCTTTATGGAAAACAGTATGGAAGTTCCTCAAAAAATTAAAAATAGAACTACCATACAATTCAGTAATCCCTCTCTTGCATATATATCCAAAGGAAATGAAATCAGTACCTAGAAGAGATATCTGCACTCCTATGTTCATTACAGCATAACTCACAATAGCCAAGAGAAGCAAAAATTCTTGAAGGAAATTAAAAGTGCTACTCTAGTGAACATATGAATGATAAGAAAGTGAAAGAGCCTTATTGACATGGGAAAAGTTTTAGTGTTCTGGACGCAAGATCAAACCAGCCACAGCATCCTCTTAAGACAAAGCCTAGACCAGAGCAAGGCTCTAACACTCTTCAATTCTATGAAGGCTGAGAGAGGTAAGGAAGCTGCAGAAGTCTGAAGGCAGCAGAGGTTGATTCATGAAGTTTAAGGAAAGAAACTGCTTCCATAACATAAAAGTGCAAGGTGAAGCAAGTACTGATGTAGAAGCTGCAGCAAGTTATCCAGAAGATCTAGTTAAGATAATTCATGAAGGTGGCTACACTAAGCCAACAGATTTTCAGTGTAGACAAAAGAGGTTTATATTGGGAAAAATGCCATCTAAGACTCATAGCTAGAGAGGAGAAGTCAATGTCGAGCTTTAGTTTCAGAGGACAGGCTGACTCTCTTTAGGGGGAAAGACAGCTGGTGACTTTAAGTTGAAGCCAATGCTCATTTACCATTCCAAAAATCCTAGGGCCCTTAAGAATTACGCTAAATTTACTCTGCTTGTACTCTATATATAAATGGAACAACAAAGCCTGGATGACAGCACATCTGTTTACAACATGGTTTTCTGAGTATTATAAGCCCACTGTTGAGAACTACTGCTCAGAAAAAAAATGATTCCTTTCAAAATATCACAGCTCACTGACAACGCACCTGGTCACCCAAGAGCTCTACTGGACATGCACAATGAGATTAATGTTGTTTTCATGCCTCCTAACACAACATCCATTCTGAAGCCCATGGATCAAGGAGTAATTTTGACTTTCAAGTCTATTAGTTAATAAATATAGTTCAAGAGGCTATAGCTGCCATAGATAGTGATTCCTCTGATGGATCTGAGGAAAGTAATTCAAAAACCTTCTGGAAAGGATTCAACATTCTAGATGCCATTAAGAACATTCATGATTTGTGGGAAGCAGTCAAAATATTGACATGAACACAGGAGTCTGGAAGAAGTTGATTACAACCCTTGGATGACTTTGAGTGGTTCAAGACTACAGTGGAGGAAGGAACTTAAGATGTGGTGGAAATAATAAGAGAACTAGAATCAGAAGTGGAGTCTGAAGATGTGACAATTGCTACAATACCCTAATAAAACTTTAACAGATCAGGAGTTGCTTCTTAAGGATGAACAAAGAAAGCTGTTTCTTGAAATGGAATTTATACCTGGTGAAGATGTTGGAAAGACTGTAGAAATGACAAGACTGTTAAAACGATGACAAAGGATTTAGAATTTTATAGTTGATAAAGCAGCAGCAGGGTTTGAGAGGGCTGACTCCAATTTTGAAAGAAGTTCTACTGTACTTAAAATGCTATCAAACAGCATTGCATGCTACAGAGAAATCATTTGTGAAAGGAAGTCAATAGATGCAGCAATTGATCATTGTTGTCTTTTTTTTTTTTTTTTTTAACAGTGGCAGTATGGTTTATGGTTTATTAAGCTGTGCCTTAGTATAGGTGCTGGGGCTTGCCCATGGTGCTTTTAATGTACAAAGCCTGTATGTTCTGCCAATTTTTCTTGAGCAATGACACCAGGAAGTTAACAGCTAAGTGGATGTTGTACACCAGCTCATCATCTGTCATCTTCACGTGGGCAACAGCCTCTGTCAGATACAGCACCTCCTTCATCTGGAACTTGATCATGGACTTCACCTCATCAACTTTGGTCACCATGTTCTCATTGTGGGTCAGCAAGGAAGGGAACTTGCCAGCACTATTCAGGCCTGGGCCCAGGATTCATGGGATCTGCTTGATCACAGACCCTGGAGCCAAAAAGGCATCATACTTCTTGGCCATCTTCTTGACAAGTTTCTTATTCTTGTTGAGTTTCTTCAACACCTCAATGCCCATGTGGGAGATTATCCACAGCCTTGGCCTCATCACAATGCTGCTGGTCCCCCAAAACACATATGGAGAACTTGGGACAGAGAGTGGACTTAAGCCTGACGGTGCTGAGAAGGGTTTGTCTTTCTGAGGTCATAGTTCTTCAGGCTGATCTTTAGCTCCACCATCTCCAAAACTTTCCGGCGCTTGCACTGGTTCCCGTGCAGGACTTTCCGCACTGCCTTGTACAGGGTGTTGCGGGAGACTTTGCTGCTCATGGTGCCTCATACCGCAATAACCAGAAAAAAGCTATTGTCTTATTTTTTTAAATTGCCATAGCCACCCCAACCTTCAGCAACCTCCACTCTGATGAGTCAGCAGCCATCAACCTCAAGGCAAGACCCTCCACCAGCAAAAAGATTATAACTCACTGAAGGTACAATGATGGTTAGCATTTTTTAGCAATAAAGTATTTCTTAAATGAAGCTATATGCATTAATTTTTAGACATAAAGCTACTGCACACCTAACAGATGACAGTACAGTGTAAACATAACTTTTATACACACTGGGAAATCAAAAAATTCTTGACTTACTTTATTGCAATATTCACTTTATTGTGGTGGTCTGGAATCAAACCCACAACCTCTCCAAGGTATGCCTGTATATCCCTGGGAGCAGTGATTTTGGTATTCCTTTCATGTTATTAAAATACTATGAATATGGGTATCACTACAGGCTACGTGTATATTCGTGGAAAAATTAGAAGATACATATGGAAGTTTGAAATGTTTATTGAAACAAGTACACAACCCTGAATATTTTAAAACATTACAAATAATTACAACACCTCAACTACACAATGTGTTTTATATGTATGTATGTAAATATATATATACACACATATTTAAACTTTGCTTCATCTTTCAACTTTTTATCTGTGTAAAAAGAAGAACACTTTCCTCATTCAGGAGATTTTTGATGTTGTAATAATTACCTAGAAATAAAGTGATAAGAAAATTAAAAATTATTTCCATAGGAATCATTTCCTTTTGATTAAATGTTTAGTCATCACTAAGACCTATTACAATATATAGTATCAAATTAAAAAAAAAATCATCTAATGTCAAATAACTTATTTAATTCCATGAACTGAAAAATCCAAGGACCACCTGTGATCCAGATAAAACTTAAAACAATGTAAATTTCACATCATTTTGATAATGAATGCAAAAACAAATTAGACAAGGGTGCAGATAGGAAAAAAAATCTCCCTCTGAACCCAATCATGTTTTGGGATGGTTTTTTTTTTGGTTTTTTTAATTGAAGTATAGGTGATTTACAATGTTATATTAGTTTCAGGTATACAACAGTGATTCAATTATTTTTATAGATGATACTCCATTTAAAGTTATTATAAAATATTTTCTGTATTCCCTGTGCTATACATTACATCCTTGTATCTTACTTATTTTATACCTTGTAGTTTGTACCTCTATTCCTCTTCCCCTATCTTGCCCCTTCCCTCTACCCCTCTCCCCACTGGTAACCACTAGTTTGTTCTCTGTATCTATGAGTCTGATTCTGTTTTGTTATATTCATTTGTTTGTGTTCACAACAGTGTTGGCATATACAAAGGACTATATAAATACAGCTATTATTATTGTCTCCTTCCATTAGAATGTAAGCTCCATGAGGGCAGGGATTGTTTTATGTATCCCACACTCTTAGAGCAATGCTTGGTAGACTCTCAATCACATCTGTTGAATGAATAAATGAATGAACAAATGAACAAATTAAAATTCCTATCTCCAAAGACTTGTGCTCTAATAGCTGATGAAGCACACTATTCTGTATGTTTAAAATAACCAACTAAAAATTGTTTGACTACATAATGTCTTTGAGATAACATAGGGGAATAATTTTCTTTCTACTCTGGATACAACGTATCTTCTATTTTTATATTCAGCAATTAGCAACTCATTCAATTTTCATGTACCAAAACACTGATATACTTATCTAATAAAAAAAATTCAAAGAAAATATGCACCAAACTTCTTTGGCATCAGTCACATCATGCTTCATTTTGACCACTGTGGCTTCCATTTTCATGGTGCTCATGAGCAACTATATAAGTATTCAACTATGTGAAAGAAAAGGTTTTTAATTATTCTTACCTGAAGGAACATAGAATGAATCCCCAGTTGTTATTACATAAGGTGTTTCGTGTAAGGTACATAAAAGGTCACCAAAGTCAACATAAAAAATCTGTAAAATTAAAAATTAAAATCTCATTTCAAATTGTAACACCACAACAACTACACTCCAAAGAAACTTGAAGTAAATGTGGTAGGCAGAATAACGGCCCTCCAAAGATATCCATGCTTTAATCTCCAGAATTTGTTACATCACATGGCAAAGGAGACCTCGAGATGGTGAGATTATCCTGGATTACCTAAATGGGCCCAATCTAATTACATAAACCTTACTTGAAAGTGGACAATTTTCCTACTGGAAGCAGACGAGAGATGAAGCAGAGGAGAAGTCAGAGAAATTTGAAGCATGAAAAGGGCTTTCACTGTTGCTGGCACTGAAGATAAGAGAGCCATAAGTCAAGGAGTGTAGACTATTTCTAGACACCCCAGCCAACAGCCAGTGAGGAAACAGGAACCTCAGCCCTACAACCGTGTGAAACTGAATTCTGCCAACAACCTGAATGAATTTGAAACAGATTCATTCTAAAAGCCTTCAGAGAGGAATACAGATCTCTCACCTAGATTCCAGCCTAGTGATACTCTAAACAGAGTACTCAGCCAAGCCCACCTGATTTCTAACCTACGTAACTGTGAGATAATAAATGAGAGTTGTTTAAATTTGTGGTAATTTGTTAAAGCAGTAATAGAAAACTAGTACAGGAAAAAATTTCTTTTGTTCTTCCTTATTATTTACCAGTTTATGAAAATTCAGAACCATTGTAAAGAATATCACTTAGCTATACTAGAAAAATAGCTAGGTTTTATGTACACCTCTTTAAAGGTTACATGCTTGGTATATGTAACTTAATCTGACTGATGAATCAGAGAGAACAAAAAGCAAAAAAAAAAAGGACATTTAAACAAGCATCAACATTAAGAAAGTAAAAGAGGATAAATATAGTGCTCAGTCATAGAGGCTTCCATATTCAAACACAGCAAATTTTACATTTTATATATAGATAGCACCTGGCAATGACCTGTTTTTTTGACAACTAAATACAAAATGTAGGGCCTTCAAACTTTGAGATTCAAATTCTGAGATTCAGTCATCAAGAATATTTTGCCTCAGAGAATTATGCCTCCTCCTCCTTTTTCTCTTACCACTTTTGTAAAATGAGCCTAAAATACCAGAAAAACGAGAGCAGCTAGCACTTATCCAGCACTTACCCCATGCCAGCCACTGTTCTAAGCACTTCATTTTTACTCATTTAAGGTATGCATCTACCAATGAGACAGTACTATTTTAATAGCTTTTCACAGATGAAGAAAATGAGGCACAGAGAAGTGTAACTTTCCAAGGTCACAATGTAAATGGAAGAGCTGGAATTTGAACTCAGGTACTTTGATTCCAGAATCCATGTTCTTAGCCACTACAATATACTCTCTCAATGGAAAAAAAGTTCTTAAAGTGGTTCTAGAGGTATTTTTATAATTTAATAAAATAAATATATTTATTACATCCAAAAAAATTTGCCTAAAAAAAGGAACACACACACTACCCAGAAAGTCAAGCATGTATTTCTAGATGTTTTTTCCTTATCTATTCAGTTTGGCTCTCTACGCACACCTCTCCCCATTTCTGCAAACATTTTACTAAGAATGCTTTTGAAATACACAAAAATAGAATGACGAACTCCCACAAATAAATATTGAACCCTGATACCCTGCTCTTTTCAAAGTCTGATTCCCCCATTCCATAGTATTTTGAAATAAATGCCCAGCATCATAAACCATCTGTAAATATTTCAATGTGTACTGAAAGACCAAAGTCCTTTTTTAAAACATGACAACACTGTTGTCACACATAAAAATAAATGAATATTTAGTGTTAAACACCTAGTCAATATTCAAATTTCCAGTTGTCTCTTCAATGTCTTATTTTTAAGGGTTTGTTTGAATTGGGATCCAAATAAGAGTCACATATGGTCAGTGCTTGATCTATTTTTTAAAGCACTCAATCTATTGAGTGGTTATCAATTTGGGGGTGATTTTGTCCCTCAGGGGACAATTGGCAATGTCTGGGAACATTTTTAATTCTCACAACTAGAGGGGTACTACTGGAATCTAGTGCGTAGAGGCCAGGGTTGTTTCTAAACCTCTTTCAATGCACAGGACAGCCTCCCTACAACAAAGAATTATTGAGTCCAAAATGTCAATAGTGCCATGGTTGAGGACCCTGATCTCTATACATTCCACGTGGTTGTCGTTTTTATTCCTTGCACCTTACTTATTAAAGAAATCAAGCAGCAAAATTTGTTTTAAAAATCTTTACACAGCTGGATTTTGCTTATTACAACACCAGGTTGTCATCTGAAAAGTCTGCTATTCTTTATTTCCTGTAAATTGGTGGTTAGATCTAAGGACTTAACTTCAGGTGGTGTTGTGTGTGGGTTTTGTTTTGTTTTTTTTTAAAGAAGGTGGGGAAGGCAAGACTACTTCATAGACAGTGTTGTATTCTTCCATCAGGAGGCACATAATGTCTGGTTGTGTTCTTTTTAGATGTTAGTAGACAGTGATGCTAGAACCAATAGTTTATTGGGTGTTGTAAAATGGTAATAGTCCATTCTAACATTCATTCTTCATTTATTAATTGGACTATTTCTAAAAAGGATAAACTTCCCCTCATCTATTATTTGATTACCTAGTAGTACAGTTTATATGAGAACAGCAGAATAAATATTTAATTATTTTCCTTTACTTACCATATTTGTCAAAGTGAGTTGGCTTCCTAGAATTCTCCAACAGTGATGAATTAAGTTTTTCTTTTTGTAGTAGCCTTACAAATTCATGGATTTAGACATAATTGATGTGTATCAATCCAATGAAGTCATTCTTACTGATACTCAAGTTTTCACATCTTTGTGCAGAGAGAGCATCTTCAAGTTGGATCCTGAGACCTTATGACCCAATCCTAATGGTCTTTGATAGTCTGCTATCAGGTATGATAAATATTCCAAGCTCAGTCCCAGGCCTGGAATCAGACATTTCTCTAAGGAACTCTGGTTCCTTTAAGTGTGTTGCTATTACTTTTTTGATTTTTTACCTCTGGAACAATTATTGTCTAGTTTTTCATATATTTCTACCTTGTGATCTATTTGGGTTTTTTCTCTCTTCTGGTTTTTGACTGGTCTTCCACATCACTTAACTTTAATATTTTCCATTTCTTTTTTTTAAAAAACATTTATTTATTTATTTATTTATTTGGCTGCATCGGGTCTTAGTTGCAGCATGTGGGATCCTTCACTGCAGTGCGCAGGCTCTTCGGTGCAATGCGCAGGCTTCTCTCTAGCTGTGGCGCATGGGCTTAGTTGCCCCGCGGCACGTGGGATCTTAGTTCCCCAACCAGGGATTGAACCTGCATCTGCTGCATTGGAATGCAGATTCTTAACCAATGGATAACCTGGGAAGTCCCAATATTTCCCATTTCTTAATAACCTTTTGTTTTCTAGGAGAGCTCCACAACAAACTCCCATAGTTAATTTGTTCATTCTTCTGTGGTTTGAATTTAACAAATCTACCACTGCTACGTTCTCTCTTACTCATTATCTAGACCTGAGTTTGAAAGAAAGAGTTAATGGCTTATGCTGGTTCTCCATCTTGTCCTTTTGTTTCTCAAAAGCATATATTTAAAAGTGTACTTCATTTTTTAAAAATGTAAAAATACTCCCCTTGTTATTAAAAAAACCTTTAAGTCTAGTTTTCATTATAAAAAGTTAAAGGCAATATTTAGAAGAAACAAAAATAAACTATAATCACCTACTGACATGTTATTTTCTATAGTTCCTTCAAGGTTCTGTCATTTTCATTTTTAATTTCTACTCAGAAAAAAATAAAAAGAATTTTCTACCTTGCAGTTTCCTTAAATGTTTATCCTAAAGGTGTTCCTATATGGCTCTTCTGCAAAATAATATACTTAAATTAATATAAAAATGTTTAGTATAGCACCTGGAACATGTAAGTGCTATATAACTGATTATTATATATAATGGTTTATCTTATTACTAAGTCAAAATATAAATATAACCATTTTTTTCCTGCAGCACACATTTCAGTGGTTTCCAATTTTCGCAATTACTGTCTATGTTAAAATAAAGAGCTACATATGTTCAGCTTCCCTAGCTTTTATTTTCCTAGGAAAAAATTCTGAAATGACATTCATAGGTGAAAGTCTACAAACAGTTTTCCATTAATTTCTACTAACTCAGTAATTATAAAGTATCCTTTATTTTTAGTATTCCTTACTAAAATTCCTTTTAGGATTTAGGATTCCTTTGAATGTTAGACAGGTTAAACACTTCCAAACATTTACTATTCAATATTCCTTTTTTAAAGGAATAAAGGCATTATAGCTTAATGGGTAACTACAGTTAGTTCAATGATGATATTTCATAATGCTTATTTTCATTATTAATTGTTCCTTAATGATTACACAGGGATTATCTATTACTTTAGTTAGTTTAATATGTTATAGTTACTCTTTTAATACCACCTGGAGATCTATGACATTTTAAGATTGGATTAAAGAATATTTTTAAATACTTAGATCTGGATTCAGTATAGTAGCAATAAATTATTCTTTTACTCTTATGTGTATCTTTTCCTTTCCCTGCCTTGATTTGCCCTTCTTAGTTAATATAAACTGAAGGGTCCTGATGCTCTTTCTGTTTCTCCTTTTTGGGCTTACTTTCATTTTATCAGTAAAAAGAACTGTTTTGAACCATGATTTCATAGGTTCCTGAAATGTTACTTACTGAAAGATGTACCTCAGATGTAACATTTTTTAAATGCTGGTAAAATATTAAATATTTTTAAAATCTGGTGATTTTCAAAATCTTTCATTTTCAAATTCAAAATGCAAAAATTATCTGATATAAATACAATGTTATAGGGGCGTGTGTCTCCAATGAGAAAGAGACAGAGAGACAGACTCAGAGAAGAGAGACTCACCTTGAGTCTCATTATAACTTCAGCCAATAATACTGCTATATACAGTAATATATTCTTTAATACTTATTGAAGCAACTAGCTCCCAGTCCTCAATCTGCTGTTACACTTAATCTCAATAATCCCCTCCAGCTCTAAAATTCTAATGATTTGTTTGCAAACCTAATTTCAAGGATTCTTTTAAGTAAAGACCGTTCCCTAAACTTCTGAATCTCAAGGCTACACTGCTATGCACAGAACAAGTACTTTTATACAGCCATTGGTTGACTGACTTTAAACAGATGAAAACAACTAAAAAATTATCTGTGCACTATAGTAATCATATATCATTTCTGAGGAAATAGCATTTTTAATGCTTCATCAAGTCCAACAAATCAGAGTTGTGTCAAGAGCAAAACATAAATATATGGAAAAATACACTCACCAATGTGTCTAGGCCTACATGCTGCTTTCCCTTTTCTTGATGTGGTCCTAATATCAATTTTCCAGTAGAAAAAAATGGTGTATCCAATGTTTTATATACTTTCAACTCACCATGTTCAACACAAAATTGGTATGTATCTCGTGGCCTTACAAGATCTAAGGGAAAAAAATTAATATAAGTACAAAGTAATAGCAATGACATTTCTCTGATACAGCATATACACACATATATAGACATAAACCTGCCTCAGAAAGATAGATGTGATTAATATCACTGACTCTGGAGCTAGAATGCCACAGGTCAGATCCTATCTCTGTCTTACAAGCTGTGTGACCATAGCCAAGTTGCTTATCCTCTCTATTTGTGCCTACATTTTCTTTTCTATAAAATGGGATAATAATACTTCAACTATGTTAGAGTTGTGAATATCAAATGACTTAAAGTGTGTAAAGTATTTAAAACACTGGCACAAAGTAAGCATTAGGTAAGTTTTGGCTATTAATAATAACAATGGTAGTATTACTATTTTTCCCATAATAGCTCAGACAGAAAACAAAATCAGCTAAGAGACAAGAAAGGATTCCTATCTTTAAAAAGTTTAACATAGCCACAATACAAATGTATCATCATCATGTCAATAAATTCCTTTGTGCTTGCTTGACTGATTATTAAATAACAAGATTTTTATTTATTTATCAGGTAAAGCCTCTAAGTAACCGGAGTTCTAACTGTAGCTCACAAATTACTATATCACTTTTTAATTTCCCTTTTACTTACAATCTTTTCCAGACCTATAATTAATACATTTTTCTATCATCAGCTTCTGACTGTACTCCCACAGACTACAGGATATAGAAAATACATAGGCTCAAGAAACAAAAAGTGATGAATTCGTGACAACACTCACAACTTTTTTAACCTGATACAGTATAGCAATGTTTTTAGTTAAGACACTTCACTAAACAAAATTCTCTGTGCTTCTACCTCTGTTGCCAAATAAACAATCTGGAATATAGAAATAACTCTGCTACTTAAGATATCAAATGGAACCTATGCCACAGTCAAAATTTTAAGTGTAAATACTGCCTCTCTGGTTTGAGATATCTGTCCTCTCACTTGGGATAAATAGTCCCAAGTACTCACTGGTACAGTCATAACAGTTGTTAAAACATTTAAATATTTCCTGTATGTATATACTCCCTGGTTGGTAAATAGCTGAGTGTCCCCTACTTAACCCCACCACTCTATAGCCCATCCCTTGGGACCTCCCATGTTGTCCTAGACACTAAATGTTTAATGCCTATTAAGTACAGGAGGAGGCTTCTAGGACCCTGTACCAGCCTTAAGGTTCAGCGTAGCATTTGTTTGGCTGACTGATGCCCTTGCTAGTCATCTCCAGAAAGGTTTTATGCCCCAGATACCAATATTGGCATCTCACAGCACCAAAGGCTGTCTAAATCCTGCCACAATCCCCATCTGGTCTCACAGTAAGATTGTATCCGGGAGTCTGCCAGGTAACTTGCTACAGTTCCCCATGAACAGCCCCTGTCTGCTTGTGTCCTCCTGGTCAAAGAAGGCCTGGACCCTATTGGTGGAGGCAACACTCCTGATGGTAGCACTTGTATCACAGAGGACAAATGCATGGTACTGTATGTACCCTGGAGGTTATCTGCCATCAATTCCCCTAGTGTAGTCCTCATACAGGCTGCTTATTTGAATTAGACTCTCTACTAGACTTTGGCTCTGAAAGATCTGGGGAGAGAAAGGGAAAGCAGACAAGCCAGACTTCAAACAAACAGTTTGTCCTTACTAGTTGTTAAATTAAGTATTCTCAATATCAACCCTGATCTTACCCATAAGAATAATCTCTCGTGTTTCTGGGTCCTTTACCCTCGTTGGCTGCAAAGGATCTCCCAGAGGTGTATTCAGATTTACCATGAATTTATTCTCTGTAAAAGAAATACCACTGAAATACTAACTACTTAGTTAAAATTCTTTTCCATTAAAAAAAATCTAGTATGAAATAGAGCTATGGACAAGTTGTAAAGGAAAACTGCCAGAGGCATATCTTTTTTCCTGTTTATCAATGACCACTTTGATAAACAAAAATTCAAAAATCACAATGATTTACCACAGAGGCAAACATCCTAAACTTCTTATTTTCTGACAACTTTTGAACTCTTGCATCATCAAGAAGTTAAATGGTGTTTTGCATATTCTCTAAGAGAACTGAAGTACATAATACCCTTTAAAAAGAATTCTTTAAAATGTTTATTTTAACCATAATTCGAGCATGGAAAAGATAAGCTTCATTTGACAGGGCAATTTACTCAGGTGGAAATGTTTTACACGCTGCTATTAATGATTTTTTTAAAAGAATAAAATTAGTTTACTTTCAAAATCTGAAAAAAAAAGGGGACGTTAAAAAGATAATTCACCCTGAAGTAGTAGTATATCTGAAGCTTTTAGAGATATATTTCAAAATTTGCAAAGAGCTACTTCTCAAAGCACTGTTATTTAAAATAAGGAATAAGTTCATACTTCTTTCATCATTATCAAGACAGATCCTTTTCCTATTAACTATTGTATTGACTCTTCCCAAGTTTCCTTTTGCTTTCCTTTTAGATGATACTTTGTCTGGGGACAGTATTCCACCAATCACAAATCCTCCTGAAATTTAACCAAAAAAAAAAAAAGGTAAATTATCATACCTGGCAAAGTGAAAATCTTGAAACAAAACTCATTAAATTAATACAGCACATTTCCTTTCAAAGTACCAAAGAATGTTAGTTTTACCACACTCTACAGTTAAAAATTCAAACAACACAAATAGCAACCAATTTCACTTATGTCTCTAACTGTCCTAAATCTAGAAGCACTGATGAAACACGACTGAATGATCTCTGTTGCTTGAAATCAAGTCATCAGTGGAAGTGTAAAAAACAAAGACCACAAAGATCAGCAATGAACTATTTATAGTAATCCACATCAGTTTAGTCCTTTGGCTCAGAAATATACATCAAAAGAAAGGAAATAACTTTAAGATAACACTCACTATACTTTCTTTCCCACCCTCTACAATTTTTGTAGAAAAATATAAGAAAATGGAATGAGAATAATAATGGGGAATACTTAATCTTTGACAGTTATAATTTTCTCATGTTCTGATCTAATGCTTCATTTTATGCAATTAAAAACCTTGCTAGGTAGTATAAAAATAATAACACTCTATCAAGCCACATGCTCACCTCAAATTGCTACCAAAAAGAAAACAAATCAGCATCTCTATAGTAATCAGAGAAATCTGGACTTGAATCTATTCTTGTCACATTTTTGGAGGATGATGATTAAATAAAGTAATGTATGTAAATACATAAGACAGTACTTGGCACGTAATGTACCTAAATAAATTGTAGCAATTATCATTATTATTATTTTGAGACACTAAAGCATAAATTTTACCAGATGGCCTTCCTTGATAATCTATTCGCTCCCCTCGCCAGTATTCCAAAGGTTTTGATCGTGTTCTCACGGTCCTGCGAACATTTGGTGTGTTGGAGGGCAATACTGTAAAAAGACATCAGACAAAAAATGCACATATATGTTTAGTTGGATGATACTCTGCAGTGAAAAGATTGATATTACTTTCTAGAACACAAATGTTTCTAGACAAAACACTAGAAAAACAAATTTTAAGACATATTTGTGCTATTAAAGAAATGCCAAGCTACTAGATTGGAAAAGATTTAAAAACATGGTAACATTCATGGTTAATGATGTTAAAGGTATACTGGAATTCTCATATATTGTAGGTGGAAATGTAAACTGATTGATGACAATTTGACAATACCTATAATTGTAATACTCTTTGACGTAGAAATTTCATTTTTAGAAAATGAGTTTGCAAAATATTCACAAAAATGGGCAAAGATATAGGTGTTAAGAACATTCATGGCAGTACTGTTCATAATAGAAACAGACAAGAAAAAGCAAAAAGCAAATTGAAAACCACCTAAATGCTCCACAATAGTAAATTTATAAATCAGGGGTGGTTATGTATACATGTGTTTGTGTGTATACACACATATCTACCCATTTTATCTGAACAATGCAAAGTTCTATATACTAAGTTTGTTGGCTACATAATCAACTTCCTATGTTCTTACTTACTTCTGGTTTGCTGGAGTTGTCCAATTCTGAAAGTGGTTTAACAAAATCTCCCAGTCTAACTCTATTGTTAAAATTAAAATCTCCTTGCTTTTTCTTAGTTTTTTTCCTTTATACATTTTAGTTGCTAGGTTGTTTGGTACATAATAGTTTATGATTTTTCTATCTTCTTCATAAAGTGCTAATTTTATTATTACAAGTCCTTCATCCTGTTCGCACTTTTAACCTTAAATTTCAATTCACCTAATATTAAAAATACACTACTATTTTCTTTCTGTTTATATTAGCCTACTTAATTCTTTGATAATCTTCTATTTTAAAACCTGTTTTAAGTGTTTCTTATAAACACATAGGTAAGTTTGTATTGTTTACCCAAATCTGATAGTCTCTATCTTACTAGAGGAATTCAATCCATTCACACTTATTTAGTATAACAAGTAATATACATCTATTTATTTCTTCTATTTTACTTTATATTTACAGGTTATTTTACATCAGTGATTCTTTTTTTCTCTCATTCTCACTGGTTTAGTCAGAATACCATTTCTTCCCCCACACCCCAAACCTTGGTCATTTCAAAGTTTACTGTGCTTTTTCACTCTAATATTGGTTACCTTCCCATTCCTGACACTCAACAGTCATACTCATTTCTCCATCATTATATTAAAAACTATATCCCCTACCAAGATGTTATCTTCTCCTTTTTCTCATTTAGTAAAATGAAACTTTTAGACTACTTTTATTACCCCTCTTCCACTCCTACTCTCCTCCCCACCACACCAAGTTTTGTTAAGATAGTGTGGATTTCAAGCTATCATTGCAAAAATCCTTACTTAGTACTTATAAATCCCCAATCATATTAGCACTAAGTAGTAGACACATCCTAAGGTGTGAGCAATGAGACACACCTTTATATAATCCCCTTCCCTAGGATACATGTGGAACCTATGACACACTCAACAGAATATGGCAAAAGCAATGGGAAGTCACTTCTGTGATTACATCATGATTATACATATAAGACACTATCTAGCAGAAGGAGAGAAAAATTCTTCCTTGCTCACTTTGGAGAAGCAAGCTGCCATACTGTTAAGGGTCTACGAAAAGGGTCATGCGACAAGGAACTGCAGGTGACCCCTAGAAGTCAAGAGTAGTGGCCCATGGCTCACAGCCACCAAGAAAACATGTACCTCAGTCCTACAATTCCAAGGAACTGAATTCTGCTAATAACTACATGAGCTTGTGGTGGTTAACAGGACCTAGAGCCTCCGGTAAGACCATGGCCCAGGGTGAAACTTTCAACTGCAGCCTGTGAAACCCTTGAACAGAGGACCCAGCTAATTTGTGCCTGAGCTCCTGACCCACGGAAACCAAGGGATAATAATGTGTGTTGTCTAAACAACTAAATTTGTAGTAATCTGGTACACAGCAACAGAAAACAAATATACATTGTTTAAATTTAACCACATATATTGAGAAGCATTCCTCAGCACTGTTTCCTCTCTTTGAACTCAGTTCTGACTTATATGATACTTGGTTAGATTACCTTACATGGATATTTTACAGAGGATGCTAAACTTAATCTTGCATTATCTGCAAAATAAATTCAGTTATCAGAAAGATATCCTGGCTAGTTAAAACAAAGGATTTTAATACATTTCTTTTTTTTTTAACCATCTTTATTGGAGTATAACTGCTTTACAATGTTGTGTTAGTACCTACTGTATAACAAGGTGAATTAGCTATATGTATACATATATCCCCATATCCCCTCCCTCTTGCGCCTCCCTCCCACCCTCCCTATCCCACCCATCAAGGTGGTCACAAAGCACTGAGCTGATTTCGCTGTGCTATGCAGCTGCTTCCCACTAGCTATCTATTTTACATTTCGTAGTGTATATATGTTAATGTTACCCTCTCACTTCGTCCCAGCTTACCCTTCTCCCTCCCCGTGTCCTCAAGTCCATTCTCTACGTCTGCGTCAATATTCCTGTCCTGCCTCTACATTCATCAAAATCATTTTTTTTTAGATTCAATATATGTGTGTTAGCATATGGTATTTGTTTTTCTCTTTCTGACTTACTTCATTCTGTATGACAGACTCTAAGTCCATCCACCTCACTACAAATAACTCAATTTCATTTCTTTTTAATGGCTGAGTAATATTCCATTGTGTGTACATATATATATAAATATATATATGCCACATCTTCTTTATCCGTTCATCTCTTGATGGACACTTAGGTTGCTTCCATATCCTGGCTATTGTAAATAATGCAGCAATGAACACTGGTACATGACTCTTTTTGAATTGTGGTTTTCTCAGGTATGTGACCAGTAGTGGGATTGCTGGGTCATATGGTAGTTCTATTTTTAGTTTTTTAAGGAACCTCCATTCTGTTCACGATAGTGGCTGTATCAATTTACACTCCCACCAACAGTGCAAGAGGGTTCCCTTTTCTCCACACCCTCTCCAGCATTTTATGTTTGTAGATTTTGTGATGATGGCCATTCTGACTGGTGTGAGGTGATATCTCATTGTAGCTTTGATTTGCATTTCTCTATGATTAGTGATGTTGGGCATCTTTCCATGTGTTTGTTGGCAATCTGTATATCTTATTTGGAGAAATATCCATTTAGGTCTTCTGCCCATTTTTGGACTGGGTTTTTTGTTGATATTGAGCTGCATGAGCTGCTTGTATATTTTGGAGAGTAATCCTTTGTCAGTTGCTTCGTTTGCAAATATTTTCTCCCATTCTTAGGATTGTCTTTTCGTCTGGTTTATGGTTTCCTTTGCTGTGCAAAAGCTTTTTTTTTTTTTTTTTTTTTAAATGACTGCTTATATTTATTTATTTATTTATGACTGTGTTGAGTCTTCGTTTCTGCGCGAGGGCTTTCTCTAGTTGCGGCAAGTGGGGACCACTCTTCATCGCGGTGCGTGGGCCTCTCACCATCGTGGCCTCTCTTGTTGTGGAGCACAGGCTCCAGACGCGCAGGCTCAGTAATTGTGGCTCACGGGCCCAGTTGCTCCGTGGCATGTGGGATCTTCCCAGACCAGGGCTCGAACCCGTGTCCCCTGCATTGGCAGGCAGATTCTCAACCACTGCGCCACCAGGGAAGCCCCCTGTGCAAAAGCTTTTAAGTTTCATTAGGTCCAATTGTTTACTTTTGTTTTCATTCCCTTTACTCTAGGAGGTGGGTCAAAAAGGATCTTGCTGTGATTTTTGTCATGGAATGTTCTGCCTATGTTTTCCTCTAAGAGTTTTACAGTGTCTGGCCTTACATTTAGGCCTGTAATCCATTTTGAGTTTATTTTTGTGTATGGTGTTAGGAAGTGTTCTAATATCATTCTTTTACACGTAGGCTGTCCAGTTTTCCCAGCACCACTTATTGAAGAGGCTGTCTTTTCTCCATTGTATATTCTTGCCTCCTTTATCAAAGATAAGGTGACCATATGTGCATGGCTTTACCTCTGGGCCTTCTATCCTGTTCCATTGATCTATATTTCTGTTTTTGTGCCAGTACCATACTGCCTTGATTACTGTACCTTTGTAGTGCAGTCTGAAGTCCGGGAGCCTGATTCCTCCAGCTCTGTTTTTCTTTCTCAAGATTGCTTTGGCTATTCGGGGTCTTTTGTGTTTCCATACAAATTGTGAAATATTTTGTTCTGGTTCTGTGAAAAATGCCATTGGTAGTTTCACAGGGATTGCACTGAATCTGTAGACTGCTTTGCGTAGTATAGTCATTTTCGCAATGTTGATTCTTCCGACCCAAGAACATGATATATCTCTCCATCTGTTTGTATCATCTTTAATTTCTTTCATTAGTGTCTTATATTTTTCTGCATACAGGTCTTTTGTATCCTTAGGTAGGTTTATTCCTAGGTATTTTATTCTTTTTGTTGCAACGGTAAATTGGAGTGTTTCCTTCTCTTTCAGATTTTTCATCATCAGTGTTTAGGAAAACAGGAGATTTCTGTGCATTAATTTTGTATCTTGCTACTCTACCAAATTCATTGATTAGCTCTAGTAGTCTTCTGGTAGCATCTTCAGGATTCTCTGTGTATAGTATCATATCATCTGCAAACAGTGACAGTTTTACTACTTCTTTTCCGCTTTGGATTCCTTTTATTTCTTTTTCTTCTCTGATGGCTGTGGCTAAAGCTTACAAAACTATGTTGAATAACAGTGGTGAGAGTGGGCAACCTTGTCTTGTTCCTGATCTTAGAGGACATGTTTTCAGTTTTTCACCATTGAGAACGATGTTGGCTGTGGATTTGTCATATATAGCTTTTATTATGTTGAGGTAGGTTCCCTCTATGCCTACTTTCCGGAGAGTTTTTGCATAAATGGGTGTTTAATTTTGTCAAAAGCTTTTTCTTCATCTATTGAGATGATCACATGCTTTTATCATTCAGTTTGTTAATATGGTGTATCACATTGATTGATTTGCGTATACTGAAGAATCCTTGCATTCCTGGGGTAAACCCCACTTGATCATGGTGTATGATCCTTTTAATGTGCTGTTGGATTCTGTTTGCTAGTATTTTGTTGAGGATCTTTGCATCTATGTTCATCAGAGATATTGGCCTGTAGTTTTCTTTTTTTGTGACATCTTTGGTTTTGGCATCAGGGTGACGGTAGCTTTGTAGAATGAGTTTGGGAGTATTCCTCCCTCTGCTATATTTTGGAAGAGTCTGAGAAGGATGGGTGTTAGCTCTTATCTAAATGATATAATTTACCTGTGAATCCATCTGGTTCTGGGCTGTTTATTGGAAGATTGTTAATCACAGTTTCAATTTCAGTGCTTGTGATTGTTCTGTTTATATTTTCTATTTCTTCCTGGTTCAGTTTCAGAAGGCTGTACTTTTCTAAGAATGTGTCCATTTCTTCCAGGTTGTCCATTTTATTGGCACAGAGTTGCTTGTAGTAATCTCTCATGATCCTTTGTATTTCTGCAGTGTCAGCTGTTACTTCTCCGTTTTCATTCCTAATTCTGTTGATTTGAGTCTTCTCCCTTTTTTCTTCGTAAGTCTAGCTAACGGTTTATCAATTTTGTTTATCTTCTCAAAGAACCAGCTTTTAGTTTTATTGATCTTTGCTATCGTTTCCTTCATTTCTTTTTCACTTATTTCTGATCTGATCTTTATGAATTCTTTCCTTCTGCTAACTTTGGGTTTTTTTGTCCTTCTTTCTCTAATTGCTTTAGGTGTAAGGTTAGGTTGTTTATTTAAGATGTTTCTTGTTTCTTGAGGTAGGATTGTATTGCTATAAACTTCCCTCATAGAACTGCTTTTACTGCATCTCACAGGTTTTGGGTCATCGTGTTTCCATTGTCATTTGTTTCTAGGTATTTTTTGATTTCCTCTTTGATTTCTTCAGTGACCTCTTGGTTATTTAGCGTATTGTTTAGCCTCCATGTGTTTGTATATTTTACAGTTTTTTTCCCTGTAAATGATATCTAGTCTCACAGCCTTGTGATGAGAAAAGATACTTGATACAATTTCAATTTTCTTAAATTTACCAAGGCTTGATTTGTGACCCAACATATGGTCTATCCTGGAGAATGTTCCATGAGCACTTGAGAAGAAAGTGTATTCTGTTGTTTTTGGATGGAATGTCCTATAAATATCAATTAAGTCAATCTTGTTTATTGTGTCATTTAAAGCTTCTGTTTCCTTATTTATTTTCATTTTGGATAATCTGTCCATTGGTGAAAGTGGGGTGTTAAAGTCCCCTACTATGATTGTGTTACTGTCAATTTCCCCTTTTATGGCTGTTAGCATTTGCCTTATGTATTGAGGAGCTCCTATGTTGGGTGCATATATAGTTACAACTGTTTTATCTTCTTCTTGGATTGATGCCTTGATCATTCTGTAGTGTCCTTCTTTGTCTCCTGTAATAGTCTTTATTTTGAAGTCTATTTTGATATGAGAATTGCTACTCCAGCTTTCCTTTGATTTCCATTTGCATGGAATATCTTTTTCCATCCCCTCACTTTGTCTGTATGTGTCCATAGGTCTGAAGTGGGTCTCTTGTAGACAGCATATACATGGGTATTGTTTTTGTATCCATTCAGCCAGTCTGTGTCTTTTGGTGGGAGCATTTAATCCATTTACATTTAAGGTAATTATCGATATGTATGTTCCTATGACCATTTTCTTAATTGTTGTGGGGTTTTGTAGGTCTTTTCCTTCTCTTGTGTTTCCTGCCTAGAGAAGTTCCTTTAGCATTTGTTGTAAAGCTGGTTTGGTGGTGCTGAATTCTCGTAACTTTTGCTTAGCTGTAAAGGTTTTAATTTCTCCATCGAATCTGAATTAGATCCTTGCTGGGTAGAGTAATCTCGGTTGTAGGTTTTTCCCTTTCATCACTTTAAATATGTCTTGCCACTCCCTTCTGGCTTGCAGAGTTTCTGCTGAAAGATCAGCTATTAACTTTATGGGGATTCCCTTGTATGTTATTTGCTGCTTTTCCCTTGCTGCTTTTAATACTTTTTCTTTGTATTTAATTTTTGATAGTTTAATATGTGTCTTGGCGTGTTTCTCTTTGGGTTTATCCTGTATGGTACTCTCTGTGCTTCCTGGACTTGATTGACTATTTCCTTTCTCATGTTAGGGAAGTTTACAACTATAGTCTCTTAAAATATTTTCTCAGACCCTTTCTTTTTCTCTTCTTCTTCTGGGACCCCTATAATTTGAATGTTGGTGTGTTTAATGTTGTCCCAGAGGTCTCTGAGACTGTCCTCAATTCTTTTCATTCTTTTTTCTTTATTATGCTGACAGTTATTTCCACCATTTTATCTTCTAGCTCACTTGTCTGTTTTTCTGTCTCAGTTATTCTGCTACTGATTCCTTCTACAGTATTTTTAATTTCAGTAATTGTGTTGTTCGTCACTGTTTGTTTGCTCTTTAGTTCTTCTAGATCCTTGTTAAATGTTTCTTGCATTTTCTCCATTCTGTTTCCAAGATTTTAGATCATCTTTACTATCATTACTCTGAATTCTTTTTCAGGTAGACTGCCTATTTCCTCTTCATTTGTTTGGTTTGGTGGGTTTTTACCTTGCTCCTACATCTGTAACATACTTTTTTGTCGTTTTTTTTTTTTGATGGGTGGGGCTGTATTCCTGTCTTACTGGTTGTTTGGCCTGAGACGTCCAGCACTGGAGTTTGCAGGCAGTTGGATAGAGCCAGGTCTTGGTGCTGAGATGAGGACCTCTGGGATGCCTCACTCCGACTGATATTCCGTGGGGGCTGAGGTTCTCTGTTAGTCCAGCGATTTTGACTTGCAGCTCCCACCACAGGAGCTCGGGCATGACCTCTGGCCTGATGACCAAGATCCCACAAGCTTCCTGGTGCATATAAAAAAAAAAGAAAGAAAGAAAAAAGGAGCAGTACAATATCAAAGAATAAAAAACAAAATAAAATTAGAAAGATAAAAAATATATCAGGAAAAATAAAACTATAATCGAAACAACCAGTCGCTGGGGGTTCATCCTGTCCCCTTAGGTGTCCGTGGTCCCCCACCAGTGCCTGGTAGGTGCCCTAGTTGTGAGGAGACATGAATTCCACATGCTCCTAGTATGCCATCTTGACCACGCCCGCCTCTGTAATACATTTCTGAAAGTAGGCTATATATATTATTTTATTCTTCCAGAGTTACATACATGAGTTGTGGTAGTCAGGTTTTTTTTTTTTTTTTTTTTCCTCCTTTATATGTAACTTTTCTGTCTGGAAGCTTTCCTCTATCCTTGAAATTCAGGAATTTTATTCACTTATGTTTAGAGATGTATCTTTTTCATTAATTCTCTCTGGCAGTTGGTAAACTTTCTCAAATTGCAGATCAAGCCTATCTTTATTCCAGGGAAGTTTTAACTAGTACTTTCTTTAACTGTTTTCATTCCTCCATCTGTTTCTTTTTTCTGGAAATCCTGTTATTTGCATGTTTTATCTGCTGTCTCCATGTTATTTCCACTGTGTATTTTTTTCTTCATCGTTTCCATCTTTTTTTATATTTCTGTTCTGATGAATTTCTTCAATGTCAATACCAGCTACTAATTCAGCTCTCAACAGAAAATATCTTTACTTTCAGTTCATGTACTGACTTTTTAAACTGAAAAATTATGCTTTAGCAACCAGAAAGCCTTCTATGATATAACTAGATCTCTGACAGTACTCATATTTCCTTCATTGTTAAAACTGTTATCCATCTACTACAACGGTTCTAGCACACCAGAAGCTGCCTACTGTTGCTAGGCATAATTCTTGATTTTGCTCTCTTGGGTTGCTGGAGCCCCTGCTCAGGGACACTTTTATTTCTCTTTGCCTACTCTGACTCTAGGCATATTCCACTCCAAGACAAGCATTAAGCACCTAGAAGTATAGCAGTCTCTCTTCACATGGGTCTACAAAGTACTAACTGACAAGATGTGAGGTTTTGGTTGAAGCAATTAGAAAAAGCTTCATTCCTACAGGTTCTCTTCAGGTACAAGTGTAGAAGCCTCAAGTATAGGGAGAGAAATAAAAAGTCACTCCAGTTCCACAAAGGTGAGAGGTCCCATGAATCTTGACCGGCAAACATCTTTTTGAAAACCATAGTTTTAATCCTCATGTGAGCCTCTCCGTGGGTTCCTTAGCTCCCAGCTTACTTATCCTAGTTACTGCTTTGTTTAGGTGTGAACTGGAAAAAACGGGAGAAGTTGTCAGGGATGCCATCTACCTAGCAGTTACATTTTATAGAATTCTCCACCCTAGCTTCTTAGCTTATCAGCTCCCTACTATAGAGCAATGAGTGAGAGGATTACAGGCTTCATAAATGGACAATAAAGAAACTCAGTGGCCTGTGATGATTTACCATGAAATTCATGAAAACTAAATACAAGTTTTACTTTCTCTAACAATTAATCCAAATAATATTTTCCCCCTGCCTGAGAAAAAATTAAGTTATATTTAGAAATAAAGGTTTTATAATATGAAAATATTAAGAGAAAAGTAATCTTACCTAATTTGTGATGCACCTTGTTCTCTGGCGTTGAGTTAGACCTTTTTACTCTTGAATCATCTGCAAATTGCAGAAGCAATATCATGAGCAATGGCCGCTAATTTCACGTTGAGTTAAAGTGTGTTACTCGGTCAACTTCAGTATAAATATTTTAAAATAAAATTCAACCTGACAATACATTTTTTTTTCTTAGAAAATAATAGTTCTTTACTTGGATACATACTCCTTTTTTTTTTTATAACATCTTTATTGGAGTATAATTGCTTTACAATGTTGTGTTAGTTTCTGCTATATAACAAAGTGAGTCAGCTATATGCATACATATATCCCCATATCCTCTCCCTCTTGTGTCTGCCTCCCACCCTCCTTATCCCACACATCTAGGTGGTCAAAAAGCACTGAGCTGATCTCGCTGTGCTATGCAGCTGCTTCCCACTAGCTATCTATTTTACATTTCGTAGTATATATATGTCAATGTTACTCTCTCACTTCATCCCAGCTTACCCTTCTCCCTCCCTATATCCTCAAGTCCATTCTCTACGTCTGTGTCTTTATTCCTGTCCTGCCCCTAGGTTTATCAGAACCATTTTTTTTTTTAGATTCAATGTATATGTGTTAGCATACGGTATTTGTTTCTCTCTTTCTGACTTACTTCACTCTGTAGGACAGACTCTAGGTCCATCCACCTCACCACAAATAACTCAATTTCGTTTCTTTTTATGGCTGAGTAATATTCCATTGTATACATGTGCCACATCTTCTTTATCCATTCATGTCAACCTGACAATACATTTTATTACTCCCTTTGCTTTTCACTGCTGAGAAATGAAGGCTAGTGAAAAACAGTATGTCTCTAGATTTTGCTACAGTGAGTATAACTGACGACGATAACAGTTACAAGTAACAAAAAACAAACAGGTTTTCTATTGCTTGTGAACTTTAAGTGAAATAAGCCACTGGTGGATAAAAATGCAAGGTGTGATAATGAATAATTACTGTGTTGATAATGTAATCTATGATTCTTAAAGTTGTAAATAGTGCAACTGTACTGAATTTACTTAGCAGTGTGACAATTAGGTCAAGAGTTCTCAACTTTAGTGTGATAAATAGCATCTAAACATAGCAACCATCAATTCTTTCCCTTCCTATGCACAAACGCTGTTCTTTATCAAGAGGCAAAGTTTAATTGCCTTCTCCTTGAATCACCACTGGCCTTAGTGAGTTGCTTGACTAATGGAATGCGCAGAAATGACATTCTGGGACTTTGAAAGCTAATTCCTCAGAAGACATGCAGGTGCCACCTGGATCTCTTGGAACTTCAGTCTGAGGAAAGAAAGCCATCATTATGAAGACTGATTACCCCAAGACTGCCATGCTGTGAGGAAACCCAAGATAACCAAGTGGAAAGGCCATGTGGAGGAAAAGAGATGCCTGGCCAGCCCCCAATTATTTCAGCCACCCTGGCAGGGTACCAAATATATGAGTAAATAAGTCACCGTGGATTTCCAGTCCAGCTGATATTTCAAAAGACTCCAGCCCCAGCGGCTTGCATCTAACTACAAATGCATGAGAAAGCCAAAATGAGAACTGCCCAGCTAATAAGCTAAGTCAACCCACAGAACCATAAGAGATAAATCGACTGTTGTATTAAGCCACTAAGTTTGGGATGGTAAGTTATGCAGCAATATGAAACTAGAACACTTAATATCCATGAACCACCTTAGATTTTTGATACAATTTTGTGTGTAATATACATTTCCTGAAAAGCAGGTCTAAGTTTTCATTACACTCTCAGCTAAAGAGTAGAAGGTTTCTTTTTTGGGATCATGAAATTATTCTAAAGTTTACTGTGGTGATAATTATAAAGTAGTGAATTATATACTATAAATGGGTTAATTTTATGGTATGTGAAGTACATCCCAATAAAGCTATTCCAAAAAAAAAAAAAAATACAATTTCCCTTGTACTTCCCACTGTAACAAGTAGAGGGCTAGTCGTTCTTGGAAATTTTCCTATAGCAGTGGGCTCTGGAGGGAACTGTTGGAGCCGAGAGAAGGAACAAAGCAAATGAGTAAATATACTGAGGATAATGGGAGCCAGGCTTCTCACTATCCTTGAGAAAGGGTTTATTAAAATGAAAAAGGGAAAGTCGAACATGTTGGACTGGAGTTGGAGGTACCGATGTGAACTCATGGTTTCTAAATACAGACACAACTCAGAGATATTGAGAGTTTGGTTCCAGACCACTGCAATAAAACAAGTTTGGCAATAAAGTGAGTCACATGAATATTTTTGTTTCCCAATACATATAAAAGTTATGTTTACACTATAGTCTGTTAAGTGTGCAAAAGCATTATGCCTAAAAATCAATGTATCTTAAATACTTTATGCTAAAAAATGTTACATATCATCTGCGCCTTCTGCAAGTCGTAATTTTTTTTACAATAGTAACAAAGATCACTGATCACAGATTACCATAATATAATAATAACGAAATATTGTGTGAATTACCAAAATGTGACACAGAGATACTAAGTGAGCAAATGCCATTGGAAAATGGTGCCAAGTGACTTGTTTGATCAGGGCTGCCTGCCACAAAACTTCAATTTGTAAAAAATGCAAAATCTGTGACACACATTAAAGCAAAGAGCAATAAAGCAAGGGATGCCTGAATAAGTACAGAAAGAAGATACAGATGCTTGTGTATGTACAGTGCACATATATATGTATGTGTGTGTTTATCTATTTCCTATCTCAGCCCACTGAGAGAACCTAAAAGCAGTGACATCCCAGTAACAATGAGTACACCAAGCACCCGGATCTAAGTTTCTAAATGTCATCCCTCCACTAGGTTCCTTTGGAGAAATAACTGATTCCAGAGTAGGGGCAGGGGAAGGAGCCTAGAACATCTTCTGCCAAAAAATAAGACAGTATTCAAAAAATGACAGAAACATGACAAAAGGTCTCAGGAACCAGTTGAAAGGATATCTCCTCCTGGCCAAATCTGGCACAATTTGAGTATCAGAATAAATGATAAAGATTATAACCCAGTGAATAAAATAGGAACCCAGTAGTAGTCCATAATAATATAGATAAATGAATAATGAATAAATAAATGGGGAAGGAGTAAGTAAAACTATTTCTTATAGAATGCCAACTAATTAATAGAGAAGAAATTAGGGAAATAGAAAATAGTAATTTGGTACCACCATTAGTGGATTCAGGTGGGAATATTCAAAAGATGCTAATATTGGTGCAGAGGTTTGAAAAGGAACAAGTTATTAAAATAGGATATCGTTCCACAAAATACTTATCAATTACCAAAGAGAAAAACCCTGAGTGGAGAAACCTGGCAGACAATAACTTGAACAGGTGATGAAGATTAAAATCACTAGTAGAGGGGCTTCCCTGGTGACACAGTGGTTAAGAATCCACCTGCCAATGCAGGGGACACTGGTTCGAGCCCTGGTCTGGGAAGATCCCACATGCCGCGGGGCAACTAAGCCTGTGTGCCACAGCTACTGAAGCCCACACACCTAGAGCCCATGCTCTGAAACAAGAGAAGCCACCGCAATGAGAAGCCTGCACACCGCAATGAAGAGTAGCTTCCACTCGCTGCAACTAGAGAAAGCTAGCACACAGCAACAAAGACCCAACACAGCCAAAAATAAATAAATAAAATAAATTTATTTTAAAATTAAATAAATAAATAAATAAAATCACTAGTAGAAGATGAGTCAGCACTGTGTGCCTCCTAATGTGATGCACAAAGAACACAGCATCATCTCTGTAGTATTTCTGTCAAATATGCATGGCTCGCATCTGATCATGAGGAAATATTAGAGACACCCAGGTTGAAGGTCATTCTAAAGAATGAAAAGCTTGTACTCTTTAAAAAAGTGTCAAGGTCAGGAAAGTTAGAAGAAGACTAAAGAACTATTCCTTACTGAAGGAAACTGAAGGGACATGAGACCCAAACACAATCCATGATCCTAGATTGGATCCTGAACCAGAGAGAAAAAGGAACACTGATGGAACTGCTGGTGAAATCTGCATGGAGTCAGTGAAGGAAGACTAGTGTTATATTAATGCTGATTTCCTGACGTGGATGGATGAAGAGTGATTATGTTCTTGTCTTGCATCATGTCTGCACATACTCACACATAATAATATGTATGCGACTTCCACTCGAACAGTCAAAAAAAAAGACTAACAAACATGTATAAACATTTATGTAGAGACGGCAGGGAGGGAAATGAAACAAATATTGTAAAATGTTGACAATTATGGAAACTGGATGAAGGGGATATGGTATTTGAGTAAATTTAAAATTATTTCCCAGAAAAGTATAAAACAAAACAAAGCAAAACACAGAGACAACTCCAGAATTTCAAAGACTAACAAAGCCTAATAAGCATGAAAATGGAAGAAACAGGTTATTTACAAAGGAAAAAAGAAGTAAGGCTGGCTTACAATATCTACTCATAAGCATTAGCTACCATGAGATAAAAGAGCAATAGCCAAATAGTTTAAAGGAAAAAAAGATTGTGACTCAAAAGACTTTTACTATTTGACTAGTTGTTCATTGTGATAAAAAAGAAAGTTCCTGAGTCCTTGCTAGCATATGTGAGACTATCTACCAACTTTACAAAGAAGTAACAAAGCATATCTGTTAAACATTTATTAAAGGAAAAAAATACTAACAGAGCAAATCAAAAATAAAAATTCAATCATGCTGTTTGAAGCCACTCTGCTTTAGTTTGGTAAAAAAAGGTTAAGTAAAAGGAAGAAAAGAAATATAAGAAACAACAACAAACCAAAAGAAAGCAGGGAGTCACAATGTTAATATTAGACAAAAAAAGACTACAAAGTAAAAGCGTTGTAACATGATCAAGAAGATAAATTTGACCAAAACAGGTACATTCCATATGCAAACTTACATGCTCAGTAAGAGCGCTGAAATGTACATAGTAAAGACTGCAGGAAATAGGAGAGACAGACCACTGCAAAGCAAACACTTTACTTCAACTCTGGCAGTCCTTAACAGACCTCACAAACGATAAGGATACAAAGGATAAGAATAATATGAAACACAGAATGTCCAAATCTAAGATTCTGTTCTTTTCCCCCAAATCTGCCCTTCTCTAGTAGTCTCCAAATCAAGAAATGACAACGCCATTCTTCCAGGTGCTCAGGCCAAAAACTTTAAAGTCCATTATCCTTGACACCTCACTTTCTTTTACACCCTACATCCCATCCATCAAGAAATCATGTTGACTCTACCAACAAAAAAACACAAAATCCTACTACTGCTCTCCACCTTCCGCTGCTAACCCCCTAGTCCAAGCTACCACCTCACAAAGGGATTACTAATGTCTCGCCAACTGGTCTCCCTGCTTCCAACCTTTCACCTGCCCCCTTCAAACTTACCAGTCCACCCCTAATGTGTATTCTACAGCAGCCGCAATGATTCTGTTTATAGGTTAGTCATGTCTCTCCTCTGCTCAAAATCCTCCAATGGCTTCCCATCTCTCTCAGTAAAGCCCGAAATCCTTATAGTAGCCTTTAACATCCTATATGATCTTTCATTCTTGTTAGCTCTGTGACATCATCTCCTACTACCCTCTCCCTCTCTTCCTCAACTCCAGCCTTCCCAGCCTCCTTGGTGTTTCTTGATCAAAACCTTTGCCCTTATCTTCCCTCTGCATGAGGCACTATTTCCCCATACAGCTGCATGATTTGATTTCTCACCTCTCTCATATCTTTGCTCAAATTATCACTTCTTCAGTAAGACCTTTTCTGCCCATCTACCTAAAAATGTAACTCCCATTTCCCACTCTAAAAATCCCTGCTTTATTTTTCTACTCTCAACATCCAACAAACCACAAGTTTTGATATCTTTTTCCCTTAGAAGAATGCACAGTAAGTATTCCATAATATTCCATAAATATTTAAGAATTTCATAAATATTCAAAGTATATTAAAAACATATACCCACTTACATTAACAAAATGAGTGTATATATATTTTTAATCCATATCTGTACACAAAAAGTAATATTCTCTTTTTCAAGCATCCATGGAAGAATTATAAAATTCTTCCATGAATTTTATGTGTTTTAAGCATACTCTAGAACACAAAGAAAATTCAAAGAATTAATAATACAGGGCAAAGTTATCAAGAACAATGAAATGAAACTATAAATTATTAACAAAAGAACAAAACAAAACACAACTTCTTAGGATAACAGCCAACAGTGCATAACTAACATATACCGGGTATTAAAACTAAGCAAAGAATGTGTATTCATCTTTGTATCAATCTATGCAATTAGAATTGATATCGCCAGTTTACCAATAAGGAAGTTGAAGCTAAGAACACTGAAATTTCTTACTCAAGATAACATAGCTAATAAGTGGTAAAGCTAGATTCAATCCCAGGTTCCTGACTCTGGAGACCAAACTCTTGACTAATGTACTCTTTTAAATAACACCTGGGTCAAAGAAAAATCACCAATATAATTCAGAGTGTACAACAATAAGAACACTCTATTGAAAAAAAAGACCTTTAATTTTAAACTAAAACTATACTCCAGAAAATTCAGCTTTTTCTTTACCAAATAAAAAGCAGAAAAATAAATATAAAAAGCATTCCACTTACAGGAGAAAAATAATAAAGTAAATCTAAACACAAGGGGAAGAAACTACTTAAATGGAAAAAAAATTAGTGAATTAGGAAAGAAAAAAACAGTATAAGAGATTATATTTCAAGCACATTCTTCAGGGACATAAAAAATTATAAAACTCTCTATTAAGAGGCATTTTAAAAACTTCAACACTTAGTTTCAGTAATCATCAATATATGTCTAATCTTGCTTCATTTATACCCTTATCAGCTTTAAAATACTGTAGTATGTGTCTTAAGTGCCAATTATATTATTATGCCCTACTTCAAAGAAAGGACGGTCATTCATCTCTCTCATTCTTTCTCCCTCTCTCTCTTCTCCCTCCCTCCCTCTCTCACCCAGGTATAAGGTCTTAGAAATCTCTAACCATAAAGTAAGGCTCTTAAGGGTAGGTACTCAATACATATTTGCCACAAAAATGTCACTGGTGATAATTTAAATAAAACATAGCACACCTTACTCCACATGCATAACACTATAAAAATCAAGACAGTAGAAAATAAATCATAACTTACTCGAACTTTCCTGAACTTCATTATCATCCACATCTGAATTACTCATTTCAGACGTTAAATAATTCTTGAGCCTAGAAGGTCCACTTAAGAAAAAAAGATAAACCACAAAATTTGTGCATTTATATCTAATATATCTACCTTAATGGTCATTTTTATCCTAAAACTGCCAAAAGTTTTTTTCTTACAAAATATTAATAGTATACTTATTTGCTGCATAAAACAAAAAATCTACAATTAAAAAAAAAATCTACAATTTAATCCCACATTTGACTTGTCAAACATGATAATACTGAATTTTATAACCTTTTAAACTAACTCATGAATCAGAGTTACAAATTTAAGTCAACTCAAATAACACTCTTTGATAAAAATCAAATCATAAGAAATAAAATTAGAAATAAATCAGCTTATCTTAATTTTTTTTTAAACTACAGGCAAAAACAAGCAATTTAAAATATAGTTCAGAAATTGTTCAGAGATGATTCAGTTTATGCCAGTCCTAGATCCTCTTCCTCCTATTATGAGCCCAAGACAGGCCTAGTGGTCACACGTTCCCAAAGAGTAAAGAAATCTTAGCCATCCCTTCAAAGTCTGAGAATCTGCTATAATTTACCATTCCTTCATTTTGAAAAAGGGTGTATGACTTCAGATATTATGAGACTAGGTTAATTTGGTTTGCTCACTGAGTATGCTCTCTTTAAACTTATATCCACAAATTCTTAGATGATGCCCCTTTCAAAAGGTACAGGCTAATTAATTCTAACTCCCCTATTCTGAGTGTGGTATGGACTTAGTGACTTGTTTCTAGTGAACAGAATAAAGTGGAATACTTCAAAGACTATGTCATCAAAAGACACTATGGCCTCCATCATAGTCACACTTTCTCTTGGATCACCTGCTTTGTGGGAAGCCAGCTAGCTACCATACTGAATACCCCTATGGGGAGAGCAACATGACACGAAACTGTGGCCTCCAGCTACCTTATAAGTGGATCCTCCAAGTTCTAGTCAAACCTTCAAAGGACTGCAAACCAGACAGATATCTTGACTGCTATACCTCATGAGATTCCCTGAGCCAGAACTAGCCAGCTAATTCTCTCCCAGATTTCTACCCACAGAAACTGTGAAATAATGTTTGCAAGGCACTAACAAAATTAAAATTAAGCTTTGAGAGTAATTTGTTACACGGCAATTGATAACAAATACAGTGAGTAAATCCTATTATCCTTAGAACACATGCATACCTTCCTTCCAAAACTGAACTCCCAGGCTCTCTAGAATCCAAGTTTGACTCTGCTGGTGTCTTGCATGTATATCCACTGATCTGAGACTTTTGATGAACATTCTGTACAGCCATACTATCTTGATTCTTTGAGCTTCCTGTACCTCTATGAAAATGAAAAGTTTGTAATTGTTTACATTTCTTCAAAAAATATTTCTTCTAGAAACATTACATAAGGTGGGTAGACAATATAACATTGGCTATAACAAATATCAGATAACCTTGTTCAGGTCCTAATAAAACTTACAACTAGTCCAGGAAGGAAATTTGACTTTAGAACCTACCAAGAGCTCTAATTTGAAAAATTCTGATAAAAGAAATGGTACAGACCTGGCCTAACTAAGATAGACATGATGACAGGAGGGCACTGGGAGACATTACCTACAGGCAGCTTATGATGTATACTACACAGTTAAATCTATCTTTTTGTTGAAAATCCACAAACAACTTAAATTGTTTTATATGATACCTCTACTCAGCCTACTAAGGAACAGCAGAGTGCTCAGAAGGACCTAGGCTCATCTCTATGGTAGCTGCCAGCTAACTAGCTTACCCCAAATATATGCAAACAAGATACATTATTTCTAGACTGCATAATTCTCTCTCCACTCTCACATCTTACAAGTCCTATGTTTTAATTTGTTTCTTGACTCAGTCTACCAGCCTATTCTTATCATTCGTGAAAAAAAAATGTTATGTTTGCAACATAACTAAAGAGCATCCAAACTTCTTAGTATTCTTTGATAGTTCTGGAGTTTCTAGTCTCCCTCTAGGTCCTACCATCAGAGTCAAAAGAAAAAAAAAAGGATTATTAGAGAATATTATAAACAACTGTATGCCAACAAATTAGATAACCTAGATGGAATGGACAAATTCCTAGAACACACAAATTACCAAAACTGATTCAAGAGAAAAATAAACAATTTCAAAAGACTTATAATGAGAATAAATCAGTAATCAAAAAACTACCCAGAAAGAAAAGCCCAGGCCCAGATGGTTTCACCACTGAATTCTACCGTCATTCAAAGACTTAATACGAATGCTTCACAAACTCTTCCAAAAAAGAAAAGAGCACTTCCCAACTCATTTTATGAAGTCAGTGTTACTCTGATAACAAAACTAGACAAAGACATCACGAGAAAACTACAGCCAAAAAAAAAAACCCAAAACAAAACAAAAAACCCTCAAAAAAACTAGCAACATTTTATCAACAACAACAAAAATGTATCACATGATCACCTCAATAGATGCAAAACAGACAAAAAAAAAGCATTTGACAAAACGCATCTTTTCACTACAAAAACACTCAACAAACTAGGAATAAAAAGGAACTTTCTCAACCTGACAAAAGGACATCTATGAAAAACCCACAGCTAATAACATACTGAATGGTGAAAAGACTTGATGCTTTCCCCCTAAAATTAAGAACAAGACAAGGAAGTCTGCTATTGTCACTTCTATTTAGCATAGTACTAAAGATTTCAGCCAGGGCAATAGTGCAAGAAAAAGAAAGAAAAAGCATCCCGATTGGAAAGGGAGAAATAAAACTATCACTATTCACAAATGACATGATCTTGTACTTAGAAAGTCCTACAAATACATGAGTTCAACAAGATTGCAGGATAAAGATCAAAATACAAAGATCAATTGTATGTCTATACATTTGCAATGATCAATCGAAAAAATTTAAAAAGCAATTCCATTCACAACAGCATCAAAAGGGATACTTAGGAATGAACTTAACAAAAGAAGTGTAAAACATATTCTGAAAATACTGTTGAGAGAAATTAAAGATCTAAATAATAGGACAAACACCCCTGTTCATGGATCAATAGACACTGTTAAGATGGAAATATTCCTCAAACCAATAGATTCAATGCAATCCACTTCAGAATTCTAACTGACAGCTTTGCAGAAATTGACATACTGATTCTAAAACTTATATGGAATTGCAAGGGACTTAGAATAGCCAAAATATTCCTGAAAAAGAAAAATCACACTTCCTGACTTCAAAACTTACCTCTAAGCAATGGTAATCAAGACAGTGTGGTTCTAGAACAACAACTGATATATAGACAACAGAATAAAACTGAGAATCCAGAAATAAGCTTATACATCTATGGTCAGCTGATTTTCAAAAATGGTGCTAAGACCATTCAACAAACAGTTATGGGAAAACTGGATAGTCACATGCAAAAGAATGAAGTTGGACTTTTCACAGCATACACAAAAATTAACTCAAAATGGATCAAAGAATTAAATTTAAGAGCTAAAACTACAAAACTCCTAGGAAAAAAACAGGAGTAAATCTTCATGAACTTGGATTGGGCAAAGGATTCTCAGATATGACACCAAAAGTACAAGCAACAATGGACAAAACAGATCAATGGGACTTTATCAAAATTAAAAACTTTTGTGCTTCAAAGGACACCATCAAGAAAGTGAGACAATCCAAAGAATGAGAGAGAAGATTATCAAATATCATTTATTTGATGAGACTTGTATCTAGAATATATTAAAACCTCATACAATTCAATTAAAGAAAAAGACAATCCCAAAAAAATCAGGCAAAGGATCTGAGTAAATCTTTCTCTAAAGATTGGCAAATGGCCAATAAGCACATGAAAAGATGCTCAACATCATTAGTCTTTAAAGAAATGAAAATAAAAACCACAATGAGATGCCATTTCATACCAACCAGGATGGCTAGAATCAAAAAATCAGATAAAAACAAATGTTGGCCAAGGATGTGGAGACATTGGAAGCCTTAAACACTGCTGGTAGGAATATAAAATGGTGCAGATGCTTTGGAAAACAGTCTTACAGCTCCTCAAAGGATTAATGTAAAGTTACCATATGACTCAGCAATTCCATTTGTACACAAATGTTTATACCAGCATTATTCATAATAGCCAAAAGGTAGAAACAACCCAAATGTCCGGCAATGGATGAATGATACAAAACATAATGTAACAGAATGAAATAGCACTCAATCATAAAAAGGGATGATTTACTGATACATGGTACAACATGGATAAAACTTGAAAATACACAAACTGAAAGAAGTCAATGCAAAAAACCTCGTACTATATGATTTCACTCATATGAAAGTCCAGGATAGAGAAATCTGTAGACAGAAAGTAGGTTAGTGGTTCCTTAGAGTTGCTGTGGAGGGGAACAGGGAGATGATAGCTAAAGGACCCTAATGATGAAAATGTTCTAAAACTGACTATTTTGACGGTTTGCACTATCTGTGAATACAATAAAAACCAAAGAATTCTATACATGTCATGAGTGAACTGTATATGAGTTATACCTCAATAAAGCTGTTAAAAAATCTAATGTAGTAAATTTCTGTTCCAAATGGCTTATAGAAATAATATAAAAATTAAGTGCTTATACAAATTTAAAATGAGAGAAATTCAAAGATTTCTAGAGAGTAATTGCTTCTTATACTTTAAATGCACTAGCTCTTTAAGATTTTTTTTTTTTCTAAACGCTTTAAGAGGGGAATAAGGGTGTTAGCTTGTAGTTTAATTAATGACCATGGTTACTAGGTTATAAGAAGCAAAAAATATCACTTTAGACAAGTTAAAATTTTAATATCTGTTACTTGTATAAAGGAGAAGTTCACGTAATATTTTTTTCCACGTAATATTTCTAATCAGGAAGACTCCTTAGACAAATTAGACATATTCATATTTTAATGTAATAATGTCTCTTTTTTTTGCCTTTCCTAAATACAGAACAATAATACTGTAACATGCTTTTTAAATCTAAATTATCTTTGAAGTTTCCATGAGAGCCACTGAGTAACCACAAAGATTTATCTTCCCACCTTATGGCAAGTAGAATACCAAAATAATTACATATTTGATCTTTTATTTATAGTAAGTAGCTTAATGACTATACAGGTTAACTAAACAAATGTCTCAAAGATCTTCCTTTCTATGAATCCAGATACCCAACAGGCTTTCTTAAGCAGATACTGTAGCAACTATCAACTTGTAATATTTCTCATTAGACTAACTCCTTCTCACTGTGCATAAGATAAGATTTGTTTTAGGGGTACTAGCTCAAATTCAGAAACTCAACATAAAAACTCAATTTTTATACCTTAGTATTTCTCTCAACCCATAGCTAAGGCTTATCTGCTTTGTTTAATAAAACAGTGATTTATTATTATTAATACATTCAAGTAAAAACAGTTGGACTAATAAAAGACCTACATATCCAATGACACACTATTTATTTAACCTAAGTGTACCTTCTTCATATGTAAAAATAGAGCTAACACCTGTCCTATCGACCTCTTAAGATTCTTAATGAAAACCAAATGATATTAAGGAACAAGCTAATATAAATATGGAAGTCTGATATAAGACAGAGAGGGCATTACAAATCAGTGGGGGGAAATTCACTACTCAATGAACTGTTTAGATAGTATGCACTATAATGACATACACTAATGTATTTTAGAGCACTCTATCATTTATTTCAATACATCCCCACCACCTGCAGTTTCTCACAAATATGTATTAAGTATTTTTTTAATGAATGAATGAGTGAATGCTCTATCAAAAGGCAAAAATGCATAAGAACAATACTTACCTCAGTAGGCTGTCAGGACTGATGAGAATTCATTGAAAGCATCTAGTGAATACTTGATACATAGTAAGCACTAAAATATGTTAACTATTATCATCTCATGGGGAAAAGAATTAAGATGTATTCCTGATTATTGTAATTATATTAACCTCATTTAAAAGAAAGCAACTCAAACGATACACTTAAAAATGATTAAGATGATAAATTTTATGTTATATGTTTTTATCACAATTTTAAAAAAGGAAGGGATTGTTAGGCAACAATAATGTTTACCTTATTAAATTTATCACTCACACCCCATGTGCTATATATTATTCCCCATTTTAATATGAGGAAACATTCAGAGTACTATTTTGCCTGAGGTGTCACCCAGCTAATGGCAGAGCGTGGATTTACTAGCAGGTCTGTCAGACTGCAGACTCGTTTATGCTAACATTGCCTCTATATACATGATTAAATAACATAGACAAATTATTAAATGCCAAACAAAAATAACTACATTGTACACATAAGAGACATTATTACCCAGAAGGATTAAGGTTTTTCTTCTCAGCTGGGTCTGCCTCACCGCTTTCCAATGGCTCATTCTGGGAACAACCGGAATCTTTAGCATTTAAAACCTTCTGTGCTCTTGAGCTGCCTTCATTAGCTCTCTTCTGCCTTTTAAATGGAATCGTTTTTTTCCCAGTATTCTGAGATGATTGGTTTGTTTTTTCAGCAGGTTTTTGTCTACTGTTATGATACAATGACAATTCATTTCTTACTGAAGAATTGCTAGAAAAAGGACCTAAAGGATTAAATGATAACCTAAAGTTAGTATAATGTTTGATTATTTGGCTCACTAAAATACCAACATGATTTATATTTTACATGTAAACACACACACCCCAATCTCATAGGCTATATTTGTTTTCTTTTTTTTAAGATTTTTTTTGATGTGGACCATTTTTAAAGTCTTTATTGAATTTGTTACAATATTGCTTCTGTTTTATGTTTTGGTTTTTTTGGCCCCGAAGCACGTGGGATCTTAGCTCCCCGACCAGGGATCGAACCTGCACCCCCTACGCTGGAAGGCAAAGTCTCAACCACTGGACTGCCAGGGAAGTCCCTCACAGGCTATATTTGTTTTCAAGTTAAATTCATAAACTATGCAGCTCTTCAGTTTATAGATACATGTACCAAACCTTTTAAATTTATCACGAGTTTCCAAAACCATCCTCTCTGGCTCTGCCCACTACTCTTCTAGTCATCCTTAAGATCCTGGTATTTCCCCAGGGTCCCAGCTTCATCTTCTCACTCTATGTACCTTCTCTGAGGGACCTATCAACCCATAACTTTAATTACTATCTACATGCTGATATCTATAATATTCACCTACCACTCTCCCCCAGATCTGCCACTCTGGTTTTATTTCCTATCTTAATGAAAAGTATAACTAACTACCCAGATGCCTAAATCAGAAATCTGAGTCATCCAAGACTCCTGTCCCTATCCACAAGCAATCCCTAAATCCTGTCATTTTACTTTTTTTAAATGTCTCTCAAATCCTCTTCTTTTAAGCTCTGCTGCCTGTCATTAGCAGGGACTTTTATCATTTCTTATCTGGATCATTAAAACAGCCTCTTAACTGATCTCCTTTCTCTAGCCTTGCCATTCTTCAATCCATCTTTCACACTGCTTCAAGAATCATCCTTGGAAAACACAAACTGAATCATTACAATCCTGGTTAAAATCTTTTTGTGATTACCTATAGTTTAAGGATCAAGTCTAAATATTTTCAATTCTAATTTATTACTACATCTAGAGTGCTTATTTCATTAATCATAACTCTCAACACTCTCCTCCAAACAGACAAATCAAAAAAAAGGCAGCAGTACTGAACTATCTGCATTTCTCCAAAACACTGATCTTAAATAGTCCCTAGACCAGCAGATCACCATCACTTGGGAATTTGTTTGAAATGCAAGTTCTCAGGCCTTACCTCAGACCTACTAACTCAAAACTTTCAGAGTAGGGTCCTATAATTTGTGTTTTAACAACTCCTCCAGATAATTCTAATGAAACAACTTAAAAGATCAAGCTCTCAGCTCCAGATCTCTACACATGCTATTTCTGCTTGAAACATTCCATCTTTTTTCCTCACCACACCCAATCACTTAGCTGACTCCTAATCCAATCTTCAGGAAGCCTTCACTAATTCCCAAGGTTAAATTAGGTAGCTTTCTCTCAGTCCTTTGACAATGTTTATCATACATCTGATTGTTTACTTATCACTCTCTTCCAGCAAACTGGCAATCCTTAAGACCAAGATTGATGTTTTACCTATCTTTATATTCCTCATGCCTAACAGCAAGGGCAGGATTATGGTGAAGCAAGAGTAGCCTAGGGTAGAAAAAAAATTTTTCCCAGTCTTACTGGGAAAAAATTGACATATAACACTGTACAAGTTTAACGTACAGAATACAATAATTAATATATGTATATATTGCAAAATGATTATCAGAGAGTATATCTTAAAAGTTCTCATAAGGAAAAAATAAAAATTCTAACTAGGGTGTAAAATTTAAAAAGGTGTTTACTCCAAGTCACTCACACAACCCTAAGACCAATTGTCTCCTTAAATTTCCCATTCTAGGTTGCTCGTTTGCCTCATCTAGACCTGGCCCAGCCTAACACCATTCCTGCCTCACAGTGGAAACTCAATAAATGTTTCTCGACATATATGAAAAAGCAGGAGGGTCACATGTACACTACAGGTAGTAGATCAAGAGTCAAGAAATCTCGGTTCCATTATTTTCCAATTCTAGCACAAAGGTCTATAACCTTAGGGGGAACTTATGTTGCTTTTCTATGCTTCAGACTTAGTTTCTTCTTCCATCAGATGAAGGAGTTTGGTGATCTGTAAGCATTCCTCCACTTTTGTGACTCCCTACTTGATCAGCAACCCAACACGTCTCAGGACTGATACATTTCAGGTCTTTTTTGGTAAATTTTGGAGTTCCAGCATGCTTATCCAAGCTCTGTAAGATTTTTATTAATCCATATATTTACACGTTCACTGACCACAGTAGTTTCCAGCAACGTGGGGCAAAAAGATGAGTTCTCCATAGGAGTAACAGTAACAGTAGTAGTTAACATTTTAATACTAAGTATATGCCATTTAATACTTATAACAACTTAATGAGGTGGAAGTATTGGTAATCACATTTTACAGAGTGAGAAACTGAAAAAAGTAATCTCCTCAAAGAGGAGGAATCATAATTTGAACTCAGATCTAACTCAAAAATCCAAGAAGAGCTGCACCAGAATAAACATTTCTTACTGGATTACAATTCAATAATTCGTAGCAACAAGACCTCACAGATACAGTGCCACATATGTACTAGTCTCTCACTTACTGATCTAAATGCCCCAGTCGACAGTACCTGCATATGTAAACATTACCTGACCATATACCAATCTTTCCATGATCATCTCCTTTAAAAAATTCTACCAAAACAATAAATGTTTCATATTATACAGAAAAGAGCTGGCATAGCAGGCCTAAGAATGCTATCCTTTGAAAGGCCTGCTTGCAAAGTTAGCCCTTAGCCCTTGGGTAGCGTGTAGGCACTTGAATTTCAGGAGGGTTCCCATCATTTCATAACTGGTAAATGTGGTTTAGTGTGCCTAAACTGCTTGTGCAAAAAATATGGTTTATGACGAATACTTGCTTTTTCTTCAGGGAGCCTGGAATTTTAGGACATGCTAGGCAGGGGGTACCTAGGTGACCATCGCCAATAAAAATCTTGGGAACTAAATCTCTAATGAGCTTCCCTGATAAACATTTTACACACTTGTCAAAACTCATCGCTGTGATACCAAAACCAGACAAAGATGTCACAAAGAAAGAAAACTACAGGCCAATATCACTGATGAACATAGATGCAAAAATCCTCAACAAAATACTAGCAAACAGAATCCAACAGCACATTAAAAGGATCATACACCATGATCAAGTGGGGTTTATCCCAGGAATGCAAGGATTCTTCAACATACGCAAATCAATCAATGTGATACACCATATTAACAAATTGAAGGAGAAAAACCATATGATCATCTCAATAGATGCAGAGAAAGCTTTCGACAAAATTCAACACCCATTTATGATAAAAGCCCTGCAGAAAGTAGGCATAGAGGGAACTTTCCTCAACATAATAAAGGCCATATATGACAAACCCACAGCCAACATTGTCCTCAATGGTGAAAAACTGAAACCATTTCCACTAAGATCAGGAACAAGACAAGGTTGCCCACTCTCACCACTGTTATTCAACATAGTTTTGGAAGTGTTAGCCACAGCAATCAGAGAAGACAAAGAAATAAAAGGAATCCAAATCGGAAAAGAAGAAGTAAAGCTGTCACTATTTGCAGATGACATGATACTATACATAGAGAATCCTAAAGATGCTACCAGAAAACTCCTAGAGCTAATCAATGAATTTGGTAAAGTAGCAGGATACAAAATTAATGCACAGAAATCTCTTGCATTTCTATACACTAATGACGAAAAATCTGAAAGTGAAATTAAGAAAACACTCCCGTTTACCATTGCAACAAAAAGAATAAAATATCTAGGAATAAACCTACCTAAGGAGACAAAAGACCTGTATGCAGAAAATTATAAGACACTGATGAAAGAACTTAAAGATGATACAAATAGATGGAGAGATATACCATGTTCCTGGATTGGAAGAATCAACATTGTGAAAATGACTCTACTACCCAAAGCAATCTACAGATTCAATGCAATCCCTATCAAACTACCACTGGCATTTTTCACAGAACTAGAACAAAAAATTTCACAATTTGTATGGAAACACAAAAGACCCCGAATAGCCAAAGCAATCTTGAGAACGAAAAATGGAGCTGGGGAAATCAGGCTCCCTGACTTCAGACTATATTACAAAGCTACAGTAATCAAGACAGTTTGGTACTGGCACAAAAACAGAAATATAGATCAATGGAACAGGATAGAAAGCCCAGAGATAAACCCACACACGTATGGTCACCTTATCTTTGATAAAGGAGGCAAGCATATACAGTGGAGAAAAGACAGCCTCTTCAATAAGTGGTGCTGGGAAAATTGGACAGATACATGTAAAAGTATGAAATTAGAACACTCCCTGACACCATGCACAAAAATAAACTCAAAATGGATTAAAGACCTAAGTGTAAGGCCAGACACTATCAAACTCTTAGAGGAAAACATAGGCAGAACACTCTATGACATACATCACAGCAAGATTCTTTATGACCCAGCTCCCAGAGAAATGGAAATAAGAACACAAATAAACAAATGGGACCTAATGAAACTTAAAAGCTTTTGCACAGCAAAGGAAACCATAAACAAGACCAAAAGACAACCCTCAGAATGGGAGAAAATATTTGCAAATGAAGCAACTGACAAAGGATTAATCTCCAAGATCTATAAGCAGCTCATGCAGCTCAATAACAAAAAAACGAACAACCCAATCCAAAAATGGGCAGAAGACCTAAATAGACATTTCTCCAAAGAAGATATACAGATTGCCAACAGACACATGAAAGAATGCTCAACATCATTAATCATTAGAGAAATGCAAATCAAAACTACAATGAGATATCATCTCACACCGATCAGAATGGCCATCATCAAAAAATCTAGAAACAATAAATGCTGGAGAGGGTGTGGAGGAAAGGGAACACTCTTGCACTGTTGGTGGGAATGTAAATTGATACAGCCACTATGGAGAACGGTATGGAGGTTCCTTAAAAAACTACAAATAGAACTACCATACGACCCAGCAATCCCACTACTGGGCATATACCCTGAGAAAACCATAGTTCAAAAAGAGTCATGTACCAAAATGTTCATTGCAGCTCTATTTACAATAGCCAGGACATGGAAGCAACCTAAATGTCCATCAACAGATGAATGGATAAAGAAGATGTGGCACATATATACAATGGAATATTACACAGCCATAAAAAGAAATGAAATGGAGGTATTTGTAATGAGGTGGATGGAGTTAGAGTCTGTCATACAGAGTGAAGTAAGTCAGAAAGAGAAAAACAAATACAGTATGCTAACACATATATACGGAATCTAAGGGGAAAAAAAAAAAAAAAAGGCCATGAAGAACCTAGTGGCAAGACGGGAATAAAGACACAGACCTACTAGAGAATGGACTTGAGGATATGGGGAGGGGGTGGGGTGAGATGTGACAGGGTAAGAGAGTGTCATGGACATATATACACTACCAAATGTAAAACAGATAGCTAGTGGGAAGCAGCCACATAGCACAGGGAGATCAGCTCGGTGCTTTGTGACCACCTAGAGGGGTGGGATAGGGAGGGTGGGAGGGAGGGAGATGCAAGAGGGAAGAGATATGGGAACATATTGTATGTGTATAACTGATTCACTTTCTTATAAAGCAGAAGCTAACACACCATTGTAAGGCAATTATACTTCAATAAACATGTTATAAAAAAAAAAAAAACTCATCGCTAGAGGAACTAAGTGCCTCCTGTATGAATGCACTGGGAGAAGACTCTTGGAAGCTTGCACACGATTTCCTTCAGACTTTGTCCATGTAACTTTTTCTCTGCTGATTTTGCTTTGTATCCTATCACTACAAGGTAACTTCAGACTTCCATTATCACCTTTCCCACTTCACTTTTACCTGATGACCCTGCTTACTATTCCACTGAGAAAACAAAAATGTTCAGAAGAGTACATCTTCACTGTGTGGCTGAACTACACTGACTCCATTTTGTCAGCTCCTTCTTAGTCCCACCCCCTTCCCCTCAGTGTGAATGAGCTTTAGCCTCCTCAAAAGGAATGTGCCCAAGCCAGATATGTTCCCTATCAACTTTTATCCTTGCCTTAATCTGATATGAAAACTGGAAGAATGCCTTTACTGACTCAGATGGTTAATGGTCATGAGACCAGCGGAGGGGAGGAAAAGCCCTGGTTCCTATCTGTGCAGATGTGCTTCTTGCTAGTAGTCAGAATCTATTTTTAGCTTTGGCCCCTTTAAATCCCCCTGTACCCCTTTTGGCTGTGCGGAGTGCAGCTGCGAATGCCTCTGGATCATCAACCACCTGATCCTGCCTTTACACCCAAAATAAACTTCATAATTGCACTTTATGGAGTTGCCTGGTTTTTCAGTCTCAAAGTTCCTTCTCAGTTTGGAGGATATTATTCAATGTCTCCACTGCCCAACATTTACCTTCGCACCATCAACTCTACCAACCTACTTCTAAGTGTCGCCATATACCCTGCCTTTCCTCTTTTATATGATATACTGTCCTTGCTCCTGTCTAGAGCTAACCCTTTTACGATGGACTGGACCACACCCTACTCCTTGCCTACACAAGGACTGTGATCCTATATTTACCCTCTACCTTTCTACAAGGTCGTTTTAATGAGCAGATAAGCTGATGTAGTATCTTGCATATTAAAAGAGAGACACCTTCCCTTGACCCCATATCTGCTGTGTCCCTTTATCCTACTGTCTTTCCTACCTCACTTCCTACACTCCCTTGAACCCCACCTCCAAATCAGGCTTTTGGTCTCATCATTCTACAGAAACAATTTTTATCAAGGTGACCAACAAACTCCAGTTGCCCAAACCATACTGTCAAGTCTTAGCTCTCATCTAATTCAGGCCATGAGCAGTATTTAAAATAGTTCATCACCCAATACTTAAAATGTTTTCATTACTTCACTTCCATAACCCTAAGTTCTCCTCATTTTCCTTTAATCTCACTAACTGCTCCTTTTCAGTCCTTTTGATGGATCTTCCTTTCTCTTCCCTACTCCTAACATTGGAGTCTCCCAGGACTCAATTATTAGCTTTCTTTCTTCTCCAAGTATAGTCTATTACTAGATGATTTCAAGTAGTCCTGAAGTTTTAACGATCACCTCTATATTGATAACTCCCTAATTACATGTCCTCCCAGATCTTTCCCCCCAACTTTAGACTCATTTTATCAAGCTATCTCCTCAGTATATCTACTTCGATATCTAATTAACATATTACAACCTAAAATCGTGATATTCTTCCCAAATCTGCCTCTCTCATCTCAGTAAACCTTTCCTTACCTCAGCAAACAGTAGATCCATTCTTCTGCTTGTCCAGGCAGAAAAATCTGAATCATCCTTGATGCCAGCTCTCACTCCAATTCATCAGTACTTTCTGTGAGTTACCTTCAAAAATATCCTGAATACAACCATTTCCATTCTCTTCCCTCCAACCACCTCCTAACTACCCTCCATGCTTCCACTTTTGCCCAGTCCTAGTTCCCTCCCTACATTGCAGTAAAAATAATCCTTTTAAAAGATAAGTCAATCAGGTCACTTTATTGCTTAAAATTGTCCAGTAGCTTCCCAATACACTTTTGTCTAAACTCATTATCACAGCCTGCTTCTCTGACTTCATCTGCCCTAGCTTACTCTCTTCTTCAGCCATACTGACTTTTTGACATTCCTCAAGCTTTTCCAGCATGGTCCATCAGTACTTTTATTATACTAATACTGTTCCCTTGGTCTGGAATGCTCCACACCAAATTATTTACATGGCTCCCTCCTTCACTTTATTCATATATGTGCTCTGAAAGATCCTAATCAACTCTTACTGCTACCTTTTACAAAAACAATATTCTGCTCCATCTCCTATCTACTCCCAGTTCTGCCATTTACTTCCCAACTCTAATCTTTATGTGCCTTGTTTTTCTCAATTACCCATCACTGAATGAATTATATATCTATATTGTTGATCTTCCTCCAGTAGAATGTAAGTCCTATAAGAGCAGCAATTTTTCATTTTTGGTTTTATTCTTCCACAGCTGTATCCTTGTATCTAGAATACTGTATATGGTAAAGCCTCATAAATATCTTTATAATTAATTGATTTAATATTTCTATTGATGATCCAATTTAAATTTTTCCTCATGAGATTTTTCTCGAGAATGGGAGTATAAATCAAACACAGAGGCTCTTATAGAATGAACATAATTTAAATAAAAATACTTACTCTGCTCTGATTTTACCACCCACCAATTAGATGGATGTCTGGAAATTCTTCGACTTCTTGTGACAGTTGAAGTCAATTCTTCAGGTACAATTTTGTTCTTCTTGGACCCATCTGAAAAACGCTTCTTTTTGCATTTCTTATCTTTCTTCTGATTCTCTGCATGAGGAACATTGGTGCTACCTTTCTTGCTTCCTAAAATAAAGAATAAAAACAATTCAAAATCTACCGCACCAAAGAATATTCAGAAAACCAGAGCAGATTATAAAAAAAACCCTCTCAATTATAGGAACTTCTTGAATTTATTCTGTGGGCTTCTTTTCATCTCTATTTTTTAAAAGTCACATGTTCTCAATAAAATCTACAACTTTCTGTCAGTTAAATGCAAACTTTTCACATTGCTTGATAACTAACATATACTCCTGAATCAAAAAAAAAAAAAGTATACTCTGAAAAGGAAAAATGAAATATATGACTCCTTCCACTACTAAAGTCCCATGTAAAAAAAGGTTAACTACTGCTTTTCTTTTTTAAAATAATTCATGATTTTTGTCAATCTAATTTATGGAAGAGAATATTTTAAGGAAGTTTTCAATAAAGAGATCTTTCCTATATGAAGGAAAAAAGATTGTTTCTTTAAACAGAATTTAAAGAGGAAAAAGAATTTTTAAAACAATGAATATGGCAAGCAACAAAAAGCTAATGAAAAGGTTTGGCGCCAGTAGTAACTTCATTTTACTACAAAAGCAGGTAGATAAGAAAAGATCTAAGAAAAGGGACAGGTAAATTCTAGTTTTGTTTTTGAGACTGACAACCAGGAAGAAAGGGAAATCAGAGAAATAGAAGCTATTTTAATACAAATATTGCATCTAAAAAATGTACAACCACCAAAATGAGTTTAAAAATGGGAAATTTTCAAAAAAAAATAAAAAAAAAAATAAAAAAAAAAAAAAAAAAAAAAATGGAAATTTTCTTTTTTTCAGAAGGAGATTTAAACATTAGATGTTAGTAGATGTAATGAAAAATTTTCTTGACCAATGAGTAAATCAAGAAACCAGCATTTTTAAGTTTCTGACACAAAGATTTCTATGAGATCCAAAGGAGTTAAAATCATATCAAGTAGGAAACTCAGAGTAAATGAACTGCATAAAAGTATATAAGACCAGGGGCAGTGGCCAAGATGGTGGAGTAGGAAGACCCTGAGCTCACCTCCTCCCACAGGCACACTAAAATTACAACTATTTACAGAGCAACTATTGATGAGAACAATGTGAAGGCTAGCAGAAAAGACCTTCCACAACAAAAGATATAAAGAAGGAACCACAATAAGACAGGCAGAGATAAGGGAGAGTCAAGACCCAGGGTGGGCAACCTACAAACAGGAGGATAATTACAATTGCATGGTTTTTTCCAGGCAGCCACAGGCCTGAGCCCCACACTGGGCTCCCCTGACTAGGGTTCCTGTACCAGGAAGACAAGCCCCCCAAAGTTTGGCTTTGAAGGCCAGTGAGGCTTACTTTCACAAGAACCTGAGGGCTACAGGAAATACATACTCCACTCTTAACAGGCAAAGGCACTGTAATTAAAATGGCAAAATCTCAAATACTCCAAGGCCCAGGGCAGAAGCAGTAATTTGAAAGAAGGCTGTGTCAGAACCACCCGCTGATCTTGGAGACCCTCCCAGAGAGGCAGGAGGCAACTGGAGCTCACCCTGGGGACACAGACACTGGTTGCAGTCATTTTGGGGAGCTTGTTCTATCACAAGGACACTGCTGTTGGCAAGCACAATTTTGGAATCCTCTCTCTAGCTTATTAGTGCCAGAACCCAGATCCTCCCACCAGCTGGTTGGCACCGGTCCTGGGACGCCCGAGGCCAAGAAGCTAGCCTAGTGGGGACCCAGCCCTACTCACCAGTGAGCCACAACTATCCCCTGGACCCCTGGGACCCCACAGCCAACCACCAGGACTCAGCCCTACCCACCATCAGGCTGACACCAGCTCCAGGAATCCCAGGGCCCTACAGCCAAAAATCCCAGGACCCAGATCTGCTCACCAGTGAATTTACACCAGCTCCAGGACACCCTGGGCCTCATAGCCACCCATGTCAGGAACAGGTCCTGCCCACCAGCAGACAACATCAACCCCAGGAACCACCTCCCCAGGCCACAGCCCTGCACACCAGCAGGCCAACACTAGCTCCAAGACCGCCAGCACCACATCCAGCCTCCCCAGGACCTGGCTCTGCCCACCAGCAGCCAGCAGCCTCCACATTATGCAGGGCCAGAAAACCAACCAGATGGGGGCAAGCCTGCCTACCAGTGCACCCACAGTAATCAACCTGCCACAAATGAAGGGCCAACTCAGCCCACACAGGGCACCCCGAGAGCATATAGCTTTGATGACCAGAGGGCAGGTCACTGCTGGGCACCCACTGGACATCTCATAAGGAAGGCCACTTCCCCAAGATTGGAACTGTAACCAACCTACTAAACACATAGAAATAAAAAGAGAATTAGGCAAAATGAGGTGACAGAGGAATATGTTCCAAACAAAGGAACAAGATAAAGCCCTAGAAGAACTAAATGAAATGGAGTTAACCCATTTACCCAATAAAAAGTTCAAGCTTAATAAAGATGCTCAAAGAACTAGGGAGAATGGATGAACACAGTGAGAAATTAGAAGTTTCTAACAAAGACTTAGAAATTATAAAGAAGAACCAAACAGAGCTGAAGAAATACAATAACTAAAACTAAAAATACACTGGAAAGAATCAACAGCAGACAGATGCTACAGAGGTATGGATCAGTGAACTGTAAGACAGAGTAGTGGAAATCATTCAAGCTGAAGAGAAAAAAGAAAAAATAAAAAGAAATGAGAACAGTTTAAGAGATATGTGGGACAAAAACATCAAGCGTACTACCATTCACATTATAAAGGTCCCAGAAAAAGAGAGAGAAAAGGGGCGGAGAACATATTTGAAGACATAATAACTGAAAAGTTCCCTACTGAGGTAAAAGAAACAAACGGTCAGGTTCAGGAAGCACAGAGAGTCCCAAACAAGATCAACCCAAAGAGGACCACAGTAACACACAATGAAATTAAAATGGCATATGACCCAGCAATACCACTCCTGGGCATATACCCAAACAATTATAGTTTAATTAGAAAAGATACATGAACCCCTATGTTCACAGCAGCACTATTTACAATAGCCAAGGCATGGAAACAACCTAAATGTTCACTGAAAGATGAATGGATAAAGATGTTATATATATATGGAATAGAATATTAGTCATAAAAAAGAATGAAATAATGCCATCTGCAGCAACATGGATGGACCTAGAGATTATCATACTAAGTGAAGTCAGAAAGAGAAAGACAAATACCACATGATATCACTTCTATGTGAATCTAAAATACAACACAAATGAACTATCTATGAAACAGAAATAGACTCACAGACATAGCGAACAGACTTGTGGTTGCCAAGGGGGAGGGGGAGGGGGAGTGGGGAGGGAAGGACTGGGAGCTTGGGATTAGCAGATGCAACCTATTATATATAGGATTGATAAACAAGGACCTACTGTATAGCACAGGGAACTATATTCAATATCCTGTGATAAACCATAATAGAAAAGAATATGAAAAGAATGTATATATGTATAACTGAGTCACTGTGCTGTACAGCAGAAAGTAACACAACATTGTAAATCAACTATACGTCAATAAATTTTTTTTTAAAATAAGTTAAAATGGCAAAAAAAAAAAAGATTAAAAAGAGAATATTAAGAGCAGCAAGGGAAAAGCAACTAGTTACATACAAGGGCACTTCCATAAGGCTACTGGCTGACTTTTCAGCAGAAATTCTGCAGGCCAGAAGGGAGTAGCACAATATATTTAAAGTGACAAAAGGGAAAAAACCTACAAACAAGACTATCCGGCAAGGCTATCATTCAGATTTGAAAGAGAGATCAAAAGTTTTATAGACAAGCAAAATCTAAAAGAGTTCAGCACCATGAAACCAGGTTTATAAAAAGTGTTAAAGGGACTTTAAGTAGAAAAGGCCACAACTAGGAATATAAAAATCATGAAAGGAAAAATCTCATTGGTAAAGGCAAATATACAGCAAAGGTAGTAGATCAACCACGTATAAACTTAGTAGAAAGGTTAAAGGACAAAAGTAGTAAGTCGTCTATATCCACAACGAGTAGTTAAGGGATAAATAAAACATGATGTATATACGATGTCAAAAAATTTTAAGCATGGTAAATAGGGGGTAAAATGCAGGGTTGTTAAAATGCGTTCAAACTTAAGAGACGAGCAACTTAAAATAATCATGTAATACATATAGATTGCTATATATAAACTCCATGCTAACCACAAGCCAAAAAGCCATAACAGACATATACACAAAAAGGAAGAAAGAATCCAAACATAACACTAAAGGTAGACATCAAATCACAAGGAAAGAGAGCAAAAGAAGGAACAAAAAATAACTACAAAACTATTAACAGAAAGGCAATAAATAAATACCTATTAATAATTACTTTAAATGTAAATAGACTAAATGCTCCAATCAAAAGAAATAAGAGTGACTGAAAAATAAGACCCATATAGATGCTACCTACAAGAGACTCACTTCAGATCTAAAGACACACACAGACTGAAAGTGAGGGAATGGTATTCCATGCAAATCAAAAGGAAGCTGGGGTAGCAATACTTATTTCAGACAAAACAGACTTTAAAACAAAAACTCTAACAAGAAACAAAGAAGGACATTATATAATAATTAAGGGATCAATCCAAGGAGAAGATATAACAATTGTAAATATATATGCATCCAACATTGGAGCACTTAAATATATAAAGCAAATACTAACAGATATAAAGGGAGAAACTGACAGTAAAAATAATAGTAGGGAACTGTAAACCCCACTTACATCAATGGACAGATCATCCAGACAGAAAATCAACAAGAAAACACTGGCCTTAAATGACATATTAAATCAGATGGAATTAAAAGATATATACAGAACATTCCATCCAAATTTTGCGTGCCCATGGAACATTCTGCAGGCTGGATCACACAGTAGGCCACAAAACAAGTCTCAGTAAATGTAAGAAGACTGCAATCATATTAAGCAACATTTCTGACCACAGTGCTATGAGACTAGAAAACAAGTATAAAAACACAAACATGTGGAGGGGATATGGAAGAAAAGAAATAGGGGAGGGAAATTAAGAGGTACAAAGTTCCAGCTGCAAATAAATGAGTCATGGGTATGAAACATATGGTGTTGGAATATAATCAATAACTATGTAACATCTTTGTATGGTGACAGATCTTAACTAGATGTGTCATGGCAATCAGCTTGAAATGTACAGAAATACTAAATCACTATGTTGTGTAACAAGAACACAGTGTTGTAGTCAATTATACTTCAAAAACAAATAACCTCATAGAAAAACAGATCAGATCTGTGGTTATCAGAGGTTGCGGGGGTGGAAGGAGAATTGTATGAAGGTAGTCAAAAGGTACAAACTTCCAATTATAACAGAAATAATTACTAGGAATGTAATGTACAACATGATAAATATAATTAATACTGCTGTACATTATGTATGATAGTTGTTAAGAGAGTAAATCCAAAGAGTTCTCATCACAAGGAAAATAATTTTTTTCTACTTCCTTAATTCTGTATCTGTATGAGATGATAGATGTTCACTAAACTTGTTGTGGTAATCATTTCATGATGTATGTAAGTGAAATCATTATACTGTATACTTTAAACTTATATAGTGTTGTATGTCAATGATATCTCAATAAAACTGGAAGCAAAAAACAAACAGAAAATAGTATATAAGGCCAACAGAGCAGGCTATATATATAAAACCACATAATTAAGTATTAAATTATACAGAATAAAAAGAAGAAAGGACAGCATAATAGGGGTTGAAATCTGGACATACAAGACTAGAGCTATCACTAAGAAGGTAAATTTGGGGAACTAATTCAGACAGAGTTGATATCTAATGCAAAGAAAAAATGTTCTCAAGGTATGAATGTAACGGAAGAACAGAAGGAAAACTATTAAACTTGGGAAATATAGAGACAGTCATCAAAATTTATAGATGAACTGAGAAAAAGTAATCAATAAAAAGACACAGAAGGAAATCAAACAAAGAACATGCAGAACCAGAATATTATAGTATCAGAAGTTAGCTAGTGCTTAATTAGGCTAGAATGAAAACTACACCTTAGTCATCTTTATTACCTATAACATATAACATTATGTTTGGTACACAGGCTCTCAATAAATAGGCATCAAAATAATGAATTCAGGTTGAAGCCTATATTTCACTAGGCAGTGATACTGGCAAAACTGCTACCCAGCATGAGCTATTTTAGATATTATCTAAATTTTGATACTCAAAATGTGGTTCACAAACCAGCTACACCAGCATCACCTGGAATAGACTGTTTAGAAATACAGAATCTTGGGTCCCACCCCAGACCTACTAAATCAGTTTATTAATCAGTATTTTAACAAGACCCTCAGTGAATTCAAATGCACATGCAAATATGAAAAGCACTGTTCTAGGTGCTTTAGTCATTCTCCCAGTTAAATCTGACTGGGGAGTAGAGGGATAAAGGATAAAATGACCCAAATTCTGTCATGAACCCTTACAGCAGTATCACTCTCTGATTCTACTTTAAGAATAAGTTACAGGATTTGGCAATACTTTAAATTTGGGATAAAATGCTGATAAGAGAGAACTGATTCATGCTTATAAGGTATATTCACCTTAATTATACTGAACCAGGCACAAAATTTTTAATTAAAAAAAGAAAATAATCTATTTTACCAATATTATGCTTAATAGTATCAACCAATACTTTTGAAGTGATGAGAACGGAAAACATTAGAAGAGTTACCACAAAGTAAACCTTGTCAGTAAATAAGATCTTTTAGGGAGTAGATATAGAAAATAATAAAGAGTCAATTTACAAAACACTAAAGCAAGAATGAGAACTTTCAACATGGTTGACAGTGATTAGTAGTTTAAGGAATTATTTGTACAAACAGCAAGAATCCTCACTGATGAGCATCATTTTCCAGCCCCTCTCCAATCTCATCTCTCTTCTCCAACTTATTTTCTTCTATTTCTTCCCTTCTTGTTCTTCCCTTATGCTTCTCAAAAATATCCTCAGGAACTGCTCTAACAAATGAGAGGTGCTTATGATGTCAGAGATTATGGTCCATGTTCATGAATTGACTCAAACAAACACTAATGTGAATAATGATTTAAAGCAAAAGAATGTGAGGGGGAAAATGCTATCATCAAAGATTTATTCAGACAGTGATACAGGAAAAAAAAAATCATACAAAGTAAAAAACAAACCAATTAAGAACATCATTTCAGAATCCAGTTCCAGATCAGGAAAGGTTAAAAACTGAATGACAACAAATTTAGAAAACTAATAAAAAGGAACATATACAGAAAATAAAGCTGATATATCAAACAGCTGGTAATGTGAAGAGAGATGACTTAGAACTGAGGAGACATATGTCATAAGCAGGGAAACAACTAGAAAAGAGGTGACTACTGTAGAAAATTTTGCATATTTACATGTACAGGAATAGTATTCTGAAGGTGGGCATTTTTAAATAAACACTGCAAAAGTATTCATTCAAAACAGAGTAATACTTCTGTCACTGTTGATAATATATTCCAGTGACCCACAGAAATGCTAAGGCTAAGATATGGGGGCTTTTTAGGAATAGGATAGATATAGTCCCTGTTCTCATGGAGCTTTCAGTCCAGATTCTAGAGTACAAGACAAATTCAGCAAGTAATTATATGTCTGAAAATGAAGAGTGATATTAGAGCAAATATAGCAACATACTGGGTTGAGGGATAATTATCAAGGAAAGTGATATTTAAACTGAGTACAAAGCTTGGTAAGGAACCCAGAGTATATTTAGGAAAAATTGTCTAAGTAAAAGGAAGAGGGCTTCCCTGGTGGTGCAGTGGTTAAGAATCCGCCTGCCAATGCAGGGGAAACGGGTTCGAGCCCTGGTCTGGGAAGATCCCACATGCCACAGAGCAACTAAGCCCGTGCGCCACAACTACTGAGCCTGCACTCTAGACCCCGTGAGCCACAACTACTGAAGCCTATGCACCTAGAGCCCGTGCTCCGCAACAAGAAGCCACAGCAGTGAGAAGCCCATGCACTGCAACGAAGAGTAGCTCCCGCTCGCCACAACTAGAGAAAGCGCGTGCACAGCAACGAAGACCCAGTGCAGCCAAAAATTAATTAATTAATTAATTTTTTTAAAAAAAAGGAAGAGCATATTTAAAGGCCCACAGTTGTGAAAGTGGTCTGTTCATGGAACTGGAAAAATAAATAAAATAAATTACTCTAGCTTCGCTAAGGGGAGTAGCAGGAGCAATGGAGAGAAATAACAGATTTGAAAGCTACTTAGGAAGAAGTCAAAAGACTTACTGACTTTATATGGTTTGCTAGGTAAAGAAAACAGGAGCTAAAGATGAATCAGATTTCTTTCTTGAGCTAATAGATTTATTATGGCTCCATTTATGAAGATACTGAAAACGAGAGGAGGAAGAAGTTTGAAGGAATTTAGTTCCCAGCATGTTCAGCTTGAGAAGCCTGTGAGACAACAAAAGTAGAAGAGTTAATTTGCTCAATCCAGGTCATCAGTTTAGGCATTACGAGAGTATGTCAAGTGCTTGTGAACTAAAGGAAAATTATCTTCTGAGTAAAATATCTTTGGAATTAAATTATCTCAATATTTTAGTCTTTGAAAACTGATGTGGTTGGCAGAATAATAGCCTCCTAAAGATGCACCCACCCTAATCACAAAATCTGTGAAAATATTATCTTACATGGCAAGAGACTTTAGAGATATGATTAAGGTTATAAACCTTAAAATAGTGAGATTATCCTGGATTATCCAGGTTGGCCCAATCTAATGACATGTGTCCCTAAAAGCTGTGGTAAGAGGGAGAGAGATGGGATGATGGAAGAGAGGCAAGAGAAATTTGAAACAGTAAAAAGGCTGGCATTGCGGGTTTTGAAGATATAAAAGGAGAACCATGATTTAAGGAACACAGGCGATTTCAAGAAGGCAGAAAAAGCAAGGAAACAGATCCTCTCCTAGAACCACCAAAAAGGAACAAAAAACCTTGTCAACACCTGGATTTTGCCCCAGTAAAATCCATTTCAGACTCCTGACTCACAGAATGGTAAGATAATAAATGTGTGTTGTTTTAAGCCACTAAGTATGTAGTAAGTTGTTATGAGAGCAAAAGAAAAGTAATACAGAATGCTATATTCACTAATGAACCTAGATAAGAAAATTTTAATATACATGGAAATTAGTGTACAACATATAGCAGGTACTCAATAAGTCTTTAACATTTATAATTTCAGAGAGTATCTTGCAAGTACACTTTCTTGATGTAATGTTTTTTCCTAAGAAATTACAGATAAATCAAAATTTTGTACCTTCAAATTTTGTGAATTCACATTCTACTTAAAGAACTAGTAAGAAAAATGCTTTCTTGTAATGTTAACTATCACCTTCAGTTTAGTCAGATTCTCCATGTTGTATTTCCTTAAAATGAACAACTGCTAATAAGAAACTGAAATAAGCAAAAAAATAAAGAATAATTCCAATAAAAAAGATGTGGTACACATCTGACATTTATAAGAGGAGCACAAAATAGGTCACTTTTCCTCCTATTCTAAGCAGAATTTTTCAAATATGCAAAGGCACATACAGGCAAAATTGAAGTCTGACAACTATTATTTCAGGTGATATAAAGTCTATGTTATAGACTATACAAAAAGAAAGCTAAAATAACTGAGTGGTAACTATATTAAAGTGAAACTTTTTATATTAAAAACTAGCTTAAATATTGTGCTTTAATATACTCTCTCTTCCCTTTATATCCACAGTAGAGTATAGTATATTTAGAACCTTCAGGCGCAAAACCATTTTTGGTCAAGAAAATTTCCCCATTAAATAACAGTTTTTCCATTTGAACATCAAAAACGTTTTCACTTATTTCAAAACTTCTTGACACAGCTGAGAAAATATGGGCTCTATGTTGGGACAGATCCTGGACCAATATTTAACTTCTTTTGAGTGTTATCTCCTACCATATAGGATTGTCGAGAAGGATTAAATTATATTATGCACACATAAAGTGCAATTACATTTGGTAAGTGTTTTCTATTCCATTAACTATTCCGGAGAAAATTCTTTCTGTAAGAAATACCTTTTCTCTCTATTACTTAAAAAGTGATATATTTCAACACCATTTATGATAAAAACTCTCCAGAAAGTGGGCACAGAGGGAACATTCCTCAACATAACAAAGGCCATATATGACAAACCCACAGCCAACACCATACTCAACAGTGAAAAGCTGAAAGCACTTCCTCTAAAATCAGGAACAAGACAAGGATGCCAATTCTCACCACTTTTATTCAACATAGTTTTGGAAGTCATAGCCACAGCAATCAGGAAACAAAAAGAAATAAAAGGAATCCAAATTGGAAAGAAAGAAAGAAAACTGTCACTGTCTGCAGATGACATGATACTATATATAGAAAATCCTAAAGATGCTACCAGAAAACTACTAGAGCTCATCAATGAATTCAGTAAAGTTGCAGGATACAAAATTAAAACACAAACCTGTTGCATTTCTATACATTAACAACAAAAGATCAGAAAGAGAAATTAAGGAAACAATCCCATTTACCATTGCATCAAAAAGAATAAAATACCTAGCAATAAACCACCTAAGGAGACAGAAGACCTGTACTCCAAAAACTATAAGATGCTGACGAAAGAAATCGAAGATGACACAAACAGATGGAAAGATATACCATGTTCTTGGATTGGAAGAATCAGTATTGTCAAAATGACTATCCTACCCAAGGCAATCTACAGAGTCAATGCAATCCCTATCAAATTACCAATGGCATTTTTCACAGAACCAGAACAAAAAATTTTACAATTTGTATGGAAACACAGAAGACCCCGAATAGCCAAAGCAATCTTGAGAAAGAAAAACAGAGCTGGAGGAATCAGGCTCCTTGACTTCAGACTATACTACAAAGCTACAGTAATCAAAACAGTATGGTACTGGAACAAAAACAGACATACAGATAAATGGAACAAGACAAAAATCCCAGAAATAAACCCACACACCTATGGTCAATTAATTTTACAAAGAAGGCAAGAATATACAACAGAGAAAAGACAATCTCTTCAATAAGTGGTGCTGGGAAAACTTGTCAGCCACAGATAGAGAATGTTCTAATTTCATTCTTTTAACACTATACACAAAAATAAACTCAAAAGAGATTACAGACCTAAATGTAAGACTGGATACTATGAAACTCCTAGAGGAAAACATAGGCAGGCACTCTTTGACATAAATCACAGCAATATCTTTTTGGATCCACCTCCTAGAGTAATGAAAATAAAAACAAAAATAAACAAATAGGACCTAATTAAACTTAAAAGCTTTTGCACAGTAAAGGAAACCATAAACAAAACAAAAAGACAACCCACAGAATGGAAGAAAATATTTCCCCATTGGAAATATTTGGTTGGAAACGAAGCAACCAACAAGAGATTAATCTCCAAAATATACAAACACTTCATGAAGCTCAGTATCAAAAAAACAAACAACTTCAATCAAAAAATGGGCAGAAGATCTAAACAGACGTTTCTCCAAGGAAGACATACAGATGGCCAAGAGGCACATGAAAAGATGTTCAACACTGTTAATTATCAGAGAAATGCAAATCAAAACTACAATGAGGTATCACCTCACACCAGTGTGAATGGCCATCATCAAAAAGTCTACAAATAGCAAATGCTGGAGAGGGTGTGGAGGAAAAGGAACCCTCCTACCCTGTTGGTGGGAATGTAAATTGGTGCAGCCACTGTGGAGTACAGTATGGAAGTTCCTTAAAAAACTAAAGACAGCAATAATACTCCAATAAAGATGTTAAAAAAAAAAAAAAAACTAAAGATAGTGTTACCATATGATCTGCAATCCCACTCTTGGGCATATATCCAGAGAAAACTGTAATTGGAAAAGATACATGCACCCCAATGTTCACTGCAGCACTATTTACTATAGCCAAGACATGGAAGCAACCTAAATGTCCATCCACAGATGAATGGATAAAGAAGGTGTGATGTATAAATATGTGTGTGTGTGTGTATTATATATATATATATATATATATATATATACACACACACACACACACATATACATACACACATACACTATGGAATATTACTCAGCCATAAAAAAAGAATGAAATAATGCCATTTGCAGCAACATGGATGGACCTAGAGATTATCATACTAAGCAAAGTAAGCCAGACAAAGACAAATATCATATAACATCCCTTATACGTGGATCTACAAAAAAAAAAAAAAAAGATACAAATGAACTTATTTTCAAAACAGAAATAGACTCACAGACATACAAAACAAACTTATGGTTATCAAAGGGGAAAGGTGGGGGGAAGGGTGGATAAATTAGGAGTTTGGAATTAACATATACACACTACTATATATGAAATAGATAACCAACAAGTACCTATTATATAGCACAGGGAACTATACTCAATATTTTGTAATATTTTGTAATAACCTATAAGGGAAAAGAACATGAAAAAGAATATATATGTGTGTGTGTGTGCATGTATAACTGATTCACTTTGCTGTACACCTGAAACACGACTATACTTCAATAAAAAAAAGTGATACAAAAAGCACAAATTGATCTTTTCTTCATGATAGTGTCAACATTAAAAATCTTAATCACTATACAGTGATGACATAAGGAGAATGGCCATATTTCAGGTTTGACGGGACAATCCCAGTTTATGCTTACTGTCCTGACCTCCTCTCCCATTCTCAAATGTCCCAGTTTGTATAATAAATAAATAATGAGTAAATAATGGAATAGAAGAGTATTAATTTTTATCTACAAGAACTAGCCCCACTAGCTTAATTTTTTCCCAATTTATATTTTAATAAGCCTCAAGAATATATGATGCTGTCTTATTTGTGTTCTGGTAACTACCTGGTTTACTAAGCCTTTACCTTTTACTTTTCCCTTTATATATGCTGCCATTTTAGAAGCTACACAAAAGTCAAGTGACCTGGAGTTGACCTGGAGTTGAATTATATGTAAAATAAAGAGATTCTAGAAAAGAGTTTGTAGGCTTTTGAGGCCCTGTATAGATTTAAGTTTACTTTGCCTACTTTCCAAAGCTAAATAGGAGTATCACAAAAACACAAAGTGGTAGAATAATATTCTACCACTTTACATTACATATAAATACTCACATTATAAGTATTTATACATATAAATTAAATATAAACACTTACCCAGAGGTAGCAACTGTTTTTTGGAAGTGTGAACACTTATCTCTTCACTCTCATCCATATTTCGGTCTGAATTTCTTTGTAACCTGTCTTGAGCAATATGTGATATATTTATATTTTTACCTTTAGATTGTTCCATGTCAACTTCTTCTTCAACTACACTGGCCTTAAATTTTGTTCCCCGTTTTTGTTTTAAAGTCCTTTTGTTTCCAGATGACTTTTTTGCATTCTCAGAATACATTTCATATTTTGAAGATTCACAATTATTTTCCATTTCATCTGTCAAAGCACAACTCCCACCCAGTATTTTTTGTTCAGAGGACTGAGATTTCTCTACTGGGTGAGCTTTGCCAGGATGTTTGTCACTTTTCGAACTTGTAGATGATACACTGTCATGTTTTTCTCTGGACTTCTTCCTTTGAAGGAGTACAGTGCTCTCATTAGGAGATACTGTGCATTGTTTCAGAGGCCCAGTCTTTCTTGGTATAGTAATCCATGGTTGATTGGCGAAACTTTTATCTGATTCATCAATTATAAATTCATCTTCTAATAACTTCATATTATTTGCAGGAGATAAATGAGGTGGAGCAGTTGCTATATGCCTAACAACAGAACTAAAACAGAATGTTACAATAAATAACAGCTCAAAAAGTAAAGCTTTTACCTTTGCTTTAAATAGCAGTTCACATGTCTCCTCAATTTTTCCTTCTCCATTAAAATCCTTCCTGGGACTTCCCCGGTGGTCCAGTGGTTAAGAATCCGCCTTTCAACGCAGGGGATGTGGATTCGGTCCCTGGTTGGGAAACTAAGATCTCACATGCCATGGGGCAACTAAGCCTGCACGCCACAACTACTGAGCCCATGTGCTGCAACTACTGAGCCCGCACGCCACAACTAGAGAGAAGCCCATGCACCACAATGAAGAGCCCGCGCGCCACAACGAATGATCCCGTTTGCCGCAACTAAGACCCAACTCAGCCAAATATAAATAAGTAAATAAATATTTTTTTTAAAAACCCTTCCCTCCTTTTACATTTCTATAATATCTGAGCATACTCATTTATTACAATAATGGGATCATAGAAATTTAGAGCTGGAAGGAATCTCTACTGCATCAACTAATTTGATGTTCCCCCATTCATTACATACATTAAACAGATAAAACCCAGAGATGTATAAATACAGCCCAGATACATTGACTTACAGTACAAAAATGCATGCCATTATTATATATAATGTTATATTAAATTTTGTTTATATAGATGTCTCTTGGGGCCTGAATCTCTTAACATCCAAAACAAGATTATTTCTGAGATACCTTCTAGTCTAATAGTCTAAGAAAATGCTACAAAATTACAGACTAAATTATATTATGTAAAAATTCACTCCAAGTTGGATAATTCACACATTTTCATATGTGTTTTAATACTGTAATCAGAGTATAGAAATAAATGAAGTGTATCTAGAAAGGTAAGCACACTGGGATTACACAGCATCTCTTCCAATTAGTTGGAAAAGTTTTCTAAAGAAGGATGGAATTATTCAAAAGACGGTAATCTGATGGAGTCATTTTGCATTTCCCTCCTTTTTATGACAACAGCCTTGAGCAAACCACATATTGGAGTGAATATGCAAAAATAAACACCTAGGGTAAACATCTAAATTCCAAAGCCAGCATATACACTCCTGTTTCTGCCTTTTTCACTTGAGTAAGGATGCTTAACTATTTTTATACACAGTAGAAGAAAAGGAAGAATGGAAGAACTGGATTATCATGTCTAGTTTTTTTCTCATTTTTAAGATATAAAAAAAGATTATAAAATGAAAATGCCTTCTCTACTTCTCTAATCTCAAACCCCTGATAAATCTTATAATGTAAAAAATATATACACATATATGCTAAGAAATATACTGTCTTCTAATAGGTAGAGTCTTACAAGTATATATAATTAGAAAACTCTACAAAATCTAATAAAAAAGCAAAGTCAATATAAATAGACCACATAATATATAAATAGAAGACCATGTTTAAACAGAAATATTTTTCAGCACTTAAAGAAAAAGCCAATCTGATATAAATATGTTTAATTTGCTTTATTGTATGTTATCTGTAATATCTATTAATTCTATATATTAAAGAAGTAATGCTAAGTATTTAAAAATAAAGCCTTCCCAAACCGCCAACAAGAACTCTCTAAATCTACTCCTCTATTCAAGAGACTTCCATAACTTCAAGGTTATTCAAACCAAAGATATCCTTAGGAAACAACTTTGATACTTACTATAGATCAAATGTTTATACCCTTCAAAAATTCATAAATTGAAACCTAATCCCCAATGTGATGGTATTTGAGGGTGGGGACTTTAGGAAGTGATTAGGTCATTAGGGTGGAATGGCTCATGAATGAATTAGTATCTTTATAAAAGAGACCCCAGAAAGTCCCCTCACTACCTTCTACCATTTGAGGTTTTAACAATAAGATAGACATACATGAACCAGGAAGCAAGTCTCACCAGACAGTGAATCTACCTGAGCCATGATCTTGGACTTCCCAGCCTCCAGCACTGTGAAATGTAAGTTTCTGTTGTTTGTAAGCCACCCAGACTGTGATGGTCTGTTTAGCAGCCCAAATGGACTAAGACAACACTTTGAGACTAGAGAAAGATGATTTCTGGCTAGGTGGAAAAAATCAAGACTCTGTGGCATTTGAGTTGGATCTTGAAGAATGGATATGATTTGGTCATGAGGAAATACAAGAAAGACAATCATAAGGAAGAGCATAAGCAAAGAAAAGGAGCAGGAAAGCACAAGTAATAGTGAGTAGTTACATCTGGCTACATCAATTAAACATACACTTTACTCACTAGTTTATCAAAAAAAAAAAAAAACCAGCACATTAAAAAATACTTAATTACTTTTTTGGACATAGATATAATTAGCCCCTAAGTGTAACATATTTCTATCAGATTATGGGGACAACAGCCATACAAGGGATAAAAGATGCCACATATATATATGTATATATATACTGTATATATATATACACACACACACAGAAAGGCGAGGGGAGAGGGAGGAAGACTGGAGGGGTGGGGGGAGGGAGGAGTCAACTATGGAACACAGACTGAACCAAAGAGGAATTTCATTCATTCAATATGTTTTTTATAAAACCTTCCTAATATATTCACTAGCATTCTGATAGATCTCACAGAAAATACAAAAGAAACTAAACTCCTGGAAAGAAGGGCTTATGTCCTAACCTACTAAGAAAGATATATAAAATAGCTAAACTATAATACAAGGCAAGAAACTATTTTAAAAAACACTGGAGTGGGACTTGGAAAAAATCAGAAGCCTACCATGGACCTTAGAAGAAAATATAAATTGGCATACGACAAGGGGAAAAGGTGTGCCAAAGCCAGGACAACTGCAAATATGTATGACAAGTTAGCAGAAACAGTTCACTAGTGACAGTGAAGGCCTTAAATACCAGCTGACAAATCTCAAGTTTATTCTATAGACCAGTGGTTCTCAACCCTATCTGCTATTAATTCTAGTTAACTCTAATGTGCAGCCAGTTCAGAATCACTGTATGGATACTGTAGAACCACTGAAGGTTTTTAAGTAGGCAAGAACAGATTAAAACTTATTTTAGGACTATCCTTTTACTAACACAATCAAAAGAAATAGAACAAATATTTAAAACACTTAATATTGAAATACAGGCACCCTGACATAATTTTATTTCTAAATACGGTCTTTATTCTTTGATCTCATACATACTAGAAAGTGCTGATGAACAGAAGCAATGAAAGCTGAATAAACTTTTCTTTCACATCTAATGCAATATCCCTTAAATGATGGCTTTGGGATTAATTTACTGGTAAGAAACTACTCTCTCCTTATGGGTTAGACATAATTTCAATTAAAAATTGTGTCAATTAAGATTAACTTCTAGTTAAATATCATTAAGAATCCTTAGATACTATTCAAAGAATGTGAAAGAAAAATGTGGACCATTTCTTAATAACTCACCTGGATTCACTTTTTCTTTTTACAGTTTCTAAAAACAATGTTGAAAAACTCTTTCTATCTTGTGGGTGATCTTCACATTCTGAATCTTGTATTCTTTTTTGAGATGTTCCTAACTGTTTCCTCTCTTGTGGTCCTTCTGATACTTTATCCTCTATTTCTGATACTTTATTCGTTACTTCTACTTTCTTCAAATCATCTTTATCTTCAAAGTTTAACCTAAAAGGTTAAAAGGAAGACATGATGAATGTTCCCACCATTTGTTGAGTTATGAGTGTTCCTGAACTCCCTTACAGTGACAATACAACTGCTTACAAAATTTTCCAGTGGGCCTTTATTTAAAATTTATAAATGCTGATGTGTTTCTCTTACACAAAATACACAAGGCAAATTGCTCAGAAAAATTAAATTTTATATTTGTTGATAGAAAAAAATGAGAGAAAAAGAATGGCTAAATCATATAACAAGGAAATGTGTAGCTTAGAACACTAGTTCTCAAACATTTAATATGAATTTGAATCATCTGGAGAATCTTATTAAAATGTAGATTCTGATTCAGTAGGTCTAGCATAGGGTTTGAGATTCTATATTTCTAACAGGCTTCCAGATAATGCCACTGCTCTCGATCCTGAGCTGCAGAGCACACTGTGAATAGCAAAATCTTAGAAGGTACTTAACTCCTCAGCTCCAAGAACCACACAAGACCCTAGAAAGATATTACACTCATGGCAGAGGTTCCCAATAGCAAAGGACCTTGAACAATCTGTTTTGCTTCTTAAAGGCCAAAGGGAAAGCCCCAAGAAATGGATGTGGGTTTACCACAACTCATCCTCAACAAATCTTACTCTTTGCTACCCTCAGATGACCTGATATATACCTACCCTTATAATTAGAAATAACATAGAGAAAATACAAATTGTTTCTCTTAGGAAGTTATAGAAAACTTATTATAAGGAAAAAAAACACATCCTGTGATAAACCATAAAGGAAAAGAATATGAAAAAGAATGTATATATGTATAACTGAGACACTATGCTGTACAGCAGTAATTAACACAACATTGTAATTCAACTATACTTCAATTAAAAAAATTTGTTTAAAAAGAGAAAGATCTGAATATAACAAAATATTCACATATGTCAAATCTGAATACGTGAGTGCCTATTGTGTTATCTTCTGTATGTCTACAGTATTTTAAAATATAAATCTTAAAGAAAAGAAAAAAGAAAAAAACATGCTTTTCCATAGACCATAGAAAAGTTTACCCCCAAACTTCTCTGAAGAACACTTTAAGGCCTTCCATATTAAATATAAACTGAATGTATACTGAATGCATGTTATGTTTTTCTCAAAACATGTTAATATTCCTCAATACTTACTATAAAATACCTAAAGACTAAATTACCCACTTTTTAACATAAAAGATAAAATAGCTACAGTAAGATTAGTATCTTTTAAATAAACAAAAATTCACCTTTTTTTGGTTTTATGAGAAATCTCTGTACTTGAAGGCAGCATATTTACTGAATTTTCAGAAGTATAGGTTTCTCTCTTTTGGGCAACAGATGGAATAGTCTTTTGCAATGAAGATGCTTTTGCATCCAGAAGATCAGAAGGTAAGCCAATAGATAAGTAAAATTCCTCATCAGCTTCATTGTGATGATCTTTTAGTTTTTTACTTGACATTTTTCTCGAGTCAGATGTATTGTTAGAATGAACATCAGTTGCCAAAATTTTCTGATGAACCTCATGGGCCTGAACTAGAAGAAAATTACATGAAGATATTAAAAACTCTTTAAATAATAATACTAGAACGAAATGTGCTTTTTAAAATTCAGCAACAATTTAATTAGAAAGTTTCCAGAAGACTCACAGGTCATTAAGTTTATAATCAAAGATCCAGGATTAAAATACACAAGTACTTTAAGAGTTCTAATTTATGAAATTAATAAACTGAAAGGTGTATTTGGTCCATGCTCCACAGTTCTAAAATGAATAAAATCCTCAAACAGAAAATTCACAGTTTTATTGATATAGTAAATTTATTCAAGATTTGAATATAGTCAAACTCAGAGAAGGAGAGATTTGAATAATGGTTGCCAGGGACTAGGAGAAGGGAGAAATTCGGAGTTGTTAATTAACAGGTATAAAGTTTCAGTTATACAAGATAAATAAGTTTTAGAGATCTAGAGTACAACATTGTGCCTATACATAACAATACTCTATTGTACACTTAAAAATCTGTTGAGAGGGAAGATCTCATGTAAAAATGTTCTTACTGGGACTTCCCAGGTGGTGCAGTGGTTAAGAGTCCACCTGCCAATGCAGAGGACACAGGTTCGAGCCCTGGTCTAGGAAGATCCCACATGCCGCAGAGCAACTAAGCCCATGCACCACAACTAGAGCCCACAAGCCACAACTACTGAGGCCATGTGCCACAACTCCTGAGCCCGCGTGCTGCAACTACTGAAGCCCGTGAGCTCTACGGCCCATGCGCCACAACTCCTGAGCCCGCGTGCTGCAACTACTGAAGCCCGCGTGCCTAGAGCCCATGCTCTGCAACAAGAGAAGCCACCGCAATGAGAACACTGCAACGAAGAGTAGCCCCCGCCTGCCGCAACTAGAGAAAGCCCATGCACAGCAACAAAGACCCAATGCAGCCAAAAATAAATAAAATTTTAAAAAATAAATAAATAAAATAAAATGTTCTTAGCACAATAAAGTAAAAATTCTTTTAAAGATTTAAATAAATCTTTACATAGCTAAAATAAGTAACAGGTAATCCTAGAGAAATTATGAGATTCAATCTTTAGGTTAAGAGTTGGGTAAACTAGGGCAGCTAGATGAGCACACTTGTATACATATACATATAGAACAGATACATATATAGATATATAAAATATATGTATATATAGGGAGAATATTTATATACACATACATCTTTATATCTATACAAAGAGAATATATATCATACACATATGTCTTTATATCTATATAAAGAGAAATATATATTCTTTTAACCCTTAACCTTTAAATATCAAAGAAAAAGTAGAATGGCTGGGTAGTAATCATACTGATTCATACTCTCAAAAAGAAAAGATTAAAAATTTAAAATAAGTCAAAATGGGCTTTTGGTTCTGGAACAAAATTACATAGACTCACTTTTTCCTGCTTCTCCCTTTAAGTACAACTTAAACAAACAAACAGAACTCTGAAAGCTGGAAGAAGGTATATTTGCTAGGAACCTCAAACCTTAAGCAACAACGGATAATGTGGTGAATCCCCTGTAGCATCAGATAATGAAACAAACCAAAATACCACTGCTAGAACTCTAAACACTTAATGTCATTGGAAATAAACTCCACAAAAATAGGCAAGAGCCTTCACATTAAACCAAAACAGGGCAACTATAACAAAAGACTGAAATACAATGAAGAGTCCCTTAACATAATAACCAAAATGTTGAGGATACAATCAAAATGACTCATCATAATAAAAATTTTAAAAAAAGAAAAAACACAATCTGAAGAAGAAAATACGATCAATGGATGCAAATGGACAAGATGAATCAGATGCTGGAATTATTTAACGAGAATTTATTTAAAGCAACCACCATAAAAATGTCTTAACGTTCAATTATAAATTCTCTTGAAACAAATGAAAAGACAGAAACTCTCAAAGAAATAGGAGTTACAAAAAGAGACCCAGCATTTGGATCTTAGCCATTATAGTTGTGTAGTGGTATCTAACTGTTGTTTTAATTTAAAATTCCCTAATGACGATAACGATGAACAAATCAAAACCACAATGAGATACTACTTCACACCCATTAGGATGGGAAGGGAGGGAGGGAGGGAGGGAGAAAATAACAAGTTAACAAGTGTTGGTGAGGATATAGAAAAACTGGAACCCTTGCGCACAGCTGATGGGAATGTAAAATGATGCAGCCACTATGGAAGATAGCTTGGTCATTCCTCAGGAAATTAAAAATGCAATTACCATATGATCTAGTAATTCCTCTTTTGCCTATATATCCAAAAAGATTGAAAGCAGGGGCTGCAAGAGGTACTTGTACATCTGTGCTCACAGCAACATTATTCACAAAAGACAAAAGGTGGAAACCACCTAAATGTCCATCAATGGATAAATGGACAAAACAAAATATTGTATACATACGGTGAAATATTATTCAGCTTTATAAAGGAAGGAAAACGTGACACACGCTACAAGCTGGCTGACACTTGAGGACATTATGCTAAGTGAAATAAGCCAGTTGCAAAAGGACAAAAGCTGCACAATTCCACTCATATGAGGTATTTAGAGTAGTCAAATTCAAAAACAGAATGTAGAAGCGTGGTTACCAGAGGCTGGGGGGTAGAGGGAGACTGTTTAATGGGTTCAGTTTTGCAAGATGAATAAGTTCTGTGGATGGATGGTGGTGACAGTTGGACAACCTGACTGTCCTTAATGCCAAAGAACTGTACACTTAAAAATGTTTAAAATGGTAAATTTTATGTTATATTATTTTACCGTAATTTTTTTAAATCATTTTTTAAAAAGGAATAAAGAGCACAAACAGTGATGTATGTGTAAATATAAACACTGACTGATTAAAGCAAAAATAAAGTCTTATAGAGATAAAAGATACCAAAATACACAGCAGAATTACAATACAGGATAACAGGAATAAAATATATGACAACAGTATGTCAGTTGGGAATTAGGGAGTTGTTCTAGTTACTCTGTCTGCATAATAAGTAACTCCATGCCTTGGCTGCATAAAACAACCATATATTATGTTCATGAATTCTGTGGGGCCAGAATTTGGCAGGGCACAGCAGGGATGACTTGTCTCTACTCCATGAAGTCTGGGGCCTGGAATGATTTGAAAACTTGCTTACTCGCATGTCTAACATCTGAGGCTGGCTGCAGGCCGAAGGAATATTGCTGTCTATGTATGTCTGCAAGTAGGCTAGTTTGGGCTTTCTCACAGCATGATGTCTGGGTTATAAGGTAGAGTATCCTAAGAGGGAAACAAGGAGAAAGGGAGGGAGCCAAGCAGAAGCCTTTTATGTCCTAACCTTGGAAGTCACACAGTATTACATATACCACATTCTATGATATATCATATGATACAATATATGATGTGATATATGATATGATATGTACAAACAACCTCACTTACGGGGGTGAGGAAAAATGCTGACCTAAGTAAGGTTAGAAATGAATGGAGTCTGTAAAACTAAAAGCTAAAGAAATTGTACATTACATTGTCATACTAAGTGAAGTAAGTCAGATAGACAAAGACAAATATTATATGATATCACTTATATGTGAAATCTGAAAAATAAAACAAAACAGAAACAGACTCACAGACACAGAAAACAAACTTATGGTTACCGAAGAGGCAGGAGGGTGAGGGATAAATTAGGAGTACGGGATTAACAGATATACATTACCATATATAAAATAGATAAACAACAAGGATTTGTTGTATAGCACAGGGACTATATTCAATATCTTATAATAACCTATAATGGAAAAGAATCAAGAAAAAAGTATATGTATGTGTACATATATACATATTTATATAACCAAATCACTTTGCTGTACACCTGAAACTAACACAATATTGTAAATTAAGTACAATAAAGAAATTGTACATAAGCACTGTACTCCAGTAGATAAAATTGTTTTCCACGGGTTTAAGTCAACAATTCTGATACTGTTATACATGTATATAGGAATAAAAAGTTAAGTAGGTGGATGGTGAATGGTAAGTGCCAAGTTTCTTACACACAGAGTGGACGTTTACAGATAAGCAAGGCAAAGAAACAAGAGTAATCCATGTGGTAATAAATTACAGTTGGAAACATCAATATGAATTCATGTTTAACTTAATACAGATACAGTTACACAGAAAAATATTTATAGATATGTGTATATATACCGGTTACCATACACACATATATTTCCTTGCTCTGTCAGTTGAGACAGTCTTGAAGCATTAACACCCCAGGAGTAACAGCACACCTAGCACCCAGATCTTGGTTCCTAATACCATTCTCCAGTAAAAGGAACCACTGGTTCCTTGGAGAAATGGCTGATTCTAGGGTAAGTTGAGCCTGGAGCATCCTGTAGTTCCAGAAGGTAAGGAAGTGTTCAAAAACAACAGCAATAACAACAAAGATGGGGTCCATCAAAGGGGCACAGGAGCCAGTGAAAGAGCTTTCTAATGGCCAAAGCTGGAACAGTTTGAGTAACAAATTTAATAAAATAGTACTGGATTATAAACCAAAGTATAAAATAAAGTTTCTACCTCAAAAACTAAAAAAAAGAGCAAAATAAACCCAAACCAAGGACAAGAATGGAAAAAATAGAGCAGAAATCAATGAAACTAAAAACAGGAAAACAACACAAAAACTTACTGAAACAAGAAGCTAGTTCATTTAAAACAGTGAATAAAAATGATAATCCTGTAACAAAATTAACAAAGGCAAAAAGACAAGACACAAATCAACAATATCCAGAATAAAATGGTATATCACAACAGATCCTGCAGCCATTAAAAGGATAACAAAGTAATACTATGTACAACTTTATGCTGATAAACTCAACAACTTAGAAGAAATGGACCAATTCTTCAAAAACCATAAACAAAAATGTGCCAAGATAAAATAAATAACCTAAATAGTCCTATAACTATTAAAGAATTGAATTTGTAACTTAAAAGCTCTTGAAAAAGAAATGCCACAGACCAGATGATATCACTGGAGAATATTATACCAAAAAATCAGAGAATTAAAATCAATTTTACATAATCCCTTCTAGGAATTAGAAGGGGGAATAATTTCCAACTCATTTTATAAGGTTGGTGAGCATTACCTTGATACCAAAACCATACAAATACAGCATAAAAAAGAAAACTACAGATCACTATCTCTCATTAACTTAGATGCAAAAAATTCTCAAAATTTTAGCAAACTGCATCAAACAATGTATAAAAATTAGTAATACAACATAATTGACATTTATGGTCAACTGCACTCAACAACGGAATACTTGTTTTTCAAGTGCCCATGAAGCATGCATAAAGGCAGACAATATCTTGGGTCATAAAACAAATAAAACAAATCTTCACAAATTTAAAAGAACTAAAATGACATAGTGTATATATGCTATGCCATAAAGAAATCAAGACTAGAAATCACTAAGGGAAAGACAACAGGAAAGTCCAGAAGTATATTCATTTAGCATAATGTTTCTAAGGTTCTTTCATGTTGTAGCATGTATCAGAACTTCATTCCTTTTTTTGGTTGAATAATATTCCACTCTACACATGTACCACATGTTGTTTGTCCATTCACTTGTTCATGGGACACTTTGGTTGTTTCCACCTTTTGGGTATTATGAATCATACTGCTATGAACATTGGGGTATAAGTATCTGTTTGAGTCCCTGTTTTCAATTCTTTTGAATATAAACCTAGGAGTAGAAATGCTACTTAATACCTAATTTTTTGAGGAACCACCAAACTGTTTTCCACTGGCTGCATAATACATGTGGGTTTCTATAAATTCCACATCCTCAACATGTTTTATTTTATTTAAAAAATAATAATATCCATCCTAATATGCATAAAGTGGTATCTCTGTGGGGTTTTGATTTGTATTTCTCTAATGACTAACAATGTTGAACAACTTTTCATGCAGTTGTTATCAGCTTGCCAGATGCATAGCAAGCCAAAACGCTGAGACAACAAGGTTTGCAGCAAAGAGAGGGTTTATTTGCAAGGCAGCCAAGCAAGATGGTCTGAGGCGTGGGGAGCTTGGGGAAAGGTGACTGAAAAAAAGTTGCAATAATCATCACTCTGCACAGGCCTCTGCATGGTCAAAAGGTTACTGGAGTGGACCCTTAAGCATAACCAGTTGAAGGGTGGTCCTATTCAGTCTTAACCAGCTCAGCACAAACTAGATGCAGCTGACTTCAAGTTCCCAGAAAACAACTCAGGCAAGTATCTTGTTCAGGTTACATGCCACTTGAAGGACATGCAAGTCTGAAAGCAAACTCAATTAGTGAAGGCAGGTAAAACACATTCACTGGCCAACTGGAGAAATGTCTATTCAAGTCCTTTGCCCTTTTCAGTTGGGATGTTTATTTTTGTTGTTGTTGAGTTACAGGAAGTCTTTATGTATTCTGGATATAAATCCCGTATTACAGGGGTCCCCAACTCCCAGGCCACGGACCGGTACCGGTCCACGGCCTGTTAGGAACCGGGCCACACAGCAGGAGGTGAGCAGTAGGTGAGTGAGCAACGCTTCACCTGTATTTACAGCCGCTCCCCATCGCTCGCATTACCACCTGAGCCCCACCTCCTGTCAGATCATCGGTGGCATTAGATTCTCATAGGAGCACAAACCCTACTGTGAACTGCACATGCAAGGGATCTAGCCTGCATGCTCCTTATGAGAATCTAATGTGAGGTAGAACAGAGGTGGTGACTCTAGCGCTGGGGAGCAGATGCAAATACAGATTATCATTAGCAGAGAGGTCTGACTGCACAGAGACCATAATAAATCAATTGCTTGCAGACTCATATCAAAACCCTATTAGTGACTGGCAAGTGAAAACAAGCTCAGGGCTCCCACTGATGCTGCATTATGGTGAGTTGTATAATTATTTCATTATATCTTACAATGTAATAATAACAGAAATAAAGTGCACAATGAATGTAATGCGCTTGAATCATACCAAAACCACCCGCCCCCCCCCCCCGCCCCCAGTCCATGGTAAAATTGTCTTCCACAAAACCTCTCCTTGGTACCAAAAAGGTTGGAGCCCACTGCCTTATGAGATATACTATATGCAATTATTTTCCCCCATTTTGTGGGTTATCCTTTCATGCTCTTGATAGTACCCTTCACACACTTTTGAAGGACATAAATATGTAAGACATATTTGTTCTTAAGTAGAAAACCTAAATGATGCAAAAATATGAATTTTCACAAAATTACTATACAAATTAAATGCAACTTTAGTTAAAATCACAACAAAATTTTATTGGAAACTGAACAAACAAAATTCATAGAAATTAAAAAGGTCTAAGAACAGCAGAATAGTGGCATGTATCAGAACTAGATATATATAAATAGATACCTTTATATCAGCATATGCTATAAAACTACAATTAGTAAAAAACAGTATTGTGTTGACATTAAGAATAAACAAATAGACCAAAATTCAAAAGCATATTGAATGATATATGAGATTTAATACATGATAAAAGTAGCACATTCATATGAGAATGGATTATATAATTAATAAAAGGAACTAGCACAACTGACCATAAGGAAGAAAATAAAATTATAACTTTATGCCACATTATACACCGAAGCACATTCCAGATAGATTAAAAATTTAAATTAAAAAGAAAAAAAGATGTTAAGATGAAAATCTAAGATATTACATATACCATTAGGATAAAACAGACCTTTTAACCAAAACAGGACACTCAAAAGCTATTTTAAAAAAAAACCACACACACATTTGACAATTAAAATAAAAAATGTTATCCATCATATAAGATACTATAACCAAAATCTGTAATAGTCTAGGGATCATTTGGAAAAATATCTGATAAATGACAGATAAATTACACAAATTACAGATAAACAGTTACAGATACTCAATTTAAAGATCTCTCATAAACTAGAAAAAACAAATGTGCAAAGGATATGAAAAGATAAAAAAGGAATTTCAAATAGCCAGTAAACTTATGAAAAGGTGTTCAAACTCAGTGGTAATCACTAAAGTAACACTGAGATCATTTAATACTGATCAAATTGGCAAAAAGTTCAATAGAATAGTAAATACTCTATCAGGTGAAAGGCACTTTCTTACATTGCTGGTATAAAAGGAAATTGTAAAAGCCTCTTCTGAAAACATGTGCACACACACACACGTTTATATATGTGTTCGTTCAGGAGCACCAATGAAGATATGGAAGGATTCAAGGCTACCTCAGCAGGATGAGGGGAGTAATGATTAGTAGCTTTTTCTTTTAAATCTTTGACTCACCTCAAATGAAGGACTTTTCTAATTTGAAAAATGCAAAAAAATTTAAAAACTGGCAGCACATATAAAATGACTGAAGGAAATGCAACAAAATGCAACAGAGAGAAAAAGAACATTGACCACATATATTCAAATATCAAATCATTATGCTGTATTCCTGAAACTAATATTATGTAAATTATACCTTAGTTAAAAAAAAAATGCTCAAGGAGTCCATGGAGGGGCCCACATGGGAGGAAATTAAGGTTTCCTGCCAGCAACCAGACCCACATGAGTGTCAACTTGGAAATACATCCTTAGCCCCAGTCAAGCCTTCAGATGACTGCAACCCTGGCCATCATCTTGACTACCACCTCATGAGAGATTACAAGCCAGCACCACCTAACTAAGCTGCTTCTGAATTCCTGACCCATAGAAACTGTATGAGATAATAAATATTTTTTTAAAAAAAAGAAGAAAGAAAAGAAAAGAAGAAAAATGTATTTGAAAACTCTTAAAGCTATGGTCCCTATAATAATTCTTAAGTTAATGTCTCTTACCACATGCTATTAACAACGCTCCTACCACTAAAACAAAAAACCATATAATAATCAGATAAAACTTATTATTCCACAAATCAAAACAATAACGAGGTACCACCTCACACCGGTCGGAATGGCCATCATTAAAAAGTCTACAAATAATAAATGCTGGAGAGGGTGTGGAGAAAGGGAACCCTCTTACACTGTTGGTAGGAATGTAGATTGGTGAAGCCACTATAGAAAACAGTATGAAGGTTCCTCAAAAAACTAAAAATAGAGTTGCCAAATGATCCAGCAATCCCACTCCTGGTCACATACCCAGACAAAAAGATAATTCGAAAAGATACATGCACCCCTATGTTCATAGCAGCACTATTTACAATAGCCAAGACATGGAAACAACCTAAATGTCCACTGTCGGATGAATGGATAAAGAAGATGTGCCACATATATACAATGGAATATTACTCAGCCATTAAGAAGAAAGAAGTAATGCCACTTGCAGCAACATGGATAGACCTAGAGATTATCAGACTAAGTGAAGTAAGTCAGAAAGACAAATACCATATATCACTTATACGTGGAATCTAAAATACAACATGAATGAACATATCTATGAAACAAAAATGAACTCACAGATATAAAGAACACACTTGTGGTTGCCGGGGGGTGGGGGGGGAGGGAAGGATTGGGAGCTTGGGATTAGCAGATGCAAACTATTATATATGGAACGGATAAACAACGAGGTCCTACTATATAGCACAGGGAACTATATTCAATATCCTATGATAAACCATAATGGAAAAGAATATATATGTATAACTGAGTCACTCTGCTGTGCAGCAGAAATTAAACACAACATTGTAAATCAACTATACTTCAATAAAATTAAAAAAAAAAAACTTATTCATGTTTTGTTAAAAAAAAATACACTGACAGTGGACTTGAGAGGGACTCAAAAACAACTTCATCCATTTCACAATTCTGCCTAGGCTGACCCTGACCTTGTCACTCAAGCCGACATATGTGCTACCTTCAGCATTTCTAACTCTTTAAATATATGTAGGCAAATATCACCCATGGGGATGCTACCAACCTGATTTGTTGACAGCTTCACTTGGTTCCACAATTAACTGCAGAGGGGTTTCTTTCTTCCTTGAAGAAACTGTACCTGACTTTGGATGTGATTTCTGGCACTGAGTCTAAAAGAGATACAACATTAGATCTATTCTATTAAATTACCAATTTTGATTAAATACATTTGTTTTTAAATTGAAAAAAAAAAGTATCTTTAAAAACAATAAACCAGCTGGTAAAGTTGCATACTTAACTCCTTAGAAACCAATTTCATATTATCTAGCAAAGCTGAAATTTCATATAACCTACCACAGAAACAATGCTGCTCTGAACAGCTTTTAAAAGCCTATTCTCCCAGAAGATTGGATAAGTAAATTACCGTATAGTCATATATCACAATATCACAAATACAACAGTGAAAGGAATAAACTACAGCATACATGAATGATTATGTTAATAAAAGCAAGTCACACGAGTATATAATCTCATTTATGTAAAGTTCAGAATAGATGCAAAAACATGTAAAACACTAAATATATATAGTATTTAGAGATTCACTCTATGCAGGAAAGAGTTAATGCACCCGGCCTGATCACTTAAAAACCTGCTTACAGGGCTTCCCTGGTGGCGCAGTGGTTGAGAATCTGCCTGCTAATGCAGGGGACATGGGTTCAAGCCCTGGTCTGGGAAGATCCCACATGCCGCGGAGCAACTAGGCCCGTGAGCCACAACTGCTGAGCTTGCGCGTCTGGAGCCTGTGCTCCGCAACAAGAGAGGCCGTGACAGTGAGAGGCCCGCGCACCGCGATGAAGAGTGGCCCCCACTTGCCACAACTAGAGAAAGCCCTCGCACAGAAACGAAGACCCAACACAGCCAAAAATAAATAAATAAAATTAAAAAAAAAAAAAAAAAGCCTGCTTACAAGACTAGCCCTTGGCTGGCACACAGAGTCTTGGCTTTCAGAATGTTTCCTCCATTACCAACTGGAACCTGCTATGCCAGCCTGCCTAGACTGTTTGTATAAACAATGTGATTTATGGTGAACATCTTCCTTCTTTCCTTCAGGGAATACAGAATTTTGGTGGGCAGAGGGTACCAATATAACCAGCTCCCAATAAAAACAGGCTAAATCTCAAAAGGCTTCCCAGGGCAGAAAGACTGTACATGTTTTATAGCATTTTACTGCTGGATGCAAAGAGTGCACTCTGTGTGGCCCCTCTGGAGAGCCTGACATAGATTCCACCATACTCTGCCTGATGCGTACTTTTCTCTTACTGATCTGGCTGTGCATCCTGACTATACGCCTATAACAAATCTCAGTCATGAGTACAACTAACTACAAGTGGAGTCTCATGAGTCCTATTTAGTGAAGCACCCAACATGTGAATGGTAGTAGGACCTATGTCTTAAGTAGTGAAAGAAATACTGACACAAATGTCAGCACACGCCCACATGTGGTAAAGCTATAAAGCAAAGGATGGGAATGATGAACGTGAAATTCAACACAGTGGTTACCTCTGTGCAGGGAGGAGAGGCAAAAGAATAAGATCACAAAGGGGCATATAGGTGCTTCAAAGGTACTGGTATTTCTGACATTGAGAAATGGGCACATGGGTGTTCCTTTATGTTATTTTTAATACCTTATGTACATAACATGCTTTCTTTTGAAAATTTGAAATATATCAAGTCATAATTTTTTAATTCTAGAAAAGAGAAAACTCATTCACACATTACAGGTGGGAAAGTGAACTAATAGACCATTCTGCAGAAAAGATTGACAATACTTAACAATTTCGTTTCAAAAATACATATCCTAGAGAAATTCAATTTACAAATGCAAACAAGGAGGCATAAACAAAGGTTGTTCACTACATCACTGTTATAATGAATAGAGGGAAAAAATCTAAAAATCTACCAATAGGGAAATATGTAAATAATGGAGCCACTACATTGCTAGTTCAGCGGATATACTATGGAACTCAATTACGTGAAGTAACAAAAGCAAGTTTTCATTATATTCTACTCCCTCTTGAAACCTCACCAAGGATTTTTTTAATGCATTCTTTTTTTTTTAATTTTTTTTTTATTTATTTATTTTTGTCTGCATTGGGTCTTTGCTGCTGTGCGCAGGCTTTCTCTAGTTGTGGCGAGCGGGGGCTACTCTTCATTGCAGTGTGCAGGCTTCTCATTGAAGTGGTTCTCTTGTTGCGGAGCACAAGCTCTAGGCGCACAGGCTTCAGTAGTTGTGGCTTGCGGGATCTAGAGTGCAGGTTCAGTAGCTGTGGCACACAGGCTTAGTTGCTCCACGGCATGTGGGATCTTCCCGGACCAGGGATCAAACTCGTGTCCCCTGCACTGGCAGGCAGATTCTTAAGCAATGCATCACCAGGGAAGTCCCACTAAGGATTTTTTTAAATGTATAAACCCAGAAGGATGAAAAGAAAGAGAAGAGAGTAGATGAGAGACATCAATAAACTTTTTTAGGTTGGAAAGCAGATCAGTAGCAACTAAGCAGCCCAGAAAGACCAGAAACATGCTAACAATGAAATAAGCCCAGAAGCAGACAGATTTATGTTTAAGGAGAAACCCATAAGTTCAGTTTTTCAAGGTACAATGCACCTCTAAAAGAGGGGCTCCAGGTAGGGCCTGCCAACAGAAGAGTTGTTAAAGGATGTATGGGGGGAGCAGAGTCAAGATGGCGGAGTAGGAGAACATGGAATTCGTGTCTCCACACAGCTAGAGCACCTACCAGGCACTAGTGGGGGACCTCAGACAGCTATGGGGACAGGAGGAACCCCCAAGTGACCCAGTAGGACATGTGGGGAGGAAAGGTAGAGCCTAGACGGGACCAGTGCCCCTGAGGTGTGGCTGTGGGAGGGGAGGAGTTCCAATGCTCAGGAGGGGCCCACCCACAGTGAGGGGATTGGCAGGACAAGGAGAGACCTTCAGGGGACTGGGGAATCAGAGGGGAACATGGCCAGGGTTTCCCCCAACCTCTCCGCCCCCAGCTAGTCTGCTGGGGTCCCAGGCCAAAACCTCTACACTCAAGGTCCCCTCAGGGACTTTTCCAGCCGCATGGGTCTTGAACCTAGGTCCTGCCACCCCACAGCAAAGGCCTTCTCTGGTTTGTTTTTTTTTTCTTTTTTCCTGTTCTGGTTCTGTTTTACCTTGTTGTTGCTGTTTCATTTATATATATTTTTTCTAATAAATTTTTTACTTTTCTAATTTTATTTTATTTTTTATTCTTTGTTATACTTTTGCCTTTTGGGTTTTTTTTTTTTGTTTTTCTGCCACACCGTGCAGCTTGCAGGATCTTGGCTCCCAAGCTGGGGGTCAGGCATGAGCTCCTGTAGTGGGAGCACCGAGTCCAAACTGCTAGACTAACAGAGAACCTCATACCCCAGGGATTATTAATCAGAGTGAGGTTTCCCAGAAGTCCTCATCTTGGCACCAAGACCCAGCTCCACCCAACTGCTTGCAAGCTCCAGTGCTGGACGCCTCAGGCCAAACAACCAGTAAGACAGGAACACAGCCCCACCCACCAAAAAAATAAAAAGATGAGACAACAAAAAAATATGTTACAGATGAAGAAGCAAGGTAAAAACCTACAAGACCAAATAAATGAAGAAGAAATAGGCAACCAACCTGAAAAAGAATTCAGAGAAATGATGGTAAAGATGTTCCAAAATCTCAGAAATAGGATGGAGGCATGGATCAAGAAAATACAAGAAATATATAACAAAGACCTAGAAGAACTAAAAAACAAACAGTGATGAACAACACAATAACTAGAATGAAAAATACTCTAGAAGGAATCAATAGCGGAATAGCTGAGGCAGAAGAACAAATAAATGAGCTGAAAGATAGAATGGTGGAAATAACTGCCGAACAGCAGAATAAAGAAAAAAGAAAGAAGAGAATTGAGAAGAGGCTCAGAGACCTCTGGGACAACATTAACTGCACCAACATCTGAATTATAGGGGTCCCAGAAGAAGAAAACAAAGAGAAAGGGTCGGAAAAAATATTTGAAGAGATTATAGTTAAAAACTTCCCTAACATGGGAAAGGAAATAGCCACCCAAGACCAGGAAGCACAGAGAGTCCTATACAGGATAAACCCTAGGAGAAACACACCAAGACACATATTAATCAAACTAACAAAAATTAAATTTAAAGAAAAAATACTAAAAGCAGCAAGGGTAAAGCAACAAATAACATACAAAGGAATCCCCATACAGTTATCAGCTTATTTTTCAGCAGAAACTCTGCAGGCCAGAAGGGAGTGGCAGGATATATTTCAAGTGATAAAAGGGAAAAACCTACAACCAAGATTACTCTACCCAGCAATGATCTCATTCAAATTTGATGGACAAATCAAAAGCTTTATAGATAAGCAAAAGTTAAGAGAATTCAGCACCACCAAACCAGCTTTATGACAAATGTGAAACGAACTTCTCTAGGAGGAAAAGAAAAAGACTCACAAAAACAAACCAGGACAATTAAGAAAATGGTAATAGGAACATAGGTATCAATAATTACCTTGAATGTAAATGGATTAAATGCTCCAACCAAAATACACAGACTGGCTGAATGGATACAAAAACAAGACCCATATATATGCTGTCTACAAGAGACCCACTTCAGACCTAGGGACACACACAGACTGAAAGTGAGGGGATGAAAAAAGACATTCCATGAAGATGGAAGTCAAAAGAAAGCTGAAGTAGCAATACTCATATAAGACAAAACAGACTTTAAAATGAAGACTGTTGGGGCTTCCCTGGTGGCGCAGTGGTTGAGAATCTGCCTGCTAATGCAGGGGACACGGGTTCGAGCCCTGGTCTGGGAAGATCCCACATGCCGCGGAGCAACTGGGCCCATGAGCCACAACTACTGAGCCTGCGTGTCTGGAGCCTGTGCTCCGCAACAGGAGAGGCCGCGATAGTGAGAGGCCCGCGCACCGCGATGAAGAGCGGTCCCCGCACCGCGAAGAAGAGTGGCCCCCACTTGCTGCAACTAGAGAAAGCCCTCGCACAGAAACGAAGACCCAACACAGCCAAAAAAATAAATAAATAAGTAAATAATAATTAAAAAAAAAAAATGAAGACTGTTACAAGAGATAAGGAAGGAAACTACATAACGATCAAGAGATCAATCCAAGAAAAAGATATAACAATTATAAATATTTATGTACCCAACATAGGAGCACCTCAAAACATAAGGCAGGGCTTCCCTGGTGGTGCAGTGGTTGAGAGTCTGCCTGCCAATGCAGGGGACACAGGTTTGGGACCTGGTCTGGGAGGATCCCACGTGCCGCGGAGCAACTGGGCCCATGATCCACAACTACTGAGCCTGCGCGTCTGGAGCCTGTGCTCCGCAACAAGAGAGGCCGCGACAGTGAGAGGCCTGCGCACTGCGATGAGGAGTGGCCCCCGCTTGCCGCAACTGGAGGAAGCCCTCGCACAGAAACGAAGACCCAACACAGCCATAAATAAACAAATAAATAAATAAATTTAAAAAAAAAACAGAAACCTTATTTAAAATACAGTCAGGAGGAGGGCTTCCCTGCTGGTGCAGTGGTTGGGAATCTGCCTGCTAATGCAGGGGACACGGGTTCGAGCCCTGGTCTGGGAAGAACCCACATGCCGCGGAGCAACTGGGCCCGTGATCCACAACTACTGAGACTGCGCATCTGGAGCCTGTGCTCCGCAACAAGAGAGGCCGCAATAGTGAGAGGCCCGCGCACCGCGATGAAGAGTGGCCCCCACTTGCCGCAACTAGAGAAAGCCCTCGCACAGAAACGAAGACCCAACACAGCCAAAAATAAATTAATTAATTAATTAATTAATTAATTTAAAAAAAAAGAAAAAATACAGTCAGGAGGCCACAAGGGGGAGACCTCACCCCCTACTGTGCAGCCTCAATTAAAAAAAAAAAAAAAACATAAGGCAAATGCTAACAGCCATAAAAGGGGAAAACAACAGTAACACAATAATAGTGGGGGACTTAAAACACCCCACTCACACCAGAGGACAGATCGTCCAGACAGAAAATAAGTAATGAAATACCAGCTTTAAATGACACAACAGAACAGACAGATTTAACTGATATTTATAGGACATTCCACCCAAAAGCAGCAGAATACACTTTCTTCTCAAGTGCACATGGAACATTCTCCAGGATAGATCACATCTTGGGTCACAAATCAAGCCTCAGATTATTTAAGAAAATTGAAATCGTATCAAGCATCTTTTCCGACCACAATGCTATGAGATTAGAAATCAATTACAGGAAAAAAACTGTAAAAAAAAAAAAACAAAAAACATATGGAAGATAAACAGTGTGCTGCTAAATAACCAACAGATCACTGAAGAAATGAAAGAGAAAATAAAAAATACATAGAAACAAATGACAATGAAAACACAATGGCCCCAAACCTATGGGACGCAGCAAAAGCAGTTCCAAGAGGGAAGTTTATACCAATTCAATGTCATCTCAAGAAACAAAAAAACTCTCAAATAAATGATCTAATCTTACACCTAAAGCAACAAGAGAAAGAAGAACAAAGAAAACCCAAAATTAGTAGAAGGAAAGAAGTCATAAAGATCAGACCAGAAATAAATGAAATAGAAATGAAGAAAACAATAGCAAAGATCAATAAAACTAAAAGTTGGTTCCTTAAGAAGATAAACAAAATTGATAAACCTTTAGCCAGGATCATCAAGAAAAAAAGGGAGAGAACTCAAATCAATAAAATTAGAAATGAGGGACTTCCCTGGTGGCACAGTGGTTAAGAATCACGCCTGCCAACGCAGGGGACACAGGTACAAGCCCTGGTCCAGGAATATCCCACATGCTGCGGAGCAACTAAGCCCGTGCGCCACAACTACTGAGCCTGCACTCCAGAGCTCGTGAGTCACAACTACTGAGCCCGTGAATCACAACTACTGAAGCCACTCATTCTAGGGCCTGTGCTTCGCAACAAAAGAAGCCATCGCAATGAAAAGCATGTGCAGCGCAATGAAGAGTAGCCCCCGCTCACCAAAACTAGAGAAAGCCCACGTGCAGCAATGAAGACCCAATGCAGACAAAAATAAATAAATTAAATAAATAAATTTGTAAAAAAAAAATGAGAAATGAAAAAGGAGCAATTACAACTGACACCACAGAAATACAAAGAATCATAAGACACTACTACAAGCAACTATATGCCAATAAAATGGAAAACCCAGAAGAAATGGACAAATGCTTGGACAGGTGCAAACTTCCAAGACTGAACCAAGAAGAAATAGAAAATATAAACAGACCAATCACAAGTAATGAAATCAAAACTGTAATTAAAAATCTTCCAACAAACAAAAGTCCAGGACAAGATGGCTTCACAGGTGAATTCTACCCAGCGTTTACAGAAGAGTTAACACCTATCATTCTCAAACTCTTCCAAAAAATTGCACAGAGATGAACACTCCCAAACTCATTCTGTGAGGCCACCATCACCCTGATACCAAAACCAGACAAAGATATCACAAAAAAAGAAAATTACAGACCAATATCACTGCTGAACATAGATGCAAAAATCCTCAACAAAATACTAGCAAACAGAATCTAACAACACATTAAAAGGATCATACACCATGACCAAGTGGGATTTATCCCAGGGATGCAAGGATTCTTCAATATATGCAAATCAATCAAGGTGATACACCACATTAACAAACTGAAGAATAAAAACCATATGGTCATCTCAATAGATGCAGAAAAAGCTTTTGACAAAATTCAATACCCATTTATGATAAAAACCCTCCAGAAAGTGGACATAGAGGGAACCTACCTCAACATAATAAAGGCCATATATGACAAACCCACAGCAAACATCATTCTCAATGGTGAAAAACTGAAAGCATTTCCTCTAAGATCAGGAACGAGACAAGGATGTCTACTCTCACCACTATTATTCAACATAGTTTTGGAAGTCCTAGCCACAGAAATCAGAGAAGAAAAATAAATAAGAGGAATCCAAATTGGAAAAGAAGAAGTAAAACTGTCACTGTTTGCAGATGACATGATACTATACATAGAGAATCCTAAAGATGCCACCAGAAAACTACTAGAGCTAATCAATGAATTTGGTAAAGTTGCAGGATACAAAAGTAAGGCACAGAAATCTCTTGCATTCCTATACACTAACAACGAAAGATCAGAAAGAGAAATTAAGGAAACAATCCCATTCAGCATTGCAACAAAAAGAATAAAATACCTAGGAATAAACCTACCTAAGGAGGCAAAAGACCTGTACGCAGAAAACTGTAAAACACTGATGAAAGAAATCAAAGATGACACAAACAGATGGAGATATATACCATGTTCTTGGATGGGAAGCATCAATACTGTGAAAATGACTGTACTACACAAAGCAATCTACAGATTCAATGCAATCCCTATCAAATTACCAATGACATTTTTCACAGAACTAGAACAAAAAAATTTTTAATTTGTATGGAAGCACAAAAGACCCCAAATAGCCAGAGCAATCTTGAGAAAGAAAGATGGAGATGGAGGAATCAGGCTCCCTGACTTCAGACTGTACTACATAGCTAGAGTCATCAAGACAGTATGGTACTGGCACAAAAACAGAAATACAGATCAATGGTACACGATAGAAAACTCAGAGATAAACCCACGCACTTATGGTCAACTAATTTATGACAAAGGAGGCAAGAATATACAATGGAGAAAAGACAGCCTCTTCAATAAGTGGTGTTGGGAAAACTGGACAGCTACATATAAAAGAATGAAATTAGAACACTCCCTAACACCATACACAAAAATAAACTCAAAATGGATTACAGACCTAAACGTAAGGCCAGACACTATAAAACTCTTAGAGGAAAACATAGGAAGAACACTCTATGACATAAATCACAGCAAGGTCCTTTTTGACCCACCTCCTAGAGTAATGAAAATAAAAACAAAAATAAACAAATGGTACCTAATTAAACTTAAAAGCTTTTACACAGCAAAGGAAACCATAAACAAGATGAAAAGACAACCTTCAAAATGGGAGAAAATATTTGCAATGAAACAACAGACAAAGGATTAATCTCCAAAATATACAAATAGCTCAGGCAGCTCAATATCAAAAAAAACCCAACCCAATCAAAAAATGAGCAGAAGACCTAAATAGACATTTCTCAGAAGAAGATATACAGATAGCCAACAAACATATGAAAAGATGCTCAACATCACTAATCATTAGAGAAATGCACATCAAAACTATAATGAGGTATCATCTCACACCAGTCAGAATGGCCATCATCAAAAAATCTACAAACAATAAATGCTGGAAAGGGTGAGGAGAAAAGGGAACCCTCCTGCACTGTTGGTGGGAATGTAAATTGATACAGCCACTGTGGAGAACAGTATGGAGGTTCCTTAAAAAACTAAAAATAGAACTACCATATAACCCAGCAATCCCACTACCGGGCATATACCCTGAGAACCCATAATTCAAAAAGACACATGTACCCCAATGTTCACTGCAGCACTATTTACAATAGCCAGGTCATGGAAACAACCTAAATGTCCACTGACAGATGAATGGATAAAGAAGATGTGGTACATATATATACATACAATGGAATATTACTTAGCCATAAAAAGGAATGAAATTGGGTCATTTGTGGAAATGTGGATGGAACTAGAGTCTGTCATACAGAGTGAAGTAAGTCAGAAAGAGAAAAACAAATTTCATATATTAATGCATATATGTGGAATCTAGAAAAAATAGTACAGATGAACCTATTTCCAGGGCAGGAATAGAGACGAAGATGTAGAGGATGGACGTGTAACATAGAGGCGGAAGGGGAGGGTGGGATGAATTGGGAGATTAGGTTTGATATAAATACACTACCACGTGTAAAATAGACAGCTAGTGGGAACCTGCAGTATAGCACAGGGAGGACAGCTTGGTGCTCTGTGATGACCTAGAAGGGCGGGATGGTGGGGGATGCGAGGGAGGTCCAAGAGGCAGGGGATATATGTATACATATAGCTGATTCACTTTGTTGTACAGCAGAAACTAACACAACATTGTAAAGCAATTATACTCCAATAGGAACTTGCCTGGTGGCGCAGTGGTTAAGAATCCGCCTGCCAATGCAGGGGACATGGGTTTAAGCCCTGGTCCGGGAAAATCCCACATGCCGCAGAGCAACTAAGCCCATGCACCACAACTACTGAGCCTGAGCTCTAGAGCCCGCGAGCCACAACTACTGAAGCCCACGTGCCTAGAGCCCATGCTCTGCAACAAGAAAAGCCACCGCAATGAGAAGCCTGCACACTGCAATGAAGAGTAACCCCAGCTCGCCACAACTAGAGAAAGCCCGCACGCAGCAATGAAGACCCAACGCAGCCAAAAATAAAAATAATAAAATTAAATAAAAATTTTAAAAATTATACTCCAATAAAAAAAATTTCTGTAATAAAAATTTTTTTAAATGTAAGTATAGGAAGCAGTCAGTCACTGAGTCCCTCCTCTTCCTACCCAAAGAGAAGATTAGATGTTTACTCCCTTGAGTTTTGAATCAGAGAGACTGTGAGCTCAAAGTCAGGAAACATAACTGAAGGTAAGAGTAACACATTGAAAACAGAAATATTAAGTGCAAGTATTCAAATTGCACCTTTCCCCTTGCCCACCTGGCTGAGAACACTCACAGTTAGAATCAGACCCCTAAGCAGGAAAGAAGATTTCTTTGTCAGAAAAACTTATCAAGTCAAGAGAAAAAAACCTGCAGATATTAACAACTGGACATCCACAATGATGTGGCCCAGACAAATCATACCATGGTGAAATCTACCAATGTACAACTCTAACTCTGCAAATACAGCTTCCAATCACCATTTTAGTTTTTCATCCTTAAAAGTGAGACCGATAAGGATCACTGGACCACTGGACATTTGACAAAAAGCTCTAGTGTAAAAAGTAATGAGCAAAGTAAGCAAAAAAGGTACTTGTATGAAACAGAAACTCTAAGAAGAAATCTTAATTAAAAGAATTAGAAGAACCTAACATCGAGGAATATCATGAAATTTCAAATCAATAAAGACAGATGACAAGATTCTAAAAGCCTGCAAACATGAAAAAATAGTGGCTCACAAAGGATCAAGGAATCAGAGCAATATTCTCAACAACACAAGAAGCTTTAAAAAAAATAGAGCATGTCTTTAGAAGTCTGAAAGAGAATCATTTCCAGCCTAGAATTCTATACACATAATTACCCATCATGAGGGTAAAGTCATGGTATTTTCAAACATTTAAGGTCTTAAATTCTCAGGAAGCTACTAAAGGATGAGCCCCACCAAAAAAAAAAAAAAAAGAGCGCAAGAAATATGAGCTACAGAAAAGGACAAAAGAGAAGGGACTTCCCTGGATGATAAAGGGAAATCACATTGGCAACACTTACGTGACAGGCCTAAAGGTGGACAGAAACAAAAAATAGAGAAGAGAGATCTAGGAAGGATAGTTCCAGAAAAAAACTGAAAATGATAAATTACTTGATGTGTCTACATACACTGAGGAAACATTGATAACTCTGTCACAGAAATTGGTGATAAATTAGTCAGAGGTGCACAGAATATCAACAAATTTAAAAACCAAGACAACTAAATCAAGAGAAAACTAAGAGATAAGCAAATGGCTAAGCAAACTGTGGTATATCCATACCATGAAATACCACTCAGCAATAAAAAGAAACAAATTATTGATACACACAAAAACCTGGATGAATCACCAGAGAATTATCCTGAGTGAAAAAGACAATTCCAAAAAGTTATATACTATATGACTCCATTTAAACAACATTCTTGAAATGACAAAACTGTAAAAATGAAGAACAGTTAGGGGTTTTAGGAGTTGAGGGAGTAAGGGTGAGAGAGAAGTAACTTGTTATAAAAGGATAAGAGGGATCCTATAGTGGTGGAATTTTTCTGTATCCTGTCTGTATCAATGTCAGTATCCTGGTTGTAATGTTGTACTATAGTTTTGTGAGATGTTACCTTTAGAGGAAACTAGGTAAATCATACACAGTCCTGAACTCTATTTGTTACAGCTGCTATAAATCTACAATTATCTCAAAACAAAAGGCTTGATATAAAAAAAAAAAAGTAGAAGCTCCCAGTAATATCTCTCTATAGAGAAGGTTCTCCTTTTCTCCTTTTAAACAGATTGGATTGAAATGATTAGATCCTCACTCTCAAGGACTGAGCTGGGTCTGATATGACATTTTAGTAAGACTCAGTCCACTCGTAACCTGCCCTGTTCTTCAGAATGCCCTCTCCTGGGTTACTGAGAGCCTAGTGAGCCTATTTAGCCCTTAAAGGTTGTGAGATATTCAATTCAGCCCTTTAGAGATTTTTGCTCAACTTTTTAGCCTCTGGCCTCAAATTGTTCAAAATGTGTCAAATGCCTATTTGTGGTGGGCCACTTTCCTGCAGTAGGACTTTACCTTCTTAGCATAGCAAGACTACATGTTTCACTCCACCATTCTGGCCTAAAGTTCTTCACTACCTCAGAACTTACAAATGTTCTTTAAGGAAAAGTGGCTATCCATTTGAGGCGCCTCCAGAATTCCAATTTGTCATGCCATCCCTGCACAAGTGACAAAATCTCTGCTTTCCCTCAGTGGACTCACACTGTCTGGACCAACCTAAAATCCTCAGCTTTTGCCCAAAATTAACAGATACTCTCAGGGAAGAAAATGACCAACAGTCATCAACTCATATTCTAAGGATTCCACTCTCTTTGAAATTTTAGTTCATCTAGTCCTTGTTGCTTCCACAGCTCCACATGTCTCTAAAAACATGATTTGTTTGCATTTTATTATTTTGTTTTTAACCAGCTCTTCAGCAGGAGTGTTGACCTAATGCAATCTGTTACATCCTTCCTAAAAGTGGAACCTCTACCATAACCTTGATACCAAAGCTCAACAAGAACATTTTGAGAAAAGAAAAAAAAAAGACAATATTGTTCATGAACATAGATGCAAACATCTTAAATATTGGCAAACCAAATCAAAACAGGTTAATACTTTTTGACCAAGTCAGGATTATCCCAGGAAACTTAGTTGATTTAACTTTCAAAAATCAATATAATTTATCACATTAAAGAAGGTCTCTCAATTCTGACAGAAATGGATGTCTTCATTTCTTGGAACAAAAAGGCTGTATGTGTTTATTTGTTTATACAAGTTTCTAGTGAATGTTATTTCTATAACTACAGGTATTCCTCAGAGATATTGCAGGGTCAGTTCCAGACCACCCCAATAAAGCGAGTACTGCAATAAAGCAAGTCACATGAATTTTTTGATTTCCCAGTGCATATAAAAGTTATGTTTACACTATACTGTAGTATATTAAGTGTACAATAGCATTATGTCTAAAAAAAAGTACATACCTTAATTTAAAAATATTTAATGTTAACCATCATCTGAGCCTTCTGGAAGTCATAATTTTTTTGCAATGGTAACATCAAAGATCTCTGATCACAGATCATCATAACAAATATAATTATAATGAAAATGTCTGAAATATTGTAAGAATTACCAAAATATGACATAGAAACATGAAGTGAGCAAATGCTGTCGGAATAATGGCGCTGACAGAATTGCTTGACACAGGGTTGCCACAAACCTTCAATTTGTAAAAAATGCACTATCTGTGAAGGGCAATAAAGCAAAGCACAATAAAACAAGGTATGTCTACATACAATTCTTCTCTCCAATTAGTATTGTGCTTTTGAATAATTTGTCTTTAATCATTAGCTTCAAAAACTCTATTCCAAAGTCTGCTATTTTGTAGAGTTAGATCAACCTATCCTCTTAAGATACATAATCAATAAAAGATTGATTCCCCTGTTTAGCAAATTGCCTTCAGTTTTCAGAAAATAACCAAACTTGCCAACCTGGATTAGGAACTTCAGTAGTTGCCCACTTTCCTAAAAACCTAATTTAGGCATCATTTAAGTAAGAGTGAAAAATAATTGTGTTAAAATTTGATAATTCTAATTCTCAGACCTCCAATTTCAAACACAGGAAATGTCAGACCAAAATTTTCACCAAGTACCTCTAAATTTTATATAAACTCAATGGGAATATAGGGTTCCTTTTTAAGAATAAGACTTACAAACAACTAAAATGTATCTAACTATATATTGTGTATTGTTCACTCACTAAATTATTAAATTTGTACCATTTCTCCTTTTTGACTTACCTCTTCACTTGGAGACTGAACACAAATGTCTTTTATTTTAGGTGTTGAATAAAGCACTGATTTTGTGGAATTTGTGCTAAAATCATTGGCAAGACCTAAAAAAAGTTAAAACAAAACATGTATAAAATTTTTTGGTTACAATTAAAAGAAGCCCCACATGATATGTGAAGAAGTCTTTTGACTCTTTTAAGCGCAATTAGTTTAACTGTAGTACAGACATCAATTCAATATTCAAATGTTCCTAGAAGGCATCAGGACTGAAAAAGACAAACAAGATTCCTGAAGAAATATGTGCCAGTTTTTCTTTCAGAACTTGTAAAGAAAAGATACTTTTCCACTATCTGTGTTTTTCTTTGGTTGGCCTATTCTTTTATTCCAATACCTTCTGACGCCAACCAGCACTAGGAAAAGTTTTTGCCATTATACATCTTTTCTTTAGAAAGGGGTGCAAATCACCAAACATTATCTCAAGCTCTCCAGTGATCCCAAGAATTCTGCACATTTATTTCCATTAATGAAATACTTTCTCTTGTGTATGATAATTATTTATGGAATTCCAGACTATAGGAATCTAGTGTGAACTAAAGGGAATAACAAATTATTCTCATTTTTGCCAGTATTATCTTCAGTATACCAGAAGGTACATGAAGGACTGCACTTGTACTCAAAATTCCTGGGAAAATATTTTATATATTGAAATGCTAGAACAAATTTGCTGAATTTGGTATTAATGGACAAATTTACATTTTCATCCATCCCAACCCTCAAAGTCCATCTATAAATGAAACCTTACTTTTTTCTTCAAAACAGTCTAGTAAGATTTCCAGTATATTCTGGCCTTGCTCCGTATTAATGTCAGGTGCCCTAATAAGAAGGAAAGAAGGGAAAATGTTAACATATCATCTCCAAAAGATATTTGCTACTTATTAACATCTACCTTGAAAATTCCATCTCTTTATTATAAAATCTTAAGTTTTACTTAATGAAAAATATCACCTTTACTATCTGAGAACAAAACAAGTATTTGACAGTCCAAGAGTTCCCAGAAAAGTATGTGAAGTAGTATGTCATTGTCTACATTAACAATTATATACCCTGCCTGAATAGCCATGTCTAAAGCTGTTTTAGACTACTGCTCTATCTAAACAAGAACATAAACTTTTTTGAAGATATTCAATCAATCCTGAAATGCTTCTTTAATAAAGACTCTATGGTCACAAGTCCTATCAGCTCCAAGTAACACAGTCTTCCCTACAAGATCTCAAATGCACTTCTGATTCAATACCTTTAATCTTAAGGAGCTAATGAATCAGTAAAAATTTTTTAATTAATATTTGTATTGAGATAATTGTAGATTCACATACAGTTGTAAGAAATAATATAGAAGAGACCCCTTGTTCACTTTATCCAGTTTCCTGCAATGGTAACATTTCACAAAGCCATATAGTATACTATCACAACCAGGATACTGATGTTGACAGAATCCACTAATCTTATTCAGATTCCTCCAGTTCTACATGTACTCATTTGCGTGTTTATGTTTGTGTATACAGTTAGTTCTATACACTTTATTACATTTGAAGGTTCAGATATGACCACCATAGTCAAAATACTGAACAGTTCCATCACCACGAAGATCCTTCTATTGCCCTTTTAGAACCACACCCACCTTTTCTTTTAGCCCCATGGAATAAACTGCATCTTTCTATTATTTCCATTCAATCCACTCTAGAGTGCTTTCCCCATAGCTGTCATTTAGTCAGAATTGAAACTGCCTCTTCCTGGTCCATCATTTATCAGGCGAATTTCTTTTCTCACTTCCATTAAGTCATTGAACTGTCTGCATTAATATTTCTCTGTTAATATAAAATAACTAAGATGACTATACTTAACCAGTGGGTATATAAATCATTATTTTAGTCAGAGGTAATAGTTCTTCCTTTCTTCATTTAAAAATTCCACTTTCCAAAGACGCAAATAAAAATCATCTTAAAAGTTTAAGTACAGGGGCTTCCCTGGTGGCGCAGTGGTTGAGAATCCGCCTGCTAATGCAGGGGACACGGGTTCGAGCCCTGGTCTGGGAAGATCCCACATGCCATGGAGCAACTGGGCCCATGAGCCACAACTACTGAGCCTGCGCGTCTGGAGCTTGGGCTCCGCAACAAGAGAGGCCGCGATAGTGAGAGGCCCGCGCACCGCGATGAAGAGTGGCCCCCGCTTGCCGCAACTAGAGAAAGCCCTCGCACAGAAACGAAGACCCAACACAGCCAAAAATAAATAAATAAATAAATTTAAAAAAAAAAAAAAGTTTAAGTACATAAATCACCTGGAAGGTCGGCAAAATCTTCTTCTATAGTCATTTTTGAGATGATCCTGAAAGAAAAGTAAATCATCAATTTGGTGAAAGTTTAAGTTCTTTATTTATTCATTCAGCAAGTATTTGCTGACTGCCTATTATAATATTACAAAGAGGAATATCTTCTGGATCAAGTGAAAAAGAACTTGTCTCATATCCATTATTTCCAAGTGTTTGTTTATACTATTCCTTACTCTGGATTTATTCCATCTTCTTCCTCCTCTTCCTCCTCTTCTTCCTCCTCCTCCACCTCCCCCCATACCTCTTCCGTCATCAAAATCACACTATCTGGGCTTCCAATAATTCAAGTTGGTTGACCAACAATATCTATTTATCTCCTTTTCCTGCAAGGAGATCCCTCTGAAGTAATAGTAAAGGACTAAACTGGCATAAAACGACAATGAAAAAAGAGAATGGAAAAAAGGGCCATCTGTGGACAAACAAATATAACAGATTTCTGGAAGATGGAAAACAAATGAAACATGATAATTGATGAAACAGAAGAAAAGCAGCAGCCTAAAGTAAGCTCAGAGGATATTGTCCTGGATGAGGAGTGAATGGCCAGCATAAGATAAATACCTAGGAAGTTAAGAATGAAATATCAGAAAAACTGAGGATAAAAAGATGTTAGAATGTTTCCAGAAAGAGAAAAGAGGTAACCCCAACAAAGAAGCAGCCCCAATAAATGGAAGCAACAGGAAAAATAAAACACACAAACATGCTGAAATTGGAGGTGGAGAGCATATTTGAGATACTTTGGGTCCTATCTTTTAATTGTAAAACCTATAAAGTTAAATTTTCTAGTTGAAAATTTGGTGGTAATAGGAAGAACAGTATGCTTTTTAAAATAAATAAATTACTATCAATACAAAATGTTTAGTAAGCTGCACTCTGCCTTGGCCCAATGGGATATAAATGACCCCACCCCATGTGAACACTCTCTTTACCCCACTCATGCTCTGACATCCTGAGCTGAGCCTCGCTCTTGACTCTACTAAGGCTCCTACACACAACTCTGGACCACTGTAGTTTCCCACCCACGTGGACTGCTGCTACCTTGCTTCACTTTTGGATTGAATTATTCAGAAAGATGAAGACCTCTATTAGATTTTAAGAAACTTGAGAGCAGAAACTTTGTCTTAAGCTAGCTTATATTCTTCCCAGAGCCTTGCCTAGTGCATTGTATACCACACAAACACCATTTTTTGTTATCTTTTTGACGTGCCAAATAAATAAGACCAAAAATTTATGAGATAAAAGTGTCTTTCTTTAAAGAAGGTGAGAGTGTTTCACATAGCCTGTTATCTTCAGGAGGTACCTAAGGAGCAAAAGATTAAATCTATTTTATAGATAGCAAACTAAGGAACAAAGACACCTAACAAGTCTGCATTTTATCACAAGTCATTTGATGGAAAATTAACTCAAGCACTTAGGTCTCTCATCAGTACTCAGCATTCTGAAACACTTAGGTAAACCCCTGAGAATGTTAGTTAACTCCCTTCTAAGACCTCATTTAAGGTCACTCTTCTCCTAATTTAATACAATAAAATGATAGTCATCATATTTGCACACTAAATGTTTTTGAACATTAAATAACACCTGTAAAGTACTCTGTTCCTCTTTTAAATAGAAAAATTTTAAGGCTAAGACAGTTCTTTCCTTCAGCAAACATGAAATTGAGCACCTACTACAAGGCCAAATGCTATTTAGGCACACTAGAAAACAAGTGGTGAATAAGACAAAAGAGGTCTCTTAATTCTAAAAAGTTAGAACACAAAATTTTTTGATTTTCAAAATAAATACACATTCAAAAACTTGCCATTTCAACTCATTTTTCACTCAATTTCAATTTTAGTTTCTTCCATTCACTGTGAGATTCTTCTTCTCAAAGAAAATAATATACAATACAGCAGGGTTTCTCAACCCTAGCACTAATGACATTTTGGGCTGAGTGACTCTCTTTGTTGTGAGGGCCTGTCCTGTGCATTGGGAGGATGCTTGCAGCATCCCTGGCCTCCACCTAGATGCCCTTAGCACCCCCTCACCCATGCTTTCTCAGGACAACCAGAACTTTTTCCAGACAACACCAAACGTCTCCTACAGGGCAAAATCACACCCAGTTAGAAACCACTTAAGTACAGGAATGACTGAGGATAATCTTTCAACTCCCTTCTCCCCTTGTCTTTTAAATGAGTTATGACGCAAAGTCAGATGTTAGAACTAAAAGGCTCAAAACAATTCTAAGGTTATGATAGGTATTTTAAAAGTGAACTGTGGGAATTTGCTCCTAGCCATGTCTTCTCACCAGACTTTAAAGATCAAGTGATTCCTGGCCAAGGAACAAAAGCAGAATCAACCCATTCCCCGGTGGATCTGAATGAAAACTGGTAATAAAATCAGGTACAACTCCAAGAGAAGACACCGGAGAAGAACCAAGCTGGGTCTATAAGGAGCCCTGCACATGAGGTGGCACACATATTTATGCTGTGTCAAGGACACTTGCACCTTACCATATCACTCTGAAGAATCACTACTATCTGAACAGCTGGATGTGTTTTATCGGGAAAATGATTTTTCTCTTTGTGTCAGTGTGTCTGCACTAGTGCTCTGGTGAGACCTTTTGTTGTAAAATAAAATAAAATAAAAGTGAACTGTGGTCAAAAGAATGAGAACACAGCAGAGTGGACCAGCAGCTGCTCTTCCAGCTTCAGTTTTGTCTATCTCTCTCCTGCTCAGTCTGAAAAGCCAAGTGCAATAGCCCGGGAGAAGGAAAGAGAACTTTGAAATAAGGAGACACAAGGGCAATGATTACAGAAGGTTGACTGGAGGCATGAAAAGCAGGAAAAGCAGTCAATGTGAGAACTAAGACAAGCTTCAACCAGTCTAAGCTTCCCATATTCTGAAGGGCATCATCTTAAAGATAGGAGAAATTCATAACAGAAAGGTAGAGATCACAGTGAGAAAATAAGTTGTTTATTAATAATATCATTAATATTATTATTATTAATCATATATTTTAAACACATACCAACACTGATACAAATAAAACACAGATCATGGTTTTAAAAAAGAGAGAGAAAGATAAAGAATGAGAAGACAAGCCACAGACCAGGAGAAAATAGTTGCAAAAGGCACATCTGATAAGGACTGTTATCCAAAATACAAAAGAACACTTAAAACTCAACAAAAAGAAAACCCAATTAAAAAATAAATGGTTCAAAGACCTTAACAGACACCTCACTTAAGAAAATATACAGATGACAAATAAGCATAAGAAAAGATGCTCCACATTGTATGTCAAGCAGTAATGCAAATTAAAACCAGATACCACTACCCATCTGGCTGTGTGACCAAACTCTGGAACAATGACAACTCCAAATGTGGAACAACGGGAACTCTCATGTTAGAAGGCAAAACAGTACAGCCACTTTGGAGGACAGCTTGGTGGTTTCTTACAAAAGTAAACATACTCTTACCATATGACCCAGCAATCATGCATTTTTCTTTAGTCAACAGTATGAAAGGGTGGTATAGGAGTCCTTTTTACTATGAGCACCTGCATTGTTTACATTATATATAACTGTCAACTGAAAAAAAATGGACAACTTAAAATTTGCAAGTTAAGTTTTATTCGGGGACCTTACTTAGGACTACAGCCCAGGAGACAGGGTCTCAGCGAGCTCTGAGGAACTGCTCCAAAGAGGTAAGGGGGGGACCAGGATATATAGGAGTTTGGGCTGGGAAAAAAAAGGTAGTCAAACATCAAAATCAGACACCTCAAGTTAATGATTTTTAGTGCTGCTCTATAAATGGGAAGATGCAAGAGTCTCGGCTCATTGAAGTTATTCCTTATATAAGTCTCTTAACTATCTAGGGCCAGTGTCCTGTTTTTCTCCATTCTGAATTCCCCTTAGGCACACCCTGCAGGCAGCTGCAGTTGCTGGTGGCTTGAAGGTGGGTAACATTCGTTGTTTACTGAAATGGCAGGTAACAGTTTTTCTCCACAATACATCTTTTTATGCACACAAGCATACATATATAACTTTATTATAACTGGGAAGATCTTATTCATCCATGCTGAAGATCTTAAAAGGGGAGATAAAGTAGAAAACACAAGTTTAGGATAGGGGCTGCTATGGGTTGTATAAGGTATAGTAACCATAAGCGAAGTCTTAAATCTACAACAGTGAATACCAAGGAAGTCCAGAAATAGGCCAACAAAAAAATGAGTTCCCGCCCACTTCAGCCATTCACAGCTTGCACTTTTTTTTAACTAGTAGCTGCCTCTCAGAAAACTGTCAATAACAGACGTCTCTCTACACTAGCAACTCTGAAGCAAAGGCACACTTTCAAGGCGTTTCAATACCTCTAAGGACAGAAAATTATTTGGAGGACTAGGAACTGGAGTTAGGCTAAAAAGTAGAAATCACAAGATTCTCTGAAGAGAAAGACGAGTTAGGCTAAAAAGTAGAAATCACAAGATTCTCTGAAGAGAAAGACGCCGTCACGCCCGGGATTACAAAAAGACTTGAGGAAACACGACAAGTAAATTAACTCTAGCTATCGGCACCCGATCACTCCCGAGCTCAAAAAACTCGCGCGGCTTCCCCACTGAAACCCCCCAGAAGCCACAACACCGGCCCAACGCTTCACTCTCCCCGCCTCGCGGGGTCCGCGGCCTGCACTTACCAGCCCCCACGCGGCCATGTTCCGGCCCGGCTCAGCCCGCGCAGGGGTTGGGGGCGGAAGTCCACACGGACCGCAGCTCCAGGCAGCCCAGCGAGGACGGAGTCACCCGAAGAGCAGCCAGGCGGAAACCCAGTAGCACCTTAAGCGAAAGACGGCGGGAGATGGCGGGAACTAAGGAGCCGCGACCCAGCGAGCGCACCCAGGAGCGCGCCCACTGCCGCGCATCCACCTACGCAATTTAAAAAGGGCTGCACATGCGCAAAATGGGCCCTTCGACTCCACAGGAAGAAAGCCGTTAGGGGCCCGCCCCCTCACTGGTACTCTCCCACAGTCCGGCCTTCCTCCTCCCAAGAGCCCCGCCCCATCACGTGGTAGCCCTGCCACCATCTCACGCGTCCGCTAGTCCCTTACTCCCACAGCTTCATAGTCTCTCTCTCCCTCCCTCCCTCCCTCTCCTTCCCTCCCTCCCTCCCTCTCCCTCTCTCTCTCTCTCTCCCTCCCTCCCTCCCACAGCTTCATTCTTTCCCTCTCTCTCTCTCTCTCCTTCCCACGCAGAGAAGGTGTAAAACTTCCTGACGGTTCTCTTATAAAGTAAAAAGTAACACTTGGAAGGATAAGAGGCAGAAATTGCAGAAGACGTTTGAAGAGTAATGTTTTACTGTGTAGGCTCGTCACCCACACCCCAGCCCGTTTATGCACCATCTCTGAAAGCAATAATGGTATAGTAAAAATGGTGATGGACGATGTATTCTTTTTTCCCAATATGTGGGTAATGTGGGTAATATTTTTGTGAGGCATTGCCAACAAAATGATCTGTGTAAGTATATATCATTTAAGTATGACATCCTGAAAGGAGCCGTAAATCAGGAGTCTGGAAACCTGCTCAGTGGACCAGCTAGGTCATGTAGGACAAGCTCTGGCACCGTTCTGGCAGTTTCCTGAATTACATAATAGGAAAGTTAAGTTAGATGCTCTGAAGACTAGACCTGACCATTTTATGATTCTAAGAAACTATGACCTATTTTTATGATTTAATAAAAATTCGCAAGGGAGTTTTCATCAGAAAATGGATTACTTTCTCCTCAGGCAAAGGAGACAAAAGCAAAAATAAATAAATGGGACCACATCAAGCTAAAAACTTTTGCACAGCGAAGGAAATTATAAACTAAATGAAAAGGCCACCTACTGATTGGGAGAAGATATTTACAAGTGATATATGCAATAAGAAGTAAATATCCAAAATGTACAAAGAACTCATACAACTCAACATCAAAGAAACAACCCAATTAAAAAATGAGCAGAGGAACTGAATACACATTTTTCCAAAGAAGCCATACAGATGGCTAATAGGCACATTAAAAGATGCTCAACATCACTAATCATCAGGGAAGTGCAAATCAAAACCATAAGGAGATATCACTTCAGGATATCACTTGCAGACAAACTGCAAGCACATGTCAGAATGGCTATTATCAAAAAGACAACAAAAATCATGTGTTGGCAAAGATGTGGAGAAAAGGGAACTCTGGCGCACAGTTGGTGGGACTGTAAATTGGTACAGCCACTATGGAAAACAGAATGGATATTCCTCAAAAAATTAAAAATAGAACTATCATATGATCCAGCAATTCCACTCCTGGGTATTTAATCCAAGGAAAAGAAAAACACTAATTCAAAAAGATTTATGCATCTCAATATTCATAGCAGCATTGTTTACAATAGCCAAGATATGGAAGCTGCCTAAGTGCCCATCGACAGATGAATGAATGAAGAAGATGGCATATATATATATTTATTTATTTATATATATTTATATACATATATAAATAATGGAATACTACTGGACCATAAAAAAGAATGAAATTTTACCTTTTCCAACAACAGGGATGGACCTAGAGGGTATTATGCTATATGAAATAAGTCAGACAAGAGAAGAATGCTGTATGATTTCACTTATATGTGGAATCTAAGAAACAAAACAAATGAGCAAACTTAAGACATAAAAAGTTATAGATACAGAGAACAAAGAGGTGGTTGCCAGAGGGGAGGGGTGTGGGAGGAGGAGAGAAATAGGTGACGAAGATTAAGAGGTACAAACTTCCAGTTGCAAAGTAAATGTCACAGGTATGAAATGTACAGTGTAGGGAATATAGTCAATAACTAGGTAAAAAAAATGCATCACTTGTTGAATAAATTCATTAACCAAGAGTTGAGCAAATAAATTTTTTAAAACTTGTAATGCTTTAACAAATGTTATCACCTGCTAAGACCTGTTTTTCTTTTTCCTTTTTTTTTTTTTTTTTTGGAAAGAGGAATCGAGAATTAACTCTGAAATCAGACAAGCCCGAGTTCCACTCTCCTCCACTAATTCTGCCATAATGGGCAAGTTAATTAAACTATAAGTTTCTCAACTCTCTTGTCTGTAAAATGGGAACAATGTTAAAGTTGTTGAGATATGGATTAATTCCTTTTAAGATCTAGTTGAAATGCCTAGAACATAGTGAGAATTCAATAAATAATGCTATTGGTGTTATCAATATTATGGATATTTTTAGACTTGGTCTAGGAGAAGTTTTGCCAACCAGACTACATTATTTAATTTGGTCTCACATTTGGAATAGTTAATAATATACACTATCATTTATTGAGTGCATACTGTATGGCAAGTTCTGTCATAAATGCTCTCCATGAAGTAACCTATTTCATTCTGAGAACATTCCTATGAGAAAAGACGACTAAGATCCACATTTTACAGACAACAGAACTGGGACAGTCTTCAAGTAACTTGCCCAAGATCACACTACCGTTAAACAGCAGAGCTGGGGATGAACCCCAGCATTCTGACTCCAGAACTGAGCACTTAATCACTATACTCTCAGTGAGAAATTTTAGCAAGCATGATCATAGATGTAAAGTTCCACGTGTAAAATTGTATCCCCCAGCTTCCACTGGAAACAGTAACTCTCAGAGGTATTTTGAGAAACTTGAAATGAAATGACATACCGGTATAAAATGCAGGGGGGTGTAGGTAATGAACTGGTCTGTTCTAGAGAGAAATTGGAGCTGCACCCTTATGAAAACAAAAAGTTATGCAGACTCCACAGTTCCCAAACTTTTCAGTTCCCTCTGCATCTGTCCTAGTATTTAATAGCCCCTCCATAATTTTAGCATCATAAAATAGGGTTGCTAGCTGATGGAGTAATGTTTATAAAATCCAGATTTGTCATTACAGGCCCCTACCCTCCAAAAAAAAACATTAAGATCAATCCCTATGAATTGCTATGACAGCTGACTAAAATCTTGAAGTTTTCCATCACAACTACTTACCTATGTAAGGGGTGTGTGTGTGTGTGTGTTTATGTATCCATGGAACTATGTGTATTAGATGTGTATATGGAGAAAAAGGTATACAGAAATTTAGCTTGAAGGAGAAGTAGAAACTTTTAGTTACTTATGATTTTATGTTGCAGATAATTTCAAATTTGTAATTGTTAAAATTATCTTAAAGAATAGACCTTAAAAATGACACTCCAAAAATCAATTAGTTCTAGAAATTATAACATAGTTGCAATTACAACTTAAAATTTTCTTTATTCATAATGGACCCAAACTGGCAACGTGCCCATCAACTGGTGAATGAATAAATAAATTGCGATGCATCCATACTGTGGAATACTCCTCAGCAGTAAAAACAAACTACTGAGGCGTGCAACAACACAGATGAATCTCAGAACATACTGAGGGCTTCCTTGGTGGTCCAGTGGTTAAGACTGTGAGCTCCCAATGATAAAGAAGATGTGGTACATATATACAATGGAATATTACTCAGCCATAAAAAGGAATGAAATTGGGTCATTTGTAGAGACGTGGATGGATCCTGAGACTGTCATACAGAGTGAAGTAAGTCAGAAAGAGAAAAACAAATATCATATATTAACGCATATATGTGGAACCTAGAAAAATGGTACAGATGAACCGGTTTGCAGGGCAGAAATAGAGACACAGATGTGGAGAACAAATGTATGGACACTAAGCGGGGAAAGTGGCGGGGGGGGGGGGGGTGGGGGGGGGATGAATTAGGAGATTGGGATTGACATATATACAGTAATATGTATAAAATAGATAACTAATAAGAACCTGCTGTATAAAAAAATAAAATTTAAAAAATTTAAAAAAAAAAAAAAGACTGCGCTCCCAATGCAGGGGGCCCGGGTTTGATCCCTGGTCAGGAAACTAGATCCTGCATGCCACAACCAAGAGCACGCATGCCACAACTGAGACCCGGCGCAGCCAAATAAATAAATAAATAAATATTTAAAAAACAAAAAAATCATGCTAAGTGAAAGAAGCCAGACATCAAAGGCCATCTGCTGTATGAGTCCATGTACATGACTATATAAAACTGTATGAACAGAAATGAGATCACTGGTTACCAGACGATGATGTCATAGCGGAAGAAGACGCTGACTGCAAAGAGCCAGGAGGGAACTTTTTGCAGTGGTGGAAATAACTTATGTCTTGATTATGGTGGTGGTTACATGACTATATGTATTTGTCAGAACTCTTAGGACTGTGCTCCTCAAAAAATGGTAACTTTTGCTGTAAATTATACCTCAATTAACTTGACTTGAAAAATTAAAACATGAGAGAGAGAGACAGAGAGAGAGAGAAAAACGTAGCAACCAAATGCAATGTGTGAGTTTTGATCAGAGTCTGGTTCAGATCAAAGAAGCTATACAGAGCTTTAAGCAACAGTGGGAAACTAAAATATTGATTATCGCATGACAGGGAATTGTAAATTTTCTTAGATATTACAATGCTATTGTTGATGTAAGAGAATGTCCTTACTCTTCATGTTCTTACTCCATCTGTTAAGTACAATCACTTTAGTAGCCCTTTCTGACAAAATTATTCTCGGAGTCAAAGTTCTACTGGACTGTAATTGCCAAGTTAATAAAATATGCTTGCAATATGCAGATAGGTGGCAGCAACGTTCACAAAAAAACAAAAACAAACAAACCAAAAAAAAAACAATGTTATGCACAGGGTCTTAAAGGTCTGCAATGAGTTGGTAATTTTAAAGTGCTGAATAAACTGACCAGCTTTAAGTTTCCTAAGTTACCTTGGCACCAACCATTTGATTCTTAGTTGCAATTATACTTTATTTTATATACATTGTTTCTCTTAACAGGAACACGGGGGGACAACAAATCTCTATTCTTTAGGTTTCCATTCTGTAGCCTCTAGTTTACTTCTAGTCAATGTAATTCTTATCTCATAAAAAGGAGCTTTTGTAATTTAACACATACTTACATTTTCAAAAGTTTAATATAGTTCTGCATTATAATTTTAACCTTGCAAAGACTTAAATTACTTTGATAGTACTAGGCAAAAATTTAAATAATGTACCTTCATACTTATTGACATAGAAATGTGCTCTGGATACACTATTTGAAAAATGCAGTTTATCAAGTATCATTACGGTATTTACTTGATTACATACATATATACAAATAGAGAAAAAGTGCCCAAAAAGTGATTGGTACCCATCCAAACAGTGCTAATGGTGTGGATGGTGAAATAACATGTGATTTTCATTGTTTCTCTATTTTGTCTGAGACATATATAAGTTTGCCACTTATAATTAGAAAAAAATAAGAAATTATTTTAAGCTAAGTATGCATAGGAAATGATATATAAGATATTTGTAAATTCAAGTGCCTATAGAAATTTGTAAACAATAAAATGCCAAAACTGTAGCTTGCTGGCAATACCTAACAGAAAGAGATTTACAAGATGAAAGAAATAGGAAGACAAACTGCAAGCAAAGATGTGAGGCAGAAATGATGTGCTGTTGACACAGAGAAAATTTGTGCGATATTGAAAAAGTGCTTATGTTTGCAAAATGGAACTAGATTATGGAGCACCTCCAATGTTAGGATAACTTTTCACCTCTTCCTATAGACACTGGAAAACTGTATTGATCTGGGTAAGTTACATAAATTCATGATAGCTAATTTAGGCATTTATCTGCTTACAGAATTGTTGGGAGGGATGGAGAAATAATGTATTTGGGGCTTTCAGGAATGATTCCCAAAGATACACTGCAGAACTGACCCACCAAGAGCCAGCTGCATGAAGCAAACTGAAAACTGGGAAGTTGGTCCTAATGCTAGAGTCTGCAGAACCATATTGACATGGCATAATCAGAAAGCCACCATGATTACAAAATTGCCATGTCAAGGAAGCCACCACAGATAAGAAGACTCCTGAGCAAGAAGCCTCCTTACTGCTTCTGGCTTCAGAACCACACTGTACTTCACACCGATCATTATCACAAAACCAATGTTCCATGCCTTGACTATCAACACCCATGAAACTAGTGATCAGACACTGGGACTTCTTATAACATTGCCACAGAAAAATCAGATGCCTACAGACCGTGATCGTCTATAGAAAAACCAAAGGCTGGGAAAGAATGAATTCTGTCTCTCCTCTGCCTTGCCAACATTGAATGCATGCCCCCTCTAGCTGCAAAGAAGTCTGGAAAATGTAGTTTTTAGCTTTTCAGTCTTTGTGGTAAAGAATGGCACACTAGAAGGGGTTGGAATGGAGGTAAGGCACCAACCTACAGTTAATAAGATTAGCGAGTTAAACCACTCTGACGGCTACTAATGTCACTTCACTAACAGTGATTCTTTACCTTTTTTTTTTCTGTCCCAAAAGACCTAGCAGAAACATTTTCTGAGTAATAATGACTCACTATGGCACAAAGTTTTCACATAATCATTAAAATTAAAGCTGTGTTTTCACTTATGGATTGTAAACATAAATGTATACAGTTCACATATCTTCAAAATTTACTGCAATGAATTGTGATGCAAATGACAATAAATTATCAATAAACATTAAGTAAAACAAAGGTCAGAAATTTAGAAGTACTGGAAAGGGATTGGAGGCTCCTATTCACATTTACTTATTTAATCAAATGGAAAGTAAAGTATTTTAGAGATCCTTAAATATTATAAAAAATGTGCATTCATTCACTTTAATTGTATTATAACATAGATGGCTCAAAAGAGCACTGAGATTTTGATTTTATATGAGTTAATCCATTATACTTCACTCAAAGTTTTCAGTTATATTTTTCATATATCCTGATGTATAGCAAATTCCTGTGACACAGATGCTGATGATGGCTATAATAGTTGGATTTTGGTGTATTTTCAAGAATTTGATAATAACATGATTGTTATACATGGCAACAAAAGAATCATATGTCAACCAATGTTCACACATATCAGAAAAAAGAAACTCCTGTCACAGTGGAGGCTAAGAACTCTCCAAATTAGAATCATAAAACTTTTCAGCTGGAAGTTATTCATTTAATAAATGGTTACTGCAATCTACTTCTTATCAACCTTGACTTCAACACAATCCCTGTATTTGAAAACCTCCGTTTCCTATTGATGCAGAGGCTATACCAATAACTAAAATACAATGGGGCAAACATTGTAATAAAAAATGCATAAAATGCTATGGGAATGCAGGGTAAGAGTGATAAACATTCCTCTTGGGAATGGGGAAGGCTTCAGGAAATCTTCATAGACAAGGATATATTCAATCTGGGTCTTCAAGGATAAGTAGCGAGTTGTACTAACAAGAAGAAGGAAGGGCACTGAAGCAAGGTGTACAGTGATTGGAAAGGTATGAGGTGAGATGGGAAAGACCATGAGGTATTAAGACAACTGGGAGTAACCAAATTTACTAGAAGAGAGAGTATTTTTAAGGAGTCTCGATTTAAAAGGGCCCTATTACAAATGACCTTGTGATGCTTGAGCACGTTGTTAGTACTCAATAAATATTTAGTGCTGATGAAAAAATAAAAGAATGAATCTGAAAGCACTGAGAATTCATTAAAATGTTTGAAACCGGGGAATAACTTGACTACACTACATTTTAAATGAATCAGAGAGAAAAAGAGTGGAAAGTAAGAGGCTGCTTGGAAAGAAGCCTATTGCAGCTCTTCAGACAAGAAGTGAAGAAGCTGTTGTCCCAGAGAAGTTAACTGGTTTGTTCAAGGTCTAGAGCTGGTTACCAGCAAAATTGGCTTCTCTCCCTCTGCCCAAACACTTTTTCTGCTACATTTTCTTGCCTATAAATTCATTATTCACCACCTAAAACTTGAGATCTCTATAAGAGGATTTCTATTGTAATGGTGCAGTGGTACAATGATGTTGGAAGTTGTGGACAGGTCTAACTGGATAATAATATTTCAGCAGGATTTTTGCCATTTTGTAGGTTTGGGGCTGGGGGGAGACATAATTTGAACATTGGTATATTAAGGATTAATTTGACTTGCAAACTGACAAACCAAAGCAACTTACAGTGGCTGTTGAACTGGTTTTCCATTAATTTGGTTTATTTATTTGTATTTTTGTTTATTTTTTATTTTTTGGTCGTGCCACGTGGCTTACCGGATCCTAGTTCCCTGACCAGGAATCGAACCCATGCCCTCAGCAGTGAAAGCGTGCAGTCCTAACTATTGGACTGCCAGGGAATTCCCTAATTTGATTTATTTTTTTAAAAGGTAAGAAAGCCATAATTAACTAGATGATTATTTCTCAAAAATATTCCTATCTTTACATTTTTCTAGAGACATTCTTTTCTCCCATGAAACTCTGTGGCCATAAAGCCAGTGACTACTTTTTTCCTATTCCAACCACTGATGATTCCCAGCATCCTGAATCCTGCTCCCCTTCTTTTCATTTCTCAGTTCTCATCCCTCCGTTCACTGCCCCCGTTTTACGCCAGCTACCAGCTACCAAGAAGGTGGATTAGGCCATTTATCAAATCAGAAGGTTTTCCTTTGTCATTCAAATCACTTTCTTAGTACACTGAGACTAGGAATTAATTCAGGTTTTGTCTCAAAAAATTAACTTGGACTTATATTTTATCATTTAAAGTTTGGGGTAGCAGGGAACAGGTCTCAACTTAATATAAAGGCAAGGCAGCAATTCAGAATCTTCTCCCAATTTCAGTTTCAAACTGTTTTTATTTTGATAATGCACCTGAACACTCTTCTCTAGTTTACTAATCATCAGTCTGTATTGTTCTACCTGAGCAGAATTTACTTGAAATTCTATGCAATTGCAATGAGGTTCTCTATAGGACCGCTACATATCACAATGATTAATCCTCAGACATTTCCACTAAGTTCTCAGTCACCTGAGAAGACCTTGTGGCCAGAAGGAACAAATGTCCCTTGTTCTTTTTTTTTTTAAATAAATTTATTTATTTGTTTATTTATTTTTGGCTGCGTTGGGTCTTTGTTGCTGTGACGGGCTTTCTCTGGTTGCAGCAATCAGGGGCTACTCTTCGTTGTGGTGCTCGGGCTTCTCATTGCGGTGGTTTCTCTTGTTGCAGGGCACGGGCTCTAGGCACGTGGGCTTCAGTAGTTGTAGCGTGTGGGCTTCAGTAGTTGTGGCTCGTGGGCTCTAGAGCACAGGCTCAGTAGTTGTGGCACACGGGCTTAGTTGCTCTACGGCATGTGGAATCTTCCCAGACCAGGGATCGAACCCGTGTCCCCTGTGTTGGCAGGTGGATTCTTAACCACTGCGCCACCAGGGAAGTCCCTCCCTTGTTCTTTAGAGCTGAATAATTCAGTCTCTCATTTCACTAGCAAAAGTTTCGTTCAGACCATGTATCAACTTGTTTTTGTTTTTGTTTTTTCCAATTTAAGCCAAATTTAACAAAAAACCAACCACTCATGTTTCCCTGGGCCTCCTGCCCAGATTCCCGTAGGTCCTTGCCTAGGAAATGCACCAGTGTCCCTTAAGACTCCAAGTCTTAAGTAAAACTAGCTCAAATAAAATTTTTAGGCTCATCACTTAAAAGCAATGAGATCCAGATATCAGGAGAACTCACTGGAACACCTGAGGAGTACGGAGAAGCCAGTGGGGCTCGATGGGCTCATACTAGTGCAGCGTGCTGGTCAGGGAAGAATTCAGGTGTCCTCTAGTGGGTTATCTCTTATATCTTGCCAATTAAACCTGCATGTGGATGAAAAAACTTAATCAATAGTCTATCTAAGAAAGAAATGGAAAATTTTATTTGAGCCAACCTGAGGATAATAACCTGGGAGACAGTCTTTCAGAAAGTTCTGAGGACTGTTCTGCCTATTAGAGATCAAAGCGCAGTTATATAAGTTCTTGAGACAAAGATTTTTAGGTCAAATGACATTGACAGTTTGCACAAGCCAGATCTGCATGCACAAAGCTAGTAGTGGGTCATCATGTCCCCTTACAAGATTAAGAAGGAAGGTTATCTCCTAAGGAGGTCTTGTTAATGCAGATGCACAATACACACTAAAGGGGAAGGAAGAGGCCCAAATGGGCGGAGAAAATTTTTGTTTAAATTTTTCTTGTCTTGCTATAAAATATGAATTTTATTCATCATACCTCACTTTGTAGACAATTTGACTCCTCACATCTACAGCTGCAGATCCAATAGAACCAAACTGGTGGGAAAACCACATGGCCTTTCCATTAAGAAAGGAGGATCAGACTGGAGATTCGTGGCTTGCTTTGACTGATGAGAATATGCTAGTGTAACAGGGGAGAATGCCCAGGCCTGGGTCATAGACCTAGAGTAATTCTGAAATCTTAAGGGTGAAATAGCAAATGGTGGAACCTCTCAGGACCCCTGCAGAACAAATCAGAATTCCTTCCAATGTTCCCTTCCCCCATCATTCTTTGCACAGTGCGGCACCAAATCCAGTCTCTCAAGGACCATTTCCTGCATGCAACTATTGAATGCATTTTGGCCCCAGTGTATCTGTATAAATCTCACTAGATAGCTGTACCCCATCTGTGCATCATAGCTTCAGTGATCCAGTGCTTAGAAAGCATAAAAGAACAAAATGAAAGTTTGAAAATTTACAGCTTTCTCTGCCAGGCATATTTTGCCATATACACAGTGGTAAACTACCAACTCAAAATACTGACAAAAAAGTTTAAAAATCGCATGTTCCCGTAACTATAGTTTACATTTAGTGAACCATCAAAATGGGCATGGAATAAATTTCCCATTTTTCTTTTTTTAAATTTATTTATTTATTTATTTATTTATCTGGCTGCACCTGGTCTTAGTTGCAGCACGCGGGATCTTCATTGCTGCATGCAGGATCTTTCAGTTGCAGTATGTGGGGATCTAGTTCCCTGACCAGGGATCGAACCCAGGCCCCTTACATTGGGAGCTCTTAACCACTGGACCACCAGGGAAGTCCCAATAGCTCCATTTTTCTAAAAAATTTAAACGAAGCTCAATTCTGAAATACAGTTGTCCCTTGCTATCAGTAGAGGATCAGTTCCAGGGACCCCACAGATACCAAAATCCTTGAATGCTCAACTTTCTTAGATAAAATGACATAGCATTTGCATATAACATACAAAATCCTCCTGTATACTTTAAATCATCTCTAGATTATTTATTACACCTAATACAATGTAGATGCTATGAAAATCGTTTTCAGCAAGTGGAAAATTCAAGTTTTGCTTTTTGGAACTTTTTGAATTTTTTTTCTAATATTTTCTATGTATAGTTGGCTGAACCACAGATGTGGAATCTGTTGATACAGAGGGCCAACTGTACTTAAAACAGAAATAGTATTTATAAGATTATCCTATGAAGTAATTTTTAATGAAGTGGAGTTAATTCAAGTCATGTCTTCTGGGGATAAAAATGGACACCAACAAACAAACAAAAAAAAAGGTGGAAGAAAAGAAATGTGACCTTGATGTCTCCTCAAATGTCCATAATCTCCACAGCTGTTCCTTTCATCCTCTGGTGATATTAATCTTCTGTTTATTTTGCTACTGTAATTCTAAACACACATTGTTTCCTCAGAGCTTACCCTCTCCAAGTTGGTCTATGCCTGTTCTTTCTTACCACAGAAAAAGTAAAGAAAAAAAAGTGCGTGTGTGTGTCCTGTTGGTGGTTTAAAATCGAGTTGGGACTTCCTCTTTGAACAGTTAGTTGCCTTTTCCTCTCACACAAGGGAGATCTCATCTTGTCTGAGACTAGATTCAGTTGAAACAAACCACACACCAACGAGAGGGTATGATGGCTGAGAAGCCCCCAAAACCAGCCCCTCGCAGGATCTTCCAAGAAAGGTCAAAGATTACTGCTCTACCCTTGTACTTTGAAGGTTTTTTATTAGTCAAGCGGTCAGAATACCAGGTAAGTCCACAGATGATAATGTTAAACTAGAAACTTCTGTCTTAATATAAAATTTATTTTATGGTGATATGATGTGACAAGGGCCTTCTTGTCTCTGCTGGGACTGAACCCTCTTCCCTGAGGTCAGAAATATGATTCCAATTTGCATAATTTAAATACAACGTATGGCTTAAACACATATATGTGTATATATAAGCTTCTAATGTTGAGTCACTAATGTAAAAAAATTCCTAAATTTCTAAAGAATTTATTTAAACATCACAGAAGAGTTTAGCTTAGAAGATAAAATGTTTCCTATATATTTTCTCTGCAATTTACTACTATGATGACAAGTACTATTAAGATGAAATGATACTATGATTGAAATTAAACCTTCTGCTCCCATTTGCAGTTGATTGAAGCTTACAAATAATGATCAGAAAATGATAAAATTGATACTGTTTAACATTGTATATAGTTAGTTATATGTTCTAAGACACTGTTCAAGATAGTGATTTTAAAAGATACTACTTAGGGTGCTCTATGGGTACATGTACATTAAGCTACATAAATACATTCACTCTAAGAAAATTCACAAAGCATTCTTTATTTTTTAAACATAAAAATAAAAACTTATAATTAGTTAAAATCAGTGCTTTTGAAATACTAATTGTGGATACTTTGAAATGAATGAGAGAAATAAACTTGGAAGTGTCTGTTACTAAAGAAAAAAGAAATCATTAACTTAGGTCAAATTTTATGAAATGCTAATATGAATTGAAACTAGAAAAAAATAGTGTTTTGAGAAATGCCTTAAGGAATGTTTAATAACAATTACAAAAATATTTTTTCTGAGGATTTATTAATGCTTATAGAAAATGTGTGCATGTAAAAATATCTGTAATAGCACATTCATATTTCTTGCATATATAATCAGATCATTTACTATTGGAGAGTAAAGACATGGTAATTTGTATTCTGTTATGGGTGTTAAACATGTATTAGTAATATCTGTCAGTTACATTGGAACATTTTTTAGTTGATCCTATATGCTTTTAAAATGAATTCAATCTTATTACTATGGGTTAGCTACATTATTACACTTTGCCAGGAAAGGGGAGTGGGAAAAAGAAATTTCTAGATTGTAATTTAAATTTGTCTATTCACTGAATTTTTTCCAAAGTGTTTATAATAACTGTTTCTGATACTGGGTTCCTTTTAATGTTTAAAAAAGGCAATCCCTTGGTATGGTTAGCAGAAAAAGAAAAGGATTTTAGGGTGTCAGTAAAACATGCCTTTACCTGATGGTTTTGCCACTTATAGCCTGGAGTTAATACAAGTTACTCAATCTCCTTGAGGCTAAATTTCCTCAACTGTAAAATGGAGAGAATATGAGTCACCTCTCAAGGTATAAAGCCTGGGATACAGCGGTGCTTAATCAATTCATTCATTTAAGCAGTGTATATTTCGTGTTTCCTATGTACCACGTAACACACTCAGTTCTGGAGAATATGAATAAAATACAAAAACCCTACCTTCATGAGGTTTAGTTTAGTAAGGAGTGATGACTCACTTACCCGAATGCTAGTCTAATTTTTCTTGGAAAGCATGCCTTGAAATGGAAAGAAAAAACTACAGGTGTAAAAATTTCAGATGAAATCATAGCAAAGTATCTTTTACTTATATGTCAGGGAGAAGAGATCAAGAGGATGACAGTAATGTCTACTAACAAGGTGATTTCAAGGATTAAAGGGATAACATGTAAACCACCTGGCTCATACTAGAGATTAGATTCATTCTCCTTCCATTTTATTATTCATCACATTCTTATTAACATACTAAAATCAGTTTTGAATCCACAAGTAATCCGGCTCAAAGGAGAGCCACAGTGATAATTAGAGTGCTGGAAAACAGAAGCAATGAGAAAAAGCTAAGGAAAAATAGTCAGGTTTCTAGGCAAGTGGTAACAAAGTACCAGGGAACCTTTGAAAGGGAGGTGAGCCAAGAGTATCAAGAATGTCACCTTTCGATCTGAGGGACAGGAGGAAGTTGGGAGCCTCTACAGAATATTAAGTGAGGTCTCTGCTGAAGGAATTCAAGCTAGAAAAAATATAACTGAGGAGTAACATGTTCTATAAGGAGATTACATGCTGAGAGGTGTTTCTTAGCTATTTTTGTGACAGGGACACTTTTAAGAATTAAGGTGCTTTGCCCCCAGGAAAATGTTCCAATATACACCATTTTAAATGCAATTCCAAGAGGTCCATGGATCCCAGGTCAAGACCCATTAAAAGCACGTAATCTTTATGGAAAAAATGTGGGAAGATTTACTTAACCCACAGTACTAGAATTCTGGATGATTAGGAAGATTTACTAGATAATAAAAGCTATTCAGTGCTACAGTGAGATACCAATGGCATCGCAGTTCTTACAAATGGGGAAAATTCTCAGTTTTCTGGAACTATTTGAACTAAGAGAGCATTTGGGCAACATCTCACAGTCTTCAAACTGTGATGTGCTATAATTAAAAACACTGTATATAATATGTCTTCTAATTATCCTGAACACAGAATATGATCATCATAATAGCATCAAAATAACATTTCTCTGACTAGTCCTCTAACTGCCACTAATTCATCTAGAAAAATTTTAGGGTTCAGTTGTGCTCTCAAACAGTTCTCTATGCTAGTAATCTCCAAATTTTTAAAGTAACACACTCTTTTCAAGAAAACATTTTTGAACACAGATCTCTAAGAAGATTAATTTATTTAGAAATTATATGTATGTACTCCTGTACTACTAGTCCAAACAAATTACTCACTATATGCAGAAAGGGAATTAAGAAAGATGAAATATAATTAGACATTCTAAAAGTTTCTTCCCCAGAGGGATCATCTTGCATGCCTCCGAGGTTTAAGTGCCCCACTTTGGAGACCACTATATAACATCCTTCTTTAAGCAAAGGCACTTTATTCACTCACAAGAAAAAAAAATGGGAGCTTTTTATTGGGGACAGGGGCTGGAGAGGAACTTAACTGGATTTGCACTGTAACCCAGTTTTACTAGTTACATCAAAGAGAAAGAGCCCTGGGAGCCAGGAGATATTAAGTATCAGTCCTACTTTAGAACTTGGGCAAGTCCTTCAGAACTTTTCATCTGTTTCCTGTTTTGTAAAATGGGTAATTACTCTCTTGCATAACTGAACGGGTTGCTGTGATGATCAAACAGACTCTATTAAAATGGGTATATTTTCTTGAGGTGTTGCCATATGGAAGACATGCTAGGTTCTTAATGTCCTATCAGTCTGATCCTTACAGTAATTCTTCTGGGTAGAAATTATTTTATCTACTTCAAGTATTTTATCTACTTCAATGAGTGCATTGTTGCTCACAGAGTTTAAGCTCGAGGTGCCTCACCATTACGGGGCCTAACTTGGATTTTATTGCAAAGCACTTGACATCATGCTGCCTTTCAAACTAAAGTTCTAATTCCATTTGGTGATGGGTTTCTAAAGGTTGGGGATGTCTAATCACTAGATTCTTTATCACATTGAGCTCAACAGTAAGCTCAGTAGACTTTCAAAAACATTTGTTTAATTGAATGAAAATGAGATAGTGACCTTAAACTCTACATACAAGGTCATCTAACGATTATGAAGCTTAGCGAGAAATTCAAGAGGCCTATGTCGGTACCTTTTTTTACTTCAGCAATTGAATGCAAATGATTGCTTAAAAATAAGAAATTTTGTGTTCAGTGTATTTAATCCAAAAATCTGCCCTTCAAAATTAATTTTTAAAATAGGTATGTATCTCTGTAGATATAAATATATACCTAGATGTTGGTCATTGAGATTGATATTGATAGATGACTCCGATTATACCGGTTTTCAGGAGCGCTTATCAGAAACTAAATCAAGCCTGTGACCCGCAGGTCTCTGCGTACTAAATATAAGTTTGATCTGTCCTTGGGTTTGTGGCTCTGGTTCGTGTCCACAGGGTCTACTGACATTTGTAATCTTCCTTTTCCTCCAGGCTGCCTTTTCTTCAACTCAGTGCCTTTATACTTGCTTCTTCCCCCATTTAATAAACCCTCCTTAATCCTTTCTATGAATATATATGTTTGTTTACCAGTAATGCTCCCATTTTTCCCTCATTAACTCTAGGCAATTCATACTATTCGCTCATGGCTGAACACGTCTGTAATTTTTCACAGGAGCACAGATGCATGTCTGCATGTACATAAAGAGCAAATGCAATAAACCTTGACTGCTATTAGTGATTTTAGTTTTCTATCTTGTGGCAGGTTAATACTAATGAGGCTAATTAAGAAGATGAACAGGGTGGTAGACTTTGCAGGCTTTTCTCTTGTTTTCTTTTCCTCTAAGAATCATAGAATCTCGGGTTTGGACTTTATCTTAGACGCCATACTTCAATAAAACTACACAACCCGTGACTAAGTTCTCGAACCAATACGCCTACATTCCAATCTCCTCCCCACTCTCCCTCACTCCCATCCTAGTTCCAAAATACTGTATAATCTTGACTTCCTCCTTGCATTGAGAGACTTACCATTAGAGAAGGATGTGAAAGCCTTTAAAAGAGAGAGATGATTTTTTAAAAGCTCCAAGATAAAATTGAATTGTTTTGGGCTTCCCTGGTGGCGCAGTGGTTGACAATCTGCCTGCCAATGCAGGGCACACGGGTTCGAGCCCTGGTCTGGGAAGATCCCACATACCGTGGAGCAACTAGGCCCGTGAGCCACAGTTACTGAGCCTGCGCGTCTGGAGCCTGTGCTCCGCAACAAGAGAGGCCGCGACAGTGAGAGGCCCGCGCACTGCGATGAAGAGTGGCCCCCACTTGCCCCAACTAGAGAAAGCCCTCGCACAGAAACGAAGACCCAACACAGCCATAAATAAATAAATTTAAAAAAAAAAATTGAATTGTTTTATTATTTCATCTCAAGTCAATTCTCAGAAAGTTCAAGTACTTTTCAACAGAGTGACTATACACTTTCATGGTTTTTATAGAACACCTGCCTAATCATAGTATAGGTTAGCAACTTTTTCAAGCCAAATTTCTCAATGCAGTTTTCTATCTTTTTACTTAAGACAATATGAAAGGGTGATTTTATATAGGAATGACAATGGATTTCATTATTCTAGTTTACAAAATATCTTCTCCTACTTGTACATAATCCCATTGAAAGAGATCTATTTTAGAGATTTTTAGTGGGCATCACCTTCACACACACATACAAATTACCATGTGGAAAGAGTATTATTATATGGATAATAAAATATGCGAAGTACCTGTTAATAATGTGAGTGATGAGGTAATGCTTCCCCACCGCCACTGGCCAATATTGATGGAACCCTTGCTATGTCCCAGGTCCTATGTGCTTTACATACATCATTATTCCATTCAATCCTTCAACAACTCTGAGGATTTGCTACTTATATAGTAAGAGGCTGGTTTCCCTACTTCCATTCTTGGTGCCTTAACACTGAACTCTCACACAGGAGACACATAATAATTATTATTATTATTACAATTCAGTGGTTTTTAATATAGTCACAAAGCTGTGCAACCATCACCACTATCTAGTTCTAGAACATTGAAAATGTTTAAGTTTAATGTTTTAAGTTTTAAGTTTAATGTTTAAGTTTCTGAAAAGAAACGCCGTTAGCTGTTACTCCCAGTTTCCCTACCCTGTACATTTTTTATACCCATTTGTTGGGATTTTTCCTCCCCCAAGTTTGAAAGCAAGTGAAAATTAAGACACAGGAATCACACAAATGAAGATCAATTCATTACTTTCATTATTAATAAAATCTATTGATAGTAGTTTAGATTTAAGGCCAAAACTGTGCTGACACTTTACCCCAGATTTAGGTAGGCTTGACCTACCGTGAGTCACTGACGCAGTTTGAGAGTCACAGCCTGCCTCTTGGAGGCCCTTTGCCACATGGCAGGGAACAGAGCAGAACACCCACTCTGTCCTGGCAGGCTGCTGAGAGAGGACAAGAAGGCGTTGAGTTGAGCTTCCTGCCTCGCAGACTTACCTCTTAGATATTCAGTCCTACCCTCTGCAGAGGCGGTAGTTCTCTCTAGCAGCACCCTGCAGGATAGATTGGAGGGAGAAAGAAAGTAGTGGAGAGACCAGGCAAAGGGCTATTTCAATGCCATTAACATTTTGTATCCTATGTGAAAATAAGGAAAGAAAAGACTTCTGCTGGGGCTGAAATTAAGGTTTGTTCCCTTGCCTTATTGAACTGCTTGACTCAGAGATGTGTCAAGTATATACTGGCATCTGGATTTCAGACAAAAGGAAGAATCTCTTTGCCCAGTTTTACAATTGCTTCTTTGGGGACCATCTGTTGGCTGATCCTTCAATCCTATGCCCTTTTGAATTGTTCTCTTCTTTGGTAATCCATTTTTGATTCAGGAGGCATCAGCATGTTCGTTACGTTACATTATAGCCAGTTCTCTGTTGGGAGGTAGAATGAAGTGGAAAGATCACAGGGCTTGGACAGAGAAACTGTGCTCCAAGTTCCAACTCTACCCCTGAGGTAGACTGCTGCAGGACTACTATCAGTTTGTTCAAGTCTCACTATATACACTCCCCTTGGAAATGTGACTTTTCTGCTCCTGCCATAAAGAGGCTGAGTCTGTTTTTCTGCTCCTTGAATCTGGACTGGGTCATGCTTTGGTAAATGTGACAAAAGCAGAAGATTAGACAGTACTTGCACATTGGGTTTTGCCCTCTCTTACCCCTGAGCATTCTTCTGCTAGCATGTGAACAAGTCTAGGCCAGCTGACTGGAAGATGAGACTGCATGGAGTGTGATTCCAGTTGTCTCAGTAGAGTGGTTTCCAACACCAACAACCACTTCTCTGATTCTCTGGACATCAACTAGGCATTCAACACTTCAGTTCAATTCTGATACTAACTACCTACCCAAATTTAGTGCAGACCCCACAGCTTAATTAAGAGCTGAGTCCCACGAGACTACCCCCTACTTCAGTCACTAGACACAAGTCCCAGATCTCCTGTCCTTCTGACTGACTGGTGATAAATCAGGGGTTCCCATGACCCTCTCCCAAGATTTCATAATTTACTAGAATGGCTCGCAGAACTCAGGAAAACACTTTGCTTACATTTACTGGTAAGGGATACAAATGAACAGCCAGATGAAGAGGGCAAGGTCTGGAAGGATCCCAAGCACGGGTGCTACTGTCTTTGTGGAGATGGGGTACACCACCCTTTTGGCATGTGGAAACTTATCAAATCTTGTTGTTCAAGAGTTTTTACAAAGCATAATCTCCAGGCCCACCTCCTCCTTCCTGGAGGTTGGTAGGTAGGGCTGAAAGTTCCAACCCTCTTAATCATCTGTTCTTTTGGTGACCAGACCCATCCTGAAGATATCTAGGGGTCCCATCCTAAGTTACCTCATTAGTAAAAATTCAGGTATGATGTAAAAGGGTTCACTATGAATAACAAAAGCACTCCTATTACTTAGGAAATTCCAAGTGTTTTAGGATCTCTATGCCAGGAACTAGGAGACAAAGACTAAATATATTTCTTGTTATACCACACCCAGTCATTCTGCATTCCCAGCTAATACCCCAAGCAAGTGAATGAGAGTACCCTAGACCATTAAGTCACAGCCAAGTATACCCAGATCCAAAGAATCATCCGCCAGCCACAGAATGAGGAGAAATATAAAATGCTTGCTGTTTTAGTCCACTAAGTTTTAGGGTGGCTTGTAATACAGCAAAAGCTAATATAGCACCTTATTAGCCATGAAGACAAAGGGAGAAAATAGTTCTATTAAGAACATGAGAAAGATGGTTGCTGTAATTCAGAATGAATTTAATCTTGAACTTCCTGAGAGCCAAGGAAAATAAAAGAAAGATGGGTTATAGAGTTCCCATTATTTGAGAAAATAAGTATATAAATTCTAAAGAGGTGACAAACATTTTGGTGGTTAAAAAAAGAATAAGTGATATGTCATTATCAAAGAGACACAAAATACCATAACATATGAGTGTCTTCACATTTATAAGCAAAAGAAAAAATTTCTTCACCTGATTTTCTTACATTAACCCTCAATATAAATCAAGATAATCCAACATGTTGTGAAAATTCAGCTTATTAAACCCTAAAGGAAGGAATGTTCAACAAGTCTATGAAACTGACTGGAATTTTTAAAAACACACTTTTGCAAAGAACTGGGTATGAAGGTAAGTCTTCAGATATGAAGGATTTTTTTTTTTTATGTTTTAACCACACCCCCTTGCCATTCTTTTGTAATACAGCCAATCTTCATAAAATGTAAGTTCTTATCTAAATAGACTTTCACTTGATTGAGTCTTACTAGGTTATTTAAATATTTTAAACTTAAAAAATTATATTTCTATAGAACTCATAATAATGTGAACATATTAATTATGAAATGTTCAGCACATGAATGAAATTTGAATTCAAAGTTCAGCTTTGATTGTGTTATTTTTATCATTAGCAATTGCTCATATTTCCTTGATCTATATAAATATATTCTATTTATTGAACCTAAACTATGAGCCATGTACTATTCTAAGTGATTTATGTGTATTAATTCATTCAATCTTTTCAACTGTCTTGGAAGGTAGATATTAAATGCTTGTCCCAACCTGGCCCCTTATATGGCCCCTCTTACAGGTGCAAGTTTCCACTGAAAGTGCACAAAAAGTCAAGCATCTTAAATCAATGAGGAAAGTTTTGGAAAATAATTTGCTTAAACACAAATCAAATTACATCCCTACCACACACCTCATACTAAAATTTGTGAAGGATTTAACCAGGAATTAAATGTAAAATTAAGCGATAAAAAAGTAGGTGATTTATCCCAGGAGAAAGAAGAATATTATATCACACAGCAATTAAGAAAGTTACAGAGGGAAATATCAATAGGAAAATAGTTGAATATACATAATGAAATGATGCTTACAATTTCTTTCCCGCAGGATTATAAACATTACTGGACAGAGCTGAGAGGAACTACACTTTTCTTTTATACTGATAAAAAAAGTACAACAGTAAGTAAACGTGTTCAGCTGATTTAATTTTTTCCCGATAAACACTTGTCATATAGTTTATTATTCACTTCTGTCTTCCGAAAGTAAAGATATTCCAGTACAACCAATTTAAATAAGAACATTTATATCTGTGAGGGCTATCAATTACAAGACCTATGGTAAAATTTCCTGGGAAACTCAGAAGGTGTTAACTGATACCCGAAATCTCATAACATACAATATGTCACAATTTAATTTTTCTAGAAAGTACAAACATACTTCATGAGATAAGACTTCTAAGAGTTCAAGCATGAGAATAACAATAAAGAAATTCTGAGATTATTTATTTGTATTAATTTTAAATGATTGATATTTCACTTTAACCACAAAAAAAAATGAAAATGGTGTATTTCATTTTTTCCACAAATAAAATGTAGCATTTTAGTAGCAAATGCATGTCTACCTTGGAATGCTATGCTTATGAGATTTTATGATCCAGTAATTTGTTTAAATATAAACATTTCAGACCATGGATGTAGTAGCCCACACTGCTTAGAACATTGTTATTACATGACCAGATCTAATGAAAGATACAGAAAAAGAGCCTGTGTGATGTATTCTACCTGGAGGTATTTCAGCACCATTAGTGGTAAACTAACCAGAGGTCATTTAAAAAACCAAACAGAAAACAAACTTAAAATGGTCATCTTTGAGGTCAAGGGTTCAAGATGGCGGAGTAGAAGGACGACTCCCTCTTCCGAGAGCATGGGAATCACAACTAACTGCTGAACTATCATCAACAGGAAGACACTGGAACTCACCAAAAAAGATACCCCACATCCAAAGACAAAGGAGAAGCCACAATGAGATGGTAGGAGGGGCGCAATCACAATAAAATCAAATCCCATAACTGTTGGGTGGGTGACTCACAAACTGGAGAACACTTATACCACAGAAGTCCACCCACTGGAGTGAAGGTTCTGAGCCCCACGTCAGGCTTCCCAACCTGGGGGTCCGGCAACAGGAGGAGGCATTCCTTAGAGAATCAGACTTTGAAGACTAGCAGGATTTGACTGCAGGACTTCGACAGGACTGGGGGAAACAGAGACTCCACTCTTGGAGGGCACACACAAAGTGGTGTGCGCATCGGGACCCAGGGGAAGGAGCAGTGACCCCAGGGGAGACTGAACCAGACCTACCTGCTAGTGTTGGAGGGTCTCCTGCAGAGGCGGGGGGTGGCTGTATCTCACCGTGAGGACAAGGACACTGGCAGCAGAAGTTCTGGGAAGTACTCCTTGGCGTGAGCCCTCCCAGAGTCTGCCATTAGCCCCACCAAAGAGCCTGGGTAGGCTCCAGTGTTGGGTCGCCTCAGGTCAAACATTTCAGACCATGGATGTAGTAGCCCACACTACTGTGTGGCTAATACCCCCTTGCTTGGGGTATTAGCTGGGAATGCAGAATGACTGGGTGTGGTATAACCAACAAAGAGGGGACCCAGCCCCACCCATCAGCAGACAAGTGGATTAAAGTTTTACTGAGCTCTGCCCACCAGAGCAACAGCCAGCTCTACCCACCACCAGTCCCTCCCATCAGGAAACTTGCACAAGCCTCTTAGATAGCCTCAACCAGAGGGCAGACAGCAGAAGCAGGAAGACCTACAATCCTGCAGCCTGTGGAACAAAAAACACATTCACAGAAAGATAGACAAGATGAAAAGGCAGAGGCCTATGTACCAGATGAAGGAACAAGATAAAACCTCAGAAAAACAACTAAATGAAGTGGAGATAGGCAACCTTCCAGAAAAAGAATTCAGAATAATGATAGTGAAGATGATCCAGGACCTCGGAAAAAGAATGGAGGCAAAGATCGAGAAGATGCAAGAAATGTTTTAAAAAGACCAAGAAGAATTAAAGAACAAACAGAGATGAACAATACAATAACTGAAACAAAAAATACACTAGAAGGAATCAATAGCAGAATAACTGAGGCAGAAGAACGGATAAGTGACCTGGAAGACAGCATAGTGGAATTCACTGCTGCAGAACAGAATAAAGAAAAAAGAATGAAAAGAAATGAAGACAGCCTAAGAGACCTCTGAGACAACACTAAATGCAACAACATTCGCATTATAGGGGTCCCAGAAGGAGAAGAGAGAGAGAAAGGACCCGAGAAAATATTTGAAGAGATTACAGTTGAAAAATTCCCCAACATGGGAAAGGAAATAGGCACCCAAGTCCAGGAAGCACAGAGAGTCCCATATAGGATAAACCCAAGGAGAAACAAGCCGAGACACATAGCAATCAAATTGACAAAAATTAAAGGCAAAGAAAAATTATTAAAAGCAACAAAGGGAAAATGACAACATACAACAGAACTCCCATAAGGTTAACAGCTGATCTCTCAGAAGAAACTCTATGAGCCAGAAGGGAGTGGCATGACATATTTAAAGTGATGAAAGGGAATAAACTACAACCAAGATTACTCTAGCCAGCAAGGATCTCATTCAGATTTGATGGAGAAATCAAAAGCTTTACAGACAAGCAAAAGCTAAGAGAATTCAGCACCACCAAACAAGCTCTACAACAAATGCTAAAGGAACTTCTTTAAGTGGAAAACACAAGGGAAGAAAAGGACCTACAAAAACAAACCCAAAACAATTAAGAAAATGGTCATAGGAACATACATATCGATAATTACCTTAAACGTGAATGGATTAAATGCTCCAACCAAAAGATACAGGCTCTCTGAATGGATACATAAACAAAACCCATATATATGCTGTCTACAAGAGACCCACTTCAGACCTAGGGACACATACAGACTGAAAGTGAGGGGATGGAAAAAGATATTCCATGAAAATTGAAATCAAAAGAAAGCTGGAGTAGCAATACTCGTATCAGATAAAATAGACTTTAAAATAAAGAATGTTACAAGAGACAAGGAAGGACACTACATAATGATCAAGGGATCAATCCAAGAAGAAGATATAACAATTATAAATATATATGCACCCAACATAGGAGCACCTCAATACATAAGGCAACTGCTAACAGCTGTAAGAAAGGAAATCGACAGTAACACAATAATAGTGGGGGATTTTAACACCTCACTTACACCAATGGGCAGATCATCCAAACAGAAAATTAATAAGGAAACACAAGCTTTAAATGACACAATAGACCAGATAGATTTAATTGATATTTATAGAATATTCCATTCAAAAAGATCAGATTACACTTTCTTCTCAAATGCACACAGAACATTCTGCAGGATAGATCACATCTTAGATCACAAATCAAGCCTCAGTAAATTTAAGAAAATGAAATCATATCAAGCATCTTTTCTGACCACAATGCTCTTCTCAAACTCTTCCAAAAAATTGCAGAGGAAGGAACACTCCCAAATTCATTCTATGAGGCCACCATCACCCTGATACCAAAACCAGAAAAAGATACTACAAAAAAAGAAAACTACAGACCAATATCACCAATGAATATAGATTCAAAAATCCTCAACAGAATACTAGCAAACAGAATCCAACAGCACATTAAAAGGATCATATACCATGAGAAGTGGGATTTATCCCACGGATGCAACGATTCTTCAATATATGCAAATCAATCAATGTGATACACCATATTAACAAATTGAAGAAGGAAAACCATATGATCATCTCAATAGACGCAGAAAAAGCTTTTGACAAAATTCAACACCCATTTATGATAAAAACTCTCCAGAAAGTGGACATAGAGGGAACCTACCTCAACATAATAAAGGCCATATACGACAAACCCACAGCAAACATCATTCTCAATGGTGAAAAACTGAAAGCATTTCCTCTGAGATCAGGAACAAGACAAGGATGTCCACTCTCACCACTATTATTCAACATAGTTTTGGAAGTCCTAGCCACAGAAATCAGAGAAGAAAAATAAATAAAAGGGATCCAAATTGGAAAAGAAGATGTAAAACTGTCACTGTTTGCAGATGGCATGATACTATACATAGAGAATCCTAAAGAGGCCACCAGAAAACTACTAGAGCTAATCAATGAATTTGGTAAAGTTGCAGGATACAAAAGTAAGGCACAGAAATCTCTTGCAGTCCTATACACTAACAACGAAAGATCAGAAAGAGAAATTAAGGAAACAATCCCATTCAGCATTGCAACAAAAAGAATAAAATACCTAGGAATAAACCTACCTAAGGAGGCAAAAGACCTGTACACAGAAAAGTATAAGACACTGATGAAAGAAATTAAAGATGATACCAACAGATGGAGAGATATACCTAGGTATAAACCTACCTAAGGAGGCAAAAGACCTGTATGCAGAAAAGTATAAGACACTGATGAAAGAAATTAAAGATGATACCAACAGATGGAGAGATATACCATGTTCTTGGATTGGAAGAATCAATATTGTGAAAATGACTATACCACACAAAGCATTCTACAGATTCAATGCCATCCCTATGAAACTACCAATGGCATTTTTCACAGAACGAGAAGAAAAAATTTCACAATTTGTACGGAGACACAAATGACCCCAAATAGCCAAAGCAGTCTTGAGGGAAAAAAGCGGAGGTGGAGGAATCAGACTCCCTGAGTTCAGACTTTACTACAAAGCTACAGTAATCACGACAGTATGGTACTGGCACAGAAACAGAAATATAGATCAATGGAACAGGATAGAAAGCCCAGAGATAAACCCATGCACCTATGGTCAACTAATCTATGACAAAGGAGGCAAGGATATACAATGGAGAAAAGACAGTCTCTTCAATAAGTGGTGCTGGGAGAACTGGACAGCTACATGTAAAAGAATGACATTAGAACACTCCCTAACACCATACACAAAAATAAACTCAAAATGGATTAGAGACCTAAATGTAAGACTGGACACTATAAAACTCTTAGAGGAAAACATAGGAAGAACACTCTTTGACATAAATCACAGCAAGATCTTTTGGATCCACCTCTTAGAGTAATGAAAATAAAAACAAAAATAAACAAATGGGACCTAATGAAACTTCAAAGCTTTTGCACAGCAAAGGAAACTACAAACAAGACAAAAAGACAACCCTCAGAATGGGAGAAATATTTGCAAATGAATCAACGGACAAAGGCTTAATCTCCAAAATATATAAACAGCTCATGCAGCTCAACATTAAAAAAACAAACAACCCAATCCAAAAATGTGCAGAAGACGTATATAGACATTTCTCCAAAGAAGACATACAGATGGCCAAGAAGTACATGAAAAGCTGCTCAACATCACTAATTATTAGAGAAATGGAAATCAGAACTACAATGAGGTATCACCTCACACCAGTTAGAATGGGCATCACCAGAAAATCTACAAACAACAAATGCTGGATAGGGTGTGGAGAAAAGGGAACCCTCTTGCACTGTTGGTCGGAATGTAAACTGATACAGCCACTATGGAGAACAGTATGGAGGTTCCTTAAAAAACTAAAAATAGAATTACCATATGACCCAGCAATCCCACTACTGGGCATATACCCAGAGAAAACCATAATTCCAAAAGACACATGCACCCCAATGTTCACTGCAGCACTATTTACAATAGCCAGGAGATGGAAGCAACCTAAATGCCCATCAACAGACGAATGGGTAAAGAAGATTTGGTACATATATACAGAGGAATATTACTCAGCCATAAAAAGGAACGAAATTGGGTCATTTGTAGAGACGTGGATGGATCTAGAGACTTCATACAGAGTGAAGTAAGTCAGAAAAAGAAAACAAATATCGTATATTAACACATATATATGGAATCTGGAAAAATGGTACAGATGAACCTGTTTGCAGGGCAGAAATTGAGACACAGACGTAGAGGACAAACGTATGGACACCAAGGGGGGAAAGTGGGGGGGGATGGTGGTGTGATGAATTGGGAGATAAGGACTGACATGTATACACTAATATGTATAAAATGGATAACTAGTAAGAAACTGCTGTATAAAAAAATAAATAAAATTCAAAAAAATAAACTAAAAAACAAAAACAAAAAACAACAAAAAAAGAAAGTAAATGACAGCCTAAATTGCCAACTGTAAGCAGTTATCTGACTTCATTTCTTCAAGGCCTCTGACAATTTCTGGCCTCATCTCCTGCCATTTCCCACTTGAGCATAATGCTTTTACCCATTCCTCTATTACATCAGACTCTTGCCTGAAGATGGACTTCCCATTTGCTTTTCTTTAGGCCTGGAAGGCTCTCCTCTCTTCAATACCATCTTCTGAGAGAGGGCTTCACTTTTCACCCACTGTAAGTTAGGTTTCTGCAACCCTTTCTTACCAGTTACTATCTCTCTCTCTATTCTGTCATGCTTTTGGAAAATTACCTTCTGATATTTTCGCTCAATTCAGCATTAATATTTTTTTGCTTTATCTCCACTCTACTAAAATAATAACCTAATCTGGGTTCTTTACCTTCAATCTTTCTTATGCTTAATTCATCTTACAGCTAGAATGCACTGATCCCAACACCTTGTTTGGCCATGTCATTCCCCCATTCTCCTACCAAAATATGTCACCCCAATATTTGATAAACACCCCATGCCTAGAAGATAAAAGTCTGTAGCCTTTTGTTCAAGGTCACCCTGTACAGCCTCTACCTACAGCCCTAAACCATAACTTCTACTACTCCTTTAGAAGGAATGCTCTGCCTCATGGAATAAAAAATCATGTTTACATACATTCCTGCCTGTTCAGTTCAGTTTCACATCATTTCTCTTGTGTGTTTCATTCTCTCATTCACCCTTCTACACTTCTAAATCTTTGTTCTTTATTTCAGGCCTACGTCAAGTTCTAGCACTTCAGTGAACACTTCTCCAACTCCTACAGAATTTAATGACCATTCCCTTTTTCTTCATACTTATTCAGATCTAAGCAGAGTTTTATGTTCCTGACTATGAATTTAAAATAGTCTTACAAATTGTTGCATGAAAGAAATGTCTTATAAGTACTGTTTATGTTTGATATAATAAAGTTGCAAAATAAAAAGCCAGGAAAAAAATGGTCATCTTTCACCAGATCTCTGGGTAGACAAGATTATATAAAGGTGTTTTCAAATACCATAAAATAAATTTTAACATAATTAACTTCTCTGTTGTGTCCCTAGCTTCCCACTGATGTCAGTGAAAATACAAAAGACCCTGGCCTAAACCTTGTATAATACACATATGTGAGAGAGTTAATAGTTACTATTCACCTACTACATGGCAAGGGAGGTACAACTTAGTGATTGGGAGCCTGGTCCTTAGGTAGACTACCTGGATTTTTGTCCTGGCCCTGCCACTGTTCACTGTGCCATTTTGGGATCTTGGGCTATTTACCTAACCTCTCTGTGTCTCAGTGTATCAGTTAGGGTACTGGTAGGAAACAGATGACCTCTCAAATTAGGTAATTTGAAGACAGTTTAGTGAAGATATTATATTCAAAGCAGTGGACAGGATGTAGGAAAACCACAAAGGATAGTACAGAACCCTGAGGCTTTGTAACAGTGCCCCATTACCATACCTAGGAGTAAAGGAAAGAGAGGGAGAATAGTGGGAGAGCTGTGTGAAGATGACTGCCTTGAAAAGAGTATGATCTTTGACAGAGGAAGCAATTGCATAGAGTAATAAATACCTGACCTCACTCTCCTCGCTCTTCTGATCTCCTGCCAGTGTTCACCAGCGGTCCAACCCAACAGAAGTCAGAGGTTAAGGAAGCCCTTCATGTTGTCCATATAGTTCCCACTCCTGGTGCACAGTGTTGGATGGTGAAGGGATAAAAGTGAATCTAGAGGAGCAAATATCAATAAAAGATCTCCAACACAATCAGTTTCAAAAAAAAATTAGGATGAAAACAGTAGCCCATCTCATAAACTTATCAAAAAGATTAAATGCAATAGTAAGTAAAAGGACTTAAGATTGAGTCTAAAGACTTAAGAGAGCAGCTGGCACATAGTAAGCATTTAAGCATTTTACACGTATTATCTCATTTAATTCTCACAACATCCCTGCAGAGTGGGTACTATTTTAATGCCTACTTTATAGATGAGAATAGTCAAGTTTAAGATTAAAAAATTGTACAAGATCAGAAAGCTAATGATCTTGTTCCTGAGCCAGCATTCTTAACCACTACGTCATGAAGAGACTGTTACAACAAAATGCTGTGGAATTGCCCATCTACCAATTTTGTTAAAAGAGGATGCAGACTTTGGGGGAATTTTTTTCGGTGATAGTCTTAGGAGAAAGCACAGGGATGGAACAAGCAACAACTGTAGATACTTAGCCTATAAGTAGGGAAGAATTTAAAGCTGTCTTTAAACATTTGAAAGGCTGTCAGGAGGTCATGTGAAAGAGTCACTGAATTTGTTTAGTGTTATTCCAGGGGAAGGGGACTAGGACCATGGATGGAAATTGCCTGGAGAAAAACTGTAGCTTTAAGACAAGAGAGATCTTGCCACAGGCACAGCTGTATAGGATGTATGAGTTCCATGTTGTTCGAGATGTTCCAGCATAGGCTGGATGACTGCATGCAGGAGTACCCCGGGGGGAGATTCAGGCATCAGAGGGCAGCTAGATTAGGCAGATGACTTTTAAGGCTCTTTCAATACTACAATTAAAACTAAAAAGATATGACTTCCTTTCTTCTAATCAACAGATCAGCTTACAGCACTCTAATTCCACCATTTCTTCCTCTGTTGCTTCCTCCTTTAGCTTGATCTAGACAAGTTATCAAAAAAAGATCCCTGTGTAATTTAAAATTTTGTCCTCCTTCCCTTATACTTCCCCTTCCATTTTTAATTGCTCTTTGTTCATTGAAAATAAATAGGTCAACCCAAACTTACCCTCAACCCCATCAATATAAGAATAGCTCTGGAAAAAAATGTGCTATTTTTACACCTTACCTTATTCATAAAACTAGAATAAGCACACTTATAAGAATACAGTAAAATAAGTTGTATTGGGCATAACAGAGAGAGGAAAATAAAAGGAGATTAAAAAGAAGTCAACAATGAGGCTGATTTAGCAAAAAATTATACCATTAAAAACTCTACTATACTTAGAGTTGGTCCTAATCTTTCTAATACTGCAGAGCAAGTCTGGTCAGTTGTATGCAGATCAGTTCATATAGACCAACTGCTCAGAAGAAATATTTTTATTATACTGGAATAAGATAGAAATTTCCTAATAGGATCCTCATAACCAGTAGCATGTGGTACATGCTGAACAATGGCTTTCTAGAAAAAATTTATGTATGTATATATATATTATATATATATATTACAAATATTACTGATATAAAGAATGTGTAGTACACAGTTAAAAAAATAAAATACACAATACTCTTTACTGTAACTTCCATAAAGGCAATTGATTCTCATAGAATACTTTCACTGATTTTTCTGAACCTGTATCCGTAGCCAACTATGATTTGACAAACTGAGTTGTTTTCCAATCTGCTGTTTCCCTAATAACTTTATTGACATTAAATATCATATTTGACATGAATGTTGGCCAATGTTTTTGTTTACATTAACGAGTAAGAGGAAAGTAAAGCAACAATTATGTATGTTGGAACGTCACCCATTTGTCAATGACATGAACAACTTCTCTGTTAAATGAGATAATGATTTTTGAATTAGGAAAGAATATTTTGTCATTTTTTGTTCTGTTTATGATGAAAAAGCTTCAGACACAGCAAACTTTAAAATTTCACCTGCATTGCCACATAGCACAGGGAGATCAACTCGGTGCTTTGTGACCACCTAGAGGGGTGGGGTAGGGAGGGTGGGAGGGAGACACAAGAGGGAGGGAATATGGGGATATATGTATACGTATAGCTGATTCACTTTGTTATACAGCAGAAACTAACACACCATTGTAAAGCAATTATACTCCAATAAAGATGTTAAAAAAAAAAAATTTCACCTGCATTATTGACATTTTCCCCTTCACTTTCTGAAGTCTAGACCAGAGGCCAGCAAGCTGTGGCTCTTGAGCCAAATTTAGCCTGTGGCCTGATCTGGTACAGTATATGAGCTAAGAATATTTTTTACATTTTTAAAGTGTTAAAAACAAACAAACAAGCAAGAATTTGCAACAAAGACTGTATGTGGTCCACAAAGCCTAAAACATTTACTATCTAGCCTTTGTAGAAGAAGTTTGATGACCCTTTGGACAATTAACAAAACAATAAATCAACTTGTAATTTATAGGATTTGCCAATTTCCATGATGTAAAAACTCCCACCATGACCAATTTCAACCTATCAGTGTTACCTCACTGTACATGGAGTTGGAAAGAAAGGAACAGCAGCACACCATCACAGTATATATACAGCATTTTCACCACACAGAAATGAAGATGTAAATAAACACAAGAGCATAGAGAATGCTATGTAGTAATATAACCAGAAAATGATGTTTTGAATTTTAATTCCCTTTGTTGTTAATATAATTTATTTAATTGTATGTTCATATAATTTAATTTTTAATAATGGCTATGTTTAACAAGTGGCTTGCAAAATTCCTGAAAATTTCTCAATTGACTTTTGCAAAATATGAGCCAGTCAAGCCCACCACCATGTAATACATTTCCCAGTGCCCTCTGGGTTGGGAAGGGGTGCCATGTCCACCTGAAAAGCAGAATATCATGCCAAGTACAAATAAGTTGAAAGGAAGATATTATGTATTTTCCTTCCTGCTAGAACTAATATATATTACCCATGAAATAATTTAATGAGATTTTCCTTTACCTTTTCAGTATGTTGACAAGTTAGACATAATAGACCTCACATGCCTTACTGACCAGAATTCAACTGAAAAGAATTGTGCAAAATTCACCCTTGTTTTGCCAAAAGAGGAAGTGCAATTGAAGGTGAGTGAAGAGAAGAAATTAGTCTGAAACTAGTCGTGGTTATAAATAGCGTTCACCTCTTCAAAGCCTAGTGGCTGAGGTAAAAAGGAATTATAAGAGGAGTGCCAAGTCTTATATTTTGTTAATATTTCTTGCCTTTTGCCAAGAGCCATGGTTTTCTAAATAGGGATTTAAAAGGGCACGTTCACTGTTTAGTATCCAAGCACATTGAAACCGTATACTTCTGTCCTCTGACAAAGTCAGAGATCCATCCCACCTGGTGTTTTTAGAAAGTTGTTTTTGAATTGGCATCCAAGAACTTGGCATTCACTGAGTTCCCAGATGATTCTGAGACATGTCCAACATGATATATGTTTGGAACCACTGAATTAGACAAACTCATATTTCACAAATTGAGAGACATTCTGTAAAGCAATTGGCCTATGCTCATCAAAAATACCAGCGTAAGAAAAGACAAAGAAAGACTGGACACCTGCTCCCATTTATGGAGACTATGGGGTCAAGACAACTGAATGCAATGTGTGATCCTGGACTGAATACTGGATCAGAAAACAAAACAAAACAAAAGCTTTAAAGAACAATTAGAAAATTTGAATAAGAATTGTATATTAGATATACACAATTTGTGAAATATGGAATTAATCTCAAAAAACGCTAAATTCCACACAGGCAGAGATCTGTTTGTTAAACTCACCACTGTATACCCAGCACCTATATAGGAAAAGATTTTTTTCTTGGATTGGCATTGAAAGTGAGCCAAGGAAAGTCAACCAACAACTACAACATAAAGAGAATAACTTGCAACTGAATAAGATATAGTTGGATTTAACCTTGAAAGCAGTGGTCATAAAGCTTTAGTGTACTAGGAATCACTTGTAGGTAGGAAATATAAGGCCCCATCCCCAAACCTGGGCCTCTGAATCTGCGTTTTAAGCAAGCTCCCTGGATGATTCCGATGTGGTGGTTTAGAGCACAGGATTGGAATCAAATGCCTAGATTTGAACTCTGGCTGTTTTGTTTGTTAGTATGTAATTGTAGACAACTTACTTAACCTCTTTATTGACTTGGTGTCTTCATCCAGAAGTAAGTCTTTACTCAGATGTAACCCTCTTACTGAGGCCTACATGGACCACTTTATTAAAATTGCAACTCTTTTCCCCTCCCCAAACCGTTAATGGCATTCCCAATCTCTATTAACCCTGCTCTACATTTTCTCATTTATTTCCATCTGACACTATAACATTTACTCACTATTATGTTTATTATTTATTGCCCCTTGCTAGACCCTAAACCCTATGAGAATAAGGATTTTTGTTTTATTCTCTGACGTAAACCAGCACATAGAATAGTGCCCAGAACTTAAAGACACTCAATGAGTATCTGCTAAATGAATAAATCTATAAAATGAAATTTTAAAAAGAGTACTTTTTGCAAAAATGTCATGATTAAATCAGCTAATATATGTGAAGCACTTAGAACAGTGCCACTTGTAAGCACTTAATAAATGTTGGCTGTATTAGTAATATTTAGAGCTAAGAATTGGAAGTTTTTAAGGTAACTTACTAACTACTAAGGTAATGGGAAGTAACTACATTGGTCCTACCTGGTTGCCTCAAACTTAAAGCCAGTTAGTGTTAAATACCAATGGGGGGAGTAACCATGAACTGACATACTAAAGAAATAAGTGTGCTAACATTTAAATTTTTTCGAGCTAAGTAAATATGTAAAATTTTACTTGTTTAATAAGCAAACAGATTAAAGCTATGTACTTCCTACAAAAGAAAATATTATTGAAATATTTCATAACAAATACACATTAATAATTCTAAGCATAAAGAAAAATGAATTATTTCTTCCTTTTAACTGTAAGTGGTTTAAAAAATACAATTGACTTTTTAAAACAATGTGCTTCAATAGAAGAATATGCATTTTGTCAATCTTGCCGGGTTTTGACGGCTTACACTATTTCGAGACTTATAAAACAATCATATGAAATTCTAAAGTTATTTGAAGTTAATAAAAGTATTAATGTTCATAGTCATTCATGTCTTTTTTTTGTCTTTATCTGTTTTTGTCTACATCTTTAGACAGAGAACACAGAAAGTGGGGCAGAATGGAGAGGCTTCATTCTCACAATAACAGAGGTAGGAAGGACATTATTTTTTATTGATTCACTCATTCAACAAATATTTACTGCCTGAACACTTACTATGAACCATGCTGAGTGAAGGGGGTTGAAGTTATAGCAGTTGAAAAGGACAGATATAAACCCTTATACTTACTCATGAAATTTATATTTTTATTGGGTGAATGAAAAGGAGAAAGAAAATAAACAAGAAAACAAATAAGATAATTTAAAATTGTGATAATTGTTTTGAAGAAAATCAACAGGGTAATGATTCTAGCTAGTCAATAACAGGTGGTCAGGGAGACCTACTTTTTGGTTTCATCCTTTAGACGCAGTGGTCTTTTGTGTATTCTGATATTTGTAGCTTACAGAGCATCTTATAAAAGCTTTCCAATTCCTTTTTTATTCATTTGATACATATTTATAAAATGCTGAGATGGATTTTATGAATAACATAGACAATATAACAGGAAGAGACCATCAAAATGAAGTCAGCTTTCAACATTTGTTTAGTGAGTCTTAAGACAAAGGGATGCTTATCTGTTCAACTCTGTGGCATCTTACCTGAGACAAATCGTAAGATCTACTTACTAACAGTTATAGTTAACTGTTGCAGCAAGATAACTACCATTATTTTAAATAAAACTACTGTAGCAACTGTCTAATAAACATGAGGTGCTTTGATAACCAGCTCCCTAAGGAGCACCATGTTTTCTAATACTCTTAGAGGACATGAAAACTTCCTATGTTTGTTAGGGACAGTTAAATACAGACTTTATCCAAAGCTAGTTTCTAAGTAAAGGCTTTGCATTCACATGAAATAAGGACTGCACTTTACCAAGATGATGGATGCTGGTTCTTTCTCTCAGCCAAAAACAAGTAAAAGTTGGAGGGTCAACTACCATGTAGGAAAGTCATAGGAAGGTAGAAGAGTGGGCCCGTTAGAGATGTGAAAGGCATATTGACTGAAGGGGAGGGAGAAACGCATTCCCTCCCTCTGTTGTGGAAAGGCATTGTTGTGTGTTTGGCCTGGCACTTCTTACACTGGGATACAGATATACCAAGTGTATGTGATTAGGTGTCAAGGAATACACTAAAACCACCGGAAAAAACTTGGGGTGCATCTTCCTAGAACACTAATTATACTTGACATTTTGGCCAAAAAGATTTGTTCTTAGTTTTTTCCTTGAGGTAAGGATAAAAAGCATTATTTTTTAAATTAAAATGTACATAGATATGGTACAGAATTAAAATAAAATTCATGTGAATTATCAAAAGATAACAATTTGCTTCTAATGTTGTGCTCTATAAATATTGTCTTTTACTACGTTCCCAGATCACTCTGTATATACATTCATACCATGCTGTTGTTAGGGCAACTTTAGTAGAAGTTTGAGAAGCACAGGCTATAGTTCAAAGTGCAGAGACATTGCTTTTGAATTAATTAAACTGGAGTTTGAGTCCTGGTTCCACAACTTTCTAGCTATGTGACTCTGGACTAGTTATTTAATCTTTCTGAGCCTGTTTTTTACATTTGTAAAGTAGGGATAACAATACCTATCTTGTAGCATTGCTGTGAGGATTTGCAATAGCATAATGCTTGGGACATAATAGGTAACTAATAAGGAACAGCTGCTTCATTAGTTTTTCCTCATTCTATTATTTTTTTCAGGATTGGTATATAAGGGAAATAGACTTACTGATTATTAGTTATGCAGAAGGATAGTCTCAAATTTCATATATATACACACATGTGATAAAATATAAACAATAATAGGAATTAATAAGATAATGTGTAAATAGAAAATGAAGTTCTAGAGTTTTCTTCCCAGACTCCAAAGGACTTTCTTATACACCCCCTGGAAAGCATGCACCCCACTCTGGAGATCAAGATGATATTCAGACACAGCTGCCTCAAAATATAGGCTAGGTTGTGTCACATGAAGAAAAATATTCTACCATTTAGATTATAACTTCTAAGAGTACATAGCTGGTCATAATGAAGTCTAAATTAGGGGTATAAATATAGATCAGGAGAATATAGGTGACTCAATCCAAACACATTTCTAGAAGAGATTTTTTAAAAACTTGATAGAGCAGTATCATAATCCTAATGTGTGAGTGAAAATTCAAAATACAAACACAAACACACGAAAATATAGACCTCTCATTGCTGATTCTCAGTCATCTAACGGATAGTTCCATCTCGACCCCATGTTGCCATATGGTTGGTGGAGCTTATTCCAGGTTATCTGTGGGATAGCTGGGCAACTTGCAGGCACTCTAGGACTTCCCTGGCAGTGAGATCCAGCGAGCTCAGAATAAAAAATGAGAGGTTTGATGTTACTTGAATCAGCTTGTGGTGCCAGGTGCGTGTACTTAGCTTTGGACCAGATCAAAAGGAATGTTTCTTGGAAGAAAGTCAGGCGCCCTGTGCAGGTTCTAGCTGGTTTAGAGGCAGTTCTAAAACACCAAGATCGTCTGTCATACAGAGTGAAGTAAGTCAGAAAGAGAAAAACAAATACAGTATGCTAACACATATATATGGAATCTAAGGAAAAAAAAAAAAAAAGGTCATGAAGAACCTAGTGGCAAGATGGGAATAAAGACACAGACCTACTAGAGAATGGACTTGAGGATATGGGGGGGGGAAGGGTAAGCTGTGACAAAGTGAGTGGCATGGACATATATACACTACCAAATGTAAAATAGATAGCTACTGGGAAGCAGCCGCATAGCACAGGGAGATCAGCTCCGTGCTTTGTGACCACCTAGAGGGGTGGGATAGGGAGGGTGGGAGGGAGGGAGATGCAAGAGGGAAGAGATATGGGAACATATGTATATGTATAACTGATTCACTTTGTTATACAGCAGAAACTAACACACCGTTGTAAAGCAATTATACTCCAATAAAGATGTTAAAGAAAAAAAAAAGCAAAGAGGAAAAATAAAAAAATAAAAAAAATAAAAAATAAAACACCAAGACCCTCTCTTCATGATACTATCCATCCACCTCTGTCAGGTAACAGAAGCTCCTTAGGACCAGCACAGGCTCATCTTTGCTAAAACCAGTTACTCTGCTGTCTTTCTTGTTTGCCTGCTGCTTTAATTGGTTTCAGCTGTCAGTTCCCCTACATGGGTCACTCCCTCCTGGGCAAGTAATTAGACTGCATGAAGTCCTAGAGAGAGAAAAGAAAAGGAGGATTGAGACAGAGCGGACATCGAGTTCATTTCCGGAAAAAGGGAAGGAACCAATTGAAGATTATGTGGATGTATTGAACCCTATGCCAGCGTAAGTGCACCATGAACTTCAGTTTACTTATTAGATTGTTAAAATTAATTTCTAATTATCAAGGAGAGTTGGTCACTGGACTCGTTAAACCAGGGACAATAAGCTGTCTTGTGGATATACAGTATATCTATGAGTACATGTCACATTTCCTCTTCTATGTCATATCACGAAATGCAAAATGCAGATTTGAACCAAGCCTCTTACCACACAGGAAATCTCCCTCCACCCACACAGTTAGACTAAATAGATTTTTTTCCAAAGAACAAACCTAAATAAAACTGCTATGTAGAAGGAAGGAAAGAGGTTTTTTCACCATGCAACTCTATGATTGACTGAGTTTCTATCAGGAAATTATACCAAAGATTTAAAATACCTGAATGCTTTATTCAATTGATCAATCAATGATTAGTCTTGGGCTCGTACTTTGAGGAAGACATGTGCAAAGTGGTAAGGTGTTGTTGGAAATGAAGAGGCACAGAACATCCTGAAGTCAGCAACAGCCTACATTTGTTTTTTAACTCTTATATTGTTGAAAAATGTGACTAAGACTGTGAACCCTGGAATCTTCATCTTCTTGTCAATGAAACTTGTCCTGGTACCATCTTTGACATCAGGTTCTGATGTGTATTCTCTCTGTACTATAATCACTGAAACCTGCTAGCCATCACTCAACTGAAACCAGGGACAACTGATGGACTGATAGGCACCTAGACTACTTCTTTTTCTTTTTTTTTTGCTCAGTAAAAAAGTAATGCATATTTATTACAGATAAATAAAAGAAAATTAAAATCATTCCTTGTCCCACCACTCAGAGATATTCTCTTTCAACATCTTGGTATACTGTATATACTGCCAAATATTTTTCTGCTGAAAAAACAGACTTTTCATTGACTATAATATTTACTATAAAATAAGAAGTGCAAAAAAAATGAGATGTGCTTTCTTAAAAATTTTACACATAAAAATGCCACCAATGCCATTAGAAAGCCATATTATACCAAAAGGAGTGAATTCAGACATACCCTTAAATATGTTATTTAAAACAGAGATCATACAAGAGAAGCATATATATATACATATATGTGTGTGTGTATATATATATATATATATATATATATATATATATATATATATATATATATATAGTATCCCTGAAAAGAAACCACCAACAAATATTATTTATCCAAGAGACTATTATAAACTGAGACTGGGATATATTGTAAATTCTTGTCTTAGATTTTCAAGTGGTAATGGTAAATATATACTGATCAGTAGATAACTTTTCAGGTCTTCACTGTTTAAAAAGAAAGAGGCTTTGGAGGAATGAGGGAAGGAGGGCCTTAAGTATAAGCATACTCATAGTGGCACAGGCTTGTAATAATAGTAATTATAATTATATCAAATTAACTGTAATAATAAAGCTGGAAATTTTAAGAAAACTTAATAACTGTAGCTGTAGGAGTTATTTTAGTAGCATTTTTTCAAGTAATGATCTTCATCAGTTAAAAAAAATTCTGTTTTTTATCTCACCTCTGTAGATGTTTTTATACAGTATCCCGGAAAGAAGCAACAGAGATGCTTGAGACGAACCCTTCCTTGGGAAATATGATCCTGAGGCCTGGTAGTGACAGCAGAAACTATTCTATCACCATCCGGCAGGAGACAGCGTATGTTTAATTTAAAAATGTATGGAATTGTTAAAAGCATGATATCACTTTAGAAAGCAAAGTCACACAAGTTCCGATCAGCATCTGCTATTTGTTTCATTGGGGATAAAAATGTGAACACAAGAATAGGGAGGGAATGTTATATAAACAATGCTAAAGACAGCCAAAGCTAACACTTGTAGTAGGGAAGAAGAAGAATGAGCAGATTACTTGGTCCTGGATATAGTTCTATTATTCATTCACTCATTCATTTCAACAAATATTTATTGAGCAGCTATGAGCTCAAGTAATACTCTAGGTACTGAGGATACAGCAGTGAACAAAACAACATCCCTGGTTTAAGGCGTCTACATTCTAGTAAGGTCACACATACTATAAATACATAACTAAAAATATCATGTATATGATGATAAGGTCTATGGAAGTAATAAAGCAGGATGACAGAGATGGGAACTCTCAGAGGTGATATAGAGGGAAATTTTTTCTGGTTGCTGTTGTTGTTTATTTCATATAGAGTGGTCAAGGAAATCCTCCTTTGTTAACTGACATTTAAGCAGAGACCTGAAGGAAGTGAGGGAACAAACCATACCAATATGTAGGACAAGAGCATTCCAGGCAGCCAGTGCATAAGGCTAGAGGTAGGAGAAGACTTGGGTTGTTCAAAAACAAGAGGCCACTGGGACTACAGTGGAGTGAGCAAGGAGAAAGGGTTAGGAGATGAGATTCCAGAGGTGGGGGAAGGGCTGACAGCTCTAAGCCCTACTGGTCATTGTAGGGAAAGGGGTTATACTGTGAATGATAATGAGAGGCCATTGGCCTCTGATGAATAAAGAAGTGACATGATCTGACTTTTCTATAAAAAGAATCACTTAGGAGCCTCTTGTTAAGGTTAATAATTTCTTTCTAGTGAAATGGTTTACCTTTGATAGTCAGTAACATTTACATGCAAAAGTTGATTTTTCTGTGTAGCCACGGTGGTTGTATCTTTTAAAGTCTACTCCTTCCCTCAGAGTCTATAAAAACTTGCATTTCAATAGGGACTCTGGCTTAGTTAACATTTTTACAACTGATAATATAATTGAAATATAGTGATTTTTGTCCTAAATGAAAATATTCAGTACATGATTATCTTTCATATAAGAGCTTAAACAGAACTTTGATTCTTGAATTTGACATTCTTTCTGTGGATAATATTCTATTTTTTTTTTTTTTTTTTTTTTTAGCTATAACACATCTATCTAGGAATCTAGCTACTGATCCATATATAAATATCAATAATTCTGAATAGATTAAATATGAAGACACTGGCAAGTGAATAAAGGCAGTAAAAAGAAAATAGTCACTTGGGCTTCCCTGGTGGTGCAGTGGTTGAGAATCTGCCTGCCAATGCAGGGGACACGGGTTCGAGCCCTGGTCTGGGAAGATCCCACATGCCACGGAGCAACTGGGCCCGTGAGCCACAATTACTGAGCCTGCGTATCTGAAGCCTGTGCTCCGCAACAAGAGAGGCCGCGATAGTGAGAGGCCCGCGCACCGCGATGAAGAGTGGTCCCCGCTTGCCGCAACTAGAGAAAGCCCTCGCACAGAAACGAAGACCCAACACAGCCATAAATAAATTAATTAATTAATTAAAAAATAAAAGAAAATAGTCACTTACAGGACAAAATTAAAATTATGGCATGTGGCTGCAATGCTAGTATGAGCTACAACCCAAGAAGCTTCATTCACTTGCCAATTACTTCATATAAAGAGACTTGTCTTTATACACTAGCCATGTGGCAAGAACGTTAGATGGTAAATCAGATCCTGAGTCTGTGTGTGAAGTAAGAGAATCTGTGTGTGTGTGTGTGTGTGTGTGTGTGTGTGTGTGTGTATTTTTCCACAATATGAATATCTATGTCAGCTTAATCATCTTGTGGTTTCATTATTTTTTCTGTTTATCATAGGCTAACATTTGGAATTAAAGGATTTTCAACTAATATGGTAGAATATCATGGATTACTCATGATAATTTACTTGATTTATAATTTAATTGGCTACCTTGAAACCAATCCAAAATAAATAAAAGTTATGACTGGCATTAAATCTCAGTGAGCTTGTAAGAACTCCTGGGAGAAAAGTGAAATTTTCTATTTAGTATATCCTGGTCAAGGAGTCTGTCCTTTTTTGGGTTTAGGAAATTGAATATCACATAAAATACAGAATGTCTTTAACTGTTTACTTCCACTTTAAAAAATAAGAGTATACAAAACTGAATTCAAATTTATTCCACATACCATCCCATTTTACACAATGAGACAATGAAACCTGTGGAGGGCAGCAGCCTGCCCGAAGTCACACAGCTGAACCCAGGTCCACTGCGAGGTGGCTCCTGAGCCCGCCTCTTACCTGCAGAGCATCTGATCAGGGCAGTGACAGGATGGGGCCGGTCTCAGCTAGGAGCTGGCTCGAGGGCGGCGGTAGGGGTCGGGGTGGGAGGCAGGTGGAGGCAGGTACCCTGAGCCTCTGGCCCTTCTCCACCAGCAGTCCACGAACTTGGCATGGAGCCTAGAGGAATTGTTAGCGTCAGATCTGAAGCTGAGACTGCCGTGTTTCAAATCCTAGCTGTGACAAACCAAACACTCCATATCTGCCCGACTCCCGCCAAACGCATTCCCCACCCCCAACCACTGTCCTGGGAAGGTACACACTTTGGGTTACTTTCTCCTTTTTCTACATATGTTTGTCCCACAGTTATTGTATAGCATTGTTTTATGTTTTTAAGTTTTATGGAAGTGATATATTGTACTCACCAACCCACAACTTCATGTTTACCCTGAGGACATGCTTTTGGATTAGTCCATATTGTTACCTGGAGATCTTGTCCTCTTGTGTGTCAATATTTAACTCTTCTTTAATGCCCTTCAATGACGTTTTACATATTTTTTAATAATGTACTGCATATCTTTTGGATTTTATTCTGAGCCACTTTAAGGTTTTGTAAATGAAATTTTAAAAAATTTTAATAAAATAATTCTTAATTAGCAAAAAAATTTATCTCACAGATTTTTTTTTAAGATCTTTATTGCAGTATAATTGCTTTACAATTGTGTGTTATCAGCTATACATATACATATATTCCCATATCTCCTCCCTCTTGCATCTCCCTCCCACCATCCCTATCCCACCACTCTAGGTGGTCACAAAGCACCAAGCTGATCTCCCTGTGCTATGCAGCTCTCACAGATTTTTAAAAAAAGGAATTTAATCTAACTGATTGAAAGTTAAATTAGATCACACAAGAAAGTGACTTTTTTCTTTCATACTTTTCTTTTCTTGGTTGGATTGAGTGTTTGATCCATTTGTATGTGAACCCTGTGCTACTGTTCTGCATGAAATGAACAAAATCCTGAGATCTAATGGCTCTTTAAAGACTGTATATTTCCTGCACAATAGCAGCAAGATCTCTTTTAAGGTGGTCTAAATTAGTCCAACTTTTGATTTGCATTTTCCGAACGAGTGAGCTATGAGAAATAACAGCGTTTTCTGTTGTAAATATGGGTTGTGACCAAATGCAATGAGTTTCTATACTTAGGATATAGATCTGATGTCACAGTTTTTATTCATATTGTATTTGTTATATTTAACCTCATTAGAAAGAGTCTGGCAAAGGAGTTCATATCAAAATTACATAAGTCTATTTTTAGTAAACATACTTCCAGTTTAAATTCACATAGAAATTCATGCTTGTACAGCTAATGGTCATAAAAGTTTATGACATTTCATAAAACTGATCATCCCTCCACTCTCAAGAAAAGTTTATATTTAGAAAGCAAGGAGTGAGGTAGAGTGGTCAAACTAGAGCATTCTAACACTGGAGTCAGTATGTGCTTATTTAGGCTTTGGGGAATAGTTTATACCTGAAAGTGGCTAGGAAAAATTTTAACTGTTTTTGCACAAATATTCCTTATGAGCCAGATATATCTATGATGTTAAGGATTATCATATGTGTTCTCTAATGCCTCAAAATAGGTCTTTTGGAATGCCTGGATTTAATATATTCTGTTTAACAGGTCACAATTTTAAAGAATAGCAATTGTAGAGAGTAGTAGAAGTTTAGCTGGTTAGACTGTATCGCAGTAGTCTGTAAAGACTTTGGCAGAAGTCTAGACCATTAGGAAGCACCTGTGTTGCCCACAAAACCAATTCACTCTCTTACAGGTTGTAGGAGAAATGTTCAGCCATGCAAGTTTAGACCAGTGTGCCTGGTAAAACACTAGCTAAAAAGGATAAGTTGGTTTACAAAGCAGTACTTGAAAGTAAAATTATCTCCATCTGTTAACAAATCAACTGTGGGAGAAAAGATTTTAGTTCTCAGGAAGAAGCAAAAGTCCTTCAATGACAAATTATCAGGTGACTCCTCTCTTGATGTAAAATATCATCCACTTTTACCCAGCCCAGTGGTGTGTGACTTCATAAGACATAAAGCTATTCTTACACCAAACTTCATAATTTGGTTTTGTTTTCTTAAAATTGTTATGAGTACGTGGCAAGCTAGATGTATAAACACTTTGGAAAGCCATTAGCCAAGAAAGCAATAGAAAATATTTACCCAAAATTCATTCCTCTGCAAAAATCGGGGTCAGGAGCTAAGAACAGTATTTATAACCATATTTAAAGCCACATATATTTTTTTAAAGACAGGTTACTTCTTTTATGAGGTGGTAATCAGGAAACCTCAATATAGCAAATTTTATCAATCTAGATTTTTCCCCTCTCTCTTTATTCTTTTGGGAAAAAAAATATGAAAGAAAAACACAGGTCTGAAATGAGAGTCAAAACCTAAGTGACTTCAATGGAATTTTTTTTCTACCTTATTTTCTGCCTTAGCACTTAGTCCTATTAGTCAAAAGTTCCAAGAGACTCTGTTAACTATTGCTGCTTTTCCTCCCACAGCTTTGCCATGGATGATGATGATGATGATGATGATGATGATGATGATGATATGATGGCTATTATTAACAACAACAATCACTGTCCCCACTTATGGGGTACTTTTGTGGGTCCTCTGTTAAGTGCTTGACAAACATTTCCTTCAGGCACAATAAAAACTGAGACAGACAGTATTTTCCATGTTTCACAAGTGAAGAAACTGAGAATTACAGAAACTACTAAAAAACTGCATTTAAAAAGTAGTAAAACATAGTTATAATTTACTGTCTACATGTGACAGACATTGTACAATACTAAGGATTTTTCAAACATTAATTCACAACAGCACTGTGAAACAGGCATCACCATTTCCATTTTATAGATGAAGAAATGAGGCTCAGAGAGTTCATACAGCAGAACCAGAATTTGAACCTAGATCTTTCTGGTTATAAAGGCCATGCCTTTCAAGCTTTCTATCAGTCTTCCAAGGAATAATAATCACTTACGTCATAGGAATAAAAAAAATCTAATGGGAATTGGTGAGAGTTTTCAAAAGTATGATTATAAAGGTCTTTTCATGTAGGGACAAAGACAAAGACAAAGCCAGAGTCAGCCACCCCAAAAAAGGGTAGTTGTAGGATTTCCTCCATCCAAAGTTTTCCTTCACCAGCCCGTGACTGATTCCTGAAGGTTCAGCACTAGGAAATAATTTTTGGTTTTCCTTAGGAGGGAAGAGGGTAGGTTAGGTTTTATCCCACGTTTTGAGAATAAAGCTCTAAAGTGATTGGAAAAAATTGTTAGCTGTTTTCCAATGTGATATCCAATTAAGAGAAGATTTGGATATTACAGTAGATGATGAGAGTCCCTTAAGTAGAACTGTAGTTCAGTCCCAGAGGAATGTGACCTGGAAATGGAGAGAGGAGTGATGAAAAAGAACGTGGGAGGCCTTGTAGACAAACTTAACCTGATAAACAATTTTGCTTAGGCAGCTTCTGTAAACTGGACAGATGTTGAATTAGTTTGTCTTTCAAGCAATGGAGGCGTAATAAATGCTATTAACTTTTCAACATTAGAAAAAGTCTTGGTCCTGACACTACTGCCATATGAATCAAGGCAAACATACTGACTTCTGCTCTCAGTATAAATTAGTTCTAGCAAACAGCACTATTAGATGGGTTCCTAATATTTTTTAAAAAAAATAAATTTATTTATTTATTTTGGCTGTGTTGGGTCTTTGTTGCTGCACGTGGGCTTTCTCTAGTTGTGGCGAGTGGGGGCTACTCTTCGTTGCAGTGTGTAGGCTTCTCGTTGTGGTGGCTTCTCTTGTTGCAGAGCGCGGGCTCTAGGCGCGCGGGCTTCAGTAGTTGTGGCGTGTGGGCTTCAGTAGTTGTGGCTCACGGGCTCTAGAGCACAGGCTCAGTAGTTGTGGTGCACAGGCTCAGTTGCTCCGCAGCATGTGGGATCTTCCCGGAGCAGGGCTTGAACCTGTGTCCCCTGCATTGGCAGGTGGATCCTTAACCACTGCGCCACCAGGGAAGTCCCCCAAATATTTTTTAAAATTCAGTTTTATAAATATTTACTGTGTGCCTAACGCTGGAGTACAAAAGGGAATTGAATGTGCTCCTTATTCTTAAGCAGTTCTAGTCAAAAAATACCATATATCTAGGGTGGTAATAATTTAGTGCTGTGTCACTACAGAAGAGGAAGACATTAGGATTCATCTACTATACTTACATTCTCACCTACATGTTCGTATAATATTTAACACCTACCATTTTCCATATCTCTAAGTCAGCCCTGAAGTTAGCAGATTATCCACGGTGGTATACGGCTAGCAGGAAGAACAGCTACTGAGGGCATTCTCATAGGAATAGTGATGAAGAAAGGAATTTGCTTTCAGTTAATTCTTTCTACTTCCCTTTTAATATAGAGAATATAGATTTGACGTGTATATGCCTACATAGGATTTTATAATATTGTCTATTTTATATCTTGGTTATTCTTTCTCATTCACCCACTCAATGACCCAGGTTTCCTATATCCCTAGTGTATAAACCCCCAAAACGAGACATAGAAAACTAGAGTAATGGGAACATAGTTTTACTGTACAGGTGATATTTTATACTCACTTTAGTTTGATTTGACCCAATAGTAAGTATACTTAAATGAAGATGAACTTTTTTTTTTAGCCTGCCAAGAATCAAGCACTACAAAGTGCTGAGTGTAGGAAAAAACTACACGATTGAATTGGAAAAACCTGTAAGTAACTATTTCTTTTTTGTTGATTAATTTTCTCCTGCTTCCTCCCAAACCTACCTTATAGAATTCAAAGTAAGGTGGAAAAGCAGACTCCTTGCCTAGGAACATAGTGCTGGCGAAAAACAGCCATGTTAAGGGGTCCTGAAGGTAGCAGACATCCAGGGTGAGAAACGAGATGCAAGAGCAGGTGGGGGAGGCAGAGTAGAAGATCATCTGCTATCAATTCTTTCCACTTCTTTCTTTCTCTGAAGATCTTTATCAATATAATTGTCTCAGGGAGAGAAAAATATTTTTGTTAAGCATCTATTTTACATACTCCAATTAGAAGTATGTAAGTATTCCAATGTACTTATTTATTTATTTATAAATTTATTTATTTTTGGCTGCGTTGGGTCTTCGTTGTTGTGCGCAGGCTTTCTCTAGTTGCAGAGAGCAGGGGCTACTCTTCGTTGCGGTGCACAGGCTTCTCATTGCGGTGGCTTCTCTTGTTGCGGAGTATGGGCTCTAGGCGCGCGGGGCTTCAGTAGTTGTGGCTCACAGGCTCGGTAGTTTGTGGCGCAAGGGTTTTAGTTGCTCCGTGGCACGTGGGATCTTCCCGGACCAGGGCTCGAACCTGTGTCCCCTGCATTGGCAGGCGGATTCCTAACCACTGTGCCACCAGGGAAGCCCCTGGGAAGCCCCCAATGTGCTTATTTCTAATGGGAAAAAAAATCTTTAAATGCCTGGTCCTTTAATACCCACCATCCAGAAGTTCAGAAATTCCCCTCTTAATAGTAACAAGTAGTGAAGAGAGGATTTCTTCCTTGTCTTCAACCCCTCTCCTACCCCAGCTGACTTGTAGTCATAACTATTCGATACTATGTTAGGCACAGAGCCAAATACTTCACACACGCCATCTAATTTAATCTTTATCATTACCCTGAGGTAACACCTATTATACAGGTGGAAAAACTGGTATTTACACTGGTTTCAGCCAATGACAATGAAGTAATGTGGCCTGTGGTCCAGGATGCTGGGGAAAGGAAGCATCTGTAATCTCAGGCTGCAGTGGTGGGAAGACTGGGTCAGGAAAGTGCTATCACTTAAATGGATTCGATGGGTCTTGAAGATGTTTATGATATCTTCTCTAAAACTGAGCTCCTATTTCCTCTGCCTCTCTAGGCCCATTGTACTGACCAGAGAAAGGGAGTGTAGTGTTGAATTTCTTATGGTCTGGCCATAACCCTTAGAGTGCAGACCTTTACCAAGAGCAAGACAGCTGCTGCTTCATATACCCCACTTACATCTTTGCCATAAATGCCTCCCAGAGATTTTCAGTTCTCATGTCCACGCCTGACTGGGCTTTTTCAGAAATTCTAATGAAGGAAACAGAGAATTAGATTGCTGAAGGATAATCCAAATAACCAAGTGACTGGAAGCAATGGCTGGGGAGGAAGAATGTGCCTCTGCAACCGGTGAACTGGGGCTCATTTATCTGTCATTAGCCCCAACAGTCCCTAGTGTACACAAAGTGAACAGCCTGGATTATTCTTTCACCTTTCATACTCCCCAATCCTACCCTTCAACCAGGTTGTCATTCCGTGAATTCTTTTTCCTCTTTAAGTTTACCAGGGATATTCAGGTTTAACCTGGTTTTACTTGTCAAAAAATATTGGCTTAGGGGGTAGCAAGACATTTTAGTTACTCCTAGCCAAGTAAATTAGCCTGTTACAATGAGATATTAAAATGCTAAGTTCTCTGGCTTTAAAGGGGTCTTTAGTTTCAAGCAGAAGAAAGCAATTATGGTTAACAAGCAAAAAAAAAGAATTTAAGAACATAGGAAGCCCACAGAATGACTGGAAGGCAAGAAAACCTTCAGGGACTAGGAAGCAGTTACTTGTACTAAGCATCATCTGATTAGGAATCTGCTTTCTTGATCCTCTACTCAAGTTCAAATTTCAGGAAGGGAGCTTTTTTGGGCCTAACTTGAATCACATTCTCATACAGTAACTGGGAAAGAGCAGAGTAACTAATTATTATCCACCAAATTGTATACAATAGGAAAGGGGTAATTTCTTAATAGGGAATTAGATACGGTTATAAAGGAGAAAGAAAATGCATGGGTAGGTAAAACCTTGGCCATTTAGCAAGCTGTTAAAGTGAGGAATTGACACGATTTTCTGGAGGATAGGAAATACACAGTAATCTCCATTAAATTTCATTTGAGCTTTCTCTTACTCTATCTTTACACAGGTGACACTGAGCCTTCTCTCATTCTCTGTATACAGGTAACACTCCAAATCTTTTCAGCGTCATTGATTATTTCGTGAAGGAGACTCGAGGAAATTTACGGCCATTTATATATCAACTGATGAAACCCTTGGTATGTTCTTCATTTCATTGCTATATTAAGAAAAGGAAAACAAAACAACACCAAAAAAACCTATATATGATTTGTAATACCAACCAGGTAGGATTATATAGTTCAGCCTTTAAATTTATCCATTTGGAAATCATTTTGTCATTGACCCTGTGAAAATAAGGGAAGTACCAATAATTCCTGGTGGATAGAGTATATGCCCACTCTAGAGAAACAAATCTTGAGGCATGTATTGTGACTATTAACTTCATTCCATCATTCTACTCAATTTTATCAACTTTATCAAACAAATTTGATGAGAAGAAAGCCATACAGAGTCACGGAAACCAAACAGGGAATTTAAAGGTATGGTCCTGTCACAAGGTCAGATGCTTGAGACATGAAAATGGACGAGGATTAAGGGGACACTATGGGGATTGGTCATTAGGCAATAGATGACTTGAGAGTGCGATCTTATTCCACTGTAAAGGCAGAAGGCAGAGTGCAAGATAACAAGTAGTGGGTGGGTAGTGAGGAACTACAGATGAAGATCGTAGTTAGGATTGGCTGTGGGGCCCCTTGTTCATAAGTTATGAAGAATTTCAAAACAGTGGTAGCAGACCATTAAACCAAGCATGAGACCCAGTGCAAGTACACAGTTCACATGACCACAAAGCTGGCCCTGTTTGTAGTCCAGTTTTTGGCAAAGCAGGGCAGGCTGGACGTGACAGTTTCTTTCCATCCTTTGAAACAATCCCTGGTGCACATGGTCACTGACAAGCTGTAAGCAGGAGAGAAAAAAATATCTACAGATTATGAGGCAAAACAACTTGGTTTGGTTACCGGCATCAGGGCATATCTGGAAAGTCTCACTAATTAAAAGGACGGCAAGCTTTAAAGGTCCAAGTTTTAAAACATGGGTATGACTCTTGTGATGCCAAATAATTTTAGTAACTCAGATGTCTGAAGGAACTTAGAAATTATCTAGTATAGTGTCTCATTCTGTATAGGAATCACCTGCACACTCAATACAGAAAACATCTCTAAGACGTGACCAGTTTGTAAATTCTTAATGACAGCCACCTCACTGATTTTTGACGCAGCATTGTTCACTTTTGGTCAGCTCTCATTTTAGATAATTATTCTACTTCTGAGTCTGAAACATTCTTCCTTTAACTTATACATATTAATCCAACTTTTGGCTTAAAACAACACATGGTTTTAAAAAGCCATCAAATATTTAAAAACTGCCACCATGTCCCCCCTTAGTCTCACTTTGTCAACTACAGATTATTGGTCCCGTCAGCTCTCTTCTTCTCATGTTTGACCTTCTCTATCTTAAAATATAACCACAAAGGATGAACATGTTATTATAGATATGTCAGCATAATTACATTGCCTGGGCTTTATGCAGGAAAATACACCTAATAGAAAATCTCTGGGAATGTGCTATTAATGTGGTTTTCTTTTTTTTCCCCCCAGAGATGAAAGGATTTCCTTGTAACATCTCTAAAATAATAATAATAAAAAAAAAAACAGGGGTGAGGGATCCAATATAATTTGCCTCCTCTATGGATGATATTGTGTCAGTTATCTAATGCTGTGTAACAAACCGCCCCTAAACCATGGTGGTTAAATCAACAACCGCTTTATTTGCTCATGACTCTGCACATCAGCAGTTTGGACTGGATTCAGTTGGGCAGTTCTTCTGCTAGTCTCACCTGGTGTCATTCACAGGACTATAACCAGCTGGTGGCTTGACTGGAGCTGCAGGGTCCAAGTTGGGCTCATTCACACATCTGGTGCTGGTGGTCATCTGGGGCTGGCTGAACCTCTCTCTTCATGTGGTCTCTAATCCTGGAGGAGGTTAGCCCATGTTCTCTCACATGAGAACTCGGAGTAGTTAAGGAGGGAAGGGTAGCTGCATGTACTTGGGCTAGGAATTCTTAGTGTTGAGAACAAAGTATGGCCCTCTTGGAGCTTTTCATATAGAAGCTGTGAACTGAATGATTCCAATGATTATGTTCCTACCCTTTTGCCAACAGCACACTATCTTGATTACTGTATCTTATGTACAGGGGTTATTTTTCTTCCTTTCTTTTAAAAAATTATCTAATTTGTATAAATAAAATTCTTTTTGGTGTATAGTTCTGAGTTTTGACAACTATCACCACAATCAAGGCACAGAAAGTTGCATCATCTCAAAAAAAGCCCTAATGTTCTTCCTTTTTAGTCAACCCTTCTTCTCACACACAATCCCTGGCAACCACTGATCTGTTTCCATTCCTATAGTTTAGCATTTTTCCAGAATGTCATATAAATGGAATCACAGTATGGAACCTTCTGAGATTGATTTCTTTCACTCATTATAATGTATAGATTCACACAAGTGTTGTGTATTAGAGCTCACTCTTTTTTATTTATGAACAGTATTTTTCTGTAGGGAGGTACCAGTTTGTTTATCCATTCACCAATTTAAATATATTAGGGTTGTTTCCAGTTTTGTGAAATTATTAAGCTATATAAATATTCATATGCAGATTTTTGTGTGAAAATAAGTCTTCATTTCACTTTGGTAAAATATCTAGGAATGAGATTACTGGGTCATAAGTATATGTCTAACTTTTTATAAGAAACTGTAAAACTCTTCTCACAGGTGGTCCCACCTTTTTACATCTCTACCATCAATGTCTGAAAGCTCTGGTTGCATCCTTGCCAGCACTTCATATTATCTTTAAAAAAGTTATTCTAGACGCAGATGTAGAGAATGGACTTGAGGACATGGGGAGGGGGAAGGGTAAGCTGGGACAGACTGAGAGAGTGGCATGGACATATATACACTACCAAATGTAAAATAGATAGCTAGTGGGAAGCACCTGCATAGCACAGGGAGATCAGCTCGGTGTTTTGTGACCACCTAGAGGGTGGGATGGGGGGGGGGGGGAGGCGCAAGAGGGAAGGGATATGGGTATATATGTATACATATAGCTGAGTCACTTTGTTATACAGCAGAAACTAACACAACATTGTAAAGCAATTATACTCCTATAAAGATGTTTAAAAAAAAGTTATTCTAGTAAGTTTGTAGTGGTATCTCTGTAATTTTAATATGCATTTCCCTAACAATTAAGGACACTGAGCATCTTTTCATGTGCTATTTGCCATTCATATATCTAATTTGGTAAAATATCGGCCTAAATATCTTGCCCATATTTTTATTGGGTTGTTTTCTTATGGTGGAATTTTGACAGTTCTGTTCATATTCTGAATACAAGTCCTTTGTCAGATATGTGATTAACAATTTTTTTTTCATTCTTTTAACAGCATCTTTTGCAAAGCAGAGTCTTAAATTTTGACGAAGTACAATTTATCAATTTTTGCTTCTATGGATTGAACTTTTGGTGTTGTAGCTGAGAATTCTTTGCCTAACCCAAGATCATGAAGACTTTTTTCTTATGTTTTCTTTTAGAAGTGTTACAGTTTTATTTATTTTTGGCCATACCATGCAGCTTGTGGGATCTTAGTTCCCCGACCAGTGATCGAACCCAGGCCCTGGCAGTGAAAGTGCTGAGTCCTAACCACTGGATTGCCAGGGAATTCCTAGTTTTATGTTTTAATTTAGGTCTATGATCCATTTGGAATTTTTGTTTAAGGTGTGAGGGATGAGTCAAGGTTCATTTGCATTTAGATATGTAATTGTTCTAGGACCATTTGTTTATAAAGATCATCCTTTCTTCATTAAATAGCCTCTACGCCTTCATAAAAAATCGATTCAACATATTTTTTGTGAATCAGTTTCCAATGATTATGTTCCTACCCTTGTGCCAACAGCACACTATCTTGATTACTGTAGCTTTACAGTAATTCTTGAAATCAAGAGGTATAAGTCTAACTTTTTTCTTCTTAAAATTGTTTGGACCAATCTAGTTTCTTTGCCTTTTAGTATAAGTTTTAGAATCAGCTTGTTGTTATCTACAGAAAAATTCTCCTGGGTTTTGATTTGGATTTTGTTGAATCTTATAAATCATTCAGGGAGAAGTGACATCTTGCGAATACTGAGTCTTCCAATCGAGAAAGAAGTATATCCCTCCATTTATTTATGTTGTCTTTCTTTTACAATGCTTTTGTAGTTTTCAGCATACAGAGCCTGCACATATTTCGTTACATTAATAGCTAAGTATTTAATTTTTTGGTGCTACTCTAAATGGTACTGTTGAAAAATTCTGAACTCCAATTGTTCATTGGTATTATATAGAAATATAATTTTGTATATTGATCTTATATTCCAAGATTTTGCTAATATCACTTATTCATTCTAAAAGCTTTTTTTTGGTTGTTGATTCCTTGGAATTTTATATGTAGAAATCATGTTATCTGTGACTAGAGACAGTTTCAGTTCATGTTGTCCAATCTGGATACCTTTTATTTATTTTTCTTGTATTATTGTACTTACTGGCTGGACTGTCTAGAACAATGATGAATTGAAATGGTAAGAGTGGACATCCTTGTCTTTCTCCCAGTTTTAAAGGAAAAACATTCCACCTTTTACTAATAAGTATGATGTTGGCTATAGTTTTTTTTTATTATTATTATTTTTAAAATGCCCTTTATCAAACTGAGGAAGTTTCCTTCAATTCCTGGTTTGCTGAAGTAGTTTTATTTTTGTTTTTGAATCATGAAAGGATGTTGAATTTTGCCAAATGATTTTTCTGTACCTATTGAGATGATCATGATTTTTCCTTTTATTTGATTAATATGGTGAATTGATAGATTTTCCATTTTTGAACCAGCCTTGCATATACCCACTTGATCATATGTATTATCTGTTTTTCAAAACAATTTTGTCTAGTTTTGGTATTAATGCAATGCTGGCATCAAAAAATGAGCTGAGAAGTATTCTCTTTTCTTTATAGTCTGTAAGATGTGTGTAGAATTGGTATTATTTCTTCCTTAAATATTTGGTAGAATTCACCCTATAGGCCTGAAGATTTCTTTGCTGGAAGGTTTTAAACTATGAATTCAGTTTCTTTAATTGAATTTAGATGTAGGACAATTCAGGTTATCTATTTTTTTCTGAGAGTATTTTGGTAGTGTCTTTCAAGGAACTGGTTCATTTTTTCTGAGTCTTCAATAAATAGTCCTTCTGACCCAGGGCCTGGTACAGAGTGGAAACTGATGGATGTTGGTGGAATAACTGGATGACTGAATGCCTAAGCATAGCATTGGGGAAGGAGGGAAGCAATATTCTCTGTTTCCAGAGGAAAACTGTCACTCTCAGAAACACAAAAGGACCATCACAATTATCTGTACATGTCCTACATTCCAGGCTCTATGTGAAGAGCCAGGATTACATGAATCATCTCGCCTTACTGCTCCCAAGAATCTTATGAGGAAGATATACTATCTATCTCCATTTTATAATCAAGAAAAGCAACACTTTAGTTTTCACATACATTTAAGAAGTCACACACGAAGCTAGTAAGTGAAGCTTAAATCCAAATCCATGTTCATTTCTGAAACCTCTTTAAAAAACCTTCTTAGTGGTTCTGCAGCTCCAGTGATAAATATTTGTGTATATTCATATTCTCTCTCCCCTCACTCCATCCTTTCCTGTGTCTGTGGGTTAGGAGTCTGGACCTGGCTTAGCTGGGCTTTTGCAAGTTGCGATCAAGGTGTTGGCTAGGACTGGGTTTTCATCTGAGACTTGACCTGGAAGGATCCATTTCAAATCAGGTTGTTTGGAGAATTCACTTCTTGCAGCTCTAGGATTCATAGCAGCCAGCTTCTTCAAAGATACCAATGGAGGTGGAGGTAGGGAGAAGGAAGTAGGGACTATTGAGCAAATCTACTAGCAAGGCGGAGTCTTATGCAATGTACGTAACGATGGTATTGACATCCCATCACCTTTGCCATATTCTATTGGTTACCACGATTCCCATTTCTGGTATTCACACACTGTGTAAACCCTGTATCTTGAGGGTGGGTTGCAACTGTAACTTGTTTGTAACCAATAGTGACTTGCAACCATATAGGTCCCTTTACTCTCCCCTCCATGTATAGTTGTCATATATATTACGTCTACCTAACACTGAAAACCCCAATAAGCATTATAATTTTGCTTTCAATTGTTATAAACATATTAAAGAATGTGAGAAAGTAGTCTATTATTACCTAGATAACTCCTACCTATGCTCTTTCTTTTTCCTGTGGTATCATTTATCTTCAACTTGAAGAACTTTTACTGAATCTATCCAGTGATCTTTTTAATTTCAGTTTTATTTTGAAAATTTCTGCTTGGTATAATTTTTCTTCCTTTGTAGAGAACATCTATCCTACTGTTTGTTTCAAGAATATTTATCACCACCTCATGGAGCATAGCTCTTCAAAATCTTTGACAATTTCAATATCTTGGTTATTTTAGTGTTGGCATCTGTTGTCTTTTCCCTTAAGAAGTGGTCTCGTTTTTTTGCCTCTTTGTTTACCAAGTAATTTTGAATTGTATCTTGGATATTTTAATTTGAATATTATGTCATGAGCCTCTGGGTCCTATTAAAATCCTCCGGAGATTTTTCTTTTAAGCAGGCAATCATCCTGATTAGACTGAATTAATTTTGCCTTACTTTCTCTGGGAAGTGTTCCAATATCAGTTCAGTTTCAAAACCTTTGGTACGTTGCTTTGGGGCTCTCTTACGCATGTATATCTCAGGAATTAGCCTGGGACTTAGGCAGTGGTTTCTTTAGTTTAGTTCTCTGCTATTACTATTATTCTGGTGGCTCAACTGGTTCAGCTTGCTTTGTGATCAGGAACAAATTATCAACCTCCCTGCATTTTAGATTCCCTTGTTATAGGAGTAGGGAATGACAGATGAACAGAGTTAGAAGGAAACATGAAGAGAGACTTCAGATAGTCACACTGTCTTCTGTAGAGTAATATATTTTCTTTCAAAAGCAGAATGATGATGGAAGAGTAAACTGGAAGAGTAAATGACAGTGGAAATAGGACTTTCTAAGAAAAACTACAAAAAGGTAAAAATCCACTCTGACATATACTGCTGAAGCTTTCAAGTACAAGCAGGAAAAATTGTTCATGTTGAAAAATAAAGAACTACCTCTCCAATTGGTTCAATCAAGCTTTCCCACCCACAATTTCTAGGCCAAGAACCCACCACAGAAGGGAGGAGAGGTTGAAGAAAAATCTACATATTGCATAAAATAAAATGGTAAAACTATTATACTTTCATGTATCTTGGTAATTTATTATTTTCAAAAGGAAGATATTACTTTAAAGAAAATTATCTCTATCTTCCTGATCCTGATTACAAAGTCACTTACTTGGATACCAGAATTAAACACTGCAGCATACAATTTCATTATCTTATCAGAATGAAAACAATTTACTAGAAACCATAGTATATGGCTGTGAGGGTAACTCATAGATATATGCATTCCCATGCACTGATATAAGTTGAAAACATATGGTTCTTTCTAAATGGAGTTTTTATTTCCCAGGGCTTCAGTTTAATACATTTACCTCTATACAATCTCCACAGCAGATTCTCTAGTTCTCATAAATTCTAGCAAGTCCAAAAAAGCCTCATAAGATTTTGTTAAAATCTGATTTGACCAATTTATGAAATGTTAAGTTATTTTAATTACCCAGCTAAAAAACTAGAGACATGAAAAGTACTAGGAGAAGTCCTTTCCCAACGGAAATACTCTATGCCACACTTTTTGGTTATTGGCAATAAGTGAAATTTATCATTTTCCATGTTTCCCTCAAGTTGTCTCTTCGCTGGCTCAAAGTCAACCCATACCTCCTTTTGTAAAAAACATTAATTTATAAGGATGGTAAAAGGCTACATAATCACCCATTCACAAATACAACACAGTATGAGACTAATCCACTTAGAATTCCTTAAAAATACTAATTCTTCAGCCCCACACAAGATCTACTGAACTAAAATCTCAGGGACATTTTTTCATAAACTTTTTTTTTCTTGAAAAACAGGCTTCTAAATTGATGGTCATTCAAATTGGGAATCAACTAAGAATCAAAAGATATGGCTTATATTCTTCTACTTCCTGGTTCTAATTATTTCAATGTTTGGCTTCTTTGGTTCTTCATCTGAAAAAATGAAGGGGTTAGCAATGGATTCTTAAGGTCCTCTTAGCTCCAACACCTTATAAAGATGTATCTTTATAAGAAGAAGAGAGTAGATCACAAACACACACAGAAGAAAGACTACGTGAGACAGAGGGAGAAGATGACCATCAACAAAGCCAACCAGAAAGGCCTCAGAAGAAATCCAACTCTACTGAACACATCAATCTTGGACTTTTAGCCCTCTGCAACTGAAGAAATATATTTCTGTTGTTTAAGCCACTCAGTCTGTGGTATTTGTTACGGCAGCCCTAGCAAACTCATTCAATGAGTTATCTAGGATGCCTAAAAATATGCAGACTCCTAAGCTGCCCTCAGACTGAGTGAATTAATTTCTGGGGGTTGGTCCAATAATCTGCTCTTTTAAAAACACATCACAATAAAGTTTACTACACACAATAAAGTTTGTGAAACTACTTCTCTGAAATCTACCATAATATCAACTGTTAATTGATGCATAGATTACAAAAGATCGACCTATCTATCTCTTATTCTCAAGGGCCTCACAATTAAGTTAGTCCAAATATAGATAAGCAACAAGAGACTCAAGAGCTCCAATTTGTTACCATCTCAAATGTTAAGAATGAATTCTTGCAATCTAAAAGAAATGCAGTTCTTAATATAGGACGCTTAAAAAAAATGGACTCGAAGATAGTGAGGCAAAGTGGTTGACTGCAATAAAGTGAAAGGAATGGACAGGGAGAAAGAAATCAAAGCCCAGGGCCTGACCAAGGTGGAGAGTCTAATAGAAGGCCACCAACACATTAAGCTGGGAGAAACAACAGGAAAAGAGCCACAAAAACTGCAGAAATTGAAATTGACGAAACCATAAAATGGCCCTCATAGTTTTAAATACATGTTAGACAATATCTGCAGAGGATGCGAAACTATAAAAAGTGTTCTAGCAGTTTTAAAAAAGAGAACCAAATAGAACTTATAGGACTGAAAAATACAACCAAAATTAAAAACAAAATGGATGGATTTAATAGTATGTATGAAACAGATGAAGAGAAGTAAAGTAGAATATGTCAGAAGAAATTATACAGTATAAATCCTGACAAGACAAAAACAATTGGTAAATACAGAAGAGAGGGTGATAAATATATGGAAGGCAGAGTAAGTCTGCCACGTGTAATGAGAATCCTCATATAAGAAAAGAGAATGGGGATATAGGCAATATGTGAAGGAGTAATGAACTAACAAAACACACAAATCTAGATTCAAAGAGCTGAACAAATCCTAAACAGGATTAACAAAAGAAATCCATACCCAGACACATAATTATACCACATACAATGAAAGCAGATATTTGTTTTCGAGATGTAATATTTTAGCTTGACAGTTGACTCAAGAGCCAAAGAGGAAGTCGTAAGAGAGTTAGAAAAATATTTCCAACGTGTTGAAAGATAATAAAGGCCAAATTAGAATTTTTACATTCAGCAAACATACCTCTGCAGAATGAGAGCAAAATAAAGATATTTTCAGACAAAGAAATCATGAGCAAGTATGCTACCAGTGGACTGTCACAATATGAAATTCTAGAGGAAATATTTCAGGTAGAAAGAAATTGATCCCAGATGGTAAGCCTGAGGCACAAAGAGAATAAAGAGTAAAGAAAGTGATATATATGTGTGTGTATAAATATAAACATTGACTATATAAGAAAATAATAAAGTCTATAGAATTAAAAGACGTTGAAGTACTTGACAATGGAATTAAAATACAAACAAATAAAATACATGACCATAGTATGCAAGCTGCTAGTTAGACAGTTGTTCTAGTTATTACGTCTGGGTAACAAATAATCCCCAAACTAAGTTGCATGAACAATCCATGTCACAGATTCTGTGGGGCAGGAATCAGCTGGGCACAGCAGGGATGGCTTGTCTCTGCTCCATGAAGTCTGGGGCCTGGAATCACTTGAAAACTTGCTTACTCATATGTCTGACACCTGATGCTGACTGTAGGTTAGGGGTCTCAGTTTCTCTCCTGGGGGCTAGTTTAGGCTTCCTCACAACATGGTATCTGGATTACAAGGGTGAGCTTTCCAAGAGGGAAAGAGCAAGCAAAAGAGATTGAGAGCCAGCCATGCAGATGCCATATAATCTTTTATGATCTAACCTTGAAGTTGTGCAATAACATATGCTGCATTCTGTTGTATTAGTTGAGGTAGTCATAAATTCTTGTTTCAAAGTAAGTGGAAACATTCTGTTGCTTGATGGTGATTGGGGGTGGCAAGCTTCTAGAAAAGCATGTGAGACTACAAATATCGCTGTGGCTATCTTTGGAAATTATAATCTTCCCAAATGTAAAGATAATGATTAACTTTGGTCTGACTTAATCTGAATATGCATGTTGTAATATAGGGTAATCATCAAAAAATAAAAGCCACTAAAGTAGTAAAGAAAAAAATGTGTATAGTTCAGGAAAAGAGAAACCGTATTATTTATATTAAGAAAGAATTTAACATAAGGAATTGGTTAAACAGGTTTTGTGAGAAGTCAAAATGTCGGCAAGGGACACAACTATTAAAGGGAAGAAAGTAGGATTATTAGAACCTGGAAACCTAGAACAGATACCCTGCAGAGAGCCAGAAAAAAGGTAGACCCTGGGAACCAACCACAACTACTGGGAGAAAAGCCATTGCTGAGGTGATGCTGATGATCAGGAAGCAAATGGCAATGGTCAAAGTCTCTTCTCCCATTCTCCAGCTTTCCAGTCTCCTTCTAGTGCCCCCTATTTGTGGAACCTAAAGGAAGCTAGATGGTGAAGGAGAAATATAGTTTGCAAAGTTCCAGAATACAGAAGGGTGTCTAGAATTGAGAGACAGTTAATAATTGGCATAAATGGAATTAAAAAACAAAAGTAAATACAAATTTTAAAAGGCAAGAAAATAGAGAAAAAGAATCATAGAACAAGCTAGACAAAAAACAAACCCCCATAAAATAAAATGGCAGACATAAATCTATTAGTCATGATATTAAATGTAAATGGCTTTAGTGTTCCAGTTAAAAGACAAAGAATATCAAATTGGATTTAAAAAAAAACCCCAAATCCAAACTCTATGTCAGTAGTGAAGGAACACTCTCCTAAAAAACCAAGAGTTGAAGAGGAACAACCTCTAATGAAAAAATGGAAATAAAGGCTGAAAATGAATGAGGTAAGCATCTACCGCAAGAAATTAGAAACAAGAACAATAAAAAACTCCAAACAAATAGAAAAAATAAGTAATATTGATAAAGCAGAAATAATGAAACAGAAAACAAACATAGAGAGGATTAATAAAACCAAAATTTGGATCTCAGAAAAAAACAAATCACTGTCCCCATTTAAAGATGATGTAGACTATCCAAAAGAATTTGCAAATAACTTACAAGCATCATTAGAGTTTAGTAAGTTTCTAGATACAGAAGCAATACAAAGATATCAATTACACTTTACACATAATCAACAGGAAATAAAGTGGGCTGAGTAATTTGGATTTAACATTCTCACTTGAGAATATTTAGAAATATTTCAAATATATTTGAAAAAGTATTGGATGATATTAGAAAGCTAAGTTAGTGAATAATTATCAAGTTAATATCTGGGAGACATAGAAATTCATACAGGAAATGAATTCTCATTTGTGACCACTTGTACCCTGGGAGATTTCGCAGATTTTTAAGAGGCTACTGAGAAGCTGAGCAGAGCTAAGGGACTTGGGATTCAAAGGTAGAATGTAGTGCCAGCCAAGAGGTGGGGCACTAGCTCTGGTAACCCAATCCACACTTAGTAAGCCTGAAGAGTTTCTGAAGTAAGGATTAACAGGAAGTAAGGGCACTAGTACAGTTAGCTCAGCTCTGAGTCACATGGATGACTCAGAAAATCTCAGTTTCTGAAATTGGGTCAAAATGATCCTGAATTACTAGTGCCCAAGTGCCTAGTAGAGCACATAAAAAAACTCTGTGGAGGATGAAAATATCTTATTGGGCATCAAATTGCAGTTGATCTTTGAACAACGCGGGAATTAGGACACTAACCCTCTGCACAGTTGAAAATCTGCTTATGACTTTACAGTCAGTCCTCTGTAACCAAAGTTCCATTTCCACAAATCATATAATACTGTAGTATGTAGTATTTAGTGAAAAAAAAATCCACACATAAGTGGACCCAGGCAGTTCAAATTTGTGTTGTTCAAGGGTCAACTATATTTCTACAAGCAAGCTTTCAAATATAATATTGGCATACAATTAAAGATAACCACACAGACTTTCTGTTTGAATTAAAAAAAAAAAATCCCACAAGGACTCAGAGGCAAAGAATATACAAATCAATTTTCACTGCAAAGTAAAGGAGCTGTTACAGTGGAGGATTACTGGACTGAATGTCAATATTATGACCTAGTATGAGTGTGTTTCATGTTTGGTAATTGCAATCATTGTTGCTTTTGTTGTGGTCATCCATGTACAATGCTTGGTGTCAGTCTATTTTTCTCTTGTAAAAATAAAATACAGTGTGTGTGTGTGTGAAAAAAAAAAAAAAGATAACCACACATACAAGGATACAAGATAAATAAGAATTAACAGAAACAAAAATATAAAAAGAGACCCCAGGAGAGCTTCAGATTTGGGAATTATTAAACACAGACTATAAAATAATCATGCTTTTCATGTCCAGGTAGATAAAAGATATAAAATTTCAGCAGGACAATTAGAAACTGCTAAGTGATAGATTTACATGTTTGAAATTAGAAATTTGAGAACTGAAAATACAAAGGGCTAAAAATAACCAAGACACTTTTACAGAACTATAAGTTGGGAGGACTTGTTCTGCCAAATATCAAAAACAATGTATCAGCTATTGTGATGAAGAAGTATACCATCACAGGGATAGAAAAGAAGGAACAAGAAATCCAGCAAGAGACGTATACATATATGGATATGACATAAGACTTTGGTGGCACTGCAGAAAAGAACAGACTTCAGTAAATGGTGGTGAGACACTTCCTAGCATACACAAAATTAATTACTCTTGAATTAAAAACTTAAAATGGGGAAGTCAAAATTAAAGCTTTAGAAGACAATATAGAGGAGTATCTTCATGACTTTGTGGCTCTAGAGAACAGTTTTTTTAAAACTCACAAAAAAATCTAGCCTTAAAACAAAAAATTGACACTTCGCAGTACCTGACCATTAACAAATTCTTTTTAACAAAGAGCATCATAAAGAGAGGGAAAGGCAAGCCAGAGTGGGAAAAAATATTTGCAATTATATAGCCAACTAAGAACAGGATTTATAAAGATCTTTTATGAATCAAGGAGGAAGAAAAACCTGCCAACACAACCAAAAAATGGACAAAAGAATTGAAAAGTCACTTCACAAAAAAGAAAGAGTGGCCAACAAACATATAAAAAGGTGCTTAATTTCAAGAGTAATTAGGGAAATGCAGAGTAAAACTTCAACGAGATATAACTGCACAGCCAACAGATTGGCAAAATTAAAAAAAAAATCTGTTAACACCAGAGATGAGTAAAGTGGGAAAACACGACATCTCTATTGCTCAGGAAAAACTTTGTTATTATCTAATAAAATTTAAGACGTGAATATCCTATGACCAAGGAATTCCATTCCTAGGCACATATACCTTAGTTACACTAGGCAATACATAAAATAATGTTCATTGTGGAACTGTGATTACCCACCCCCCAAACATCCCAATTGTCCACAGTCAATAGAATGAATAAATAAATAGTTGTATATTAACACAAAGGTAAAATTATACATCAATGACGATGAATGAAGTATTGTTACAAGCAACCACATGGATGAATCCCATGTTGAATGAAAGAAGCAGCCACAAATGAATGTATTGATTCTATTTACATAAAGTTCAAAAACAACAAAAGTAAACTGTATGTATTGTTTAGGTACATACATAGGTGGTAACACTATAAATAAAAACAAAGACACAGTTATCACAAAAGGTAGAAAAGTGCTAACTGCTAGAGAGTATGTGTGGGGAAGCTGGTTGTGATTGGGAAGGGACCACAAGGGGAGTTTCTGGGCTGCTGCCAATGTTCTATTGATTTGAGAGCTGGTTATGCAAGTAGTTACTTCAAAGTTATTCCTTAAACTGTGTATTTGTATTTTATATACTCTTTTGAATAGATGTATATACACACACACACATACATATATGTATATATATATGAATATATATTTCTTAAATAAACAAAGCTAAGACAAGGCAAGACAAAAATGAACAAATTACCTACTGATTACTTCCTGTGACCCCCAAGATTGCAACTTCCTGATTTATGTTTTGAATTTGTTAAAAGTAAAATAGTTAAGCCCATACCTAATGATTGTATACTAAATGGTTATATATTTACAATCACAATGAATTTTTGATAATATTCATTGCAGTTGAAAGGATTATTAGGTAAAGAGAATATTTCCCTCAAGATCTCAAGAGAACAATTTTCTTTCTGTCTTCATTTTACTAATTATAAAAATAGTGGACTCTAAACACTGCTGACGTTTTTATGTCTTGTCACTGGCACCACCAGGAGTGCCATGATACATAAAAAATAAAAATAAGATACACATCTACATCCAAGTTCTTTGGGACAATTTAGAGGAACTTATAGATGTGTAACATACTGCTGTGAACTCTAAAAAGGAATGGACTTCGGAAATCCCCAACCAACAGTCTGGGATTTACCAGATCTTCTAGGTTTTACAATTTCTCAATTGTTTTAAAAGAATTTCCAGGAGCTAAAAGCACTTTGAAGTAATGTCTCTCCATATCCAGTGAGTGTTCTATCTCCATGATTGCAAAACTTGAAAACTAGGAAACACCAAAGCAACACTACTCACAAAATGAATAATAAAATTGGAATCTCTGGAGTCAACTACGGAACAGAATTTACAAAGATATCGTCAAATTTCTTAATTTATTTTTAATAAGTAAAAAATCACTCAGTGGTACCATACAAAATCAAATCATTAATTTTTGTACCTGGTATTTCAATCACCAGCACTGATCTCATGGTACAGAAATAAAACAGATAATGAAAAAGAACTGTCATTAAATTCACGCTGGCTTTCCAGCCTACTAGAACTATACAGAAGAAACTAATGGCAATAACCGTTACAGAAAAAAAAGCAATGACAAAATGGTTTCAGATTTAATCACAAAATGAACTTAATCCTTACTGATTTTATTTATATCTGCTAAAGCTCTGATCTCTATAAATAAGAATTGATAGCACGGTTTTGTTCTAAATTTACTTCTGAAGAGATGTGGAGATTTAGATCAAATATAAGCAAGCTACTAGATCATAGTTGAGAATTACTGAATGGCTACCTGGAAAATATCAGTTATTGTCATAGAGCACAAAACAAAAAAGTGGGAACAGACTTCTTATAGGAAAGTGCTTTTACTGCTGCTGGCCTCTAAAGTTCCAAACCATAGAACTTTGATATTCCTGGATTCAATTTTAAGTAATATTAATTTTAAGCATTATATTTGCAATATACATGATAGGAGAGGGTAGGATATGACGAACCAAAATTAATTGCTTATTTCAAAGGTAGCCATTTCCTTTAAACTTATCCTGTCCACTTATCCTCACCTCCAACACAGACTACCCTTTAATCATACAAATTCACCCTCCACTCCTAAATATATTTTCCCAATTGGATGATACTTTTACAAAAGAATGAAACAATACAGCTGGTTGGCTAAGTAATTTAAACTATTTGTAAGTGGAATAAAAGGAAAGTTAGGTAGAGAATATAAAAAGATACCAAACTGGAGTAATACTGATGTGAATCTAGTTTTTAATTTATCAAAGTACCTATTAATGGTTTGAACAGAAGAGCAGAAGAAAAGCAGCTAGAGGGAAATGACTTTCTGTGGTTACAAAATGCCAATTGCTTTAGAATGCATGACAGCCTTGGAAATAAAAGAAACACTTGCTGTTTTCACTGAGTTTACAGTGTTGAGTACACTTTATGTTATTTTAATGAAAGCATTTCTATGAACCTATGCAATAGCTCATATCAGAAAACAGAAAGTTTCTATCAGTAAAGACCTAAAAAAATAAATTTTTATCTTTGTCAACTCCCTTTCTGGGAATGTAGAATTAAATAATACATTTCCCTTTAAAATAAAATATTAATTTATTATTATTTTTTCTGTCCATTAGGCTGCTGGAAGAAAAAAAAATCAAGACTCAACTAGTGATAATTTTTTAATTTCTACTTTTCATCTACTTCTAAGGACACTCCCTTTACAAAACCTTTTAGTCTTATATACTATGACAATCAGGTTTAGAGTTCCAAATAAATAAAATAGCCACACTAGAAGGCATACTAAAGAATCAAATGACTAGCCATATTTATCTGTTCACATTCATGGATTCTCTAAGCAGGTTGTCAGAGTCCATATGCTATTGTTAACATTTAGTCCCAGTTAACACCTGTCATCTGATGTGCTCATGACTTACAACACTGGTGCTATCAGAAAAGATCCTGATTTTGGGGAGACAGTGATATAACAAACTCTGGTTAAATCAGCAGAGGTAACATGTCAGTAAACTGTAACTTTTAAAGTTTTAAGAGTAACTACTCTTCATCCACTGCTACCATCCCTCCTCCATTGGTGTTAAATTCAAAGCCTCATCATGAGAGGTGCAGGAAGCCAAACACTGTTTGTATAGAAAAATGGGCCTCAGATACTAAACAAAAAGAATTTCATAAAATGGGATTAAACTTTTTGGATAGTTGCATTTGTTATTTTCAATTTCTTGATCTTTTATTTCTTCTGGTCTTAGATACATATTTTTTTCCTTCTTTTCATCCAAAGAGGTTAATACACAATTTTTTGGTAAGCATTGTAAAACAGCATTCCAGTTTGAAGTTGCTTGTGGGCACATCCACATATGAAGCACTACACATGTGTATACTATGCTTCAAAATGCTTTACAATTCTTCACTGTAGTTTTTTACTGATGTTTCCCTTAAATTAAGGCTTCATCAAAGAGAAATCCATAGCGTTATGAGCTGACTTTTTAAGCTCCTGAATAAGTGCATTCTTTCCAAAATCAAGTAGTCCTAAATTTAAGACAACTTCTGTTAATCAGTGTCATGACTAAAGTAGTATCTTACTGGAGGTCCAGGTAAATCTTCATCTCCATCAGTATCTGGAGCAAATGACACAGTAAGATCCACATATTTCTTTTCAGTAGAAGGTTTCACAAGTTTATGCATTCTAAGGAAAAATAAGCAAGGAAAATGATTTGGTAAATTCTGTAAAATGAAAGAGTGATTTGGTGATAATGTTGTCCAAAGAATCTGGGCTTGTTTAAATTTATTTTTAAATCTAATAATTCACCTGCTTTCATATAATTATTTTCTTTACTAAAAGCTCTAAAATCAAGACATTCTTTTACCTAACAGTTAATCAATTTTTACCTTTGCTGGTAATGATAAGGAATACAGACCACTTATTTAAAAACAAAAACAAAAACCAAAAACTCCACAGAAAAAAACCTAAAATGTGAGAAATGCTTTTAAAAAATGAATATATCAAATATAGATCCCTGCCCTTGTGAATGAAGCTTATATTGGTGGGAGGGGAGAGACAATAAATAATACAGTAACTGTTAGACAGTGATAAATGCTATGAGAAAGAGGAAAAGTAGAGTAGTGTAAAAGGGATTAGGCATGCTAGGCTGGGGTACCAGACAGGATGCAGTATTAAATAGGGTTCAGAGAGGCCTCTTCAGGAAGTGCAAAGACCAGAGGTGAGAGTTAGTCAGATGGCCATCTCAGAAAGAGTTGCAAGCAGAGGGAAAAACTAGAGCAAAGGTCGCATGTTGGAGACTGGAATGTTCAAGGAAAAGTAAGGAGGCCAGTATAACTGGAATATTGTGAGCAAGGAGAGAGAAGTATGAAAGGAACTTGGAAGGGTAAGTGGGAACTAGATAATTTAGGGCCTTGCAGACCACTGTAAAGACGGGCTGTTTTCCTCCCTCTCTTCCTTTAGGTCTCTGCTCAAATGTCAGCCTTTCACATCAGAATATGACAGGCAGGGACTTCCCTAGTGGCGCAGTGGTTAAGAATCTGCTTGCCAATGCAGGGGACACGGGTTCGAGCCCTGGTCCGGAAAGATCCCACATGCCTCGGAGCAACTAAGCCTGTGCGCCACAACTACTGAGCCTGTGCTCTAGAGCCCGTGAGCCACAACTACTGAGCCCACGAGCCATAACTACTGAAGCCCGCATGCCTAGAGCCTGTGCTCCGCAAGAGAAGCCACCGTAATGAGAAGCACGCGCAGCGCAATGAAGAGTAGCCTCCTCTCGCCACAACTAGAGAAAGCCTACACGCAGCAACAAAGACCCAACACAGCCAAAAATAAGTATAAAATAAATAAATAAATCTTTAACCAAAAAAAAAAAAAAATGACAGGCAGAGGGAATACCTAGATTGCCCAATATACTGTAGCAACTTAACACCCCCTTATTCTGCTTTATTTTTCCACAGCACTTATCACCATCTGACATACATATTTAATTGTTATGCAAACTCCTCGAGCAGGGCAGGGACTCTGCTTTGCTCACTGCTGTATCCCTAATGTTTACAAAAGTACCTGGTACATAGCAGGCATTCTTTAAAAAAATCTGTTGAATAAATGAAAATAACAATTCGGCATTTTAAAAAAACACTTCAGTCTCACAAGCCTAGTCCTTATGTGTTTGCATATAAGAGGTGGATCTACTTTTACTTGGTATATTGACCAAATCAGGTTTCTAAGCCTATTAGCTTATAAGCTGACCCTGAACGATAATAAACTCACAAGGGTATTATAATCCTATAAATCTCACTTGATAGGTAGCCTGTGGAGCTTGGCAGATTCACTGTCTTTATTACTGCCATTAGATAGGAGTAAATCACATATTTTTATCTGAACTTCAATAACCTCTATATTTAATTTTCTAGTGTGCATCCAACTTATATTTCAACTTTTGAGAATCTCTTGCATATAATGTTCAATACTTACGTTAACTTCAATCTTTTTGCATGACCAGGCATTACAGGAACATAAAGCATTTTGACTCCCTGTACCACCATTGTTGGCTCAATTCCGTACTTCTCCTAAAAGTGAATACCCAAAAGAGAAACAATCAAAGCTCCACCCAAATATAAAATGCTGAATGACAATGTTTTACAACCAGTAAAAAGAGAGAAAACTCCTGCTAAATAATATTTATAAAAACCTCTAATGAAATTATGTATAAAACTAACAGACTCAAAGTAACTAATGAATAATTGTCTCACTTTGACTGCATTTATGAAATCCAAGAGGGTGAACTCTTCTTTTCCATGTATAATCCATCTGTCCCAAATTGTAAATGATATTCCATTTCTGTTGTAGAAAAATATTCAGAACAAAAACATTTAAATTTTCTTCCCTTTACTAATAATAAAAAACCCCAGAAGTCCACTATTTGTGATTTAGCTAGATATTAATGTGGGAATAAAAAAGGAAAATATAACAAAATATTCCATAATTCCATCTTACTTCCCCATCACACCACACAGGTAACCACTTTCATCAGTACCTTGTTTATCTTTCCAGTGTCTTATTATAGATCAGTATGTCTTAGCAAGAGAGTTCCATTTCTCTCTTTAAACAGTTGCATGAGTTTCACTGTGTGGATGTTCCAGTCTCCTATTACGAGACACTTAGGTTGTTCCAATCTTTGGCTATGATAAACAATGCCAGAATGAATATCCTGTACATATATCATTTGAGATGAGTGCAAATGTATTTGCAAGTTTGAAATATAGTGCTATATTTGCCTTAATATGGGTTATATTATTTTATACTCTCATCAGTAATGTATGAGAGTGCTTTCTCACACTCTTGCCAAGGTAATAGTTTTCAAATTTTTGGTTGTTACCAATTGAAAAATTGAAAAATGGAAGTCCAGGGGAATTGATTTGCTTTGTCATACAACTTTTGGAACTAGATTCTTAATCTCATTATCCATTAGTCAGACACTAGAATGGCTTCTAATTAATCTGAATTAGGCAGACATAGATGAAACCATAGAAAGTACAATGCTAAACAGTGTGGCACATTATGTGTTGTGAGAGTTCTATGGCTAGTTTAGTCAGCAATGCTTCATGCTACATGCAAAAGAATGAAATTGGACTCCTATCTTACACCACACACAAAAATTACCTCAGAATAGACTGAAGACTTGAATGTAAGACCTGAAACCATAAAACTCCTAGAAGAAAACTTAGGTGGTAAGCTCCTTGACACTGGTTTTGGTGATGATTTTTTAGATTTGACACCAAAAGCAAAGGCAACAAAAGCAAAAATAAACAAGTGGGACTACATCAAACTAAAAATCTTCTGCACAGCAAAGAAAACCACTAACAAACTGAAAAGGCAACCTACAGACTGGGAGAAAATATTTGCAAATCATAAATCTGGTAAGGGGTTAATATCCAAAATATATAACAAATACATACAACTCTACAGCAAAAAACCCAAACAATCCAATAATAAAATACGCAGAGGACCTGAACAGACATTTTTCCAAAGCAGACATACAGATGGCCAACAGGTACATGAAAAGATGCTTAATTATCACTAATTATCAGGGAAATACAAATCGAAACCACAATGAGATATCACCGCACACTTGTTAGGATGGCTATCATCAAAAAACAGAAGACAACAAGTGTTGACAAGGATGTGAAGGAACTGGAACTCTTGTACATTCTTGGTGGGAATGTAAAAATGATACAGCCACTATGGAAAGCAGTATGTAGGTTCTTTAAAAAATTAAAAACAGAACTATCATATGATCTAGCAATTCCACTCCTGGGTATTTATCCAAAGAAAATGCAAACACTAACTTGAAAAGATATCTGTACTCCCATGTTCACTGCAGCATTACCTGTAATACCTAAGACATGGAATCAATCTAAGTGTCCACTGATGAATGGATAAAGAAAGTGTGGTTCTATATATAATGAAGTATTATACAGCCATAAAAGGAATGAAATCCTGCCATTTGTGACAACATGGATGGACCTTGAAGACGTTACGCTAAGTGAAATAAGTCAGACAGAGAAAGACAGATACCTTATCATCTCATGTATATGTGGAATCTAAAACAAACAAATCCCACAAAAAACTCAACCAACCAACCAGACCAAAACCAAAAAAATCCCAAGCTCATAGATATAGAGAACACTGATAGTGCCAGAAACAGATGGTGAGGGTGGGCAAATGGATAAAGGGAGTCAAAAGGTACAAACTTCTGGTTTTAAGATGAGTAAATCATCGATATATAATGTGAAGCATGGTGACTATAGTTAATGATACTCTACTGCATATTTGAAAGTTGCTGAGTGAGTGAATCCTAAATGTTCTCATCATCAGAAAAAAAAATTCTGTAACTATGTATGATAATGGATGGTGACTGGGCTTATTATGGTAATCATTTCACAGCATATACCAGTGTTGAATCATTGTGTTGTACACTTGAAACTAATTTAATGCTGTATGTCAATTATACAATAAAAAAGAAAAAAGAAAAAAAAGAAATGCTACATGAAGATGGGGTTTTGACCTCATCATGAAGTGATGGAAGAGTTTATATATATTGGAGAAAAGGAGCAATAAAGCTATTATTTTTCCCTTTTAAAAGGTAAAAAAATTATTTCATTCTCATTATGCAAGAGAAACACACCTTCATGCATACCTGATTTCAGTTTTTCTTACTTCAGATGTCTCTGTAAACACTATAATTGGAATGGCTAAGTTAAAGAAACAATTTTTGTAAGCTTCAAATGGATAGTCACCAGCTACTTTGATCATCTCCAATGCAACCTAGATAAAAGAAGGTGATCTGATTATATAAATAGCCTAAAACTATTCATGACTTTAATTGCATCTATATAATTTTCCTGAATTCTTCTCAAGCATTTCTGTGTAGAGAATAAAAGCAGCTATTGGACTGGAGTAATATAAATTTCTTATAAGCCTCTAATTAATTTGACCATGTAATCTTCCTACTTTGAAAGCAGATATCAGAAGTCAAGCAATACAGCAGTCTAAAATCATTTAATAATAGGAACAATAATTACATAGCTTCTAAGAATAACACTACAGTACGGTATAATAACTAGGGCCATCCTAAAGATTCTAAATCATTAAGGAAAGACTAAATTTAAAGAAATCCAAATCACTAACAGAAATTACATTTATTTTAAGACAAAGAACTAAAATCCAATATAATCAAAGAGTAAAGATTAGGGTAGTTCATTTTATTCAAGAAAAATAGAGCATTTGGATTGTACAGAGGATACAAAGATGATGAAGAGGATTATTGTCTGTAAGAAAAGTTATACTCTATCTTGACAGAGCTTATTTTTTTACATTAAAATGTCTGTATTATCTGTAAAAGTTCAAAATACAGATTACTGTATTTTCAGAAATATCTTACAATTTTAAATTATAAGATCAATATGTATCCCTCCTTCTCTAAGATCTCTGAGTGAATGGTTTGGGGTGGTGTAATAGGGAAGACAGAAAAGAAGCAATGAATAACAAGCATTTTCAAAGAATCATAATCTCACCAAGCCAGAAACTGCAGCAGTGGATGTTGCTATAGCAGGTATAATTCTACCTGCTATGCGTTTTGTTTTCAAACGGTCAGCTGGTTCAATGTTATACATTTTGGCACGAAGATTTGATGCAGCTGTGATGAAATCTATGTGTCCATTACGATCATCATCTTTTTCAAATGAAAGCGCTGCCATCTGAAGGTCACCTGATGACAACAACCAGAAAAACAAAGTTTCCTACTAAGTGATAAAGGCTTTACTAGGTAAAAAGCAAGGCAGTGTGGGTTCACTACTGTTAAAGATTCCTTTTTGTTTAGGTTTGCAAATGACTGAAAAATACAACAACAACAACATCCAGGGAACTGAAGTTACTGAAGGATATGAAAATGATGGCTTTAAAACCACTGAATTAGAAGTTTTAATATTTAAAAAAAAAACCTTTCTAAAAAAACATAAAAATAAGAAAGCCATGTACATCTGCTATTAAGTGGCTTACAATAAAAAAGTCAACACTGGGTACTGTTCAAAAATTGATTTCATAAATACTACTCTGAAACATTTTACCTCTGATAACTAAGAATAGGGTATATTGGTCAAATAAAAATAAGTGTCTTTATGAAAGATTTCCAGATTAGTGGTTCCCCAAATCATTCTGTAGACAGGTGTAGTTTAATCTGTGATGAAATGAGAAAGTAAGAAATGGTAATATGTTTTTTCTAGAATTATAATTATTAACTTAGGATATAAACCTTTTACTTGCAAAATAAATAGTTGGCTAATCTAGGCTTTTCTCCTGAATTTTACTGGTCTTTGTGTAAAATCTCAAAAGTTTGGAAACTGCTGATTTATGTAGTAGAAAGGTGCTGAGCGGGTCTAAAAACATGAGCTAATACAGATCTGTTTTTAAGGAATTAAAAGTTCAGTTTCCCTATATTTAAGACCATTTAGCAAGGGTGTACATAGGTCAGGTTTGTATTCCCTGTGTGTAATTATGGAGACTAAGAAGCCAAGAAGAAATCTGTCTATGATATTTTTTCCTAAAGTGATTTCACTGGATCTCAGGGTTAGTCTCCAAAGGACTCCATGTGTTCTTCATTATGCTAGCCATAAGTTAAAAAGGAATCACACAATAGAATCTCAAGAACTAAAACAATCAGAACAGCAAAAACAAAGCAGACTTACATTTCAGTCTTCTACGGTAGGGAAATGGTGGAGAAAGTTATGAATTTAGTCACAGTTAAAGATGAACAGTGACTTTCATATGATCATGGAATCAAGTAATATCATTATTATTGTTGTTGTTATGATTTAATCCCACAACCTTCTGAGTGTACAGCTTAGTGAAAATAAAAATCCCTTTAGTTCAAAACATTTTTATAAAGATTTCCCCTTACTTGCGGTAGCTTCACTAGATGAAATAGCCTTTTCCAGTTGGAAAACAGCATTCCTCTCATCTTCACTGCTAACAGGAACATGGTCTGGTTTCCTTGCAGTTTCATCTGTTTGAACAACCTTTAAATATATGTATGTGTATTCATTAATGATATCACATCCTACACCTAAGTTTGACTAACAAATCTGTTTTTATCAAATAAGTCACAAAGCGAAAACATTCTATTGGTTTAATTAGATTATTAATCATTATGGTCCAATGTATTTTACACCTTCTATTGTTAAGTAATATTATGTTATTTACATATTTATTATCTACTGCCTCACATTGACATGTAAACTCTATGAGAACAGGGATTTTATCTTGTTCACTGAGATAACCTCAATATATCTAAAATAAACCGCTCATAGTGGGTGTTAAAAATACTCCTGAATAGTTTATAAGATCTAAGTTCATACAACTCTCTCTTAAAATTCCACACTAAAATAAAGTTAATGTTAATCAACAGTTTGTGATTCTGACAAATCAACTTCAAACCAAATTATATACCTCTAACTAGTGCAGAGCTGTCTTCTGTCTCCAAAGAAATTGAAGAAATCCACAAAATATATAATATGGGCATCTTTTAAATATTTATTGACTGCTGAAAAGAAGTTCTATCCCAAAGAATATGTCTTCCTTCATATAGTTGCATGCTTAGGGCAGCACATATAAGTAATTTATCTTTAAGAAATTACTTATTAAACACAAGGGCAGTGAAGTTAATATTCTCAAACCAAGAAACTAGCTACACATCATCATTAAAATACTATTTCTTATTAAAGAAACACATTCAATTCACATTTTTACATATTAAATATGATTATAAATATTTGAGAAATATTAAGGAGTCAGGGAAGCCGTAATTTTTATTTGCCAGAATGTGTAGTTGATATTTTTTGGCTGTGGCATCTTTTAACTAGGAGTGCCAGACGCTGAAGCTTCAGTGGGAACTGCTTCAAGGAGTGGTGAAAAAGCTCATAAGTCATGTTAAAATTGCTCAGGGTAATTTATGACGCCAAAACTTCGACACAGAAAGAAGCAATTCAAGCTAGAAAACATATTGAAGAGCAGTAGAGACCTGTAAAGTTATTGATGCATATTTCCTTGGCTTTTGTCTAGCAGTTTTGCCCATTAGAAACATGGGCTAGGAATCTTCTTTATATAGGAATTTTGTTTTTCCTTTCTGTACTTTTGTTCTTGATAAACTACAAGTCATGAACATTTCATTCAGAAAACCTATTTACTTGCACAAAATGAACTGCCTACAAGTTTTCCTTGCCCCTAAAATAAAAATGCAGAGTGGAAGACTGCACACACCACTTCCTACTTGAATTTTGCAGGGAGGCACTCATTACTCCACATTTTCCAGTATAGCTAAAGGTAAAGGGAACAGCAGGTTGTTCTGTGGTTTATTTTTTAGAGTGCATATGAAAAGGCACATAATGAACATGTGAAAAAGAAAAATATTTAGTATTTTCAAACTTTTTTATTTACCCTGCCTAAATTTCATGTTCCATCTTTATTAATACTCCCTTTCTCCTTCTAACATATTTGCCTGACAAAATCACAACCCTTGTTACAATCCGATTTACCAGCTATTCTACAGTAGCACCCAAGCAGCTAAATGCCTTTTCTCCAGCCACATGTAGTGGAATACATTAAGTGGAATTAACATTAAGTGGATCTTAAATATTATCTCGAAATTCTACAACATCTTCTAATTTCCCACTTTTCCCACTCCCCTAGGCAATTATTTCACATCTTTTTTTTCTCTGCTCAAACTTCTTCTATCTTCTCCCTGTCACTCGGAGTGATTAAGCTTGCTTCTTTTTTTCAACTAAGAAAATAATCTTTTTTTCTTACACACTCAAATCAATTCCTTACAAATCCTGTCAGGGCTACTGCAAAATGTGCACAATATCCAACCTCTTACCACAACTTCCCTGTTACCCACTACCCCTGTTTGATGGTTCATTCAAACTACCATCATCTTTTTTTTTTTTTTACATCTTTATTGGAGTATAATTGCTTTAAAATGGTGTGTTAGTTTCTGCTTTATAACAAAGTGAATCAGTTATACATATACATATGTTCCCATATCTCTTCCCTTTTGCGTCTCCCTCCCTCCCACCCTCCCTATCCCACCCCTCTAGGTGGTCACAAAGCACCGAGTTGATCTCCCTGTGCTATGTGGCTGCTTCCCACTAGCTATCTGTTTTACATTTGGTAGTGTATATATGTCCATGCCACTCTCTCACTTTGTCACAGCTTACCCTTCCCCTCCCCATATCCTCAAGTCCATTCTCTAGTAAGTCTGTGTCTTTATTCCCGTCTTTCCCCTAGGTTCTTCATGACTTTTTTTTTTTTTTTTTAGATTCCATATATATGTGTTAGCATATGGTATTTGTTTTTCTCTTTCTGACTTACTTCACTCTGTATGACAGACTCTAGGTCCATCCACCTCACTACAAATAACTCAATTTCATTTCTTTTTATGGCTGAGTAATATTCCATTGTATATATGTGCCACATGTTCTTTATCCATTCATCTGTTGATGGACACTTCGGTTGCTTCCATGTCCTGGCTATTGTAAATAGAGCTGCAATGAACATTTTGGTACATGACTCTTTTTGAATTCTGGTGTTCTCAGGGTATATGCCCAGTAGTGGGATTGCTTGCCTATAACCTAATAGCTATTTCTGCTTCCTCTCTCATGTCCTAATCATTCTTAACACAATTGCTAGGGTCATCCTTTTAAATATGTCAGGTTGTGTCCTCTGCTTAAAATCCTCAACTGGCTTCTTATCTCATAATAATACATGAAGTACTTATAACCCTCACTACCTCTCCAATCTCGCTATCTCCCACTCTCCTCTTGCATATTCTCCTCCAGAAAAATTCTGGCCTTCAAAGTCTTTCAAGGCCTTTCTCTGAACTTGTTCCTGCCGTCTGTACTGCTCTTTCACCAGATAACAGTATGGCTCACTCCCTCACTTCCTTCAGGCTTCTGCTCGAATGTTACCATATCAGAGAAGCTTTCCCCTTTTATCTCATATAAGATGACACCAGCTCCATCACCCTTTGTTTTCCCTGTTTTATTTTTTCTTATTAGCACTTATGCCCATAATGCAATATTACATAATTATTGGCACTTTTTTTTATAGTCTGCCTCTGGCCCAACTTGCACAAGAACAAGAATTTTGTTTTGTTCCTATGGGCTTCTCCAGGTTTAGAATGAGACTTGACACAAGCAGAAGTTCAATAACTATTTGCTAAATGAATGAACTTGTACACATACCTTGTTGGAAGGTTTGAATTCCTGAATCTTTACTTCGGAAAGAATATTCAACAGGGTATCTGCTGATAAGTCCTGGTTTTTAAAACAGTAATTTTATCAGCATATTCTTAAAATTCTGAATTCTAAACCTTAAAAACAACCTAAAAAAGGTCCTTTATCATACGAAATATTTGAATAATTTATGATATAACTGTTTAGACCACATCTGTTTGTGACATTTACTTTTATTTATATAGAAATACCATCCACAAAGGCTGGGAAGTGGGGGTGTTGTGTGTGTAAAAAAGTACTTGTTAGTTAACAAACATGAAATCTTAGTTCTTTCCACAAATTTTTTTTTTTTTTGGCCGTGCCATGCAGCAGGTGGGATCTTCCCCGACCAGGGATCGAACCCATGCCCCCTGCACTGAGAGCACGGAGTCTTAACCACTGGACTGCCAGGGAAGTCCATCCACAAATTTTTAAAAAGGTAGTTTTAGGACTGGTTGTATCAGACAGAGTGCCTTGAGATCAGGAACTATCTCTTCATTGTTTTACAAAGTTCCCTGCGGAAAGTTACACTCAATATACATTGACTCACAGTAAATGGAATTCATACCTTTGGAAGCAGGAAAATATTTAAATGGTTCAGGATAAACTTAGATGAATTTAAGGCTACATACATGTTTATTATTAAGAATCTACTTAGGAAAAACTGAGACACAGTGCTTTTGAGGTCACCTACAACTCATCACAAAATTATCACTCTTTTCACAAAAAGAATACCCAACTGAATGCCACTATTTTTACCAGATATTTATGGTATATTTTACTGCGTGTTAATTCCAAAAGGGATTAATGTACAACAGGCATTTTTATCTAGATCCAAAATAGCCAATTCTAGTTATGGATCTGGCTCATATTTCCCATTCAGCCTAGTACCTAAAAGTATAGCAATTTATTTAGCTCTATTATGCATTTGAGAAGGAAAATTCACTAATGCAGACCTGCCTTTCAAATAAAACTGTATTAGATCCCTTTACATATGAGTCAATGAAGACGATGTCTAAGAGAAAAGGTAAAAATGATAAAAGTTAAGAAATTTCAATGTAGGGTAGCATTTTCAAATCTCCTGAAAAGCAGGTTAATTTCACAAAAATTAGCCAAACAAATGTTAACAAACAGAATCACTAAGAAATATTTTAAAATTGTTATGAAATAGGTCACTTTGGGTTTTCAGAGTAATTACAATAATTAAAGTTAGTAGGTTATAAATGTTTTAAAAATAAAGTAAGACTGCTTTTACAAATATTTGTTTTACTACTTAAGTTCAGAAAAAAAAGTGACTTTCTTCTACTTAGTGATGCTGCAATGAGATTTTAGCTTCTGCTTTATTAGAATGGGCAACACTACAACAAAATGAGAAGTTTATATCGAAGAACGATTCTTATAACATAAAACACATTTTGATGATGCAACTAGCTAAGTCATCTAATTCTAACCTTTTCTATTACTTGTTAGGGCTTGAAGAATATCTTACCTCTTCTGTAAATGGAATGCAATAGACTGTAGCATATAATTTTGCAGCATTCAGAAGGAAACTGAAGTGCCTTTTGAAATTAAAAAATAAAGTGTGAATGCACGGTTTCAAAGATGTTTACCAGAAACTATAGCCTTTAAAATGCTGAAGATAAGTAATTACAGAATTTTTGTTACAGGATTATTTTTTTTAAAGTTAGGCAATGAAATTCTGGTGTAGACCAAGGCATTGTAGAAGCTATAAAAGAAAAAACATCACATGTTTATCCTCATAAGCACTAATATTCAGGTAGTGATCAAGACTACTTTGGGAAAAGAAGTGGCCAGAAGTAGAAAAATTATTGAAAGAAAATTCATTTTAATTCATAAGAAAATATTACAAACTTGGTTTTAAAGAGTGTACAATAAGTTCAAACTAAGCAAATGAGTTTGTTTAAAAACAAAAAAGGTAAGTTTTATAGAAGCAATCAGGGCTTCCCTGGTGGCGCAGTGGTTAAGAATCCACCTGCCAGTGCAGGGGACATGGGTTCGAGCCCTGGTCCGGGAAGATCCCACATGCCGCGGAGTAACTAAGCCCAGGCGCCACAACTACTGAGCCTGTGCTCTAGAGCCACAACTACTGAAGCCCGTGCACCTAGAGCCCATGCTCTGCAACAAGAGAAGCCACCGCAATGAGAAGCCCGCGCACCACAACGAAGAGTAGCCCCCGCTCACCACAACTAGAGAAAGCCCGAGCGCAGCAACAAAGCCCCAGTGCAGCCAAAAATAAATAAATAAATAAATGTATTAAAAAAAAAGAAGCAGCAATCAGGATAAGATGACTAGAATAAGCACCAGAGGAAAAAACTAAGCACAGAATTACTTGTTGAAAGGAAGGTTAACAAGGTAAGTGTTTAATTAAAATATATACATATAAGTGTGTTTGTGTATAAAATGCATATCTAATATAGATAGGATATACAGGTATTTACTCAAAGATCAACTCCTTTGAAAATTAACCTGAGATTATTTAGGGAGTTATTTAGTAGTGATCATTTTCCCCCATTTAACTAAAGTTTCTTATATACTGACTTCATTAAATAGGAAAACATCTGTCTTCATTTTACTTTTTTAATGAATAAAGTCAAGGAGATGACACTTTGGTTGTACTTTAGAGAAGACAAAAATAATAAGATTATTTACCATGTAAATAAATAGATTCACCTATGTGTGGGGAGAAGAACTGTGGCTGGCTTTGTTGGCCAAAATGCTATGCTAACTCTTAGATTAACAGGGATGCAATAATTTAACATTAAAGAGACTGCAGTTTTCACCCTGCAGTGTAAACCTATACAGTTAAGAAGTTTACAATGAAGGATGTATATAAAACTGGATATATATACTTACAAAGGTTCATTTAGATCAAATTTTAATGGAGAGGGGGGCCTTTTTGGTGACTGCCAAAACAAACCTAACAAAATACAAAATACAAAATATTATTTTCAGTGTCAGCAGTCAGTAATAAATTGCATTAAACTTTCTTCTCAACACTGATATATACTTACTGCCATCTTTTAATCGTGTGTCCAGAGGGAAACAGTGAAGAAGCTGAAGAGCCTAAAGAAAAAATAGAATTTAAAAAAATCACTACTTAATATTAAATGAAGTAAAAAAAAACCAAAAAACAACATACATAAAAAGATATACAGTGAAGTCTTCCAGTCACCGTTGTACTCAATCTGTCCATTCTCCTGTCACTGCCCCCCACCCCAACTCGGAATAATCTCTATTGCTATTTTTTATCAACACTTATAGATTTTTTTCTTTTTTTTGTATCTATGGCAAACATGAATATAGATTATTTTATCCCTTTTACACAAATGGTGGCATATTTTACATATCATTCTGCTCCTTTCAAAGAGCTAATCCTTAAAACAAGCAAAAAAAAAAACAGTAAAAATACATAGTATTTTATATTTTGAAATGATATGCTGCTTGAGATTTGCTTCAAAACCATCTAGGGGGAGGGTATATTAGGTGGGATTATAGATGAAATAAGATTTTCTATGAGCTGGTAATTGTTAAACCTGGGTGACAAATATATGAGGAATACATGGATATTAATTATATGCTATTTTCTCTATTATTTCTGTGGTTGAATTTTTCCACAATAAAAAAAAGTTAAAAAACCCATAGAAGATAAGGACAAAAAAGAGTTCTGTAGATTTTGAAACATGAGGTCATTGATAGTCATGGTAAGAATAATTTCAATAGTCGTGGGGAAAGAAGACACATTTACTGGATGAAGACATGGCAACAGTTAGTATAGACCACTTTTCCAAGAAGCAGAGCAAAAAAGGAAGTGAAAAACAGGAATAAGTATAATTTAAAGACTTTAAAAAGATGAGCTTATTTTATATTCCAATAGGTAAGAGCCTAAAGAGAGGGAGAGACTAAACAGAGTGCAGGACACATTCAAACTTCTGTATGTAACTGGAGTAAGAATAACAGCTAATATTTCACTAAATATTTATGGGATGGACCAGGTTCTATGCTAAAGACTTTGCATGTATTAACTCATTTGATCCTCACCACTATGCTATGAGTCAGGCACCAATTTATTACTCCCATTTTACAATGAGGAAACAGACAAAATGTGATTATTAGATATATATGGGGAAGGCAAAATTCCAACAAAATTTCTGATGGAATCTCTATTCTCTCAGTCTCTTGCTTTACTCTGAACAACAAACTTCTTTATGATTACTGATTAAATGTATTCCTTCTTCTCTAGAAGGAACCCCTATTTTATTAAAACCCATTTTGTACACAGAAAGACAAGGATTAGTTAAATGTATAACTGACAAGCCAATGGGTGGAGTTTAAATGCATTCTTTAATCAGTAATATTCAGGGAGAAATTAGTTGTGTGCCCTTCACTTGTTCTCAGTTAACTTACTAATTTCTGAAAAGCTTCCTGAAAGAAAGAGCACACATTTCAGGTCAATGAAATTAATTTCATAGTAATTAAATGAGCCAAGTTTAGACTTTTTCTTAATGTTTTATAATGTACACTTACCTTATGGTTAAAATATTTTTCAAACTTTAATCTTGCTAATTCTACACAGTGGGACCAATTTCTAGGTCTTTTGCTAAGTAACTTAATAACTTGAAAACAGCCTTCTAAACTGTGTCCAGTTTGTATCTTCTAGAATGAGAGGAAAAAAGAAAACAAAGCAAATACATGTCCAATTAATCACACAAACACACACGCACATATTCCCAGGAAATGTCAGCCAAAGTTTGAAGTGCCAGCTCATGTGTCTTATGATTTTATTATTTTCACCTCAAGCTCCCTGTCCTCGTCTTTCTACTTTCCCTCTTTCTTTTCTTTTCTGGAGGGGAAATGGGAAAAGATAGCATGTAAAATGTTAACTCTAAAGTTTCTTATCTCCCAAGTTATCCTCATGTCTTGCTAGTGGTAAGTTAGTACTATATATGTACTTACTATATGAAGTGCTATGAATAATATTTTACACTAAAAAGTTGGCCTTTTTAGTGTAGGATTACAGGAAAGTGAAAAAACAGCTTTGAAGTTGCCCTCACCATGAGACTAATAAATCTGAGACCATTCCTACTCCTGAAATTTTCACTAAAACTTACCTCAGTTTTTTCCAAAGAGCTTAACAATCTGTTTTATTATTTGTAGCTCTCTTATCATTTATCAAATTCTTATTAGGTTGAACCATATGAATTGCTGTTCTGTGAGTCAAACATGGTAAAATATTTGCAACTCCATATAGTTTGACCAAATTAAAAATGAAGGGTTATTTGTGACCTGCTAACTTCGAGATTCCCCATATACTTACTATATACAATATTAATGTATAATCTCTGTTTGAGGTAAACTATTTATAGGCAACTTGAAAATAAGATTACACTGACATAAAGTGTCGGAGTTAGCAGATGCAAACTACTATATACAGAATGGATAAACGACAAGGTTCTACTGTATAAGACAAGGAACTAAACTCAAAATCCTGTGATAAACCATAATGGAAAAGAATATGAAAAAGAATGTATATACATACAACTGAATCATTTTGCCGTACAGAAGAAATTACCACAACATTGTAAATCAACTATACTTCAATTAAAAAAAAAAGTGTATTGATTTTTACCTTTAAGACTACTTCTGCAGATGGATAGGTTTGCCAAAATTTGTTAAACAACGAAGGCTTGTAGGAAAAGGAACTTTCAAACTATAAGGGAAAAGAGGAAAACACATTACAAATAAAAGTATGTTTAAAAGTTGGAAAGATCTGATGAATTGGGCAATTGGGATTGACATGTATACACTGATGTGTATAAAATTGATGACTAATAAGAACCTGCTGTATAAAAAAATAAATAAAATAAAATTCAAAAATTAAAAAAAAAGTTGGAAATATCATCTTTCCTACTTCAAAGAAAAATTTCTTAAAAAATATCTTTATTACCTTATCTCTTGCCCATTGTATAGTGTGTTCAATAGCAGCTGGAAAGGATTTTAGGGTACAAAATGGTATTTCCTCTTCTGGGGGATCCCGCTATTTTATAAAATATGACAACAGTTAAGAGAAGCAATGATAATTTTTTATGGAATGAATTTACTTGAGTGTTTTAAGACCATTAAAAAATAAAATTCAAAAATAAAATAAATCCAACATTTTTTAATCTTCTTTCTCCTACACATTAAGAGGAAAAGTTTATTCTTTTGACACTTAACCCACGTGTTTATAGCAATGTAACAACAATCACGAATTCTATTGTCACTTATTATCTGTGCACTCCTTTGGTATCATGTAGTACTCATATAGCAGACTATCATATATAATTACCTTTTTTTTTTTCTCCAAGTATTAAGGTGACATTTAACACTTTAAATATTCCACATTTTGAAAAGTAATTCAAGAATTCCCAATATAGTGCCCACATACCGTGAGTTTCTTTCTCCAGGGAGAAAAAATATTTGTAAGCAGGAATCGTATGTTCTTGATGGTTGGTATAGTTTCTTGCAGAAATTGTGTATTAAATAAATGGCAAATGTCCATGTTGTGTCATGTGAAAAAGTACCATTGAAGAAATCCATATTCTCTTAAAGGGTACATTTGGTACATTTAGTCTTATTGGCTTACCCAATCTAAAACAACTCACTTTGTATCTTTTTACTTAGAGATTTTATTTTAGTGTGTTGATCTATAAAATACCACGGAATATTTTATAAACCAAAAAGGAAAGCCAGATGGAGTATTCAATTCTAGTTTTTCTGAGTATGAAGTTAGAGAATATATGTATAGGAGAAGGGAAAGATGTGGCAGAATGAGAGAATCAAGGGAACTTTCAGAATTTTGTAACATCCCCTACTTTGAAAATCTTCTAGTATGATCCCAGCATATCATGATTTTCTCCACCTAATTTCCTTCAAATCAAACTTATCAATTTTGTCTATTATAGTGTTTTTATTATATAAACTTCTGATTGCATGAGAGTAAAGGGGAAAACAAATTTTATTAAAATTTAAAAAATTTTCTAAACCAAACATATCCATTAAATAAAGGGATATTTATGCTTGTAAAATAATATTCTTCTTTCAATTTTACAACTTGGGTTGACCTTCTTTTTTAAATCCCCAAGCCTACATTTCTTAGACCAGTGATTTTCAAATTTGGCAGTATCTCAAAATCACTTGTGGAGGTTAAAAAAAAAGTTACACCTGTCACTTGTATAAAATATATGGTTATAAATGGCTTGGTCCCTCATATGGAGAAACTGAGTCTTCAGTAAGATTTTGGGTGGGTCACCAGTTCAAAGGTTGCTAAAAACTAATCAAGCAGCTCTGAGAAACAAACAGTAAACACAAGAATAATATTCCAGAAAGACCGGAAACAAAATTTTGATGATTAAAAAAATAAGTTCAGCTACATTTAAAAAAATGTCTATACACATATGCACAGACATCATTGGCAGATCAAAAACAGAAGGGATTAGGAATGCTAAACCAAATTTGCTGACTAATGAAGAGAAATAAACCATGAGATATAAAAATGATGAGATATAAAGAAGAGATATTTACTTTAAAAAACTGGTTCACTTACATGACTATTATAGGATTCAGTTAAATGAGGTACAATAACTTCAGTGTGTCCCTTAGTGCCCATTGTTCCAGAATCTAAGAGGGGCCGTAGATTTGCTAAGCAACGGCTATGTGAAAAGAAAATGGGTAACAAACATAAAAGTGAGCAGTAACAATGTAAGCAGAGGACAACTTACCAATTTCTACTGACCATTTCACATGTTGATCACTTCTTGGATATAACACTTTAGGAAACAGATACATGACCACCAAACAACCCATTTATTATTACCATCCCCTTCCTCCCACAAACTTTGTTGCTCACCCTAGCAATTTTTGTCTCTACCTTCCATTCCCAAAGTTTGGTAGTTTTAGAACAAGACACATTACGTTTATCTTGTTCTAAAACTCCTACACAGAATGGATAAACAAGGTCCTAATGTGTAGCACAGGGAACTATATTCAATACCCTGTGATAAACCATAATGGAAAAGAATACAAAAAACGAATGTCTCTATGTGAATAACTGAGTCACTGCTGTACAGCAGAGATTGCCACAACATTGTAAATCAACTATACTTCAATAAGAAAAAAGAAAAAACAAAATAAAACCTCCTATCAAATTTTGGGCTTCAACTTTTTTTCCTCTGGGTTAACTCTTAATGTGTTACCCTTTCTTTTCCTGTTTTCTATTTCTTCTTTGGTTATTTTCTGACTATAAGTTCTACCTCACTATATCTTTTCAACATTTTCTTCATCCCAAACCTTCTTTCTCAATACTTATGATACCTATATTCAACACACTTTAATTTCTTAAAGTTTCTTTCTTGCCTTTCTCTGCTCAAGTTTACAAACTTTCCACCGTACTCTCAACTGGTAAATTTTCCTGCTAATAAATCTGCTCTAGCACCCTAACATTAGAGAGTCATACAAAGATATAAGAAAGATTATGTAAGGTGTATACATCATAGTCATTTATTCATCTACTTATTTAACAAATACTTACTGAATGACACCATGTATTGGGCACTGAGGATAGAGTGATGGGAAAATAAATAATAACTGAATAAATGATTTAGTGAGGAAACAAATATTAAATAAATGTGCATGTCAATAAAAAATAAGTGATATGAAAGAAAAATGAGTGCTGTGAAAGATTATCTTAGGAGGATCTAATTTAGAATTCAGGGGTTAAAGAAAGTCTGTTTGAATAAAGACATTCAGGCTGAAACTGAAAGGATGAGAGAAAAAACTAAAGGAAGTGAAGAGTAAGTAAGCAGATTTGAGGTCAGGAGTTTTAGAACAAGATAAACATAATTTCCTGAGGTTGAAAGAGTGCATGTACAAGTCCCTGAGGTGAAAAGTGTTAGATGCCCCCACTGTAAGAACTGAAAGAAAGAATGTGTGGCTAGAATAAGGGGAGCCAGGGAGAAATAGTAAATTTTAAGCTGGAGTGGTGGACAGGTGGCAGATACTCTATGACAAACATTTAGGCCATTTTAAAGATTTTTAATTTTATCCTGTCTCTAATGGGAAATCATCAAAAGGCTTGGGTTCGAGGAGAACTATAATAGGAACATAAAGAATAATCAGAAAATTCAGTAACTTTTCCATAAATAGGTATGAGAAATGAAGTGAAAACAAAAGAAAGACAATTTCTATGAACCTGAATTTCAAGAACATACCTGTCTACATATCTCCTGGCTTCCACATTATCTAATGCTGTAATAATTATATCCTGCTTAGTATAGAACTCATCATTGTAAATCACCTCAGTGGCTGGACATACTTTGTTCAAGTGTGCATCTATCTTTAATTGAGGATTTATTTTCAGGGTTGCATCAGCAGCAGTATAGCTTTTAGGTTTCTAGACAAATAACATATAAAAACAGAAGAAATAAATGGTAAACAGGAAAAATAGACCATGATTGAACTTAAAACATTTTTTATATGAAGAATAACATAATGAGACCAGTTTTCATTTTTAATTTGTGGAAATTACATTCATTGTGGTCATGCTGCATTTAGTAATGCACATTAGAATAATTCATACATTATTAATAAAAATATAAACAACCTCTATTTTATAGCTAAGTGCTTTGTAATTCTTAAAATATTAGTTAAAAGTCTAATTAAAAGTACATTTTTCCCTAGTAATGAGGTTTGAATCAAGTAAGTGCCTAGAAAAAAAATGAGAACACATTCAGTAAAATATTAGAAATCCAAGTTCTACAGAATATGAACTCTCAGAGGTATGGTAACTTAATATCAATATTTTGATACTAAAATCTTTAAAAAATTTTACCATTTCTGGATGGAAATATTTAAAAAATTATATATGTTTCAGTTTTATAAAAAGAGTACTCTTTCTTTTCTTTTAGAGTTAGCGATCATTTTTAAATCACTGGTGTCATTTCAGGTGCTATCATAGTTTATTTGGGAGTACTGGCTCTGACACTAAGTATCTATAGATCATTCAGCTTGAACGAATGCATCTACTGTTAGACGGACATGTTTTTACTTCTCAGTGCTATTAGCATTCATACATACAAACTGTAAACTTTGTTAGAAGTGTAAAACAAACAGGCTTTAACAGTTCTTTTATAAGTAAAATGCACAAAGGTCAGTGAATGAATCTTATCACATAAATTTTAGTTCATGAGAGACCCTGTTACTTAGTTCTTTGTATTTGGATAGGTGAGGTCATTTGGTTAACTATGCCACTACATAACTATACAAAAGTATGCTTTAATTACTTTTCTGTTCATGACATTTCTTAGTTTACTAAGATTCTCAATGAGTTGTAGGACAACAAAGTGAAAAAAATTTCTGAAGAGCAAATTTACTTGACTGACTAAATTGTTTCTTTTACTGACTTAAATATTTTGACCTTCATAAAAAAGAAGACTGAAAATAAGCATTATTTTATAATAAAAAGGGATGTTAAATAATCAAACAAGATCAAAAGAGCAAAAAATTCTCAAACTTTACCTGTTTTGTAATAAAGGTTAACAAAAAAGACAGTGCCAAATTTGTCATCTATAAAAACTTCAAATTAGGGAACCTGTTTTTATATCCTAAGATGTTTCTAAAATTAAATACATAGATAGATCTTGATTATAAAATGAAAAAAATACTGCTCATCATTCACAACTCAGATTTTAACACCCAAAATCAACGCAAAAACTAATTTTTATATTAAAAAATTATATATTTTCTCTATTGTCATTCCCATTATTTGATAATTTGAGAGATTCTAGTAAAATAAGACACTATGCTTGTTCAAGCACCATTTTCTATTTATAAAAAGGAAACTCTCTTCTTTTTTGTATAACATAACAGATGATTCAAATTTGAAACAGTATAACAACACACCTGTATGTGATGAGGACGAAATAGGAACTGTCTATTCAAGTTGGATTTTTCTATCAAGTCAGGATCTGTTACTGTAACCTAATACCAAGGAAAAAAATGGCTGAAATTACATAAGAGATAAATTTAAATCTACTTTGCTTTTCTCTGAATGACTAAAACTCCCACAAGTTATTCTAAATTATTTTGGCTGGTGAAAGTTATAAGAATACAAACACTCCAAAACTGGTTACCAATACTACTGTTTTTACACTTATATTTAATGATAATGTTTAGCATAGGAACATGTCAAACAAAACAGCTGAAACCAATTGCAACTCCTACTCAAAACTTTTTTTTAACTATTCGTAACAAAATAAAGGCTTAACATCACTATCACATTTTAGAAACGTAATGGATTAGCCATAGAGGAGTTAGCTCTTCTTTCTATACATATTTATTCTCAATCTCAATTGATTGGGAAAGAAAGCCTCCATGTTTCAATTTGAAAGGAGCTCTTGCTAAAGCAGAGGTCTACAAACTACAGTGCAGGCAGGCTGCCTGATTTTGTAAATAAATTTTACTCAACACTGTCACGCCACTTTATGGCTGTTTTCATACTGCAATGGCAGAGCTCAGCAGCTGTGACAGAGCCTTAAGATCCACAAGCCTAAAACAGTTACAATCTGGTTAAGAAAAAGTTTGCAGACCCCCATTCTAAAGGATGCGAGATTAAAGTAAACAGATCCAAGATAATCTAAAAAGTACTCATAACGCATTTGCCACTTAAGCTAGTATTTGTAAAAGATTTCACTAGAAGCAGTACTTCTCAGAGTGTGTTCCAGCTGTTACATGTTGATTTGTATTCACAAACACATTCACTTTCTTTTAGCTGGCATTTCCGATACATATATATATATATATATACACGTATATATATATAGATATGTGTGTATATATATATGTATATATATATATATACTTTGTTTTGTTTTCAACAGTTCTTTGTAATTATGTGTTAGAGGGTATCTCTTTGAAATGGGGAAAAAAAAAAGCACAGAAAATGTCCTTTAAGAAAAAGCTTAATCAGCGTATACTTACTGTGATTCCTGATTAAAGAGCTTTTTCTTCTACCTCCCCCAACCCTACTTTTTATCCACTCTTTTTTTTTTTTTTTTTTTGTTCTTCTACTGGATTGATCAAGTATTCTTGATTCTAATCCTCCCTCAACGCCCCTGTCAACCCCTCACCAAACTGATTTGTAAGTTAAATCTCTATTTTTATGTGGTGATATTCAAAATTTTAACATGTACATGTGACTTAAGATCTAAAATTAAAATCTCCATCTTCCTCCTGAACAACTGGAGGATATTTGAACTCTCCCTTCTATTTTCCATGATATCAATGAACATTTTACTTATTCTTAACCAGCCTACCCCCAAACTGGTCAATATTTTAATTAAAGGTTTTAAAAATCAATGTTTATTTAAATCTAAGAATGTTGATAAATGCCTCTACTTACCCTTGCTTCACACATTGCCTATATTAATCCATAGTTCTTTCAGTGAGAATAAGCAGTAATCTTTCATCATTTTAATAGTCAATTATCTTTTTTTTTTTTCCTCTTAACAGATAATTTAGCTGGGTATAGAAATCTAGGTTGATAATCCCTTGCACTATGAAGATATGCTTCTCTATCTTCAGGTGTGCATTTATTGCTGATGAGAAGTCTACTAAGTAATCTCTCTTTCTATCTTTGCTTTTGATTTGTTTGGGATTAGTTCACCTTTTCAACCTGAACACACTTGTCTCTTCAACTCTGGAAACTTGTCATTATCCTTGGAATATATTACTTCTTCTCCCTTATCTTTATTCTCTGGAAATTCTACTACACTTATGTTGGACCACGCAAATGTATCCTCTTTCATTAAAAAAAAAAGAATCTTTCTATACTATATTTTGGGTATTTATCTTCTTTTCATCAATTCTCACTTCAGCTATATTTGAATTTTAAGTTCACTGATTATACAAAAATTCTTCCTTGGCTTTTTGTGAAAATTTCAGTGCCTTTTCCCCTCATGTTTCCATTCCTCTTTCTATGTCTTCGGTCATTTTTAACTTTACAGTTTGTTTGTTCTATTATCTGTAGCACTCCTATTACCTATGTTCTTAGAGAGCTAATTCTTCTATTTTCATTGGCTGATTCTTCCAGGTGGTACCTTTTTCTAGTAGACTGTCATTTTTCATTGTGAATTGTCTTGAATGGATGTTGATTTCTCTGCATAGTCCTATGTACTCTCAGTGTGTAAGTATCACCATGATGCGGTTTTACATTTGTTTTAATCAGAGCTCTAGAGGTTTCAACAGCCCTAAATTTGTTATATTCATTTCTCTTCTTGAAGTTTTTTTTTTTTAAGATTTTTTTTTTAATTAATTTATTTAATTTATTTATTTTTGGCTGTGTTGGATCTTCGTTTCTGTGCAAGGGCTTTCTCCAGTTGCGGCAAGCAGGGGCCACTCTTCATCGCGGCGCGCGGGCCTCTCACTATCGCGGCCTCTCTTGTTGCTGAGCACAGGCTCCAGACACGCAGGCTCAGTAGTTGTGGCTCACGGGCCCAGTTGCTCCGCGGCATGTGGGATCTTCCCAGACCAGGGCTCGAACCCGTGTCCCCTGCATTGGCAGGCGGATTCTCAACCACTGCACCACCAGGGAAGCCCTTGAAGTTTTTATATGATATAATTTTGGACCCCATACACCAGTGTGGTGCAGCTCTGAGTTATGATTTCTCACAAATGACTTTCTTTCTAGTTAATGTATTGGACATATATTCAAGACAGAAACACTTGTGAGTCACCACAGCTTTTAGCTCAGGAATTAATTTCCCTCTTGGTTCCTGGAACCTGGGGATTTCTCTTTCCTTCCTTCTAGTTAGTCTGGCTACATATGTAAACACTTTAAAAAAGAATAATTTATATAGCAAGACTATGCATTTGCAGTAGGCTAGAAATCTGTCCACATTAACTTATCTTGTTTTGTTACCTGAAGTAAGTAGGTTTATTTACTATAGTTCTTTTCCTGACTTTTATATGCTGATATGTATTATGAATTTCCAAGGAGTAAAGTAGGTGATATCCAAACTTGTGTAACCAAGGATTTTTTTTTTTTTTTAAGAAATACTTTAAAAACTACCAGAACTCATAGTCATTTGTGGAACACAATTTAGGAAATGCTGAGCAGAAATAATATAACTGTAGGACATCTGCCTGTAACTGTGAGAGTAAGTTTAATAAACTATAAAATGTGAACTATTAAATAAATTTTAGTCATTTAATTACTATTAGTCACCATGATAAATCTATGACATCACCACTGTAGTGTACATCTTAAAGGCAAACAGCATCAATGAAATACATTTTTATTTAAATATATGACATGGCTTTCCAGTTAACTGCCATTTATCATCTTAAGAATTTATATTGTATACCAAAGTTTACAGTACTCACTCTTCTTTTGATACTCACCAATTGAAACAATATCTGAGTACTCTGCAACTTTCTAATGTTAGCTTCACCCATCTTAAATATTTATTTAATAATAAGTAGTATCTAATAGAAATAACAGTATTAATGTGCTTTATTGTTTGAAAAGCCCTTTCACATTTGATCTTCATAATTATATTATGAGGCAGGTAGTACAGATAATAGTTTCACAATATTAAAGAAAGAAACTGAGGAGCAGAGAACTCAAGTTATTTGTCACAAGGTCACATAAATTTTGAAAAATGGTCAGGGTAGAATCAGAATCTTCCAATTTCTAGCCTAGTGGCCCTATCCTCAAAAATCAATACTTCAGATCCATGCAGTCAAATACGATTCAAAACTGGGCAGCAAAAGAAATATAAACTTTTAACTCTCAAGGATTTATATCTTACCATTCCCTTCTCTTTGCCTGTGCCAACACCTAGCAAAGCAAAATTTTTTAACATTTCACAGCCTATGGCTCCACATCCTACCTATGGAGAAGAAAAATAAAATGTATCAGATTAAATAAAATTAAAACATCTACTTACTAAAGAGCAATTTCATCTTAATTTTCTTCAAATGCTAAGTTACAATAAATACATACTTTTAAAAATAATTTGAACTTTTAAAGTAACTTAAAAATCATTTTACTTTAAAATATTTAGTGGTTCATGATATCATTATAAGTGTCTCAATTTAAAAAATGTATAAATCATAGAAGGAAAAGCATAATATTTATAATTCCTTTACAAAGAAGACATTTTAATATTCCACACAAAAGCCAAAGTTTGAACTAATTTTTTATATAAGATGGAAACAAACAGCACGAAACAGTGCATTATAATTAAAAAGATTACTTGTTTATAGAAACTCATTTGATGAATATAACTATTCTAAGACTTTTAAGTAAAAATTAATAATAAATTCTACATGCACGTAAAAGCTCAGGAATACTGATTTTCAAAGTATTATTTAAAAAATGAATAATAAAAATCAGTAGTACTTTTAGGACTGATTACAATAATTAAAAAAACTAAGTGGCAGGAGAAGTCGTCTTATGCTATTGGGGAGAGCTTCCCTGCCAATGCACTAAGACATTTAAGAAAGACAGATCCACCTACATATTCCTACATTTGGTAAGAAAAAACAAAAAAACCCCCAAAACCCACAATTTTTAATGTATTTCTAGAAAATCATTTAATGTTCAAAACTATTATACTCGTATTTTAACTTTACATGTAGTAATTCTCTAGACGATGGGTTGGCAAACGTCTTCTATAAAGGGTCAGACAGTGAATGTTTTCAGCTTTGTAAGCGATATGGTCTTTTTCACAACTACTCAGCTCCACTATTATAGTATGAAAGAAGCCATAGACAATATTTGAATAAATGGGCTTGGCCGTGTTCTTGTGAAACTTTATTTATAAAAACAGGCAGCAGGATGGATTTGGTCTGCAGGTACAGTTTACAAATTCCTGTTTTAAACGCTTCCTGAATGTCTACTATGTTAGAAACTGTACTCAAATTTCCTTTAATAAATTAATTTGATATACAATAGCAGTTTGACTGTACTATTTATTCTCATTATTATTCCTACTTACTAAAAAGATATTCAAATTTTGTAGCTTCCGACACAAAGTGTCTCCAATGCAGGCTCGTAAGGCATCATATCTATCTCCTCTGTAGAAAACAATACAAACCAAGAATATAGAATGGCATAAAAAAACATTATTAAGATTAGTTTCATTGCTGCTATACCAATATAATGAGTTTCTTCCAAACTAACAGATAAATTATCTTATTTGAAAGAGAAGAAACTTCATAAAGAAACCAGTTGATTCTTTTTTCCATTTGACTTAATATTCTAAGTCCAAATGACTTAAGTGAAGGTCACTTTAGTTTATCTGGAAAAAAATTTTTAAGGCAGGGATTTTTAATAAAGGTTTGTAGAGAAGACTATGGTTGGGCTTTGAAGTTGTTAACCCACTTAAATTGAAGGCAGAACTTTGGGTTATGTGTATTTTTGGGAGAATGAATTCATAAGCTTTTATCAGATTCTCAAAGAGATATGTGACCCAAAAGGTAAAGAATGACTGATATAAATAAAAGCTGCAGGTAGCAATTGTTTTCATCTAAAATCAGAATGGTGTTCTGAAACCTAACCATTCTCATGATATAAATTTAACACTTTATATTCATTATTTATAAAGTGGTAAAGAGATACTGCATTATTATGACATAATCTCTAAGTAGAGAAGAAATGACTGAAGAAGTGAGCTAGGAGAAAAGACATCGAAAACAAATGCATGTTTGCACAAAAACTCTTTTAATCTAGTTGCTTCTTATAAACATACAACTAAGAAAAAAGCAACAAAAAGGTCAGTATTACCGTGGGAGAAATTCTTCACGTTCAGGTTTGCCTAGGGATTCGACAATATCTGCTGCTTCAATATATAACTTAAAGTAGAAGATAAAAACATAACTTACTATGTAGAAAACTAAATTGCTAGAAAAAGTAATTATCTTCTGTAGTTATTTAATGATCATTAAAGAAAACAATGATAAACATGCTGCTTCAGAGTAAAATAATGGATTAAAAAATATAATTGTTTCTTATGCAATAAACATTCCTTACATTCTTTCACTGAAACAATGGTTAAATCTGGAGGAACTGTAAAAAGATATAATTTGATTCATGTCATTTAGCCATCTTACAGATGATATATTCTAATATTAACAAACAAAAGGAAATTTCACCTCCAAATCTATTTTTTTTTATAACTACATAAAAACTTCTGGAAGCTTCATTCAATTTCAGCTACATTTGAATAATTTGTTTACTTTTGATAGGAAAGTACCTAGTCCATATTTAGTTTCCAACTTGGAAACTGTTGTAATTATTACATACACTACAGAGGAAATGGTCTAGGAAGCCACAATTTCAGCATTTAAAATAATATCAAACAGAATTAGTCCAGGTTAATGAAAAAAACCCCTGAGTCTCATTCTCATTTTCATTTTCAGTAACTTATATGGCTAAAAAACGTAAACATGACCATGAACATGAATAAATGGTTATTTATTTAATTATAACATAGAATCTATATTAATAACATAATTTATATTCCCCATGCTGCTAATAGTTATATCTAAACCAGACTTTTACAATTGAACTTGTACACTGTGTTAAAATAAACCAAATAATCCAGCAGCAAAATAACATTAATTAATAGCATAATTAAATTATAATAGAATTATAATATATTAATATATATAATATATATTATATAATTATTATAATATATATAATTATTATATATTATATATAATATATAATATATTATAATATAATAATTATAAACTATAATAAATTTACAAATTTTAATTATTAAAGCTAAATTTAAACTTTTTAAAACATAAAAAACAAGATCAATGTTATATTCAAATGTTTAAAATTAAAAAAAAAATAAAGGGCCTGAACAGTATCCTTTGATACACTTTGCCAATTATTCCTTCTGGTAATAGAAACCAGGGTTTTTCCATCTTGTGATGCTTTTACCCTATATAGTTCTCAAACTTTTACCATTCCTATGCTTTCTACCTTTAGAAGTTTATACCTAGAAACTAGGGAATCTGAAGATTCATGATACCAAAAGACTCCATGGAACAGTTCAAGAGTCCTGAAAGCATATGACTGCTAAACTAACAGTAGTGGAAACTAAATATAAGGATAAGAAAATTCATTCCTTCACTCTCACAAATGAGGGGAATACATCCTAGAATGCAACTTTGGGTTACATGCCAATAGCCTTAACAAATGATCTTGTCAGTTTCCACTACAGAATTAAGTTTTGGTGGCATATCACATCTGACTCATGCATCAAAAAATATTTTAAGGTTGCTTTTATAATATATTAATTAATACTATGTTATAATTCATAACAGACATTCATTATATGGGTGAATAATTCAACCTTAAGTACAAAAAAATATTAAAATAGAGAACTAACCCACTGGCACAAAGGAGAAAACTTTCCTGTCACAGCTTTCAATACTTCTTGGCTGGCAACACCTCCTACTGCTGCAGCAAGTGGGGGTAAAAAGCCTTGGGCAGTCCAAGAGAGCCAACGCACAATGTCATAATTTACTTCAGGCTGAAACACAAGCCACGAAAGACAATAATCTTAACAGTATTCACATGGTATACTCAAAATTTCAATAAATAATTATACCTTAACTTCTAAAAGAGCTACTCAATTTCCCTAATAGTTTTTAAGTCCTAAAAAAAAGTCCCAATCTCATAATAAAAGATCCAATTCCATGTCAGTTACCTTAAGCAGTATATTTCATTACCAGTACCTGCCCAATTTTGCTTTTTGACTCTTTACATTACACTAGGGAACAATTTAGAATTAACTGGATTATCTACCGTGATGTCGGACAAACAACCAGAATTTTAAAAAACATGTTTTAATGAAAACTATGGAAAAAACCTTGCACCTACATAAAAAAAAAAAAAAAAAAAATGACCCATAAAAGATGATGAGCTATCATTTGTGCTTGAAGTGGCAAATAAAAAGTAAAACTGTAAAAAATGAGGCAATACATTGTAGGAAAAGGCAGTTTAGGAAAAAAATTGAGAGTAATGGCACTTTTGCATACAAATCTAAGAGCCAGTCATCACAAAGTTCTCATTATCATACTTAAACTGAAATGATGTTTCTCAAAATAAAATTTATTAGTTTCTCAAAATAAAATTTATTACTATTTTTAAGGAAAAAACTGGATTTTGGAGCTATTATTTTAGCACAATTTCTTATTTGTCACAAAGATCTCTTCATGAGCTCTGGCTTCTCTTTCTCTTCCTGTTCTTTCAACATCAGTAACTAGAATCTTAACCTAGGATTCAAGTAGGGCTCAATTAATCTCTTGAAATTCTATGTAAAATAACAGTACTTGTACATTTAGGGGAAGAAGGAAGGCTTTTATTACATTATCAAAGATATCTATGATACAAAAAGAGGTTACTATCTACTCACCACTCCACCCACTCCATTTCAATTTTCTATATCTCACTATTTTACAACTATTTAGCACTAAACTCAACTCAGATTACAATTTCATTTAAGATGTGGCATTTCTGAATGCAGAGATATTGGTGGTACTAATAATATTAAAAACAATGACAAGAATGCTAACAGAATCAGGTAATTTGATTGAGCATCTATTTTGAGTTGTACATTAAGTCCACATGTAATCTTCAAAATAATCCTAGGAAATATAATTTCTATCATACAAATTAGAAAACTGAGTCTTTGAAAGATTAAGTAATTTACTCAAGATTTTACTGCTAGTAAGTGGTGAAACCAGGATCTGAACCCAAAAAGTCCAACTCTCCAGCTCTATTCTTACCATTAGGTTACACTATCTTTCAAGATTGTATAGTTTTTAATAAACAAACATCCAAATCTGGGGAGTTTTTCATCACCCTAGGATAATGACTAAGGCCTATATCTGAATTTCTCCACACGGTCTCCAAAAGATGATACATATCCACAAGAAGAGAAATAAACCAGTGGCAGGGCTTCAGCATTACTAAGAAACAGAAAATATGAACTTCAAATTGCCTGTAAATAGAAAAACAAACACCAAACCCCAAATGAACTATTTCTGGACTTCATATTGCTGCAAGCCTGAACAGAGAGCAGGAAGCGTGTAACCACAGAAAAGAGGATGAAAGGCCTAATGTCACAAAGCACAGTCAAAATCATCCTGAGAAAACAGAAGGCCCATACTAAGTGCAAAAAATACTGAACATGTATGAAGTCTGGCAGATCTCAACAGTGGCTATGGTGAAAGAACTTCCCTGGGGAGAATGATGTAAATAGAAAGGGGGAGATATCCCTTGACAGAGAAGGCTAAAAAAGGAAGTAAGAGAGGAAGTTAAGTAGGATTTGGCAGAAATCAAAGAGATGCACAAGATATATCAACACGTATCCACCAAAAAATTATTTTTAATTAAAAAAAAAATCACCTATTAAAGAAACTCCTTTTCAGGAAGAGAAGAGGAAGAGGGGCTCTAGAAACAGAAATCTGAAAAAGCACCCAAAACCCTTACCTGTCCAAAAGCATATACAGAAAAATCAGTTTACCAAACAAAGCAGATGTAAAAAGGAGACAGAAAATTAGAATCAAACATTTCAGTACTGAAAATTTCTCCCCCAAACTGATTACAAGGCGGAGTAAATTTGACTGAGTGAATTATATATCAACAAACACTTGGAGATGTGGAAAACAAACACAAAAAACCCCACCTTGAATCAGAAATTTAATAACTAAGAACCAAAATGATCCATTCCACCTCCCCCAAAGGGGAAAAATAAATAAATAAAAGAAAATATGAATCTATGAATCAAAATGGGCTCATGGTATACCTGGAAAAATTGACTGAATGATCAATCTTGAGTTATAACCTGGTTAAACTATTAGATTTCACAGATGAAAAAATACACAGAAGAAAAAAATATACAGGGCCCCAAGGCAAAAAGACCAGATTATTTATAAAAAGTAAGAAAAGTAAGCTGACATCGTATTTCTCAACTATTAGATACAAAGCAAGATATCAAGGAAGAAAGTTAACAGCCTTGAATTTTACTTTCAGCCAGGCTCCTTTCAAGCATAAAGGTTACAGAAAAAATTTGAAATGTGTAAGAACTCAGGGAATACGGTTAATTCTAAGCTCCTTCTGAGAAATGCACCAGAGACTAAACCTGATTTCAAGTCTTACTATAAAGCTACAGTAATCAAAATAGGATGGTATTATCAAAAGGATAGAAACAACCAATGGAAGATAACATTGAGTTCAGAAAGAGCCCTACACATATGTGGTCAATAAATATCTGACAAAGGTGCCAAAAAAACTGAATAAAGAAAAAACTGTGTTTTCAATAAATGGGCTAGAATTACTGGATATTCATACACAAAAAAATTAACCTTGATCTATGCCTGGCAAGATAGAAAAAAACAAATTAATAAAAGTACAAAACTGTACACAATGAGTTCAAAATGTATAGTCATGTACACGATCTATACTTTGTATGGTATAGAAAAATAAACTCACAAAACAATAAACCTACTAGAAGAAAATACAGGGGAAAAGCTTTGTGATTTTGAGTTAAAAAAGGGCACAAACCATAAAAAAGAAAAACTGATAAACTGAACTTTATCAAAATTAAACACCTGTGCTCCTCAAAAGACACTGTATTGATAGTAAAACGAAAAGACAACCCACAGACTGGAAGAAAATATCTGTAAAATGTGTGTCTGATAAAGGACTAATTTCCAGATTATATAAAGAATGCTCTCAACTAATAAGAAAACCACCTAATTAAAAAACAGGCAAAGATTTGAAAAACTGAAGTAGAATAATGTCAAGTAACTTGCTTACTGTCACAGAGTCAATAAGTAGCAAAACTGGAATTTTCAGGATAAGAGAACAGTAATATATAGAAGATTTATATGTTACATAATTTTTGATGGCCATAACTTTGAACATTCACCTGCTCTTCCAAGGTTTCACTTATAGATGTTGCTAGTTTCAGTAGCTCTTCTGAATCTTGCTGGCATCTAGGATTCAAAATAAAACACCCCAATTTCAATGTTCTCAACTGAAATTTAAGAAATATGTTGAAAAACTGTGGATTACAAAGTGCTTACTGACTTTAAGGTAACTGGATAACTAGGATACATTACTTCAAAATTACTTCAAAATCATGCTCACCTAAGAACAGTATATAAATAATGTTTAGTTTTAAATATACATGGCAAAAACTTTTTGCAACAGTACTAGGAGGTAAAAAATTCTATAGCGGATTCATAATGTAATAATTCTCAGATTTTTTATTTTAAAAAGTTATAGCTTTTGAAGACTTCAAAATGGGAAAATTCTTATTTAGTATAACTCCATTTTTATAAATTGATCTCTCCACTCCTACCAGAAAAAAGACCAGGTCAGAAGTGTTTATACAGTTTGGTGTATCTAGTGGTATTACAGTAAAAAAAAAAAAAAGTTATTTCAAACAAAGAACATTACCCAATATTTGGCTTGCGACTATAGTTCTCCTGAAACTGGTCCAAGGCAAGCATGGCTGAGTGAATCTCTAAAGGTGCCTATTTAGAACATTAAAAATTGGTCAATATTTATTGAGTGTGTAATATGTGTCAGGCACTGTGCTAATGCTTTTAAGACATTATTTAATTTAATCATTATAATAAATGTATTAGCTTATTACTATTATTATCTTTATATAATAGATAAGGAAGCTGAGACTTGACTTCAAGGTCATAAAGCTATATCTAAACAAAGATCTAAGTTTTAATCCCAGGCTCTATGACTAGTTTTTATTAGGTTATCCATATGAAACAAAGTATTACCAACTGAACAAAGGAAACAAAATGTCTGTACAAGAGCACCGAATTCCTTTTCTTTATCAACATTTACAAATTTGGAAACTGTTAATATTGAATATAATTCTTTACTTATCACAAATATATCCATTGCTACAAAACTGATCCAGTGATTTAAAAAAAAACAGAATAAATGCTTCCAAGGTTTTTACGGAAGAACTATGTATTATATAAAACTCTACATGGTTCAGAAAATCTTTTAACGTGATCACCTTTGCATAAATTAATGAAACCACCTTTACACTATCAAACCTGGTATATCATTACAAAAGTAAACCTTTTTCCTATTATTCTAACATTTCCATTATATAAATTCCTATTTTTAATCCTTGGGCATCAGCTCTAGATACATGAATACAACTTTTATTTTTAAAAAATCCGACAGTCTGACAGAAATCTTCATAATCTCTTACCAATCCCCACCCGCCTTTCTCAAACCTGCAAAGCATTTATTTACCTCAGGTTTGCTAAAATCCGCAATAAGGCACTTTGGATGTTTTATCTGCTTCTCTAATGGTTCCTAACAGAAAAAAAACAAACAAAACAAACAACAGAAAATAATCCACTATTACTTCGGAGCAAGCACATGATTACTTGACAAACTATACAGAGCACTAAACAATGGCTCCCTCCCAAAGGTCTGAAATAAATAAGGTTGGGCTAATATGTTTTAACTGAAATATAAAATAGCTACCATTCACTGGTTACCCCTTTTCATATTATCACACTTTATTTTTTTAATGTTACATGCAACTAGATAACCTGTTCCAAATAGTAAATTTGGGAAGAATTGGTACAAACATTTGTATACTTGAAAAAATCTATAATCTTAGTCAAAGAGCTACCATATTTTTTTGATACCAAGTTATCAGGACTTGTTATGCCTGACATAACTTGAATAAATACCCAGTTAAAATTTTCTGTGTGGAGCAAAGAACACACCAAGGCCAAAAAACCCAACCAACCAACCAACACTCCACCACCACCTCTGCCCCCCCCAAAAAACAAACCCAATCTGAAATTTACTTGAGGCATAATTAAAAACTGGGGACAATGGCAAGAGGAAGTAATGCACAAATCTTCCTACAGCAGATATGACTAGCTGTAGCATTTTAATCTGTTTAGCTCTAACTTTGGCTTGAACAAAACCTTGTAGAGAACTTTAGTTAATAATTGTTCTGGAAAAGAAAAGGCAGTCAAGTTAAAACCTTGAGAACTTGCAAGAAAAAACAGAGATGTGTTAGACAGCTTATACTGAGAAGTGGCCTAAGGATTTAAGCAGCAAGAGGCTCCTTGGTTCCTTGATACAAGTAGCCTCTACATTCTCTCTATACAGATACTTATCTTTCCTTTCAATGCCAGTTTATGGGAATTATTTAACATTTCCAACATATTACACTATTTCTTGAAATCCAAAAAATTAAAAATTTAGAAACCTGGATTAACAAATATGATAAATAAAAGAAATACTCCTTTTACTTCAAAAATGTAAATAACTAAATAATAAAACAGAACATATACTGAATCAATGCTTATTAAATCTTTCAAATATATATTAGTTACATCTTTTGTCTTAGGAAGTAATTATAAGTAGTATAATCAACTCTTTGATGATTCACAAAGGAGTAGTTCCTTTGAGGTAACTTATATACCTTAACTATATGGATGGGTATTATAGCTGTAAATTTTTTTGCTGCTATCAGTTTATTTCCATAGATCGATTCCATTTTCCTGAAAGTGGGTACAAATTAAAAAACAAAATCTGTTCAGCCTCTGAATTACTTTTATTGCTTTTTTCTCCCCGCCATTCTTCTGTAAAGAAACATATTTTTAATCAGAAAAAAAAAATACTTACAAAGCAGAATGTTTTAGGAGTCTTAACTTGAACAGCTATCCCTCCATGTAAATAAGGTTCCAGTTCTCTAGTATCACCAATGCTAAAAGAAAATGGTGATACCACTAAAAGGAGGAAAAAAGAAAACCATTATATACTGATATAAGTATTTAAATTTGAAGGTTTATCATCATAAAGATGTTAATGTTTCACAGTTTACAAAATTAAGAAGATCTCGGTATAAATCATTTTATTTGGTGGTGGGTGGAAGTGTGGGGAGCTAGACAGATTATTCTTCCCATACAAGTGTAAGGACTTAAGCAAAAATGGCCACGAAAACTTGGAAGGAAAAAAAGGGAATGAGAGGTGCTTATTATTAGATATTAAAATACTTTATAAAGACTCAATAATTAATATACTGATACTTTTTATATATATAGTTCATAATAATTAAAATAGTATGATACTGGCTCATGAATAGACAGGCAGACAAACAGAATAGATTATTCAGTAACAGACCCACAAGGGACACAATTAAGGTGGTACCTCAAACCAGCGAAGAAAAGATACTCAATAAATCTTTTGGAAAAAAAGCCATCTGGGAAGTATTCCAAATGGATAAAAGTTTTAAGTATCAAAAAAGATGACAAAAAAATTATTAGATAAGAGCATAGGAGAAAAATTTCTTTAAAACTTTGCAGTAAGGAAGGCTTTTCTAATTATGACTCAAAAGAAAAAACTGAAAGCTTTGACATCATATACACATAGAGCCATCACAAGCAAAGTCAAATGCCAAACTACAAAAAAATTTTTGCGACTCATATTAAAAAAAAAAACTCAGCAAATATGCCCTATATATTAGGAGTTCTGGGGAAAAATAATCAACAACTCAATGAGAAAGTGGGCAAAGGACAGATGATTCACATTAAAGGAAAAAGAAATAGCTCTAAAATTTAAGAAAAGATACTTAATCTCATTCATAAAATGTAAAATGCAAATCAAAATTATACTATACCATTTTCAATCATACAGGAGACTATTCTACAATTACTGATGTGAAAAGACCATCTAGATGTTTAGTTTAATGAAAAGGCAAAGGGTAGCTCTAGTCATAATATGTTACCTTGCATGTAAAAATGCATAAGGAAATCTGGAAGGGCACACAATAAACTAAGAATAGTGGACAGGTAAGAATGAGTGGGAGCCATAGGTGGGCAATAAAGTTTTCACTATAAACATTTGCCTTCTATTTTTTTAAAAAATTTATTTATTTATTTATTTTTGGCTGCATTGGGTCTTCGTTGTGCACGGGCTTTCTCTAGTTGCGGTGAGCGGGTCTACTCTTCATTGCGGTGCATGGGCTTCTCATTGCGGTGGCTTGTCTTGTTGTGGAGCACAGGCTCCAGGTGTGCAGGCTTCACTAGTTGTGGCATGCAGGCTCAGTAGTTGTGGCTCGCGGGCTCTAGAGCACAGGCTCAGCAGTTGTGGTGCACGGGCTTAGTTGCTCCGTGGCATGTGGTATCCTCCCGGATAAGGGATCGAACCCGTGTCCCCTGCATTGGCAGGTGGATCCTTAACCACTGTGCCACCAGGGAAGTCTCCCTTCTACTGTTTTTGAACGATTTGCTTATTCACAAAATTAAATTAAATAAACAAGGTTTATATATTAAGTAGACAGAAAAGGTCAGCAGAGTAAACATCAAACTTAGCTGCTGTTACTTCTGGAGTAGAGGGGAGGTCTGAACTAGTACTCATTTTTAACTCTACCTAAACATATATACATATGTATATCTAGAATAAGCATATATTGTTTTAGCTATTTAAAAATGTTTTTCAAATAACAGAAAATTACTTTAGAGCAGTAAGTACCAACTAATAAATGTTAAGAAAAAAAAAGTTTCATAAACTGCTACTCTATTCAAATATTCTCTCTCTGCCCAAAGAATTTTTGGTACAAAATGTGGGTTTTCTTTATTTTCATTCCTTGATATCCAGTGGCTTCTCCTGTTAATATATACATATAGTCTCAAGATTCGGATCCAGCACCACAATCTATCATTGCATGGCCCCCAACACAACAAAGGATAATCCTAAATAGTTAGTTGAGTCAATTTATGCAAAAACAGATAAAAATTCTTTAATATCAGTGATCTGAATCTGTATTTTACTTATTTAGATATAGTCTGGGAAACATAATCCAACAGTTTTGTTACCAAAGATTCTTTTTTAAAAAATGTTTATTTATTTATTTATTTGGTTGCACCGGGTCTTAGTTGCAGCAGGTGGGCTCCTTAGTTGTGGCTCGTGGGCTCCTTAGTTGCAGCTTGTGGGCTCCCTAGTTGTGGCATGCAAACTTTTAGTTGCGGCATGCATGTGGGATCTAGTTCCCTGACCAGGGATCGAACCCTGGCCCCCTGCACTGGGAGCAGAGTCTCAACCATTGTGCCACCAGGGAAGTCCCCAAAGACTCTTAAATATAGATCCAAAGTTGTTTTGGTATAAAGAGCTCGTAACAGGGACTGATTTTTTTTTTTTCTCTCCTAAGGATTCATCTTGTAGTCATTAAAAGAAAAATAAAAGTAATCCATTTACTAGTCTATACACTAATCACATAATTATACTTTTAGATGCCCTAAAGATAAAACTGAATCACTCTCAGCTGAACAGGTGTAAGCATGCTGTCTCTGAGTTACAAGACATCTAGCAATGTCTTTAACTCTTTTAAACATGGCTGGAGGAAAATCACAAACTACGCAGACTAATGCTGCTATAAATTCATTATTTTCAACTTCAAATGGGCCCTAAATGAAGCCTGATGATTTTTTGATTTTTTAAAATGTTTACTCTCCTCACATCTCTGGCCTTACCACCTTACCTCTCCTTTCGGTCACGATTTCATCTCAGTCCACTGACAAAACAGATTCCTGCAGCTTCTTGCCAATAAATCCACAAATCTGCCTGCAGTAACATCCATTCATCCCTTTATCCAAGCCACTGAACAAAAACATATATCTTCACTTGAATACTTCACTGTCACCTCACCCAACAAGCCTAGACTGTACTCATTATCTCTCTCCAAAACCTGCTCCTCTTCTTGCACTCCCTAATGTGTAAACAAATAAGGTGCCAGAATCTTCGCTCACCTACCATAAAGTTTCCTCTTAAATGCCTTAAGACTCTTGCTATCTCAACTCCCACTGTCACCCCTGCTATATTATATCTTTAAGTTCCTTGAATTCTATTTTGCTTCTTACTGTTTGTCTCTGCACAGAATATTCTTTTCATCATCTTTGTAAGCCAATGCAATCAATTTTAATCAAGACACCCTGTCCCCACTGCTGCTGTACCAAAAGTGAGTAGGTTTCCTTGCTAAGGTTAGAGATCCCAGAATGCCTTTTCTCTCTTTATACCATCATTGCTGAATGTTAGTATCCCCTCACTTGGATTAAATGTCTTGAGGCCAAGAATTGGATCATGTCTATCTGAGCTGATGGTGTGTTCTCGACACTGAGTATAGTGTCTGAACTGTAAACATGCTAAATAATGGATAAGTATAAATGAATTAATTAAACTTACCAGTTATTTGTTGTGTACATCCATTTAAGCCTGTCATTCCATTAATTTCTCGAAATGTTAGGAATTGTCCTGTTTCAAGTTTGTGAGGACGATTTTCAAGGCAAGTGACAATGCCAGGATTAGCCTAGAAATAAGAGTAATATACTAAAAAACAAGTCCATGTATTCCTTTTTTGTACAAATTCCAAATCTCACACAAAAAGGAGCATGTTATCATAAAATTCTCAAAATAACCAAAATTCCAAGCCATTCTTCTCCTTCCATATTAAAAGCAATGCTTTAAAGAATTGTCACAAAATAGTAACTTATCATTTTATTATGTGATTTTGAAACTTATTTTATTATGAATGTTTAAAATATAATTTCTATGTTTGGGGGAAATAGATTCCACAAGGGAGTTCAAATATTTCACAGATGCAAAGATTCTTGTGATTTATAAAAAACATTCGAAGTGACTGAATGGTAAGTTTCAAAGTCATTCATGACAGACTCTGTGTACACAAAAGATGACTCTAACTTTGAAGATCAAAGAAATGTAAGAACGTAGGATGGAAATTTAAAGCCAGGAAAGTGGTAGTTTAAAGCTTATCCAACACTTTAAAGCAAAGAAATATTATGTACCCCTGCTTATCAAGATAAAAACAGGAAGGAATTGGTTTATCTCATCTAAAAGGTGGATGAGATAGGTCAGACACCAGGAAATTTCCTAACTGCATATAATCCATCACATTGCGTGAATAATGTGATAATAATTTAATTTACATAAAACCTAATGGAATTATAATTCTCTCTTTCATAAATATGTAGATTCTAAAAATTCTCTTGCTGTTTAAGGGCTTGAGAAATACAATTATGATCACAAACATGTAGATAAAATTAATGTAATGTGGGTTTACTAGTATCTCAACAAGAATAGAATTCATAAGGGCTTTAAGAAGGAGAAATAATTTATAGATAAGTTAAATGGGAACGTTTATGATATTTTTCTAATTTTTTATGGATAACCTCCATATTTCCTGCACTATTCAATAAAAGACAATATCAGTGCAATACAAGATCCCTTGGAGTTTATTCTAACTCTATAATATTCTTAGGGACAAACTAACAATAACTAGAGAAGGTAAAAGGCTGAACAATAACCATTCTGTAAGCAAAGAGATACAAAAAATGATTTTTCAATGAATTTTTTCTTAAAAAGGGGTGAGAAAGGCAACATTACACTGGGTTTAAAAAGAAAGCATAAAGATAGAAGCACAAATACTATTCGGTCAAAGTATATTATCATTTCCTTATGTTTGGTTTCTTTTGAGCTTTAATGTAAATTGATTATTAAGAGTGCAAATAAAGTTAATGATTTAGGCTAAACTACAGAAAGAGTAGTAAAAATGGATCATAATTTCTCCAATTCTTTCAGGGAATAAAAAATTAAGCTTGCATGATATTAAGAGAACATGGTTAGAAAATTCAGAGTTTTTGATTTGAAGGTTAATTAATTCTTAAACTTTTATCATCCTCCAAATAATGTTTTAGAAATATAACAAATTAGAAAAGTTTTTGTTTATGATGATTTAAGTGTCCATCTTCCTGGAGTCAGAGTGTTGGGCCAAGTGACTTAAGACATACTTAGTACATCTATGATCTGACACAATCAACAGTTCAGTAAACACTGACTCACAATTCATGTCCCATAGGAACATGACAGAGAACAAAATTAAAATTAATGACATAAGCAAATGTTCATCAATTGTTAAAAAATGTTAGATGGAATCCAGAATACTCTCTCTTAATATTCTAACTTCAATTTTAAACAAATAAAAAATACTGCATATTATAATATTTTGCTAATATCACCTTTTAAAAAATAGTTTTCACATCAACTTAAGAAAATCAATCATATACATATACAATAATATACGTATATAATCATACTTGCGTTATATTTGAAATGAAAATCTCTTTTGGTTCTTCTCCTGTTGTATCTAAAACTTCAAATTCATCACCGAAATCACAAAACAACCGTGACCAAATTCCATGTATATCTGCACTGATGAACTGTGAAATGAAGAAACAAGTTCAAGCTTATACATTTATATAAAGAAAAAAAACCCCTCAACTATCTTAGGCCTTTTGGTGACAATTTTATTTACAATTAAGCATATTATTTGAGGTATAAAGTGACCACAAATATGATAATTTATTTGTAAATTGGTTTTTGGAATCAAGGATTTTGGTATTTCAGACTGGATATCTGGTGTTAACAAAATCAGAAGCAACATCAGCACACCATCATTGTACATTCTATAATTTTTAAATAACAAAAATTTGTGCCTTGCCCTAAAAATCAAGCACAGAATATAAGAAAGATATCTTGGTTTGACGGTCTAGCAGTGAATTCTTACCTTTCATTTTAGAAAAGAAGAATGGAGTGTCCATTCACCAAAAGCGGTAGAGTTGAAGGAAAATAAAACAGCTAAAAACTGAGAGTGGCGTCAACAGGAAAGGGGCTGAGGAACTAACAGTGCACGTTGAAATTATGAAAGGTAAGAATCAGATTCTTAAACACAATCATAAATGTTTTATTGAAAGTGATTTTTATAACATATATACATTCTCCAGTCTAAGAAAATGTAAAGAAATTATTTTTGTGCTCAGTTATTTTTAGACATACTGATAATAAAGAAAAAGTCTTAATCTGTAACACATATGACCCTGTATAAGGTGATATTTTTCTAACAAAAACTAAAGTCTATTCATATTTGGGCATAAGAATGTAGCCCATTAAAATAATTTATACCACCTATTATATGAGGTAGTGAAATAGCTAACAGAAGACTACCTCCTACTTGATCATGCACTGCATTTACTATCAAAATAGGTACCTACAGCATTTTTTATGAGACATAAAACTGAGAAGAAATTTATAACCTTTTTTTTTAAGTTTAAAAGCTGCAAACTCAAGGACAATTTCTTTCTCTGCAAAACAACTTTAAAGTATGAATATATGCATCAATCACATAAAGATTTTAGTTTACAACCTTGTGTAATCATTTTGTAAAACTTTTTTGTTCTGTTCTAAGTTTACTGACTACTCTGTCTTATTCATCTACTTAATTTGTGAAACAGAACACACATGTTCTACAGAGTATAAATATGCTATGTAAGTACCACAATCCAAAGATTTTCAGCACATCTACTTTATACAGTATGATGATAGTTTAGTGCCTATCTCAAAGGAACAAATAGCATTTTCCTTTTGCCAAAAGAACAAAGGACCCCATGAAGGAGGTGGAGTCAGTAATATGTATGCAGTTGCAGGGGATGATTTTTCCCATCTAGACCTCTTTCCAGTCTTCTCAATGTCATCACTACTTAACAATACTTAATTACTCTGGACAAAAATCTAGGAGTCATTCTTTATCATTCTTTCCTTCACAACTCTTATTCATCCATTCTCAATCCCATTAGTCTGTTTTTACAAAAGATACCTCAAATTCAATGACTTCTCACACTCTCTACTCCCATCAAGGCACAAGTATCTCTCACTTGGACTACTTACTGCATTAGCCCCTAACTGGTCTAGCCACCTCTACTCTACTGTTACAATTCAACAGTTCTCTTTCTTTTTGGTTTCACGATCCCTTCACATTCTTAAAAATTATTGATGACCCAATTAGCTTTTGTTTATGTGGGTTATACCTACTGATATTTACTGTGTTCGAAAGTAAAACCAAGAAACACTTAAAACACAAGAACACACACACACATTCAATTAGCTGTCAGAGCAATGATATCACCACGTATCAAGTAGACTTTGTAAACTCTACTACACCCCGTAAGAGAATCAGAGGGAAAAAAGCAAATAACATTTCAGTAATATTATAATAGTTTGACTTTGCAGACCCTATGAAAGGGTCTCTGGGACCCTCAGTGTCCTTGGACCACACTTCGAAAACCAAAATTAAAAAGTATTATTGTGATTGTCCTCATATAAAAAGTTTCTTATATAACTCACTGAAAAGCTATGAATTCTAATACTGAAAGTGCTTTTCCTCTGGTAAACTATATGTCATTATTAAGTGATACTATTACCTTTACTGGAGGGCACTGAGAACGGCAAAAGTCATTGATCTTCTTCTGCAATGATAGTTTGATCTCAGTCAATACTACACACTGTTGAGAAGAATACAAGATTAAAAAATAAACAATTATTTTGGTAATGTACAACTTCTAAATCAGAAGCATTTCAGTTTGCACTATGCTAAAAATACTTTTCTTTGTAAAAAATACTATCGTATTGTACTCCATTTTAAGGTTAATACCTTCAGAGGTACCAAATAGCAAAAGTAAAAGTAACATATACAGCCATCTCTAGGTATCCGCAGGGGATTGGTTCTAGAACTCCCTGTGGATACCAAAATCTGCAGATACTCAAGTCCCTTACATAAAATGGCATAGTATATACAGGACAAAACCTGCCCACACTAAATTCAATTATCATCACAATTAGAAGCAAACCTTAATATCCTATGTGGCATTTACACAACCCAAATGGTTGGAGATTTTATTTTACCTGTTACTGCCATGGAAATGCTTAGTCATCAAAATATTAATTAAATGCTAGCTTAAAACAATTACATTTTCAAAGAGATACATTAGTTGGCTGAGCTTTCTTTTACTTTTACTTCAGAGATTCAACAGATTCAAAATATTACAACTTTTATTTATGACAGTGCCACCAAGTTCTGTTATTTAAGATAGCAAATTATAATTTTCAATGCTTACTTTAATTTTTTATCATCACCCTGTGAGATAAGTAGAGAAGGTTTTATCATAGCTAACTTAAACTCATAAAGGTCAAATATTTTCTTAGGGTCATTCATCTATCAAGTGGTAAGAGCAGGTTGACACACTCAGTCCAGAGCTTTCCTTGCTGCTGGTTTCCATGAAATGGATAACTCAGTTTCACTACAAATAACCAGGTGTGGATTTAGTTTTATCTAGCTTAGAATAGGGTGTGATTCCTACAGAGCGGTAATCCTCCATGGATCTCTTAATGTTTATATATCTCTCACTGGGTATGCCACGAATGCAAGGCTCTGACCATTCTTTACGTGGGCTGTTTCTCAGGATTGTATTTGCCTTGTGCAAACTTGAGAAATGAGGTAATGTCTCCCTCTGGGACAAAGAGCAAGCTTGTTCACTGCTTGCTATAAAACAGCCAAGTTCCCCGAGCTCAATGTTCCTTTCCTCTAAAGGAACCCACTACATGTGCAGGCATCCATTGAGCCCTCTGCACTGCACAGGTGGGATTTGGAGGAATGCAGGAGGAAACAAGGCAAATATCATGCTCACACATTTACCATGCTCTGAGTAGTAAAGTCCTTAGTCTCTGATCCAGGAATCTCATGTTTTCTGCCAGCATCCATGAAACTGTAACAGGCTAACTTATTAGCTTGCAATTAGGGTAAAATGAAATCCTATTAGACCCAGTATATATTGAGTCTAATTTGTGTTTCATCAGTGCTAGAAAATTCCCAACCATAATTTATTTGAATATGCCTTTTTCTAGAAGTCCAATCTCATGAATTAGACCTTTTTATTCAAGCTCTCATTTCTTTTAATTTCTCTTTAGTATATTCTCTTATTACTGTGTGCTATAGTTTTTATTTTTAGATTTAATTCTATTTATTTATTTATTTATTTTGGCTGCGTCTGGCCTTTGTTGCTGCGCGTGGGCCTTCTCTAGCTGTGGCAAGCAGAGGTCACTCTTCGTTGCTGTGCGCAGGCTTCTCATTGCGGTGGCTTCTCTTCTTGCAGAGCACGGGCTCTAGGCGTGGGGGCTTCAGTAGTTGCAGCACGCGGGCTCAGCAGTTGTGGCACACGGGCTCTAGAGCACAGGCTTGGTAATTGTGGTGCATGGGCTTAGCTGCTCTGCAGCATGTGGGATCTTCCCGGACGAGGGCTCGAACCCCTGTCCCCTGCACTGGCAGGCGGATTCTTATCCACTGCACCACCAGGGAAGTCCCTGTAGTTTCACTAATCTCCTCAGCTCTATCTTTCGATTTATTAATTCTTATTCCAGTTGTATATAGCCACTGTTTAATCTATTCATTGTTTTAATTTTTAGGACTATATTTTTCATTTCTAAAAGTTCTATTTGAAAAAAAAAAAGTTCTATTTGGTTATATCTGCCTGATTGCTTTCAATAGTGTCTTATTTTCCTGTTGTATATTTAATCCCTTCTTGTAAGATTTAGTCTGTTTGAACATCTATATTTTATAGTCCCTATCCAATAATTCTATTATCTGAAATTCCTGGAGGTTTAATTCTATTGTTTGTTATATCCACTGACTCTTGATCATGCTGAACTGCTTTTTCCTGTCTTACTATTTTATATTATGAACACAACCTCATAGGAGCTTTATATATTAGAATATACTGTGGCCTGGTTGAGGGTATATTCCTCTAGATCTTTTGTTTCTGTCTGGCATTCCAGCATATCACCAGCTTAGTACTATGCTTTTTGTGTGTGTGTGTGTGTTTGTGTGTCAAGATATTTATTGTGTACAAGATAGTTTACTGTCTTTTTCAAATTCTAAGCCCTGTATAATTCATTCACTCATTAGGCTAAAAGAGGCCTTAAGAAGTTATTCAATATAATCTCCTGAATCCAGGCAAGTCTACATGATAATGTGCATAGAAGTTAAATCAAGACTTAAAATCTTTAAAATCACAAGGCAACTTCACAGCTTTCTCAATCACCCTTGTTTCAAGACATAACAATCATCTCAAATAGGTTATACACAAAAAATTACCGATCAGACATTCACAAAATATGCTTTGAATGAAAATAACATAGCAACAATTCACTCAGAGACACCTATATGGCAAAAACTATACCATAATACAAATCAGAAATAAGAGTTTAGGATGAAAATTTGAAAAAGGTACAAATTTAAGGGCTGATAACCTAACTTTTCTTAAACTTACTGCTCTCTGTCTCCAAAGTTGTGCTGTATCAATAACAGTCTTCCACAGTGCCTCTTCTCTATAAAGGCGAATATACCAAAAACCAGTCCAACTGGGTAGTCACAGATTGTAACTAATGCAAGTCAGTTTTGTAAGGTATATTTGATATTCCATCTACATAACCAGGAACTGTCTTAAATAATAACCACCCTATATTTAACCACAACCATAAATCTCATTCTGAATCAATTGAAGAAAATGCCCCCAAATTCAGATTTAATTCAATTTGAAAACCAATTCATTTCCATATAAACCATTTTTTAAAAAAGAAGCTGGAATAACATTCTGAATTATTCATAATCCTGGGAAATCATTAATTTGGGCAGTGGTTTGAAACAGCATAAAAGAAATTATCAACCAACTTTTCTCACCTCTTATGTAAGAAAGAAATGTTACTTTAATAGTTAAGAAGGCAATGAATTGGCTGACAAGGGCCCACGGTCTATGGATGAATATAGAGATGGGATTAGGGAATGGGACATCAACTTGTGTTGAGATGTAGAATCTTCAATATTTACCAAATCTTTTCCAGAGGTAATACCTTTGTTGGCTTGTCTTTCTTTTTTTTTCTCTCTGGTGAAACTATAAATTCTGAACTACCAATGCTCAATTTCTGTGACATTTCCACCACTGACACTGGAAAAAGCTTTGTTTTACAAAAAAATACACAAAGTACATTTTTCTGAGAAGCAGATGAACAGTTGGGGCATTCTGTGGATTTTTTACCACAGCTGCTATCAGACATTTGCTTAACTCTGCAACAAAAGCAACTTGAAAGAAAGATGTTTCCACAGTTTGAGGAAAAGAACCAGACCAAAAACAATAAGGCAAGCTGATGGAGAAAACTGTAACATCCAAATGGTGAGGTCATTAGGTTAATGATGCACTAGACTTACAGTCACACATTAGAGTTCACTCAGTATGACACACTCTAGGTCCATCCACCTCACTACAAATAACTCAATTTCGTTTCTGTTTATGGCTGAGTAATATTCCATTGCATATATGTGCCACATCTTCTTTATCCATTCATCTGTTGAGGGACACTTAGGGTGCTTCCAGGTCCTGGCTAGTGTAAATAGAGCTGCAATGAACATTGTGGTACATGACTCTTTTTGAACTATGGTTTTCTCAGGGTATACGCCCAGTAGTGGGATTGATGGGTCATATGGTAGTTCTATTTTTAGTTTTTAAGGAACCTCCATACTGTTCTCCATAGTGGCTGTTATCAATTTACATTCCCACCAACAGTGCAAGAGGGTTCCCTTTTCTCCACACCCTCTCTAGCATTTAATGTCTGTAGATTTTTTTGATGATGGCCATTCTGACTGCTGTGATGTGATACCTCATTGTAGTTTTGATTTGCATTTCTCTAATGATTAGTAATGTTGAGCATCCTTTCATGTGTTTGTTGGCAACCTGTATATCTTTGGAGAAATGTCTATTTAGGTCTTCTGCCCATTTTGGGATAGGGTTGTTTTTTTGATATTGAGCTGCATGAGCTGCTTGTATATTTTGGAGATTAATCCTTTGTCAGTTGCTTCATTTGCAAATATTTTCTCCCATTCTGAGAGTTGTCTTTTCGTCTTATGTTTTCCTTTCCAGTGCAAAAGCTTTTAAGTTCCATTAGGTCTCATTTGTTTATTTTTCTTTTTATTTCCATTTCTCAAAGACATGGGGTCAAAAAGGATCTTGCTGTGACTTATGTGAGGGCAGGCCTATTGTTATGAACTCCCAGAGAAGATCTTTTTTTTTATTCAGAGCTCAAGAGAAAACAGACAAGCGTCTTGTTCTGATGGGCAAAGACTGTTCTCCTACACCCTTTCATTAAGGGTGTAGCTTTCTGAGGTTCCAGAGAGCTACAAAAGGTGGTATGTCTCAATTACACTTTTCTATCACATATAAACAAATTTTTATCATTTTTGTGTGACCATTAATTCACAGGAAATGTGGTTACTGAGACAGGCAAACCCTGTCCCTGAAAATGACCACAGCCAACAGTTAACTGGTCTTCTGTTAGCTACCTATTCATTTTTGGTCTCTGAGCACCTCTCTTACATATTTTGACCTCATGTAATCATTGAAAAGGAAGTCTATTAAGCAATTCTATCGTAGACAGTCTATGAAGCATCTTTGTAGCAGGATGGATTTCAAGCTATCCAGTCAAGAATGGAAGTCTACACTGATTTTTAAGTGGGTGTGATATTGTGATTATAGTAAGAAATATATATTTTGGTCTTCCTGCCACATAGCTCCTACCACACTTGTAATTTCCTATATAAGAGCTATAGATGCATCTTTTGTTATAATATTTAGTTTTGTCCTATTTCCTGAAATAGCTTCAGAGTGATAAAGATGAAGTGAACGTCTTGTTATTCATAACAAGCCCTTTCATCCACACCTGAGTTTATGTTAATGAGGAGACTTTTGGAAAGCCCCTAAAGATGGGGGCTGATTGTTAGAGGAACCAACCTTAGGATGGGAGGTTCAGAACTTTCAGCCCTATCTCCCAGACCTCTGGGGCTGGAGACTGACTTAATCACCAACGGCCAATGTGTTACTCATTCGTGCTTACATAATGAAGCCTCCATAAAAATCCCTGAACCAGGAGCTTAAGAGAGCTTCCAAGTTTGTGAACATGGCATACCTGGAGAGGGCATGGGAACTCGACAACCCTTACCCCATACCTTGACCTATGCATCTCTTCTATCTGGCTGTTCCTGAGTTACAGCCTTTTACAAAAAACTGGTGATCTAGTAAGTAAACTCTTTTCCTAAGTCTGTGCGCTGCTCTGGCAAATTAACTGAACCTGGGGAAGGGGATGTGGAAACCTCTGATTTATAGCCAGTCCTCAGAAGCACAAGTAACAACCTGGACTTGAAATTGGCGTCAGAAAGGGGTTGGGGAGTGTGGGTTCTTGTGGGACTGAGCCCTTAACCTGTGGAATCTAACACTATTTCTCCGGGCAGACAGTATCAGAACTGGATTAAACTGTAGGACACCAAGCTAGGTGTCCAGAGAGTTGGAGAATTGTTTGGTGTTGGGGGGAACACCCATATGCATATAGTCACACAAGTGCCAGAAGTATTGAGATCTTAAAGAAACACAGGAGTGCTTTTCCCTAGACGATGGGGGAACATCGTAATTTAATCACAGGGAAAATCAGGGTCAATCTAGTCACTTTTAGAACTTCCAAGGTGCTGAGAAATTTTGTTTTTATTCGTTACCTGACTTACACTGAATTGTTGGTCCACATTATTTACTTCCTTGTTCCTGGGTTATATATTACTCTCTGCCCATGGCCTTAGGAAGAGTATAGTGTGCTTTCCTGCTCCTTCACTTTGGGCTTGACCATGTGACCTGCTTTGGCCAACAGACTATTAATGGAAGCAACACAAACAGAGGCTTAAAATGTGCTTGAATGGTTGCACTCGCTCCTTTGCATTTCTGCTATTGCTATGAGACCATGTCTCAGGTAGCCTCCCGGTCCCAGAAGAGAGGTACACGGACCAGAACCCAGACTGTGGAGTTCAAGTTTAGCCTAGAACAGCAGAACTCAAACTGACATGCAGATGCATGAGAAAGAAATACATGTTGCTATAAACCACTAAATTTGGGTAGTTTTTCATGTACATTACTGTGAAAATAGCTGACCAATATATTTACTTTGTGAGTAGTTCTTAGGCCCCTTCCCTAAAACGAAGCACTTGAAATGTATTAGTCTAAGTCTTTTAACCTGAAATTTTTTGATCTGCTCAACAGACTACGTTAAATTAGTTATACTATATTAATACATAATGATTTGCCTTGGAGTCTGTCAATAACATCTAATATAAAATGGAGTACCAACCTGGTATTTATCTAAGAAGGAAAGATCGGTAGTTTCATTTAAAGGAATAGAAGATGATGTGACATGAACATATGGATTTAATTCTGCAATATGTTGAAGTACAGCTTCAGCCCTAAAAAAAGAAAAGAAAAGAAAAAAGACTTTTACTACTCTTTTGTTCAATAAATATACTCAATCTTTCAAACTTGGACACTTTGATGACATCAGAAGAACCTGAATGTTACAAAATTTCATGGGAATTTAAACTGGAGAGGAATAAAAGAAGTTAAAACTTATTTTTACTATACAATCTTGAGATGTAGCATACTGTCATATTCCATAGTTAAGTCACATAATCTCAAAGTGTACCCTTATAGGTCAATGCTCCTTAAGGCTCAATGATTCAGCAATAATAAAGACCTACTTAAACAATCTTAAAGAAATGCATTTCTAGGTAGCAATGTGAATGTATTAAATTTTTGACAAATATAAATAATTAAATGTCAACACTTACTTATCTACAGTAGAGTGAATTTATGGTGATGAGTTAAACAACTATGACTGAACTGGTGTTCTGGATATAGAAAATATTCTAAGTAACTACAACAGTAAAAAAAAAAAAATCCTATGATAATACATCAAAATATCTTATCTTCACCTGTTTCTCATACTAACAACATCATCTTCACAGAGAAAGAAGTTGGTTCCTAGATCCCATGCTTGGCATTCTTCTGTATCATGAATTGTAAGTGCCTTCAAAAAAGAGAAAAATATCTGTTAAAGTCAGGAGTAAGACAAGGATGCTCACTATTTCCAATACTATTACACTGACTTGGAAGAATTATGTAATTAGACAATAGAAAGTAATTAAAGTCCTAGTAATTGGAAAGGTTATAAAGTTACATCCATTCACAGATGATATGACTATATACAACTGGAAACCCAGAAAAGTTCATGGAAAAACTACTTTATTATTATTTTTTTTATAATGCAAAATAATTTTTTAATGCTAGTATATGATTTTTTTGGCAGAGATTACTGTTACATTAACTTGAATATAGCTTCATTATTCAACTGTGAAGTGAGATAAGACAAATGTTAAAAGCAGGGTTTTGATTACTTAACACAGTAAAATTGTAATTCCAAGTTACAGAGACACTCATGTAACGATATTTTTAAGCTACTAATAGCTGTATACTGATGACAATAAGAATTAATAATATTTTCCACTTACGACATTTATCAATAACAATTCTCAATTAATTAAGTAAAAAATAATTAACATGATGGTCATATTGTAATTCCAAATAAATATACTATATGCTTGCTGTAGGTGTGTGTATATGTACTCTATTTTTCAAATAGTACTGAAACCTAGTTGACTTTAAAAAATGAATAAATTAGGCATATTACCATGCACTTACATCACCAGGGTGCCTTTATGCTATGTGAAAAACTACTTTAAAAAACAGAGAATTTAAGTTTAGAAAAGTAGCACATTATACAGATCAACATATATACAAAGATTTTAAAAATTCACATAAACTAACATTTCCAAATGGTCATGTTCTAAGTAAGAAAGAAAACTGACTAACTGGAAAATATATTTTTAACTTATATTTCAAGCCACAAATCTTATAGAAAAAGGGGCAAGGTATATGAACGCAGAGTACACTGAAAAAGAAATACATAGGGCCCTTTAAAATATTTAAGCATGTTCAACCTTGCTCAAGAATGAAACACCTTTTTTCATTCATCAGAATGGCATAAATCCAAATTGGTGAGAGTGAAGTAAATCAGGTATTCTCATATATTACTGGTGGGAATATGAAGTAGCACAAAACCTCAAAAGAAAAAAAACTGGCATTCTTTAGCAAAATGACAAGTACTTTTCTCCTTTGACACAGCAATTCCACTTTTAAGAATCTATTACAAAGACACACTGGAAATAATACAAAAATACATATGTACAAGACTCTTAGCTGCAGCACTATGTGTAATAGCAACAGACTGGAAATAATCAAAATGTCCACCAATGAGGAACTGGGTATAATTACGTATGATACATCAACACAACATGTATCCATGCAGCTATGAAAAAAATAAGTGAAAAAATATATTTACCACTATGGAGTAATACCAGGATATGCTGGTATGTGATAAAAAGCAAAGAAGTATGGCACTTTACCTAAGAAAGGCAGGTGGGGATAAATATGTACACACACACGTACAGATTTGCATGTCTATAGGTATGTATTTGCTTATATTTAAAAACAGATTAAAAAAAGAAGGCAATCTAATAAGGGAAGGAGGAAATAGGGTAGAGAGATGCTAAACTTACCTGAATATACTTCGCTTTATAAATTTGACTTTGAATTATATGTCTCATATAATAATAAAACTAAATCAAATTTAAAAAGCAATCCCTAAAAATCCAAAGTAAAATGAATAAATGGACAAAACTATCTACTTGAATTTGTTGCATAATTACACACAGGAATTATTTAAAGTGACTTAAGAAAGCAGTTAATTTGTCTGCCAAATCCAGATGGGATACTAAGGATAAAAAAACTTATCTTAAACTGTTTTCAATAATCATATTGTTATTAATAATGCTGGAACTGTTATTCCAAAACTATGTCATAGATATAATAGGATATAATATAGGATAAAGCAAATAAGTAGTCAGGTTCATGTCATTAAGACCCAAAACCTTATAGTAAGAGAAGAGATACAAATATAAAATCTAAGAAGTAAATAAGTAAATACCCTGTAATCCTAAACTTGAAACTCAGAAATTTCAGTGTTCATTCACAATGAATGTTCTAGCTCTGTCCACTGGTAAGACTTTACAGGCAGTGACAACCAAAGACCACTGGGGTAGTGTCAAAAGGACTCAAGGACTTCAAGAAGATCCCCCAAAGCAAAGATGAAACAATCTGAGCATCAATGAAAATAACAAGCACAATGGCTCAAAACACATCAAATACGTTTAAATCCATCATGATGTTCACATACACACATACCACCCAAGTTTCACCTGTCACTGTTATGGGATCATAGAAAACCAGTGATTTTGAAAAGTAGTAAATAAAGGGGGGAAATCAAGTATTTATCTTGTCTTTTACACATGCACTAACTATATGTAGCGAAACCAAACAAGTGATGAATGGAAACTTTTCTTTCTAAAATATTATTCCCATTAATAAATGAAATAGAAATGACAGAAATAGAATATCACAGCCCCAATAAAATAATGATCTAGGCAATGATCATTAATAGGTAGTAATAATCACAAAAAAAAAGATAACAGAATATTATTTCCTCCTAATGGGAGAACACAGTATCACTTGTGAAGCAGCAGTGCCAAAAGAATCAAATCTGAATCTGATTCTCTGGATATAATGACCAGTTTATAAGAAATACAGAGATGGAGGTACACGTGACAAATGACCTGATTTCTTTAACAAGTAAATTGAAAGGAAGAAAAAAAATCAGAGAAGGGAAATCTATTGATTCAAAGAAACCAAGTTCAGTATATGGACTTTACTTGGATCCTGATTAGAACAAAACAAATTAAAGAAAAATTCTTTTAGACGACTGGGAAAATACGGACTCTAACTAGATACTTGACGATTGTGGTAGGCAGGCTTCAAAGATACCCCAATGATTCCCACTTCCTGATATTCAGGCCGTTGTGCAATCCCGTCTCCTCCTAGTGACTTGCTTTTAAGGACTACAGCATAGGTGATGGAATGTCACTTCTGAAATTAGGTTACAAAAGACTGCGATTTATCTTGCTAGCACGTTCCCTTTCTTGTCTTTTGCTTGCTTACTCCGATGAAACAAGCTGCCATATTGTGAGCTGCCCTATGAAGAGGGCTACATGGCAAGGAACTGAGGGTGACCTCCGACTAATAGCCAGCAAGGGACTGAGGTGGGAACGACACAACCTTGCCACTGAATCCTATCAATAACTACATGGGCAGGTTTGGGAAGCAGATCCTTTCCCTAGCCTCAAGATGACTGCAGGCCCTGCCAATATCGGTGACTGGAGCTTTGTGAGAGATCCTCAGAGGAATCTGCTAAGTTGCACCTGATTCCTGCCCCAAAGAAACTGAGGTAAAGGCTGTTGTTTAAGTTGCTAAGTTTTGTTTAAAGATAACAATGATCTTAAAAAAACTGTTAACGTTTTCTGGTGTGGAAGTGATACTGTGGTTATGTTTTCAAAAGGCACCCTTATCTTTTAGAGCTATATAGTAAAATATTTAAGAATGATATAATAGGATGTCTGAGATTGATATTAAAATAATTTGGCAGTTGGGGGCAGTGGGGAATGGGAAGAAGATACATGAAACAAATTTGTCTATGAGCTAATAACTGCAGGTGCATGATGGATACATGGGGTTTTGCTAACACTATTCTCTTTTTTTGGATAATTTTCAAATTTTCTGTAATAAGAAGTTTTTTAAAAGGAGGAAAATAGAGAATTATGACAATTTTGCTACTAAATGAAGAAGCAATAATTAGGCCAAAGGGTAACTAATATTACCACTACGGATGAGGGGAAAAAAAAAAGAGTTCATAACAAACAAACAATTCTTCTTACCAAGGACATTTACTCACCTTAATCCCTGCAAGAACAAGATTCTTTGCTATAAAGGGGGAAGAAAAAGAAAGGAATAGCTTAATATTAGGAATTGTATATTAGATATGTCTTCATGGAGTTTGGTTAAATCTCTGACTGAATAATTTTAACTTTTTACTACCTAAGAAATATAGGTTCCTTAGAAAATATGGATGAACAAAAAGAAAAAAATAAAATTTTCCATAATCAAGCCACACTGAGATAATCATTCTTAAAATTTCAGTGTATGCTTCCAGACATGCTGTTATGAATGTGTGTAGGTGTGCTCTCCATAATGAATTAATGGATACAGGGAAAGATCATTAATACCTATCAACATCACAAAAAGAGAAGCAGGAGAGTCATTACTGGTTCCTTGTGGAAGAATGTTAACAGTATGAAATACTCTTGCCCCAGCTGTCCCCCCACCCAAAATGAAAACTGAATCTCATCAAGGTTTTGGATCTAATTTCCTTTATAGAAAATAATACAAGGGAAAGGAATTAAATTCTTTAAATTATGTTGCTCAAAGGCATCATATATAATTATGAATAAAAACACTGCTTACCAATTTCCAAACCAAGACCACCCATACCACTTAAGAAAACATGGGACTTGGCCATCTTCTGCATTGCTGTGTCTCCAAGAACATACCTCTGTCGACTACATGTAAAACACAATGAAAAATTATTTTACCAGAATTGTATATCCTTTTAAAATCATTTGCAAACTAATAACCTGGCAGCTAGATCCTGCCCACAGACTTGTTTTGGATCACTTGCACAGTGCTTAAAAGTTCTGAATTAATGCCAAGTATGTGACATATTTTGAAAAATTAGAAGATTTGGCACCACAGTCCACATTCCCTCATGGCTACCGAGTTGAGTAGGAGTTGCCCTGTTCAGAGAGGGAGGACTACGTGATCTAGCTTTGCCACAGCTCCCATCCTTCCCCTCTCATTTACTACCTCGGTGGCCACCACAGGCATCTGAGTTCGCCACTTCCACTTAAAGCCTTTCACTGGGAAAAGGATTTCTCAGGCAAAAAACTGGTTTCCTTCTTGGAGTTTAGATGACTTAAAGTTAAGTAGTTTTCAAACATTATTTTAAATATAAAAGCTGATAAATTATATAAAGGACCTTGTTAAGTCATCCGTCCTAACAGTCACAAGGCAGTATCAGGATGGGAATTTCAAAAAATACACATTGGCAATTAAAAAAAGTTAGATATAGTAATAAAGTCAATAGTAAGAGTTTATTTGAAAGAACATTGATTAACTTGATGCTATACTAGTTTTTGAAGATAAGGGCATTCCAATGGCTTCTCACCAGAATTATTTTGAAACATGAGTTCAGTATAAATAAATAATTCCAGAGCCCCTTGGGTTGCAAGTATTTCTTTTGGAATTGACACACACGCACATTTACAGATGCTGGTTTAATGTATGTTTGTTTAATATATAGATGTTTATTTAATTTCCATATTTCATCTATTGATATTCAATATAAAAGCCTGAAAAGGGGTCTCTTGTTTAGTAAGAAGAAACTTTATAAACACAAGCTATCTTTACTATTTCCATCCTTATTCCCTACAATATATAATAAAAGCTAGACTTTTCTTGTTCTTTTAAAATTTATTTTAGTGAAGTATAGTTAACTTACATGTTGTTAGTTTCTGCTATACAACAAAGTGATTCAGTTATACATACATATATATTCTTTTTTATATTCTTTTCTATCATGGCTTATTATAGGATATTGAATATAGTTCCCTGTCTTATACAGTAGGACCTTGTTGTTTAACCATTCTATATATGTAAGTTTGCGTCTGCTAATCCGAAACTTCCAATCCATCCCTTCCCCACGGCAACCACAAGTCTGTTCTCTATTAGACTTTTCTTTTTAAATTGGTATTCACCATTTCTGCTTCACACATAAAATCGATTTATTTATGAAATATTTATTGAACATCTACTATGGTATGTATGGAACAGTGTATTATATAGTCTTACAACCCTTATTTGTGCATTCCTAAACAATATATTTAAGTTTTGTCTCTTTTGGAACTTTATATAAACAGGATCATTTGAATACTTTTATGAGTTATTCATATCCATGTAGCTGTTCATTAATTTTCATTTCATGTTGTATTCTATTACACTGTACTATTCTATTGTGATAATATACCATAATTTAGCTATTCTACAGTTTTGGACAGTTACCAATAATGAGACTATGAGTATTCTTATATATGTGTCATGGTACAAGTGTAGTAGTTTCTATAGCACGTATATCTAGGAGAGGAAATGCAGGGTTAACTATTAGATAATGCCAGACTGTTTTCCAAAGTGGATGTACCAATTTACTCTCCTCCTGGCAGTGTATCAAAGCCCCAATAGTTTCAAATCCTTAACGTGCTGGAAAAAGTTAACATAGCAGGTCTGATCTTTAGCCTGCTTATGGGGGCTAGCCTTTGGCCACTGCCTGTGAACTTGGCTTTTGAAATGTTTCCTACGCTAATAATTCTACTTTTCTATTTTTATTCCCTGAGTTTCCTGAAATAAAAACTCCTTAATTTTTAGGTTTTCTATTCTAAAATACACATGTAGAACTTTAACTGATCTTAAACAGCATCCCAAATTTTGATCCATAGTACTTTAAATTACTATTCTCCAATTTTAATCATGATTCTTCTTTTGACTTATGGGTTCATCTGAAGTGTATTTTTAAATTTATAATTTTATGAGGAATTTTACAATTATCTTTTGTGTTGACTATTAGCTTAAATGTATTGTGAATAGACATCACCATCTATATAATTTTCACTCTTTAATATTTGAGAATTTCTTTGGTCAATTTTACAAATGTTCCATGTGTTCTTGAAAAGAATGTGTACTCTACAGTTGTTAGATACAACACTCCTTATATGTGCATTAGATTAATCTTAATAATCATGTTGATGAAATCTATACCTGTTCTGACTTTTTTGTTCGCTTGTTCTCTTGATTACTAAAAGCAACATTTAAAAAATGCCCCACTATGATTGTAAATTTGTCTATTCTCCTTATATATCAGTACCTGAACAGTGCTGACATGTAAGAATAACAGCTAAAACTCAGTGTTTATTACACGCCATGCACTGTTTTAGTGTTTTATTTGTATTAACTCATTTAATCCTCACAAAAATTCTATAAGTTCTATTATTATTCCCATTTTTACAGAGAGGAAAACTTAATCATAGAGAAATTAAGCAACTTATAAATAGTGGAGGCAAGATTCAACCCAGGCAGTCTGGTCTTAGCATCCATATTCTTAACCACTATACTACACTGCACATAGATTAAGAAAGTTAAATCATTCTACAAGGCTTACAGGAAGAAAAAAAAATCAGTTCCTGACCTAACTCTTCCCTACCCTGATTCCCAAGTCCTAAGAACAACCACCCTCAATTCTTTTAGTTATTTCTTCTAATATTAACCCCCTTCTTTCTCAATAACATGTTTGTACTTCTATTTCTTGATTTTTCAGTTTTACATATTACCTATTAACTTCCAACTAAGAAAGACAGAATGACTTTTCTGAATACAAATCTGGTCAAATCATTTTCCTGCTTTAAAAACTCCAGTGGTTTCCTATTTCCCTTAAGATAAAGTCTAGACTCTAATATTAGTCACAAAGCTGTTCATAATCTAGTCCCTGCTTGGCTCTCCAGTCTCATTTTTGTCACTCTACCATCAAACTCCATGTTCCAGGTGTACTAAAGGTTTCCAGTTCTCCAAACGTATTTTCTCTTTGGCTGTTAGACGTTTTTCTGGAATATTCCTCTCCCCCACTATTTTATGCCTGAATAACTCCTACGTGTCCTCAGGTCTCAAATTATATATTATTTTCCCCCATGATACTTCCCCTGATACCCCTAAACTTTCTTAAAACAGTGTTAGATCATCTTTTGTGTGCATCCATAACACCCTACATTCAATCTATTATAACAATTAACACAGTGTATTTTCACTATTTGTCTATTTTTCCTAGGAGATGTAGATTCCTTAAGACAGGGCCTGCCTTATTTACTACTGTATCCCCATTGACTAACAGGGCCTGGCGCATAACAGACACACAAAACCAATTTGCTAAATTAATGAAAGAAATGAATTGGCACACAAGAACAACACTTTTATGCTCTACTAAGCAGAGGGCTTGAATTCTTTTTTCTACATTCACAGTCACAAAAACTACATTAGAAAAATATGTTTTTCATCTCACACTTGTCTTCATCAATTATTTTTAAGATTACTTAGGTAAATAATGAATAGCCGTGACACAAACATGGTTATAAATGACAAAGAACATCCAGATAAAAGAATAAAATTAAGATATATGAGCCAAGGTTTTCAAAGAATCATATAATCTCAGACAAATTCTCAACAGTTGATTAAATTACCTGCCTTTTCAATGTTGGCCACCAAGGGGAAGGGTACTAAGTAAGTGCCTACTTTGTGCTAGGCAATGGCAGGTACTCTGCAATTGACCCTTAAATCCTATCGGATGGGATTTAAAGAGCTGAGAGTGTAACTTCAAGCCCAGCATTGATACATTACAGCTGAGTGTATTAAATGGACATGCAACATATCAGTGAATGTACCCAGTAAAAAAGAAATTTCCAAGGCTAACTACTTACTCTACTTTTAAAGAGCCCTATTTATTAAAGATTCTCCCTTTAATGAAGGTACAATATCCCCCTGTAGTTTTCACCACTAGTCCTAATTTTACCTCCTTGGGGCCATAGGGAACTTGTCTAATCCCTCTTTGATGTGACAGCCCTCCAAACATTTGAAGATGGTATTCAGGTTCCTCCAGGTTCCTCCAGGCTAAACATCTCCAGTTCCTTAAACAATTCCAAACATGGCATCGTTCTGAGTCCCCCTCAACACTCTAATCACTATCTTCTGGATGTACTTCAATTATCTTCAGGCATTCATAAATTTATTAAAATATCTATTTCAAGGCAGGCACTGGCACTGTGTGGGGATCAAGATAGCAACAACCTCATGAGGTACTGTGAAAATTAAATTATTTAAAATAAAATATATAAAATACCTAGGAGGATGCCTGTGACATGTTATTGGTGGGGGGGGGGATAAATAATCAAATAATCCATTATTAAGTACTATATACAGAAGTACCAGAAACCACGGGAACCTGAAATACAGAAGAGAAAGTGATTATCTCTATCAGTGGAGGTCATGGTAAGCTTCACAAATGAGGTTCAGGTTGAAATCTGAAGACTTAAGAGGAGTTAAATTAATCAAAGAAGGAAAAGCATTCTATGCTAGGAAAAAGAAAAGCATGAAAAAGAATGGCAGGTAAGAGATACATAGTATGTACCTAAGACTTCCACTTCTGGCCTTGGTTAAGTAACAGGGACCGGATTTATCCTCTTTCTGCCTTAAACAACTGAAAACTGGACAATATAAATGAAACAACAGATTTGAGACACTGGAAAATAGGTAACTGAGGACAGTAATCTCAGAGAAGAAAAATAAATGAGGTGAGTTTTATGATTGCCTAGCCACTACCTGGAGAGTTTCCAGGAGACAGAGCAGGAAGGGAAACCCAAGAAGAGCCTGGTGGTCTCCTTGTTGAATTGAAGAGACAGAGCTGTGAATTCAAGGCTAGAATTTGTGAGCAGAAAGATGCACAGAGAGAACACCAGACATCTGTAGAGGGTTCTCCTTGAGTCTTCAGCTAAGTTAAGATGAGGAAACAACCTCAAGCTGGGGAAAGAACCAGGTGACAAGTGCAAGTGAAACAATCACTGTTTTTAAACAGGGTCAGAAACAGTTTGTGTTCCTCTCCAGCCAAATGGAAAACCTTATAATACAGAGGGCACTGGATAGAATACTCTGAAAAATATTACATCAATACTGGGGGAAAAGTAGCCTCAGAATTGAGTCTCCTCTCATCTCACCTAACAAAGCTTAAAAGTAAGTAAGCCTTGAGAAAATAAAATTGTTTTCAAGTAATTTAACTGTGTCCCTGAAAAAGCTCAAGAATATTTAAAGGAATTCAAGATTATCCAGCAACCAAAAAAGTAAAATTCATAATGTCTGACATATACTAAAAAATTACAGATATGCAAAAGAGCAAGAAAATACAACTTACAGTGAACAGAAAAATCAACAATAGAACACATTTAGAAATGACAGATGATAGAATGTGTAAACAGACATTAAAATAATTAAAAATATAATTCATATGCTCAAGAAGCAGCAAAACTTTTAGAGATGAGAACTATAAAATCTAAGATGAAAAATACTCTAAATGGAATTAACGACAGATTCGACACTGCAGAAGTGAACCTGAAGACATGGCGATAGACTTTACAAAATGAAACACAGAGATGAAAACAAAAAAGACTGGGAAAAAAACCCAAACAAACCCCAAAACCCAGAGCTTAAATGAGCTGCGGCACAACTTCACTTGGTCTAATATATATGAAACTGAGGTCCCTGAAAGAGACTAGAGAAAGGGGGAGAGAAAAACATAACTGAAGAACTAAACAGTTAAAAATTTTCCAGGAACACAATAAACTCACAGACCATGATGCAAACAGAGAACAAGATGTATAAAGAAAACTATACCAAGGCATATCATAATTGTTTAAAACTGGGGATGATGAGGAAATATTTAAAAAATCAGAGAAAACAGATCATGCAGAGGAAAGGTACAAATGACAACTTTCTCCCAGGAAAGCAGTACAAATCAGATGGCAGCGGCACAACATTTTTAGAACACTGAAAGGAAGACACTGTCAACCTAAAATTCTATACTCAATTTCAAAAAAAGGAAGTAAAGACTTCATTTGACACACAAAAGGTGAAAGAATTCATTGCTGGCAGACCTTCACTATAAGAAATGTTATAGCAAATCCTCAGGCAGAAGGAAAATGATACCAGATGGAAATCTTAATTTACACAAAGGAATAGAGAATATCAGAAATGACAAATCTATGGATAAATACAAAACCCCCTTTTCTTTATTTTTTAAATCTCTTTTAATGATAATTGACTGCTTAAGCCAAAAACAATAATGTACTGTGAGTTTATAACATAAGTAGAAGTAAAATGTTAAGACAACAATAACTCAAATCCTGGAACAGGAAAAACAGAAGTACACTGTTGTAACATTCTTATGTCATACAGGAAGTGACAGAATAAGATTTGAACATACACTGTGACACATTAAAGATGTACACTATAAACCACAAAGTAATCACTAAAAAAGGCAAAAGAAAAAAGTACAGTTGACTCTTGAACAACACAGGTTTGAACTGTGTGGGTCCACTTATATGTTGATTTTTTTCAATAAATATACAGTCAGCCCTCCATATTCACATCTGAGGATATGGAGGGCCAACTGTATTCATTGTACTACATCACTTGATGTAAGAGGCTTGAGCATCCATGGATTTTGGTGTACATGGAGGCTCCTGGAACCAATCCTCCCCGGATAGTGAGGGACACCTGTAGAGTAACATGCCAATTAAAGGAGATAAAATATTAAAATACTCAATTATTCAACAAAAAAAAAGGAGAGAGAGAAAAAAAGGAACACCAGTAACAGAATAAGCAATTAGAAAACAAACAGCAAAAACAGTATCAACATTCCACATTAAATACAAATGGTGTAAACACTCCATTAAAAGACAAACTGTCAGGGACTTCCCTGGTGGTCCAATGGTGAAGAAAATGCCTTTCAATGCAGGGGACGTGGGTTTGATCCCTCATCAGGGAACTAAGATCCTACAAGCTGTGGGGCAACTAAACCCTCGTGCCACAACTACTGAGCCTTCGCGCTCTGGAGCCCGCATGCCACAACTAGAGAGAAGCCTGTGCGCCACAACTAAAGAAGCCCCCACGCTGCAATGAAGAGCCTGCGCGCCACGACTAAGACCCAATGCAGCCTAATTAATTAATTAAAAAAAAAAAAGACTGTCAGATTGAATAAAAAGAAAAATCTGACTATATTCTATCTATAAGGAGCCCAATTTAAATATACAAATGAAAGTCAAAGGGTGGAAAAAGATATCATGCTACCAATAATCAAGAGAAAAGCAGACTTTTAATATCAGATGAACAGATTTCAGAGCAAAGAAAATCACCAGGATACAGAGGGCCATTTCATAATGATAAAATGGTCAATACATCAAGAGGACATAACAATTCTAAATGTTTATGCACTAATAACAGAGCTTCAACCTACGTGAAGCAAAAACTGGTAGAACTGAAATAAGAAATATACAAACAGGAAATTATGAACAACACAACTCTCTCAGTAACTGATATAAAGAATGACAGAAAATCAGTAATGATACAGAAGAGCTGAACAACACTATTAATCATTTGACCTAATTGACATTGATAGGACAATCCAATAAATAACAGAATACACATTCTTTCCAAATACACACAGAACATTGACCAAGATAGACCATATTCTGCACTAAAAAACTTAAAAAAAAAATTTAAGTCACACAAATTATGCCCACTGATAACAGTGGAGTTATTAGAGATCAAGCATAGAAAGATCTCTGGAAAAATTCCTCAATATTTGGAAAACAAATAAGACACTTCTAAATGAAGCATGTGTCAAAGAAATCAAAAGAAAATTACAAGTTTTCCGAACTGAATGAAAATGAACACATACCTGTCAAATACATACAAAGCAGTGCTCAAAAGAAAAATTTTAGCATGAAATGGATATATTAAAAAAGAAGGGTCTCAAAAATCAATGATCTCAACTTCTACCTTAAGAAATTAGAAAAAGAGCAAATTAAACTAAAAATAAGCAGGAAAAAACCCTCAAAAGAACAGAAATCACTGAAATACAAAACAGAAGAAGTACTAAAAAATTAATTAAACTAAAAGCTGGTTCTCTGAAAAGACAATAAAATTGATAAACCTCTAGCCAGAATGATCAGGAAAAAAGAGAAGACAGAAAAATTACCATTATCAGGAATGAGCAAGGGAACATCATTCAGATCTTACAGACACTGAAAAGGATATTCTGGGAATATTACAAACAACTTTATGCCACTAATTTCAACCACTAAGATAAATGAACACATTCTTTGAAAGACACAAACTATTAAAGTTCACTCAAGAAAAAATATATTACCTGAATATCCGTTTATCTATTAGCTGTTTAATATGTAGTTAAAAACTTTCCCACAAAGAAAACTCCAAAGACAGCTTCGTTGTGAATTCTACCAAAAATTTAAGAAAAAAATACCAATTCTACACAAACTTTCTAGAAATTTGAAGAAGAAACACCTCTCAGCTTATTCTGTGAGGTCAGCATCACCCTGATACCAAAACCAGACAAAATCATTCAAGTTAAAAATACTCAACACCAGTATCCCTCACGTACATAGTTGCAAAACTTCTTAACAGATTTTTTATATATACATGTAAAAATACATCATGATCAAGTGAGCTTTATCCTAGAAACAGAATGCAAGGGTACTATAATACTCTAAAAGACACAATTGTAATTCACAACATTAAAAGACTAAAGAAGAAAAACCATATAATCACTTCCATGAATGCAGAAAAAGTGTTTGACAAACAATACCGATTTCTGATTTTAAAAAACAACAAAACTCTAAGCAAACCAGTAATAGAAGGGCACTTCCTCAACCTAATAGGGTATCTATGAAAAACCTGTAGCTAACATCATACTCCTTATGGAGGAATGAATGTTTTCCACCAAAGATCAGGAAGAAAGAGAGGTTGCCTGCCTTTACCTCTTCCATTCAACACTGTATTGAAGGTTCTAGCCACTGTAATAAAGCAAGACATAGAAACAAAAGGCACCCAAACTGTAAAAGAGGAAGTAAAATTTCTTTATTTTCAAACAACACGACTGTCTAGAAAATGCTATGGAATTTGCAGAAAATTTTACTAGAACTAATAAGTGAGATTAGCAAGATTGCAAGATAAGAAGTAAATATGCAAAAATCAATTGTGCTCCAATTTAAGAATAATGAATAACTAGAAATTGAAATTCAAAAATTACCATTTACTTTACAATAGTATAAAAAATACAAATACTTAGGGATTAATTTGATAAAAATTATGCAAGATCTTTGCACTGGTAACTATATAACACTACTAAAGACAGTACAGAAATAAACTGACAGACATACCATATTAAAGATTCTTAAAGCATGCTCCCAATTGAAGGAGACTAAACAGGCTTGACAAGTGAATGTAATATGTGATCTGGGATTTTCATTTCTGTAAAAGATATTTTTAGGACAACTGATGAAATGCGAATAAGCCTGGAAAATTAGCTAATAGTCCTGTATTGATGTTAATTTCCTGATTTTCATCATTATGCTGTGTTTATATAAGAGAATGTTCTTGTTTTTAGGAAATACACACTGAAGTATTTAGCGGTAAAAAAAAAAAAAATTCTTGAAGTTCAACAGTTAAAACATCAATGTTCTCAGAACTGAACTACAGACTCAACACAATCTCAAACAAAATTCCAGGATTTTTTTTTTTTTAAAGAATTGACAAGCTGTAGAAATTCAGAGAACCTAACAGAGCCCAACAAACTTTGCAAAAGAAATCAAAGTTGGAGAAATTTTACTCCCAGATTCCACAATTTATGATAAACCCACGGTAATCAAGACAGTGTGGTACTGGCATGAAGAGAGACACATATATCACTGAAATAGAAGATTCCAGAAATAAAGCCAAAGATATTTAATTTATTGAATTCTGCCAAAGATATGCAGGGAATTCAATGGGAATGGAAAAATCTTCAACATATGGTGCTGAGACATCGGAGAGCAATATGGAAAAAAATAAACCTTGACCCCCCACTTCACACCATGTACAAAAATTAACTTGAAATGGATCATACACCTAAATTTAAGAGTTAATTCCACGAAACTTCAAAAAGATAACACTGGAGAAAGTCTTAGTGTCCTTGAGTTTTGCAAACACCTTTTATTTTTTAATTTAATTAATTAATTTATTTATTTATTTTGGCTGAGCTGCACAGCGTGCAGGATTTCAGTTCCCTAACCAGGGACTGAACCCGGGCCAAAGCACTGGAAGCCTGGAATCCTAACCACTAGGCCACCAGGAAACGCCCACAAACATATTTTAAGTAGGACAACAAAAAGCAGGCAGTATATACTAAAAAGTTGTATCTCACTAGAATTAAAAATGTTGCTCTGCAAGACACTGTTATAAAAAAAAAGACAAGTCACAAACTAGGAGAAAATATCTGCAATCATATAGATAACAAAGGACACTCTCATAGATGTCCTCATAGAGAATATACACCATAAAGAACTCACTAAGACAAACAACCTAACAAAAACAAGAGAGGCAAAAGATTTAGAGAGACATTTCACCAAAGTAGATAGATGGCAAATAGGCTCATGAAAAGATGCTCAAGATCGTTAGTCATTAATGCAAATTAAACCACAACATAATACTATTATATACACCCTAGAATGCCAAAATTAAAAAGACTGACCATAGCAGGTGCTCAGTGAACATGTGGGGCAATTCCAACCCTCATACGCTACTGGTAAGAATGTAAAGTGGTACAAGCATTTGGAAAACATTTTGGCATTTCTTCCTTTTTTTTTTTAACATCTTTATTGTAGTATAATTACTTTACATTGTTGTGTTAGTTGATGCTGTATAACAAAGTGAACCAGCTATATGTATACATATATCCCCATATCCCCTCCCTCTTGAGTCTCCCTCCGACCCTCCCTATCCCACCTCTCTAGGTGGACACAAAGCACCGAGCAGATCTTCCTGTGCTATGTGGCTTCTTCCCACTAGCTATCTATTTTACATTTGGTAGTGTATATATGTCAGTGTCACACTCTCATTTCGTCTCAGCTTACCCTTCCCCCTCCCCATGTCCTCAAGTCCATTCTCTAGTAGGTCTGCGTCTTTATTCCCGTCCTGCCCCTAGATTCTTCATAACCATTTTATATATTCCATATATATGTGTTAGCATACGGTATTTGTTTTTCTCTTTCTGACTTACTTCACTCTGTACGACAGACTCTAGGTCCATCCACCTCACTACAAATAACTGCATTTCGTTTCTTTTTATGGCTGAGGAATATTCCATTGTATATATGTGCCACATCTTCTTTATCCATTCAGCTCTCGATGGACACTTAGGTTGCTTCCATGTCCTGACTATTGTAAATAGAGCTGCAATGAACATTGTGGTACATGACTCTTTTTGAATTATGGTTTTCTCAGGGTATATGCCCAGTAGTGGGATTACTGGGTGGTAAGGCAGTTCTATTTTTAGTTTTTTAAGGAACCTCCATACTGTTCTCCATAGTGGCTGTATCAATTTACATTCCCACCAACAGTGCAAGAGGGTTCCCTCTTCTCCACACCCTCTCCAGCATGTATTGTTGGTAGATTTCTTGAGGATGGCCATTCTGACTGGTGTGAGGTGATACTTCACTGTAGTTTTGATTTGCATTTCACTAATGATTAGCGATGTTGAGCATACTTTCACGCATTTGTTGGCAATCTGTATATCTTCTTTGAAGAAATGTCTATTTAGTTCTTCTGCCTATTTCTGGATTGGGTTGTTTGTTTTTTTAATATTGAGCTGCTTGTAAATTTTGGAGATTAATTCCTTGTCAGTTGCTTCATTTGCAAATATTTTCTCCCATTCTGAGGGTTGTCTTTTCGACTTCTTTATGGTTTCCTTTCCTGTGCAAAAGCTTTTAAGTTTCATTAGGTCCCATTTGTTTATTTTTGTTTTTATTTCCATTTCTCTAGGAGGTGGGTCAAAAAGGATCTTGCTGTGATTTATGTCATAGGGCGTTCTGCCTATGTTTTCCTCTAAGAGTTTTACAGTCTCTGGCCTTACATTTAGGTCTTTAATATATTTTGAGTTTATTTTTGTGTATGGTGTTAGGGAGTGTTTTAATTTCATTCTTTTACATGTAGCCGTCCAGTTTCCCCAGCACCACTTATTGAAAAGGCTATCTTTTCTCCATTGTATATCCTTGCCTCCTTTATCAAAGATAAGGTGACCATATGTGCGTGGGTTTATCTCTGGGCTTTCTATCCTGTTCCATTGATCTATATTTCTGTTTTCGTGCCAGTACCATACTGTCTTGATTACCGTAGCTTTGTAGTATAGTCTGAAGTCAGGGAGCCTGATTCCTCCAGCTCCGTTTTTCTTTCTCAAGATTGCTTTGGCTATTCAGGTCTTTTGTGTTTCCAGACAAATTGTGAAATTTTTTGTTCTCGTTCTGTGAAAAATGCCATTGGTAGTTTGATAGGGATTGCATTGAATCTGTAGATTGCTTTGGGTAGTATAGTCATTTTCACAATGTTGAATCTTCCAGTCCAAGAACATGGTATATCTCTCCATCTGTCTGTATCATCTTTAATTTCTTTCATCAGTGTCTTACAGTTTTCTGCATTCAGGTCTTTTGTCTCCCTAGGTAGGTTTATTCCTAGGTATTTTATTCTCTTTGTTGCAATGGTAAATGGGAGTGCTTGCTTAATTTCTCTTTCAGATTTTTCATCATTAGTGTATAGGAATACAAGAGATTTCTGTGCATTAATTTTTATCCTACTACTTTACCAAATTCATTGATTAGCTCTAGTAGTTTTCAGGTAGCATCTTTAGGATGCTCTATGTATAGTATCATGTCATCTGCAAACAGTGACAGCTTTACTCCTTCTTTTCCGATTTGGATTCCTTTTATTTCTTTCTCTTCTCTGATTGCTGTGGCTAAAACTTCCAAAACATTGTTGAATAACAGTGGTGAGAGTGGGCAACCTTGTCTTGTTCCTGATCTTAGCGGAAATGGTTTCAGTTTTTCACCACTGAGGACGATGTTGGCTGTGGGTTTGTCATATATGGCCTTTATTGTGTTGAGATAAGTTCCCTCTATGCCTACTTTCTGGAGGGTTTTTTATCATAAATGGGTGTTAAATTTTGTTGAAAGCTTTTTCTGCATCTATTGAGATGATCATATGGTTTTTATTCTTCAATTTGTTAATATGGTGTATCACATTGATTGATTTGTGAATACTGAAGAATCCTTGCATTCCTGGGATAAACCCCACTTAATCACGGTGTATGATCCTTATAATGTGCTATTGGATTCCGTTTGCTAGTATTTTGTTAAGGATTTTTGCACCTATGTTCATCAGTGATATTGGCCTGTAGTTTTCTTTCTTTGTGACATCTTCGTCTGGTTTTGGTATCAGGGTGATCGTGGCCACGTAGAGTGAGCTTGGGAGTGTTCCTCCCTCTGCTATATTTTGGAAGAGTTTGAGAAGGATAGGTGTTAGCTCTTCTCTAAATGTTTGATAGAATTCGCCTGTGAAGCCATCTGGTCCTGGGCTTTGGATTGTTGGAAGATTTTTAATCACAGTTTCAATTTCAGTGCTTGTGATCGGTCTGTTCATATTTTCTATTTCTTCTTGGTTCAGTCTCGGAAGGTTGTGCATTTCTACGAATTTGTCCATTTCTTCCAGGTTGTCCATTTTATTGGCATAGTTGCTTGTAGTAATCTTTCATGATCCTTTGTATTTCCACAGTATCAGTCGTTACTTCTCCTTTTTCATTCCTAATTCTGTTGATTTGAGTCTTCTCCCTTGTTTTCTTGATGAGTCTGGCTAATGGTTTATCAATTTCATCTTCTCAAAGAACCAGCTTTTAGTTTTACTGATATTTGCTATTGTTTCCTTCATTTCTTTTTCACTTATTTCTGATCTGATCTTTATGATTTCTTTCCTTCGCTAACTTTGGGGTTTTTTTGTTCTTTTTTCTCTATTGCTTCAGATGTAAGGTTAGGTTGTTTATTTGAGATTTTTCCTGTTTTTTCAGGTAGGATTGTATTGCTATAAACTTCCCTATTAGAACTGCTTTTGCTGCATCCCATAGGTTTTGGGCCATCATGTTTTCATTATCATTTGTTTCTAGTTATTTTTTGATTTCCTCTTTCATTTCTTCAGTGATCTCTTGGTTACTTAGTAGCATACTGTTTAGCTTTCATGTGTTTGTATTTTTTACAGTTTTTTTCCTGTAATTGATATATAGTCTCATATCACTGTGGTCCGAAAAGACACTTGACAGGATTTCAATTTACTTAAATTTACCAAGGCTTGATTTGTGACCCAAGATATGATCTATCCTGGAGAATGTTCCGTGAGCACTTGCGAAGAAAGTGTATTCTGTTGTTTTTGGATGGAATGTCCTATAAATATCAATTAAGTCCATCTTGTTTAATGTATCATTTAAAGCTTGTGTTTTCTTATTTAGTTTCATTTTGGTTTATCTGTCCATTGGTGAAAGTGGAGTGTTAAAGTACCCTGGTATTATTGTGTTACTGTCGATTTCCCCTTTTATGGTTGTTAGCATTTGGCTTATATATTGAGGTACTCCCATGTTGGGTGCATAAATATTTACAACTGTTGTATCTTCTTCTTGGATTGATCCCTTGAGCATTATGTAGTGTCCTTCTTTGTCCCTTGTAGTAGTCTTTATTTTAAAGTCTATTTTGTCTGATATGAGAATTTCTACTCCAGCTTTCTTTTGATTCCATCTGCATGGAATATCTTTTTCCATCCCCTCAGTTTCAGTCTGTATGTGTTGCTAGGTCTGAAGTGCGTCTCTTGTAGACAGCATATATATGGGTCTTGTTTTTGTATCCATTTAGCCAGTCTATGTCTTTTGGTTGGAGCATTTAATCCATTTACATTTAAGGTAATTATTGATATACATGTTCCTATTACCATTTTCTTAATTGTTTTGGGTTTGCTATTGTAGGTCTTTTCCTCCTCTTGTGTTTCCTGCCTAGAGAAGTTCTTTTAGCATTTGCTGTAAAGCTGGTTTGGTGGTGCTGAATTCTCTTAGCTTTTGCTTCTCTGTAAAGGTTTTAATTTCTCCGTCGGATCTGAATAAGATCCTGGCTGGGTAGAGTAATCTTGGTTGTAGGTTTTTCCCTTTCATCACTTTAAATATGTCCTGCCACTCCCTTCTGGCTTGCAGAGTTTCTGCTGAAAGATCAGCTGTTAACATTATGGGGATTCCCTTGTATGTTATTTGTTGCTTTTCTGTTGTTGCCTTTAATATTTTTTCTTTGTATTTAATTTTTGATACTTTGATTAATATGTGTCTTGGCATGTTTCTCCTTGGATTCATCCTGTATGGGACTCTGTGTGCTTCCTGGACATGATTGACTATTTCCTTCCCCATATTAGGGAAGTTTCAACTATAATCTCTTCAAATATTTTCTCAGTCCCTTTCTTTTTCTCTTCTTCTTCTGGGACCCCTATAATTGGCATGTTGGTACGTTTAATGTTGTCCCAGAGGTCCCTGAGACTGTCTTCAATTCTTTTCATTCTTTTTTCTTTATTCTGCTCTGCGGTAGTTATTTCCACTCTTTTATCTTCCAGGTCACTTATTTGTTCTTCTTCATCAGTTATTCTGCTATTGATTCCTTCTAGAGAATTTTTAATTTCATTTATTGTGGTGTTCATAATTTTTTGTTTGCTCTTTAGTTCTTCTAGGTCCTTGTTAAACGTTTCTTGTATTTTCTCCATTCTATTTCCAAGATTTTAGATCATCTTTATTATCATTACTCTGAATTCTTGTTTGGTCTGGTGGGTTTTTACCTTGCTCCTTCATCTGCTGCATATTTCTCTGTCTTCTCATTTTGCTTAACTTACTGTGTTTGGGGTCTCCTTTTCGCAGGCTTTTACTCCTTTTCGTAGTTCCTGTTGTTTTTGGTGTCTGTCCTCAGTGGCTAAGGTTGGTTCAGTGGGTTGTGTAGGCTTCCTGGTGGAGGGGACTGGTGCCTGTGTTCTGGTGGATGAGGCTGCCTCCTGTCTTTCTGGTGGGCAGGACCATGTCCAGTGGTGTGTTTTGGAGTGTCTGTGACCTTTTTATGATTTTAGGCAGCCTCTCTTTTAAATGTGTGGGGTTGTGTTCCTGTCTTGCTAGTTGTTTGGCATGGGGTGTCCAGCACTGGAGCTTGCTCGTCATTGAGTGGAGCTGGGTCTTAGCGTGAGACAGAGATCTCTGGGAGAGTTCTCGCTGATTGATATTACGTGGGGCTGGGACGACTCTGGTGGTCCAATGTCCTGAACTCGGCTCTCCCACCTCAGAGGCTCAGGCCTGACACGCCGGCGGAGCACCAAGACCCTGTCAGCCACATGGCTGTTTGGAAGTCTGAGGTCTTTTGCCAGTGTTCAGTAGGTGTTCTGTAGGAGTTGTTCCACATGTAGATGTATTTTTGATGTATTCGTGGGGAGGAAGGTGATCTCCACGTCTCAATCCTCCGCCACCTTGAAGGTCTCCTCCTAGGCAAACTTCTTAAATCCAGCATTTCTTAAAAAGTTAAGAAATACACCTACCATACAACTCAGCATTCATTTCTAGGTATTTATCTAAGAATACATGAAAGCATATGTCTACCCTAAAACTTGTATATAAATTCTCATGGCAGCCTTATCTGTAATAGCCAAAACCTGGAAACAACCCAAATGCCCATCAAAAATTATTAAGCGGTTAAATAAATTGCAGTATATCCATACAATAGAATATAACTCAGCAATAAAAAGGAACAGATTATTGATACGACATCATATATGAGTCTCAAAATCATTAGGCTAAGTGAAAGAAGCCAGACCTCCCAAAGGTGTACATACTGTATTATTCCATTTATATAAAATTCTAGAAAATGAAAACTATTCTACACTACAAAAAGCAGATGAGTGGTTGCCTGGGGCAAATGGTAGCTGGAGAGAGAAGAGAGGAAGGGATTACAATGGAGCACAAAGAAAATGTTTAGCTTTGATCGATGTTATCTAGGTTGTGGTGATGATTTCATGAGTATATACACATGTCAAAACACATCAAATTGTACACTTTAAATATGTACAGTTTACTTTATATTAATTTATACCTCAATAAAACTGTGGAAAAATATGTATTTATGTTGGGAGACACTCCTTCATGGGTCTTTCAACTCCTAGATGTCTCTCTAGGTATGCCTAGTGGGCAATGTCCTGACTACTCTTCACTTGGCCTTTTCTCAGGGTTGTATTTAACTTTGAGGTATAAGGTGAATCTCTCTCCAAGACAAAGAGCAGGCTTGATTACTGCTTTGGGTGAGTCCCCCAAATTCAGTGTTCCTCAGCAGTGATATATGTACCAAGCATCCATCTGGGCCCATGGCATCACTCCCATGGGACGTGAGAGCAAGGAGAACCAATACCAGGCTGATGCCCATGCTGTTTGCTATAAGTAATGAAATCCTCTCTCTGACCCAGATGTTTCACACCTTACACTATCACCCACTAAACAATAATAGGCTAGCTTTTAGCTTGTAAATAGGGCAAGATCAAATCCTAGACCTTGACAATATATACATAAATTCTGAACAAGGCTAAAGAATAGGATGTCAGAGTGTAAAGTGGTGAGAAGTGACATGGAGGCTAAAAAGAAAGATATGGCCATAACTCATGGTAAATTAGAAGCTACTGAATTCATAGGTACAGTACTAGTCTTCATAATTTATTTGCAATTTGTGCACATTTTCTCATTAAATATTTAATGAATAAATGAAAGAAATGATTGGACTTAAAGGTTAAGTAACCTAAGATCATACACTAATAAATGATGGAGAATGATTCAAATTCAGATCTAATACCTAAGTTCAAACTGTCAGCCACTGTTATGCTGTATCCATAAAAGGGCTTAAATGTATATTGTACAGTTTGGCCTCATCAATGTAGATTATAGGGAATCATTTAAGGATTTTAAGCCAAGAAGCCATGGACTCCAAGGTAAGTGCCAAAAATACAACTTTGAATAACTTATGAAAGATGGATTAGAGACAAGAATAGTTCTAAAGAGAACACATAAGAGAATATTATAATAGTTCAATTGAGAGATTCCAAATGCAGGGAGAGAAAATGAAAGAACTGGAATTAAGCGTTGTTTAGGGCTTCCCTGGTGGCGCAGTGGTTGGGAGTCTGCCTGCCAATGCAGGGGACATGGGTTCGAGCCCTGGTCTGGGAGGATCCCACATGCCGCGGAGCAGCTGGGCCCGTGAGCCACAATTGCTGAGCCTGCGCGTCTGGAGCCTGTGCTCCACAGCAAGAGAGGCCGCGATGGTGAGAGGCCTGCGCACCGCGATGAAGAGTGGCCCCCGCTTGCCACAACTGGGGAAAGCCCTCGCACAGAAACGAAGACCCAACACAGCCATAAATAAATAAATAAATAAATTAAAAAGGCAAATAGAAACTACTTAAAAAAAAAAAAAAGAGTTGTTTAAAAAGAACTGAAAGGATTTAAAAAATTTAATTTGGAAGATGACAAATAGGGAATAACCTAAGATGACACCAAGGTTTCTAGCTTAGGTTACTGAGTGGGTGTGGCACCATTTAATTAAGCTTGGGAATGGGAAGAGGGAAGGAAAAGGATTCCAATGGTGTTGAGTGTTACTTAATGCTGAAAATTTTATATTAAGTTTTTGGGTGAACACTTTAAGACTTAGATATTATTCTTAAGAGATGTTATTATTCTTATTTACACATGAGAAGTATGAGAAGCAGAAAGATTAAATAACTAGTTTCGGTTCATATAAATGTCAGGATTGGATGTGAACTTTCTCCTCTAAATCCAGAGACCATGTTCATTTCACTGTACCATAGTGTTTCTCTAAGAAGTAGATATTCTAACACAACATTGTAAATCAACTATACGTCAATTAAAAAAAAAAGTAGTTATTTGCTGAACATCTGCCTGGTTTACCTTTAAAGCACCTTGTGGGACTTCCCTGGTGGTCCAGTGGTAAAGAATCCGCCTTCCAATGCAGGGGATGCGGGTTCAATCCCTGGTCGGGGAACTAAGGTCCCACATGCCATGGGGCAACTAAGCCCACGTGCCACAACTGTTGAGCTTGCTCACCTCGACGAGAGAGGCCATGTGCTGCAACCTACAGAGCCCATGTGCCCTGGAGCCTGTGTGCCACAACTAGAGAGAGAAAACCTGCACATCACAACTAGAGAGAAACCTGAGCAGACTGTGTGCCGTCATGAAAAGATCCCGCATGCCTCAACTAAGACCCGACACAGCCAAAACAAACAAACAAAAAAACAGCACCTTGTGTGCATTTAAAAACAAAGGTCTTGAGCTTGGAAGAAGAAAGCTGAAGAAAGGGACTCAAATATAGACAGAAAGCTAAAATCATGGAAATGGATGTGAACTAGAGTATGAACTGAGAGAAAAATCCTCAAATTGGAACCTGGCATTTATAGTGCAGGCAAAGCAAGAGCAGACTAAGAAAAGTCTGAGAAAGAAGTCAAGAGGAGTAGAAGCAAATCCAGAAAAACTGTTATCTCAAAAGCCAGAGAAGTTTCCTCTAGTATTACACGAGAATACACACAGTTTTGATACTATTATGACTGTATTAATCCAGAAAGCTAAGAATGCCCTGATGCTGCTCTGATATTCACGCCTTGTTCATATAGTGATCTCTACATAGGAACCTATATGCAAGGAGCATAAAAAAAGAGACAGCAAAGTATCATTTTATCACTATCTGAATTAGTTTTAATTACCTCCAACAGAGAGTTCTTTGGTAAAAGGAGAGTTAGAAAACCAAGGCTTGAGTCCTAAATTGGGACTCATTCATTTCTTTAGATAAATCTTGGGATTAGCAGGCTCAGGCATATCTTCAGAGGAAAAGAAATGGGCAGATCTACAGAACTGGCTCAAGTCTAACTAGCTGTCTAACTCACCCAACAATTTACTGGCCATAAAGATGCAAAATTAAAGAGAGATGGGGCCCAGAATGCTGTTAGAAGTGCTCCACCACCCCAAAAAAGAAATCTTTAGATTCTGAGAATAATTTCAGGTTTAGCTGATCAGTAACTATGAGGTAATTTAAGATTGAGTAATAAGAAAAAAGTGAAATATATTTAGCAAGCCACTTTGTTAAAGTAAGTATTGAAACTGCCCTAAAAATATTTCCTATCTAAATATATGTACAAATATCAGACAAATATGTACAAATTCAAGATTTGTAGATTTTATAGAGTTTCAGTTTCATAGGAAAGCCTAAATGTTTACAAATAATTATAACCTGAGATTCAGTTATTCATATCTGGGAAAAACTTTTATACCTAGTAAATATTAAACAAATTTCAATGACAGTATTTAGGAATAAATAAATAGTATTTAAAGTATTGACCTTGGGGACTTCCCTGGTGGTGCAGTGGTTGGGAATCTGCCTGCCAATGTAGGGGCACGGGTTCGAGCCCTGGTCTGGGAAGATCCCACATGCTGCGGAACAACTGGGCCCATGCACCACAACTACTGAAGCCTGCGCGCCTAGAGCCCGTGCTCCACAACAAGAGAAGCCACCACAATAAGAAGCCCGTGCACTGCAATGAAGAGTAGCCCCCGCTCACCGCAACTAGAGAAAGCCATCACGCAGCAATGAAGACCCAACCCAGCCAAAAATAAACTAAAAAGAAAAAAGAAAAGACAGCAGGTGTAAATGCATAAACTATGGTAAGAAGTAGTCTAGTATGGCCAGTGTACTCAGAGGAAAACGTAGGTTTGGACTAACAAAGAGCATTGGGAAAATTGGATTTCCAAAACAAAAGATGAAAAGATTAGAATTTAGACCTCTACCTTACATCATCCACAAAATCAACTCAAAATGGCTTAAAAACTTAGACAAAAGACCTGAAACTATAAAACTTCTAGAAGAAAACATAGGAGGGAAACTTCTCAGCATTGGTTTTGGCAAGGATTTCCTGGATATGACACCAAAAGCACAGCAATAAAAGCAAAAACAGACAAGTGAGACTACCTCAGACTCAAAAGCTTCTGCATAGCGAAGCAAACAATCAGCAAAATGAAAACTCAAACTATGGAATGGGAGAAAATATTTGCAAACCAGGTATCTGATAAGGGGTTTAATGTCTAAAATATATAAGAAACTACAACTCAATAGCAACCCCACCCCGACCCTGCCTATAACCTGATTAAAAAATGGGCAAGGACTAGACTAGACATTTCTCCAACAACAACACACAAATGGCGAACAGGAATATGAAAAGGTGCTCAACATCACAAATCATCAGGGAAATGCAAAAACACAACGAGATAGCACCTCACACCTGGAAGGATGGCTATAATATAACAAAAATAAAACCCGAGAAAATAAGTGTTGGTGAGAATGTGGAGAAACTGGAATTCTTGTGCACTGTTGGTGGGAATGTAAAATGGTCCAGCTGCAATGGAAAACAGTATGGAGGTTCCTTAAAAAATTAAAAACAGAACTACCTTATAATCCAGCAATACCTGATCATATATGAACTGCTATATATGATACCTAAATTGCTATATTCTGTAACTTTCAGTCCAGCAAACTGACTACAAGTGAACTGTAAGCCGACTTACCTAGCTTTGCAAATGGAAAATTTAATCTCTGGTTTACTGAAAATTATGTTCATTAATCAGCCATTATAGGATTGGAGGGATATAAAAATGTTTCACAAGGACTGCAACAAATAATGAAAAAAATTAGCCAATGCTATCTCAAGGAGCTGCCATTTGTTATCCCAAGAATATGATCAGAAGGACATTAAGAACATCGTAACTACAGATAGAGTCCAAATTTAAGATGACTTCTGAAGTACAATCAGAGTCAGGAGACCACATGGTAAAACAGTTTTCACGTAAGCAAAATCAAGTTAGTCTTTATCTCTTCTTCCAAGGTATAGCACAAAATGTGACTTGAAATCAACATACCAGGTGGTATATATCAGCTCCTCCTAAACTGCTCAAAATTGACTCTGCATCCCACATAAAAAAATATAGAAAGAAATCCAAAATACATGATGAGCCTATTGTTCCAAATTCTACCTACATAAAATTTATTTTTTCATGATTACTTATAGAGGAAATCTAAAAACTTTTAAACTGAGAGTATACTATCTTCCATGCAAACATCTCAAAGTATCTACTAGAAATGACAGCAATTTATGTGTTTTTAATTTTTCTTTAATTTTGAAAAAAGTATTTTTATTTCATGAAAAAATATGGTAAAAAAAGTCCCACTAAATTCCATTCAAATCACAGCTCTTCAATCACAAAATACTTCTCCACTGTCTATACAGTGCAAACATGCAATGTTGTTAATGAGATTACACTGAAGTTAACATGGTCTCTAGATGCTACTGTATAACTAACTAAAGTGAAATGAATTGTCTTTCATGAGACTCCTGCACTATCAAGGACATAAATATGTACTCCTGTCCAGAAACAAGAGGTATATTTTGTAGTGGATAGCAAAATCATTCTTAGTCATATCACCTAAACCTAATGCAACCAAGATTTAAATATTATTCAAGCTTTCAGCCTACAGTAAAAAAAACAAAAAAAGAAACCCAAATTTTTAACTTGAGTAGAACTCTTAGAATATATATTACAAAATTCTGCATAGGCCTAATGGTGTCTTTGAATAAAACTACTCCGTTACTGGAGAACAATGAATGGGGAAAATGTTTCAGTTTCCATAAGGTTCTTACCTGTATAATGCATCATCAATCTCCACAGATTCTGTTGGCATATTGGGCAAATTTGTATTCACACTGAAAAAAGAAAACATAACTTATAAGGGCCAGTATGGCTATTCAATATTCATATTCTGTAATGTAAAATTCAATTATACATGGGATCAGATTCACTAGTTACTAAAACAGGTTTTACAAACCAGATATATATTTTATTATTTACCACTTTATTTAGATTTTAAAAATAGGTCAAGATTAAATTCACTGACTGCCTACCCTGTGTGTATTATAAAATTAAGAGCCCATGGTTGTTTTATTCTCAGGTGTTGTTTATCATTGCTACATATTTTCTGATGCATCTATATTTTAGCAATTTTATTTGCGTGCCCCATAAACCTTCTATAATATACACACTCGGAATTTACCATATAATGATATCTAAGCTTATTTCTACATGTTTGATCTCTCCTCTGCCCTCCAGATTTTATGCATCTGCCAGAACAGTATCTCTATTCTGATGTCTAACTGGTATCACAAACATAACAAGCCTCAAATAGAATTCAATTTCCCTTGCTTAATCTATTCTTCCCCAGTGTTTCCCAACTCACTTGGGACCACCAAGCAAATGATGCCACCACTTACTCACATGCTCAGGCCAAAAATCTAAGGATCTTCTTAACTTTTCCCTTATTTTCTCTATCTGTGAGTGCTGTTAGTTCTACCTTCAAAAGGGATCTCAAATCTGATCACTTCTCACTATTTCAGTCAATACAATCTCAGGCCAAACCATCATCATATCTCATGTGAACTACTTCAAAGGCCTCTTAACTATTCTATTTCTATTGCCCTTCCCTTTATTTTCCATCTAACGGCCTAAAACTTTTAGAATGTAGTCAGACATTACTCCCTAACTTAGAATTATCCTTCAGTAAGTTTTCTTTACCCTTAGAACAAAATTCAAACACCTTAACATACATAATAGGGCCTTTATGTATGTCTCCCAGTTACCTGTCCAACCTCAACGCCCACACCTCTCCCTCTTGCTCACTATCTTCAGCTACACTGGCCTATTTGATGGTCCTCAAAAAGCCAGGCTTGCTATCACTTCAGTGTTTTTATACTTGCTATTCCCTTTGCTTCAAATGTCCTTCCTTCAGATCTCTGAATAACTGACTCTTATCATTTAAGCCTCTATTAAAATATTGCTTCACAAATATCACATAGACCATTTGGGATCACCCTACTGAAACTGAGGAGGACCCTGTGGGACCTTCCCTGGGACAGACTTCCCCTCCCCGCTTGTTTGTACAAAAGTTTTAGCCTCCTAGGCTTTCCCCGAGTTCCAAAGAGCAAATTTAATCAGAGAGGTGAGAAAATGTAGAAACAAAGGAAAGCAGTCAAGCACGGCAAAGTAATAATAGTTTAGCCATAAAACAAAGTCAAGGACCTTTCCTTGTCTTGCAGATGCTAAAACTCCCACCAGGTGTAGGAAGTTAACTGTGTGCTGAACTGCTGATCAGTTGGAACCACAAGGCTGATGACTGAGGTTCCAAAAACATTACCCTGTTACCTCACCGGCAAGCAATCAGAGAACTGAGCATGGATCACACACCCCACGACCCTCTTCCTCAGACTGTCTTTAAAAACCCTTCCCTGAAAGCCAATGGGGAGTTTCTGTCTTTTGAGCATGAGCTGCCCATTCTCTTTGCTTGGCCCTGCAATAAACTGTACTTTTCTTCACCATTACCTGGTGTCAGGAGATTGGCTTTGGTGTGCATTGGGTAAGCAGACCAAGTTTGGTTTGGTAACACAATCAACGAAGTAGCTCCCTAACTTGTTAACCTGCTGTATTTTCTTTCAAATCATTAACTATGTATTTTTTTCATTATCGTTAACTATCACCTGCCTTCCCCTATAGAATACATGATCCATTAGGAATTCACTACTGTATTCCAAATCCCTAAAACAGTACCTGGCATTTAATAACAAGAGCAAACATGTGCCACACACTGCTTTAACTGCTTTAGATGTACTAACTCAGTTAACCCTTTCAACAACTTTATGAGATAGACACTATTACTATCTCCATTGAACAGAGGAAAAAACCTGAGACTGACAGAGATTAACTTAAATAATATGCCCATGGTCACAGAGCAGGTAAATGGCTGAGCCCTGAATCTAATCAGTCTAGCTCCTGACAACCACATTATACTGCCTACTGCCTCTCACAGTAGGCATGAAGAAAGCACTAAAAAAAAAAAATCTGTTAAATGAATTTTAAAAATTAAAAAAAGGTTAAACATACTAGTGTAACAAGACACAAAGTGATGTATCATTTACTGCAGTTCATTCCAATTTTTTCACAGCATGGCACAGAAAGAAAAATGATAATAGGTAAACACTGGGAAACAGAAATAGTTCCTGGGCAGAGGGAACCAGCTGGGACATTTGGGCCTGAGCCACGGTGACAGCTAAGATCAATATCATCTTGGCAAAAGTGGGATCCATTCTAGGTTTTGCGAAGCTCTAATTATCAATTACAGTATTCTAAAAACAACGTGATAGCACAAAATTCAGTTTTGGAATCTTATTTTCTAGGCCTGGTGTTGCTATACAAGCCAAAGGATTTGAAAATATAATATCAAAATGTGACTATTTCTGTTATCAAATATTGATTAGATGATCAAGTGATATCAGCTTCTAGCTAATAAAAACACACAAATACACAATATACCCTGGCACTGTAACAAAAATTTTTATTACAGCTTTCTTATTCCTGGTATACTTTCACTAGCTATCTTCCTTGCATGGAGGGCAATAGTCTAGTGGGTAAAGCTCTTAAGTAAACATGAGAAGAGCTACATTCTAACCCGTTCTGTCACTTAATGATACCACTGGCACCTACTTTTCAGAAAGTTCTGCCTTACTGGAATATTTCAAAAATCATTCTTATGATAAGGTCTACATGGCAATCAAAAGTGCTTTAAATAAGGAGAGGTTTTGTTTGTATTACATAATATCTCCCAAGTAAATTTGGCAATGCTGGCAATGTCATGTAATACGATGGTACCAAAAGCATCCCTTCAGTCTGAAGCTGGTGAAAATGCTACAGGTTTGTGAACATTCACATTAGCTCAAAATCAAATATGCGCCACTTTTATCTTTGGCATATTGTATTCTGGTAGTGGGCAGAATATAACTATCCGCTTTATCAATTACGAAATGATTGAAACAGGAACTACACGCACATTTCCCCTCTATTTTTGCCGGAATGGAAAAGACATGAACCTCAACACCAACTGGGAAATAAGAATGGGTAACTCGTGTTTTTTTCCTGGATTTCTTTTTCTCTCTTTCTTTCTTTTTAAAGTGCAGTCAACGGAGGCCTCAGACTGTCCTGACTACCACTGATTAATTATTACCAAGTTCCCTCTGGTAATAGTTTTCAAAGGAGGATCTCAGCGGAGGACAGCGCACAGCAGAGCTTAGCTTTCACTTTATCGAAAGGAGGGAAGGTGTCCGGCACCAGGTCTGGGAAGCTCACACCGAGCGACTCGGACCAGAACTCTCCGCCGGAGCCCCTTCCTCCCCTCCACGTCCGGTGACTGGGGGGAAGGAGGATGGCAGACCCCAACCAGAACCGAGAAAGCGCTGAAAGGGGCGATAAGTGGGCTTTTTCCTCAGCGAAGCCGGCAGTCGCAGAGGCCGGAGTCCACGCCGCCACACCCACACCGCGCGCTCCCCTAGCCGCCCAGGGCCGGCTCTGGCCAGCCCCGCGGCCTCTCGCGCGCTCCCTGCCCGCCTTAGGGGGAGAAGCAGAAAGCCGGCCCCTGGGTCCTGCCCGCCACGCCTTGCTTCTTCGCGCCCACACACGTCCTCTCACCTGCCGGCCCCCCAGGCGGAGCAGGACGCCTCTTCCCCCTGACGTGCGGCCACCGGCTGGGAGCCCTCCATCGCCTCCCGAGACGCAGCCGCCGCTGGACACTGGGAGGCAGGGAAGGGGGCAGGACCGCGAGGTCAAGGGGCGGGCGGTGACGTCACCGGAGGGGGCGGGCCTGGGGGAGCGCGCAGCCCGGCGGCGCCTTCCCGTCAAGCCCAGAGGCGTCCTGGCTTCCGGTTTGGGTGTGGTCGTGGAGTGGGCTTTGCTGCAGGTGATTGCAGGGAGTGGACTGTTGCGACTGGGGTCTGGCAGATGTAAACCGAACCAAATCACTGAAGGTACGAGTCACCTACCAAGCACAGAGGATTCCAGTGGCCAGCGAAGTGATGGGATTGCGTAGCAAAATCCTTAAGAGTTTTATAGCAGGAAGAAGAAACCCCTTCCATTTTATACTTTTAAAAAACCCGAAGGCTAGTAATAAGTAGCTCCGGATTTCCAGTCTGAGATTCCATTTTAAGACGTTACACGTTTAACAAATAATTTTGGACGTCTACGTGTCAAGCACTGTCACAAATTTGATAGAATCGTGATTTTATGAGCCATGAATGGCATATGGCATCCAGGTTGCCCCCTTAACTTTGTGAGGGACAGAAATTTACGGTTGGTGTGACTTGCCAGATTAAGTACCTGAACATATGTGTAAGGACCTCTCATCTAATTCCCTTTCCATTGACTCCCCTTTCACTTTTCTTGGAAAACAACAAGAATTAGTGTGACTCAATAATATTACGATTTATCTTTCATTCTAAATAAGTGTATGTTTGGAGAAATGTCTGTAGGATTTTAAAAACTGACAAATACTTTGACTCTATATTTATATCATCTGTAATGTATGATATTTTTACTTAGAATTTCTTCCCATTCTGGTGTGGAGAGAGGGTCCAGGCAAAAGGGCATTATCCTTCGTGCCTCTGTTCTCTTTTCAACTTGCACATCTCCAAATACCTGGAAACTTCTTATTGCTCACCTATGCCGTCATTCAGATTTCTCAGTCAAGTTGTGTACCTTTTCTACATAATCATGAAAATGAACTTGGTCTGTGTCCCATTCTTTCAAGGTTCTGCTCTAGGATTGGACTTATCCCCTGTCTTCTCTCTTTATTCTAAAATTAATAGATATAAATATCTTTGAAAGGTTCACTCCGCAAATAACACCAGTTTCTCTCCTAATTTCTTTCCCCTGTTTCTTTCTTTCTTAAATATTTATTGAATGCCTGTTAAACATTAGGGCCTAATGACTAGACAATGATTGGGTGATAGAGATACAGTGATCCCTGATTTCATCAGTCTCATTGTGGGAAGGCAAAAAATGGAAAATAAATGAAAAATAACATTAGAAAGTAAATACGATGAAGAAAACTTTATAAGGTGGAGAAAGAGACTTGGGGAGGAGGAGAGAGACAATTTTAGACATAGTAGTCAAAGGTGGCCTCTTTGAAGAAGTGACATTTGAGCTAAAAACCTAAGTGTGTGAGTCCTGTGAATATCTAGCAGAAGAGCATTCTAGACTGAGGGAAAATCAAGTGTACACTTTAAAATTTTTATTTTTTGAGATTTGTCACCTTCTGGTGTATGTTTGTTATTTGTAAATTGCCTCTCTACCTTTAAAAGAGACTGGTCTTTTCCTGGAGAAAGAGATTCAGAGTGTGAGGAGGAATTTGTTGGGAGGGAAAATCTCCATTGCTGGCTTCGAAAAGGGAAGGGGGCACATAGAAAGGAATGGGAATGACCTCTAGGGGCTTACAGTGGCCTCCAGCTTCCAGCCAATAAGGAGAAGGGGACCTTGGCCTACAGCTGCAAGGAACTAAATTTGGTCAACACCTACATGACCTTGGAAGAAAACCCCAAGTTCCAGATCACAACAGGTCTGCTAGTACCTTGATTTCAACTTTGTGAGGCCCTGGGCAGAGAACCCAGCTGTGATGGGCCCACAATTATGACCTTAGAACTGTGAGCTAATAAATTTGTGTTGTTTTAAGCCACTATGTTTACGGTAAGTTGTTATACAGCAATAGAAAATGAATATACTGAATATTATCTAAGACCCACATTTTTCTACATTTTAACTTCCTTGGAATTGCAATGTATTTTTTTCTTTTTTATCAGGACAGAAAATAATGGTGTTCTTAAAATTGAGGTCATGATAGATTTGGTGAAGTATAGTGTGAATTATTTCAAACAAACAATGTAACAGATACCCAGATTTAACAGATTTTAGTGTATTCTTACATTTGCAAAATGGGGAAGAAAATTGGAATATCACTGGACTTTTCACAGTGAAACTTTTGCCAGAAGAAAGTGGAACAACATATTTTGGGTACTCAAGGGACAAAGCATGCACTAAGGATTTTATATCCAGCAAAACTAACTCTCACGTACAAAGGGTATAAACTATTATCAACACTTGATATGATATCAGTATTTGATGAGACTTTCATTTTCATGAGCCCTTACTGGAGAATTACTAGAGAATGAGCGTCAGACAACGAAAATGATGAGAAAAACATTGACCTAAGGATTGGTTCAGGTTCTTAATGGAAAATCATAATCTGTTGTGTGTAATTAATTCTTTATTACTAATTCTCCTGAGTTCTGTCACCTTAACTTCTGAGTTTTTCTATTTTCTTCCCAGCTTTATCAAGATATAATTGACAAATAAAATTGTAAGATATTTAAAGTGTGCAATGTGATGATCTGATATACGTATACAGGGTGAAAGGATTCCCTCCATAGAATTAATTGTGTTTTTCTAATTCTGAATCATGTTGTTCTTTCATACCTTGTATCATTTTCTTAATGTCATTTAGCTAGTTTAAAAACAGTAACTTTCAGTTTTGATCTATTTTGTGACACATGTTTGAGGCATGCTTTCATTATCTGTAATCATGATGTTATACTCCTTATTCTCTCTTTTTTGATAATAATTTTGTATAGTATTTGAACTTGATAGTTTTTGGCAGCTCAGTTTTATGTGAAATTACTGTTCTTTAACTTTTAGTATGAGGCAGGCTTTCTAGTCCAATAAGACTACATCCATCAGAAACAAAACTGTATTCCAAGAATGTCAGGTTTCTGGCTCATTGCAAGGAGGGAGGCCACATTCCATGGAGCCCACCATGGGATGCCTCATCAAACAAAGGAAAAGGTAGGTTTATTACAGGAATTTGGGGAAGTGTAGAATTTAGGAGAAATTAAAATGAAGTAGTATTTTGATGGACTCAAAAGAAAGGAAGGATGTATGTAAAGGGGTCTACCTTAGGTCTGGACTGTAACATGGACCCTGTTTTATTGGAAGCTACAAAGTCAAAGTAGGTGAGGAATGTGTCCACAAACCCCTTTTCTGAAGTTCTGGAAGTAGAGGCTGTGTCTCTATCACATAACTCAGATCATCTAGCCAAAAATGGGATATTTCAATCTTAATGAAAGATTTCAAAGAGCAAGTTTTTTGACAACCTATGATTTTAGAGAAAAGAGTTCTCTGTGAGTAAAAAAAGCAGCAGTTACTCATAGTGGGTTTTTTTGGTGACACTACAGCATGTTCTTGGGAGAAATATTATTTTCTGTTAACTTTACAGCTGGCTTTATCTGTGTTTATTATCTATACCTGATGAATGGCAAAGCAGATTTTTACTTTCTTAGTCCAAGCTCATTTTTCCTTTCTCACAGGTTTCAGGAAAACTTTTCTAACACCAGAGAGCTCCTTTTTTGATGCTTTGGTGTAGTGCTGAAAAATATGGTGGCTTGATTTCTGTGATTTCCTTCATTTCTGTTGTCCCTGTGCTGCATGTGTTTATAGTTACATTCTCAAGGCATAGTACAATAATTTGATTTTAAAATCTTTATTTTGGGTAATTTTAGATTTACAGAAAATTTGCAAAGTTAAAACAATTTCTGTATATACTTCACTCAGCTTCCTCTAATGATAACATCTTACATAACCGTGGTCCATTTGTCAAAACTAAGAAATTAATACTGGTACAATACTATTAACTAGCTACATACTTTATCTGGATTTCACCAGTTTTTCACTAATGTCCTTTTTTCTGTATGGATCCAATCCAGGATACCACAATACATTTAGAATTGCCCCATCTTGATCATCATGTAAGTGTACATTGTAATGAATATCTTCCTGAAATTTTATGTACAAATTGGATTTCTGCAAATTAAATAGTTCACATCATAAATTATAAAGATAAGAAATAACATCTATATTGTGTTTTATAATTACAGAGGCTATTTACATGCATTTTTTACTTCATTCTCCTAAGTTATTGACTATTAGCACAGAAAGGATATTTAGCAGTCACCTCAGTATACAACCCTGTTGCTTTACAGAGGATGAATCAAAGAGGTAAAGAGTTTAAATGTCTCGGATAAATTCACATCATTACAGGTACAGAGCCACAACTAGCTTCATCCCTTGTTGAGTATTTCTCTAGTATATTATACCCAGATCCCAACAATTGGAAAACCTGTTCCGTGACTATCATAAAGAATAGGGAGTACTACGTCCTGAGGTCAGGCCTTCATGAACATGGTTGGAAAGCAGCCAACCTCCTGAGTTTTGAAGCAGGCGTCTTTGTCCAAAGATGTTGCGGTAACACTTGAACTGGCTTGAAGCTGATTATTAGAGGCTATTTAGAAGAACCTAGAGGGAATTCCTTTGCGAAGGAAATAAACCTTTTCAAAATGTGAATAATTATCACCTTAAGTGGTCTATGAATTAGGATATATGCATATCACATTTTCCTGAAATATTTTTTAAAAATTGCCCATAGAGCAATAAAAAGACAAGTCACTGTAGATTAACGATTGAAAGATATTTTTCAAGACACGTTATTGTTTGATTTAACTGCTTATGCAACAGTGACTAGAGATAAAATATAATAAATCATGCTCCTAAGTTTAACCTTCTTCTAATATTGGTAGAAAACAGATGACAAACCTGAAAATCCCTAAGTGGGACTTCATGTTTTTGTGTCTTTCTAGGCACTATGCTGTAAATGCATCTGGATGTGCCCTAATTGGGTGATAAAGGCACCTCAACCCCTTTATGAAAGAGGATGCTCAGAGCCCTACTCCAAAGATCCGAATTCAGCCACAGTCACTGTTCACCATAGACTCAAACTATACTATCCAATTTCACATCTTTTTTCTTGACTGAAACAATGTTCAGATCATCTCCCTTCTCATCTTCGGCTTGTTTTCTCATCTTTAGTTTGGCAGCCAGCACCTCTAGCCTGGAGGCATCAAACTTCAGCACACACCAGAATCTCCTGGCCTGCCTATTAAAGCAGATTGTTGGACCCCCACTAGCATTTATGCCGCAGTATGCTTGGGTAGGGGCTGAGAATTTGCATTTCTGACAAGTTCCCTGGTGATCTGTGCGCTGCTAGACCTAGGACCAAATTTTGCGCTGCTCTAACTCGCTTCCTCTAACCATTCTTTGGGCTACCTCTAAACCTCCTTTCAGTACAGCTTTCCTTATTGCGTTCTGGACTGCACCGATCTTTGTGTTAGTCTTTTGTTTCTGTTGCTTAGTTTATTTGCGGTCCCATTCCTCTTGGCTCTGATGTCATTTTATACTCTGGATCCTGCCTTTAGACATGCCTTATATTTACCATTACAAGGTAATAGAAAAAGAATTAGTAATTTCTGCTACAGAAAATGTTTGTGATTGGTTTTTCTAGCAAAGATAACTGGGATATATGTGGACAGAGGGAGGTAGGTATGGAGATAGAGAAAAAGTTAGTATGGAATTCTGTCACATAAATGTGCAAGGCATCATAAAATCTGAGGGAAGCAGTGATGGAGAATACAATCCTGTTGATAATGTGGTTAAGGTTATTGTATACTGAGTGCCTGTAATTAAGGTTTTTACACAAATATAGGTAGCCCCATTATCTCATATAAAAGCACAATCATAATACTCCAGAGTAGATGAAGTTGAAGACTTCAGATACAGCTAAGAAAAACTAAGAAGCTGAGTAAATGGAGAACTGTTCCTATAATCAACTATCAGCAGGAATGAGAAATAGAAACTGGCTTTACAACCAACCAGCAGAAATCCAAGAAAGCCTGAACCTACACTCAGGTCAGCTAGCTTCTGAATCCTGTCCAACACTAGGTCACTGATTTCCTCTTCAATGGTGTAGTGCCTAGAGGCTCAGCTACTTGCAACATCTTCTTTGCCAGTGATGGCATTCTAGAGAGACCTTCATCACTTACAATTCATTGTAGGTCTATAAACATTCTTGTGGGGACATACTAGACAACACTATTCTCACTGAAGAAGGTATTGAAAGAGTCATCTCTCACAATCCTCTTATCACTGGGCTTTGGGTGGGATGCTGGATTTTATATTCCAGGAAATAGAGCTCCCAGCAGCTATTTCTATTCTGGACACTAACCTCACCAATGTGATTAGGGATGCTTTAATGCAGGGTGGTAGAAACAGGAAGCAGCGGTGAGGGAATAGATACTGAGTCCAGGTTATCATCTCCAATAAGGTAGGAAGAGAGATATCTGATTTAATAATTAGTAAAATGACAAGTTTAGAATAAACATACTCTAAAGATTCTTTATTATCAATTAAGATAATATTAAGTAACAATGGCAACAACAACAAATTACCTGCATGAATCCTCAGCCCTCTGCTGGTGAGATTTGTTTAGTGCCAAATGTTGGGCAATTCTGGATGAAAGGAATAGGCAAGAAATAGATTTGCCTACCACCAAGTTTCGTGGATAGATCTGGTGATTGCTTCAAAATGGGAGATGCTCCCATCACTTTTAATACTTCTACTGAACAGAAATGATGGTCATAGATGCCATCTAATCACAGCTTCTCTTTATTCATTCAAATTGCTGAAAGACGGGTTGACAGACATCATACTCCTTCTTTCTTGGTAAGAGATCTCTCTTCTTTCTTGTTAACAGAATATCAATTTTGTTCAGACATAAGGCTGCCATGAGCTTCACGGGAGGCTAGATTTCTCCCTAACCCTAGATACTGAGTTATGATTGGTCTAAAATAGTCAATATCCCAAGCTCCTTAGAGTTGACTGGTTTAGGCATTGGCATGTTAGGCGATTCAGGATAATAAGTGAGAGGTAGTCCTATGGATGGGTTTCTGAAGAAGATTCTCCCTGTTGATAAGAATAGACACATCATGGAAATATTCCCTTTTGTGTCTTCGGACTTACTCTGTGAGGAGATGACTCCTGCAGCCGTTTCAAGTTTTTCCTGGCCAAAATGGACAAGCCTGAGATCAAAAAAACTGATACAGTGCATATGCCAAAATCCTAAATTTCCTGGAACTCTGAGTCAGCTAAGCTCTGGAATGCTTGTTATGTGAAATAGTTTATTTTTGTTTAAGCCATTTTTAATTGGGTTTCTCATTCTTCTAGCTTAAAGCATCCTAATTGATAAAGGTAGTATTTCTCTCCATTACTGAATAGAAACATTAAGGCAGCAAACTTGTATTACATCTGCACTCTGAAGTATCACAAAGAATTTTGCAGAGTTTTACATATTTCATTTCTCTTAGCATATACATGTAAATATATATACAAAATTATAAATATATAAAATATATATTACACACACACACACACACACACACACACACAGAGACATATATTTCCTTGAACCACAGTGTGGGTCTTGCTGTGTCACTCTTTAGGGACAATGATGATATTATACTAATTCCATCCTTTTACTGAAGAAGGAAAAAAGTTAACATTGGCAATGTCCCACAGCCTCTCAGCCTGAAGTCAGAATTGATCATTCAGAGTTGCTCAAGAACACCAAGATAAGAAATTTGGATTTTGTTTTAAGTGGGATGTGGAGTCATTAGAGAGTAAGCAGAGGAGTGACGTTTTAATTATATTTAAAACGAGCATTCTGGCTGCTTTGTGGAGAATGGATTATAGCAGAGCAAGAGGAATTTGGTGAGAAGTTTGTGGCTTTAATCAGGTTGAGAGATGATGCTGGATTAGACTAGGTCAATGACAATAGGAATAGAGAAATAGACAGATTTGGAAAATATTTTGAAGACTGAACTTATTGATGGATTAGATATAAGATACTATGGAGAGATAAATTAAGAATAAATCCTGGATTTTGGCTTGAACAAGTTAGGCATACTTTGGTGCCAGCATTGAGATGGAAAGAATAAATGAGAAAGTGATTTAGGGAAGAAATAAAGAGTTCATTATAACATAATAAAGATATATTGAGTTTAAGATGTGCATGTAGAGGAATCAAGTATAAATTTGGATCTATGAACTTGTAGCTTAGAGAAGTCTGAGCTAAATATATAAATTTAATAATATATAGTATATAAATATATGTGTGTACATGTGCATGTGTTTGTATATGTGTGTATATATATACATATATACACACATATATGTATATATACACACACACACACACAGGACTGGGTGATATCCCCAAGGGGGAGAGGGTAGACAGATAAACCAAGAATCCCTAGATCTGAGCCCATATAAATATTAGGTAGAATAGAAGGAGAAAAAAATGAAACTGAGAAAGAACTCCTAGTGAGATAGGAGAAAAACTGGGAGGGGATGGTTTCACAGAGCTAAGAGGAGTGTCTCAAGTGGGAAGCGAATTGGTATAGGAATTCATCACTGTCCAGTTCCACTCAAGTATTGATGCTGGGCTTTGTTCTTAATCTGTTAAGGAATTACCACCCCCTCTTTTCAGTGGAATTAAAAATATACTAGACTGCTGAAAGTTGGATTTCTACCCAGAATAGTTATTCAGATGGGGGCTCAGCCTTGTTTTAGGATGATGACTGTTTTCATGAATGGCCAAGGGATATTGTGCTGATATCTGAAAATGGAAGGCCATTCACCAGATAGTGATAAGAAAAGCAGCAATGGGGCTCCTCTGTGACGGCAATATTATTTACTCACTTGAAGAGGGAGGGATGACCCTCAGACATCAATTAAGCTTCCATGTAGCTCCCTGGTGCTTGACAATTTCCCAACCCACCTCTTTGTCTTGTGGTCTCTCCCAAGTTAAGCTTTCTCTTTCAACTCCTGCCACTCCAGTATTCTCCAAGATATGGCCCAGTCCTCCTTCACCTGAGCTCCTTACAGAGAGAATGAACAATTGTTTGAATGTTGATGAAAATTACAGTAAGTCAAGAACAGAGAAATCACCATTAGTTTTCATAGTAGGGTGATCTTTGGTGACCTTTACTAGAGTTTCACTGGAGTAGTAAGGACAGACTACAAGGTGACAGGTGTTGAGGATTAAAAGGGAAGTCAGGAAGAGGAGTTATCAGGTGTGGACAACTCTTGAGAAGTTTTCTGGGAGGGAGAGTAGAGAAATGGATTGTGGGAGGTGAAGCTGAAATTGAATATATAGCTGAGGAGGATTTTTTTTTAAGATGCAAGATAAAAAGCATTTTCATACAGCAATGGGAATGGTTTAGTAGAAAGGGGGAGATTGATGGTGTAGGAGGACAAGGGGATATCTGAAGTGATGTCCTGGAAAGGTGAGAGAGAATGGTATCCACAACACAAGGGGAGGAATTGGCTTTTAAGAGGAGCAGGGACAAGTCTTCCATTGTAATAGGAGAACACAGAGAACAGGATATAGTTTAGGGAGGTTTAATAGTGGGAAGTTGAGAGAGCGCTCCTCTGATAAATCTTTGTCAGCTTCTGCATTTCTATTTCTTTGGGATCTGTTTTCTATTGAATTTGACAGTGCTATTCTGATAGTGGTTGCATTTTGTCAAATAGCTTGTCATGGGATTGTTATCTGCAATGGACTTGGAGACCTTGTGAAGGTATTCCTGGGAACTACATCTATTGGGGCAAGCAATTGTTGTAGAGGAACCAGCTATCAGTGAATATGGTAAGTGCATCCTAGAAAGTAGAACACATCCAGCATGTTTAGTGATAGATAATTACTAGTTCCAGAGATCAACTAGTAATAGAGAAAGCAGTGGATGAGAGTGCAGCAAGATACATCCTATCAGGTGGGTGGAGCATAGGAATTAAAAATCTATAAAAGTAGGGAGCATTAGAGATTTTGGTACACAGACCAGTATAGTTTGCAGCAGAGATGCCTGAAATAAAATAGCATGTTCTCCTTAGTTAAAGTTGGTTTAGGAGCAGACTTCAGTCCCATTCTAATGGAGAGGAGGCATTAGAATGGTAAGAATAAGGCAGGACCCCATTCTAGCAAGTCTAGCTTTCTGAAGAGATCACTGGGATAGTAAATTTGGCAAGAAAATAAGATTTGAATCCTTTTACCAGAACTAGTGTATAAGTTTGGAAAGTGGAAAGTGGTCTTAGAAATAATGCAGGGGCTTAGTTCCTATCAGAAGGATTCATGTTTTCTGGGGCCTGAAGTTTTTACAAACATCACAAAATCTAAAAAAAAAGTAATAATTTTAAGCATTAACTGCTTGACATAACTCTAAAGTACTTTTTCCACTAAATTATTTTGGCTGCATACTCCCTAATTATGTCTTAGTATAACAATGTTTTATAATATAATGTTTTATATATTGATAGTTTTAAATTTTTTCTTTCAATTTCAAAATTCTTTGTAAGTAATGACATCCTAACATTTAATCGCATACATTGAGATGCATGAAACAGATGTACTCACTGGCTTTAGTACTGCTACCGTTTTGTACCCTACAAACACAGGAATTCTGATAAATTTTACATTTCTAGTCAAAAAGAAAAAATAATGTAGGCATTTATAATTGTATATGCTGCATTGTTGAGTATATTTCTGAAAGGAGAGAATTTCTATTTTAACTAGGATTTGATGAGGACCCAATCTTTTTCTTATAATTTTACATGCTAAGTATATTAGTTTTCCATTGTTGCATAATAAATTACCACAAGCATAGTGATCTGAAACGACACACATTTATCTCACAGTTTCTGTGGGTGTGGAGTCCAGGCATGAGACTGGGTCTTCTGTTTCGGGTGTCAGCAGGCTGTAATCAAGATGTTGGCCAGGCTGTGCTCTTCTCTGTAGGCTTGACTAAGGACAAATCCACTTGCAGGCTATCAGGTTGTTGGCAGAATTCGTTTCCTTGCAACTGTATGACTGAGGGTCCCAGCTTCTCATTAGCTGTCCACCAGAGGCTACCCTCAGGTCCTAGAGGCTGCCCACAATTCCCTGCCACGTACTCTCTGCAAAAGTAGTTCACAGCGTGGCTGTTTGCTTCTTCAAGGGCAGCAGGAGAATTTCGGGCTCAGCTAAGATAATCATATATAATGTAACAATAGTCATGGGAGGAACATCCTATCACCTTTACCTTATAGCTTAATCAAAGAAATGATATCCCATTACCTTTTCCATAGGTAAAGCATGGTTGGAAGCAAGAGTAGCTTATACAGGGGTGTGATTTATTGGGAATCACTTTAGGGTGGACATGCTAAGGAATGAAATAATTTCTGTAGACCAGTTTCTGTACGTTTTATACCCTACTTTTCCTCCACTACTCAAATAGTTCTGGCGCCATACTCTAGACACCTCCATATCATGATATGACCTCTGGCCCTACACTTTCCTGTCACTATGCCAGGTAAGTCAGTATGGGGATAACAATATTTTATCTAGTACTATGCCTAGATGCTTACTGTGATGGTTAGCAGTGACTTAACTACACATCAAAGTGACCAAGAACCACAAAATATCCCTCTAGATTCAATGTAAATATATACCTAATTCAAGTTCCCCTTGGCTGGATCCCAAAGCTATCCATGGCCATTCCAACACCACCTCATCTGAGGGATGAGTGTGACAGAGAGGAAGTAAAAGTGAAAAGAGTCTTAATTATTGCAATTATAATATCTTATTTTTATGAATTTTATAAAAACATGTACCCACGGGAAGACTTCTTTTCCAGGGCTCATGAGGGGGCTAAATGAGGATCTTTGAAATTAAGTTTCATTAGCTTCATGGGAAATCCACTTCAGGTTGCCACATTTTTTTTTATTTTATTATTTTTTAATTTTTTTAGTTTTGATCACATTTTAAAATTATTAATTTATTTGACAATTATTCTCTTGATCTGAAGTGATAGTTAGAATTTTTAAAACTTATGCAAATTTCTTATCCAATGGACTAGTTATAAAAGAAAGTCAATAATTGGGTGGAAGTTACCCTCTATGCATCAGTTGAAGATTCCAACCACAGGAGTTTAAATGTTTGGATTTAGATTGTGAAAAACAATAAAGTTTGTTCTTTTCCCTTAGGGCTACATTTATTGTATAATTACAATGTACCAAGACTATATTTAGCCTTTATTCTTTGTGTTTAAATTGTGTGCTATTTAAATTTTGTGATATACATAGTCCTGATTTTATTTTGAGAAGGTAATTGGTGATTGTAGCAGGTACTTCTGCCTTCTGATCCCCAAAACATTCCCCTCTTGCTCTCACAAAAAAAGAAAAAAAAAGAGAGAAGAAAAAAAGAACTAAATTTTTTTTTAAAGTTATCAGGTGACTAAATGTTCAGGGAAATTGAGTGCTGCTCTCCATAAGATAAAACATACCCTTAAGGTGTTTAGGGTAATCCCTTTCTCCTTTGCTAGTGATAGTTTAGAGGTGGTCATGTGCTCCAGTTCTAGCCAATCTAAGAGGAAGTGCTGAGGGTTCTGGGAAAGAGAGATGTATGGTGAGAAGCCACCCTTTCTTTATGCCTTTGAGACTTCTAGTTGGTGACAAGTAGTTTCTGATCACGAAAGCCTAGAGGAAGCAGAGAAAATGACTCAAAGCTCTGAACTAACCAACTCTGCATGCTTTCTTCTGGACTTCCTGTAACGTGAAATGGAAACATGCCACGTCTAGTCTGACATGTCTATTGCTTACGGCAGAAAGCACTCTAACAGAAACAGCACAAAAGTCATACAAACACACATATAATATTTATTGTACCTTTTTCTCTTAGAAAAGCAATATATGTTCATTCTGGAAATTTGGTATACAGGTATTCACAAGAAATTTAAAAATCATTCAGAGGTAACTATATCAACACTTTTTGCACATATTCTATTTTTCCTATTCATGCACTTTGTATATTATATAATTTTAAAAATTAGACTTATTGTTTTATACCTAATTTTTAAACTTAATAACCAAAAGAATTAAATTGAAGATTTAAATCAATTAATCTTAGAAATTAAATTGAATCTTATTCTATTTAGTCTCCTATGGACACTATTTATAGTAACTAGACAACAAGAATTGGTTCGACATTTGAAACTAGGCTAAAGGTAAAATAGATGAAATTCAAATGTATTTTAACTGCTCATAATATTATCTCTTTGTGACTACCAAGTAAGTTCTGAGATCAGGGCACTTAAAATATTTTTCTAACTCATTTACACTGATTTATGCTGCTGGGAAGATTATGTTTGTAGTACTCCAACATTTTTGGTTTGTTTGTTTTAAGCTATGATATCTCTGTTTTGTAGGCTGAAATTGAATTTGCACAATCTTTTAATTCATTGTTGTTTGTTCATGTCATGTATTACTAAATTGAATTTAGCAAGAGGAAATCCATTTTTTAACCAGTTTTATATGCCAAATAGAAGAGGAGATATCCAAGATAGAATCTTAATTATCTGATATATTGGATTAACTCTGCAGAATGTATCCTTTTTTACAAGGAATCCTCATCTTTTATTATGACTGAAAATAGAGTATATGACTGTAATACCAAATATGAAATACTCTATATTGAGTGATGTATCTTTAACTTAAAAGCCACATTTACCTTTTGCACTATTAATTTTGGTATAAATCCATATCCACATTATAATTTACAGACGGCAACATTTATATAATATACTTACTTCTGCCAAGTTTTTCATTACATGTTGAGCCTTAAGAGAGTTTTTAAGGTTGAAAATGGTGAGTGATCAAATTGAAACAATCCAGTACAGTTTCAATATTAACATTATTATGAATATATATATATATATATATATATATATATATATAAATGTATCAGGTGAATACATTCTGATACATTTTTATTGTAATAAACTTCTTTATGAATGTACAGAATCAGTTGGGAATTCCTAACCTTTTTTGTGACATTGGCTCCTTTGGCAGTGTGGGATGGCCAAAAACCCTTCTCAGGATAATGTTTTTAAATGCATAAAATAATACAAATAGGAATAAAAGTAAAGCAGTTGCATTGTAATACAGTTTTGTGAATGGCCCACAGTTTAAAAACACCTGCATCAAGATTTTGAATAGCCCTTTAGTTAATGTATTAAAAAATGCCTGAGAGTGTATCTAAGTAGAGCAGTTTCTTGAATGTGTAAAAGCCAAACTGACATATGTTCAATAAACACATATCTAACAAAGCCCTTAGATTGTATCTTGTATATTTTTGCCTTTAAATCCATATGTAAGAATTGTTATCAGTTTGGGAATAAGAATACGTATGACAAAGAGACGGTAGAGAAGAATGGTTTTGTTGTGACTTATCTATATTCCTGTGTCATCTAGTGGAACTTTAAATTCTTGGTATTAGTATACACACCTTTAAAGTTAACTTTGAGCATTTTAGCACATTACAAATTTGAGTTCAGCCCAATTCAACTGTAGAGTTGGGGCATTGATTGGCTAATTAAAGGTATGAGTTTAGTAAAAAGATATGAATGAAAGAGTAGAAGGAAGGAGTTCAATAGTGACAGAAATAGGACCAATGGAGACAGAATTGGAAAATAACCTAGAATGTGGAAAAATAACTACTACACACTACAACACTAAAAGACAAAGTATGAGAAGAGAAAAATAAGGAAAGGAAAGACCTACCATTAGTTTAATTAGTAGTTTACTTATCACAGTTCCACAGGGCCTGGAATGTGTGGAAATGACATTTCATCTTTTGTGTGGCACTACATACCTCATGTGAATATAATAATATTTTACCTATTTCTTTTAAAAAATAAGTTAAAGAGTGGTTTAATTTCTTTTAATTCCCTTATACGGTTTTCTTATTTAATGGATATTATAGAACCCTTTCATCCTATCCCCTTTTTCATGGAATGGGTGGAAATAGGCCTGAATTAAAAGAGGTATTGTGCTGACATATTTTGGAAACCATACCACTCAATGTGAACATCAGCAGGTATTAGTTATACATTTACAGAGAGTTTTTCTTATCCCTTTTCTAATAGCCTTCTGTCTCCTTTGACCTATATATAGTGAAACTGAGGTTTTCAGAGTTAATTTTACATATCAAATAACTTTTTGCTTGTGCATTTGCTTGATTTCTTATTTTTTTTTTTTTTTAGTGATTTGTGGATTATGGATTTAGAAAGATCAGAAGATAGAAAAAAATCCCTGATATTAGAAGAGAAGGTATGTTATTTATAAAACATAATCAGTATATATCTTTTCATGATTGCATTTTAAAACAGTGTTATTATTACTACACTTAATTACCACAAAATCCATAGACTACACAGCCCAAGAGGAATGTTCTAACCCCCTGTCCAAATCTGAGCCCCTCTGAAACTCCCTTTTATATGGAGGCACTTCACAACCTGTACCAAGTGAAGAATGGGATGAAAGAGAACTATTTATAAGTCTTGTCAGGTTGGAGCAGTGGACGGTGGGTTGGTTGCTGAATACTCCAAACATCAGAATGCTTTTGAAGCCAAGGAAAAAATTTGATTCATTGCATTTTGTTTTTTTAAACCATAGAAGGGAAAACAGATCACATGGGCAGGGGAAATACTATCTCTGTGCTCTATGTATTTATTGTTTTAGCATAAGATCGTAATTGCTGCTAAGCCCCTTTGGAGAAAAACTCTCCAAGGCATGCTGAGGTTAGGACTGTGTTTCTCAGCGTTACTTTTTGGCATCTGTTTGCCTTAGGCCATGGCTATTTTAAATATTTATATATTATACAAGAAGAAAGTGATTTAAAAACCCATATAATGTGTTATAGGAGCTCAGTAAGTGAAGAGATTAATTTAGAAGCTAATGGTTAAGAGGAAATATTTAATTATTTTTCCTGAAAAAAATTTTCCTAGTAATTGAGTTTCTGACAATGTGATTTCCAAAGGAATAAATATAATACCATAATCTGAAACTCTGCTTTGTTTGTATGTAAATGTGCTGGAATATGCTTTGTGTTTATCATTTCCAAAAGGGGAAATTCATTACCTTGTCCTCCATAGTTTACGTGTATGTTTACGTGACTTCCTATGTAGTCTTAACAATTACAGAGAGAAATATCCATATATAAGTGGATCAAAGCATGGATTTAAAAAAGCAAAGAGAAAGAAGAAGTGATTTACTGGATCTGACACCCTGTTTACCATTTCAGGATCAAACCAATACCAAATTCCAAGGACATAGTAGGGAGTCCAGCAGACAGTAAATGAAGTGGCAAATGCAACCGTCATCTTTAGGGTCCTCAGTCGAGCTTGTGGTATATTATTCTTGGATTGATTCAGTTGTAGTTCTTTTAGATAGAGAAAAGAGAAGGCATTTAACAACCAGTTTTATTACAAAACCAAAGTAGACAAAAAGGAAGAGAGAATCATAATTCAACCTGATGAATATAATGGAAGCAAATTTCTAATATTTTTAATAATGACAATTTGTTTGAAAAGCTTGTTTATATTTCAAGTTTTCCACTATGTTACATAATAAATAGAAAATATTAAAGATAGTAGTACTCTTAAAATAAATTTTCCATCAAACTAATATGGATTTGAAATAAGGGGCTACTCAAATTCTTAAAATATAAATTTAAGAGAGCAGACTGAGGTTGAGCTGAGTTGAATTCCCTGCCTTTTGGTTGTCATGCCAACATAACCATGTTTACTTTATAAATTTATAAATTCCCCCTCTTTCCCGACTGGCCACGCAGGAGGTGCCATCGCCATTGTGGGAGGCAATGTAAGCTTGGCACATGGAAGAAACACATGCATTGGAACTGGTGTCAGAATCCTAGTTGGCATTAAGGACATTGAAGGACGAGGACAAGATGGTGGAGTAGAAGAATGTGAGCTCACCTCTTCTTACAGAAACACCAAAATCACAACTAACTGCTGAACAAAACATGCTGGAACCTACCCCAAAAGATACCCTACATCCAAAGACAAAGAAGAAGACTCAATGAGACGGTAGGAGGGGCTCAGTCGTGATAAAAACAAATCCCATACATGCTGGGTTGGCAGCCCACAAATTGGAAAGAAATTATACCACAGAAGTTCTCCCATAGGAGTGAAAGTTTTGAGCCCCATGTATGGCTCCCCAGCCTGTGGGTCAGGCAATGGAAAGAGGATCTCCCAGAGGGTCTGGCTTTGAAAGCCAGGGGTTTGATCACAGGAATTCCAAAGGCTGGGGGGAAACAGAAACTCCACTGTTGGAGGGTGCACACAGGGTCTTGTGCACACCAGGACTCAGGGGAAAAAACAATGACCTCATAAGAGACTGAGCCAGAATTACCTGCTAGTAGGGGAGGGTCTCTTGTGGAGATGTGTGGTAGCTGTGGCTCACTGTGGGAGCAAGGACACTGGCGGTGGTAGTTCTGGGGAGTACTCATTGGCATGAGCCCTCTTGGAGGCTGCCATTTTCTCACCAAGACCTGGCCCCACCCAACAGCCTGTAGGCTCCAGTGCTGGGATGCCTCAGGCCAAACAACCAGTAGGGCAGGGACACAGTCCCACCCATCAACAGACAGGCTGCTTAAAGTCTTCCCAAGCACACTGCTGCCTGCTAAACACACCCCGTGACACAGCCCTGCCCACCAGAAGGACAAGACCCAGCTCCACCCACCAGCAGACAGGTACCAGTCCCTCCCACCAGGAAGCCTGCACAAGCCTCTTAGACAGCTTCGTCCACCAGGGGACAGACAGCAGAAGCAAGAAGAACTACAACCCTGCAGCCTGTGGAACAGAAACTGCAATCACAGAAAGTTAGACAAAATGAGATGGCAGAAGAATATGTCCCAGATGAAGGATCAAGATGGAACCTCAGAATAACAATTAAGTGAAGTGAAGATAGGCAATCTACCTGAAAAAGAATTCAGAGTAATGGTAGTAAAGATGATCCAAGATCTTGGAAAAAGAATAGAGGCACAGATCAAGACGATACAAAAAATGTTTAACAAAGACCTAAAGAACTAAAGAACAGTGAAACAGAGATGAACAATACAGTAACTAAAAAGAAAGATACTCTAGAAGGAATCAATAGCAGAATAACTAAGGCAGAAGAATGGATAAGTGAGCTGGAAGACAGAATGGTGGAAATCACTGCCACAGATCAGAATAAAGAAAAAAGAATGAAAAGAAATGAGGACAGTCTAAGAGACCTCTGGGACAACATTCAATGCACCAACATTCAAATTAGGAGAGGAGAGAGAGAGAGAGAAAGGACTTGAGAAAGATTTGAAGAGGTAATAGCTGAAAACTTCCCTAACATGGGAAAGGAAACAGTCACCCAAGTCCAGGAAGCACAGAGTTGCAGGATAAGCCCAAGAAGGAATAAGCTGATACACATAGTAATCAAATTGACAAAAAATTAAAGACAAAGAGTAAATATTAAAAGCAACAAGGGAAAAGCAACAAATAACATACAAGGGAAGCCACATAAGGTTATCAGCTGGTTTTTCAGCAGAAACTCTGCAGGCCAGAGGAGAGTGGCATGATATATTTAAAGTGATGAAAGGGAAGAACCTACAACCAAGAATACTCTACCCAGCAAGGCTCTCATTCAGATTCAACAGAGAAATCAAAGCTTCACAGACAAGCAAAAGCTAAGAGAATTCAGCACCACCAGACTGGATTTGCAACAATGCTAAAGGAACTTCTCTCGGCAGAAAAGAAAAGGCCACAAGTAGAATAAAGAAAATTATGAATGGAAAAGCTCACAAGTAAAGGCATACATACAGTAAAGGTAGGAAATCATCTGCACACAAATATGATATCAAACCCAGCAATCGTGAGGAGAGCACAAATGCAGGATATTGGAAGTGCATTTGAAATTAAAAGACCAGCAACTTAAAACAATCTTGTTTATATATAGACAGCTATATCAAAAGCTCATGGAAACTGCAAATTGAAAATCTGCAGTAGATACACACACAAAAAAGAAAAAGGAATCCAAATACAACACTAAAGTTAGTCATCAAATCACAAGAGAAGTGAACAAAAGAGGAAGGGAAGAAAAGACCTACAAAAACAAATCCAAAACAATTAACAAAATGGCAATAAGAACATACATATCGAAAGTTACCTTAAACATGAATGGATTAAATGCTCCAACAAAAAAGACAGAGTGGCTGAAGGGATACAAAAACAAGACCCATATATATGCTGTCTACAGGAGACCCACTTCAGATCTAGGGACGCATACAGACTGAAAGTGAGGGGATGGAAGAAGGTATTCCATGCAAATGGAAATCAAAAGAAAGCTGGAGTAGCAATACTCATATCAGACAAAATAGACTTTAAAATAAAGACTGTTACAAGAGACAAAGAAGAACACTACGTAATGATCAAGGGATCAATCCAAGAAGAAAATATAACAATTGTAAATATATATGCACCCAACGTAGGAGCACCTCAATATATAAGGCAAATACTAACAGCCATAAAAGGGGAAACTGACAGTAACACAATAATAATGGAGGACTATAACACCCCATTTTCATCAATAGACAGATCATCCAGACAGAAAATCAATAAGGAAACACAGGCCTTAAGTGACACATTAGACCAGATACACTTAATTGATATTTATAGGGCTTTCCATCCAAAAGCAGCAGAATACATATTCTTCTCAAGTGCACATGGAACATTCTCCAGAATTTATCACATGCTGGGCCACCAAGTGAGCCTCGGTAAATTAAAGAAAATTGAAATCATATCAAGCATCTTTTCCGACCACAATGCTATGAGATTAGAAATCGACTACAAGAAAAAATAAAACTGTAAAAAACACAAGCACTTGGAGGTTAACCAACATGTTATTAAACAACCAATGGATCACTGCAGAAATCAAAGAGTAAATTAAAAAATTCCTAGAGACAAATGAAAATGAAAGCATGATGATCCAAAACCTATGGGAGGCAGCAAAAGCAGTTCTAAGAGGGAAGTTTATAGCAATGCAATCTTACCTCAGGAAATAAGAAAAATCTCAAATAAACAACCTAACCTTACACCTTAAACAACTAGGGAAAGAAGAACAAACAAAACCCAAAGTTAGTATAAGGAAACAAATCATAAAGATCAGAACAGAAATAAATGAAATAAAGATGAAGAAAACAGTAGAAAAGGTCAATGACACTAAAAACTGGTTCTTTGAAAAGATAAACAAAAAACCTTTAGCTAGACTCATCAGGAAAAAGAGGTAGAGGGCTCAAATCAATAAAATTAGAAATGGAAGAGGAGAAAGCTATTATACAATTGACAGCACAGAAATACAGAGGATCTTAAGAGACTACTACAAGCAACTATATGCCAATAAAATAAACACCTAGAAGAAATGGACAAATTCTTAGAAAGGTACAATCTCCCAAGACTGAACCAGGAAGAAATAGAAAATATGAATAGACCAATCACAAGTATTGAAATTGAAACTGTAATTTAAAAACTCCCAACAAACAAAAGTCTGGGACTGGATGGCTTCACAGGCAAATTCTATCAAACATTTAGAGAAGAGCTAACACCCATCCTTCTGAAACTCTTCCAAAAAATTTCAGAGGGAGAAACACTCCCAAACTCATTCTATGAGACCAGCATCACCCTGATACCAAAACCAGACAAAGATACCACACAAAAAAGGAAAATTACAGGCCAATATCACTGATGAGCATAGACGCAAAAATCCTCAACAAAATACTAGCAAACAGAATCCAATAACACACTAAAAGGATCACACATGATGATCAAGTGTGATTTATCCCAGGGATGCAAGGATTTTTCAATACCTGCAAATCAATCTGTGTGATACATCATATCAACAAATTGAAGAATAAAATCCATATGATCATCTCAATACATGCAGAAAAAGCTTTTGACAAAATTCAACACCCTTTTATGAGAAAAACTCTCCAGAAAGTCAGCATAGAGGGAACATACCTCAACATAATAAAGGCCATATATGACAAACCTACAACTAACATCATGCTTAATGGTGAAAAGCTGAAAACATTTCCTCTAAGATCAAGAAAAAACAAAGATGTCCACTCTCGCCACTTTTTTCAACATATTTTTGGAAGTCCTAGCCATGGCAATCAGAGAAGAAAAAGAAATAAAGGGAATCCACATTGGAAAAAAGGAAGTAAAACTGTCACTGTTTGCAGATGACATGATACTATACATAGAAAAACCTAAAGATGCTAACAGAAAACTATGAGAACTCGTCAATTAATTTGGTAAAGTTGCAGGGTACAAAATTAATGCACAGAGACCTTCAAGATGGTGGAGGAGTAAGACGTGGAGATCACAAATACATCAGAAATATATCTACATGTAGAACAACTCCTGCAGAACACCTACTGAATGCAGGCAGAAGACCTCAGACTTCCCAAAAGGCAAGAAACTCCACATGTACCTGGGTAGGGCAGAAGAAAAACGAAAAAACAGAGAAAAAAGAATAGGGACAGGACCTGCACCTCTGGGAGGGAGCTGTGAAGGAGGAAAACTTTCCACACACTAGGAAGCCACTTCACTGGTGGAGACAGGGTGTGGAGGGGGGGAAGCTTCAGAGCCATGGAGGAGAGCGCAGCAACAGGGTGCGGAGGGCAAAGCGGAGAGATTCCCACACAGAGGATCGGTGCCGACCAACACTCACCAGCCTGAGAGGCTTGTCTGCTCACCCGCCAGGGCAGGTGGGGGCTGGGAGCTGAGGCTCCGGCTTCCGAGGTCAGATCCCAAGGAGAGGACTGGGGTTGGCTGCGTGAACACAGCCTGAAGGGGGCTAGTGCGCCACAGCTAGCCGGGACAGAGTCTGGGAAAAAGTCTGGAGCTGCCTAAGAGGCAAGAGACAATTGTTTCCGGCTGCGTGAGGAGAGGGGATTCAGAGCACTGCCTAAACAAGCTCCAGAGACGGGCACAAGCCACGGCTATCAGCACAGATACCAGAGACAGGCATGAAACGCTAAGGCTGCTGCTGCAGCCACCAAGAAGCCTGTGTGCAAGCACAGGTCACTATCCACACCTCCCCTCCCAGGAGCCTGTGCAGCCCGCCACTGCCAGGTTCCCATGATCCAGGAACAACTTCCCTGGGAGAACGCACGGCGTGCCTCAGGCTGGTGCAACGTCAAGCCCATCACGCTGGCCTCTGCCGCAGCAGGCTCGCCCCGCATTCTGTACCCCTCCCTCCCCCCGGCCTGAGTGAGCCAGAGCCCCCTAATCAGCTGCTTCTCTAACCCCCTCCTGTCTGAGCAAAGAACAGACGCCCTAAGGAAACCTATGCGCAGAGGCGGGGCCAAATCCAAAGCTGAACCCCAGGAGCTGTGCAAACAAAGAAGAGAAAGGAAAATCTCTCCCAGCAGCCACAGGAGCAGCAGATTAAAACTCCACAATCAACTTGATGTACCCTGCATCTGTGGAATACCTGAATAGACAACGAATCATCCCAAAATTGAGGTGGTGGACTTCGGGAGCAACTGTAGACTTGGGGTTTGCATTCTGTATCTAATTTGTTTCTGGTCTTAAGTTTATCTTAGTTTAGTATTTAGTTTATCATCATTGATAGATTTGATTTGGTTGCTCTCTTCCTTTTTTAAATATATATAGATATATATATTTTTTCCTTTTTCTCTTTTTGTGGGCGTGTATGTGTATGCTTCTTTGTGATTTTGTCTGTATAGCTTTGCTTTTACAATTTGTCCTACAGTTCTGTCTGTCCGTTATTCTTATTATTTTTTTGTATAGATTTTAGTGCTTGTAATCATTGGTGGATTTGTTTTCTGGTTTGGTTGCTCTCTTCTTTCTTTCTGTCTTTTTAAAATTTTTTAATAATTTTTTTAAATTAAAAACATTTTATTTTATTTTATTTATCTTTCCTTCCTTCCTTCCTTCCTTCCTTCCTTCCTTCCTTCCTTCCTTCCTTCCTTCCTTCCTTCCTTCCTTCCTTCCTTCCTTCCTTTTCTCCCATTTCTTATGAGGCATGTGGCTGACAGGGTCTTGATGCTCTGGCCAGGTATCAGGCCTGTGCCTCTGAGGTGGGAGAGCCGAGTTCAGGACATGGGTCGTCCAGAGACTTCCCGGCTCCATGTAATTTCAAATGGTGAAAGCTCTGCCAGAGACCTCCTTCTAAATGCTAAGACCCAGCTCCACTCAACAACCAGCAAGCTACAGTGCTGGACACCCCATGCCAAACAACTAGCAGGAAAAGAACACAACTCCACCCATAAGCAGAGAGGCTGCCTAAAATCATAATAAGATCACAGACACCCCAAAACACACCACCAGACGTGGTTCTGCCCACCAGAAAGACAAGATCCAGCCTCATCCACCAGAACACAGGCACTAGTCCCCTCCACCAGGAAGCCTACACAACCCACTGAACCAACCTTAGCCACTGGGGGCAGACACCAAAAACAACAGGAACTATGAACCTGCAGCCCACGAAAAGGATACCCCAAACACAGTAAGGTAAGCAAAATGAGAAGACAGAAATATGCAGCAGATGAAGTAGAAAGGTAAAAACCCACCAGACCAAACAAATGAAGAGGAAATAGGCAGTCTACCTGAAAAAGAGTTCAGAGTAATAACAGTAAAGATGATCCAAAATCTTGGAAATAGAATGGAAAAAATACAAGAAATTTTTAACAAGGACCTAGAAGAACTAAAGAGCAAACAAACAATGATGAGCAACATAATAAATGAAATTAAAAATTCTCTAGGGGCTTCCCTGATGGTGCAGTGGTTGAGAATCTGCCTGCCAATGCAGGGGACCCAGGTTCGAGCCCTGGTCTGGGAGGATCCCACATGCCGTGGAGCAACTAGGCCTGTGAGCCACAATTACTGAGCCTGCACGTCTGGAGCCTGTGCTCCGCAGCAAGAGAGGCCGTGATAGTGAGAGGCCCATGCACCGCGAAGAGTGGCCCCCACTTGCCGCAAGTGGAGAAAGCCCTCACACAGAAACGAAGACCCAACACAGCCATAAATAAATAAATAAATAAATAAAATTAAAAAAAATTCTCTAGAAGGAATCAATAGCAGAATAACTGAGGCAGAAGAACGGATAAGTGACCTGGAAGATAAAATAGTGGAAATAACTACTGCAGAGCAGAATAAAGAAACAAGAATGAAAAGAATTGAGGACAGTCTCAGAGCCCTCTGGGACAACATTAAACACACCAACATTTGAATTATAGGGGTCGCATTAGAAGAGGAGAAAGAGAAAAGGACTGAGAAAATATTGGAAGAGATTATAGTTGAAAACTTCCCTAATACAGGAAAGGAAATAGTCAATCAAGTCCAGGAAGCACAGAGAGTCCCATACAGGATAAATCCAAGGAGAAACATGCAAGACACATATTAATCAGACTATCAAAAATTAAATACAAAGAAAAAATATGAAAAGCAGCAAGGAAAAAAAATAACATACAAGGGAATCCCCATAAGGTTAACAGCTGATCTTTCAGCAGAAACTCTGCAAGCCAGAAGGGAGTGGCAGGACATATTTAAAGTGATGAAAGGGAAAAACCTACAACCAATATTACTCTACCCAGCAAGGATCTCATTCAGATTCGATGGAGAAATTAAAACCTTTACAGAGAAGCAAAAGCTAAGCGAATACAGCACCACCAAACCAGCTTTACAACAAATGCTAAAGGAACTTCTCTAGGGAGGAAACACAAGAGGAGGAAAAGACCTACAATAGTAAACACAAAACAATTAAGAAAATGGCAATAGGAACATACATATCGATAACTACCTTAAATGTAAACGGATGAAATGCTCCAACCAAAAGATATAGGCTGGCTGAATGGATACAAAAACATTACCCATATATATACTGACTACAAGAGACCCACTTCAGACCTAGGGACACATACAGACTGAAAGTGAGGGGATGGAAAAAGGTATTCCATGCAAATGGAAATCAAAAGAAAGCTAGAGTAGCAATTCTCATATCCACAAAATAGACTTGAAAATAAAGACTATTACAAAAGACAAAGAAAGATACTACATAATGATCAAGGGATCAATCCAAGAAGAAGATATAACAATTGTAAATATTTATGCACCCAACATAGGAGCACCTCAATACATAAGCCAAATGCTAACAGCTGTAAAAGGGGAAATCGACAGTAACACCATCATAGTAGGGGGCATTTACACCCCACTTTCACCAATGGACAGATCATCCAAAATGAAAATAAATAAGGAAGCACAAGCTTTAAATGATACATTAAACAAGATGGACTTAATTGATATTTATAGGACATTCCATCCAAAACAACAGAATACACTTTCTTATCAAGTGCTCATGGAATATTCTCCAGGATAGATCATATCTTGGGTCACAAAGCCTTGGTAAGTTTAAGAAAACTGAAATTGTATCAAGTATCTTTTCCAACCACAACGCTATGAAACTAGATATCAATTATAGGAAGAAATCTGTAAAAAATACAAACACATGGAGGCTAAATAATACATTACTAAATAACTAAGAGGTCACTGAAGAAATCAAAGAGAAAATCAAAAAATACCTACAGACAAATGACAACGAAAACACGATGATCCAATACCGCTGGGATGCAGCAAAAGCAGTTCGAAGAGGAAAGTTTATAGCAATACAATCCTACCTCAAGAAACAGGAAACATCTCAAATAAACAACCTAAGCTTACACCTAAAGCAATTAGAGAACGAAGAACAAAAAACCCCCAAAGTTAGCAGAAGGAAAGAAATCATAAGGATCAGATCAGAAATAAATGAAAAAGAAATGAAGGAAACGATAGCAAAGATCAATAAAACTAAAAGCTGGTTCTTTGAGAAGATAAACAAAATTGATAAACCATTAGCCAGACTCATCAAGAAAAAAATGGAGAAGACTCAAATCAATAGAATTAGAAATGAAAAAGGAGAAGTAACAACTGACACTACAGAAATACAAAGGATCATGAGAGATTACTACAAGCAACTATATGCCAATAAAATGGACAACCTGGAAGAAATGGACAAATGCTTAGAAAAGCACAACCTTCCAAGACTGCTACAGGAAGAAATAGAAAATATAAACAGACCAATCACAAGCCCGGAAATTGAGACTGTGATTAAAAATCTTGTACCAAACAAAGGCCCACGACCAGATGGCTTCACAGGAGAATTCTATAAACATTTAGAGAAGAGCTAACACCTATCCTTCTCAAACTCTTCCAAAATATAGCAGAGGGAGGAACACTCCCAAACTCATTTTACAAGGCCACCATCACCCTGATACGAAAACCAAAGATGTCACAAAGAAAGAAAAGTATAGGCCAATATCCCTGATGAACATAGAGCAAAAATCTTTAACAAAATACTAGCAAACAGAATCCAACAGCACATTATAAGGATCATACACCATGATCAAGTGGGGTTTATCCCAGGAATGCAAGGATTCTTTAATATATGCAAATCAATCAATGTGATACACCATATTAACAAATTGAAAGAGAAAAACCATATGATCATCTCAGTAGATGCAGAAAAAGCTTTTGACAAAATTCTCAACACCCATTTATGATAAAAACCCTCCAGAAAGTAGGCATCGAGGGTACTTACCTCAACATAATAAAGGCCATATATGAAAAACCCACAGCCAACATCATTCTCAATGGCGAAAAGCTGAAACCGTTTCCTCTAATATCAGGAACAAAACAAGATGGTCCACTTTCACCACTATTATTCAACATAGTTTTGGAAGTTTTAGCCACAGCAATCAGAGAAGAGAAAGAAATAAAAGGAACCCAAATCGGAAAAGAAGTAAAGGTGTAACTGTTTGCAGATGACATGATACTTTACATAGAGAATCCAAAAGATGCTAGCAGAAAACTACTAGAGCTAATCAATGAACTTGGTAAAGTAGCAGGATACAAAATTAATGCACAGAAGTATCTTGCATTCCTATACTTTAATGATGAAAAATCTGAAAGAGAAATTAAGGAAACACTTCTCTTTACCATTGCAACAAAAATAATAAAATACCTAGGAATAAACCTACCTAAGGAGACAGAAGACCTGAATGCAGAAAACTGTAAGACACTGATGAAAGAAATTAAAGATGATACCAACAGATGGAGAGATATACCATGTTCTTGGATTGGAAGAATCAATATTGTGAAAATGACTATAACACCCAAAGCAATCTAGGGATTCAGTGCCATCCCTATGAAACTACCACTGGCATTTTTCACAGAATGAGAACAAAAAATTTCACAATTTGTATGGAGACAGAGAAGACCCCGAATAGCCAAAGCAGTCTTGAGGGAAAAAAGTGGAGGTGGAGGAATCAGACTCCCTGAGTTCAGACTTTACTACAAAGCTACAGTAATCAAGACAGTATGGTACTGGCACAAAAACAGAAATATAGATCAATGGAACAGGATAAAAAGCCCAGAGATAAACCCATGCACCTATGGTCAACTAATCTATGACAAAGGAGGCAAGGATATACAATGGAGAAAAGACAGTCTCTTCAATAAGTGGTGCTGGGAGAACTGGACAGCTACATGTAAAAGAATGACATTAGAACACTCCCTAACACCATACACAAAAATAAACTCAAAATGGATTAGAGACCTAAATGTAAGACCGGACACTATAAAACTCTTAGAGGAAAACATAGGAAGAACACTCTTTGACATAAATCACAGCAAGATCTTTTTGGATCCACCTCCTAGAGCAATGGAAATAAAAACAAAAATAAACAAATGGGACCTAATGAATCTTAAAAGCTTTTGCCCAGCAAAGGAAACCATAAACAATATGAAAAGACAACCCTCAGAATGGGAGAAAATATTTACAAATGAAGCAACTGACAAAGGATTAATCTCCAAAATTTACAAGCAGCTCATGCAGCTCAATATCAATGAAACAAACAACCCAATCCAAAAATGGGCAGAAGACCTAAATAGACATTTCCTCAAAGAAGATATACAGATTGCCAACAAACACATGAAAAGATGCTCAACATCACCAATCATTAGAGAAATGCAAATCAAAACTACAATGAGGTATCACCTCACAGCAGTCAGAATGGCCATCATCAAAAAATCTACAAACAATAAATGCTGGAGAGGGTGTGGAGAAAAGGGAAACCTCTTGCATTGTTGGTGGGAATGTAAATTGATACACCCACTATGGAGAACAGTATGGAGGTTCCTTAAAAACTAAAAATAGAACTACCATGTGACCCAGCAATCCCACTACTGGGCATATACCCTGAGAAAGCCATAATTTAAAAAGACACATGCACCCCAATGTTTATTGCAGCACTATTTATAATAACCAGGACATGAGAGCAACCTAAATGTCCATCAATAGATGAATGGATAAAGAAGGTGTAGTATATATATACAATGGAATATTACTCAGCCATAAAAGGGAATGAAATTGGGTCATTTGCAGAGACGTGGATGGACCTAGAGACTGTCATACAGAGTGAAGTAAGTCAGAAAAAGAAAAACAATTATTGTATATTAATGCATATATGTGGAATCTAGAAAGATGGTCCAGATGAACCTATTTGCAAAGCAGAAATAGAGACCCAGCTGTACAGAAGAAATGTATGAACACCAAGGTGAAATGAGTTGGGAGACTGGGATTGACATATATACACTAATATGTATAAAATAGATAACTAATGAGAACCTGCTGTGTAGCACAGGGAATTCTACTCAATGCTCTGTGGTATCCTAAATGGGAAGGAAATCCAAAAAAGAGAGGATATATGTATACATATTGCTGATTCACTTCACTGTACAGCAGAAATTAACACAACATTGTAAAGCAACTATACCCCAATTAAAAAAAAAAAAAAAGATAACCAACAAGGACCTGCTATATAGCACAGGGAACTGTGCTCCATACTCTGTAATAACCTAAATGGGAAAAGAATTTGAAAAAGAATAGATACATGTATCTGTATAACTGAATCACTTTGCTGTACATCTGAAACTAACACAGCATTGTTAATCAACTATACTACAATATAAAATTCAAAAAATTCATAAATTTTAGTATTTGAGAATGCACCAGATTCTTAAAGCAAAAAGGCACAACTGCATCTGTGAAGTTAAAGATGAAATAGTCAATTACACGTTCACGTTCGCATACTCAACACACACACAACACACAAATGTGCATAGTGTGTGGATACATTTTGTGGGTACAGGAGATTTGAATGTGATACAGAAATGCTTAACTTTAACAAGTCTATTGGCTACCATTTAACGAGTTGTACTTTGCTATTCTAGACATTAGGTGTTTGATAGAGCTTTGTGATGGACCAGCAGGAACAAGTTGCCAATGCTTCTATCGGGTAATTGGAGTAACTGTCCTTTCATTTTTAATTTCATGCTGTAAATTTATAATATTGGGAGTATTAAATTACCTCGTCTCTAAATTGGGGATAATAAAAGTATTGCTTCATGGGTTGATTCTGAATATTAAAAGAGTTAATTAATATACATAAACTGCTTAGAACAGTATCTAGCACATAGTAAGTGCCACTCTGCTTCTGTACTTTGAGTATTGCTGTTAAAAGCTGTCTACCCCCAATTAACACCAAATCTAAGGAATACGTACTGTGGGGATCCTGATGAAGGACGCTTGTCAGGGTGAAGATAATTTTTGCATTGCAGATCAACATGATGAGAAGAGGGATGATGAAGAGGCAGGTGAAGGTGAAGAAGTTATAAAAGGCTTGATGCCACCATTGTGGAAAACTGCAGTGTGTTACACATTGAGAGAAACCTTCTGTCTGTCCAGAGTCATCTGCTAAATGGATCATCCTGAAGATGTATAACTGTATGAGAAAAATTTTTAAAAAGTGATGTTGCTTATTTTCAAACAGTATTTGCAAGTTTTCTTGAAAATTTTCTCTTCTGTATTCTGCTAACCTTCTAACATGTTGTTGCCCAAAGCAACTGCTAAGCATCTTGATATTCTTTTGGCATTTCTATAAAAAGTTATAAATGGATTTTACTTAAAATATGTTTGGGTAATGTGAATGGATCTGTAGGATTTTGGATTTCTTTTGCAGTTATTTCAACCTTGCAGCACAATCATCAACCAAAGATTTAAACCTTGTTTGTATTTCAATTTCAGATGCTGAGTAAACTTTTTGCAAGTGATTTTGCAAGTGATTTTATTGTTATAGCCTCAGCACATAAAACTGTGTCTGGTATTTAGAATATACCCTCAAAATACAAATTTAAATTTTATTTTTGAGACACAAAATATCATTAAAATGGTCATAAAACATGAACAGACAGTTCACAGAAAAGATATAACAGTGGCCCTTAAGCATATGAAAAGACGTTCAATCTCACTTATGAGAGCAGTGCCAACCAATTAAGGCTACAATGATATGCCATCTTCTACTATCAAGACTGGCAAAATTAAAAAAAAACTAGCACACTTTCATGGCAAGGCTGTAGGGAAACAGGGACTCTCATACATTGCTAATGGGCATGCAAATTGGTACAACCACTAAGGAGGGGAATTTGGCAATAACTAGCATAACTACATATGCATTTACCTTTGACTCAGCAATCTGACATTCAGGAATTTACCCTGAAGATATACCCCTGCTTCCATTATATGAAAATACATATGCACAAGATTATCCATTGATGCATTGCTTATAATTGAAAAACATTGAAAATAATCTAAATAACAAATCATTGAATAGTAACTGAATAAACTACAGTTGGCCACACAATGGGGTGCTGTACAATTGTAAAAAAAGAGTAAGGGTAATTTATCTGTGTGTGTGTGCATGTGTACACATAAATACATTTATTCCAGCTCTGCCTGTGGAGAGAGCCTAGGAATAATGACATCTGAGTAGCAATGAGCACACCCAGCACTCCAGCACCCAGATCTTGTTTTCTAAGCATCATTCTCTACCAAAAGGAACCAGACCTAACTGGAGAAATGGGTGATCCCAAGGCTGGGGAAAGCAAAGTACAATATGTCCTTGGAACAGCTCTTTTGCTGAGAAGTCAGGAAATGCCCAGAGAATGATGGAGCATGTGAAAAATGTTCAGGCACCAGCTAGAAAGAGCTTCAGTTGGCCAAATCTGGGATAGTTTAAGCATGAAAACAAACACTGATAGAAAAGAATGATAAACTATCGAATAAAGAAAGAAACCATGACTCCATGCTGATATAAATTACAAATCAACAATGACAAATAAATGGGGAGAGGAAAAAGCTCTTTACTGTAGAAAGTCAATTAATAAATGTAAAAGGTATAGTGGAAGTAGTGAGTACCATTTTGTAATCACTATAATAATAATTGATTCAGGCAAGAGTCACCAATGGATGGTAAAAATATGGGTGTAAGTTTGAGGAGAGTAGTTTATTTATATCATCTCAAAGTATCTACCTGCAGGATACATGTCATTATAACGTTATTATAAAATAACTTTACTAGTCGAGAAATAACCAAATAATTAACATCGCCAATAATGGGACCAATCGACAGCTTCTGCTACCTTCTAGAATGTGCTGTGAAGAAAGTGTCACCTCTTAGGTATTTTTTGCTAAAAGTGTGTGGATGAAGAATGTCACCTACCATATCAGTAAACAAAGGATGTTGCAGCCATCAAGCCATAGCCACTGCAGCCACCCCCGACTGTGCACACTGAGGGGATTCAGGATGGAAAAGGGCAGGATACTGGCTCTAGATAGTTAAGGTGCATTTCAAAGGGATGATTTCAATAAGTCTGGACTCTTGTACCTTCCCATACTTAGAAAAGCGCTAAGTTCATTAACTTGAGATGTATCATTTTTCTTTAATTAACAATAATCTTTTGATGTTCCGACCACCTCGTTTTTGTTGCAAAAAAACCTATACATCCTGGCTGCTCCCTTGCTTCTTGGGAACAGTCCATCAGAGTTATCTGAGAGGCTGTCTTCAGGGCTACGTCCTCAGAAAATCTACTGAATAAAACATAATTCTCAACTTTTAGGTTGTACATTTTTCTTCAGTCGACAAGTGCATAACCTGAATCTACCCACGAGCAAACATCAGACAAACTCAAATTGAGGGGCATTCTACAAAATAATTGGCCTGCACTCTTCAAAAATGTCAGCATCATGAAATTCAAAGGAAGACCAAGGAATGGTTCCAGTTTAAAGGAGACTAAAAAGACATGGGAACCGAATCCCTCGCATAGTCTTGGATTTTCTTTTGCTAAAAGGGATATTATTGAGACAGCGAGTGAGATATGGATAAGGTATATAGATAAAAAGTAGCACTGTATTAGTGATAATTTCCTGATTTTGATAATTTGTATTGTGGTTATGTGCTAGAAAAAACACAATGAAGTATTGAAAGGGACATCATGTCTGAACTTACTTTTAAACAATCCAGAAAAAAATGTATACGAGAGAGAATAAGGCAAATAAGCAAATGTAGTAAAATGTTAATATTTGGGGAATCCAAGGGAAAGGTATCCTAGAAATCTTTGTATGATTCCTGCAACCTTTCTCTAAGTGTGAACTTATGTTAAAAAAAGAACAAGTTGAGTTAACTACTAAGGAAACGTTGCAAGTGGTTTTCAAAAACAAGTTCTAGTGGACATTTATCCATCCTTTCCCCATCCGTCAAGCACATTTCTTACTTCGGCATTTCCAAGATTTTCTATTGAAAAACTTCATTTTACCATGAAACATTATTAAAATGAAAAGAGTGCCCAAGCACTTTAAAACTGATAGCAAGTTAATTCAAGCAAAAATGTTACGGGATTTTTTCTTTTATTTTAAGCAAATGAGGCAGAGTATACATTTTCTTTAGCTGTTGATTAAATTAGTAAATTTAAATTACATTTAATTAACTTAATAGGCCCAGAATTTCTTTCGTTTTTGGGAGGGGTGGAGTAGGAGTAGATAATGCCTTAAAAAAAATACTGTTTTTCCTCTTCGCTTGTAGAGTAGAAAAATTTTACTAAATGTAAAATATAAATATAATAAAATATATACAAATGTAATAAAATGTAAGTAAGTATAATACAAAATATAAACCTATTTCTTTTATTTGTAATTAAAATGTTGATTTTCAGTTTCAGATCTTTTCAGCGTCAAGGGCAAAAAAGAATTTTGAAATAAATCCACTAGAGGGCGCCAATGATCATATTATCTATCATAAAGTCGAAAAAACATACATTCAGCTAATTCTATTTTATGATCCAGACCAACTTTTCCCACATTACCAAGTGACCCTTTCAGTTTTTCCATACTTATTTGCAAACTGACCTTATTTAAAGTTCAGTTTGAATTTGACTCAATAGGTGTTGTGAGTTGAAATCCTTGGAAGGGTTCCTTCGCATAGAATCCGAGAGTCCTGTATTTCTTAAAAATATTTTTCTCTCTACCTCCCCAATCAGCCTTGGAACCAGATGACCTGAATTTGATTTTCTGCTCTGCACTGGGTCACATTTTCACTTTAATACTTTATGTTTTTAAGTTATAACGATGAAACTTTCAATAAAACTTTCAATAAAATTGACTTTATAGTACTATGATTTGAATTTGGTTGTCATCTTTATTTATGTAACAAATGCTAGTTTTTAAAGCAACTCAAAAAACTATACTAGGCACACTCTGTTGTAAAAGATGAACTACATATGTCCTGCCATCAGGGAATTAAATTTTTAGTAGGGGAGATATAGCATGTATGTGACACCTGTAATACAAGATAGACAGTGATAAGTTCCAAAGGAGAGGTATAGTGTTATGAAAATTCAGAATCTTACTTGCCCATAAATTAATTTGTTTTAGGCTTGGTTCCGTTCATTTTCAGCTCCAAGGCCATGTTCATTTGAATGATTAATATAAGGATCCACTTTACTTCCTGTGGTTCTTTTGTCCTTGGATCATATTTTTAAAATTTCTTTATGTTTCTTTACTCTCATGCCTGGCCCCAGTTCTCATCAGTGTTTGCTTTACTTTGCCCTCAACAATAGCAATCTGTTTTCCATATTTACAGTCCTTGCAGATGCTATTCCTCATAGCATATTATTTTTAACCTTCACCTTACCCACTCTAGTGACAACATGACCTAATCTTTTCCAAAGGTGATTAACTTTAGATGATGTGCTTCAGGTTCCTCTCATCTACAAAAGGGATATATTAATAGTATCTGCTTCTAGGAGCTGTCCTGACAATTAACAAGTGAATACTTGCACTTAGAGTAGTGCCTGGCACACAACACTATGTAAATTATAATCATTATTAAAATAAAAATTTAGAGGCACACAACTTATAAATATGTATCATATATATATGATATATATGTGTGTGTGTGTGTGTGTGTGTGTCTGTGTTTTTTGGCCGTGCCATGGGGCATGTGAGATCTTAGTTCCCTGACCAGGGATTGAACCTGTACCCCCTGCATTGGGAGCACAGAGTCTTAACTACTGGACTGCCAGGGAAGTCCCTCTGATATCTCTCTCTCTCTTCTTTTTTTTATAATTTGTAAGAGTCTTTTTAAAATAATTAATTAATTAATTAATTAATTTTTGTCTGCTTTGGGTTTTCGTTGCTGTGCACAGGCTTTTCTCTACCTGTGGCAAGCGGGGGCTACTCTCTTTGTTGTGGTGCGTGGACTTCTCATTGCGGTGGCTTCTCTTGTTGCAGAGCATGGGCTCTAGGTGCACTGGCTTCAGTAGTTGTGGCACATAGGCTTAGTTGCTCCGCGGCATGTAGGATCTTCCTGGACCAGGGATCGAACCTTGTCCCCTGCATCGACAGGCAGATTCTTAACCACTGCGCCACCAGGGAAGTCCGTCCCTCTGATATCTCTTAACTATCTATTCTCACCTTAAGAATTTCCTGTCTTTTTCTTCTTCAGCCTCCTACAGGAAGAAAGAAAATAGACAATATTGTATAGTGTGATACGTTGTAGTCATTAAAAACTCTGGGTATGGAGTTAACTGGATGTACTGACACCTCCACTTACTAGATGGTAATCTTGGGCATGTTACATAGCATTCATGATCTTAGGTTATTCATGAATAAAATAAAAATAATAAGTGTATCTAATTTATACAGTTATTGGGAGCCTTACATGAAGTAATGAACACAGAAGGGAGTTCCCTGGTGGCCTAGTGGTTAGGATTCTGGGCTTTCACTGCTGCGGCCTGGGTTCAATCCTTGCTCGGGGAGCTGAGACCCCTCAATCTGTGCAGCATGGTTGAAAAAAACAAGACAAAACAAAAACACAATACAGAAGAGGGACTTTCCTGGTGGTCCAGTGGTTAAGACTCTGCACTCCCAATGCAGGGAGGCCACATTCGAACTAGATTCCTCATGCTGCAACTAAAAGATCCCCCATCCCGCATGCTGCAACTAAAGATCCCACAGGCGGCAAAGAAGAGATCCCTCGTGCCTCAACTAAGACCTGGCGCAGCTAAATAAATAAATAAATAAATATTAAAAAACCCCAACAGAAGCATTTAGCACAATTCCTGGCACATATTTATGTACTGAATAACTATTATTTATCAAAATCATCATCATTATTGTTATTTTTGCTACTAGCATGCTATTACTATGTTCCAGTACTGTTTTGGGCATATTGTACACGTGTAACGAGTATTTATTGAATTTAAACTGCTTGTCAAGTTCAGAAGTGCATTCTAGCCCTGTAAATTCTGTGTGTAACAGGAAAGCCTCCACATTTATTCAGACCACATGTCTTCACACCAAAGAATAAAGGATTGCTCATATACAACAGACCCTCCAAATCTGTGGGTTCCACATCTGCAGATTCAACCAACTGCAGATGGAAAAATATTTGGAAAAAAAATTTCAGAAAGTTCCAAAAAGCAAAACTTGAATTTGCCAAGCTACAGCAACTATTTACATAACACTTACATTGTATTACACTTACATTTGAGTAGGACAGCTTGGTGACTAGGGAGTACATTGGCCAAATTTACTTATCAGTCAGAATAAATGTCATAATTTGAGAAATATGAAGTAATCTTTATATAAGCAAATTTCTTTGCTGTTTCTTAAATAATTATTTAACTTTCATACTCATATTTCCCTATTATTTTTTTCTCCTGACTTCAAAAACTCTGTTATGAAGGAAGTAATGAAGACAGGAAAAGAGGAAGGAATGAACATTGAGTGTTTAAGTGTAAAGTCTTGTACTGGATGATTTTATATATCTTACTCGTTACAATTGAAAATTACAAAAGAATTGTAATTCTTTAAAGTTATCCTTTTAAACTTAGTTAACTAATTTACTCAGATAGCTGGTAAGAGACAGCATTGAGATCTGAAACCAGCTTTGTTTAAATCCAGTAACCATGCTATTTTGACTATCCCATTGCCTTTCAGACTTGCAATGGGATCTGAGGTCTTCAGAGACTATGACCAAGCAGAAGACTGGGGCTCCTTTATCCCTATTTGACCAGAGCAAGTCCACTTATATCTGTTTCATTTACTGAAGCTCCACATAGAATTCCGTTTTAAAAGAAAATTCCATTACTAGCAAAAAGTATGACATTTTGGCCACACTATGCTAAAACTTCTGAAAATATATCCCCAAATCGTCACAGAACTCTGAGGTTATTAGGAAGGTGGAGAAGCCAGGTGGTCAGTTTGAAATTTGGTCATTCTGAGCTCTAGCAAAATGTCATAAATTCTTAGATTCCCGGCAATGTGACAACTAGCTCGTTAGTTTATTTCTTTTCTCAACTTAGGTATGAATTACTCAAGTGATAGAATATCGATATATGCACCAAAAGATGAAGATAAAAGTCATCCTTTCAATGTGAATTAGCCATGACAGGATACGCCTTTGCCAATGGGCTTCTCCGTGGAGCGTGGTGAAGTGTGATGTGTACTCACTGTGTATCACATAGTCTGGAAATAAAAAGCCCTCCCTACCTCTTATCTTCCCCATCAGATACACATAACATTAGTCACAGGGTTGAAACCTCTTTTATTCAGAGAGATAGCAGAGAGCTATAATAAAAAGATAAACTGGACTTAGTAAAAAGACAGGAGTCCAACAGGCCAAGTGGCATTGGGCAAACAATGAATCCCTTTAAACCAGTGCTTTTCAAACTGCGGGTTGTACCCATCAGTTGGTTGTAATCAACATTAAAAAAATGAAATGGAACAGAGTAGAATATTTATTTTATGAAAACTTTTCTCAGTTATAAGTGTGTGAGAGAGACAAAGTCTTTAAGTAGTATGTATATCTTTCTGTTACTGTCAAAAAAGTTTGAAGGACATTGCTTTCAAAGGTTCTCTTTGTTCTCTTATATGTGAAATGGGGACAATAACACAGCTTTTATGTACCTCACAGAGTCAGTGTAAATACCAAATAAGATTATGACTGTGCGGTTTTTCAGGAAACTTCAGCAAAGTGCTTTATAAATTTAAAGTGTTGCTGAAATCAAAAATGGGTCATTTGTTTTACAAAATGAAAGAGTACTACCATTTTCTGTGGCCCGCATTTACACAAATCTCTCAGGTAGAGTAATGTATTTGAGCTCAGGCTATTACATGAAATTCCTAAACAATTCGAAATTAATTTCAGATTTTCTTTTCATTACATCAAGACAGATCAGTATTTTGCATTTTCTTTCTGTTATTGCTGTGATAGACTTAGATGAAAATAATTGAATTAATACATCAATATTTTATTCATAGTCTCTGGGAGAGTCCTTTAAAAGAAAGTGAAATTGTGGGTTTGTGTTTGTCATTATCACAAATTGACTTATTTAGACTTCTGTCTAGACTTCCATCTGCATCAATATCCCAAATTACCAAATGCTTTCCAAATAGCTCTTTTACTAGCCTGCCTTCTCTCCCCCTTCAAACAAATGGACAGGCAGACAAACAAACAAACCCTTCTGTTCCCAACCTACCTGTCTATTCCAATGGTTTTAAAACTCCTCGGCTAAAAATATTGGAACTTTATTTTACTTTGGTCTATTACTAACCCCCCTAAATCCAATTTGTTGCCAAGCTTTGTTTTTTTGGTTGAAACGTCCCTCATAAATACTATCAACCTCCTCTAACACCATCCTAGCCTCCAGCCTAATCATCTCATCACCAGATGACCTGAAAAGGCTTCTTTGCCTCTCTCCACTCTATTTGGTTTATGTAATTTTCTGAAAACATTTTTGTTAAAAATCATTTTAGTAATGTACAACATGATGGCTACAGTTAACACTGATGTATGATGTATAGAAAAGTTGTTGAGAGTAAATCCTATGCATTCTCATCCCAAGGAGAAAAAAATTTTTTTTCTTTTCTTTTCTTTTTACTGTATCAATATGAGATGATGGATGTTAGCGGAACCTATTGTGGTAATCATTTCACAATATACGTAAATCAAACTATCATGCTGTACCCCTTAAACTTATACAGTGATGTATATCAATTATTTCTCAATAAAATTGGAAATAAGAAAAAAAAAACAAAAGAAATATTTTACTACTTGCACAGGACTCATGAAGGCTATATGGCTTCTGCATTATTTTCAGAATTTCCCCTGGATATTGGTGTCTTCTGTTATATACATCCATTCCACCCCCAATGATTGATTCATTTATCCAAACTTTTTTTTTTTCTTTCTTTCTTTCTTTGTTTTTTTTTGTAAAAGTGAAAGGTCTACTTGATCTGGAGAGAAACGGGAGTATCCAAACATTTAAAATTTCTATTTTTGTTGGGTATCTCATTGTGTACTGTGAATATTAAGTTGAACATAACAGTCTTCACTGTTGTAAGAGCAAATACCATAATGGCAAAGACAAACAAATACATAATCATAATGTTTCCTGACAAAGAAATAATGTGCCATGAGGTCAAAGGAAAGACAGCAACCACCAAATCAAATTTCCTGCTACTCTCAACTCTCAGTCTTTCACTTCAGCCAAACAAGTCTCCTATGAAAATTAATCACTTTTCAACCTTTGCTGAGAAATATATGTGATCCTTGGCTTACTTTTTCCATCCAAACATCATTCATCTTTAAAAATTCTGTTCATCCTTCTTTTACCCTAAAACCTTCCTTCACCATTTCAACTCTTGTTCATCTCTCTCTCTCTTCTTACACTTCTAGTACGTTTAAAAAGTTTTTGGTACATAGTTATATTCATTTTATGTAAGTTTTGTCTCTACAACTGAATGACACTTTCTTTGAGGGCTGTTTCTTTGTTTCATCAGTACCCGGCTCAGTGTTAGGAGCCTAACTTGTGTTTATCTTTTCTAAGAAAACTGGACAATACACAGCACTCCTACTTTAAAGAAGTAAAATGGAAAATTTCAGAGCATAAGCCTTTGCTAAGTAACCTCATTTTAAGTGACATATTTGCTAAACTAATTCTTGTATATGCAGTCACTGTGAGAATAATTGTAACATGCTTTTTTCCAGGGAAATGAAAGCATTTTGGTTTTTCCCATTTCTTCTTCAATAAAACACACACTGATATACAAAAAATGTTAAGTGAGGAATTGGTGGGAGAATTTAGATATCTAGCTTTCTAGTGTAAGAAAATGCACTAGAAAGAAAGAAAAAAAAATTTTAAGGGTTACAAATATTCAGATTTTATTATAAATAAAATACTATTTTTTTTAAACATAAAAAAATGTCAAATGTTGCCTTTTATTTACTACCCTGGAGAGCAAGACTGTAGATTTTAAGGCAAACAGCTAAAGTGAAGGCACATGGAAAAGGGCCACAGTTGGAATTAAAAGGGAGAATTTCAGGGAATAGCTATGTATGTTCCCTGTGACACCCAGCATTCTGCCGCAGCCACCTTGTCAATTTTATTAATAAAATACAGATAACTAGAACTATAGAATAAAATAATGGCTATATTGCAGGAGTGTAATTAAGGTATCATCTTATAAATAACTTTTATTTTAAATATAAAATTCTGCTTATGTGTCCTGGCTAGTGTAAATAGAGCTGCAATGAACATTGTGGTACATGACGCTTTTTGAATTATGGTTTTCTCAGGGTATATGCTCAGTAGTGGGATTGCTGGGTCATATGGTAGTTCTATTTTTAGTTTTTTAAGGAACCTCCATACTGTTCTCCATAGTGGCTGTATCAATTTACATTCCCACCAACAGTGCAAGAGGGTTCCCTTTTCTCCACACCCTCTCCAGCATTTATTGTTTGTAGATTTTTGATGATGGCCATTCTGACTGGTGTGAGGTGATATCTCATTGTAGTTTTGATTTGCATTTCTCTAATGATTAGTGATGGTGAGCATTCTTTCATGTGTTTGTTGGCAATCTGTATACCTTCTTTGAAGAAATGTCTATTTAGGTCTTCTGCCCATTTTTTGGATTGGGTTGTTTGTTTTATTGATATTGAGCTGCATGAGCTGCTCATAAAGTTTGGAGATTAATCCTTTGTCAGTTGCTTTATTTGCAAATATTTTCTCCCATTCTGAGGGTTGTCTTGTCATCTTCTTTATGGTTTCCTTTGCTGTGCAAAAGCTTTTAAGTTTCATTAGGTCCCATTTGTTTATTTTTGTTTTTATTTCCATTTCTCTAGTATATATGGACATATATACACTACCAAATGTAAAATAGATAGCTAGTGGGAAGCAGCCACATAGCACAGGGAGATCAGCTCGGTGCTTTGTGACCACCTAGAGGGGTGGGATAGGGAGGGTGGGAGGGAGGGAGATGCAAGAGGGAAGAGATATGGGGATATATGTATATGTATAACTGATTCACTTTGTTATAAAGCAGAAACTAACACACCATTGTAAAGCAATTATACTCCAATAAAAATGTTAAAAAAAATAAAATAAAAATAAAATTCTGTTTAAAAATATACCACACAGATGGAAAAGGAGAAAAGAAACAACAACAACAACAACAAACCCTCAAAATTTCACTTTGGCCTAAGACTTACTGGAGTGAACCTGACCCATAGGCTAGATGGAAAACTACCTTAACAGTGTATCTTCAGTCCTTTTCCTTCAACCTTGACCAAAACATCTGTTAGGATGTGGCCACTTAACAAGAGGAACTAGCTAGGAAACACTGATGTGAACACTTGGCAAGAAAGAGCCATGCTTCCTGTTATAAAAGAGGCCTGAGAGGAGGAACAGAGTGGAAGCTTAGGAGGATGCCAGGTCAAAACACTGGTAAGTCAAATCTGGGATGCAAGGAGGAGATGGAAAGGGGAAGAACTAGGTTAGACCACCTCTCCCTCTCTGCGTTTCCGTAGCACAATCCCTGATGCCCTACAATACTCAGTAATTATGCAGCCCCTCATCAAAATGATCCATCCAGCTCAAACAATTGCCAGAGGGTTTTAATGTCTTGCACTATTTAGTGAGTCCTGTGTGACAGTTTTTGTTTGTTTGATTTTTGTTTTTATGCCACCTGGCCAGTTTAGAATGTCTAGATAAATTTCCATTTGTAGTGATAAGTTTTTGGAGAATCACAGTAAACTCTGACTTTACTTCTTGACACATCCTTGTACCCTGGGTTCACCATAGAGTACATTTACAAGCATAGAGACAACTTGTTCATCTGTTATTAAAGGATCTTTGCCATTTTCAAGAATGTGTCCTTTTCTTCAGAGATCTGACTGTTGAAGAGGCAGATTCTGCAGGTCAATCAACCAGGTTGCCTCTGATGAAGACAGTCTGGAGAGATATCTGCTTTCTATAGGAGAGGGCCTTGCCTGAACCAACAGTCTTATAGTTTTGCTAACAGCCTCTTACAGTCTAGCCTACCTCCAGAAAAGCTCAAGTCAACTTCAGGGAAATGTTCAAATTTCCAAAAGTCTGAGATTTCCCACATTTCCTCTTTATTCAATCCCACATAGCTGCAAACTGCAGAACAACATACTAATCAAGGATAGTTCTCTCTAAGCTGCAATGACAGAAGACTCAAGAAGCCCCAAATAAAACAAGTTATCTGTACTTTCTACCTATGCAAATTTCATTGTTCCTAAAGATTCTCTCAATTTACCATGTCAACCTGAGTGAAAGGAAAAGTAGATGGAAGAATAGAATGGGGATGAGGTCAAATTTGAGAATAGCTACATTTTCAGGGAGCATTTACTAGGTACCGGAGATTATGCTAGACACTTTAACACACTATTCATTTAATCATCACAAAAGGTGCATAAAGTAGGCATTACCTCCATTTTATAAATGAAGGAACTGAAACCCAGAGGGGTCAAGACATTTGCCCAAGGTAACAGAGCAGAGCCAGGATTAAATTCCACACTCTGACTTCTAGAACCCAAGCTCTTAGAGATAATACAGCACTGCCTTTGACAAGACCTTCATTCAAATTTATATAGGAAATCTGTGATCTCCATGTCCTAAAAAGTTTATGATACTGGTTTACCTGTGGTCCAGCAAAGATGCTACTGAGGAGCCAGGCCAAGCCAATCAGGAGCTGTCCGAGCTTGTTGTTGCTTTTCACAGCTAGGGGCCTCGTGATGGCCAGGGAGCGGTCCAGGCTGATCACCACCATCACGAAGGCGGGGGCGTACATGGAGAAAAGCTTCAGATAGCTGAGGACTTTGCAGAGGAGTTCTCCAGCATACCATTGCACAGTAATGTTCCACATTCCGTCCAGTGGCATGACAATCAGAGTCTCCAACAGGTTGGCTAAGGTCAAATGTTTTAAAAGCACTTTCATTCTTGAGAGTTTTTTCCCTTTCTCTTTCCTTTGAGTCCACTTCTGAAGTTTCAACAAGAAAGAAGCATTGAAAGTTGTGGAGAGTAGAAAAAGGAAGAAAGTAACTGTCACTCGAATCTTTCCAGATAAGGTCAGTGTGGGGAGGTTGCCCTGTGTCAGCGGGATGCTGCTGTTGATTGCTGAGCAGTGATTTTGATTCTGTTCAGGAGAGGCACTGTTTGCCATCCTTCACGGCTGATATAGCTTCAAAACTTGTGTTTCGGGCACTTCTGATGTTTTCATTGTAATTGCACTCAAAGTCCTGTTTTATTTCAGCCTTCTTCGAAGAGAAACGTCACGGGTTTATATTTATGTCAAATTTTGTCCCTGAGATACTTTATATTTAAAGTGAAAGATCAAGGTGAACTTGTTTTGTGGGCTTATAATCCAACAGAGTGCTAAAGCGAGCAAACACTTTCTGAGGGCCAAATGTAACTGTAGTATCTCAGCAGATGGCCTGGTTTCCACAACATTTTTCTTAAGTGAAGAAGGACGTTTGAAACTTAATTTTATATTTAAAATTCACTTATGATACTGTTCAAATAACTCTAATGAAGAGATTTTCTAAAAACTATTACATGTCAACAGATGCAAAATGAAAAAGAAGAAAAATACTAAAAAAAGAACTTGATCCAGTTAAAATTTGTTGTTTTAAGAAACTAATATATTTCTCAAAAACATTTGTTTTCTTTTCAATCACACACTGATGAGCATTCAAACACTAGATAAATAGATTTATTTAAAACCATCCTCCACGAAACACCAAATTAATACCTTAACAGAATCAATTTGATCTGATATAAATTGGGCTGCATTCAAATTTATCAATCAGTCTTAACAGTCAGATTATCCATGCTTAAGTTAGTAAAATCATTAACTATTTTTTAGGTTATTGCCTTGATTTCATAATTGTCTAAATATTGTACCTGCCATTATTGTACATATTGCATAATGTGACTAGGTATTGGAGGGAATACTGTATAAATGCTGTAACCACATCTATGTATGTTTATATATACTATGAATATTTGTTTATATCCCTTTATATGCAATCTGATTGTTTCACATTAGGGTCACTTAGAAACTTTCTCTGAGTTGTTGCTTTAACTTTCATGATGAGTGCTTGATGATGTTGTTTACTAATACTGGTATGACTTAGATTGGAATTGATTAAATCACCAGCTTGATTTGTCTTATATCAACTAGTTTGCTTCTGTGGCAGCCAAAGAAGGAATAATGTTAAGAATAAAGGTGGCTATTTTAATTTAGATGGTCCATTCTTGTTGGTTCATTTATTTGTTTGTTCTGTCTTCTATTCATTTATTTAATAAATAATTACTAAATACCTGCTATATATACTCTCTTGGCCTTAGCAGGTGATTAAAACGTGAATACGGCATCATCCAGGCCCTGAAGGAACCTATTTGGTACTATAGAAGATTAGACAAGGGTACTGGATTTACCTTATGTGCCTCCTCAGTTCCTGCTGTGCTGGCTCCTTGGTCTTGAGCAGCTTAGACCAGTTGCTTACCTGGGTTCCCCTTTGGTTGTCACCACATGCCCAGACATACTGGTTTTTCTCACTACTTCTAGACTTGGATGAAATATTATACTGCAGGACATGAAATATGGCTTCTTAAGTGCCTTTCTGAAGGTTCTAGAAATATTTTCAAATGGATTATTTTGGTCCTGAAATAAACTACTTTAGAAAAATTAGTGGGAGGAATAGATGGGTCAGAAATCAAGAGGCACGTGTTTTTTAGCAAAATGTAACAATGCATTTTTAAGCAGAAGTATAGCATAAGTATACAGTTCATGCTACTCATTATTTGTGGTAATTCTGTTCTACAGAGTTGCCATGAATTCTGAGTTAGTGAATACTGAACCGTTGCTGCTAGTGAAGATACAGGGTTAGGTTTCTCCAAACCAAAAACATCACTTACATCATACAGATTCATCTGCCAATGTCTTTGTAAAACAAGCCCAAACTCATCAGTGTTGAACACCTGCTCCTCCACATAACCCTTTTCCTGTATAACACAGAGCAGATATTTTAAAAATTCTGTAATATAATATTGTAAATCAACTATACTTCATTAAAAAATTCTTCCCAAGATGCGATGCCTGATTTGCAGAAATTGCCTCACCTGCAAGTGTGACATTTTTCACACTATATAACCTTTCATAATGTGCAAACCGGTTACCATAAGTTTCTTTGGCTTTCAGTCTCATAACAGTGCTGTCCACTCTACTTTAAAAAATCAGCCCTCATCTCATGAATCCACAAATTTCACCACTTGTGCAGGTTTTCTGTGGTTTCATCACAAACTATAGATTTCACCTTAGCACTCTCCGAAGCAGCCTCATGTACAGATCAGAAAATTTCCTCTTCCTTTTTCTGGGTATACCATGGTTTTGAGTCATTGACATTGAACTCATGGGCAGAGCACTATACCTTTTGCCTGACAAGGCCCATATAACACACCCATTTTCTCCATAAGGCACATCACAGCCTTCTTGTGCTTAGGAACACTGGACAGGATTTCAGCACTATGCTTGGGGGGCCATTTTAACAGTGAAATCACCAACAAAAAGCACAAACATGGTACTATATATACCATGAAAAACGTGGTACTAAATATACCATGAAAAGGATGCTAACTTGGAATATAAGAGCTGAAACAAGGAGGCAGAGCATTGCCTTTTTCATCCTTGGCTGGGAAATTGCACCATGGGCAACTCAAGTATTTCCCTATTCTGTGCATGTACATGCCTGGGAATAATCACAAAATCACTATGAATATGATTTTGGGGTTTGAAAGAAATTTTAGCAAATAGATATATTTGCAAATAATAAAGATCAACCGTAAATAAGAATTGATGTCAAATAGAATAAAGAAAAATTAAAATTCCCACTAGAACTTCCAAATAATTTAAACTGTATTACAAACGAAAATGTTCATAACATTAAAAATAATAGTGTTTTAATCTAGAAGTTCTCAATACATTAAAATATATTTGTTGAACTTGCAGCCATTTTGACTTTATATAGCATATTGAAGAAAGGCATTTTTTTTTTCACATCTGATACTTGTGAACATAAATTTTGTACCTACTGCATTAGCTATAGTAGGTTCCTTAAAATCAAACAGTCTTGATTATAAGAGTTTATTATTCTGAAAAACTCAAGAGACTTTGCATATATATCATGCCAGTTAATCTGATCAAGGCCATATGCTTGAGACAAAACAAAACAAGGTAACCATTGGATAGATTTTATAAATCTGAAAAGCTATTATATGTGGGTCAGCAACCTAAAGAATAAAGGAAAAAATGTTCATGGTAAAATCTGATTACACTGAGGTATATTTTGCCCTTGCCTTCTACATTTAGGGAGAGAAAAACTGACGCATAAAAGCTTCATTGTATCTTTCCTTTCTATTTCTTTCCCTTTCTCTTTCCAAGGTTCAGCTTGGTTGAAACTTCTTCCAACATGTATTAGTCCATCAAAGTAAGAAAAAGGAAGTAAAGGAAGATTCCAAAAGAAAGAAAGAAAGGAAGAAAAGAGAAAGAAAGAAAAAAAGGAAGGAAGAAAGGAAGGAAGAAAAAGAAATGAAGGAAGGAAGGAAAGGAGAAAGAAAGAGAAAGAGAACTTATGACGAAGGCAAAAAGGTGATTGGGGGATGAAGTAGATGGATGGGGAGGGCATTCTCAGAAGCTGGAAGAACATGCTCAAATACAATGTTAGGATATTCAGTGTGGCTGGAAAACGGAATCCGAGAACAGGAGTGGAAAAGATGAAGCAGCCATCAGATCAGGAAAATCTATATCACATACTAAGAAGTCTGGGCTTTACCTATGCACAGTGTCTTGAAGGATGGAGTAATACAGTGTAGATATGGCCAGAGAGAAAAAGTGCACTTCAACAAACAGTACTTACTTGTAGTGTTATCTGTGTAATATTGAACTTACCTATTTAATAAACTTGGTAATAATTTATTTATATTCAGTGTATTGAGTTTTCAGTATTATTTCAAAGCTCTCATCATGAACTCTTGCCAGGTACTATTTATAGAAGAAATGCCTGAATCTGAAGAGACTCAGTAGTTAAGACACTGATGCCAGATGGGGAGGCACCATTATCATTGACATTACCTATTGTTTTGTCTCTCTTGTAGAGAGGGAAATAGAGTCTATGATCACATAGTATATTATCATGCAGATTAGTTCACTTAAACCATCCCTATTTGGAACTGGCATACTTCTTAAATGTGCTAACAATGTAGCTATTTTCATGTCAAATTATTTTCAAAACACAAATAATAAGTGTTTTGTACTTTTTTCCCCTCCACAGGAATTTTATATACCTGCTATACACAAGGAAATTAGATAAAGAGGAGTACTATGCCTTAAAGTATTAGTCCACCTTGCTTTTTTCCAAGATATCAAAATATGCATAGTGTGACATTGTTTTATGGAAAATCTGATTAAGACAATAAACACATGAAAACATAGAATCTCTGTTGTGAAGTAATATGATTTTGAATAACATATCGATTCAGAAGATAGTACATTTTCCATTGGATAATAAACAACTTTTTTTTTTGGTCTACTAGCATTCTTTTTCTGGAAAAGCCCTTCCCTGACCTGAGAGGCTATCAGTAAAAGGCCCCACCTCCTCCACCATGAGTGGTTCCCTGGGCCAATCATAGGTATCTCAGGACTTCTTTCTTTACTCAAGGCAATGAGTAGGAGGGCTCTATTTTTGAGGGACTGTTAGCCTACCACTAAGGAAAATCTAAGTCTAGAGCCAAGAAGCCTGTCTTTACCACCTTAGTGGGTAGTATCTGGCCATGAATGAAGACAGAGGAGAGGAAAGTTAAGATGTGGCTAGAGATCAAGACATTGTTTGAGCTCCTGGATCTAGCCTCAACTCTGCCATTTGTAGATCCTTATATTTTTAATTAGATGAGTCAATATATTTCTTCTTTTCATTTAAGCTACTGTTAATTGAGTTTCTGTCACTTACAACCAAAGAATTCTGGCCAAAATGCATACAGTTTTTTGTTTATTCTTAATTTCTAGACAATAAAAATATAGAAATATTAATTCTGATAAATTTATAACTCAAGATATATCAAAATATTTTAAAACCAATCAAATAATAAACTTACTATATTAACTCATCCCAAAATTTTATGACAAATATTTCATTTTAGAATACTATGCTAGGCAGATACTTAGTTACAACCATATCACATAACATAGCATAGTTGTTATTAAGTGTGGGCTCTGGAATTCAGTTGTCTGATTTTTAATCCCAGCTCAGCTAATTATAAACTCTCTGATCTTGACTTTTCCCTACCTCAGTTTCCTTATTTATAAGATTAAGTTTACAAGGGGACAATCCTTACAGTGTTGTGGTGAGAGTTCAATGTAATAATACATGTAAAGTGTGCCTGGCACATAGTAAGTGGTCTATGAATGTTAGCTACTATTATTAATGCAATTATTCTTTGGGTCCTTGAAAAAAATTATATCATAATGAAGGCTATTAGTGGTAGCTGTAGGAATGTCAGTGATGAAAAGAGAAGGGAAAACTGCTATAGAGATACTGGTGGACTGCAGTCTCGGAAAGCACCCTGATGAAATAGTATTCCAGATAAAAGCCAACTGATCTGCTTATTTGGCAAGTTGGCATGAGGCATAACAGTGCATTTTATAGATATATATGCCATCATCTAGAGTCTTTCTGTATGGGCAAAAGGAAAGTAAAGTAGAAGCAACATTTTCATATTATTTATTCTGTTTGATAATTTGTATTGTTGAGGAATTTTAAGAGATTGGAGACACGTAATATGGTGTTATTGACATAGTGTATTTAAGCCTAATAATGAAATATAGCCCATGTGTCTGAGGATAATTTTACTATTGTATGTGTATATGTGAGAACTGTCTTCTAGCCTCACTTTCACATGAAAGAGAAATAGGGACAAATCAACAGTCATCAGCATACGTCAAGGGATCCATCAACGATTATCATGCTATTGTGCGTCACTCAAGGTGAGGAAGCCATAAATAGAGAAGGGATTAGCGTTGGTACAAAGACTAGAAAGAAAACAGGTAGACAGATTTTCCTGAAAAATTTTTATAGTCAGTATTATTGCAACTCACTAGCCAAAAACCCACCAATATTGGGATCTTGTGGAGTCCATGTGATTCAGCAGGGGATTGTTTATACACTCGGAAGGTAGTTTATTGCTAACACCTAGTCTGTGATTTCTCAAGGGACCTGGATCTGCAAATCAATAGAGAAAAACTCCTTAGTAAAGTGTAATCCACATTTACTCATACGATTCCCTTCAGTCTAGAAAGGGTAAAAGGGGAATTATATGGCCTGGTCCATCATTATCACTAAACCCTTGTCAAAGTCTAATACACAAAAATTTTTCATAATTCTAAAATTATATATGTTTAAATTTGAGACATTAAATGTACATAAAGAGAGGTGATTCTAAGTTAAATGTGGTTTGAAATTACAAACATATTTAATAAAGGTATAATTTTTGAACTTTAATCTACAAAGCATTTATGCACTAGAGACCAGTTTTGGACATGATCCAGTCTCTATAGTATATCACTCGAGTGTAGACTCCAGGTTTGTTTGGAAGGGCACACTCATCTCCCCAGCTTATAATACCAGCAAGGAACCAAGTGCCTATATAATCTGTACCAACCAGAGGTCCACCAGAGTCACCCTAGAGAGAAAAAGGAAATATACAATTAATATAAAGATGAATACTGCTTATTTTTCTCTTCTGTAGTAAAGACAAGGAGAAGCAGAAGGAAAAAAACCCTAGATATTTCAATATTAAAATGATTCTAGTCAAGAACACTTTTGTTTTGTTTTGTTTTGTTGCTGTGCCACACAGCATATGGGATCTTAGTTCCCTGATCAGGGATTGAAACTGTGCCTCTTGCAGTGGAAGTGTGGAGTCAACCACTGGACCTCTAGGGAAGTCCCCAAGAACATTTTTGAATTCTATAATCATTTATTTAAATCAAAGACATCAGTACATGTCTTTGGATATAACAATATAATAATAAGAAATATGTCTGAAAAATTTCAACTCAATTATTACCCAAAAGAGATATTTAAGGTATTGTTGCTTATGGCATCATCAGTATGCTGAGGAATTCTCTGATTATCTCCCCAAACTCTCCTATTTTCACTCAGATGTTGAAAAAAGAAGTAGTTTATATTTACTCACCACCAGCACTGGGCTACTGCTCTTCCAATCTTGTGGAAACATCGCTCCAGTTCTCAGAATTGTGTAATTTGGCTAAACTACCCTCTATACTCCTTTATGGTTTTCATTTACTGGTGTTTAGCCCATTCTTCCAGAATGATGGGACACCTTGGCATCTGGATTTTCCTTTGCTCTAATCTTTCCTATCATCCTGGATAACTTCAACACCCATTGGATGAAAGCATAGTCTTTTGGTTTCTTTGATTCTAATCATCTTCATATTTATTAAACATTTCTATGTCACTCCTTGTCATCACCTGGACCAGCTCCACCTCTGAAATGCTACTACTAGCATTACAATTGCAGTGTTTTCACTCCACTACTTTTTAACTCTACTTCTGCCCTTCAACCTCTCAACCATTAAGAATGCTAATTTTTGACTCCTCCGTTTTCTCCTAGTATATTAACTTACCTCTTACTTTCCATCTTTCTTTATGTGACAATATTCCATAATTTATCCATACCACTACTCTTTCAACAAGATTCTTAGCTTCTTACCTTCCTCCCTACTGTAATCTGGACCAACCATACACTGTGAAAGAAAACCATGTTACAAATTTACATCCTCAAACCAACACCTCTCCCCAGTAGTTATGTGTCCCTAACCATATTCCTTTCTCATTTTTAAAAAAATCACTATTTATTTTTTAATTGTGTAAAATGCACATAACATAAAAATTACCATTTTAACCATTTTAAGTATGCAGTTCAATGGCATTATATACATTCATATTGTGCGATCATCACCACCATCCATTTTCAGAACATTTTTCCATCTTGCAAAACTGAAACTCTATACCCATTGAACAATTACTCCCCATTGTACCCTTCCCCCAGCTCCTGGCAAACACCATTCTACTTTTGGTCTCTATGAATCTGACTACTTTAAGTACCTCATATGAGTGGAGTTGTACAGTATTTGTACTTTTGTGACTGGCTTATTTCACTTAGCATAATGTCTTCAAGTTCATCCATGTTGTAGCATGTCTCAGAATTTCCTTCTTTTTAAGGCTGAATAATGTTTAATTTTATGCGTATATCACATTTTGCTTATCCATTTACCCGTCAATGGAAATTTGTGTTGCTTCAATCTTTTGGCTATTATGAATAATGCTGCTATGAATATGGATGTAAAAATATCTGTGTCCCTGCTTTTAATTCTTTTGGGTAAATACCTAGAAATGGAAATGCTGGATCATATGGTAATCTATTTTTAATTTTTTTGAAAAATTGCCATGCTGCTTTTTGTATAGGCTCACCATGTTATGCTCCCACCAGCAACATACAAGGCTCATTTCATAATTTTTAAATTTCTCACTCTGAACCTAGTGTCTTACTTCATTTTAAATTCATAGAATAAGTAGAGAGTAACAGGTAGCAATCTCTCCGTTTCTTGTCCTTGCCCCTTTTGATTTCCCAGCTCAACTACATCAGCCTACCATCTGTATTTACTCTCCTTTTCAGACAAATGGATGTATTTGGTTCTTTCCAAGGTTAATCCCCCCATCTGTTCTTTGATTCAAGGACCTTGTTCTATCAATAATTGTTTTGTGTATTTGTTTTTTCCTAATATGTCTTCATTTCCTCCACTGTCATTTATCTCCAGGAATATACATTTTTTTGTTTGTTTGTTTTTGGTCTTGCCTGCCTGAAAAATGACAAACTTTCTGGATTTTAAGACCTCCTCTATTGCCCTAATTATCTTTCTCTCATAGCTAAGTGACTTGAAGTAGTAGTCTATACTGAAGTTTCCAGTTTCTCATTCCATTCTCCACTTACTTCTTTTTTTATTTTAAAATTGAGTTATGATTAACATACAATATTATGTTTCAGGTGTATAACATAGTGATTTGATTTTTTATACATTATGAAATGATCACTACAGTAAGTCCAGGTACCATCTGTCACCGTACAAAGTTGTTACAATATTATTGACTACATTTCCTATGTGTATGTTACAACCTTATTTATTTTATAGTTGGAATTTTGTATCTCTTAATCCCCTTCACCTATTTCATCAGTCCCCCCACCCCCTCCCCTCTGGCAACCACCAGATTGTTCTCTGTTCCTATAAGTCTGCTTCTGTTTTGTTTTTCAGATTCCACATGTAAGTGAAATCATATGGTAATTGTTGTTCTGTCTGGCTTATTACACCTAGCACAATACCCTTCAGGTCCATCCATGTTGCTGCAAATGGCAAGATTTCATTCTTTTTTTATGGCTGAATAATATTCCAGTGTGTGTGTGTGTTTGTGGGTGTGTGTGTTTGTGTGTGTGTGTGTGTATACACCACATCTTCTTTATCCATTCACCTACTGATGGACACTTATGTTGCTTCCATGTCATATGGTAGTTCTATTTTTTATTTTTTGAGGAACCTCCATACTGTTTTCCATAATGGCTGCACCAATTTACATTCCCACCAACAGTGCACAAGGGTTTCCTTGTCTTCACATTCTCTCCATCACTTGTTTCTTGTCTTTTTCATAATTGCCATTATGACAGGTGTGAGGTGATATCTCATTGTGGTTTTGATTTGCATTTCTCTAATGATTAGTGATGTTGAGCATGTTTTCATGTGGCAAGAATAGTATGCAATGGGGAAAAGACAGTTGTCTCTTTAATAAATGGCTCTGCGGAAACTGGACAGCTACATGCAAAAGAATGAAGCTGAACCATTTTCTTACACTATATACAAAAATAAACTCAAAATGGGTTAAAGACTTAAATGTAAGACCTGAAACCATAAAACTCCTAGAAGAAAACATTGGCGGTAACCTCTTTGACATTGATCTTAGCAATATTTTTTTGGATATGTCTCCTCAGGCAAGAGCAATAAAAGCAAACATAAATGAGACTATAGCAAACTAAAAATCTTTTACTCAACTTACTTCTAAATGGTTTTTCCACCAATGCACCTTTCCAAACTTTACCAATAAGCAATTGTTGAATTTGATAGACACTTTCCAGCACTTACCTTACTTGACTTCTTGATGTCATGTGTCACTATTAACCATCCCCTTTTTTTCTGATCCCTGGACCCCCGTGAGACCAATTTCTTATGCTTTTCTGTCTTTCTGATCTTTCTTATCTCTTACTGTTAGCCCTTTAAAAGCATGTGTACCTGAGTTCTGTTACTTAGCTGCTTCTTATTTTATATACTTTATCTGAGCTATTGTATCCATACTCATGAATTTAACTACCACCCAGATGACAATGACTTTTAGGTATATATCTCTAGCCAAACTCTTTCCTGAGCTCAAGGTTTTTATTTACAATGATATAATGGACATATGTACCTGGATATTCCACAGGCACCTCAAATTTAGCAAACCCCAAACTGAACTTTTACCCGCCTTAAACCTGCTCTTTCTCCTATATACCCTCTCTCCAGTTGCTCAGGGAAAAATATAGAGTTAGCAGGTATAACTCCATTTTCTTCTTCCTCACATCTAATCAGTCTCACAGTCCTGGTCACTCAACTGTCTTATGGTCTTTTCATTCTTACTGTGTCTTAGTTGAAGCCCTTATTACCTTTCACAGGCAACATATTTTAATAGAGCCCACTATCTCTAGCTTTCTTGCTTCTGGTCCATCTGACACTCTGCGTGTATTGAATCTGGCAGTTAGAAAATCATTAGTAATCTTGGCTAGAATACTTTCAGTGGACTAGTAGGGCAAAAGTCTGCAAGCAGTGGGTCAGAGAGTGAATAAATTGAGAATGTGAAACATTGTTGTAAACTATTCTTTAAAGATTTGACCAAGAAGGGAATAAGAAAGACAGAGTAGGATATATTAAAGGAGAGACCTAATAATGTTTGCAGAATATGTGCAAGAGTGTATTAGAGTGGAAGTTTGGAAAATATGGGAAAAGTTCAAAATTAATGAAAAGTTCAAATACCTGTGTAGATGAAAACAGAGTGGATAAAGAACACAGGTAAGAGATTAGCTTTTCTTTTCTTCCTAATAGATTTATATTTGTACTTATCCTTACCTTCTAAGCTGAGGAGGAACAAGTTTCTTCTACTATTCAATCAGGAAGGAAAGAAATTAAAGGAGTAGTTGCTTTCATTTTTTTTTTCTAGTTAGTAGGAGGAAATGTCATTTGTTAAGGAATATAAGGGCGTGGTGGGATACATTCAAAGAACATAATAAAAGTTTGACATAGCACCATAAAAGATGCATTAAAGGATTCTACAGTGTGTTAAGGACCCAGCTGTAACTACATGACACAAGGCTTTACATTTATAAGGCTGTAAGATTTCATCTAGCTGTGCTCAGGAGATCGCATATAAAAGCAAATAAGGTAAATAGATTGCTATGTGTTTGGAGATTAGGATGTGTGTGGGGGAATTAGAAGATGGTGAAATCATTGAGGGCGCTGTCAATAGAGTGGTTGAAATAATAAAACATGGGCTCTAGGCTGCACAAAGTTAGAAGACAGTCATGGGTTTCAGAGTGATGGGCTGCGAGAAAATTGAGAGAAACAAGAATTTAAGTTTGGCATGACTTTGAAGAATAGGTTTAATGGGACAGTTGCGAAGATGGGACTCTGTAATAAGAAATGATAATTATGTATTACAAGTGTTTGTTTGCATGTCTTCTAGCTCCTAGAGTACAAGAATAATGAGTAAATTGAATTGAATGAATAAAATAAGGGTCCTTCTGGATTTATCACTGATTCTGCATGCTTAGATAACTTACAGTAGTACTTTAGTAGTTCTAGGACTAGTGCTTATAAAGAGCATCAGAGGTATTTGAAGTATATTAAGCATATGGAGAGGCAACTTAGTGTAGCATTCAGAGTATAGGCTGTGGAGTCTAATTTCCTGAATTTAAATCTCAGTTCTGCCACTTAATACCTGTGTTAGTTTAGACAAATTACTTGACCTCTTTGTCTCAGTCTCTTCATTTGAGAAATAGGGTTTATAATAGTATAAACAAACATCACAAGATTGTCATAACTTGACTAAATTATTATTTGTAAAGAGCTCAGAAACAGTGTCTGGCACATGAAGATGCTATATAAGGGTTGTCAAATAAATAAAACATTTAGGATGTTGGAGCCACCCTAAATCAAGAAAGCTCCATGATCCATAGGTTTGTTGTTGGACCCAGTTGTGATTCCCAGTCAAAGAGGGCCAGTTGAACTAAAGTCACCAATATTCAATTTCATCTCTTCATTGCTTATTCCATATTGAGTCTCATCCCCACTCCCATTCAAAGCTTCTTATAACAATAAGGGTGATTTAGCTCTATAGTACTTTAATGAGACCTATCAGATAGCAATATAATTTTAATCAGGTACTTTGGCTATGAAACACACGTAAGTCTTTAAAAATTGTCAGTCTTTTGAGACAATTGTACAGGTTAATTGGAAATTAAAAACCATATGAAAAAAATCTTTTTGAAAATGGAATAAGCAGATTTACCTGGCAGGCATCCACACTTCCCTTCAGGAACCCGGCACACAACATTCCAGGTTTGATTGCACCACCATATACCACTTTACTGTGGCAGGCCTTATTATCTATAATCTTCACTAATCCTTTTTGGAGTATATTAGGATTTGTTCCTAAAGGAAAAATATATATATAACATTTGCTAAAGTCAATATTAATCTCTCTGGCTAGGTTATTAGTATCTAACACTATGTAAAATTTCCAAATCAATGTAAAACATGTTTTAATTAAACGTATTTGTGTGCTTTCTTAATAACAAAGAAGTAATGTTATGAATACACCAAGCTATTGTTAAAAATCATCATATTTAGAAATACTTAGTGTGTCCATCCATGTGTGATGGGATGGTTTTTACTTTTGAATTGTTTTAGAAGTTTATATTTATTACCTGTATGGTTTAGAAAACAAAACAAAAAATTCATATTCCAGAAATATACATTTTATGATCATTTTTAGATTTTCTACTGTTTGTTACTACAATTCTGAGTCTTGGAATTTTGTGGTTTATTTTTTTCTGCTTTCAAATGCATTTATGAACACAAACAGCCACTAAATCTTTACATTATTAGGGTCATGGTTTAAATGGCCTTTGCTCAAGTATTGCTTTGTCACAGAGAGCTACTCATTTTACCCCATCAAAAATGTCCAAATCCCCTGTAGTTCTTACTTTTGCTATGGTACTTATCTGCATAAAATATGCTATGTAATCTACTTATTTATTGTATCTCGTGATTATTGTCTGTCTTTCTTTGCTAAGAATGTAAGCTTTGTAAGGGCAGGAATATTTGCCTATTTTATTCATTAATATATCCAAACGACCTAGGACAGTACTTGGAATAAAAGTCGTAATCAAAATAAGTGTTTATTGAATGAGTGAATGAATAAATGAAATGGAGGAAAATGAATTACTTATTCAAATAATCATTTCTGTAAAAACTGCCATTCTTAAGGGAAATTAAGGTAAACAGCTCTATGAAATTGTAGTTTCTACATGAATGTTGTTGAGGATGATTTTCAACCCATTGCACATTACCTCCTTTAAAATGACCCAGAGAGAGAGAGTATTTCTCAGGTTTAATTGTGATTCTGAGTATTTTTTTTGACTCCTAAAACTCAAACCATGTAATGATGGAAGGTTAGGAACTCACCATCAGACTTTGATGGTCCCTATCCAGTGACCACCACATCGGAACTGGGTGGGAATACATAAGAAGCTTCTGGAAGACATGCTCTTTGGATGTTGCTTGTATATAATACTGGTGAAGACAGATGCACAAGAGCAATGTCATTATCGTGTGCTGCTGGTGTAGTGGTAGTTTTCATGAATTATAATATCCTTGACACTTTGCTGTATTTGTGGATCACTTAAAAGAAGCCTCAAACTAACATTCCATTCTTTGGGATTCCTGGCCCTAAAGAAAATAAATTTATTTATTAAAAGTCCTGTATATTGGAGTTGTAGGAATTAATATCTTTTACTTTTTTAAAGAACTAGATAAGTTTTGAATTCCCATAGTGCATATAAACATACAAAAGCAAAGATATATGTAAGAAAAAAATTAAAATAATGATAACATGAATAGACTTTGAATAACTCAATAAGCTCTATTTTAAAGGATAACTCATGTAAACTACATTTTATTCTTTTTTGTACAGAAAAGACTCAAGGGGATTTAGAAAGATAAATATAACAACACAAGATAATAAGATTAAACAAAAAGTGGGCAAGGATATGGGACAAAGTGAACTTGTGGAAATTAAGGAAATAGTCTAAATCCTCTTTTATACGCATTAAAAACTATAAATAGAAAATATTTCTGACTTTTTACTATTACTTGTTTATCAAGGGTTGTACATTAAGCACTGAAAGTAGTACTGCCGGAACACTTTAAAACTCTCAAGTTTGAGAGGGATTTTTGTTTACATATAAAAACAATAAGTGCTATATAGAACCAACAGAAATTAGTGAAATGAACCATCAAACAAAAGGGTAAAAAACTTTTAGGTATAAAAAAGTAAACTTTTGGTGTAATAATATATCCTTTAAAGAAATAATCATTTCATGTAGAGATATAACATATATGGGAGGATGCAGGATGGATTCAAATACTTATGATTAAGTAAATATGACCAAATGTAATAATGATGAGAAAGGAATAGAAGACCTGTACTCAATTTGGGATTTATAATTTCCTTATAAAATTGATTAAGTAGATTTAGCTTAGTGATTCTCAACTGAGAGCTATTTTGTCTTCCAAGAGACATTTGCTAATGTCTAGAGACATTTTCGGTTGTCAGTCTTGTCCTCTAGACACTGACATTTGGTGTTTAGAGGACAAGGATGCTCCTAAACATGCTATAATGCACAGGCTAGTCCCCCACCACAAAGAATTATTTGGTCCAAAATGTCAGTAGTGCCACTGTTGACAACCCTGCTCTAGTCTGAATATATATATATATATATATATATATTTTTTTTTTTTCTTTTTACTGATAATTCATTGAGTAATTTTGAGCTATATCTCACAATACTGTACAGCTGGAAGCATAGTTGTATGACTATATTCTTGAAAGATATGTATCAGACTTTTAGGTACTTGAGTGAATTTGAGGCCTTTAAGTGGTTCAGAGCTTACTTTAAGAAACAGTGAGCAGCAGTGACAAGCCAGCTGTTACTAATCAGAGAGGCTCCACATTGGTGGACATTGTTCTGTTGAAGGCTAGCTTGCCAGGGCCATTCCCCTTCCTCGGCATCCGTGCCCCCAGCTATCTTGTTGCCAGAGGGAGTTATTGTGTGTTGTCCACAACCTTTTCAAAATCGAGTCATTAGCATATAATATTGATACCACTTATGCATGCATTCCTATAGTAAACAACCTTCCTGTAATATGGGTTACTGTTAACTTTTAACTGAGAAAAAACACAGTCTTGGAAAAGTCAGGACTAATTTACTAATGACATGAGATTTCCTGAGAATTCATTCAAAATAGATTGACATCTTTCTCCCCCATCCTCATCACTCACATACATCTTTTTGTGTGTGGTTCGGCCTTGCTATGACCTGTTGAAAGAGGTAGGTGGAATTAAATGTTTAAATCTGGAAGATAATTGTATAACAAATTACAAAGTTGCATGGGGAAATGTGTGCTTTTTAATTTTGTGAACAGTTGTTTAAAGCAATAATTGCTATTAAACATTCATAAGAAAGTGTGAATGAGATATTGATGAGAGACAGAGTAGATAGAAATGTATTTGCATTCAAGTTACAACAAACAATACTTGGATAAAAGGAAAAACACATGAAGATAGCCAACACTTTTCCCAAAGTTATATGCTTCTCTGTATCAGGACTGTGCTTTAGTGTCAATTTAGATCCAGAGAAACTGCTAGACTCTTAAGTCTTTAAAGCAAATCTGCAGTAATAGTGTAACTTCACTATTTTTCTACCCATCTGACCCTCTGTCTGATTCTCGTGACTATCTCGTCTTACTCCAACTAAAGCACTGAGCTTGTCCCTTAACAGTTTATGGTACCTTTTGCTAGAGATCGTCAGCCTCACTAATAAATATTTTTAGAGGGCAAGAATCGTATCTTTAAATTAAAATGTATCTCCAGAACCTACTGGAGAGAACCCATCACATAAAAGGAGCACAAACAAGTTCTCAAATGTTTGTAGAAATGAAGTCTGTATAGCGTAATCCATGAGACATCTTAAAATAAAAATATTTGACTGCAAAACCCTCTTCTGTATTAGGTTTGTTCCTAAGAATTTGGAGAGTGAATAAAATTTGCCAAAATCAGTGCAGTGGGCATAGATTAAGGTAGTGGTCTCAATCAGTGTCAATTTTGCATACCACCTCCCATCCCCAGGAGTAATTTGGCAATATCTGGAGACATTTTTGGTTGTCATAACTGGGAGGGCGGCAGTGTTGGGCTACTGGTATCTAGTGGGTAGAGGCCAGTAATCCTGCTAAAAATTCTATAATGCATGGGACTGTCCTTGAAACAAAGAATTATCTGGCCCAAAAAGTTAGTAGTTAGGGTTGAGAAACTCTGAATTAAAGAAAAGATGTTTGTATCAAGAATGAGAATATTTAAATTAATTGGAAAGGTTAGATGGTCAATTGCTTCACAGAGATGTTGTTTATTATATGTGACAAGAGGTATCTTGAGATATTCTCTCCTGAGGGTGGAAAGGATTAGAAGAACAGGGGAGGGACATGTAGACTTTTAAAAAACCTTCACTAGCCCTTTGAAATCCTTAAGTTTGTATATTGCTTCTGATTCTAGACTGTTCTCTTTGATGAAACCCAAACTTCAGGTTGTAAGGCATCCTCTTGATAAACATCACTGAATTTGAATGAGACAGCACTCACATTGACTCACTAAGTGTGACTCCCTTTTCTTTCCCTCTTTCTATCCACTCCCTTATCATGGACGCTACAGAGGATAAAGAAAATAATGCAGAACCTGAATATATAAGGGTTCCTGCTGATCTTCCTTTCTGTTTGGACAACTCCTAAAGGAAGTTGGCTTTTACTCAACTTCCTTCAGAGGAATGTAAAAACAAAGATGATTCTCTGTGGGCTAGGAGAACCTCCCCTGGGCGACTCTACTTCTCTGTTTCTGCTCTTACTCAGAATTTTAATCTAATTTATATCCATGCACCAATTTTTATTCTGAGTTTTTATTTACTCATGATTGTTGTATCTGTTAAGCTTTTAGCCACCACCTCTGCAGTACTACCTTGTTATTACCTCTGCCAAAATCTTACCTGGCACCTTAGAGCTTTTGTTATGTCAAAAGAGGTCATTTGACAAATTTCAAGGATTTAAGGAATATAATGAAGACTCTCTGGGTGATACTTTCAGGAAAATCAGATAATCTACCAAGCTCTTACAGTCTCGCTACCCTTCTAACTTCTACTCCATCAGCTATTACTGCATTTAAAAAAATTTTTTATCAAAGTATAGTTGATTTACAATGTTGTGTTAATTTCTGCTGTACAGCAAAGTGACTCAGTTATATATACATACATATATATATTCTTTTTCATATTCTTTTCCATTATGGTTTATCACATGATATTGAATATAGTTCCTTGTGCTATACAGTAGGACCTTGTTTATCCTATTACTGCACCTTAATATACTTTACGTCACATGCCAAACTCTATTCTCTTCAACTCTGTTCGATTTTTCTTGCCTACCTCTCCCTTCTCCCTTCTTATTTAAAGTACAATTAAAATCTCAGATAAACCAAGGCAAATTCAGGATACTGGTCTGGATGGTTGTTTAGTGTCCCAGATGGGCAGATGGACAAATTGGCTAATCTCTTTCTTACCACTGCTTTTATTCCTGTGTTGACTACCTCTCTCTACCAACCTGACAAATTCCTAATTGTGGATTTTGATCATATCAGTACTGAAGTTTTTAACTGGAATAATTGACTTAAAAATGTCTAATTAGTTGCTTAAGCATTGTTCAGTCAAAATATATCACAGAGAAAAACAATCTAATACAGATTTGTGTTTAAGTTTTGCCCAGGTTGCTCAGAAATAACTATGATGTGACTGAAGGATAGCAAGAGCAATTGGGGTCGGTGTCACCTGGCTCTGGAGGGCAATTCCTCTAATCCAGTTGCTCCAATCAACCTCAGATAAGAGGAGTGCTTCTCCTGACAGTGTGCTCCAGGTTCTAGCAACCTTGGGGATCACATTTCCCAAAGCGGCTAGTGGGAGAGTAGAAACAGAATGCCTTGGCCAACAAGCAGCAGCTTGCATGTAAGGCAGCTGACTTCTTAGCACACTAAACTCGGCTTCTAGGATCAGAATTCCACAGTGAGTTCCTAGGCCTGAAGTGTTCAGCGGCAGGGTAGAAAATGCAAAGGGCTGACATCTTTTGAGTGCTTATCATGAGCGTATACTCTTTTAAGTACTTTACTTGTACCTTCTTTTATCATCACAATAACTTGGAACGGAAGGTTTGAGAAGTTAAATAACCTGTGTAAATTCATCCAGTTAGGAAGTGCTAGATCTGGGGCTCAAAACTAATGTGTAGCTAGTTTTAGAGTCTAAGTTCTTCTTTTTTTAACATCTTTATTGGAGTATAGTTGCTTTACAATGGTGTGTTAGTTTCTGCTTTATAACAAAGTGAATCAGTTATACATATACATATGTTCCCATATCTCTTCCCTCTTGCTTCTCCCTCCCACCTTCCCTATCCCACCCCTCTAGGTGGTCACAAACCACCTAGCTGATCTCCCTGTTCTATGCGGCTGCTTCCCACTAGCTATCTATTTTATGTTTGGTAGTGTTCTTAATTATCACTGCTGTCCTTAGATCCCCTCTGCCATCATGGCATGAGATAATGTGTTCCTCATTTTAAATCCATGACATCAGTCAAAAACCATCTACAGTCACCTTCATACAAGTTTCCAGAAGAAAGGTTCCCATTACACCTTTACGGATACCACATTGACTCTCAAGTGGATGGTTGGTTTTTTTTTTTCCATCTAAGGAATTTCTTACTAGAAAATAACTCTTTATTAGTGAACTTACAGGTATTGAGAAGATTTTCTGCTGTTGGCATTGCAATGTCTAAAAGTCAAGGGGGAAAAAATGGAAATAGTTACATTTATGAACACATTTTGTTTTAATATTAATTCATATTAATTATTTTGTTTTGGAGAACACATTATTCTGTAGACATAATCATTTTATTCAATCCTGACTATGTAATTTCTATGTTCATAGATTAGCATAGAGAGTAATAAAATCTTAGTATTTATTATTCTGTTTTTAAAAAGACTCTCAAGTTCCCCATCACAAGATATTTGAAAAAGAGGTCTGAGTTCTAGAAAGTACTAAAATATATGAAAAATGGTAATCTGTCACCACATCTTGAATACAAACCACCAGATACTGAATGCTTTGACACTTTTTAATGCCATTTTAAATACTCTTGGCCCATCTTATCCCAGCCACAGTATGGTGACCTATTCCACACAGATTTGGATCTTCTCTACTCAGGAGTAACAAATGCCCTTCTCAAGTCAGCACCTAAGACTTCTCACCTTCTGCTAGAAGGAACCCACTGGACATTCCAAGATGGACAATAGGAGATGTGGGAGGTAACTGTTGGAGCCAGAATTGGCTGAGAGCTGATGGACAAATGTTTCCCCCTTTAGTCACAGGGGAACACAGTTCTGAAATACAATTAGTAAGGTCCTACCGGATGGAGCTAGAGTTGCTGCTAGTGATGACCAACTTCTTCTCCCCATTTTACTCTTTCTGTCCTTTACTCTTTCTCAAATCAACTACTGAATGCAAGTCTCTGTCTCAGGCTCTGCTTTTGAGGAACCAGGTTAAGACACTCAAATAACTACATACCAGAAAAAATAATGCTTGTAATTAGGAGAGAGTACATAAATTGTTATAGTTAGTGCATTTTTCAGTGTTGTGTGCATTTTGCTATATTTTGCTCATTTAAAAATAAATACATTTTGTGCAGTAAATTTCAATTATTCAGAACATTCAATTAAGCATGCCATTCCATTTCTCATTCATTTTGGATAAAAATATATTTTAAGAAGAGGGCACACTTCAACATTGTCTACTCATTCCTAGACATCTAGGGAATATTATAGAGTGAGATTTACTCCTGATAATTTTGGTATGGGCCCATATCGATGCAGAACGGCAAACCTGTTTAATTCATGTGCAAAGTGTGTGAGGAGAGGGTAAGTGAATTACAATTATGTCCCAAGTTTCAGATGCAGAGAACTGTAAATCCAGTAGCCATTTTGACTTATGAGTTCCTCTTCAAAAAGAAATCACCAGTTACTCTATAAGTTAAATACTGTAAATGTCAAAGTAGGTTCATTTTTATCATGCTCTTGGATTTCTATAAATCCAGGAGGGAGTATCCAGTTATATATGCCAATTACAATTACACACTCTTGTATTAGGTTGCACAACAAATCAGGGAGACAAAAGAATCCTTTACCAGAAAGTCAACCTGTCTGAACAAAAAGGCAGGAGCAATTCAGCAGTCAGAGGGACTAGGAGTAAATGTGTGCCACACCTACTTAAACCGATGGCGTATTTCTGTCTAATCCTTTATGTCTGCTTTCCAGAGGCTAATTTTTATTCAACATGATACCAGTAGAGTTTGATTTTGAGCTTTGCGTGGTTGGTAAAATATATCAAACCATATCAAGATTTTGGGAAATAATTAAACTACTATAACTCTACTGGAAAAATGTTAATTCCTATATCTTAAGAACTAATTATTTAGAAACCCTACTTTGTTCACAGACTTTCTTCTTCCTTTGAGGTTTTCTTTACTGATGCATGACTTTTTTTTTTTTTAAGGTATGATTAACACTACAAAAGTTACAGCTTTATTCTGATATGGCCTCAGTACCTAATTTATTTTTGTATTTTTTAATATATCTTTATTGGAGTACAATTGCTTTACAATGGTGTGTTAGTTTCTGCTGTACAACAAAGTGAATCAGCTATATGTATACATATATCCCCTTATCCCTTCCGTCTTCAGCCTCCCTCTCACCCTCCCTATCCCACCCCTCTAGGTGGTCACAAAGCATCGAGCTGATCTCCCTGTGCTACGCAGCAGTTTCCCACTAGCTATCTATTTTACATTTGGTAGAGTACATATGTCAATGCTACTCTCTTACTTCGTCCCAGCTTCCCCTTCCCACCCGGTGTCCTCAATTCTGTTCTCTACATCTGCGTCTTTATTCCTGCCCTGCCACTAGGTTCATCACTACCGTTTTTTTAGATTCCACATATGTGCATTAGCAATGCATGACTTTCTAAAGAGAAGAAATGTTTTTGAGTTGGAACTTACATTTAATAGTTGTATTATTTCAGAGCTTAATACAGTAACTATCACTTGGTTAGGTGGAAGACAGGTACCATGAATGGGGAAATGACTTAAGCTGTCATTGTTTTCCACTGAGTCACCGCTCTGGCACTTTGTGTGTCCTTCCTTTTTTTAATTATTTTTAATTTAACATCTTTATTGGAGTATAATTGCTTTACAGGGGTGTGTTAGTTTCTGCTGTATAATGAAGTGAATCAGCTATACATATACATATATCCCCGTATCTCCTCCCTATTGCATCTCCTTCCCACCCTCCCTATCCCACACCTCTAGGTGGTCACAAAGCACCAAGCTGATCTCCCTGTGCTGTGCGGCTGCTTCCCACTAGCCATCTATTTTACATTTGGTAGTGTATATATGTCCATGCCACTCTCTCACTTCGTCCCAGCTTACCCTTTCCCCTCCCGTGTCCTCAAGTCCATTCTCTACGTCTATGTCTTTTTAAAAAAATTTTATTTATTTTTATTATTTTTTTTTAACATCTTTATTGTAGTATAATTGCTTTAGAATGGTGTGTTACTTTCTGCTGTATAACAAAGTGAATCAGTTTTACATATACATATGTTCTCAAATCTCTTCCCTCTTGCGTCTCCCTCCCTCCCACCCTCCCTATCCCACCCCTCTAGGTGGTCACAAAGCATCGAGCTGATCTCCCTATGTTACGCAGCAGTTTCCCACTAGCTATCTATTTTACATTTGGTAGAGTACATATGTCAATGCTACTCTCTTACTTCGTCCCAGCTTCCCCTTCCCACCCGGTGTCCTCAATTCTGTTCTCTACATCTGCGTCTTTATTCCTGCCCTGCTACTAGGTTCATCACTACCATTTTTTTAGATTCCACATATGTGCATTAGCAATGCATGACTTTCTAAAGAGAAGAAATGTTTTTGAGTTGGAACTTACATTTAATAGTTGTATTATTTCAGAGCTTAATACAGTAACTATCACTTGGTTAGGTGGAAGACAGGTACCATGAATGGGGAAATGACTTAAGCCGTCATTGTTTTCGACTGAGTCACCGCTCTGGCACTTTGTGTGTCCTTCCTTTTTTTAATTATTTTTAATTTAACATCTTTATTGGAGTATAATTGCTTTACAGGGGTGTGTTAGTTTCTGCTGTATAATGAAGTGAATCAGCTATACATATACATATATCCCCATATCTCCTCCCTCTTACATCTCCCTCCCACCCTTCCTATCCCACCCCTCTAGGTGGTCACAAAGCACCAAGCTGATCTCCCTGTGCTGTGCGGCTGCTTCCCACTAGGCATTTATTTTACATTTGGTAGTGTATATATGTCCATGCCACTCTCTCAATTCGTCCCAGCTTACCCTTTCCCCTCCCGTGTCCTCAAGTCCATTCTCTACGTCTATGTCTTTTTTTATTATTATTATTATTTTTTTAACATCTTTATTGGAGTATAATTGCTTTACAATGGTGTGTTACTTTCTGCTGTATAACAAAGTGAATCAGTTATACATATACATATGTTCCCATATCTCTTCCCTCTTGCATCTCCCTCCCTCCTGCCCTCCCTATTCCACCCCTCTAGGTGGTCACAAAGCACCAAGCTGATCTCCCTGTGCTATGCTGGTGCTTCCCACTAGCTATCTATTTTACGATTGGTAGTGTATATATGTCCATGCCACTCTCTCACTTTGTCACAGCTTACCCTTCCCCCTCCCCATATCCTCAAGCCCATGCTCTGGTAGGTCTGTGTCTTTATTCCTGTCTTACCCCTAGGTTCTTCATGACCTTTTTTTTTTCCCCTTAGATTCCATATATATGTGTTAGCATATGGTATTTGTTTTTCTCTTTCTGACTTACTTCACTCTGTATGACAGACTCTAGATCCATCCACCTCACTACAAATTGAGTTATTTGTAGTGAGGTGGATGGACCTAGACTCTACATGACCCTTTTGAATTATGGTTTTCGCAGGGTATATGCCCAGTGGTGGGATTGCTGGGTCGTATGGCAGTTCTATTTTTAGTTTTTAAGGAACCTCCATACTGTTCTCCATAGTGGCTATATCAATTTACATTCCCACCAACAGTGCAAGAGTGTACCCTTTTCTCCACACCCTCTCCAGGATTTATTGTTTGTAGATTTTTTGATGATGGTCATTCTGACCGGTGTGAGATGATATCTCATTGTAGTTTTGATTGGCATTTCTCTAATGATTAATGATGTTGAGCATTTTTTCCTGTGTTTGTTGGCAATCAGTATATCTTCTTTGAAGAAATGTCTACTTAGGTCTTCTGCCCATTTTTGAATGGGGTTGTTTGTTTTTTTGATATTGAGCTGCCTGAGCTGCTTGTAAATTTTGGAGATTAATCCTTTGTCATTTGCTTCATTTGCAAATCTTTTCTCCCATTCTGAGAGTTGTCTTTTGGTCTTGTTTATGGTTTCCTTTGCTGTGCAAAAGATTTTAAGTTTCATTAGGTCCCAATTTTTTATTTTTGGTTTTATTTCCATTTCTCTAGGAGGTGGGTCAAAAAGGATCTTGCTGTGATTTATGTCATAGAGTGTTCTGCCTATGTTTTCCTCTAAGAGTTTGATAGTGTCTGGCCTTACATTTAGGTCTTTAATCCATTTTGAGTTTATTTTTGTGTATGGTGTCAGGGAGTGTTCTAATTTCATACTTTTACATGTAGCTGTCCAGTTTTCCCAGCACCACTTATTGAAGAGGCTGTCTTTTCTCCCCTGTATATTCTTGCCTCCTTTATCAAAGACAAGGTGACCATATGTGCTTGGGTTTATCTCTGGGCTTTCTATCCTGTTCCATTGATCTATATTTCTGTTTTTGTGCCAGTACCATACTGTCTTGATTACTGTAGCTTTGCAGTATAGTCTGAAGCCAGGGAGCCTGATTCCTCCAGCTCCATTTTTCGTTCTCAAGATTGCTTTGGCTATTCGGGGTCTTTTGTGTTTCCATACAAATTGTGAAATTTTTTGTTCTAGTTCTGTGAAAAATGCCAGCGGTAGTTTGATAAGGATTGCATTAAATCTGTAGATTGCTTTGGGTAGTAGAGTTATTTTCACAATGTTGATTCTTCCAATCCAAGAACATGGTATATCTCTCCATCTATTTGTATCATCTTTAAGTTCTTTCATCAGTGTCTTATAATTTTCTGCATACAGGTCTTTTGTCTCCGTAGGTAGGTTTATTCTTAGATATTTTATTCTTTTTGTTGCAATGGTAAATGGGAGTGTTTTCTTAATTTCACTTTCACATTTTTCATCATTAGTGTATAGGAATGCCAGAGATTTCTGTGCATTAATTTTGTATCCTGCTACTTTACCAAATTCATTGATTAGCTCTAGTAGTTTTCTGGTAGCATCTTTAGGATTCTCTCTATATAGTATCATGTCATCTGCAAACAGTGACAGCTTTACTTCTTCTTTTCCAATTTGGATTCCTTTTATTTCTTTTTCTTCTCTGATTGCTGTGGCTAACACTTCCAAAACTATGTTGAATAATAGTGGTGAGAGTGGGCAACCTTGTCTTGCTCCTGATCTTAGTGGAAATGGTTTCAGTTTTTCACCATTGAGGACAATGTTGGCTGTGGGTTTGTCATATATGGCCTTTATTATGTTGAGGAAAGTTCCCTCTATGCCTACTTTCTGTAGGGTTTTTACCATAAATGGGTGTTGAATTTTGTCGAAAGCTTCCTCTGCATCTATTGAGATGATCATATGGTTTTTATTCTTCAGTTTGTTAATATGGTGTATCACATTGATTGATTTGCGTAAATTGAAGAATCCTTGCATTCCTGGAAGAAACACCACTTGATCATGGTGTATGATCCTTTTAATGTGCTGTTGGATTCTGTTTGCTAGTATTTTGTTGAGGATTTTTGCATCTATGTTCATCAGTGATATTGGCCTGTAGTTTTCTTTCTTTGTGACATCTTTGTCTGATTTTGGTATCAGGGTGATGGTGGCCTCATAGAATGAGTTTGGGAGTGTTGCTCCCTCTGCTATATTTTGGAAGAGTTTGAGAAGGATAGGTGTTAGCTCTTCTCTAAATGTTTGCTAGAATTCGCCTGTGAAGCCATCTGGTCCTGGGCTTTTGTTTGTTGGAAGATTTTTAATCACAGTTTCCGTTTCAGTGCTTGTGATTGTTCTGTTCATATTTTCTATTTCTTCCTGGTTCAGTCTCGGCAGGTTGTGCATTTCTATGAATTTGTCCATTTCTTCCAGGTTGTCCATTTTATTGGCATAGAGTTGCTTGTAGTAATCTTTCATAATCCTTTGTATTTCTGCAGTATCAGTCGTTACTTCTCCTTTTTCATTCCTAACTTTGTTGATTTGAGTCTTCTCCCTTGTTTTCTTGATGAGTCTGGCTAATGGTTTATCAGTTTTGTTTATCTTCTCAAATAACCAGCTTTTAGTTTTATTAATCTTTGCTATCGTTTCCTTCATTTCTTTTTCATTTTTTCCTGATCTGATCTTTATGATTTCTTTCCTTCTGCTAACTTTGAGGGGTTTTTTTGTTCTTCTTTCTCTAATTGCTTTAGGTGCAAGGTTAGGTTGTTTATTTGAGATGTTTCCTGTTGCTTAAGGTAGGATTGTATTGCTATAAACTTCCCTCTTAGAACTATTTTGCTGCATCCCATAGGTTTTGGGTCATCATGTCTCCATTGTCATTTTCTTCTACGTATTTTTTGATTTCCTCTTTGATTTCTTCAGTGATCACTTGGTTATTAAGTAGTGTATTGCTTAGCCTCCATATGTTTGTACCTTTCCAGATCTTTTACTCTAATTGATATCTAGTCTCATAGCGTTGTGGTCAGAAAAGATACTTGATACGATTTCAATTTTCTTAAATTTACCAAGGCTTGATTTGTGACCCAGGATATGATCTATCCTGGAGAATGTTCCATGAGCACTTGAGAAGAATGTGTATTGTGTTGCTTTTGATGGAATGTCCTATAAATATCAATTAAGTCCATCTTGTTTAATGTATCATTTAAAGCTTGTGTTTCCTTATTTATTTTCATTTTGGATGATCTGTCCATTGGTGAAAGTGGGGTGTTAATGTCCCCTACTATGATTGTGTTACTGTTGATTTCCCTTTTTATGGCTGTTAGCATTTGGCTTATGTATTGAGGTGCTCCTATGTTGGGTGCATAAATATTTACAATTGTTATATCTTCTTCTTGGATCGATCCCTTGATCATTATGTAGTGTCCTTTTTTGTCTCTTGTAATAGTCTTTGTTTTAAAGTCTATTTTGTCTGATATGAGAATTGCTACTCCAGCTTTCTTTTGATTTCCATTTGCATGGAGTATCTTTTTCCATCCCCTCATTTTCAGTCTGTATGTGTCCCTAGGTCTGAAGTGGGTCTCTTGTAGACATTATATATATGGGTCTTGTTTTTGTATCCATTCAGCCAGTCTGTGTCTTTTGGTGGGAGCATTTAATCCATTTACATTGAAGGTAATTATCGATATGTATGGTCCTATTCCCATTTTCTTAATTGTTTTGGGTTTGTTTTTGTAGGTCTTTTCCTTCTCTTGTGTTTCCTGCCTAGAGAAGTTCCTTTAGCATTTGGTGTAAAGCTGGTTTGGTGGTGCTGAACTCTCTCAGCTTTTGCTTGTCTGTAAAGGTTTTAATTTCTCCATCACATCTGAATGAGATCCTTGCTGGGTAGAGTAATCTTGGTTGTAGGTTTTTCTCCTTCATCACTTTAAATATGTCCTGCCACTCCCTTCTGGCTTGCAGAGTTTCTGCTGAAAGATCAGCTGTTAACCTTATGGGGATTCCCTTGTGTGTTATTTTCCCTTGCTGCTTTTAATATGTTTTCTTTATATTTAATTTTTGATAGTTTGATTAATATGTGTCTTGGTGTGTTTCTCTTTGGATTTATCCTGTATCAGACTCTCTGTGCTTCCTGGACTTAACTATTTCCTTTCCCATATTAGGGAAGTTTTCAACTATAATCTCTTCAAATATTTTCTCAGTCCCTTTCTTTTTCTCTTCTTCTTCTTGGACCCCTAGAATTCGAATGTTGGTGCATTTCATGTTGTCCCAGAGGTGTCTGAGACTGTCCTCAGTTCTTTTCATTCTTTTTTCTTTATTCTGCTCTGCAGTAGTTATTTCCACTATTTTATCTTCAAGGTGAGTTATCCGTTCTTCTGCCTCAGTTATTCTGCTATTGATCCCTTCTAGAGAATTTTTAATTTCATTTTTTGTGTTGTTTATCACTGTTTGTTTGCTGTTTAGTTCTTCTAGGTCCTTGTTAAACGTTTCTTGTATTTTGTCTATTCTATTTACAAGATTTTGGATCATCTTTACTATCATTTTTCTGAATTCTTTTTCAGGTAGACTGCCTATTTCCTCTTCATTTATTAGGTCTGGTGGGTTTTTACCTTGCTCCTTCATCTGCCGTGTGTTTCTCTGTCTTATCATTTTGCTTATCTTACTGTGTTTGGCGTCTCCTTTTTGCAGGCTGCAGGTTCCTAGTTCCCGTTGTTTTTGGTGTCTGTCCCCAGTGGCTAAGGTGGGTTCAGTGGGCTGTGTAGACTTCCTGGTGGTGGGGACTAGTGCCTGTGTTCTGCTGGATGAGGCTGGATCTTGTCTTTCTGGTGGGCAGGTCCACGTCTGGTGGTGTGTTTTGGGGTGTCTGTGGCCTTATTATGATTTTAGGCAGCCTCTCTGCTAATGGATGGGGCTGTGTTCCTGTCTTGCTAGTTGTTTGGCATAGGGTGTCCAGCACTGTAGCTTGCTGGTCGTTGAGTGGAGCTGGGTCTTGGCATTGAGATGGAGATCTCTGGGAGATTTTCTCCATTTGATATTACATGGAGCTGGGAGGTCTCTTGTGGACCAGTGTCCTGAACTTGGCTCTCCCACGTCAGAGGCAGAGCCCTGATGCCTGGCTGGAGCACCAAGAGCCTGTCATCCACACAGCTCAGAATAAAAGGGAGAAAAAATAGAAAGAAAGAGGATAAAATAAAATAAAATAAAATAATTAAAAGAAAAAATAATTATTAAGGAAAAAATTTTTTTAAGTTAAAAAAAAAAAAAGAAATCAAACAAAGAAAAAAAACTGACAGACAGAACCCTAGGAGAAATGGTGAAAGCAAAGCTATACAGACAAAATCACACAGAAGCATACACATACAGACTCACAAAAAGAGAAGGGGAAAAAATAATGTATCTTTGCTCCCAAAGTCTACCTCCTCAATTTGGGATGATTCGCTGTGTATTCAGGTATTCCACAGATGCAGGGTATATGAAGTTGATTGTGGAGCTTTAATCCGCTGCTCCTGAGGCTGCTGGGAGAAATTTCCCTTTCTCTTCTTTGTTTCCACAGCTCCCGGGGTTCAGCTTTGGATTTGGACCCGCCTCTGTGTGTAGGTTGCCTGAGGGCGTCTGTTCTTCGCTCAGACAGGACGGGGTTAAAGGAGCAGCTGATTCGGGGGCTCTGGCTCACTCAGGTCGGGGGGAGAGAAGGGTACGGATGCGGGGCGAGCCTGCGGCGGCAGAGGCCAGTGAGACATTGCAGCAGCCTGAGGCGCACCGTGCGTTCTCCCGGGGAAGTTGTCCCTGGATCACGGGACCCTGGCAGTGGCGGGCTGCACAGGCTCCCGGGAGGGGCGGTGTGGATAGTGACCTGTGCTCGCACACCGGCTTCTTGGTGGCGGTAGCAGCAGCCTTAGTGTCTCATGCCATCTCCTGGGTCTGCGCTGATAGCCGCGGCTCGCGTCCGTCTCTGTAGCTCCTTTAAGCAGCGCTCTTAATCTCCTCTCCTCGCGCACCAGGAAACAAAGAGGGAAGAAAAAGTCTCTTGCCTCTTAGGCAGGTCCAGACTTTTTCCCCGGCCTCCCTCCCGGCTAGCTGTGGTGCACTAACCCCTTCAGGCTATGCTCACGCCGCCAACCCCAGTCCTCTCCCTGGGATCTGACCTCCGAAGCCCGAACCTCAGCTCCCAGCCACTGCCCGCCCTGGCAGGTGAGCAGACAAGCCTCTTGGGCTGGTGAGTGCTGGTTGGCACCGATCCTCCATGCGGCAATCTCTCCACTTTGCCCTCCGCACCCATGTTGCTACGCTCTCCTCCGTGGCTCCGAAGCGTCCCAGCTCTGCCACCCGCAGTCTCCGCCCATGAAGGGGCTTCCTAGTGTGTGGGAACCTTTCCTCCTTCACAGCTCCCTCCCACTGGTGCAGGTCCCATCCCTATTCCTTTGTCTGTTTTTTCTTTTTTCTTTTGCTCAACCCAAGTACGTGGGGAGTTTCTTGCCTTTTGGGAGGTCTGAGGTCTTCTGGCAGTGTTCAGTAGGTGTCCTATAGGAGCAGTTCCACGTGTAGATGTATTTCTGATGTATCTGTGGGGAGGAAGGTGATCTCCACGTCTTACTCTTCCACCGTCTTGAAGCTCTGGTAAATCTATTTTTAGTTTTTAAGGAACCTCCATACTGTTCTCCATAGTGGCTGTATCAATTTACATTCCCACCAACAGTGCAAGAGGGTTCCCTTTTCTACACACCCTCTCCAGCATTTGTTGTTTGTAGATTTTCTGATGATACCCATTCTAACCGGTGTGGGGTGATACCTCATTGTAGTTTGGATTTGCATTTATGTAAAAATTAGTGATGTTGAGCAACTTTTCATGTGCTTCTTGGCCATCTGTATATCTTCTATGGAGAAATGTCTATTTAGGTCTTCTGCCCATTTTTTGATTGGGTTGTTTGCTTTTTTTAATATAGAGCTGCATGAGCTGTTTATATATTTTGGAGATTAATCATTTGTCCGTTGATTCGTTTGCAAATATTTTCTCCCATTTTGAGGGTTCTCTTTTTGTCTTGTTTTTGGTTTCCTTTGTTATGCAAAAGCTTTGAAGTTTCATTAGGTCCCATTTGTTTATTCTTCTTTTTATTTCCATTACTCTAGGAGGTGGATCCAAAAAGATCTTGCTGTGATTTATGTCAAAGAGTGTTCTTCCTATGTTTTCCTCTAAGAGTTTTATAGTGTCAGGTCTTAAATTTAGGTCTCTAATCCATTTTAAGTTTATTTTTTTGTATGGTGTTAGGGAGTGTTCTAATTTCATTCTTTTGCATGTAGCTGTCCAGTTCTCCCAGCACCACTTATTGAAGAGACTGTCTTTTCTCCATTGTATATCGTTGCCTCCTTTGTGATAGATTAGTTGACCATAGGTGAGTGGGTTTATCTCTGGGCTTTCTATCTTGTTCCATTGATCTATATTTCTGTTTTTGTGCCAGTACCATATTGTCTTGATTACTGTACCTTTGTAGTATAGTCTGAAGTCAGGGAGTCTGATTCCTCCAGCTCCGTTTTTTTCCCCTCAAGACTGCTTTGGCTATTCGGGGTCTTTTGTGTCTCCATACAAATTTTAAGATTTTTTGTTTTAGTTCCATAAAAAATGCCATTGGTAATTTGATAGGGATTGCATTGAATCTGTAGATTGCTTTGTGTAGTATAGTAATTTTCACAATATTGATTCTTCCAATCCAAGAACATTGTATATCTCTCCATCTGTTGGTATCATCTTTAATTTCTTTCATCAGTGTCTTAAAGTTTTCTGCATACATGTCTTTTTTTCTCCCTAGGTAGGTTTATTCCTAGGTATTTTATTCTTTTTGTAGCAATGGTAAATGGGAGTGTTTTCTTAATTTCACTTTCAGATTTTTCATCATTAGTGTATAGGAATGCAAGAGATTTCTGTGCATTAATTTTGTATACTGCAACTTTACCAAATTTATTGATAAGCTCTAGTAGTTTTTGGGTGGCATCTTTAGGATTCTCTATCTATAGTATCATGTCATCTGGAAACAGTGACAGTTTTACTTCTTCTTTTCCAGTTTGGATTCCTTTTATTTCTTTTTCTTCTCTGATTGCCATGGCTAGGACTTCCAAAACTATGTTGAATAATAGTGGTGAGAGTGGACATCCTTGTCTTGTTCCTGACCTTAGAGGAAATCATTGGCATAACATTCTATGACATAAATCACAGCATGATCCTTTTCAACCCATCTCCTAGAGAAATGGAAATAAAACCAAAAATAAACAAATGGGGCCTAATGAAACTTATAAGCTTTTGAACAGCAAAGGAAATCATAAACAAGACCAAAAGACAACCCTCAGAATGGGAGAAAATATTTGCAAATGAAGCAACTGACAAAAGATTAATCTCCAAAATTTCCAAGCAGCTCATGCAGCTCATTATCAAAAAAACAATCAACTCAATCCAGAAATGGGCAGAAGACCTAAATAGACATTTCTCCAAAGAAGATATACAGATTGCCAACAAACACATGAAAGAATGCTCAACATCATTAATCATTAGAGAAATGCCAATCAAAACTACAATGAGATATCATCTCACACTGGTCAGAATGGCCATCATCAAAAAATCTAGAAACAATAAATCCTGGAGAGGGTGTGGAGAAAAGGGAACCCTCTTGCACTGTTGGTGGGAATGTAAATTGATACAGCCACTATGGAGAACAGTTTGAAGGTTCCTTAAAAATCTAAAAATCGCACTACCATACAACGCAGCAATCCCACTACTGGGCATATACTCTGAGAAAACCATAATTCAAAAAGAGTCATGTACCACAATGTTCATTGCAGCTCTATTTACAATAGCCAGGACATGGAAGCAACCTAAGTGTCCATCGACAGATGAATGGATAAAGAAGATGTGGCACATATATACAATGGAATATTACTCAGCCATAAAAAGAAACGAAATTGAGTTACTTGTAGTGAGGTGGATGGACCTAGAGTCTGTCATACAGAGTGAAGTAAATCAGAAAGAGAAAAACAAATACTGTATGTTAACACATGCATATGGAATCCAAAAAAGAAAAACAAAAGAAAAAAATGGTCATGAAGAAACTAGGAGCAGGATGGGAATAAAGATGCAGACTTACTAGAGAATGGACTTGAGGACATGGGAAGGAGGAATGGTAAGCTGGGACATAGTGAGAGAGTGGCATGGACATATATACACTACCAAATGTAAAATAGATAGCTAGTGGGAAGCAGCCACATAGCACAGGGAGATCAGCTCGGTGCTTTGTGACCACCTAGAGGGGTGGGATAGGGAGGGTGGGAGGGAGGGAGACGCAAGAGGGAAGAGATATGGAGATATATGTGTATGTATAGCTGATTCACTTTGTTATAAATCAGAAAGTAACACACCATTGTAAAGCAATTATACTCCAATAAAGATATAAAAAAAAAATAGTATGGTACTGGTACAAAACCAGAAATATATATCAATGGAGCAGGATAGAAAGCCCTGAGCTAAACCCACACACATATGGTCACCATATTTTTGATAAAGGAGGCAAGAATATACAATGGAGAAAAGACAGCCTCTTCAATAAGTGGTGCTGGGAAAACTGGACAGCTCCGTGTAAAAGAATGAAATTAGAACACTTCCTAACACCATACACAAAAATAAACTCAAAATGGATTAAAGACCTAAATGTAAGGCCAGACACTATAAAACTCTAGAGGAAAACATAGGCAGAACACTCTATAACATAAATCACAGCAAGGTCCTTTTTGACCCACGTCCTAGAGGAATGGAAGTAAAACCAAAAATAAACAAATGGAACCTAATGAAACTTAAAAGCTTTTGCACAGCAAAGGAAACCATAAACAAGATGAAAAGACAACCCTCAGAATGGGAGAAAATATTTGCTAGTGAAGCAAGTGACAAAGGATTAATCTCTAAATTTTACAAGCAGCTTATGGAGCTCATTCAGCTCAATATTAAAAAAACAAAAACCCAATCAAAAAATGGGCAGAAGACCTAAATAGACATTTCTCCAAAGAAGACATACAGATGGCCAAAAGGCACATGAAAAGCTGCTCAACATCACTAATTATTAGATAAATGTAAATCAAAACTACAGTGAGGTATTACCTCACACTGGTTAGAATGGGCATCATCAGAAAATCTACAAGCAACAATTGCTGGAGAGGTTGTGGAGAAAAGGGAACCCTCTTGCACTGTTGGTGGGAATGTAAATTGATACAGCCACTATGGAGAACAGTATGGAGGTTCCTTAAAAGACTAAAAATAGGGCTTCCCTGGTGGCGCAGTGGTTGAGAATGTGCCTGCCAATGCAGGGCACACGGGTTCGATCCCTGGTCCGGGAAGATCCCACATGCCGTGGAGCGACTGGGCCCGTGAGCCACAATTACTGAGCCTGCGCATCTGGAGCCTGTACTCCGCAACAGGAGAGGCCGCGATAGTGAGAGGCCCGCGCACCGCGATGAAGAGTGGACCCCGCTTGCCACGACTGGAAAAAGCCCTCACGCAGAAACGAAGACCCAACACAGCTATAAAAATAAATAAATAAATACATAATTTAAAAAAAAACAAAACTAAAAATAGAACTACCATACGACCCAGCAATCCCACTACTGGGCATATACCCTGAGAAAACCATAATTCAAAAAGAGTCATGTACCACAATGTTCATTGCAGCACTACTTACAATAGCCAGGACTTGGAAGCAACCTAAGTGTCCATCAACAGATGAATGGACAAAGAAGATGTGGCACATATATACAATGGAATATTACTCAGCCATAAAAAGAAATGAAATTGAGTTATTTGTAGTCAGGTGGATGGACCTAGAGTTTGTCATACAGAGTGAAGTAAGTCAGAAAGAGAATAACAAATACCGTATGCTAACACATATATATGGAATCTAAAAAAAAAAAAAAGAGGTTCTGAAGAACCTAAGGGCAGGACAGGAATAAAGACGCAGACGTTGAGAATGGACTTGAGGGCACGGGGAGTGGGAAGGGTAAGGTGGGACGAAGTGAGCATGTGACATGGACATATATACACTACCAAATGTAAAATAGATAGCTAGTGGGAAGCAGCTGCATAGCACAGGGAGATCAGCTCTGTGCTTTGTGACCACCAAGAGGGGTGGGATAGGGAGGGTGGGAGGGAGATGCAAGAGGGAGGAGATATGGGGATATATGTATATGTATAGCTGATTCACTTTGTTATAAAGCAGAAAGTAACACACCATTGTAAAGCAATTATACTCCAATAAAGATGTTAAGAAAAAAAAAGTTCAGGATTCATTTCAGGTATCCTGGATTTAAATTGCCAAGATGACTCTAGAACTCCACTAAATAAAATCTGTTGGGGTCTGGTCTACTAACAGCTTATTTTGATCGAGTCTCAGTCATTCTACATGGATCTATCAGGTAGTCCAGGCAAGTAACTGAATTGGCCCACTAGATGGAGTGTCTTAGCGTTAATCATTTAAAATTAGTGCCTGACTATCAAAAATAAGCAATATAAATTATAATGTTTTTCCTTTTATAGAGAGTAGAAAATAAGGATGATTCATTTGGAAGAAAATTCTTGTTTCACAGGTAATTCTGTGACAGTATGTCTTGTGTGCCCTATTCATAGCGAGTCCTTTAATGCAATGACTATTAATAATTTTTAAATTCTCTTAAAGTATCTGGACTGTGTCTAATAGCTGTATCATTCAATAATATATATATTTCAAGCTTGCATTTGAAAAATACTTAAAGAAAGAGAACATGTCTCTGGGAAACAGTATACTTAAAAAAAAAAGTCCTCTAGAAGTTATCAAAGAATGATTGGTTAAAGTTGGTTTAAACATGGTACAAATGAAGCCATGCAGTGTCTCAGGATCAAGCCACATGAAAAAGCTGTGTTCTACTAACATCATTTATATCTCAGTGTTGCCCAGCTACACACAAATGAGTGCTAGGCCAGAGCTTCATTCCTCTTCTTGTAAAACTCTTAACAGTGGGTCAGGACCGTCATCCTTGTGTATGAATTTCTATTACTGTCACATAATTTGAGTTATTACTTTAACCAGTTATGATTTAACATAAGTATTTAAAATATTTTTCAAGCTTAATCAGTAAATGGTTAAGTGTAGCAGTATGTACAAGGCATTTTTCTGTAGGAAATAATAAATATTTTTTAAAACAAGGTATAGTCATATCCTTAAGTATGCCCATTAAAGTTATGAGCATTCAACTTTATAAGGCATTTCATTAAAACCCTCACTTCAGCTTATGAGGCATTTCTTTGTTTTTACAAAGAATGACTTAGATTTTTCCTTCCAAAGCTTCCAGGAGAGAAACACCATGTGGTCATCCTTGCAGTTGTGTAGTTGGTAGATCTAGTCTAGCATTACATTTTCTTCTTAGCTGTTGGCTTGATAGTTTCTGGCAGTGACAGTTAAGTGCATCATGCTATGAGGTCAACTTGTTTGGTGAGATATCACTTGCATTGCTTTACTTGTTCTTTTCGTTCTTTCTTTCTTTCTTTTTGCATTAAAGTTTGTAAAACATTAAGTATCACATGTATGTTCTGGTTTTTTTTGCATTAAAGTTTGCATAAACATTAAGTATCACATGTATGTTCTGCCTGTTAAGCTATAAAATAACAAGATCATGTAAGCATGATCTTATAATTTATAAAGGAAATAATTTATAAAGAATTGATTGTGTTAACTAATTTTAACTATTGAGGTTATCATCTCTATTTTTAAAATAATGTGATATTGTTTAAGGATAAAGTATAAGTGAATATAAATTCAGGGGTTTGGGAATGCATAAAAACTTTCACCACTGAAGTCAGTGGTATTAGGTTAAGAAATTTGCCGTTTGAGAGATTTTTCTGGAAACTATTCTATCATGGGCAGGGGAAAACTATTCCATCAATGTTTTTTCTAGGCTTTATGCCTGGTAGTCAATTTGAAAATTCTCTGATCTAGTAAGTTTAGAATTGATGGAGAAAATACTTATTTCTCACTGAAGAATACACTGTAAATACTGATTGTTAGTACCTAGGAAGATAGTAGCAGTGTCATTTCCCTGGAATTCAAGAGTGAGTGGAAAATTAAATTGCATATTATGTTCACAGGTCTTAATAATTGAAGCACTCTTTGCATCTTAAATCTGGGGATAGCAGTGCCTACTAGCAGCGTACATGTGCCAAACTTGCCATCGGCCTTCCTCAGTTGGGGTTCTGTAAGGGAATGAAGCTCTAAAGTCCTAGGTGGCTTTTGTTCTAATGAAACTTCTCTTTTATGCACCTGGAACATCTCTATTATGCACCGATGATACATAGTTTATGCATATCATTATTCTATATGCCCTCTTTCTAGGCATAATCATATGGGAACACTGGTATTGTATTCAGGCATTCATTGTAACTAATAGCACTGGCCAGTGATGTCTTTTTCCTCTACGTTAGCAGCTTGTATGAAAATGAAATCCACAACCTTGACATACTTAGGAGCAGGCGCTAAGCAACCAAACTAACCAGGCAGCATAAGAAGGTCAGGCTATTCAATAAGATGCTGCGACAGCAACCGTGGCTACCTAAATAAGCTTTCGTAAATCCCTAAGCCAGAGACCCATTTATGTGGTGACTAACGAAGGTTCATAATCTCTTTAAGAGCTGTCTTAAATGTGAGCTTTGTGTTAACTCACTTCATTGTGGTTTTGGAGGCCTGGCCCAGTCGGCTTCTGAGTTTGATCTTGCACCTGTGAACGCCCAGTCAGTTTCATGAGACGTCTAGCTTCTGATGAGAAGTGAAGGAGGAGAGATAGGGAGTTTCTAGGGAACAGGTAGAGGCTAAGACAGTACCAAAGCACCACATGTACTTAAGAGTATTACACTTATCAGTCACTGCTCTCCATAAACTTGTCGGATGGCATTGTAATAAATAAAACTACTGAGGAAAACCATAAACCTGGGAAATACCTCCCAGAAAGTCTATTTTCCAGGGATCCTACATAATGTTCTTAAAGTTTGGAGGAATACCAGGAATATAATGCTGTTTCTTTACTATGTGAGTTCATGTTAGAGCAGATGAGTTTCCAAAAATATATCTTTGGTGGTTGATTCTCTGTAAATCAGAGAACTGCTTTATTTCTCCGTGTTTTTTTAAGGTAATCACACGTAGCTGTGTGAGAAGGAAGGTTCTAAGACAAGGCATCTAATATAACCTGAGGAGAGTCACATTTCAACAACATGATGGATTTTTATCCAGGAGAAGCATGTTCAGGTTTTGCTTTTTGATCCTTTTGATGTTCCAGACAAATGAACACTTGGACTAGATTTTTTTTTCACAAACATTTAGTCCTTTAGTCCTTCCTGTAGGAATAGGATACTTTTCTGCCCTTGATCAAATTTGTTGTAGCAGAGAACTGATAGCCTAGCTTAGATGTGCCAGGCATTGGCTATACATTTATCAAGATCAGGGAGACATTGATTATCCTGTGAATGGAGGACATGTGTCACTATCTTTTAGTAGCCATCTTTCACAATATTGTTATGTGACCAAGAATAAGAATTAGATTGGATATAAGAGAGAGATGAAATCCATTAAAGGCCTATCAAGAAATAAGTTGGATGTTAAAAATATTCAAACTCAGTTCTCGAATTTGGGAGTCTAGATTCTTAAGACATCCAAAAGAACTGAGAGAGAAATCATGACCCACAGAACAAGCCATAAGTGTTTGAGCTTAAGGCTGCCTTGTTTTGCAAAGAAATGTTATTTGGGACCATGACTGCTTTTTTTGAAAAAAATCTATCATTAAATAAAGTTTAATTTCAAGAATACAAGGATGATTCTATATCAAAAAATTGATTAACAGAGACCTTGATTACCTTAACAGTGGTTAAAAATAATTATCATTATCTATGAAATGATATTTAAAGAGAGAAATATTGTTTTCATTTGCACAGCAAAACACCATATTCAAATTAAAAGATGAAAATCATTCTGTACCATACATAAAAAGCTTACCTGAAAATCTAAATGAAGAAGAATCTATACATAAAGACCCAGTTTTGCCCTTTAGCTTCTGATGTAAAATGGTTTCGATCCTATCCCAAAATTTTGCTGCATTATTCATATAACAGGATTTAAACTTAAGCACAGCATGTGTTATCACTTTTCCTTTGGCTCGGCAAAGGAAACAGACAGAGAAATTATGCTTTTATTACTGAGCCTCTATCATTCTTAGTGGAGTCATTCTATCCTTTGTTAAGCAGAGCCCCTGGCAGTTTTCTAGTTCCTCCAAAGGGAGTGGAAACAGCACTTTATTGACATGGTGAACAGCAGAGAGTGTGATTTAGACTCACAGGAACTGAGTTTGTACTCTAGATTCACCATTTCACATTCACATTCAACCATCTACCCTGTTGCAAAAGCCTTGAACAATATCTTCCTTGTCTGTTCAGTTTTGTATGGTGCAATTTGTGCTTTGACAGCCCGGTGGTGGGAACAATTTTGTCATGTTTATTGGGGGAATAATAGCAATCTATATGGATATAAGTGTTGAATGAGGATGAGGGTATGAGATGAGGTCAGAGAGAAGCAGGGCCATTCCAGGTATGGTTATGTGCACTATGTAAGAAGTGTGGAATTTGTGGGAAACTGCCAGAGGATATTAAGGAAGGGGATGATGGCCTCTTCTAATTCATTTTGATTGCTGCATGCAGTATGTATAATAGTGGAGCAAGAGTGAAAGCTGAAGATTAGACAAGTTGATGCAATAATCTAGATATGATTGCTTGGGTTCAGACTACAGTTTTTTACTTATTAAATATGTGACCTTGGCAAGTCACTTAACCTAACTTTGCTTCAATCTCCTCCTCTGCAAAATGAGAAACTAATATGTACATAGCATACAGGGTTGCTATCAGGTTAAATGAGTTATTATAAGTTCTCTGGGGGTTCTGGTTGAGAGCATGGATTATTTAAAAAGGAACCAAGAAAATTAAATAGCACAAGTTCTAGTTTTAGGAAGCGGTATATTCCAAAGCATATTAGCTTTTCTATTTGAGATTGTGGTTATTATTTTTCCATATCTATTGCAGGTTACCTCTTCCTCACCAGTGTTTGGATAAACATCTTTGCTGCTAGAAAATAACTGTAGAATTAGGAAGGTAAGGTAAAAGAGTGAAGCTGGTTGGGTGTAAATACATGTGTATACATTTGTGTGAGTGTTAGGGCCTGCTGCAAACAGTGCAGCTTCAGTGTCAGAATATCGTTACTGTGTGGGAATGTGGGTCACATGTTTTTAGATCTTTTGATTTTTTTAACGCATTCTGAGAATCCTGCTTTTATGTGAAATTTTCAAACTTTTACATTTAATCCACAATTCTAAGCAAGATTTGGCACATTATCTACTAGCGTGTCACTCCTGGGTCAGATATTTTATATGTGGCTCTCTTATCTTATCCATTCTTACATTGAAATTATCTGATTTTAGATTTGCTTTCTGACTTTGTGCCTTCAAATAAAAAACAACCCCACTTAACCTTTACCACCATCAGCTGGAACTCTTGGTTCTGGTTTAATAATTTTCCAACAGACCTTGAATACATTTTTTCACATTTGAAAAGGCTAGTGGTTTTGAAGCCCCCAATTTAACCTTTTGATTATATACTATGCAAAGATATTCTGTTGAATATGAGATATGAAGGCAAAGGAAAAGTTTATTCTCTGTGCCTCTCAGGCTGTTTTACATACCTTACTTGGGCAACATGAGGTTTGACATACTGTCTTCTCAGTCTGTATCCATGAAATGTTTCATTTATCTGTTAAACAGTAAAATGAATAACTTATGCTTTTAATTTTAAAGTTTTCATTGTGAAGAACTTCAAATATACATGAAAATAAATAGAGTAGTATAATGTACCCCATGTACCCATCATTCATCTTCACCAGTTACCAATCAAGGACCAAACCAGTTGCATTTTACTACTATCCACATCCTAGGGATCAAATAACTCCGTAATATCATCAAAAACATACTGTTAAAATTTCCCCAGATCTCATTTAAGAAAGAGATGCAATGTGTGTTAAACATGTGTTTTTTTTTGAAAATTACCTTTATACTAGCTCAATTAATTCACAAATATCCTTAAATCAATAAATTGTGTGGCAAGGTGAGGCAATAATATTTGCTTCCTAACAGCATGATAGGGAAGAATATTCATTTTGGAGAGGTAAATTCAAAGGTCCAATGGATAGAGTTTGTCTTCCATGTTCAGCCTCCATTGAACATCAATGCCATAAAACTAAACAGAAGTGTCCCGAGAAGGAGGAAATAATTCTTTCTTTTTTTTTTTTTTTGTACTACAGCAGCCCGCTTTTCACCTCTGGACTGCAAACCATTTCCCCTGATCTTTCAGTTATGTGCTACCGACGGGTTCAAAGCAGGATATGTAGAAATCTCTCAGAGAAATCTCACATAAGAGTCATTTTCTCAGCTGTTCTTGATCTTAACCTAATGATGATTTCTCACAGCAGGACCTTCACAGAGGACAAGACAAAATGTTGCGCTGTCCATGGCTTTTACTTCAGCAAAGATAGTCCTTCAGAAACAGTGGCTCATTTTTGGAACTGCAAAGATTTAATTTATATTTTTCCTCTTGCTCCAAAGCAATTGGAATATGTTCATTTATTCAATAAATATCTATTGAAATAAAGCTACTAACAAATTAGATAGATCCATACTTTCTTGGAGATTCAATGAAGGAGACAGATAATAAGCAGACCAAGAAATAAATATATAAATATGATAATTTGAGATAGTGTTAGGTGATATAAAAAATGTAAAATGATGTGATGGAGTGATTTAGGGAATAATACTTGAATGATAAAATAAGATCTCTTTCAAGAGGTGACACTTGATTGAGACCTGAAAGATGTAAAGTTGACTATCAAAGGGAGAAGAATATTCTATATGGAGTGAACAACAAGTGATATAATCCTAGGTAAAAATGAGATTAGTATATTTGAGGGATAGAAGCAAAGTTGCTGTGACTCAAGTAAAGTGAGCAAGGGAGAGTGTATAAGCTGAGGTTGCCCAGGTAGATAGCAATGTGATTAGAGAGAGCCTATTTGGCCATGGTAATAAGTTTGGATGTTATTCCTAAATATAGTGAATGGAGGAATCCTGACAAGATGGTAACTAAACTATACTGTATTTTTCTTCTATTTTTCTTCTATTCTCTATTTCAATCTGCCACTCTTGGGGCCAGGTGGAATTGGGTTTTATGGGAGTCAAACAAGAAGGTGATGAAGAATTCCTTTTCCACGGGTCAAGGAAGAACCTAGAGAATAGTATGAGTCCTGTGCAAGGATAGAATCAAAACAGGCCCTGGGAAGATCCTGGTCAACAGAGGTGTGTGAATACCCAGGGATCAGGTCAACATTGGACCATGTGAGTGTGTTTCCATGGCTCCACAGAGGCCAAGAAGGAACTGAAAAGGGGGCTGAAGCCTCCTTTCTCCTGATGCTAGGCTAGTACTGCAGAGCTGGAAGACTTCTTCCTGGGTCTTTGGTATGGAGATGCAGAAGGCCTGCTGCCCACATTCAGACTACAGGATTTAAGAATAGCTCATGCTCTATCTTGTAGGATTGTCTCCAGTAACAAGACAGTGGCCCGAATAAACCAACAAGGAAAAATGATAATACAAATAAAGAAACCCAGCAGCCAGAGAAAGGAAATAACAGATTAGGTGCTCATCAAAAGAGAACTTCTGGAGAACACAGCAACCTAACAACAATGGCAAAAAAGCACACATAAGAACATTCAGGTACATCAAAAAAAGACTATGTGGTACTAAAAAGCACAATTTTCAAGTTAAAAAATTTAGTGGGTCAATTAAAAAAGATGAGTGTCATTCTTGAGGTCCAAATTTGTGACCTGTAAGGCCAAAAAGAATAAATACTTTAAATAGTAAAATTTAAAAAGAAGAAAACAATGAGGGAAGAGAAACAAAACACTTAGATCATGATTCCAGAAGTGGCTGTAAATAATAGGATCTTGAAGAGAGAAAGAGATGGAGGGAAAAAATAATAATAATAGTAAAATAAGTAGTAGGAGGAGGTGGTTCTGAATTAAATAAAGATCAAAATCTACAGATTCAAAGGGATAGACTGAGTTTCAGGCAGATTTGATGCATCAGGGGGAATATTTTCGAATTTTAGCTACAAACTTTAATACTGAAGTAAAAATATTTTGACAGAAGAAATAGAATCATTTCATATGTAACATTTGAAGGTGGAAGCTGGTGGAATAATATCCTCATACTCTGAGAGAAAAAGCTGACAATTTAACAATCCTATCCTCAGTCAAGATATAATTTCTCGTTAGAGTAAAATAAAGTTATTTATGGATATTCAAGAATTCAGTAATCTAGCATTCACATATCACAACTGAGGAGAATACATGACTAAGGATTCTAGGAAAGCAAGATATAAAACAGAAATGAGGTCTCAATAGAGGCGGAGGTGAAGAGGAGAGGGAACAAACGTTGAGCAATGAAACCTGAGGGGTGTGTGTACACTACAATGAATGTATAATGGAAATGCTTGCAGCAGAAGCAACAAACTTTAAGAAACAGCCTAACAATAGAACTTGAGGTGCTATTTCACCTATTAGGAATAGGAAAGGAGGGCAGGAGAGGGAGGGGAAACAAGTGCTAAAAAGCCTTATCAGGAGTGGGGAATGGGAATGTGAGGAGAGGATACAAATGAAACTATGTTAAAGGCCTCCCGTTCTTGGGTTGGGGTTTAGGTAAGGAAAATAATGTTTTGATAGGGCTAATAATTTTTTTTAATAAAGAAAAATATTCATCTAACTTTGAGTTTCAGGATGGATGTTACCTATTAACTAAGTACATTGAAATTTTCAAAAGGAAAAAAATAGAATGAAAAACAGTGAAAATCAGGAAGAATAAGGATAAGAAAGTAAAAAAATAAAATGTTATTTACTTAAAGCAAGATGGAGAAATAAAATCAAGTATATTACCTGCTACAATTAATGAGAATAGATAAAACTTTGTCATTAAAGAATCTATGAAATTGCATTCAAAAACCAAAACCTAGTTATCTATTATTTAAAAGAATCGTACTTGTAAATAAAGGGATGAAAGACTGTTGACTATTTTGCTCCTGACTGCAGTGTGCATGTATTTTTTCCCCCTCTTCATGTTTTCTAAACTTACACTAAAAGGATTCATCAAATCATCTTGTTCAGATAGCTCAGGATTGTTTTTCTTTTGCTTACCCTGTGCTCTTGGGTTCTATGGTATTTCTGTAATTACGTAACAATGGTGTTGCACAGTAATCTATCATATAGAGCTATATGTATGGAAAATTTTGATCAGTTTTTTAAAGAAAATTATCCTGTTTGCAAAGGCACAATAAAGTTGCATCTTATAGACTATAGGCAATAAAGCTAACAATAAACTTTATTTAGCACAAACCATATTCACGTTCCCTGTTCATTTGATCTTGAGAAAAGTATATCCAGTAGTTTCACGGATATCATTTTAACTTAAAAGTTTCTGATATATTTAATTTATAAATCTCAGACTGATATAGTTTTGGAAAACGATAAGAAATGCTTTGTTAATGTGTGTATTCTTATATAAAACCCATGGCTTCTCCTGTGTATATTTTTAAAAATTAAAGGAATGCACATTTGACAAAAAAAAGACCGTTGATTATGAAGTTATGAGAAAGAAATGCTATACAATTAATGTGGAACACAATATAGAATCAAAAAATATATCCTAGATTATACACGGACTTAGAATACAACAAGGATGGCATTTTATTTTATCTATTTTTCAAATTAACATTAAAATTTTATTTGGAAAAATGTAGTTTAGGGAAGATCTAGGCTTATTTCATGTATGAACATGTGTACTAACTGTTTAAGTACCATAGGTTTGAGTCCTAAAACACAGAAATTCTGATATATTTTAGTTTGTATGATTTCCATTATAAGAGAAAAAAATGTAATGGTATATTTATGATTTTACATACTGCCTTATCAAATATGTTCCTAGTACAAGGGAACTTCCATTTGACCATGTACTGAAATAATGTGTACTGATGGATGTTAACCAGACCTATTGTGGTCATTTCACAATATACATGTAGACGGAATCATTATGTTGTATACCTGGAACCAACACAATGTTGACAATGTTAATGTCAATTATACCTAAAAAAACAAAAACAAAAACTGAAGCCTTTAAAAAATTTTACATGTCTGATGACTGGATTCTAGCTCCTTAATACCAAGATTCATTTATCCCCCTCTACCACATACTTCCACTGTTGGTGCTCATGATGCATTCATCATCATTCTAGGGCCCCAACCCTCTTCCTCATATAACAATGCTAATTTTCTTGTGAGATGCATAAGTTCTAGAAGCTATCTGTGCAGTAAAGAGTTAACTCAGTAGGCGTAGGGTGTTCAATCCCTGTACATTCCAAAGGAAGGAGTGACCCTTGACCAGCTTCTGAGGGATAACCTTTAAGCCCTTGGAATGTCCTGCCTGAGAAGAGTGTGTTTGTATACCTGGGGCTTTGGGGGCCCTGGGTCATGGTATAACAGTTTCACCTCTGGAGGAGCTGCAGACTAAGTAGTTAAGGACAGTCATGTGGATACTCCATGTTTATGTGACTGCCCCCCAGAAATTACCCTGGATGCCCTAATGCTTGGATGAGGTTCACTGGTTGGCAATATTTCATATGTGTTGTCAAACCTTTTGTGAAGGGGGACAGTAATTATATGCTGCTTATGAGCTGTTATGATGATTAAGTGAGATAATATGTCATATGCTTAGAACAGTGACAGACACTGTTCTAATAAATAAAAGCTATCTAAGCGCTTGTTAAATAATTCTAAAGGGTGAGTACAGGAAAGCCAGAGTTTAGAATCGAAAACATAGATCAAGCAACAGATTTGGGATGATGAAGTTTGAGCAAGCAACCAAAGGGTCAAAAGGCAAAGAAACCTGGAGCAAAAAATAAACACACATACACACACACACACACACACACACACACACACACACACACACACAAAGTATGAAGTAGAGGGAGTACAGATAGAGAAGAGAGGAGAAGATAAAAGGAGGGGGAAAGATGGAGAAGGAAGGGAAACTCTGGACAATGCAGAGGGGACCACCTATATTTAGAGATCTACAGATGATAAGAAACCAGCAAAGGCAGCTGGGAAAAGCAGTTAGTGAAGAAGAAAATATGGAGAAGGAGGTATCTTGTAAACCAAAAAGAGAAAAGTTTCAGGAAGGAACATCAGTAATGGTGAGAAGTTCAAGTAAGAAGTGACCATCGGATTTGGCAACAGTGAGGTACTTGGTGACCTCTATAAGAGTAGTTGAATGGGTGGGGGAGAGAAAGAAGTTCCAGTTGGATTGGGTTAAAGTGAGAACAGGTGACAAAGGAGGTGGAAACAGCAAGCATATCTAACTTTTTCAACAAAACTTTACTGAGAAGGAGAGCAGGAAAATGATGCTGGAGGAGAACATAGAGTCAAGAGCAACATTTTTAGATGAGAGTGTGTGAGCTAGCTACTGATATCTCTGAAGAAAAGACCATGAAATACTGTACTGCACTCTAGAAGAGCAATAGTATTACAGTATCTTGTTTCTTGTGGAAAAGAAAATCCTATGAAAAGAGAGAAAAATATAGCTACTTATATGATCAGAATAATTCAACTGCTGTCAACTCTCTTAGGCTGCAGAAATTTTCTGCTGATCCGTAAATCTACCTTTTCCTCTTTAAGCTGTTTCATCATTTTTCTTTCTCACTCCTTCCTAACTCCCTTCCCCCTGACTTTTTCTTCTCCTTTTTTTCATATATTATTTGAATATGAGGAGATGACTGGGGCAAGAGGTACAGGGAGCATACCTGTAGCTACAAAGAGAAGACACAGTAAGTGACAAAATTAGTACTATAGATTGTGTTTTCTGTAGGTATTCAGAGATGGGAGACAACATTTTGAGTTGGAGTGGTTAGATAATAGCATCCTAGAATTGATAGTAATAAATCCACAGATTCATGGAATTTAAATCTATAAGCCACCTTATAAATAATCTTAACCAGTCCTATTCTTCAGATAAGTAAACAGAATCTTGCACAAGCTAACTACTTATGTAATTGAGTGATTACACCAGAAACACAAATAATATCACTTCCTATATTTTCCAGATGGCTAGCTGATTGGCCCAACACTATTGAATTTGAAATTGCATCTTTATCATAAACTAAAGGATTGTACTGGATTTATTATTAATTTGAACAGGATTGATATAATTAAAATAATGAGTCTTCTGTACAATTTATGTTAGTTTTATTCATGTATATCTTATAGTTTTTGTTGCTATTAAATGGAATTTAAAAATGTTTATATTTTGTTATTTTTGCTGATTAAGAAAACTATTACTTTTTGTGTGTTGGTCTGGTATTTGGCCACCTTGCAAAACTCTGTTACTATTTCTAGTAATTTTTCAACTAAGTCTTTTGAATATTTTAAGTATCTAGTAATATTGTCAGTATATAATGACCTTTTCCCCTCATTATTTTCAATGTACACATATTACTTCCTTTTCTTTTTGTAATTGCATTGGTATAGACTTCCAGTAGAATGTTTGATTCAGTCCTTTAATTAATTTACAATATATTACTTCCTGTTGGAATAATTAATACCTTATGTTAATTAATTAGTTACCCACTATGACTTCCTTTCAACCTTTGGTTTCTCTGATCTTGTGTTTATTTGAAGCTTCTCTTGGGAAGACTCACTTTCTTGGAGGCTGGTATTTTACCTCAGGGCTCTGGAGTTTGTCAGCAACTGTGCTGCTGAGATTTTACTCTTAGTGGAGCTCTAGTTTTTATCTTCCAGAAACTCCTCACTCTTTTAGTCTTTTGGGTGGCAACATTTCCACCATTGTAAGACACATTGTGTTGTTTTTATTTGTCTTCTGTCATTTCAGTGAGATTTGAGGAGAGAGAGAGGGATAAATGCTGCTTTTAATCAGCAATCTTGCTTTGGAAGTCAGGCTAGAATACTTTGAAGAAATAATTAATAAAATTTGGTGAATGGTTAGATAATGGAGATACTGGTTAGATAATGGAGAAGGAGGGGTCAAAATTGACTTTAAGATATGGTGACTAGGTGAGTGGGAGAATGGGAATACTATGAACCAAAACCAGGGAAAGAGACTAGACTGAAGACCAAAAATGATGCCTGCTAAATGATACTTGAAAGAAATAAGCTTCAAAATGAACTCAGACACCCAGCTTTAGCATATAATATTTGTTTAATAAGGTGTGGATATATGGAAGATGTAGAACCATCCTTAGAGTGAACAGTAACTTCAGGCTTAGGGTGTTCCAAGAAGCTGTAAGGTGGATTTATAGAAGTTTCCACAGAAGCACTCATGCAACCCCTGTTTTTAAGAAGCTCAGTCTCTTGGTACACCCTGTAGGAAAAGGGTTGTTAGATATTTGACCTGAAACTAAGTGCCAAGTTTCAGAAACTCACTTAGAATTATGTTAGTGTTCATTATTACCATTCCCACCTTCCATAACCATGTCTGCAGACATCCTGTCCTGAGCATCTAATATTTATTTCTTCTCTCCTTATTTTCCAATTGTAGAAAACTAGTGCATCAGTAATTTTTGTAAGTTTTCTTCATACCATTTGAAATATGAATAATATCTCCATAATGTTGGTTGCATTTTTTTTGATAAACCTGGGATATTCTCAATTCCTTCATGGTTAAAAATTTAACGCACAATGATTTTCATTTAATATGTCAGATCAGCATTTTTTCAATAGCCTATATTGGAGAGTACAGTATTCTTGAATTTAGTTTTCTTATAAGTTTTGAAGGGCATGAAACTGAATGAACACTGGCATAATATTTACTCATATTAGATTGGACAGGAATCCTGCATAGTATCCTTCACTTTGTTACCTTTTAAAAATTACATACTTCTAATCCTGATGAATTCCATAGATAATGTGTCATTTGGTAGGCTGCACAGAGAGACATAAGTATAAAGGTGCATATGCCCGTACCAGGTTTAGGTTGGCTCAGCAGAAAATTTGTTATTTGATGAATACCCTGGTTATATAATGACCAAAGATGCCCCCTGCTCTTGGATACTCTGGTAAGTAGTTTGATGTATAAGCTTGGCTGACCTGTTTCTTATGGGTAATCTTAGATATCTTAAACATATCAGGTATCGTTTTGGTCATCTATAATCCACTGCATTTATATGTGAAAACCACATAGTATTTGGTTAAACATTTTGGAATATTTGACCTGTCATGTGAAAATTGATATAATTGGAAATGTGCTTGAGATTTTATAATGTTTGCATGCTCATTAATTATAGGACAATAAATCATAAAGTAGAAGGAAGCATACTTGCATTATGACTTTGGGTAAATTAACCTCTTCATGCCTCAGTTTCCTCATATGGAAAATGGGGATATCAGGAGAATCAAATAAGTTAATATATAAAGTGCTTAGAACAGTACTGACAATTAGTAAAGCTAATTTTTGTTGTTAAGGTACTACCTCACTCCTACATTTTAGAATTTATATTCACTGTAATTGGACATCATATCTGCTGGAGAGCTACAAAAAAAAAAAAAAAAAGAAATAACAGAGATTTCTTTTTGAGTTTCTCACTAGAAAACCATATATCTAAAACATGAAAATGTTCCCTATGAAGGCTTATTCTCTGTAGTGAAAAAAAACTATGATTCATAGTAAAGCAGCATCTCTCTTTATTTAATTCCTTTTCTCCTTTTAGAGTGAATCATCACAAGAATTATTTAATGGAAATCAGAAGAAAAACAGGCTGTGTGCATTATAATAATGACTAATAGGTAAGTTTGATGAATGATTCACAAGTCCGTTTGGTACATGCTATCATCACCAGTGTTGTACTTTTGAATGTTGTGTATATGGTAATAATTATAATACAAGGAGCATTGAATTAAATGAAAATAGAAGGAAAGGCATGTAAAAGCAGGCATTCTGACCCATGTAAATGAAAAAGTATGAGAAATATTTGGTGCTTGTTTTAATACAGGTGACTTACAAATTGGGAATGAGGACTGCTAAAGGAGCCTGAAGCAAGATGTCAGGATTGGTGGTTGATTGACCAAGATGATATGATAATAGATCAGACTGATAGTTTTGGAATATTCATTTGTGAAGTAAACATAGGTTAATTGGTTTGAACATGTTGATTTGAATTTATAGCAGAAAAGGTGAATTTCTTAGTGTGGCATATTTGGAGTTATTTTAAATTTACATACTAGCTTTCTTATATACTTAAAATTTATTAAGTCTATTGGCACTCATTTTAGGTAATTGTTTTAGACCATCCTTATTTTAAGGGTTTACAGAATAATAAGACTTCTGCTAAGATTATGACATATTTAACCTTATGTCATGCCAAGAACATTTCCATGGTATAGGTATTTGTCATCTCATTTTTAGTTGAAGAAACTGAGGTGTGGGACGATTAAATAACTTGTCTGAAGTCATACAGGTAGTAAATGGCTACACATAGAATTGAACAAGGACTCTGAGTCCAAAGTCTACTATTTATTAATCAGTGTGTTATACTGCTTCCTTGTCATTTCCTTATCATAAAGGTAAACTAAAAGTGGGAATTTTCTTTCTTCATTTTCTATATGCTAACTCTTAGTCTAATGGCAAAAGCACACCAAAACTTTTAAAGTCTTTGGATTTATTAGAAACTGGAGGTAGTGGAATGCTGTGGGAAAACTACAAGCTTTACTCAGAGACAGTTAGGTCTGAAAATGTCCTGTCAGGAATCTGCTCAGGGAAACGGGAGATGAATGATGACACCATTGCTCTTGGCAGAATTTGGTTTGATTGATAGAATTATTTGAGTTAGTTAGATTGGTATCTATGATAAAGGAAGCTTATGTCCAAGGTGCAGTCAAGACTTTTCATTAGGTCTTTAGTCAAGTAAAGTTTAACTTATAACAAGCATATTCTTAAGTAGACATTTAAAAATTTTTACATACACTGAGGGTCAACAAGAAGATTTTTATTTTGGGCTGTATGTTCTCTTCTACACTGGCCATTTCTCTTCCTTGAAGGACTGTTTAAGTTAGGAGCAGAAACAGCATAGCCTTGGTCAGGTATCTTGGAGGTAGAATAAGTTTTATTCATTTAATTTGTTAATACGTTAGAAATATTCTTTGACTGTCTATCACATGTCAGGCATTTCTTAGATGTTTCAAAATGTGTCCCTCTTACATTTTTCCTCCCATACATGTATTCTAACTAACTTTCTGAAAGGGCTCACTATCCTCATCTAGAACTGAGGTAGCGGTAAGAAATAATATCAAATTATCAATCATTTCCAACTTGGAAGGTGAGTGCTAGGATTCTGGCATTTTAAGGAGCATAGCATTAAAAAAAAATGCTAAGAAAAGAATTTCATCTTACCAAAGATACTATCTTTTTAGTTAGGTCCATATATTCTTGTGAATATGGTTTTTTGAACTTGCTGTCATAGTCAATATTACTGACTTTAAAGCTCATGTGATAGTAAAAAGGTGTTTTTCCTGAGAAGGAGAAAAAAGAAAAAATAGTTCTGACTTTGCTTATTGTGTAACTGCTTTCATTCTTAAGGAATCATGTGAAATAGAATACTCTGATGAAATTTCAAGTAACTTAACATTTAAATAGTCTTAATTCCTAGCGATTGTGGAAATAACTTTGACATGCCTATTAAATTATAACCTTGCCCAAGAATGTAAACCATTTTGTAACATTCTGATAAAATTCTTCATATGAGTGGCTGCAGTTAATTATTTAAAAAAATCTTTCCTGGGCTTCCCTGGTGGCGCAGTGGTTGAGAGTCTGCCTGCCGGTGCAGGGGACACGGGTTCAAGCCCTGGTCTGGGAGGATCCCACATGCCGTGGAGCAACTGGGCCCGTGAGCCACAACTACTGAGCCTGTGCATCTGAAGCCTGTGCTCCGCAACGGGAGAGGCCGTGATAGTGAGAGACCCGCGCACCGCGATGCAGAGTGGCCCCCGCTTGCCGCAGCTAGAGAGAGCCCTCGCACAGAAACGAAGACCCAATACAGCCAAAAATAAATATAAAATAAATAAATTAATTAATTAGTTAAAAAAAATCTTTCCTATACAGTCACAAATAATTTAAAAAAACAAACAAAAAAATGACATAGCATTTTTCTTGGATTGTATTGGCAAAGATGACAAAAATAATAATACTCAGACTGGAGTAGCTATACATATATCAGACAAAATAGACTTTAAGCTAAAAATAGTATTAAGAGACAAAGAAGTTCATTATATAATATTATACATACATTAAATAATATAATATGACTTATTATTATGCAATGATAAAGGGGTCAATTCATCAAGAACACATAACAATCATAAATATATATGCACCCAACATCAGAGCATCTAAATATATTAAGCAAATACTAACAGATCTGAAGGGAGAAATAGACAAGAATGCAGTAATTGTAGGGGACTTCAATATCTCATTTTCAATAATGGATAGATCATCCAGAGAGAAAGTCAACAAAGAAACGTTGAACTTGAATCATACTTTAGAGAAATTGACTTAACAGACTTATGTAGAACATTCTATCCAACAGCAGCAGAATACACATTTTCTCAAGTTTACACAGAATATTCTCCAGGATAGAGCATATGACAGGTCACAAAACAAGTCTTAGAAAATTTAAGAAGATTGAAATCAACTAACTATCTTTTCTTACCATAATGGTATGAAAGTAGAAATCAATAACAGAAATAAAGCTGGAAAATTCACAAATATGTGGGAATTAAACAACACACCCCTGGACAACCAATGGATCAAAGAAGAAATTGAAAAGGAAATTGAAAAATATCTTGAAACAAATTAAAATGGAAACACAACATACCAAAACCTACGGGTTGCTTCAAAAACAGTTCTAGGAGGGAATTTTACAGTGATAAACACTGACATGAAGACAAAAGAAAGGTCTCAAATAAAAACTCTAAATTTACACCTCAAGGAACTAGGAAAAGAAGAACTAAGCCCAAAGTTACCAGAAGGAAGGAAATAACCAAATCAGAGAAATAAATGAAACAGAGACCAGAAAAACAATAGTGAAGATCAAGGTTTTTTGAAAAGATAAACAAGATTAACAAAACTTTAGCTAGACTGAGAAAAAAAGAGAGAAGACTCAAAATCAGAAATGAAAGAGGAGACTTTACAACTGATACCACAGGCATGCAAATGATCATAAGAGATTACTATGAACAATTATACACCAAATAATTGAATAACCTAGAAGAAACAGATAAGTTCCTAGAAACATACAACCTGCCAAGACTAAATCATGAAGAAACAGGAAATCTGAACAGACCAACAATGAGTTAGGAGTTTGAACCAATAATCAAAAACCTCCCCAAACAGAAAAGCCCAGGACCAGATGGTTTGCCTGGTGAATTCTACCAAACACTTAAGGAATTAATGTTAATCCTTCTCAAAATCATCTAAAAAATAGAAGTGAAGGGAACACTTTTTTTAAAAAGAAAATTTTATTGGGGTATAGTTGATTTACAATGTTGTATTAGTTTCAGGTGTAGAGCAAAGTGAATCTGTTTATATATATATATATATATATATATGTGTATCTCAACTCTTTTTTAGATTCTTTTCCCATATAAGCCATTACAGAGCATTGAGCAGAGTTCCCTGTGCTAAACAGTTGGTGCTTATTAGTTATCTATTCTATATATAGTAGTGTGTATGTGTCAATCCCAATCTTCCAATTTATCCCTACCCCCCGCCCTCACCCCCGGGTAACCATAAGTTTATCTTCTACATCTGTAACTCTATTTTTGTTTTGTAGATAAGTTCATTTGTAGCCTTTTTTAATATTCCACATATAAGAAATATCATATGATATTTGTCTTTGTCTGACTTACTTCGCTCAGTATGACAACCTCTAGGTCCATCTGTGTTGCTGCAAATGTCATTATTTTGTTCTTTTTTATGGCTGAGTAATATTCCATTGTATATATGTACCACATCTTCTTTATCCATTCCTCTGTTGATGGACATTTAGGTTGCTTCCATGTCTTGGCTATTGTAAATAGCGCTGTAATGAACATTGGAGTGCATGTATCTTTTCGAATTATGTTTTTTTCTGGATATATGTCCAGGAGTGGGATTGCTGGATCATATGGTTGCTCTATTTTTAGTTTTTTAAGGAACCTTGATACTGTTTTCCATAGTGGCTGTACCAATTCGCACTCCCACCAATAGTGTAGGAGGAGAAGGGAACACTCTAAACTAATTTTACAAGGCCAGTATTACCCTGACCAAAACCAGATAAGGACACTACAGTAAAACTAGAGATCAATATCCTTGATGAATATGGTACAAAAATCCTCAACAAAATGCTAGCAAACTGAATTTAACAACACATTAAAAGAATCATACACCACAATCGAGATTTATCCCTGGAATTCAAGAATGGGTCAATATATACAAATCAATAAATTTGATATACCATTTTAATAGAATGACAGATAAAAATCATATGATCATCTCAATAGATCAGTAAAACTTTTGACAAAATACAAAACCTTTCATGTTGTAAAATCCCGTTGGGTCTAAAGGGAACAAACTTCAACATAATAAAGACCATATATGACAAACCCACAGCCAACATGATAATCAAGGGTGAAAGTTTGAAAGCTTTTCCTCCAAGGTCAGCAACAAGATAAGGGTGCCCACTCTCACCACTTCTATTCAATATAGTGCTGGAAATCCTAGCTGGAGCAAAGGCAAGAGAAAGAATTAAAAGACATCCAACCTAGGAAGAAAGAAGGAAAGTTGTTATTTGCACATGGATGACCTTATGTATAGAAAATCTTATAGACTCTGCCAAAAAACTGTTACAATTAACTGAGTCAGTAAAGCTGCTGGACACAGAATCAGTTGTGTTTCTATATACTAACAATGAAACATCTGAAATAATATATAAGCATAGTAGTGGGATTGCTGGGTCATATGGTAGTTCTATTTTTAGTTTTGTAAGGAACCTCCATACTGTTTTCCATAGTGGTTGTATCAATTTACATTCCCACCAACAATGCGGGAGGGTTCCCTTTTCACCACACTCTTTCCAGCATTTATTGTTTCTAGATTTTTTGATAATGACCACTCTGACCGGCGTGAGGTGATACCTCGAAAACCATAATTCAAAAAGAGACATGTACCACAATGTTCATTGCAGCACTATTTACAATAGCCAGGACATGAAACCGACCTAAATGTCCATTGACAGATGAATGGATAAAGAAGATGTGGCACATACATACAATGGAATATTACTCAGCCATAAAAGGAAATGAAATTGAGTTATTTGTAGTGAGGTGGATGGACCTAGAATCTGTCATACAGAGTGAAGTAAGTCAGAAAGAGAAAAACAAATACTGTATGCTAATGCATGTATATGGAATCTAAAAAAAAAAAAAAAAAGGTACTGATGAACCTAGTTGCAGGGCAGGAATAAAGAGGTAGACATAGAGAATGGACTTGAGGACATGGGGTGGGAGGGCAAAGCTGGGGCAAAGTAAGAGCAGCATAGACATATATACACTACCGAATGTAAAATAGTTGGCAGGTGGGAAGCAGCAGCATAGTACAGGGAGATCGGCTTGGTGTTTTGCAATGACCTAGAGGGGTGGGATAGGGAGGATGGGAGGGAGGTTCAAGAGGAAGGGGATATGGGGACATGTGTTTGCATATGGCTGATTCACTTTGTTGTGCAACAGAAACTAACACAGTATTGTGAAGCAATTATACTCCAAAAAAGATCTATTTAAAAAATATACACATAAGCATATTATGATAATCATTTTGTAATATACAAGTGTATGGTGGTAACAATTTTGCAATATATATCAAATCGACTCATTGTATATCTTCAACTTACACAATGTTATATGTTAATTATATCTCAATAAAGCTGGAAGAATAAAATTCCAAAGGAACATAATATTTTTGTTATTATATATTTTTATTCATAAATACTATATGACCTTAATTTTCTATTAGGATATCAGGGTTGAAAATCTAGGGCATTAAGACAGTATTAGACTTTATTAACTTGTTGGACTACTAAACAAATTTTAAACACTAGAAAGGAAAGCCATTCCTTAGCTCTGTTATCCTGTTAGAGCACCGAGTCCTGAATTGGAAGGTGTAGTGATAAATTAGGTGCTACTGTTGGTATTCAGAGGAACTATCAGACTATTATACTAAAGGATTAGTTTCTCTCCTTCAAATGTAACCTGGACCTTGAGCAGAGAAAAGAAAAAAATATGATCTAGGATCTCTTCTGAGTGTTATTTTGATTGGTTTTTCCTCCCTAGAAGAGTCATGTTTTTCAAATAATCCAGGTCACATTCTGGGCTAGGACTAAGAGCTCCAGGGAGGACTAGATCCTGACCAATTCTTCTCTTTGTATCTTTATTTATTTATTTTTATTTGCTTTCCAAGTGGTTTTTACAATTGAGATACAATTGACATATAACATTATATTAGTTTCAGGTGTACAACATAATGATTCAATATATGTACATATTGCAAAATGATCACCACAATAAGTCTAGTTAACATCCATCCAAGATTTTTATGCACATTAAAGCTTGAGAAGCAAGGTTTACATAAGTGGCTCTCAGCCTGGGCTTTCAACAAAGATCACATGTGGATTTTTGCAAACTATCAAATCTTGGGTCCTCTCCCACAGATTCTGTTCATTGGTCTGGGTGGGAACATCAATGTTGCTTTAATTAAGTGCTCCAGGTGATTCTAAGTGAGGCCAGGGTTAAGTATGTGGGCTCCCAAGTATATTTATGAGAGTTGAGTCCAGGCTTTTGTCCAAGGGGAGGTAACAAGGTCTGTTCTACATGGGTTTGGTAGAGGCAGGGCGGTGGAGCCCACATTAGCTATTGTGTAGCAAAATTTAGGGGCATCTGTGGAAAGGGAGGGTCCTTGAAGACAAGAAAGGAGAAGCTCAAAGTCTGTTCTCCAGGTAGGAGCTCATTGTTCCTGAATCTCTCCTGAAACAAGGAAGGGTTGACTTTCCTGAGTTTCAAGGCCCTTCTGCCCATGGCCACATTGGTAGCAGGTAAAGGATCTGTGCCGAAGCCTTTAAAGGCATATTCTCAAGATGCTGATGTGATTTCTCCACATAATCTCACCTGAGGAAGAAACCTAGAGGAGGAAGCAGAAGAGGAAGAAATGGTAGGTTCTCAGGTAAATGTCCTGTCTTGCATCAGGGGCTATGTTCTCCTTACTTCTTGAAATGCCATGGTTTTAGAACATGAAAATTTTACTTCTGTACTTCTGGTGTTTCTGCCTAACAAGTTTTTTTTCAACTACCTTTTTTTTCTTCTTTCTTGTGACAGTCAAGGTTAACTCTTAAGAACACTTCTCCCCTGTATCCCAGATCCTTCTTTGTTTTCTCCATTCAGACTTCTGATGGGCCTTGAGCACTTGCCACCATCAATTAATGACCTGCAACTACAGATAATGTTCTTGTGACAGATCACTTTGGAAAGTTATTGATAGCTAAGATTCATATGTAGGAAGAAGTGGGGACCTGGAATATCAGTGAAGAAGGGAAGTGTAGTGTTTAGTTCCCATATGGATGGTTCGTCAGCTCTATGTAGACCAGGATTAAGAAAGTGCACATCTAGGGCTTCCCTGGTGGCACAGTGGTTAAGAATCGCCTGCCAATGCAGGGGACACGGGTTTGAGCCCTGGTCGGGGAAGATCCCACATGCCATGGAGGAGCTAAGCCACTGTGCCACAACTACTGGGCCTGCATTCTAGAGCTTCTGAGCCACAACTACTGAAGCCCACGTGCCTAGAGCCCATGCTCCGCAACAAGAGAAGCCACCTCAATGAGAAGCCTGTTCACTGTAACGAAGAGTAGCCCCCACTTGCCGCAACTAGAGAAAGCCCGTACACAGCAACAAAGACCCAAAACAGCCAAAAAATAAAAATAAAAAATAAAAAATAAAAAAAAAATAAATAAATAAGAAAATGCACATCTAAACAGGATGGCATTTATGACCCAGAATAATGCAGAAATTTCTAGAAATATAAGAGTAATTAGGAGACACTGCCTCTCTATAATGCTAAAGAAAGATTATTTAAATACACTACTGTATTAGAGATTGCAGAATATGGGCACTCTATGTGGCTTGACATTTGAATAAGACTGATGTTTTTCATGACTAGATTTAGATTATGATTTGCTTATTTTTCTGGCCAGTAAATATCACAGCAGTTATATGTCCTTCGGCAAACATTAGGCACCTGATATCAGTTTGTCCCATTACAGCTGATGTTAACTTCATTCACTTGGTTCATGTGGCAGATTCCCTCCCCTACTCTTTGTATCTTTTCAAAACTACTGAAAAGTAATCTAAAAATGCTGTTCAAGGAAATGGATTTATGTTGAATTTTCTTTTACAGTACCACTTGTCCTGTGAGAATTCTTGCCCCATAGAATTCTTTCTGTGGTCAGGACCATACATATATTGTGGGCTTATAATTAACTGATAACAGTATCAGTACACTTGTCCCTAGATGTTTCCACACCTAGATCTTTCTCACACATGGTGACTTACTTGCTCAAAACTGCATTCTGGTGGCCACCAATTGCTCTCATTTTTGTCTGCTATTATCTTAGAAGGTGAATCACCTTAAATACCCTCAGCTTGGTCCCTGGCTTCTGTTCTCAACATTTAAGACTTGTTGAAAGTAGTTCTCCAGGCCAGGATCTCCCAAATGTGCATCTAGAGAGTCAAAGAGATGCCTTTTACAAAATCTATTAGTTAACATTAAACTTGGCCCTAAAGAGACAGTCTAGAAAAAGTACCTCACATATTTATCATTTTGGCCTTTGGCTAAGAAGCAAGAAAAAAAAGAAAATAAATTTGAATTTGAGAAGAAATTATTTTTGCCTTGACTCTGATGCTTTCCCTTTCATTTCCTATTCCTTGAAAGTGAAGTTGCTAATTTGGGATTAACAATTTCCATTTACAGTTGGCACAGGAATATTTGAAATATCCTGAACTAGTGGTAGTGAGAAAATCAGCAAGATAGATTAGCTTTCTCCATGCATATCCAGAAACTCCCCTGGAAATCTCATCTGTTCATTTCCTCATCAATTACTCACAGCCTAACCTACTGCAAGAGAATTTTAACCTCCTGAGGATGAAATTATGTGCTACTTCTTGATATTCTTTCTTCTCTTTTCCTATAGTGATACAGTTTGTGATTTTTAACTGAGCAGATTCTATCCAAAAACAAAAACTATGTTTTCCTGTCTCTGTTTGTTCCATCTAGGAGTGATGGAGTACATTTAAGTTCTGACAAATGGAATGAAATGGAAAGTGGTATGTGCAATTTATGACATGTTTTCTTAATAGAAGCCATGCTCTTCTTCCTATTCTGCCTTCTGTCTGGCTGGAATGTGAACATGATGATCAGAACTGGCACAATCACTTTGAATATTGAGATGATCTGGGCAATATAGGTCATGGTAGCAAAGCAATATTGAAGGAGCCTGGGTCTCTGACATCTTGAAGTGACATACTGAACCTGAGTCACTGACTTCTGAAAATATTTGTGTCTGAATCTTATAAATATGTGTATCTGTTTCCCCCTAGATCAGTGGTTCTCAAATCTTGGCTGAACATTAGAACCACCTGGGGAGCTTTTAAAGTTAAAATTTCCACTCCAGACAGCATCTTTGAGTGGGGCTTTTGTACTAGTATTTTTTGAAAAAAGCTTTCCAGGTGGTTCTCAGGTGCAGTCAGGGTTAAATTTTATTCATCTAGATCAGGGATCAGCAAACTGTGTAATCTAGCTTGCTGCCTAGTTTTGTATGGCCTGTGCCTAAGAAGGTTTCTACATTTTTTAAAAGTGGAAAAAAAGTCAAAATACTAATATTCTGTGACGTGAAAATTACATGAAGTTCAAATTTCAGTGTCCACGAATAGAGTTTTATTGGAAATTAACTACATTCACTTATTTACATATTGGCTACTTAAGCATTACAACATTAGACTCAAGCTGTGATAGAGACTATTATGGCCCACAGAGAGGAAAATGTATACTGTCTGATCCTTTACAGGAAAAGTGTGCTGACCCTGCTCTAGATGCTGAGCACTTTAAGGCAAGGACTAGTGTGATGTTCTAGAAACTCTCCTTCATTACTCCATTACTCCCATTATAGCACCTAGCCTACTACGTGCCATTAAGTACACAGTAGTCACCCAATGAATGGCTTGTTGGGTTGAATCTGTATCCAGTTTCAGATAGAATGGGAGAAAGAGGAAGGCTATCTATCTATCTATCTTCTCTTAAAAACTTAACCAAATAGATAACACAACATTATTATTACATAGACTCATGTGAAGTAGAAAAAGGTAGGTTTTGTGGAGTGAATATTTGTGCTGTGCTTTGGTTGTCCAGCTGTCTTTGTTTAACTAGTTACTGGCCCAAGTGAAAGAGTAGTTATTTTGAGGATATGGCTAGTGGCTTCCAGGTTTGGTGCCTAGAATAGTGAACAAGAAAATCTTAAAATGGTAATGGGCAGAACGGAGCCCGCGGATCCGCAGAGCTGGAACTCCTGGCTCGGGGTCCCTCCCCGCCACCGTCACGGAATTGCCCCGGAGCCCGACAGGAGGGCGGCCTCACTGAGGCTGCCGTCTCTGGAGGGGCCCCGGCGGCCGAAGCCACGACCGTCATGGGGACAGTGGGCCAAGAGAAGATGGCGGAAGAGTAAGACGCGGAGATCACCTTCCTCCCCACAGATACACCAGAAATACATCTACACGTGGAACTGCTCCTACAGAACACCTACTGAACGCTGGCAGAAGACGTCAGACCTCCCAAAAGGCAAGAAACTCCCCACGTACCTGGGTAGGGCAAAAGAAAAAAAGAAAAAACAGAGACAAAGAATAGGGACGGGATCTGCACCAGTGGGAGGGAGCTGTGAAGGAGGAAAGGTTTCCACACACTAGGAAGCCCCTTCGCGGGCGGAGACTGCGGGTGGCAGAGGGGGGAAGCTTCAAAGCCGCGGAGGAGAGCACAGACACAGGGGTGCGGAGGGAAAAGCGGAGAGATTCCCGCACAGAGGATCGGTGCCGACCAGCACTCACCAGCCTGAGAGGCTTGTCTGCTCAGCCTCCGGGGCGGGCGGGGGCTGGGAGCTTCGGCTTCGGCTTCGGAGGTCGGATCGCAGGGAGAGGACTGGGGTTGGTGGCGTGAACACAGCCTGAAGGGGCCAGTGCACCACATCTAGCTGAGAGGGAGTCTGGGGAAAGGTCTGGAGCTGCCGAAGAGGCAAGAGACTTTTTCTTGCCTCTTTGTTTCCTGGTGCGCAAGGAGAGGGGATTCAGAGTGCCCCTTAAAGGAGCTTCAGAGACGGGCGCGAGCTGCGGCTATCAGCGCAGACCCCAGAGACGGGCATGGGACGTTAAGGCTGCTGCTGCAGCCACCAAGAAGCCTGTGTGCAAGCATAGGTCATTACCTACACCTCCCCTCCCGGGAGCCTGTGCAGCCCACCACTGCCAGGGTCCTGTGATTCAGGGACAACTTCCCCGGGAGAACACACGGCGCACCTCAGGCTGCTGCAATGTCGCGCAGGCCTCTGCCCTGCAGGCTCACCCCGCATCCGTACCCCTCCCTCCCCCCGGCCTGAGTGAGCCAGAGCCCCAGAAGCAGCTGCTCCTTTAACCAGGTACTGTCTGAGTGAAGAATAGACGCCCTCAGGGGACCTACATGCAGAGGCGGGGCCAAATCCAAAGCTGAACCCCAGGAGCTGTGCGAACAAAGAAGAGAAAGGGAAATCTCTCCCAGCAGCCTCAGGAGCAGCGGATAAAATCTCCACAATCAACTTGATGTACCCTGCATCTGTGGAATACCTGAATAGACAACGAATCATCCCAAATTGAGGAGGTGGACTTTGGGACCAAGATAGATATTATTTTTTTTCCCCTTTTTCTCTTTTTGTGAGTGTGTATGTGTATGCTTCTGTGTGTGATTTTGTCTGTATAGCTTTGCTTTCACCATTTGTCCTAGGATTCTGTCCATCCGTTCTTTTTTCTTTTTTTTTTTTACTTTTTAAATTTTTTTTCATAATAATTATTTTTTATTTTTTATTTTAATAACTTTATTTTATTTTGTCTTACTTTATTTGATTTGATTAGATTTTATCCTCTTTCTTTCTATTTTTTCTCCCTTTTATTCTGAGCCAAGTAGATGAAGTAGCACCTCTTGGTGCTCCAACCAGGAGTCAGTGCTGTGCCTCTGAGGTGGGAGAGCCAACTTTAGGACACTGGTCCACAAGAGACCTCCCAGCTCCATGTAATATCAAATGGCAAAAATCTCCCAGAGACCTCCATCTCAACACCAAGACCCAGCTTCACTCAACGACCAGCAAGCTACAGTGCTGGACACCCTATGCCAAACAACTAGCAAGACAGGAACACAGCCTCATCCATTAGCAGACAGGCTGCCTAAAATCATAATAAGGCCACAGACACCCCCAAACACACCACAAGATGTGGACCTGCCCACCAGAAAGACAAGATCCAGCCTCATCCAACAGAACACAGGCACTAGTCCCCTCCAACAGGAAGCCTACACAACGCACTGAACCAACCTTAGCCACTGGGGACAGACACCAAAAACAATGGGAACTACGAACCTGCAGCCTGCAAAAAGGAGACCCCAAACACTGTATGATAAGCAAAATGAGAAGACAGAAAAACACACAGCAGATGAAGGAGCAAGGTAAAAACACAGCAGACCTAACAAATGAAGAGGAAATAGGCAGTATACCTGAAAAAGAGTTCAGAATAATGATAGTAAAGGTGATCCAAAATCTTGGAAATAGAATAGACAAAATGCAAGAAACATTTAAAAAGGACCTAGAAGAAGTAAAGAGGAAACAAGCAATGATGAACAACACAATAAATGAAATTAAAAATACTCTATACGGAATCAATAGCAGAATAACTGAGGCAGAAGAAGGGATAAGTGACCTGGAAGATAAAATAGTGGAAATAACTACTGCAGAGCAGAAGAAAGAAAAAAGAATGAAAAGAACTGAGGACAGTCTCAGACACCTCTGGGACAACATTAAACGCACCAACTTTCGAATTATAGGGGTCCAAGAAGAAGAAGAGAAAAAGAAAGGGACTGAGAAAATATTTGAAGAGATTATAGTTGAAAACTTCCCTAATATGGGAAAGGAAATAGTTAAGCAAGTCCAGGAAGCACAGAGAGTCTGATACAGGATAAATCCAAAGAGAAACACGCCAAGACACATATTAATCAAACTATCAAAAATTAAATATAAAGAAAACATATTAAAAGCAGCAAGGGAAAAACAACAAATAACACACAAGGGAATCCCCATAAGGTTAACAGCTGATCTTCCAGCAAAAACTCTGCAAGCCAGAAGGGAGTGGCAGCACATATTTAAAATGATGAAGGAGAAAAACCTACAACCAAGATTACTCTACCCAACAAGGATCTCATTCAGATTTGATGGAGAAATTAAAACCTTACAGACAAGCAAAAGCTGAGAGAGTTCAGCACCACCAAACCAGCTTTACAACAAATGCTAAAGGAACTTCTCTAGGCAGGAAACACAAGAGAAGGAAAAGACCTACAATAAAAAACCCAAAACAATTAAGAAAATGGGAATAGGAACATACATATCGATAATTACCTTAAATGTAAATGGATTAAATGCTCCCACCAAAAGACACAGACTGGCTGAATGGATACAAAAACAAGACCCATATATATGCTGTCTACAAGAGACCACTTCAGACCTAGGGACACATACAGACTGAAAGTGAGGGGATGGAAAAAGATATTCCATGCAAATGGAAATCAAAAGAAAGCTGGAGTAGCGATTCTCATATCAGACAAAATAGACTTTAAAATAAAGACTATTACAAGAGACAAAGAAGGACACTGCATAATGATCAAGGGATCAATCCAAGAAGAAGATATAACAATTGTAAATATTTATGCACCCAACATAGGGGCACCTCAATACATAAGCCAAATGCTAACAGCCATAAAACGGGAAATCGACAGTAACACAATCATAGTAGGGGACTTTAACACCACACTTTCACCAATGGACAGATCATCCAAAATGCAAATAAATAAGGAAACACAATCTTTAAATGATACATTAAACAAGATGGACTTAATTGATATTTATAGGACATTCCATCCAAAAACAAAAGAATACACATTTTTCTCAAATGCTCATGGAACATTCTCCAGCATAGATCATATCTTGGGTCACAAATCAAGCCTCGGTAAATTTAAGAGAACTGAAATCATATCAAGTATCTTTTCTGATCACAACACTATGAGACTAGATATCAATTACAGGAAAAGATCTGTAAAAAATACAAACATATGGAGGCTAAACAATACAGTACTTAATAACCAAGAGATCACTGAAGAAATCAGAGAGGAAATCAAAAAATACCTAGAAACAAATGACAATGAAAACACAACAACCCAAAACCTATGGGATGCAGCAAAAACAGTTCTAAGAGGGAAGTTTATAGCAATACAATCCTACCTTAAGACACAGGAAACATTTTAAATAAACAACCTAACCTTGCACCTAAAGCAATAAGAGAAAGAAGAACAAAAAACCCCCAAAGTTAGCAGAAGGAAAGAAATCATAAAGATCAGATCAGAAATAAATGAAAAAGAAATGAAGGAAATGATAGCAAAGATTAATAAAAGTAAAAGCTAGTTGTTTGAGAAGATAAACAAAATTGATAAATCATTAGCCAGACTCATCAAGAAAAAAAGGGAGAAGACTCAAATCATTAGACTTAGAAATGAAAAAGGAGAAGTAACAACTGACACTGCAGAAATACAAAGGATCATGAGAGATTACTCCAAGCAACTCTATGCCAATAAAATGGACAACCTGGAAGAAATGGACAAATTCTTAGAAATACAAAACATGCCGAGACTGAACCAGGAAGAAATAGAAAATATGAACAGACCAATCACAAGCACTGAAACTGAAACTGTGATTAAAAATCTTCCAACAAACAAAAGCCCGGGACCCGATGGCTTCACTGGCGAATTCTATCAAACATTTAGAGAAGAGCTAACACCTATCCTTTCAAACTCTTCCAAAATATAGCAGAGGGAGCAACACTCCCAAACTCATTCTACAAGGCCACCATCACCCTGATACCAAAACCAGACAAAGATGTCACAAAGAAAGAAAACTACAGGCCAATATCACTGATGAACATAGATGCAAAAATCCTCAACAAAATACTAGCAAACAGAATCCAACAGCACATTAAAAGGATCATACACCATGATCAAGTGGGGTTTATCCCAGGAATGCAAGGATTCTTCAATATACGCAAATAAAACAATGTGATACACCATATTAACAAGTTGAAGGAGAAAAACCATATGATCATCTCAATAGATGCAGAGAAAGCTTTCAACAAAATTCAACACTCATTTATGATAAAAGCCCTGCAGAAAGTAGTCATAGAGTGAACTTTCCTCAACATAATAAAGGCCACATATGACAAACCCACAGCCTACATCATTCTCAATGGTGAAAAACTGAAACCATTTCCACTAAGGTCAGGAACAAGATAAGGCTGCCCACTCTCACCACTATTATTCAACATAGTTTTGGAAGTTTTAGCCACAGCAATCAAAGAAGAAAAAGAAATAAAAGGAATCCAAACTGGAAAAGAAGAAGTAAAGGTGTCACTGTTTGCAGATGACATGATACTATACAGTCTTAAAGATGCTACCAGAAAACTAGTAGAGCTAATCAATGAATTTGTTAAAGTAGCAGGATACAAAATTAATGCACAGAAATCTCTGGCATTCCTATACACTAATGATGAAAAAACTGAAAGCGAAATTAAGAAAACACTCCCATTTACCATTGCAACAAAAAGAATAAAATATCTAGGAATAAACCTACCTAAGGAGACAAAAGACCTGTATGCAGAAAATTATAAGACACTGATGAAAGAATTTAAAGATGATACAAATAGATGGTGAGATATATCATGTTCTTGGAATGGAAGAATCAACTTTGTGAAAATGACTCTAGTACCCAAAGCAATCTACAGATTGAATGCAATCCCTATCAAACTACCACTGGCATTTTTCACAGAACTAGAACAAAAAATGTCACAATTTGTATGGAAACACAAAAGACCCCGAATAGCCAAAGCAATCTTGAGAACGAGAAATGGAGCTGGAGGAATCAGGATCCCTGACTTCAGACTATACTGCAAAGCTACAGTAATCAAGACAGTATGGTACTGGCACAAAAACAGAAATATAAATCAATGGAAAAGGATAGAAAGCCCAGAGATAAACCCACGCACATATGGTCACCTTATCTTTGATAAAGGAGGCAAGAATATACAGTGGAGAAAAGACAGCCTCTTCAATAAGTGGTGCTGGGAAAACTGGACAGCTACATGTAAAAGAATGAAATTAGAACACTCCCTAACACCACACACAAAAATAAACTCAAAATGGATTAAAGACCTAAATGTAAGGCCAGACACTATCAAACTCTTAGAGGAAAACATAGGCAGAACACTCTATGACATAAATCACAGCAAGATCCTTTTTAACCCAGCTCCTAGAGAAATGGAAATAAAAACAAAAATAAACAAATGGGACCTAATGAAACTTAAAAGCTTTTGCACAGCAAAGGAAACCATAAACAAGACCAAAAGACAACCCTCGGAATGGGAGAACATATTTGCAAATGAAGCAACTGACAAAGGATTAATCTCCAAAATTTACAAGCAGCTCATGCAGCTCAATATCAAAAAAAACAAACAACCCAATCCAAAAATGGGCAGAAGACCTAAATAGACATTTCTCCAAAGAGGATATACAGATTGCCAACAAACACATGAAAGAATGCTCAACATCATTAATCATTAGAGAAATGCAAATCAAAACTACAATGAGGAGCTTCCCTGGTGGCGCAGTGGTTGAGAATCTGCCTGCCAATGCAGGGTACATGGGTTCGAGCCCTGGTCTGGGAAGATCCCACATGCCACGGAGTGGCTGGGCTCGTAAGCCACAATTACTGAGCCTGCACATCTGGAGCCTGTGCTCCGCAACAAGAGAGGCCACGATAGTGAGAGGCCCACGCACCATGATGAAGAGTGGCCCCCACTTGCCGCAACTAGAGAAATCCCTTGTACAGAAATGAAGACCCAACACAGCCATAATTAATTAATTAATTAATTAATTTAAAAAAAACTACAATGAGATATCATCTCACACCGGACAGAATGGCCATCATCAAAAAATCTAGAAACAATACATGCTGGAGAGGGTGTGGAGAAAAGGGAACATTTTTGCACTGTTGGTGGGAATGTAAATTGATACAGCCACTATGGAGAACAGTATGGAGCTTCCTTAAAAAACTAGAAATAGAATTATCATACGACCCAGCAATCCCACTGGGCATATACCCTGAGAAAACCATAATTCAAAAAGAGTCATGTACGAAAATATTCATTGCATCTCTATTTACAATAGCCAGGACATGGAAGCAACCTAAGTGTCCATCGACAGATGAATGGATAAAGAGGATGTGGCACATATACACAATGGAATATTACTCAGCCATAAAAAGAAACGAAATTGAGTTATTTGTAGTGAGGTGGATGGACATAGAGTCTGTCATACAGAGTGAAGTAAGTCAGAAAGAGAAAAACAAATACCATATGCTAACACATATATATGAAATCTAAGGAAAAAAAAAAAAAGGTCATGAAGAACCTAGGGGTAAGACGGGAATAAAGACACAGAACTAGTAGAGAATGGACTTGAGGATATGGGGAGAGGGAAGGGTAAGCTGTGACAAAGTGAGAGAGTGGCATGGACATATATACACTACCAAACGTAAAATAGATTGCTAGTGGGAAGCAGCCGCATAGCACAGGGAGATCAGCTTGGTGTTCTGTGACCACCTGGAGGGGTGGGATAGGGATGGTGGGAGGGAGAGACGCAAGAATGAAGAGATATGGTAACATATATATATGTATAACTGATTCATTTTGTTATAAAGCAGAAACTAACACACCATTGTAAGGCAATTATACTCCAATAAAGATGTTAAAAAAAAAAGGTAATGGAAGCATTATTCAAGAGAGGCGCATTGTAAGGCTGCATTTATATGATACCAAAACATCTGGATAAAAAGTATAAAATTTGTTTAATCAGATTGAGATTTTGTTTGTTTATTGACAAATATGTAGATTCTTAAAAGGATCTTTCTGATTTAATTTTTTAGTTCATACAAGATATTGTGGCATCAGGTAGGTGGCCTAAAGGTGAAAACCAATGACTTTTAAAAAGACAAGAATATAAAATCTAGGATTTTGGAAACTCTATCAAAGTACTTCACCCAGTCTCAGGAGATTCTATTCCTGTTTCTACACGTTTACTATGATTTGAGAAAACTTACATTATTAACAAAAATTACTTATTATTCTGATGCAGAAGTATTTAATTTTGGATTTTTCCCTTCATTTTAGAAGTTTCTATAAGCCATTAAAGTTTATAATTTCTGGGAAATAGGTATTACTATAACTAACTCCAAGAGTGTGTCTTCAATATATTAGAGCTCATATTCATTTCTGCCATGAGTAATTTCTTCTAGGCTCACTGAAAATATCTGTGTTTAGTTGCTTTAGAATAAACTACAAGTGGTGATTATGAAAATAATATGTATATTATAAATTTATATATAATATATATGTATAATGTGTGGAATATATATACATTATATGCAGTATAATGTATATATTTATATTATATACAAATATGTATAAAATGTTATTTCAAACAAGTATATTTTATAGAATATAACCAGAAAAATTTTGTTTTCTGTTCTTTAGTATTAAAAAGTCTTACAGTCACTATACGTCACAAAATATGGTCTCAGTTCAGAAATTAAAATATCCAGGTCTGTTGAATAATCAAAATTTGAACTTGATTTAATGTTGAGATATTTCCCTTCCTAAGCTCTTTACCCACTTAGTCCAGCTAGTCCTCCTTTTCTACTTAATTAACAGGATTTGGACCCCTCTAGGTGCCTACATGAATGGTTGAGAATTTGGCATCTAGCTTTTGTGCTCTTGGAATTTAGTATATATTTAAAATTAACTTCTGTCTAGTTTTTTTCTGAACTTTGACATTCCTTTTCTACTCATTACTGGAGACGTCTCAACTATAGTTACCTTACATGAACTAATGTAATAATTCCAGCCTGAATTTACTCATTCCTCAGTATTTAGGCAGTGGGAGATATTTCCCATTCTTTAACTGAAGATCTGAATTCCCCTCCAAGTGGCCCCTTGTAAAGGACCTAAGGTGATGGGGCTTTTTTTCTGGGTGGTCTATATCTGTTTCATAGGAAACATTTTATGTATTATTTGTCTCAAAGACTGGTTGTTCAAACTGCCCAAGGGCACTGCCCCTCTCCACTCTGCTGAAAAATCACCAAGTCTCTTGCCCTTTAGAGAGTCCATGTGTGAGTCAGCTTCAGTCCACTGTCTTCTTGGATCTGCAAGTCTTCTTAGGGCTGTATTGGTGTCTTTCAAAGTCCATCTCTCAGCTTGATATAAAGGGGAAAACATCATCTATTCTTCACATATCAGGGTGGTTGTAGTTGTATGAGAAATTATAGCACACCTATCTCCAAAGATAAAATTTTCAAATATCCTTTTCTTATCTCCAGTTTCTGGCACTTTTACACCCCTGATAAAAGGCAGCAAATTTTGTGTCTGTCTCATGTGAGCACCTCTTACTCAAAGGTTTATGGGCATATGCTATGACTATGACTCTTGGATTGGTTGTGGTAGCAGCTGGCATTATAACCTATCTAATGATAGTGTTCACACAAATAGTTTGTCTCTGGAAGATGAAACAGATGGTAGTAAGCACTTAGTAGTAAGCAGTAAGTAGTAAAGCACTTAGTTCTTGGGGACATGGCCTTTTTATTCCACAATGTACAACTCTGTTTCTCTCGATCTAAATTCTTTTCCCCTTATAAATTGAAATGGATGTTTATTTAGCCAGAAAGCTCTTTTCTAAATGTGAGTATTTTTTCAGAAAATACTACTATGCCTTAAAGCAATAGTTCCCATCCTGTAAGACATGAATTATACAGGATAGGGAGGTGGCAGCAGAAGATGATTCTAGAGAATATTATTTATATACACACCAGGCATTGTTTTTTAGACTTAATAAACAATGATCCTTGTATGTATATGTATTACTGATTTTTAAACATACGTAGATGTAATTAAGTAAACAAAGGTTAACTTAAAAGCATTACTAAATTTACATTACTTATGCATTTATTTTTTATTCAAAAAGTAATTATTCTCTTGTGGAATGGAGGAAAAAAAATTTTCCTTATAAAAAGGTCCTCATTCTTAAAAAGTTTAGGAGAGAGTGGGTTAAAGATCTCCTGTCTTCTCCTTGGCTGCCTTGTGAATAAGCCCTGTCTTCACTGCAAACCTCGGATGTCTCAGCGTTTTGGCTTGCTGTGTTTCTGACAAAGGGAACCTGGCTCGGATAAATCGCCAATCAAAGAAAAATCCAAGACACCAGTCAGATTTTTACCACAGTTGTCTATGCTGTGTGGCTGACAGGACCTTGGGCCTCCAGTGGGGTGTCAGGCCTGAGCTTCCGAGGTGGAAGAGCTGAGTTCAGGACATTGGACCACCAGAGACCTCCTGGCCCCAAGTAATATCAATCGGCGACAGCTCTCCCAGAGATCTCCATCTCAATGTTAAGACATAGCTCCACTTAACGACCAGCAAGCTCCAGTGCTGGACACCCCATACCAAAAAACTAGCAAGACAGGAACACAACCCCACCCATTAGCAGAGAGGCTGCCTAAAGTCATACTAAGTTCACAGACACCCCAAAACACACCACTGGACGTGGTCCTGCCCACCAGAAAGACAAGATCCAGCCTCATCCACCAGAACACAGGCACCAGTCCCCTCCACCAGGAAGCCAACAGAAGCCACTGAACCAACCTTACCCACTGGGGGAAGACATCAAAAACAACAGGAACTACGAACCTGCAGCCAGCGAAAAGGAGAACCCAGACACAGTAAGGTAAGTAAAATGGGAAGACACAGAAATATGCAGCAGATGAAGGAGCAAGGTAAAAACCTACCAGACCAACAAATGAAGAGGAAATACGTAGTCTACCTGAAAAAAGAATTCAGAGTAATGATAGTAAAGATGATCCAAAATCTTGGAAATAGAATGGAGAAAATACAAGAAACGTTTAACAAGGACATAGAAGAACTAAAGAACAAACAAATGATGATGAACAACACAATAAATGAAATTTAAAATTCTCTACAAGGAATCAATAGCAGAATAACTGAGGCAGAATAACGGATAAGTGACCTGGAAGATAAAATAGTGGAAATAACTACCACAGAGCAAAAAGAATGAAAAGAATTGAGGACCATCTCAGAGACCTCTGGGACAACATTAAATGCACCAAGATCCAAATTATAGGGGTCCCAGAAGATGAAGAGAATAGGAAAGGGACTGAGAATATATCTTAAGAGATTATAGTTAAAATCTTCCCTAACATGGGAAAGGAAATAGTCAATCAAGTCCAGCAAGCTCAGGGAGTCCCATACAGGATAAATCCAAGAGGAAACATGCAAGACACATATTAATCAAACTATTAAAATTAAATACAAAGAAAAAAATATTAAAAGCAGCAAAGGAAAAGAAACAAATAACATACAAGGGAATCCCCATAATGTTAACAGCTGATCTTTCAGCAGAAACTCTGCAAGCCAGAAGGGAGTGAGAAGACATATTTAAAGTGATGAAAGGGAAAAACCTACAACCAAGATTACTCTACCCAGCAAGGATCTCATTCAGATTCGACGGAGAAATTAAAACCTTTACAGAGAAGCAAAAGCTAAGAGAATTCAGCACCACCAAACCAGCTTTACAACAAATGCTAAAGGAACTTCTCTAGGCAGGAAACATAAGAGAAGGAAAAAACCTACAAAAACAAACCCAGAACAATTAAGAAAATGGTAATAGGAACATACATATCGATAATTACCTTAAACGTAAATGGATTAAATGCTCCCACCAAAAGACACAGATTGGCTGAATGGATACAAAAACAAGACCCGTATATATGCTGTCTACAAGAGACCCACTTCAGACCTAGGGACACATACAGACTGAAAGTGAGGGGATGGAAGACGATATTCCATGCAAATGGAAATCAAAAGAAAGCTGGAGTAGCAATACTCATTTTAGATAAAATAGACTTTAAAATAAAGAATGTTACAAGAGACAAGGAAGGACACTACATAATGATCAAGGGATCAATCCAAGAAGAAGATATAACAACTGTAAATATTTATGCACCCAACATAGGGGCACCTCAACACACAAGGCAAATGCTAACAGTCATAAAAGGGGAAATCAATGGTAACAAAATAATAGTAGGGGACTTTAATACCCCACTTTCACCGATGGACAGATCATCCAAAATGAAAATAAATAAGGAAACACACGCTTTAAATGATACATTTAACAAGGTGGACTTAATTGACATTTATAGGACATTCCATCCAAAAACAACAGAACACACTTTCTTCTCAAGTGCTCATGGAACATCCTCCAGGATAGATCATATCTTGGGTCACAAATCAAGCCTTGGTAAATTTAAGAAAAGTGAAATCATATCAAGTATCTTTTCCGACCACAACACTATGAGACTAGATATCAATTACAGGAAAAAACTGTAAAAAATACAAACACATGGAGGCTAAACAGTATGCTACTAAATAACCAAGAGATCACAGAAGAAATCAAAGAGGAAATCAAAAAATACCTAGAAACAAATGACAATAAAAACATGACAGCCCAACACCTATGGGATGCAGCAAAAGCAGTTCTAAGATGGAAGTGAATAGCAATACAATCCTACCTCTAAAACAAGAAAAATGTCAAATAAACAACCTAACCTTACACCTAAAGCAATTAGAGAAAGAGGAATAAAAAACCCCAAAGTTTGCAGAAGGAACGAAATCATAAAGATCAGATCAGAAATACATGAAAAAGAAATGAAGGAAACGATAGCAAAGATCAATAAAACAAAAAGCTGGTTCCTTGAGAAGATAAAGAAAATTGATAAACCATTAGCCAGACTCATCAAGAAAAAATGGAGAAGACTCAAATCAACAGAATTAGAAATGAAAAAGGAGAAGTAACAACTGACAATGCAAAAATACAAAGGATCATGAGAGATTACTACAAGCAACTATATGCCAATAAAATGGACAACCTGGAAGAAATGGACAAATTCTTAGAAAAGCACAACCTTCCGAGACTGAACCAGGAAGAAAAAGAAAATATAAACAGACCAATCACAAGCGCTGAAATTGAAACTCTGATGAAAAATCTTCCAACAAACAAAAGCCCAGGACCAGATGGATTCACAGGCGAATTCTGTCAAACATTTGGAGAAGAGTTAACACCTATTGTTCTCAAACTCTTCTAAAATATAGCAGAGGGAGGAACATTCCCAAACTTATTCTATGAGGCCACCGTCACCCTGAATCCAAAACCAGACAAAGATGGTACAAAAAAAGAAAACTACAGGCCAATATCACTGATGAACATAGATGCAGAAATCCTTAAGAGAATACTAGCAAGCAGAATCCAGCAGCACATTAAATGGATCATACACCATGATCAAGTGGGGTTTATCTCAGGAATGCAAGGATTGTTTAATATATGCAAATCAATCAATGTGATAACACCATATTAAATTGAAGGATAAAAACCAGATAATCATCTCAATAGGTGCAGAGAAAGCTTTCAACAAAATTCAACTCCGATTTATGATAAAAACCCTCCAGAAATTAGGCATAGAGGGAACTTACCTCAACTTAATAAAGGCCATATATGACAAACCCACAGCCTACATCATTCTCAATGGTGAAAAACTGAAACCATTTCCACTAAGATCAGGAACAAGACAAGGTTGCCCACTCTCACCACTATTATCCAACATAGTTTTGGAAGTTTTAGCCACAGCAATCAAAGAATAAAAAGAAATAAAAGGAATCCAAATCGGAAAAGATGTAAAACTGTCACTGTTTGCAGATGACCTGATACTATACATAGGGAATCCCATAGATGCTACCAGAAAACTACTGGAGCTAATCAATGAATTTGTTAAAGTAGCAGGATACAAAATTAATGCACATAAATCTTTTGCATTCATATACACTAATGATGAAAAATCTGAAAGAGAAATTAAGGAAACACTCACACTCACCACTGCAACAAAAAGAATAAAATACCTAGGAATAAACCTACCTAAGGAAACAAAAGACCTATATGCAGAAAAGTATAAGATGCTGATGAAAGAAATTAAGGATGATACAAACAGACGGAGAGATATACCACGTTCTTGGATTGGAAGAATCAACATTGTGAAAATGACTATACCACCCAAAGCAATCTACAGATTCAGTGCCATCCCTATGAAACTACCAATGGCATTTTTCACAGAACTAGAACAAAAAATTTCACAATTTATATGGAAACACAAAAGACCCTGAATAGCCAAAGCAATATTGAGAAAGAAAAAGGGAGCTGGAGGAATTCAGCTGCCGGAGTTTAGACTATACTGCAAAGCTACAGTAATCAAGACAGTCTGGTACTGGCACCAAATCAGAAAAATAGATCAATGGAGCAGGATAGAAAGCCCAGAGATAAACCCATGCACATATGGTCACCTTATCTTTGATAAAGGAGGCAAGAATATACAATGGAGAAAAGACAGCCTCTTCAATAAGTGGTGCTGGGAAAACTGGATGGCTACATGTAAAAGAATGAAATTAGAACACTCCCTAACACCATACACAAAAATAAACTCAAAATGGATTAAAGACCTAAATGTAAGGCCAGAAACTATAAAACTCTTAGAGGAAAATATAGGCAGAACACTCTATGACATAAATCACAGTAAGATCCTTTTTTACCCACCTCCTAGAGAAATGGAAATAAAAACAAAAATAAACAAATTCGGTCTAATGAAACTTAAAAGCTTTTGTACAGCAAAGGAAACCATAAACAAGATGAAAAGACAACCCTCAGAATGGGAGAAAATATTTGCAAATGAAGCAACTGACAAAGGATTAATCTTCAAAATATTCAAGCAGCTTATGCAGCTCAATATAAAAAAAAAACAAACAACCCAATCCAAAAATGGGCAGAAGACTTAAATAGACATCTCTCCAAAGAAGACATACAGATGGCCAACAAACACATGAAAGGATGCTCAATATCACTAATCATTAGAGAAATGCAAATCAAAACTACAATGAGAAAAACAAACAAACAAACAAAACTACAATGAGGTATCACCTCACACCGGTCAGAATGGCCATCATCAACAAATCTACAAACAATAAATGCTGGACAGGGTGTGGAGAAAAGGGAACCCTCTTGCTCTGTTGCTGGGAATGTTAATTGATACAGCCACTATGGAGAACAGTATGGCGGTTCCTTAAAAAACTAAAAATAGAAGTACCATATGACCCTGCAATCCCACTACTGGGCATATACCCTGAGAAAACCATAATTCGAAAAGTGTCATGTACCACAATGTTCATTGCAGCACTGTGTACAGTAGCCAGGACATACAAGCAACCTAAATGTCCATTGACAGATGAAAGGATAAAGAAGATGTGGCACATACATACAATGGAATATTACTCATCCATTAAAAGGAACAAAATTGAGTTATTTGTAGTGAGGTGGATGGACCTAGAGTCTGTCATACAGAGTGAAGTAAGTCAGAAAGAGAAAAACAAATACCATATGCTAACACATATATATGGAATCTAAAAAAAAAAATTGGTTTTGAAGAACCTAGGTTTAGGACAGGAATAAAGATGCAGATGTAGAGAATGGACTTGAGGACATGGGGAAGGGTAAGTGTAAACTGAGACGAAGTGAGAGAGTGGCATGGACATATATACATTACCAAATGTAAAATAGATAGCTAGTGGGAAGCAGCAGCATAGCACAGGGAGATCAGCTCTGTGCTTTGTGCCCACCTAGAGGGGTGGGGATAAGGAGAGTGGGAGGGAGATGCAAGAGGGAGGGCATATGGGGATATATGTATACATATAGCTGATTCACTTTGTTATACAGCAGCAACTAACACAACAATGTAAAGCAATTAGACCTCAATAAAGATTAAAAACAAAAAAAGATAGTAAGAAGAATAGGACAGAGAACTTGGCACATAGAGCTGTTTTTAAGAAAAATCAATCTTGAGAACCCCAGAATTTTTCTATTGTATGGAAAATATATATAAAAGTTTTTACTGACCTTTTAAATTTTATTCCTCAATAATAGGGAATACTCTACTTTTTAATAAGAATTTTATCAGAAGAAAACTTTGTATAGAGAAAAAATTATAGGCTTTGGAAGAAGAAAGCTTAGAATACCATATTATAGACTTTTAATGTTTGTTTGTTAACTCATTGATTATCTCTTCAGAAAGTTATAAGTTTAGCTAAGGTAGGGAGAATGACTACTTGCTTCACTAATATTTTCCAAGAACCTAAATCTTTCCCAGGAATTTTAAAAAGAGTACACTAAATCTTTGGGTTTAGAGTGCCCTAAACCAAAGTTTGCTAAAGAACAATCTTGTTAAATGTTATTAACCGTAAGAAATTTTCTCTGCCTAATAATATTGTCTGACTGCTTCTCTTCCCTCATTCTCAAAATTCCTAATTTTCCCAATAATGGAACCAATATTTCTGTGTGATTAGAAAGACATATTGAGTACTCAGCATAAGTGACAAAATAAACAATGAGTCTGAAGACTACTATGGTGATGACCATCATTAAGATACACAGGGTAATCTTTCCACAACTTGTGATTTTCATTTTTGTGTTTGAACCTGTTCTTTTGAGCAGAAAGGACAGGGAAGCAAGTGTTACTATGAGCAAAATATAGGATACTCTCAGAAATACATATGGACTTGATGTTAAGTTTAAAAGTATATTTTGTTTTACATTAATTATGGACTCAGTGGACTGCTTAGCTTGTAGAACAACATGCAGAACTAGTGAATTAATATTTGACCTGCTTATTTTTCAGCATGTATGAATAATATAATACTAAAATCAAACTTCCTTCATTCAGCAAATTTTTATAGATGACCTGCTAGGCACAGTTGTAGGAATAAAAATCTCTTTCATTATGGAGATTACATTTTACTGAGGGGAGACAGACAACAAATGAAATATAATTAATAAATAAAATACATAACTGGTAAAAAGGTAATAAGTGCTGTAGGAAAGGTAGAGCTAGGTAAAGAAAATCAGGAATGTGGGGGGTGTGTGAGAGATGGTGGTGGTGGGGCAGGATGTGATATTAAACAGAGTGGTCAGATTAGACCTACTGAGAAGGTAAAATCTGAGCAGGCTTGAAACATGCAATGGTGTTAGCCATAGAGGTATCTGGGATGCTCCAGGCAGACGGAATGACCCTACGAAGGCCCTGAAGGAGGAGCATATTAGGAGGGCAGTGTGAATGAGGAGTAATGTAGTAAGAGTACTTCTTGGCGTTACGAGGACCCAGATCATATAGGGATGTGTAGGTCATTGTAATAATTTTGGTTTTTTCCCTCTGAGTTAAATGTGAGCTTTGGAAGTCTTTGAGTGGAAGACTATGATGATTTGGTCTAATTTCTTAATGGGATCCCTATGACTGCTTTTTGGAAAGTAAATTATACAGTACAAGGGTGGAAGCAGAGTGACAAGATAAGAATTGATTCTAATCATTGAAGCACAAGGTGATGTTGGCTTGGACCAGAGTGGTGGAGGTGGAGGAAATGTAAAGTGTTTGAAGTTTGGATATATTTTGAATACAGAGTTGATAGGAGTTCCTGATGAATTGGTGGAATGTGAATGGAAAAGAGGTGTCAAAGATGGTTTCCAGTTCTTTAGCTTGAGGACTTGAGGGAGGGAGTTGTCTTCATCTGAGATGGGAAGGTTGCTGATATAGCAGGTTTTGAGGGGATGATTATTATTTCAGTTTTATGTTTTAGATGTTCACTAGTCATCCAAGTGAAGATGCAGGTTGGATATACAAGTCTGGAATTTTGGATAGAGGTCTGGGCTGGTGATGTACATTTGGCATTCTTCAACATAGAGATTATGCTCTGGGACTAGATGAGATTACCAAGGGAGTAAGTGTAGCTAGAGAAGAAGACCAAGAGATGATCACTGGGACACTCCCATATTAAGAGATCAGGGAGAAGAGGAAGACCAAGCAAAGGACACTGAGAGGAAGCAACCAGTGAGGGTAGGAGGAAAACCAAGAAAAAGTGGAGAAAAAGTGGTGTCCTGGGAGCCCATAGAAGTGTACCAACATTTGTGAAGGGGATCAACTGTGTCAGATGTTGCTGATGGCTCATAAACAAGATAAGCAAATGAGCACTGAAAATTGATCATTGGATTAGCATTATGGAGGTAATTGGTGACCTTGATGCAAGAAATTTTAGGAGTGGAAGGGGCATGAGAATGGTTAGAGATGGTTTGAAAGAGAATGGAAGTAGAGGAGCTAGAGACAGTGACCACTGACCACTCTTTCAAAGATTTTGCTGAAAAGGGGCATAAAGAAATGGGAATATATACATGGTGAAGGAAATGGGATCAAGAGAAATTTTATTTTATTATGGAAAACTTTAAATATACATAAAAGTAGAGAAAATAGCTTAATAAACTTCTGTTTATCAATCACATAGATTTAAAAGTTGAACATTTTGCAAGATTTCATCTATTTTTCTGAAGCATTTAAAAATAGTTACAGGAAAATAATTGCCTTATGATATTCACAATGGAAAAATCATTTTAGATTTTTTCCATCTAAAAAATAAGGGCATTTAAAAAATGATCATCTCTAATGAAATTAGCAATAATTCTTTAATATACTCTAATACCAAGTTCATATTCAAATATCTCTTTTTGTCCTTAAAATGTCCTCAAAATGTCTTTTACAATTTTTTTTTGTTGTTATTGAACACAAATCAGATCAAAACCCTCACATTGCATTTGGTTATTATTTCTCTTATGTCTCTTTTAATCTAGAATACCTTTCATACTCTGCTTTCCTTTTTAAATTTTTTGTGACATTGACTTATTGAAAGTACTGGGTCAGTTGTGCTATAGAATGTTCTACTAAGAGAAGTTTGTATATTTTTCAAATATTTTAAATTAAAATGTTGTGGACTTCCCTGGTGGCGCAGTGGTTAAGAATCCACCTGCCAATGCAGGGGACACTGGTTCGATCCCTTGTGCGGGAAGATCTCACATGCCGTGGAGCAACTAAGCCTGTGTGCCACAACTACTGAGCCTGCACTCTAGAGCCTGTAAGCCACAGCTACTGAGCCTGCGTGCCACAACTACTGAAGCCCGCGTGCCTAGAGCCCATGCTCTGCAACAAGAGAGGCCACTGCAATAAGCCCTCGCACTGCAACGAAGAGTAGCCCCTGCTTGCCGCGCCTAGAGAAAGCCTGTGTGCAGCAGCGAAGACCCAACGCAGCCAAAAACAAATAAATAAATTTAAAAAAAATTAACATTTTGTGACAATTAGACTCTCATGCAGTTGTAAGAAATAATACAGAGAGATCCCTCATATATTTTACCCAGTTTCCCCCAATGGTAACAAATTGCAAAACTATATATGATATCATAACCAGGATATTTACATTGATACAGCCAAGAAAACTAACCAAGAAACTAAGATACCAAGATTTCCATCACAAGGGTTCTTCATGTTGCCCTTTTTTATAGTCACACTCACTTGCCTCCAGTACCATTGCCCTCCTTAACCCTGGTAAACACTAATTTATTCCCCTTTTCTATAATCTCATTTCAAGAATGTTATATAAATGGAATATAAATATGAAACATTTTTGGATTTTGCTTTTTCACTCAGCAAAATTCTTTGTCAATTCATTCAGGTTGTTGCATGTATCAACAGTTCTTTTTTAAAACAGTTATATTAAGAAGTAAGTCATAGTATAGATGTACTATAGTTTGTTTAATCATTTACTCACTGAAGGACATCTGGACTATCTCCACTTTTTGGCTGTTAGGAATAAAGGTGCTATATACATAGATGTTTTTGCACAAACACGTCCTCAATTGTTTGGGATAAATGTCCAGAGGTGTAATTGCTGAGACATATGGTAGTTGTATGTTTAAATTTTTGAGAAACTGCCAAACTGTTTTCCAGAGTGGATGCAACCTTTTATATTTCCACCAGCAATATATAAGTGATCCAGTTCCTCTGCATCCATGTCAACATTTATCATGATTTTTAATTTTAACAATTTTGATAGATATAGAGAGGTACCCCGTAGTTTTAATTTGCATTGATTAATGGTGTTGAACATCTTTACATGTGTGCTAATTTGTTATATGTCTATCCTCTGAAATGTCTGTTTATATCTTTTGTCTGTTTAATAATTGGATTGTTCTTTTTAACTGCTGAGTTTTGAGAATTCTTTATATATTCTAGATACTAGTCCTTTGTAGAATTTGTGTTTTGCAAATAATTTTCCCCCAGTTTGTAGCTTGTCTTTTCACCTTCCTAACAGTCTTTTCACAAAGCAAAAGTTTTAAATTTTGATGAAGGCCAATTTCTCAATTTTTTCTCTCATGGACCACACTTTTGGTGTCAAATCTAAGAACTCTGCCTTGACCTAGATTGTCTTATATTTTTACATAAAAATTTTGTACATTTTATGCTATGATCCATTTAGAATTAATTTTTACATGAGGTAAGAAACTTAGGTTGAGGTTAATTTGTTCCTTTGGATTGCTAGTTGCTCCAGCCCCTTTTGCTGAAACGTCTATCTTTTCTCCATTGAATTGCTTTTGTATTCTTGTCAAAAAATCAGTTGGGCATATTTATATGGGTCTATTTCTGAGTTCTCTTCTGTTCCATTGATCTATGTGTCTTTTTTTCCTCCAATACCACACAATCTCCATTACTGTAGTTATATAGTAAGTCTTAAAATCAGGTAGACTATTCCTCCCACACTATCTTCTTTGTGAAAATTTTTTTAGCTTTCTAGTTTCTTTGCTTTTCCACATAAACATTAGATAATCTTGTGTATATCTAAATAAAAACCTTGCTTTGATTTTGATAGGCTTTGCTGTAAAACACTATATCAATTTTGGAGATAATTAACATCTTTACTATGCTGAGTCTTCTAATCCACATAGCATGTCTTTCCATTTAATTAGATCGTCTTTGATTTCTTTCGTCAGTGTTGTGCAGTTTTAAGCATACAAATCCCATAAATATTTTGTTAGATTTACACTTAAGTTCTTTCTCTTTTTTTTTTAGCAATTGTAAATAGTTTTATGTTTTGATTTAGAAGTCCATTGTTCATTGCTATTATATAGAAATACAATTAATTTTTGCAGTTTATCTTGCATCCTGTGACTTGTTGGGCTCACTTTTTAGTTCTAGGAAGTTGCTTTTTATTTTTTTTCAGATTCCTTGGGATTTTCTATGTAGACAATCATGCCCTATTGGTCCTATTGGCAAATAGGTTCAGTTTTATTTCTTACTATCCAATCTGTAAGCTTTTTATTTTCTTTACTTATCTGATTGCTCTGACCAGAACTTCATCACTATGTTAAATAAGAGTCATGAGAGTGGACATTTTTGTCTTGTGCCTGATATTAGTGGGAAAGCATTTAGTCTTTCACCATTATTTTAAGTTTTTTGTAGATGTTTTTTTTCAAGTTGAGAGTTTCTCTCTATTCCTATTTTCCCTAGAGTTTTTGTCATGAAACAGTGTTGAATCTTGACAAATACCTTTTTACATCCAATGATGTGTAATGTTTCTACTTTAGTTTGTTAATATGGTGGATTATATTGTTTTTTAAAAAAATATTGAACCAGCCTTGCACCTCTGGCATAAACCTCACTGGATTTTTTTTTGTGTGTGTGGTTTTAAATTGCAATTTCAATTTCCTTAATAACTATGAGTCTATTCCAATGATTTATTTCATATTGTTTGAGTTGGGATAGTTTGTGTTTTTCAAAGAATTAGTCCATTTTGTCTAAATTGTCAAATTTATGTGTGTAGAGTTGTTGGTAGTATTCCCTTACCCTTTTGATGTCTACATGTACCTATATCCCCTGTTTCATTCCTGATATTGGTAATTTGCGTTTTTTCTCTTTTTTTCCTTTGTCAGTTTTCCAGAGATTTGCTAATTTTATTGATTTTTTTCTAAGAACCATTGTTTTTTTTTTCTTTTTCTTTTTTCATCTCATTAATTTTTGTGCTTATCTTTGTTATTTCCATCTTTCTGCTTGCTTTGGGTTTCCTTTACTCTTCTTTTTCTAAGTTCTTGCAGTGGGAGCTTAAATTATTATTAAAAAATTTATTTATTTTGTTTATTTTTGGCTGTGTTGGGTCTTCATTGCTGCACACGGGCTTTCTCTAGTTGGGGGGAGTGGGGGCTACTCTTAGTTGCGGTGCGTGGGCTTCTCATTGCGGTGGCTTCTCTTGTGGAGCACGGGCTCTAGGCATGCAGGCTTCAGTAGCTGCAGCATGTGGGCTCAGTAGTTGTGGCTCGTGGGCTCTAGAGTGCAGGCTCAGTAGTTGTGGTGCATGGGCTTAGTTGCTCCTTGGCATGTGGGATCTTCCTGGACAAGGGCTCAGACCCATGTCCCCTGCACTGGCAGGTGGATTGTTAAACAATGCATCACCAGGGAAGCTCCCTGGGAGCCTAAATTATTGATTTGAGACTTTTTCTCTTTTCTAATGCATGCTTTTAATGCTATAAATTTCCATCTCACCACTGTTTTAGCTGTGTCTTACAAATTTCATGTGTTTTATTTTCATTTTCATTCCATGTATTTTTAAAACACCCTTTGAGAATTTCTCTTTGAGTTCTGGATTACTTAGAAATGTGTTGTTGAGCTTCCAAGTGTTTTGAGATACTCCTTTTCCTTATTGACTTCTAGTTTAACTCCACTGTGGTTGAAAGACATGCTATATATGATTTTTTAATTCTTTTAAATTTGTTGAGGTTTGTTTTATGGCACTGAATATGATATATCTTGGCATATGTTCTATGGATCCTTAAAAAGAATGTGTCCTGCTGTTGTTGGAGTTTTCTATGAACGTTGACTAGGTCCTGTTGATGCTGGCATTGTTTATTCTATATCTTGTTTTTCTGCATAGATATTCAACAATTGAGAGAGAGGTGTTGAAGTCTACAACTGTAATTTTGACTTTTGAATTTCTCCTTTCAGTTTTTTTTCTTCACATATTTTGCTTCTCTGTTTGGTACATACACTTTTAGGGTTGGTATGTCGTCTTGGTTGATTGACTCTTATATCATTATACAATGTCCCATTCTGGTAATTTTCTTTGCTCTGAAGTCTACTTCTTTATCTGATATTAATTTAGCCACTCCTGCTTTCCTTTGAGTAATGTTTTAAATAATATTACATGATAGGCCTTTTTGCCATTCTTTTACAGTTCATCTGCCTATATTGTCATATTTGAAGTGAGTTTCTTGTAGACAACATATGACTGGATTATGTTTTTCAATCCATTCTGTTAATATATGTCTTTTACTGGTATATTTAGGCTATTTAGCTTTAAAGTAACTATGAGTATTTTAGGACTCAAGTCTGCCTTTTTAATGCCTTAATCAAAACAGCCTTCAGAAGTCATCTGGAGGCTAGAAGTCTGAGATCAAGGTTTCAGCAGGTTTGGTTTCTTCTGAGGCCTCTCTCTTTGGCTTATAGATGAATTTTTCTCCTTGTGTCTACACATAGTCTTCTCTTTATACATATCTGTGTCCTAATTTCCTCTTCTTATAAAGACACCAGTCACATTGGATTAGGGCCCACCTAATTACCTCCTCATAACCTAAGGTCTCTTTGGAGATCCTATCTCCAAATACAATCACATTTTGAGGTATTAGGTCAGGACTTCAATATATGAATTTTGAGGGGACACAGTTCAGTCCATATTTTTGTATTTTATGTTTGGTTTATATATATTAATATAAATATTTCATATTTATATTACTAACAGAATATATATATTTTATTTATATTATATATTTTATATAGTATATACCCATACATACAATATTCCAGGTATGCTTGTATGTTTGTGTGTGTGAAAAATGTATCTGATATATATATCAACATTCATTGAAATGACTATGCTAAATGTTGATTGGTTTAAAAACACTTATGTTAGTTTGATTTTTATTTGCAAACAGAGTCAAATATATATCAGAAAATTTATTTTTTAGTTAACAGTCATTCCCTGAAAGGTAATATTCCCTGAAGAAATATTTACTAGATCCCCAGAGCAGATACATTTCCAAATCTTAAGCTTTTTAGAAATTTCCTTTTACTTAAAAAGAAAACTGACTTTGACTATTTAAATATTGTTTGTCAAAGTTATGTTTGCATCCTGCACATAAAAATTAATATCTCAATATTTCCATGGAAGTATGATGTTAATGAACTCTTTTGATCTATAATAAAATAAAAAACCCTAAAAGACACCTCACTATGTAAAAGTTTAGAGGAAAACACTTTTCAATTGGACCAATTCACTTACTGAATCTAGAACAATGTATAATATAAAGTTTTTGGAAAAAGAAAAGACTAAATGATATGGTAAAACCCTCATAACTTAAATTCTTGTAGATTAGTATATTATACTAAAGCATCCTCTTCCATACCCAAAGGTATATGTCTGTATGTTTTCTTCAATACAGCTTGCCATGGAATAAGCTTCAATGAAAATGTGATAAATGGAGTGTGAAATTTGATGTGGCAAATACTTGGAGTATATTTTCTATTTATCTCAACTGTGTTTTTCTAACAGATTGAGCTATATAAAGATGCTGCTTTTGTAGATCAAAAAATTGAATATTGTCAATTTTACAACAGTTCAACCTATAGATTCAGATACATTTAATTTATTGTTTCTCCTTATTTGTCTATAAGGTGACAAAAAAGTGATTCTTGTAAACAAGAACTTGTTTACTAGGGAGATTGTTTGACTTCAAACTTCTCTTCAGTGTAAATTTCCTAAAATGAGAGATGCATGGCCTTTTGGAGATGGCAGGGATTTTGCAAATCACCCATTCTTGTTTCCTTATTTTAAAAAAGTGGAAATTGTAGTACAATATTTTCTCTTTAGAACCTTTCAAATCTAGGGAAGACAAACATTCTAGGTAGAGATTTCTCCTTTGGTTATCAGCAGCATATTTAGGTTAGGGTTTGAATTTGGATTAGGATTCTTTCCTGATCTCCTGAAGGAAAAGTAAATCATATAGGGCACTCTAACTTGCAACTCTTACTTATCTTACAGCCAAAATCTAAGATCACTACAGTGACTTAACTATCTTGATTCACAAATGCAAAATTATGGTTAGTGAATAAAAATTAATTCTAAAGGCAAATGAACTAAGTGTGTATTTCTGTCATTCTCACTTGAGTTTTCAAAGGTGCAGATGTTCTTTCTACTTACAAAGGATTTTATTGATTTGGAAAGTAGTTATCCTCTGTGTGAGTGTGGTGTGTGTGTGTGTCTGTGTGTGTGTGTGTGTGTGTGTGTGTGTATCTTTAAATTCAAAAGAAAAATTAAACTTTGTAAACATCCAGATTCTTTATTCTCTAAGAACAATGCGAGACATTTAAATTCCACTTTCTCAAAGTGTTATTATGTGAACTGTCAGTTGAAAAATAGACTACTTATTCAACAGAAATTGGGTCTTAGGTGGGAGTTGACATGAGGAATAGAAAAACTTGTTTTGATTTCTGCAACATGCCTTAATTTTCCAAAGTTTTATTTATTCACCAAGTGTATCTTGAAGCCATTCAGGTGTGATAAAGGTAAGATGTAATAATGGTAAGGTGTAATAATGATTTAGCAGTTTTAGAAAGTGTGGCTTGCTGATGAGTTTTACATAAAAATTATTTCCTTGAAAGGATGAAATCAGGGTCTGTCTATACATTATTTCTCATATATCATTTATGAAGCCTAACGAACTGAGCAAGTTGACTTGGAAATAAAACACATTAATTAGAGACAAGGCCAAACATATTTTACTAGTTTTTGTTAATTAAATCATAAGGATTAACAGTCACCATTTAATGGAAAAGATTTCAGGGGTACTCTTATAGTTAAGTTAAATATTTATGTGAATGTATAAAGTGACTGATTATTGAATAAGTTATATTCTGCCCAATATTAAACTGTTCACCTAGAATCTAGACATTGGCAACATCAAAACCAGAAAAGTTGTTTAAAAATTGTTAAAAACATGGGTCAGGCCCAATGGGTTTATCAAGTTGTGCATTTTGGAGTGACAGGAAGGACTGTAATTTGTACGTGGACATTTATCTTTGTGTGCTAATTTGATTAGCTTAAGAATCAAAAAATATTTGTCCATCTGTGTGCCATGGAACCAGTCAGCACATTTCTTTAACTTTCGGGACAGTTGCTATCTAAGCATGTGGCACTGCTAATGGAAAGAAATAAAAATTTTTTGTTCTTGTTTCCAACTGAAATATTAAATCACACCAGTAAAAATGTATAGCAGTGAAACACTGTGATGTTTCAATGATTAACATTAAGACCTAAACTTTTATCTACCACTTCCTATAGGTAAAATAGCATATTATAAACATAAATATTAATGACTCTGTAGCAACACACATCAAGAATAGATACATATAACTATCTTGTGTTCTTTCAATTTTCAAAGTGAAATTATCTTTTAAAAAGTAGAAAGCCCCAACTTTACTTCAGAAATTTCAGCAATTTATACATATACTTCTCATGAATGTTTTAATTGTGATGGAAATATTTCTCACAAAAGCTAACAAGCAAAACAGACTCTAATGATTAAAATTTATCAATCATTCTTATTTTTCTTTTATTTAGAATATACATTGTTCCTTCTTCCATATAAAGTTCATTTTTGAGACTATAAAATACAAATGAAGCTACTTTAATGAATTTGGTCCCTTCATAAAATTTCCCTGAGGAGCAAGGGCAAGCCTCCTGCTGCCCAGCCCATTAAGCCCACCTGTTCTGTGGTGGTGTCCATGCCTGCTCTCTCCACAGAGGTTGTCCCTTTGCCATCATCTCCCCGAGTGCTGTGCAGCACAGTCATTCTCCACCCATTTAGCTTACAAGATACTGTGACTTTTATGTGTTTTATGATAATGGTGTAATGATAATACTTAGCACTCATACAACTTTTCATCTTCAAAGCACTTTCTGAGCATTTCCTATTTGTACATTAGTAAAACATGAGCTGTATATATGCTGTTCCATAAATAATAATCATATGACCCAAGTTAAAACTCTCAGTTGTTGTGACTGAGGAAACAATAAGGTTATGTGGTTTGAGAAGGACAGTCAGCCTTTATTTAGTTTTGCATTTTGTGAATCTAAAGAGAGCAGCTGCCCTTCTTATTCCCTAGATTGTGGCAGTTTTTTATTGCTTTTTGGTGGAAGACCAATGGCTCTCCAAGTTCTCACCCTCCACCAGAACCTGAATGCTCTCCAACTCATAACTCTTGTCTCCTTTGACTCATATCATCCTTTCTGAATTCCTCCCTGAAATTTTTACTGCTACCCTAATACTAGCACTCACTAAAGAATTTTTCATTCTCTGAAATCCAAAGGGTGTTGATTTTTTATTAAAAGTATACATGGGTTTAACGAGCAATTTTTCAAATTTTTAGACAGCATTCTTATTCTTAGCAGCAAATTTAGATAGTGTTGTGGAGACTAGATTTGACACATTCTAATGTTTAGCCACTTGGAAGAAAACGAATTTGCCAGAGGCCAGGGACCAGCAGTAAGGGAAAATCCAGTTATGCTGGGAGAGAAGGCTTCCTTGGGTAACAGTCTTTGTTAAAGAGATTCAAACTTATATGGTCGAGTAGAATCATTGTTCTAACCTGTGCTTCCCCTCTTTTTTTCCTCCCAAACATGTAAAGGTAAAGGTCATCAGAGTAATGATATTTGTATCAGAATGAAAAACCATAACGGTGGTTCTCGTATCAATTATTAATAGGACCTGAATCAGAAACATTTGCACTCTTTAACAATTTCTACTTTAATTGTATTTATTTGAGCATTCTAGGCTAGGCTTTTGCACTTTTCTTCAAAATATCTAGTATGCTCTTCTCACTCACTTGTCTATGTAAATCTATTCATCATTTAAGATTAGGTCAGTCCCTAGTTTTTCCATGTGAGCTTCTCAAAATATACTGCTTAATCATTTGAAGTTCATAAAGTCATGGGATCTTGCACCTTCCTGAGTTCTTTGTGCCATCATGGTGTTTAAGTCCTTGAATAGAGAGACTTCACAGTGTATTGAGGCAGTGAGATCCTGAGGTAGCCTTGCTGAGTGTGATGGTGACTGAGAAGAGTGAGGGATAATATGCTATTTATTCTATGCTTCTAAGCACTGTGTAGAAATGAACGTGTGAGAAAGCTGACTGACCTGTAGATTGTGCCAGTGAGGTGACAGTCTGGACAGATTATGACTGTAGATCAGCCCCCTCAACCCAGTGCTTTGATACTATGTAAGCTGGGTCGCCTGGAACTTAGAGAAGAGGGAGGAGTATGGTAACTCGCTTGAGAAAACCCCAGACTGCCTAAGAAAAGCCTGAATTGGCTAAATCTACCAAAAATAGAGTGCACAGCTGAAGTCATTAGGCAGAATGGGAGTTTGAAAGAGATATAATTAAGAAAATTACTTTTCTGGGGGGTATACTTGAGTTTATGGCAAGAAAATATCGTACCAGCTAAAGAAGCACGTTTGAGTATGAGCTTTAAAAGGCAGATTTTAAGTTATACAAAAAGGGGTTTTCACACTAATTTGAAAAGATTCATGCACCCCAAAGTTCATAGCAGCATTATTTACAATTGTCAAGATATGGAAGCAACCTGTGTCCATCAACAGATGCATGGATAAAGAAGATGTGGTATGTATATAAAATGGAACGCTACTCAGCCATAAAAAAGAATGAAATTTTGCCATTTGCAGCAACATGGATGGACTTGGAGGGTATTATGCTAAGTGAAATAAGTCAGACAGGGAAAGATAAATACTGTATGATATTACCTACACATGGAATATAAAAAATACAACAAACTAGTGGATATAACAAAAAAGAATTAGACTCACAGATTAGAGAACAAACTAGTGGTTACCAACGAGGAGAGGAAAGAGGGGAGGGGCAATTCAGGGGTAGGGGATTAAGAAGTACAAACTATTATGTGTAAAATAAGCTACAAGGATATATTGTACAACACAGAGAATATAGCCAATATTTTATAATAACTATAAATGGAGTATAACCTTTAAAAATTGTGAATATGTAAAGCAACCATACTCCAATAAAAATTAATTAAAAAATTGTGAATCACTATATTGTACACCTGTAACTTATATAATATTGTACAGCAACTATACTTCAATAAAAATTTTTTTAAAAAGCAAAAAACGGGGGTTTTCATTAAAGTATTAGTTTTTAAGCAATGAGCATCAAGGAAAAAAAGGGTCATAGCTTTAAAAAACTATATAGAAGAAAGATTCCATAGAAAGGGGCTATATGGAAGTTACAACTCTAAGTTTCTTTTTAAATGCCATAATTTTATGTGTTTGAAAGTATTTTCTCTATATATCTAACATTTGTGATGATGTACACTAGAACACTTTCAAAAACTAAAAGTATCTCTTTTTTTCTTATTATAAATCTAAGTGTCCACTTTAAAAGCTATCATTAAAAATCAATCAATCATTGGATTGAGATGAGAATTATTTAAAAATGAATTTTTAAGTAAATATTAATGGATGCATTGACATATAAAGTAAGTGAAAACCTAAAACCTTTTGATAATTATCATGAAACAGCATAAACTAATGTTAAAGATAAAATATAAAGTGAATAAGGCAGAATACAAAATTGTTCTGTGTTGTTGGAGGAGGTCATGGAAAGGACATGACTGCCAGCTGACTCACAAGATGGACCTGGGCACATGGAGGCTCCTTGCCCCTCTCCTGTCCCTGGGATGTATGTTCTGCCCACTATTCCCACAGTGGGAGCCATTTTCAAGGACGCAGCCTTGAGAGAGCAATCTGTTGCTGAGATCATCTGGACTGTATATGTGACTGAGCTCAGTTAAGGCCTCTAAATACTGTAAACTTTAAAGATTTTGGTGGACAGGTGTGGAGATCTGCTCTTCTTGTGGCCACCCAAGACAAGCCTTGAGTGTAAGTTCTCTTGTTTACTAAAATTGCCACCTACCAGTCTGAGTTGTTCTGCCTCTTTCTTCAGTCTGTCCTTTCCTTCTGTGTACAGAGGCCAGTTTGGGAACCAAAATTATGATTACAAACTAAGTAAAATTATACATATATTTGGATGAGAAGTGGAAGAGAATATGAGAAAGTGAAAATTGATATTATTAGCAGTCACTGATTTTTTTAAGTTTTTCATTCTTTTCCATTATTATAACGTTGTTTACACAATACATTCTTTTAAAGTGTATATTTTTAAAAATTATGACTTATTCATGTATAGCCAATTTTAACATTTCAGGTGAAATTTTAAAATGGATCTCTCTCTTTTTTTTAAAAAAACATCTTTATTGGAGTATAATTGCTTTACAATGGTGTGTTAGTTTCTGCTTTATAAAATGGATCTCTTTTAAAAATAAGTATAAAATACATGTTATGCACTTTTCTGTCTAGTTTTCAAATAGAAGACATTTAATGAAGGGAAAGTTTGAAAAATCACAAAGGATAAAACATAAAGGTATTTCAATCTTTAAAACGTACTTGGGAAAGAATAAATTTTATTGGTTTTTAAATTTAATAAATAAGCCATTTCAAAGATACTGTTCTATGCAAAAATTTTTATTTAGAACACCTTAGATGAGGGCTAGTCTAAGAGGTAATCCTGGAATACATGCAATTCATGATTTGAAAAACAGTATTATGGATATTCTTAATGAATATATATTGTGTATACTCACTGTTGATAATTCTTATTTTAACTAATTTTGTAAAAATTGTTTAATTCATAAAAACTAATTAGTCAAATTCTCTATTCTTATCTGAGAATACTTTCTTTGATCTTTTTGTTAATGTTCATATTATTGTGTTGCTATGAATATATATAATTCCTTTAAGTTCCATAATTGTATATGTTTGAAAGTATCTATGTCTCTGTGTCTGTATCTCTGTATGTACTTGTCTCATCCATTAGCTCTGTAACCTTTAGTAACTCAGGCTGCACACTTGGAAAATTTTTGACAGAATGTTTATTAAAATTTAGAACAAATGTATTCTAGACTTTTTTTTCGAAATGTACTTTGAGTTTGGAGGCCATAATAAAAAAAATGACTGCATGTAAGATAAAATTTTTTGTGGCTACAATCTCCATCCACTTTGAGAAAAAAAGTTAATTTTTCCTTCAATGCCATTGAATTTGAACTTTCATTCATTCATGTATACAAACATTCAATGAATGTCTGTTATCTGTTATGCATCATGATGGGATTTCTGAGATGAAAGGCAACTATGTCTTAATTTATTGAAAATTTAAATGCTGTAAGAATTTTGTGGAAAGTCTGTGTACATCTGCTGTGTGATTGTGTAAATCTCATGAGAAACCTGTGACATAAACTGGTCATAAGGTTAATTGCTATATATTTTTGTTTCCTCAGTCCCAATGATTACATCATTCACTATTATTGAGTTCCATAAGAAACCTAACCTGTAAATATACATACACACATCTTGCTTTCTTAAATGTTAAAAACTTACTTGAACAATTAAAATCCAATATGTCAAAATGTAGGATCCTATTAAACTTTTCCATATGTATGTAAGTAATTTGAAATATATACTCACATATTAGTAAATATTTTCTTTTAAGTGTTGGATATCAAGTCTGCTTGAGGCAAATATTATCCTGGAGAATATTCTCATAGACTATAGGTCCTCTAGTTCTTATTCCTCCTTTTTCTTTGTCTCATTTATGAGCCTGTTTATTTGGTCCAATTTTAAATTATTATTTAAAAATTTTCAATTTTAGTTTTAAAATCTAAGAACGTATTTTAGAGGAGTATAATAAAAAAAAAATCTTATTTTTGAGTCAGGGTAGAAGAATCCCTCTAATTAGAGGGGTCCTTCTCTGAAAGAGTTATTCTAACTTTCTTAATGTTTGCCTTGAGTTGAGTCCTACAATTATATCTCTAAGCTGGCATTTATCTAACAGATTACATGAATCTACAGAGAAATGAAAGTCACACTTACATCTGGGTATCTAGAAAGGAAGTCTTCATTTCAATCTCATGCCATTGCTACTGACCCTTTGGAGTCAGGCCCCAACAAGGGTCCTCCTGACCGATGTCTTACTCACCAATATAATGAGACCGAGTTTGGTTCAGAAGCAAAGGAAAGCGTTATTCTAAGATCCAAGAACGGAGAGTTTCGAGCTCCAGCTCTAGAGTATACCACTCTCCCTGACAGGCCGGCATCAGGGCTGCTTTATAGGATTCTCACAGGCCGGCAGAGTTCTCTCAGGTGGGCGCAGTTCTCGCGAGGTGGGCGCAGCTGTGCTGCTCACGCCCAGATCACAGTGCCGGGCGGGCGCAGCCTCTCTGCACACGGACCTCCGCCGCCATCTTGGATTGGGGTGTCGTGTGCCGTGCTTCTGCGTAGAGCCGCCAAAGTGTCCGGCACAGCGTTTTTATGCTGGGAGTGCTAACCCAGCGTGTTAGGTGCAAGACTTATGCACGCAGCTTCTATAGACAAGTGAAACTAGACTAAGCGCAAAAGAAGGTAGACCTTATCACCTAGGTTCCATCGAATTTTTCTCAGGGACCCCCGTGGGCTTTGCCGGCAACACCATGGGTAAGTGTTGCCCTAAAGTTAAGGGCATTTCATTTTGCAATTGATGTTTCCTGAGCCAGGTTTGGAAAAATAATGACGTTACAGTAGATTTATATAAGACATGCTTGACAAGTCTTCTATAGAGAAAAGTTTTAGAGAAGGGATTGTAAAAATCTTCAGAGTTTTAGAAGAAAAAAGTTTTCTTGTTCTGATAAGTGCTACAAACCAAATGGAGATTTCTTTTTTTTTTAACCAGAATAATATAATTATATAGACCTTAACATCTGTAGGATGATTTTAAAGTTTGTTTTTTTTTTAATTCGTCCAAGTATGTGGTATAAACATCTTTGGAGCTAGTGTTGATGAGTTCTTTATAATCCTGTTTTTATTGCGTATGATTTTGACAGTTCATTCAAATTTATGTCTTTCTCATAAAATTACTCTGTCAAAAGTAGAGAGAAGGTGATATATTTAAGGTTGAAAAGAAACAAGGTTGCATCCTAAGCCTGTTCAGGACGACAAAATGTCAGTGAAATTACCCTGTGAGGATGAATAAAATCATCACAAAAGGAGCAAAAGGCAGGGTTTTTTTCCAAGTGGCCTATACGAGTATGAGAGGTATTGAGTTAGGACAGCATTAGAACTAGAAAGGAAGTTTAAAAATTCAGAAAAAGCTACAGTAGTTTAAAAACTGTAACAGAACACTACTTCTGGCTGACTCACTTGAAACCCAGAAGATTTTACCAATACCTATTGTACCTTCCCTCTCAGCATCTGCTTTCATTGCATTGATATGTATGGAAGCTTTAGTTTTCTTTCCTTCCATCAAGGGAGTTTTATTGGAGGCAGTGGCTAGGGGGAGTTCAGAGGATGTATCAAGTCCCTGGGGTTGTCCACTCTTATAAGAGTTAAGGCCCAAAACGGAAGAACAATTTTATTATAATAAGGAGTTCAGTGAGATTTTAAGGAAGGGGTGTATTAGTACAAGCTGAATGAAATGTTCAAGAAATCTTCTGTTTACAAACAAACAAAACACACAACCTTTTACTAAACCATTTTTATTATTTCAAGTACAATTATTTAACCTGAATCATTTAACATGAATAATTTAACTCTGAATCATTTGATCTGGCCTCTTGTTACAAAATGGGATTTTATGTATCTTTTTATTTTACCCTCAAAAACTTATAGTTTAGGAAAATTAACTAATTGTGGAAGAAATAAAATCAGATATTTGAATAGTACCATGCACATTAGAAATGTTTAAGTATAGTAACAATGTTAACATTAATAGGCGATCCTGCTAGATGTTTAAAATTCAATTAAAAACAAGTTTTAAAAGATTAGTGTGGATCATGAACAGAAAGAAAATGCTTTTTTTCTGCTGTCTATCATGATATATACCTTAAAAAAAGAGTTTCATATATTTCCTTCAAAGATTCTTTCCTGAATGACCTGAGAATTATAGATTGCTTCCCCTCACCGTGTTTGGAATGCCCACAGATGTTCTCCATCAGAGATGTGAGAAACAATACACATTTAGGAAAGCATGTAAAACATAAACGTACAACTTAATGGCTTGCTATAAAGCATATATCCATTGAAGTTTGCTAAGAAACCAGCCTTTCGTGATTACAATTCTACCCTGCTCCTCTAAAGGTAAATATAGCCTTGTATTTTTTGGTAATAAATTACTTGCTTTTTTAAAAAAAATAGCTTTTAATGAGTAAGAATGAATTCCTAAACAATGTAGACCTTTAAACAAATAGTATAGTATGCATTCTTTAGTGACTGGCTTCTTTTGTTTAACTTTGTGTTTTTTTAAAGTTCGGCCTTGTTGTTAGGTGTGACTCTAGTCCATTCATTTTTGTTGCTGTATTGTATTCCATTGTATGAATATAACAAGATTTATTTATCCATTTTAGTGTTGATGGACATTTGGTTGTTCCACTGTTTGGCTATGAAGAATAATGCTGCTTTGAATATTCCTGCACATGTGCACCCATTTCTAGAGTATTCACTTCGGAGTAGACTTGCTAGATCATAGGATATGCATATGATATCCTTTATTTGATAATGCCAATTTTTTTTCCAAGTTAAAGCAATTTACACTCCTCCATCCTTACCAGTGCTTGATATCCTCAGACTTTCCATTTTTATCCATTGGTAAGTGTGTAGTTGTGATACATTACAGTGGCTTTATTTTACATTTCCTTATTTCTAATAAGCTCGAGCCCCTTGTCTTACATTTATTGGCCATTTAAATTTCCCTTTTGTTCTGATATGCCTGTTCCAATCATTTGTCCATTTTTCTATTGAGTTATCTTTTTCCTTTTGATCTGTAGTCATTCCCTACACATTCTAGATACAAGGTATTTGTTATGTGTATTGCAAATATCTTCTCACTCTGTCATTTTACCTTTTTATTCCTTAATAGTGTCTTTTGAATAGAAAGTTCTTAATTTTAATAAAATCAAATTTAACTTGCCTTTAAATCCCTTTTTGTTCTGATACTAAAATCACTCTTTCATCTTCTTTAGATATCAAAATATTTCTTGATCATTTATTTCCTTATATTTTCTAAAAGCTACATTTCCCACTCCCTCTTCTAGTCATCCAATATGGCTTTTGTCTCCTACTTCCCTGAAATTGTAAATGCCATCAGATAGATATTTCAGGTCTCAATCCCTCCCCTGAGCTACAGATGTGTGTTTATAGTTGTTTACCTCACCTTATTGCTTGCAAATTTCAAACGTAACAGATTCAGAAAGAAACTGTTATAGTTTCTCCACACCCCAAACTTGCTCCTCCCAAATTTCCTATCTCAGTGGTTCAGGCCCAAAATTTGAGTCAACCTAGATCTCTTCCTTTCCCTCAGTCCCTAAATCTAGTCTATTAGAAATTCCTATTGTTTCTCCCTACAAATATTTTCTGAATTCCACTGTTTGTCACCATCTTCACTGTTAGCTCCTTAATCCAAGTCAGTCCCATTTTTCCCTGGATTACTGCATTAGTCTTCTGACTCATCTCCCTTCTTTTGTCCTCTTGTAGCTCTTTCTTTTTAGGGTAGCCAGTGTTACCAAACCAAGTTCATTTGCCTGATGCACAGCAAGTCAAATGTCGAGATTGCAGAGGGTTGCAGCAGAGAAAGGGTGTATTTGTTGTTGAACTCAAGTTTGTGTGCCTGATGCACAGTGAGACCAAACAAGCTGACACATTGGAATTTGAGGCAGAGAACGGTTTATTGCAAGGGCCAAGCAAGGAGTATGGGAGGCTCATGCTCAAAACACCCAAATTCCCCAATAGTCTTCTGGGAAGAATTTTTAAAGACAAATTCAGGGGGAGGGCTGCAGGATGCATGATTGGTTGGTGGTGAGGTAACAGGGTGGTGGTCCAGGAATCTCAGTCATCAGCCTTCTGGTTCTAACTGGTCTGGGGTCAATGTGCTTATGCTCAGCCTGAAGTTACCACCCTCCACCTGGGTGAGGGCTTTAGTTCCTGTCAAAGAACTCAAAGAAAAGTATCAGATTGTTGTGTATATACTCTGAGGAGGAACTAGTATTCTGCTTTATCACTGCACAGTTTACTCTTCACTGCTTTTCCTTTGTTTCTGTATTCCCTCACCTCCTAATTAGTAACTGTTTGAATCTGCTCTTTGGAAATCAGGGAAGGCCTGTGAGCAAGAAACAGAGGGGACATGGTAAGACTTTTGTGCCTAGGAGGACCCCATAGGGTCCTTCTCAGTGTCAATCCCCCATTTTCTTTGATACTTCTCAATCTTGAGGGGGAATAGGTATGGGGCAAAAAAGGGAACAAGTTTTGGATAGAGAGGTTAATCATAAACTCAGCAGAGGAACCCAGCTTTAGGGGGACTGTTTCATATTCATGAGACAGCCAAGTGAGGAGATGGGAGAACAAAATCTCAAATCGGCCTCCCCAAAGGAAGGAGGGAGAGGCTTGGGATATTTATGGGATAAAGAAGCAGGGTGGTCTGAGGTGTGGGGAGCATGGGGAAAGATGATTGGAAATAAGAAAGAGGTGAGGTAATCGTGGTGCTGCACAAGTGTGACTAAGCTACAGGCTTCTTCACAGAACTCATGGTCAGAAAATGGTGGTGTTGGCATGTTCTGAGGGTGCCAGAACACCTAGCCCTCTGACGTTAAAAGGTCACCAAGTGGTCATTCAGGCATGCGCAGTTGGAGGGTCAGTGGTCCCAACCAGTCTTAATTGGCTGGAGCTTGAACTGGACACAACTTGGGCAAACATCTTATTGTTTAGGTTACATGACACTTGGAGGGCATGCACGTTTTTGTAGTAACAATTAAAGGGAGCTTGATTAGTGAAGGCAGGTTACAGGTTTAACGGATCTAACTGATGATTAACCTTGGTTTCACCAGTTTTATCTTTAGAAAATAGAAAATTGATCATCTAATTTCCCTTCAGAATTTTGCCTTCACATTTAGAATAAAATCAAAACTTCTTTAGATGGCCCCCACGCTTACTTCTTCAACCTCTTCTAACACTAGTCTCTCTTTTATTAGTTTTGCTCTAGCCACATTGACTTCTTACTGTTCCTCAAACCCACAAACTTGTAGTCACCTCAGGACTTTTACACTTGCTTCTTCCTCTGCCTTTCTTGTTCTTTCCTTGAAGTTGACTTGGCTAGCCTACAGTAGTGCCTGGCAAATTGTCAGTGCTCAAAAGCTATTGATAAACAAGTGAATGGGTAAAAAAATGAATGGTTAGATGGATGAATTTTGCAGGGAAAAACCCTTTATTAATACTATATCAACAGATTTTTATTGCATAAGTAATTTCAGTCTAAGTTGTATGATTGGAGGTAGGAAAATGCCTGAGCTCTGTCTGCTTTTTGAATTAATTTCTCATTTCATTCAGTTCTCTTTTTCTCCAGAATGGTTTTCTACTTAATTTGAATTCTGATCAGTTTGACTTCTTTGCTCTGGATGATTTGTGTCATGGTTGTGCACCACATTAAACAAACAGATATCCTAATATGCTGAAATTCTTCTTTTTCTCAGATGTTATGCTCCCTCAAAACTATTTGCTTATCATGGGTAGAATCTTAGTCTGGAAATCACCATGGAAATAATCTGCTTTTAAGCCTGACCCATTGCAGAAACCTTCTAAAACATTTCTTCAGGTTATTATCCAGCTTCTGCTTAAATATCTCTTATGATAAGAAAACTGTTCCTTCAAAAGACAGCTGATTCTTACAGAAATGAATCACTAGAAATGTAGGGGAGTGGGGATGATCTGTTTTCCCCAAAGGAGATTAATTAAACTGATTAGAAGCAGAATGGACTGGATTTTGAGATTTGGATTATGTGGACATAAAAAATATAAAAAATTGTATTTTGGATCTGTTTGAAGATTAATGTTTGGCAAATAGGAAAATAGGAATTGAATTGTATAAATTAGAGCTTGTGACATTTAAATAAATAACCTGAGGAGTTCTTAGCTCCCGTCTCTCTAACCACACAGTAATTAGTATCGTTCATGGCAAATGGATGGTCTGGAAGACTCACTTTTGATATTATTATAAGATATTTTCCCTGAGTCTTCTAGAACTACCCCCTTTTTTTTGTTATCCTATAATAAATATCCTACTCTTTATCATTGCCTCCATTATATTATATGTCTGTTTGTCATACAATATATTGAGTGTCTTAAACACAGGGACTATGTCTTGTTTATTTTAGTTTCATTAGTGTATAGTAGAGAGTAGTATAGTAGAGAGCCTGAAATATATAGGGCTCAATAAATTTGCCAAATGAATGATCTACACTCTTTAATTAAGACTTCCCAGGAGTGAAATAGTCAGTTGCTTGCTGTAAACTTTCTTGAATAATTCTTTTATTAGTTCTGTTGACTATTTTAAACTCAGGAGTATTCAGTTTGAACATCAAATATTCACTTTGTTTGCCATTTTTAAAAAATTGGTTCATCTGTGTGTTTTCTCTATGATGAAAAGGATTCTCCCTGGTATTAATAACTCTTCCTGGCACTGAATTAAGGTTCTAGAATGTTTCTTCCAGAGTTTCCAGAATGATTTTTTAAGAACTGGAAAGATTTATGAATCACCACCCCTTCCATAAATATTCAAAATTGCTTTCATGGAGTTACTTAGCTATCAAGAAGATAGATCTCATCAGAACATTAAAAAAATCTCTTAAAATAGGTGTTCTTCTGGTGTTCAAATATCTTTTCATAAAACTATGAATATTTACTATTTTATTTTCAATAAATAATTGAATTTGCTCTATTTTCTGCTAAATAAGTACTTTCCTTTATATAGCTTTCAATGTGTAGAAATAAACTAGTATGTTTATGATTATGTGAAGGCACATGCACACACATACAAACACACCAACACACCGATGCACAAACACACTCCCCTGAGGCTTACTCTAAATGGCCAGTTTAATATTGTCCTCACAGGGCGCAGCCAGGGAGTTTCAAGCTGGACGCTTGCCTTAGTTACAGAGCTTGATTATAAGGCAGCAGAAAGTGCCAAGCCTTCAGAATCTAGTTGGCCATTCTTTTGTTTGAGAACCAGTTAAATAAATTGTTTTGGATTTTCCTTCAAAAGTCATAACTTCCATAAATACTTAGAGAAATGATTTTAAAATAGTTTATTTGAAGTATTAGTTATTTGAAGGTATACCAATGATTTATTTGTACATTTCACAGAGTTGGTTAAATTTTCAACTTCTGTAAAGTAAGTGACTTCAGTGTAGGTCTCTTCACAGTTTTACATGAGGAAATACGTTTTCATCACAATGCATGTAGTTGTTCTGATACCCAGGTGTCATAAGTTAGCTTTTAGAATGAGGAAGCTCTGACACATAGATGATCATGCATAAGCAAACTTTAGCTCTGCTAGAGTCCCGTAAAAATTCAGTAACAATCATAATTCAGACTGTATAAATTGCTGTGCCATTAAATGTTAATAAATTTTATTTGTGTTCTTTTGGTGTGTGTGTGCATGTGTGTGTGTGTGTTTAAGGGAGGGAGGGCAGGAGAGAGAGAGAGAGAAAGAGAAAGAAAGAGAAAAGTTTCTTCATTAAGATAATTTTATTGAAATTAAGCTATTTAACTTTTTGCTTTTGTATTTGCAAACCAACTCTTCCCATTCCCCCTGCCCCACCCCCCCATGGAGGCGATAAATTCTCTCATTCACATAGATAAAGAATATTTTAAATAAAAGTTATCATGAAAATTATAATTCTTTGGGTCTCTGGTGAGGAGTGAATATTCTAGCTTTGATCGTAAATGCCTGAAATTCATTGGTTAGTTCCTATGAGAGCATGTTCTTACAGGGTAATTAAGATTGCTGTAGGACTGTACAGTGACTTCGTACTTGTACTTTTAGGATGTAACGCCTCCTATAAAATATTAAGTAACCAGAAATTTTAAAAAATAGTATTTTTCGTTTCTTTTTTTTTTACATCTTTATTGGAGTATAATTGCTTTTTACATTGTTGTGTTAGTTGCTGCTGTATAACAAAGTGAATCAGCTATATGTATACATATATCCCCATATCCCTTCCCTCTTGAGTCTCCCTCCCACCCTCTCTCTCCCACCCTTCTAGGTAGACACAAGGTAACGAGCTGATCTCCCTGTGCTTTGCGGCTGCTTCCCACTAGCTATCTATTTTACATTTGGTAGTGCATATATGTCCATGCCACTCTCTCACTTCGTCCCAGCCTACCCTTCACTCTCCCCGTGTCCTCAAGTCCATTCTCTACGTCTGCATCTTTATTCCTGTCCTGCCCCTAGGTTCTTCAGAACCATTTTTTTTTTAGATTCCGTATATATATGTTAGCATACGGCATTTGTTTTTCTCTTTCTGACTTACTTCACTCTGTATGACAGACTCTAGATCTATTCACCTCACTACAAATAACTCAATTTCGTTTCTCAAAATATAGTATTTTTCTTGCCTCATGCTGTTCTGTCTTAAATGTTATCTACAACTTCTTCCTTTGCAAGTTTGTATACTTTGCCCATTTATCAGCTTTGATGAGACTTCCACAGAGGAAACTCCTCTGACCTTGCAGACTTGTGCAGTTTCCTTTAGTTTCCACTCTCAGGGTATCTGTTTCTCTCACTACTAGCATTTATGTTATCACAAGTATAGTATAATTGTTACCTCTGTAACTAGTTTATTACAGTGTTTCCCCTGGCACAGTACTATGCAACATTCATATAATTTTCTTGAGAAAATATAAAACCCATAGTAACAGCTAAAAGTTAAATAGTATTTAATCTTTAGTATTTATGTAACAGAATGTTAAAATAGGACACTTTGTTTCTTTTTGCAGCTGAAAAGTTTTAGAATTTTAGACAGGCATATCTGCATTCAGACTCTGCAACAGAGATGTTATTTATTGCACTAGATCTCAGTGTGTTGTTTTATCCAGTCATGGTAGGCTGTCACTAGAGTATACACTCCTGGCTTATCTGGCAGACCACACTGATACCCCCAGCTTACTATCCCCACGAGGAACCAGAGCTGCCGTTCGTCTTCTTGTACTAGTGGGCCACCAGAGTCCCCCTGAAAGAAACAGAGTGATTGATTATTTAAGTGTGAAAACAATGCGAAAGTATTAAGTTTACTTCTATGGCAGTAGAAGTCACATCCAGTATGACAATAAAGTTAGTCTGACATTTCCTGTTGAAATACTAAATACCAAGTCATGCGAAAATTAACAAAATCTTCCAAGTACACGTGTTGTTCCTTCAGCAACTGTGAGAAGATGAGAAGCATATTTTCCAGACTCCACCAGTCTGCTACCCATCCCAGGCTCACCTCCTTCAGGGGGCCATCCCTCACCTGCACCTTTCCTCCCCACTGTCACCACTTCCAGCTTTGGGCTAGATTAGTTTTTCATTGCCTGCATTCTCACATCCTGTGGGTACTTTCACAATAATGCTGCTTCATTATTTTGTACATGCACATTTGTGTGCCTGTTTGAACTTACTCCCACTGGATCAGCTCCCCTCGTTGTAGCAGCTGCACATCTCTGCAACTCTCATTGCATTTATGATACTTGTTCAGTGTCTGTTTTTCAGGCTCTACTGTAAGGTCCATAAGGGAAGGGGGGGGGCATACATATTCTGGACACTGCTATATGCTAAGCTTCTAGACCAAAGGAAATGCTAAGAAAATGTCTGTTGAATGAATAAGTTTTTAGAAATCTCACTTATCTTCCTATTCATAGCACAATGCATGGTGTTTGATACACAGTGTATCAAAAAGTATTCTTTTGGTGAATAATAGAAATTTATATGGCAATGAGTAAAACACTCCTTATGAAATATTTACCAGCAAATTATAATAGTAAGCCAACCAACTAAATATTTGTGCATGTAATAATCTATTTGGGGAGAAAAATTAGGATATCTTACCTGCTGTATAATGGGGTAAGTCTGTGGGTTCTGGAGTTAGCCTAGGTTTGAATCCTCTACTTACTAGCTATATGATTTTCAGTAAGCTACTTAATAGCCCTTTGTACCTCAGCTTCCTCATCTGTAAATAATATTTTTATGTGTTTAAATGAGTTTAACATGCGTAGCAATCTGAGCATAGCCTGGTAAATAGTACTAATAAAACTCAGCTGTTATTACCAAGTGTGCTTCTAGAATAGTTTGCTATTCATTTGACTGCTCTTAATAGTAGCTAGTTCTTCCATGCCTACTTAATTACTGGTTTAGATGGGGAGAAGGGTTAGTGTCTGAATTACCAGCTTGATGGCAAGCACTGCATGGAAGTGATTGGCATCTGCCTCCTTTAGATCTTGCACATGTGCTCCAGTTTACCAGTTCTCAGCACTCTCCCATCATTGTGTTTTTCTTCTACTTCTTCTATAGTAAGAGATTTCTTTGCATAATGTCTTACCAAGAGTGGGCAAGCAAATATTAAACTAAGTGGGACATGTAATTTTTCCTGTATCTGGGCAGCTTCACTGCCTGATTGGGCAGATATCTGAGCCTGTGGTCTTTCTTCTAGACCATAGACTTGCTGAGTTCAGGTGATACTGTGTAAGCACAGAGTCTGGCACATAAAAAGTAAATAATGCAATTAAAAAAATGAATAAACAAAAACAAATAGGATCTCATAAGCTCTTATGTAAAGTGCTATTTTTTTGAGGCATAAACTCTATGCATTATATATAGTATTTCAGCTGAAAATCAGTGAGGCCCAGAGTGGAACACACAGGAAAGTTTCATGGTGAGTTATGGCCTGAACTGAGCTTGGAGGAAGAGCAGAATCTGTATATGCAGAAGGTAAAGTGTATCATGAGTAAAGCATGAATAAACACCCTTTTATATCTCATGTATATCCTTAAGTCAGTTCTAATTAATGCTCTTAGTAGATCTGAAATTATCGTGTAGAGGTTTGTTGCTTATTTGATTGGTGAATTCTTTGTAAAACTACTATGAAAGTTGAGAATTTGTTCTTACAGGGCTAACAATAGAAAAGAAGAAAATGGGAAGGGGAACAAGAAGCATTCCCTACCATCAAGACATCTCCACTTAAAGTGAATAAAAACCAGTGGGTAATTAACAGTGTCTTGAAAATTGATAAACAATTCCCCTCCACCCCCACACAGCTTGTAGTTAAGAAAAATGTTTCATTTTGGGGAAAGTGCTCATGGATTGGGGTCTTTGCCAAAACTATGTAAGAACTACTACTTATCCTCTTTTTCAAGAATGTAAGCACTAAATATAAAAGTCAGCAATGTTTGAGGAAAGAATAGACCTCATTTTTCTGCTTATGATTCAGTCAGGAAAGCAGTAGCAGATTCATCAAGAAAACAGATTGATTTTTCTTAATTCCAAAAATGTAATTTTGGACACTAAGTAGTTGTTGCTTTTACTATATGGGGTTGGGTTTCAGACATAGGAATAAAATCTATTAAAAAATATAACCACATCAGTTGTTTAGATAGTTTAATTACAAATTTAGTATTAAAATCTTATTCTAAGAGAAAAACAAATACCGTATGCTAACGCATATATATGGAATCTAAAAAAAAAAAAAAAAAAGGTACCGGTGAACCTAGTTGCAGGGTAGGAATAAAGAGGTAGGCATAGACAATGGACTTGATGACATGGGGTGGGAGGGTGAAGCTGGGCCGAAGTGAGAGTAGCATCGACATATGTATACTACCAGATGTAAAATAGTTGGCTGGTGGGAAGCAGCAGCATAGCACAGGGAGATTGGCTCGGTGCTTTGCGATGACCTAGAAGGGTGGAATAGGGAAGATGGGAGGGAGGCTCAAGAGGGAAGGGATATGGGGACACGTGTGTGCATATGGCTGATTTGCTTTGTTGTGCAACAGAAACTAACACGGTATTGTGAAGCAATTATACTACGGTAAAGATCTATGAAAAATAAATAGCAACATACCTTCCAAAAAAAAATCTTATTCTAATTACATTAGAGTAAGAATTCATATTTATTGTTAGTGTTTTTATATTTGGTTGAAAATTACAAAGTAGATCTAAATAGTTTTTTTTTTTTCCTTCATTAGTGCTGTTTTACAATTGTGGGAGCTATGGTGACTCAAGTAACTAAGATCTTTGTATAAATTTTTTATCTTCAAGGTGCTGATATTCAGGTGTTATTTATATTTTTAAAATCAATTATCTACAACTCTTAGATGAGTGATTTATTTAAGTCTTCATAGTAGAAGGTTGAGATGAAAGTTATTGATGTCAGTTATCATGGTCTAGGTTGACAACAACAGTAGAAATAGCTGAGATAGCTGAGATTTCTTTCTTGCTTAGTGCGCACCTGACATATTTAATCTCCATCTAATCTTTAGTGGCACCTAAAAAGTTAGATACTATTCTTATCCCGATTTTATAGATAAAAGCATTGGTAATAGAGGTTAAGGAATTTAAACCCGGGTCTGTCTGGTTCTTGAGCTTGATAGTTAACCACTTTGCAACTTGGCTTCTCAGAATCAGTGTTTCATGATAGATCAACTTCATATAAGAATCTGTAAAATCTAGACAATACATTTTTAGAGGATCAGGGCTGTGTATTATAATGATACCTCTATGTCTATCACAATATGACATGCTAGTAAGTGCTTATAAACTTGGCTGATAACGTGAATAACATTGTCTTGAACTTACCTGGCATGCATCCGCTCCACCTTGAGATAGTCCAGCACATAGCATTCCAGGCAAGATGGCTCCATTATAACTAGATGGTGCATTACATACATTATTACTTATTATATTGACCCGTGCTTGTTGTAGATCTGAAACTGTGCTGCCTGTTAAGTATAAAAGCAGAATGAAAATGGACTTCAGGGTAGATAAATTAATGATTCTATGGTGAATATAGGAAGGAATAATTGTACTCCAAACATTATCTCTTATTCAGCAAAGAAGGCTATTGAAAATGTACTAGTAGCTTTTTCTCAGCAAAGATTTCCATAGTAGAGATGGATTACCCCTTTACATAGATCTGTGTTTTTCTTTTTTTGCTTTAGGTTTGTGATACAGTGCCCCTTAGACCTTAAGAGGGGGAAAAAATCTGCTTACTTAAAATTGACTAGTAGATTTTGAAATATCCACTGATTAACTTTGAATTAGAAAATTACATATTGATTAACCTTTAATATAGTAACAAAAGAGAAACAAATCTTGTTTCATGGCTAAAGAATGAATTTATTTTATATTGATATTCCTTCAATATGGCACTGCCGTTTTTGTGATTGGCACAAATTTTATTTACTACATCAGATTACTTTGGGCCATGAAAACACAATGAAATATTTTCTAGGACAATTCAGCCTTTGTTTTGTTTCTTGGAGACATGATCTACAACATAGTTAGAAACCCATGGATATTGTTAATGCTATCCTTTCACTCTCTAGCTGATACTCATTTTCCCCTTGGCTATATTTACTCTTTCATGTCACCCTTATTTCTTTTTCTCATTTTATTTGCTTCATAAATAAGTGTGAACAATACTTATGTACACACAGAGTTTCTTGGTCTGAAGGCAGGATTTCTTTCAGTTCAGAATACCTTAAAACCCTTAGAGAATACCTATCTAAATCCTCTTATAAATTTTTAAAATTTTCTTTATAGGGGAGCCATTCAAGTCTGTAGAGTCTCTGGATCATGGAAGAACTCATGTTTCTGTATCACTTGCTTTTACATTTTCCTACTACTGTGTGTGAGAATTCTGTATAGTTTCTAGGGACATTGCTTTGATTTGCTGAAGGAACTCTAGTTAGATCTTAGGATGACCAGACTGTAGGATGGTTCTGTCCATAGAACCTACCCTTCAGGTGTTCCTTAATGAAAAAAAAAAAAGCGTACTAGCAAGTACCAGGAGATATTGCTGCTGTTTTTGTTTTATTTTTCCTGAGATACTCACCGGTGTATTTTTGAGATCCCCATCCTGTTACATAAGCAGTGGAACCAGGTGGAATATTCTGGCTAGCCTCTGGGAGGCACACCGTATGGATATTTCTGGTAAAGGTGACTTCTTTATCAAGTTGTAAAAGTGCAATATCATTTTCATGAGTTTCAGGTCTATAATTGTTATGGATTAAAATAGTCCTTACTCCTCTTCTCTCTTTAGGAAATGTTGTGGAGATACCAAAAGTGACAGTCCATTGACGAGTATCAGAGTGGCTAAAAATATGAAAACATGTCATTTGAATAGAGAACTTATGAGAATTTCAAATATTTGGTTTTTGTGTTTGTCCCCTCCACCCCCAATCTAGGAAGTATTTGACTAACATTTCTTTGTGATCTATTTCTGTAATTCTTTACTGGCACAATGAGTGATCATTTGTCTAAAGAACATAGAAATATTTTAGAAAACATATCTTGGGGTGATGAACATCCTGGTGTTCCGTTATTCCAATAAGGATATACTGATACTTTGATGAACACTAGTATAACACAAAACTTTTCTTTGATTTCTCCCTTTTCTACATCCTTCCATTCAAGCAACTAAGGAGTCTGAAATAATGTTCACTTTAGTTTTAACTCTTTCCTTCCAACTGTTATTTTTTTCCTTTCCTTTAGCCAGAAGTTCCATTTAAATACTAGTGATGGTAAGGGGCTCCTTGTCTTATTAATTGATGAATGATTTTTCTGTACTAAGTGTGATGCTTCTTGAAGATTTTGGGGTGTGTGTGTGTTTGTATGTATTCATACACACACACAGAGAGAGAGAGAGAGAGAGCACGCATGAGAGGGGGAGAGAGAGAGAGAAAGAGAGTGCACTAATATAAAAAAAATAAGGCATTATCGTGCTGACCTAGGAATAGGGACTTTTTAGCCAAACTCCCAAAATACAAACCATACAGTTAAGAATGGATGAATTTCATGAGATCAAAATTAAGTGTATCATATATAGAGAACAAACTAATGGTTACTAGGGGGAGAGAAAGGGGGTAAGGGCAAGATAGGTATAGGGGATTAAGAGGTACAAACTATTATATATAAAATAAATAAGCTACAAGGATATGGTACAATGCAGGGAATATAGCCAACATTTTATAATAAATGCAGTATAACCTTTAAAAATTGTGAATTACTATACTGTACACCTATAATATATAATATTGTGTATCAACTATACTTCAATAAAAAGTATGTAGCATAAAAAAGAAAATTAAAAGACATAAAAATCTGAAAACAAAATTAACTGTACCATAGACATATTTATCAGATGAATGAGAAAAGACTTGCAATGTTTAATATCTAAAATTTTTGTAGAATATACAGAAGTCTGTAAACCAGCAATAAATGGAGGGAAAAACCATTATACAATGAGCAAAAAATATTAATAGGCATTTCATGGGAGAAGCCCAAACAGCCAGTAGACATATGAAAAGATACTCAAACTCACTAATAAGCAGAGAAATGGAAATTATAACAATAATGAGCATCTAATGTATATTCATAAGAATGACAAAAAATTGAAAAAGAATAGTATTGTGTTGGTGAGAAAGAAGTTCGAACTCTTTTGCATTACATGTGAAGATGTAAAATTCTGGAAAGCATTGTAGTGTATTTAACACACTGTATATATACTTCTGGGTATGTATGTCAGAGAAATTCTTGAAGGTTTATAGAGAGGCACATATGAAGGCATGAGAGAAAGTGTATATGTGCTGCTCTTTGTGGCAGTGGGAAGTTGGAGCAACCTAGCTGGATGAAGGGATATGGTGGATGCAGTGGTGGACCAGATTAAAATTCCCAGGATTGAGCAAAAACAGTAAGGAAATATGAGGCTTATACACAATGCTACTCATATAATTTAAACACACACACACACACACACCCCAAAGGTTTTGCAGGTAATTGCATATTTAAAGACATATGTCAAATATTTGTGTGAGGCCTTTGGGGGGCAGGGAAGGTAGTAGAAGTGGAATACAGGTGTGACAGGAGAAAAATAAAAGGAGAGAAAGGTCTTGTACAAACTGATGAAAATAAGGATCTATGAATTGGAAGGTTGATTAATGCAACATGCTTTTAAGGTTGAATAAAAGCAAAATGTAACCAAATAATTTGAGGGTTTTGTGGAGTTTAGATAGTGGAGTTATACGGAAAATAGAAATTATATATCCAGGAGATACTTTCATGAGGTACAGTAGCTTGCAAAAGAGTAAATGCTAGTTAAAAATTCTAAAGAAAAAATATTTGACAACAAGAAAATACATGAATTTTTTATATTAAACTTCTTTTGCCTCAGGGTCTTTATTGTGAAGATTTTAAAAGATACTCTTCTTTCTTTCTTCCCTGTCTGCCTCCCTCCCTCCCTCCCTTCCTTTCCTTTCTTTCAGCAAATGAATAAGAGCATGGTTTTGGAACCAGTTGAATTTAGATTTGAATCTTGGCTGTGTCGCATATTGGCAGTGTTATTCAGGGCAAGTTATCTAATATTGCTAATGATCAATTTTTTATGCATAAAATGTGATTGATTGATACCCTCTAACACAGATGTAAGTATTAATTGAGACAACTAAGGTATACCAAGATGGGTAGGTAACTGTGGTCTTACCTTCTGAAGCAGTGAGCTGCTGTCAGGATCCACTTCTTACTGATCAAGACACCTCCGCAGTGGTGAACACCACTCCACTGTAAACTGACTTGCCATGGCCAGTCTCCTTCCTTAGCTTTAGTGCCTCCTATGATTCTCTCGGCAGACAATGTTATTAGGTCTGGACGGACCCCACATTCTAATGGGAAAAGGGAATTAATGTGCTGAGAAGATCATGATTCTTACACTTGGCAGATGCTTTAAGAATTTCATCATCATTTATGACTTTTATGTCTCTTATGTATTCTTTCCCAGGACATGCTAGGCTTTCCAAAAGCATGATCAATATGTTATATTTTTAGAGTACTTATGTGACTGTTGCCTATAGACTGCATTTTAGAGAACATTGCTGAACTTAATTGGCATGGAGGTTTCAAATTCCGGAGCAGCTTCAGAGTTCTTTGGAATTCCTCATGAGTGGGGGTTAAGATAGGTCAGTGCTGGAGGCACCAGTTCAGGCCACAGGTTCTCTGGGAAATTTCCATCTTCTCAGTAGCCTTGCTACTCAAAGTGTGGTCTGTGGATCTGCAGCACAGGCCTCCCCTAGGACCTTGTTAGAAATGTTGGCTCTGTGTAGAAACAACCTAAGTGTCTGTCAGTAGATAAGTGGATCAAGAAATAGTGGTATATATGTGCACATAAGCATGCACACAAGCATGGACACACACACAGGAATGTTATTCAGCCTTAAAAAAGAAGGAAATCCTGTCACTTGCAACAACATGGATGAAACTGTAGGGTATTGTGCTAAGGGAATTTGCCAGACAAAGACAAATACTGCATGGTATCACCTATATGTGGAAATTAAAGTTGAACTCCTAGAAACAGTAGAAAGTGGTGGCCAGCGGGTTGGAGAAATAGGGAGAGTTTGGTAAAAGGGTGTAAACTTTTTTTACAGCTGTAAGATGAATAAGGTCGGAGAATCTAATGTATAACATAGTGACTATAGTTGACAACAGTGTATTGTATAATAGAAATTTGCTGAGAGAGTAGCAAATTTGCTGAGTTCTCACTAAAAAGAAAAAAGGGAGGGAGGTGATAAATACATGAGGTGATGAATGTGTTAATTAGCTGGATGAGGGGAATCTTTTCATAATGTATACATGTATCAAATCATGACATTGTACACTTTAAATATCTTGTAATTTTATTTGTCAGTTGTCCCACAGTAAAGATGAACAACAATGACAAAAAAAAATTGTTGACTCTCAGACCCACATCAGGGAACAAATCAAAAGCTGCGTTTTTTTTCCCTCCAACTTTATTAAGGAATAATTGACAAATATTGATACAATGTATATATATTTAAAGTATATAGTGCGATGATTTGATATACATATACATTGTAGAATGATTACCAAGTTCAAGATAATTAACACATCTAACACCTCACATAGTTCTCTTTTTTGTGTGTGTGTGTAAGTGTGATGAGAATACTTAGGATCTACTCTCAGCAACTTTCAAGTGTACAATACCATATTACTAACTATAGTCACCAAGCTGGGCATTAGGTTCTCAGAACTTATTAGAAGCTGCATTTTAACAAGTGATTCATGTGCACAGTGAAGTTGGAGGGAAACTGCTCTCATCATGAAGACTCTATAGTGGTAATTCAGTTCATTGTGGACAGTTCAGTCCACATCCATAACTGACTCTATCTTACCAAATGTGCCCTCGAAAAGGAGTTACTTTAGGTCCACAGAATATTCTCGAGGATAACTGAAGGTTTCTAAGTATCTAGATGAGGTTTATTTAAACATTTTAAGAGAGCCCATGACTCTCCAATGGTCAAAGCTGAAACGGGCTGGAGTGGGCTGGATCACTCAACTCCTCTTAACTCCCACTCCCATGGTTTATTTCCTCTTGTTTAGTCTATTACTGAGAAATTAGAGGTAAATCACCACCAACAGTTTCTATTGCTGGACCAGCTCTGAAGTAGTGACATTGCTTCAATAGGACACCATCCAAAGGCATTTTTTCTAACAGATCTCCCAGATAGAGGAGGACTAGACTTCCGTTAAGAATATACATGGAATATAGGTTCCTTTGCTACATTCTCCAACCAAATTCTCTAGTAAATTATTTAAGCACATTTTAATGAAAAAGAAGCATGAATTAAATATATAATGAAGTTGAAAAACACCCACAGAGGAAACATTAACTTATAACATCACTTAAGTATGGGAGATAGGCCAGCCATCAAGATATATTGAACTAATTTCTAACTACCTTTTATTAGCCAGAGAAGTAAACTGCTGTTTTCTAGGGGCTATATTTCTGCTATCCTAGCCTGAGAGTATACATAAGGACATTGGAAAGCAGTGACTTTTCTAATATGTTGTAGACATAAAACTGATATTGCTTTTTGTAATTTTTTTATTATACTTTATGATTAACTTAAATCCACAACAAAGCAAGCTATTCTGGTGGTTAGGAGAAGGCATATAAATGATGCAACTAAACATAATTTACAAGTCTACTGAAATGCTGCCATGGAACCAGGGCAGGAAAAACTTCCCAAAGCTGCCAAGAAAACCTTAATGAGACCAAACTTTTATGGAGTGGTGGAATGGCATTGCTACTTCTTCCTTCTAAAAGGAGGGGAAAACTTAAACATCACTTCATAGGCCAACAGAATCAGCAATATCTTATCTCAACAACAACCCACATGAATGAACTAAGAATAAAGATACCATCTCAATAGATACTGCCTTGGCAAAGACTACAAATCACTTGAACATTTACTCTTTTTATTTTGGTAAACCACATTTACAAAGTAATTTAAAAGCTTACCTTGAGTTAAAATATATTCTGTATCCACGACACTTATTGCTGGTGTTAAAAAGAGAGAGAGAGTAAGATCAATACAAAAAGGACTGTATCCATTTGACCTTAATTTCTTAACGTGTAGTCCTCAGACAACCATAATCAGAATCATTTAGAGGACTGCTAAAATACAGACTCCTTGGCTACATCGCAGACCTGCTGAAAGAATCTGAGTCATGGCCTTCAGAAAACTGTTTATAATATTCCCTCAATTTATTGTTTGCACACTAAAGTTTGTGCTTTAATTTCTCATCAAACGCTTAAAAGACACTTAAAATTTATTTAAAAGATATTTCTGCTCTCAAGTCACTCAGTTTACTTGGGAAAACAGAAGCATAATCATGGAGATACAATGTAGTAAATGCTATAAGAGAAGTTAATTTTTCATTTTTTTCTAATATATATGTATGTACATATAACTATATCTGTATTGCTTTACTGATACTATTTGTAGTACTGCAGGTATAACAAAATATAGGGGGTCTTCCATCACATAATTTATAGGTAGAAATTGATCAAGAAATCATTGAAATAAATTTAAATGCGAATTAGAGAGGATAAAGGAGAGAGTTACTAATGATTCTGGTTCATAGATGTTATCATGATGAAAATAACATTTGAGTTGTATTTTGAATACCTAAAAGGAGTTTTTCAGGCAGGCAAGAAGTGAAAAGGCATTCCAGATGAGAAATATAGTGGGCACAAATGCATGGAGGTGTAAGATGTTTGTGGAACAATAAAGTCAGTAGAGCTAATACAAGTGTTGCATGTAGGGAAGTGGTGGGAGAGCACAGAAAGGAAAATATGTTGGTACCAGATAGTGACAGTTTGTATATTCCAGTTTAATGTCTGCTTATAGAACAGTTTTCTCTGCATGTCCTACAGCCATCTCAAACTCAATGTCACCAAATTTTACTCCAAATTTGCTACATATATTTTCTCCTTTAGTAAATGACACCATTTCCACCAATAGCTAGAAATCTGAAATGGTCTCTGACTCCTCCTTTCTCATCATTTCCCACATCTTATTGCTTTCCAGATTTTGTACCTTCTAGCCTCTAACCATCCTTTGCATTAGCACCGTCTTCCCCCTCCCTTTGGCTACTACTTTAGTTCATGCTTTCATCATTTGACTCCTATTCCCTGCCTCCACTTTTGCCCTTTTTAATGCATCCACCTCTACTTTACCAGACTGACATTTCTAAAAATGTAGATCATATCAGAGTATATTCTTCTCTGCTTGAAATCTTTTAATGAGAAATCAGCTTCTTATTTCCTATAAGATAAATCTAAACCTCTCAGACAGGTGTTCATGTTCTCTAAAGTCAACTTAAACAAACTTTTTTGCTGCCAGAAGTTTCACAGGGCTTGGACATCACACCTGCTTTGTAAGTGTTAGAGGAGGCAAAACATCCTTTTGGAGAAAGGAAATAAAAAGAGCTGACCATTCCTTTTCATTCTTTGAGCAAAAAGACTTTATTTCAATACTGGCTCCCCTACATGCTGTCTGTATGCCCTGGGCAATTATCTATCTTTTCTGAGTGGGGACAATAGAAGGATCTATAACATGTGGTTGTTGTGAGGATTAAACAAACTGTAATGCATGAGCATCAGCCAGTCAGGAAGGACACAGCCACCTATGGAGCTGGATCAGTGTCTTGGAGGTCCTTGCTGTGCTAAGCATTAATGCTGTAGTTGCAAGGGGAGGAGCTGGGAGTCCAAGGTAGGGATGGGAGAATTTGGAGGGGTTGGGGAGGCACCTTTGTAGGGCTGGTGCAGTGGTTATTTACCAACAGATAGGAAAGAATTTCAATATTTTAACAACTAGTAAAACTATAACAGGTATTTGCTGATTAACTACCAGTCCAATGTGGGAACCACCAAAATCCCTTAATTGTGAGCTTATTATGAGGGGAATCATGGTTTCTTAAGCTAGCAGTGCATGACAAAGTTGAAGGAGTGTCCTTAAATTCTATGCATATATTAAGTAATTCCTTTTTTTTAAAGTCATGCAAAAATATTAATGGAGTACTTATTATGTGCTAGACACTGGGCAGTAGAAGGACAGTAGGATGAACAAAGCAGACTGGTCCTTGCCTTTAGAAAACTTACAGAGTAGGATGAAGACACAGAAATAATATTGTAGTTTCAATTGTGATAAACGCTGTAAAGGAAAATGAAGGTGTGTATGACAGAGGTAAATAATTTAGTACTGGAAGTTAGAAAAGACTTACATTAGAAAGAAATGATTCAGATGATACTTGACAGATGCAAGGGGGTGATATAACCTGTGTTATAAGAAACTGGAATAATGTATGCAAAGGCCCTGAGGCAAGAAGGAGAGAATTTTTGCAAACAGAGAAAGTGAAGGTGTGGCCAGATTGTGGTGAATGAGGAAGAGAATGGTATAATAAATGGCTAGAGGGGTAAGTATGAACCAGATCATACAGTGCTTTAGATGAGATCACCATATCATTTATTGTCCAAACCAGAAGACGTAAAGACTAATATTAATAATGGTTCTTGGACAATTGGCATGAACCCAGGACTGTCCTGGGTAAACCAGGAAATATGGTATTCTTCTTACATGTGGTGTTTATGTTTTGTTTTTATTTTTGTTTTGTTTTGTGGGAAGCCATGGGAGGCTTTTAAGCAAGATTGTATTTATATTTTAAAATATTTCCTTGATCAGTATGTGGACAACACATTGGAAAGGGCCAAGAAAGTATAGAAGCAGAGTAGCTTGGAGGCTAGTGCTGTAGTTCAAGTAAGAAATGATGTTGGCTTAGACCAGAGTGATAGCAATAGGGATGAAAAACAATGGAAATAGATTCCATTCTAGGCAGAAGTAGAGAGGATTTTCAGAGAGGAGGTAGGGATATTGTTAAATCTTCTAATTTCCTTCTTAATTCTACAAGTATTTACCAGACACCTTCCAATTGCATGCTCTTTTCTCAGGGAGATAGATCCTTAATTAAATTGTTCTCTGACCTCGAACAGCTATTTACCATTCTTATAACATACCTACAAATTGGACATCTGACAGCAACATCCCTTACAAGGAGGGTTGAGAGGGAAAAATAATAAAGAATTTTTAGCAAATAAAACTTACTACATGAATGCTAAATGATTCTTTAAAACTTTAGAATATTTTATATTGGAGAGCTATATATTATAGTTAGCTTCATAATACATTGTTTTCATAAAGTTTAATTCCAAGGGAAAAAAGTCAGTCTCTCATTAAATCGAAACATGAATTAGAACTGGTAGAGAGATATATTGAAATGAAATGGCTAAAAAAAATGATACTTGCGTGTTAACTCAGTTGAAGGGTTCATTGCCAAGTTTCCAGAGTTAATCAGCATTTGGCGTAAAACAGACTCAATTCTGCTTTTCACTGATGGTCCATTGTTATTCCTGGTGAATTTAAATTTCATGACAATATCTGCTATCACATCATTACCACTTTGCCTGAAAAACCATAAAGATATTTTTAAAAATGTATAATTATGATAATTTTCTGTCGTTCTCTTTATATACTCTTCTTGATTAAGCATTAAAAACATTACTTAAGAAATTTAACGTTAGAACAGATTCACATAACAGTGTTTCTGTATGTAATGATATATCACAATGCTATCCCACAAACACTAGATTTCAGTGCATAGTACACTGTACCCACCATTCAGGATAGCTTGTTTTAAAGTCAGAATGCCAGAGTTTGAACACCAGCTCTGCCATTTACTGTTGGACTTTAGGTAAGTTTTTTGTTTCTTAATCTTTCTGTACCTGTATCCTCACATTAAAATGGGTTATTATGAAGATTATATGAATTAACATATGTAAGACTTTTGGGAAGAGTACATAGCATACAGTAAGTACGCTGTAAGTATTAGCTATGGTTAGACTTCACAAATCTTCAAGAAACCCCACTCATCTCATTAAACAAACTTATAAAGGGATGAACTTCCAAGTTTATGTGACTTAAAAGCTCAAGTTAATTTTCTGGTACCTACACCCCTTTATCTGGCTACAAAAGCAAATTTTAACTTCTGTAGTCATACGTTAAGATTTTTATCTCTGTTTCGATTAACTGTTGATACTTCTCACAAGAACCTTGATAATTTGGCTAAAGGTTATAATTCTCTAAAATCGAGATAATATCCATTTCCTCCCATGTAAATTACCATGTAAATCACTTCCTCCACCTAATTTTGGCGCTCTCCTTTTCTGAAAATGAATGTGCATTAGGCACATTTGGTTTTGATGCTCTCCTACTCACTCTAGGCTGCCTCCTCTCATCTCAATTGCTGATTTTGCCATAATATTCATCCCAGATATTAATTTAGTATTTACTAGGTAAATACTAAATAAGCATCTTTTTTGTGCTGGGCCTTATTCTTAGTTTCAGAAATTAGCTATAACCAAGTTTCACAGTTGCCATTCTCATGAATAGGGCACTTTAGATGAAGAAGCAGACACTGAATAAATAATTACATCTTACATTTCTAGCAACATGAAAACCTAAATAATTTTTAAATGCTTTTCATATAAAACAACCAGAAATGCTAGCTAAAATATAATAAATTCTATTTGAAATGCAAAGTTGGGCTCCTGTGAAAATAAGGGAAATCTTAGAAGACTAAAAATAAAGAAGAATATGAATATTACATGTTAAGCATTAGAATTCCAATAGTTTTGTGTTTCAGCATTAATAGATACTGGAGATGAGGTCTTGAGCTAGTACAAAATAGGGAGATGGACAGGAGGTTTCAGAATAAGGCTAGGTTTCTCAAAGAACTAGGCATTCAGTGAAAGCATAGATTAGAAAGAAGAACTACTCACATCATAAAAGAAAAAGAAGTTTAGTTGTCTCAGAGGTCCCGGTCTGGATGGAAAAAAGGTTCTCCTGAGAATTCATAATCATGAATCTGACTTCCTGAAAGTTTTGGATTTACATTAATACCACCTGCATGGTCCCAGACACTTTAAGAAATTAACCAAAAAATGGTCCATGTGATGCCAATCCTCCTAGAGTATCTGATAGAAGCAAATGCTTTGGAGGTATGTATGTTAAATCCAGACTGCATAGGATCCCAATTACAAAGTGGGATTAAAGATAAGCATACAACCTCAATGGTAAACAATACATCATGAGCTAAAATCAGAATAAGAAGAGCATCCTCAAAAAGTCCACATAATAAAATTAACAGATATTCAGGTAAGTAAATTTGAAATGACTAATGACATAAAAGGGGAATTATAAATATAAGAAAAGTATAGTACTTTTTCAAAACAGGTAAACATAGTCAAACATACTTTTTAATTGAAATGAAAACTTGATGGATGAATTACACAGAATAGTAGACAAAGCTGAAGAGAAACTGGTTAACTGAAAGAGATGAAGAAATCACACAGAATGTAACATAGATAAAGGTATGAAAAAGATCAAATAGAGGCTAAGAGACAGGAGACATCTCAAAGTTTACCTAGTGAAATGCTAAAGAGCACAGAAAAATAAAGGAGCAGCAGTATTACAAGAGATAATGAGAATTATCCGGAATTAATAAAGACACGAAGCCTCAGATCGAGATGAGTCTGAAGCATACTCAGTAAAACAAAACACACACACAGATACATCATAATAAAACTCTGAACTCCAAAGGCAAATGGAAGATTTTCAAACAATAGAGAAAAAACTAGCTACCAAAGAAAGTTTTGACTGAAGGACAATTGCTTAATAGCAGCGATAAAAGGCAGTATATAATTGTATCTTCAAAATACTGAGAGAAAATTGCTATCAACTTGGAATTTTATATCCACACTAAAGTATTATTCAAGAATGAGGCTAAAATAAGGACCTTTCATGCATCACAACAAAAACAAAACTAAACAAATGTGTAGTTTATTGTTCCTGTACTCTTGTTAAAGAATTTATGAAGGAAGTACTTCAGTAAGAAGGAAATTGAACCCAGAAGAAGGGTGTTTGTTAGGTACAGGAAGACATAGGAAACAAAGGAAATGGTAAACTGGTAATCTAAAAAGACATTGATGGGGGCGGAGTCAAGATGGCGTACCAGGAGGACGTGGAATTCGCTTGTACAACTGGGCACCTACCAGGCACTGGTGGGGGACTGTGGACACCTAATGGGACAGTAGGAACCCTCAGGGACTGGGTAGGACGTGGGGCCTGGGGGGAGTGAAGGGGGAGGAGAAGTGGAGGCGGGATGGTACTGGCACTCCTGAGGGGTGGCTGGGGAAGGGGAAGGGATCCTACGCCTGAAGGGAGAAATTGGGGAACCATTGGGAGGGCAGAGGATCGAAAGGGAGCATGGCTAGGTTTCCCCTGCCCACTTGGGCCCCCAGGAACCTGCTGAGATCCCAAGCCTGATCCTCTGCCCACTGAGGCCCCCTTTAGCCATGTGGTCCTGAGGGAGTGGGAGGGAGGGAAGGGAGAGCAAAAGTAAAGGCCAGACCTATGGGACTGGAACCCCTGAGAGGTGGCTGGGGGAGGAGAGGAGTTCCTACACCCAGCAGGACCCACCCATGGTTAGGGGTCCAGCGGTGACGGGGGAGACCCTGGGGGAGATGGTAGGGGAGGGGTGCGAAGGAACAGAAGGGAACACAGCCAGTGCTTTCCCTGTCTGCTTAGCAGCTGGGGAGCCTGTTGGGCTCCTGGGCCTAATCCTCTGCCCTTGGAGCCTCCCTCCTGCTGCGCAGAGCCCAAGCCCTGCTCCTACACCCCCACCCAGGGCCCCACCTCTACACTTGGAGACCCCCTCTGAGACCCCCTCCAAACGCACTGGGCCTAAACCCCACCCACACACCCTCACCCAGGGGCCTACCTCTAAACTCCGGAACCCCACACTCTGGCGGCCCTCCTTTCCATGTGCTGCTTCTTCCCTTCCACACAGGTCCTAAGCAGAGACCCACTGTGCCCCCATGCTTGAATTTTGCCCTGCCTAGGCCCCGCCCCCAGGACTTTTTCCAGCTACGTGGGTCCTGAGCCTAGGCCCTGCCCCACACACAAACATCACCCCCGCCACCCACCTAGGTCCTGCCCCACACTGAACCACGCCCCTGCCTAAGTTCCACCCCACCTAAACTCCGCCCCCATAGCCAAGGCTTTTTTCTGTTTTTTTTTTTCTTTTTTCCTCTTTTAGATTGGGGTTTTGTTTTACCTTGTTGATTCATTGTTGTTGATTCTTTCATATTTTTATTTTTCCTAATAAATCTTTTATTTTTCAAACTTTATCTTATTCTTTATACTTTGTTATTGTTCTCTCCTTCTGGCTTGCTTCCCCCGCCCACTTTTTGTTTCCTTTTTTCTGTTTTGGTCTTATTTTACCTTGTTGCAGTTGTTTCCATTATAGTTTTATTTTTCCTAATATATTTTTTATCTTTCTAATTTTATTTTGTTTTTTATTCTTTGATATTGTACTGCTCCTTTTTTTCTTTTTTCTCACTCTTTTTTTTTTTTTTTTTTTTTTTTTACTGTGCCACAAAGCTTGTGGGAACTTGGTTCCCAGGCCAGAGGTCAGGCCCAAGCTCCTATGGTGGTAGCTCCGAGTCAAAACCGCTGGACTAACAGAGAACCTCAGACCACAGGGAATATTAATCGGAGTGAGATCTCCCAGAGTTCCTCATCTCAGCACCAAGACCCAGCTGTATCCAACTGCCTGCAAACTCCAGTGCTGGAGGTCTGAGGCCAAACAACTAGAAAAACAGGAAAACAGCACCACCCATCAAAAAAAAAAAAAAAAAAGAAATGACAAAAAAATATGTTACAGATGAAAGAGCAAGGTAAAAACCTGTAGAACAAATAAATGAAGATGAAATAGGCAACCTACCTGAAAAAGAATTCAGAGTAATGATAGTAAAGATGATCCAAAATCTTGGAAACAGAATGGAGAAAATACAAGAAACATTTAATAAGGATCTAGAAGAACTAAGGGGCAAACAAGCAGTGATGAACAACACAATTTCTGAAATTAAAAATACTCTAGAAGGAATCAATAGCACAATAACTGAAGCAGAAGAATGGATAAGTGACCTGGAAGATAAAATAGTGGAAATAACTGCTGCAGAGCAAAATAAAGAAAAAAAGAATAAAAAGAATTGAGGACAGTCTCAGAGACCTCTGGGACAACATTAAACACACTAACATTCAAATTATAGGAGTCGCAGAAGAAGAAGAAAAAAAGAAAGGGTCTGAGAAAATATTTGAAGAGGTTATAGACAAAAACTTCCCTAACATGGGAAAGGAAATAGTCAAGTCCAAGAAGTGCAGAGAGTCCCATACAGGATAAATCCAAGGAGAAACACCCTGAAACACATATTAATCAAACTTTCAAAAATTAAATACAAAGAAAAAATATTAAAAGCAGCAAGGGAAAAGCAACAAATAACATACAAGGGAATCCCCATAAGGTTAACAGCTGATCTTTCAGCAGAAACTCTGCAAGCCAAAAGGGAGTGGCGGGACATATTTAAAGTGATGAAAGGGAAAAACAACCAAGATTACTCTACCCAGAAAGGAATCATTCAGATCCGACAGAGAAATTAAAACCTTTACAGGCAAGCAAAAGCTAAGAGAATTCAGCACCACCAAACCAGCTTTACAACAAATGCTGAAGGAACTTCTCTAGGCAGGAAACACAAGAGAAGGAAGAGACCTTCAAAAACACACCCAAAACAATTAAGAAAATGGTAATAGGAACATACATATCGATAATTACCTTAAAAGCAAAAGGCTTAAATGCTCCGGCCAAAAGACGTAGACTGGCTGAATGGATACAAAAACAAGACCTGTATATATGCTGTCTACAAGAGACACACTTAACCTACGGACACACACACACTGAGTGTGAGGGGATGGAAAAAGATATTACATGCAAATGGAAATGAAAGGAAAGCTGGAGTAGCAATTCTCATATCAGACAAAATACACTTTAAAATAAAGACTATTATAAGAGACAAAGAAGAACACTACATAATGATCAAGGGATCAATCCAAGAAGAAGATATAACAATTGTAAATATTTATGCACCTAACATAGGAGCACCTCAGTACATAAGGTAAATGATAACAGCCATAAAAGGGGAAATTGACAGTAATACAATCATAATAGGGAACTTTAACACCCAACTTTCACCAATGGAAAGATCATCCAAAATGAAAATAAATAAGGAAACACAAGCTTTAAATGATACATTAAACAAGATGGGCTTAATTGACATTTAGAGGACATTCCATCCAAAAACAACAGAATACACATTTTTCTCAAGTGCTCATGGAACATTCTCCAGGATAGATCATATCTTGGGTCACAAATCAAGCCTTGGTCAATTTAAGAAAATTGAAATCGTATCAAGTATCTTTTCCGACCACAACGCTATGAGACTAGATATCAATTACAGGAAAAAAACTGTAAAAAAATGCAAACACATGGAGGCTAAACAATACGCTACTAAATAACCTAGAGATCACTGAAGAAAGCAAAGAGGAAATCAAAAAATACCTAGAAACAAATGACAATGAAAACACGACTGCCCAAATCCTATGGGATGCAGCAAAGTAGTTCAAAGATAGAAGTTTATAGCAATACAGTCGTACCTCAAGAAACAAGAAACATCTCAAATAAACAACCTATCCTTACACCTAAAGCAATTAGAGAAAGAACAAAAAACCCCCAAAGTTAGCAGAAGGAAAGAAATCATAAAGATCAAATCAGAAAAAAATGAAAAAGAAATAAAGGAAATGATAGCAAAGATCAGTAAAACAAAAAGCTGGTTCTTTGAGAAGATAAAGACTATTGTTAAACCATTAGCCAGACTCATCAAGAAGAAAAGGGAGAAGACTCAAATCAACAGAATTAGAAATGAAAAAGGAGAAGTAACAACTGACACTGCAGAAATACAAAGGATCATGAGAGATTACTACAAGCAACTGTATGCTAATAAAATGGACAACCAGGAAGAAATGGACAAATTCTTAGAAAAGCACAACCTTCCAAGACTGAACCAGTTAGAAATAGAAAATATAAACAGACCAATCACAAGCACTGAAATTGAAACTCTGATTAAAAATCTTCCAACAAACAAAAGCCCAGGACCAGATGGCTTCACAGGCAAATTCTATGAAACATTTAGAGAAGAGCTAACACCTATCCTTCTCAAACTCTTCAAACTATAGCAGAGGTAGGAACACTCCCAAACTCATTCTATGAGGCCACCATCACCCTGATACCAAAACCAGAAAGATGTCACAAAAAAAGAAAATTCCAGGCCAGTATCTCTGATGAACATTATATGCAAAAATCCTCAACAAAATACTAGCAAACAGAATCCAACAGCACATTAAATGGATCATATACCATGATCAAGTGGGGTTTATCCCGGGAATGCAAGGGTTCTTCAATATATGCAAATCAATCAATGTGATACGCCATATTAACACATTGAAGGATATAAACCATATGATAATCTCAATAGATGCAGATAAAGCTTTTGGCAAAATTCAACACCTATTTATGATAAAAACTCTCCAGAAAGTGGGCATAGAGGGAACTTACCTCAACATAATAAAGGCCATATATGACAACCCACAACCAACATCATCCTCAATGGTGAAAAACTGCAACCATTTCCAGTAAGATCAGGAACAAGACAAGGTTGCCCACTCTCACCACTATTATTCAACATAGTTTTGGAAGTTTTAGCCACAGCAATCAGAGAAGAAAAAGAAAAGGAATCCAAATCAGAAAAGAAGTAAAATTGTCACTGTTTGCAGATGACGTGATACTATACATAGAGAATCCTAAAGATGCTACCAGAAAACTACTAGAGATAATCAATGAATTTGGTAGAGTAGCAGGATACAAAAGTAATGCACAGAAATCTCTTGCATTCCTATACACTAATGATGAAATATCTGAAATAGAAATTAAGGAAACACTCCCATTTACCATTGCAACAAAAAGAATAAAATATCTAGGAATAAACCTACCCAAGGAGACAAAAGATCTGTATGCAGAAAACTGTAAGACACTGATGAAAGAAGGATGATACAAACAGATGGAGAGATATACCATGTTCTTGGATTGGAAGAATCAACATTGTGAAAATGACTATACTACCCAAAGCAATCTACAGATTCAATGCAATTCCTATCAAACTACCAATGGCATTCTTCACAGAACAAGAACAAAAAATTTCACAATTTGTATGGAAACACAAAAGACCCTGAATAGCCAAAGCAATCTTTGGAAAGAAAAATGGAGCTGGAGGAATGAGTCTCCTGGACTTCATACTATACTACAAAGCTACAGTAATCAATCATACAATACTACAGTATGGTACTGGAACAAAAACAGAAATATAGATGAGTGGAGCAGGATAGAAAGTCCAGAGATAAACCCATGCATATATGGTCACCTTATTTTGATAAAGGAGGCAAAAATATGCAATGGAGAAAAGACAGCCTCTTCAATAAGGTTTGCTGGGAAAACTGGACAGCTACATGTAAAGGAATGAAATTAGAACACTTCCTAACACCATACACAAAAATAAACTCAAAATGGATTAAAGACCTAAATGTAAGGCCAGACTCTATTAAACTCTTAGAGGAAAACATAGGCAGAACACTCTTTGACATAAATCACAGCAAGATCCTTTTTGACCCCCCTCCTAGAGAAATGGAAATAAAAACAAAAGTAAAAAGTGGGATCTAATGAAACTTTAAAGCTTTTGCACAGCAAAGGAAACCATAAAGGAGATGAAAAGACAACCCTCAGAATGGGAGAAGATATTTGAAAATGAAGCAACTGACAGAGGATTAATCTCCAAAATATACAAGCAGCTCATGCAGCTCAATGTCAGAAAAACAGACAACCCAATCCAAAAATGGGCAGAAGACCTAAATAGACATTTCTCCAAAGAAGATACATAGATTACCAACAAAGACATGAAAAGATGCTCAACATCACTAATCATTAGATAAATGCAAATCAAAACTACAGTGAGGTATCACCTCACACTGGTCAGAATGGCATCATCAAAAAGTTTATAAACAATAAATGGTGGAGAGGGTGTGGAGAAAAGGGAACACTCTTGCTCTGTTGGTGATAATGTAAATTGATACAGCCACTGTGGAGAACAGTATGGAAGTTCCTTAAAAAAGTAAAAATAGAACTACCATGTGACCCAGTAATCCCACTACTGGGCATACACCCTGAGAAAACCATAATTCAAAAAGAGTCATGTACCACAGTGTTCATTGCAACACTACTTACAATAGCCAGGACATGGAAGCAACCTAAGTGTCTATCGACAGATGAATGGATAAAGAAGATGTGGCACATATGTACAATGGAATATTACTCTGCCATAAAAAGAAACAAAATTGGGTTATTTGTAGTGAGGTGGATGGACCCAGTCTGTCATACAGAGTGAAGTAAGTCAGAAAGAGGAAAACAAATACCGTATGCTAACACATATATATGGAATCTAAAAAAAAAACCCACAGAGGTTCTGAAGAACCTACAGGCAGGACAGGAATAAAGACACAGACATACAGAATGGACTTGAGGACATGGGGAGGGGGAAGGGTAAGCTGGGACAAAGTGCGAGAGTAACATTGACCTATATACGCTACCAAATGTAAAATAGCTAGTGGGAAGCAGCTGCATAGCACAGGGAGATCAGCTTTGTGCTTTGTGACCATCTAGAGGGGTGGGATAGGGAGGGTGGGAGGGAGACGCAAGAAGGAGGAGATATGGGGATATATGTATGCCTATAGCTGATTCACTTTGTTATGCAGCAGAAACTAACACACCATTGTAAAGCAATTATACTGCAATAAAGATGTTAAAAAAAAAAACCACCCTAAATGTAATGTGGTATATTGGGTTGGATCCTGAAATGGAAAAAAAGGACATTAGTGGAAGAACTGGTGAAAACCAAGTAAATCAGAGTCTAATAATGTACCAATGTTAATCTCTTAGTTTTGACAAATGTACCATAGTTATGTAAGATGTTAACATTAGGGGAAGCTAGGTGAAGTGTATGTAGAAACGTTCTGTACTGTCTTTGGAACCTTTCTGTAAACTTAAACTTATTCCAAAATAAAATGTTTACTTAAAAAAATAAATAAAATGACATTGACAGTATAATTACAGTGACTTATTTGCAGGTGTTACAAATAAGGTGGAACTAAAACATCAGTAATATGTGTATAACTGTTCCAAGTTTCCTGTATTATTTGGAAGAAGGGTAGTGGATTAAACCAACTCTCCTTGTTTGTAAGAATTTTTAAGAATAATCACTAAAATAAGATAAATGGAATGTAGAACTTGTAAATTAGTAAACAGAAAAAAGAAAATGAAAATACAATCATACAAGGGAAGGCAAGATAATAGGAAAAAGCATTAGAAAAACCAGGATGAAGAACATAAGATAATATGGAGGAAATAAATACAAATGTAACTGTCATCACAATAAATTGAAACTGACTAAACTCTCTAGTTAAAGGCAAAGATGGTCAGAATGCATTTGAAAATGTAATCTAGGTGTCTTCTTGTTTTAGGAGAAAAATCTAACCTGTAAGGATATATGAATGTTGAAAATGAAGATAAGGTATGTTGAAAAAAGAACCATAAGAAAGTCAGTGTAGCATAATAGTATCAGATATAAGAGATTTTTAAGATCGAAAGACATTAATTAGTGATAAAAAGGATTAATACCTTGCTAAAAGAAATAGTTCATGAGGCAGATATAATAATTCTAAACATATAGGTGCTTGATAATATGTGCTCAAAATATATTGAACAAGGAGAAATAGGCAAATCCATAGTGGTAGGTTTTATTTGAATGACAATTACTAAGCTTAATTGGAAGGAACAGAATTCCTATTATTAAGTCTAATAGGAATCCAGAAACAGACTCATAGACATATGTAAACAATATACTATAGAAGTGGTATCACAAATCTGAAGGAAAATAACTCATGTAAAAAATTAAAAATCTTCCTCATGTCACACACAAAGCACTTGAATAGGAACAGCAAAAATTTAAAATTTATAGTCAAATATGGGAGATTTTCTTTATATACAAGAGGAGAAAGGATTTCTTCAGTAAGACATTTTACAATTGATTTTCTACAACAAAAGATGCATATACAAAGTGTTAAGATAATGCTATAGACAGGGAGAATATATTTGCAACTCAAAGTAACAAATGTTTGGTACCTCCTATAGACAAAGAACTCCTACAAATCTATAAGGAAAAGACAAATCATAGAAAAAAACCAGAAAAGATGAATATGCAATTCAAAGAAGAGGTATCTTTAGTGAATGATAAACATGTAAATAGATACTCAAACAGGACGGTGTTTTATACTTCATTTATTTGATCTTCATAACAACTCTATCAAAGAGTCATGTACCTTTCTCTTGGGAACTGTGAGTAACAAACTGTCTTTTCAAAAGTCATCATCTCCTGATTTGTTGGCCTTACTGTACCTCAAATTTTCTATTGATGCAGTATATTTTAAAACAGAAGGGGAAGGAAAAAAAGTGGTGTGTGTGTGTGGATGTGTATTTCAGACAGAGGGAATAGCTTATGTAAGAAGATCTTGAGGTTAGAGAGAGTGAAGAACTGAAAACAGTCTAGTGGGACTTGTGAGTAAAGAACAAAGTAGAGAGTAGTAAAAGACTACCCCAGCAATAGAGATGGTAGGAGAAAACCCTACATAGGAAGGTTTAGTAAACTTTGTTTTATATATATATATATATATGAAAGGAGACATATATATATATATATCAAGAATACATATATCTTTGATGCACATATATTATTCATGTTTATATATGATATTTGACATATCATAAGAGTAAGGAATGGCAGTTAGAAGAACTTTAAGCAAATACTATGTTTAGCTTTTCATTTCAAAAAATCTTTCTGGTTGCTATGTAGAATGTGGAGTGGAGCAAGACTGCAGGAAAGGAGACTCATTAGGAGGCTGTTCATAGACAAGGAGAGAGATGGTTGAGGGCAGTGTGTTTGAAGTTATGGATCTTAAACATAATTAAGAAATAGAATTGTGAAGGTTGGATGTGTGGGTTGAGGGAGAGAGGAATTTAGAGATAACTCATAACTCTTTCTTGAGCATCTGGGTTGAAGGTGACACCATTGACAGAGCTAGGCAATACTAGAAGAGTAACATATTTGGTGGGGGAGAAATGATAGGTTCTGGTCTGGACTTATTAAAGTTGAGTTGTCCAAGATAGCCATATGATGATATCAAGTAGATGGCTGTGTATATTCACATCGCGAGATGAGAAGAGAGGACTGGCCCAGAGGTACAACTTTGATAATAATTAGCATATAGGGGCAATGAAGCCCCTAAAAGGAGCTTCAGTGTGAACTGAGAAGGTGAGAGGCTTACAGCACAGTCTGACAACATTTGAGAAAAGGAAGGAATAAGAACTAACAAAGAAAACTGAGAAGGAATAACTTGAGAGATAAAAGGAAAATCAGGGGTGTATAGGGTCATAGAAACCAAGGGATGGTACTATTTCAAAAAGGATTGAAAACTCAACAGTGTTAAATACTGTTGAGAGGTCCAAGAAGAGGACTGATATAATTTCTTTGGAGTTTGTGATTCAGATGTCATTGCTGAACTTGGCAAGAGCAATTACTATTTTGTGGTGAGGTCAGAAGCCAGACTGCAGTGAAATGAGAAGTAAGTGGGAAGTGAACAAAAGGAGAAAAAAAATGCAGATTCAGTCCTACAAGTATTGCAAGCTAGTGGCTGGTACAGAGAATTTCTCAAGAAAGTACTAAGGTGAATGTGCACTGAACTGACTGAAATGCATTTTGGAAAATGCTCTTCCTATGGATTCTTCTTACTTCTTGAACTCCTCAGCAAAACTTAACTGACCAGAGCTCTATGCTCCTGGGTACTTAACTAGGTGACTCTTCCGAGAATAAGAAAAATTAATTTTCTTGTGGTATTAGTATTTGAGAAATAATTAGTATAATTTCTCTCCCTTCTGAAGAGCTTTTGTATATTATTTGAAGGATTGAGCAATATGGACATTTGAGACATTTATGGTAGGGTCAGTAAGGGTGGCTATTTTAGTTGGTAGGGATATCACATCACATCACAAGGATAAGTCCATATTCAACTAAGGTAAGAACGGCAAATAACTAGCTTGTGTGCTGCTACTTCTAGCATTATTCATATGAATTATTAATTCATAGCAGACACGTCTGTATTTGGCCACAGCATCCTTTATATTATAGCATTCCAGGCAGACAAAACCCAAAAAGCCACTTTTGGTGTTGGTTTAGTGTTCCAATCGTGCCCAGGACCACAACATTGCACATCTCAACAAGGCATTGTTTGCTACATAGACTGCATCGTGAATAGTATCCCCTGGAGTTATATAATAGAATAACCCTGCTGCTGTACCTTCACCCAACTCTCTCTCTACCCTTTCCTCCTTTTCCCACCAAGAACTGAAGTAATATGGTTATTTACATTAGTAAGTAGACCGTATGTGACATGTTTTGTTTTTTTGGCATTGGTTTTTAAACTGCCCATGATACTATTTTCATAATATTGCAACACATTGTATGAACGTCTCATTCATGATCTATGCTGTGAACAAAATCAAATGCACCAAGTTGTATCTATGCTTATAGATATTTTTTGTTGTAGTTCCACTCACCTCAGTTTGACAACATGAGCTCTGATGAACTGTTTTCTTAAACTTGACTCTTTGAATGTTCTAGTAATCTGTAGAAAGAAAGGAAAAAACAACCTCTCTGTAATTACTGTTCTTTCTCTGCTTCCTCTTTCTGTCCAACCTTGCAACATGGTTGTTAATGGGGAGTTGACTATGTTAATGAAGAATAGAGAGTTCAGTTTAGTTCTGTTCCATCTCAGAACACATGGGAGCGATTTAGGCAGGTTAATAACCTTCTGATGCAGTGCCTGTTTCTTCATCTATTACACAAAGATGATAATGGACAGGATGCATCTTCACTAGAAGCCATTCTAAACATAGCAGATGTCTTGCTCAATGAGAGCCCACGTTATGTGATTTGGTGGCTGTTCCCAAAGAGGTGGGTGCATGAGCCAACCCAACACTAGGTGAGTCCACTGATACAATTTACAGTGTGTGATCCTGCAACAACGGTTCTTAAATGGGTAAAACCAGATTAAAATGAGTAGCAATGGAGAGCTTGATGAGAAAGAGGAAAAGAAGTAAAGGGCAGTCTTTTCCTTATTGTTTCTGATTAATGCCTAAGCAACATAAGTTATTTTTAGCATCAGTTGGTATTTCCTGACCTAACTTTAACTTTCCCCCTGAATCATTGCTCAATGCCAGCAAGGGTGGTCCTCTTGAGGTATAAGGTTTAGCTTTGCAGTAAACTAGTAGTGAGTGATTCTGTGACTGGAACAGTTCTGCCAAGATGCAGGGTGAGATGTACTGAGCTTTCATAATGGAGAGTGGATTCTGTTGGCTTGTACTGTGAGGTTGGACCAAGGTGGGGGTGAACATGAAAAGGTGAAGATGGGGAAATTAAGTAGCATGTTGAATATTATATTAAGCCAGGATTTGAAGCCAGTTCTTCTTGAGACTGTAAAGTTTATGCAATCTCTATTACACTGCATTATATCTTATTTTTTCAGTATCCATTCTTTAGGCTGATATCAGACCAACCAGTTGTGAGACAAAATAACTTTTTTTCTTTCTAGAGGCCTTGAACATTTTTAAGAGTTATGAGGCTGTTAGTTTTTCAAAATAATTTCCTTTTTAAAAAATTCAAGAAGGACTAGTAAGTGTTAAGAAGAAAGCCAAAAGTCACTCAAAATTCTATGATCTAGAATTATAGAATGCAATCATTTGGTGAGTCATATTCTAGTTAACTATGTAGAAGGATAGATTTTAATGTGTTTATTAATATGGTATATTGTAGGAGGGAGTTTAATAAACTGAGTTATGTTTAATTTTACTTGACTTTAACAGAAGTGAAAGGAACTGACCTAAAACTGAAGGAATTGCTAAAATTTAGATCAGCATGGGCTACACTGGACCAAAATGTTAAAAATCTAATTTAATTATGACATTTTTATTATGTGGAAAATATTGATGTAATTTAGTGAGGACTAAGGTAATAAGCAACATAAAGAAAGCAAGTTGATTAATTGGTTGATATCCATATACAAGGATAAAAGAAGAGGCCTTTGGATAAGAATCCGTATTTCATAGAGTGGGTGAAAATTTTGTAGTCTCTTTCATTAGAACTTATCAAATACTTAGTAGAAAATCAGTGAGCAGATGCTTGAAGAGGAAGCCAATAGGAGAGTGGAAAGTGTGGTAGATAGGGGACACAGAGAAAAGTTAGCTTGCTATGAGAACTTGAACGAATCTTTTGAACTTTCTTCCTCTCAGTTTCTTCATCTGTAAAAGGAAAACAGTCCAAAGTGTGTTTAAAAAATTGTTCTGTACATAGTTGACTACTGCAGCTCCCAGAGGCTATGCATCTACTTTCAGTGAGCTTTACATGTAACCTTTGGGCTTTTTCACTCCCTTCAGACTTATTATTGATACTTGTTTAATGGGTCAGGTGAGTTTGCTTTCATACTTCTTTGATTTTGTAACCTGTATTATTGACCCTTTTATTACAATGGACAAAAAATCAAGTGAACAATGAAAAAGGAACTATTTTAAGTTTCCCTCCTGATTGAGGGTGACAATACTATCTTTGTGTTTTTTTTTTTTAACGTCTTTATTGGAGTATAATTGCTTTACAGTGTTGTGTTAGTTTCTTCTGTGAATCAGCTATACATATACGTATATCCCTATATCTCCTCCCTCTTGCGTCTCCATCCCACCCTCCTTATCCCACCACTCTATGTGGTCACAAACACGGAGCTGATCTCCCTGTGTTGTGCAGCTGCTTCCCACTAGCTACCTATTTTACATTTGGTAGTGTATATATGTCCATGCCACTCTCTCACTTCGTCCCAGCTTACCCTTCCCCCTCCCTGTGTCCTCAAGGCCATTCTCTACATCTGCGTCTTTATTCCTGTCCTGCTCCTAGGTTCTTCTGAACCATTTTTTTTTTTTTTTTTGATTCCATATATATGTGTTAGCATACAGTAATTGTTTTTCTCTTTCTGACTTACTTCACTCTGTATAACAGACTCTGGGTCCATCCACCTCACTACAAATAACTCAATTTTGTTTCTTTTTATGGCTGAGTAATATTCCATTGTACATATGTGCCACATCTTCTTTATCCATTCATCTGTTGATGGACACTTAGGTTGCTTCCATGTCCTGGCTATTGTAAGTAGTGTTGCAATGAACATTGTGGTACATGACTCTTTTTGAATTATGGTTTTCTCAGAGTATGTGCCCAGTAGTGGGATTGCTGGGTCGTATGGTAGTTCTATTTTTAGCTTTTGAAGGAACCTCCATACTGTTCTCCATAGTGGCTGTATCAATTTACATTCCCACCAACAGTGCAAGAGGGTTCCCTTTTCTCCACACCCTCTCCAGCATTTATTGTGTGTAGAGTTTTCGGTGATGGCCATTCTGACTGGTGTGAGGTGATACCTCATTGTAGTTTTGATTTGCATTTCTCTGATGATTAATGATGTTGAGCATCTTTTCATGTGTTTGTTGGCAATCTGTATATCTTCTTTGGAGAAATGTCTATTTAGGTCTTCTGCCCATTTTTGGATTGGGTTGTTTGTTTTTTTGATATTGAGATGCATGAGCTGCTTGTATATTTTGGACATTAATCCTTTGTCACTTGCTTCATTTGCAAATATTTTCTCCCATTCTGAGGGTTGTCTTGTCATCTTCTTTATGGGTTCCTTTGCTGTGCAAAAGCTTTTAAGTTTCACTAGGTCTTACTTGTTTATTTTTGTTTTTATTTCCATTTCTCTAGGAGGTGGGTCAAAAAGGATCTTGCTGTGATTTATGTCAAAGAGTGTTCTGCCTATGTTTTCCTCAAAGAGTTTAATAGAGTCTGGCCTTACATTTAGGTCTTTAATCCATTTTGAGTTTATTTTTGGGTATGGTGTTAGGAAGTGTTCTAATTTAATTATTTTATGTGTAGCTGTCCAGTTTTCCTAGCACCACTTATTGAAGAGACTGTCTTTTCTCCATTGTATATTCTTGCCTCTTTTCTCAAAGATAAGGTGACCATATGTGCATGTGCATAGAGGTTCCCTCTATGCCTACTTTCTGGGGAGCTTTTATCATAAATAGGTGTTGAATTTTGTCGAAAGGTTTTTCTGCATCTATTGAGATTATCATATGCTTTATATCCTTTAATTTGTTAATGTGGCATATCACATTGATTGATTTGTGTATATTGAAGAATCCTTGCATTCCTGGGATAAACCCCACTTGATCATGGTGTATGATCCTTTTAATGTGCTGTTGGATTCTGTTTGCTAGTATTTTGTTGAGGATATTTGCATCTATGTTCATCAGAGATATTAGCCTGGAGTTTTCTTTTTCTGTGAAATCTTTGTCTGGTTTTGGTATCAGGGTGATGGTGGCCTCGTAGAATGAGTTTGGTAGTGTTCCTCCCTCTGCTATATTTTGGAAGAGTTTGAGACGTTTAGGTGTTAGCTCTTCTCTAAATGTTTGATAGAATTCACCTGTGAAGCCATCCGTTCCTGGGCTTTTGTTTGCTGGAAGATTTTTAATACAGTTTCATTTTCAGTGCTTGTGATTGGTTTGTTTATATTTTCTATTTCTTCCTAGTTCAGTCTTGGACGGTTGTGCTTTTCTAAGAATTTGTCCATTTCTTCCAGGTTGTCCATTTTATTGGCATATAGTTGCCTGTATTAATCTCTCATGATCCTTTGTATTTCTGCAGTGTCAGTTGTTACTTCTCCTGTTTCATTTCTAATTCTGTTGATCTGAGTCTACTGCCTTTTTTCTTGATGAGTCTGGCTAATGGTTTACCAATTTTGTTTATCTTCTCAAAGAACCAGCTTTTAGTTTTATTGATCTTTGCTATCGTTTCCTTCATTTCTTTTTTATTTATTTCTGATCTGATCTTTATGATTTCTTCCCTTCTGCTAATTTTGGGTTTTTTTGTTCTTCTTTCTCTAATTGCTTTAGGTGTAAGTTTAGGTTGTTTTTTTTTTGAGATTTTTCTTGTTTCTCGAGATAGGGTTGTATTGCTATAAACTTCCCTCTTAGAACTGCTTTTGCTGCATCCCATAGGTTTTGGGCCATTGCGTTTTCATTGTCATTTGTTTCTAGGTATTTTTTGATTTCCTGTTTGATTTCTTTAGTGATCTCTTGGTTATTTAGTAGTGTATTGTTTAGCCTCCCTGTGTTTGTATTTTTTACAGTTTTTTTCCTGTAATTGATACATAGTCTCATAGCGTTGTGGTTGGAAAAAATACTTGATATGATTTCAATTTTCTTAAATTTACCAAGGCTTGATTTGTGACCCAAGATATGATCTATCCTGGAGAATGTTCCATGAACACTTGAGAAAAAAGTGTATTCTGTTGTTTTTGGATGGAATGTCCTCTAAATGTCAATTAAGCCCATCTTGTTTAATGTATCATTTAAAGCTTGTGTTTCCTTATTTATTTTCATTTTGGATGATCTGTCTATTGGTGAAAGTGGGGTGTTGAAGTCCCCTACTATGATTGTGTTACTGTCGATTTCCCCTTTTATGGCTGTTAGCATTTGGCTTATGTATTGAGGTGCCCCTATGTTGGGTGCATAAATATTTACAATTGTTATATCTTCTTCTTGGATTGATCCCTTGATCATTATGTAGTGTCCTTCTCTGTCTCTTATAATCGTCTTTATTTTAAAGTCTATTTTGTCTGATGTGAGAATTGCTGCTCCAGCTTTCTTTTGATTTCCATTTGCATGGAATATCGTCTTCCATCCCCTCACTTTCAGCCTGTATGTGTCCCTAGGTCTGAAGTGGGTCTCTTGTAGTCAGCATATATATGTGTCTTGTTTTTATATCCATTCAGCCAGTCTATGTCTTTTGGTTGGAGCATTTAATCCATTTGCATTTAAGGTAATTATCGATATGTATGTTCCTATTACCATTTTCTTAATTGTTTTGGGCTTGTTTTTATAGGTCTTTTCCTTCTCTTGTGTTTCCTGCCTAGATAAGTTCCTTTAGCATTTGTTGTAAAGCTGGTTTGGTGGTGCTGAATTCTCTTAGCTCTTGCTTCTCTGTAAAGGTTTTAATTTTTCCACCGAAACTGAATGTGATCCTTGCTGGAGAGAGTAATCTTGGTTGTAGGTTTTCCCCTTTCATCACTTTAAATATGTCCTGCCACTCCCTTCTGGCTTGCAGAGTTTCTGCTGAAAGATCAGCTGTTAACCTTATGGAGATTCCCTTGTATGTCATTTGTTGCTTTTCCCTTGCTGCTTTTAATATTTTTTCTTTGTATTTAATGTTTGAAAGTTTGATTAATATGTGTCTTGGTGTGTTTCTCCTTGGATTTATCCCGTATGGGACTCTCTGCACTTCTTGGACTTGACTATTTCCTTTCCTATATTAGGGAAGTTTTCAACTTTAATCTCTTAAGATATTTTCTCAGTCCCTTTCTTTTTCTCTTCTTCCTTTGGGACCCTTATAATTCGAATGTTGGTGCATTTGATCTTGTCCCAGAGGTCTCTGAGACTATCCTCGATTCTTTTCACTCTTTTTACTTTATTCTTCTCTGCCGTAATTATTTCCACTATTTTATCTTCCGGGTCACTTATCCATTATTCTGCCTCATTTATTCTGCTATTGATTCCTTCCAGATAATTTTTAATATCCTTTTTTGTGTTGTTCATCACTTTTTGTTTGCTCTTTAGTTCTTCTAGGTCCTTGTTAAACTTTTCTTGTATTTTCTCCATTCTATTTCCAAGATTTTGGATCATCTTTACTATCATTATTCTGAATTCTTTTTCAGGTAGACTGCCTATTCCTCTTCATTCATTTGGTTAGGTCGGTTTTTACTTTGCTCCTTCATCTGCTGCATATTTCTCTGTCTTCTCATTTTGCTTAACTTACTGTGTTTGTGGTCTCCTTTTCGCAGCCTGCATGTTCGTAGTCCCTGTTGTTTTTGGTGTCTGCCCCCAGTGGGTAAGGTTGGTTCAGTTGGTTTTATAGGCTTCCTGGTGGAGGGGAGTGGTGCCTGTGTTCTGGTGGATGAGGCTGGATCTTGTCTTTCTGGTGGTCAGGACCTCGTCCAGTGGTGTGTTTTGGGTTTTCTGTGAACTTATTATGATTTTAGGCAGCCTCTCTGCTTATGGGTGGAGTTGTGTTCCTGTCTTGCTAGTTGTTTGGCATGGGGTGTCCAGCACTGGAGCTTGGTGGTTGTTGAGTGAAGCTGGGTCTTAGCAGTGAGGCAGAGATATCTGGGAGAGCTCTCACCGGTTGATATTATATGGGGCCAAGAGGTCTCTGCTGGTCCAGTGTCCTGAGCCTGGCTCTCCCACCTCAGAGCCTCAGGCCTGACACCCAGCTGAAGCACCAAGATGCTGTCAGCCACGGGGCTCAGAAGATAAGGGAGGAAAAAAAGAAAGAAAGAAAAAAATAAAATAAAATAAAAAAGTTATGAAAATAAAAATTAAAAAAATTATTAAAGTAAAAAAAAAGTAATTTAAAAATAAAGAAGAGAGCAACCAAACCAATAAACAAATGCACCAATGATAACAGGTGCTAGAAACTATACTAAGATAAACATAAAAATCAGAAACTAATCAGTCTCATGCAGCAAACTCCAAGTCCACAGGTGCTCCCAAAATCCACCACCTCAATTTTGGGATGATTTGTTGTCTATTCCAGTGTTCCACAGATGCAGGGTACATTGAGCTGATTGTGGAGATTTAATCTGCTGCTCCTGAGGCTGCACAGAGAAATTTCCCTTTCTCTTCTTTGTTTGCACAGCTCCTGGGGTTCAGGTTTGGATTTGGCCCTGCCTCTGCATGTAGGTTACCCTCTGGCATCTGTTCTTCGCCCAGATAGGAGCGGGTTAAAGAGCGGCTGATTAGAGGGCTCTGCCTCACTCAGGCTGGGGGGAGGGAGGGGTACGGAATGCAGGGCGGGCCTGCAGCTGCAGAGGCCCGCATAACGTTGCAACAGCCTGAGGCCCGCTGTGTGTTCTCCCAGGGAAGTTGCCCCTGGATTACGGGACCCTGGCAGTGGCGAGGTGCACAGGCTCCCGGGAGGGGAGGTGTGGACTGTGCTTGCACGCAGGCTTCTTGGTAGTTGCAGCAGCAGCCTTAGCGTTTCATGCCCGTCTCTGGTGTCTGCACTGATAGCTGCAGCTCGTGCCCGTCTCTGAAGCTCGTTTAGGCAGTGTTGTGAATCTCCTCTCCTCACGTGACCCAAAGCAATGGTCTGTTGAGTCTTAGGCAGTTCCAGACTTTTTCCTGGACTCCCTCCCAGTTAGTTGTGTCACACTAGCCCCCTTCAGGCTATGTTCACGCATCCAACTCCCGTCCTCTCCCTGGGATCTGACCTCCAAAGCTTGAGCCTCAGCTCTCAGCCCTCACCCACCCCGGCGGGTGAGAAGACAAGCCTCTCAGACTGATGAGTGCTGGTTGACACTGATCCTCTGTGCGGGAATCTGTCCGCTTTGCCCTCTGTACCCCTGTTGCTGCACTCTCCTCTGTAGCTCCAAAGCTTCCCCCACCACCCACCCCTCTTTTCCACCAGTGAAGGGGCTTCCTAGTGTGTGGAAACTTTTCCTCCTTCAAAGTTCCCTCCCAGAGGTGCAGGTTCCATCCCTATTCTTTTGTCTCTGTTTTTTCTTTCTTCTTTTGCCCTACCTAGGTACATGGGGAGTTTCTTGCCTTTTGGGAGGTCTGAGGCCTTCTGCCAGCGTTCAGTAGGTGTGCTGTAGGAGTTGTTCCACATGAACACGTATTTTTGATGTATTTGTGAGGAGGAAGGTGATCTCCATGTCTTACTCCTCTGCCATCTTGAAGGTCTCTTGACAATACTATCTTTGAATTCTAGAATGGCCTAGAATCCTCAAACCTCAATAATACTCATAATCGATAAGAATTGAAGTGAGACATGGATTATTTAGGTAAATTCTAACAAAGTAACCATCATTAAACCGGTTAATAGATGAGGTCATATGAAGGGTAAGACATTACACATAGAATGTCTATAATTGTCACATATTTTTCATCTTGAGGGGGAAAAGATCTTATTAGCTACCCCATGAAAGTAAATCACCTTCTTATTTTCAGTACCTTCTTACTTGGTAGGTATATTTTTTGTTTTGTCTTGTATGTTAGTATTTAATGATGAAATTACACGAACAACTGATGAGGTGGAAGCATCTCTCACATACCTACCTCATAACATTTCTCAATAGTTACAGTTTTGTTCATAATATTCATGAGCTGAATAATAGTAATAATGTTGTTTTTGTGATTTCAGTCACCCTTCAGTTACAAACTTTCTTTTCTGTTTAATCAGAAGATCTGGAAACTCAGTTTTCAAGAAAAAGATAAAATACATGGCAATATAATCTATCTATTACTACAATACTCTTCAAATATTTTTGATTATGCACTCTTATGGGTAATACATTTTGTGCATGTGTGGCCAAACCACGTTTATAAATTATACACATGTAATAATACTGTTCTATTAACAATATGAATTATAAAATATTGCCAAAGTTAAAAATTAAAAAGGCTGAGTTACAGAACAAACATTTAGGTATTTTATTCCATTTATTTTTTAATAGCAATATATTCAGTGTTAACAATATGACTGGATAGAATTTATAATTTTTGAAACACTGTGATAAAATGACCCAAAGGTATGATTCTAAGTTTAATCTAAAGACTTGGTCTGAAGCACTGAAGAAGTTTCCACACAATTATGTGGCTCCAGATGCATGAAGTTCATTAGCAGAACTTAATAAATCATGACACTAAGTTGTCAGTCCCACCAATCATGCAAGGGTTTTGTTGAAATTCAGCAAGTGACTTTCCATCTTCCCTGATTTCAATTGGCTACCCTTTCAAATCAAATCAAAGGAGTTTCATTATATTTATATACATATTTTAAGAAATGTGTTCAAAATCAACCAAACATGGTAGGTAATTTTTGCCTCCCAAATTTTTATGTGTGCATGTCTAAGCCCTTAATTTTCAGTAAAACAAAACAACTGAACTCAATCACCTAATGCTGGACACATTGTTAAACATGTATTTCCAAAGTTTTCTCTTATTTATTTAAAAAGCAGTTAATTTCTCACACTTATACCTTCAAGGGACAGGATGTGTGTGTGTGTGTGTGTGTGTGTTTAAACATCTTCTAAGAAGCATTGCTTAACCTGGCAGTATGGCTTTAGCCAGGAATAGAAGATTGTCAGTTCTTATGTTACTAACTGTTCATTTACTTATTCATTATTGTATATTGCATATTCATTACTGCATATGAGGGTTATCTTCAAATTGCAGGTTTTTAAATTTATTTGTGTTTTGCAGGATTCTTCTCAGTCCTCATATTAATTTTTGGGGAGGTTTAGTTTACTTTTAGAGCTAGATAATATAATTTTAAAATCCAGTGGAAGCTGTATATCATTTAAATCTACTGAGAGCCGGTAAAAGTGTGCTGATGCCCAGTCAGTTCTACTGTGTTACTGCCCACCCCATCCCTCAAGATATTTTCACACACATTGTGTGGAACTACTTGACATAAAACCAAACAAAGGTGCCAGTGTCAATCCATTTGTTAAATAGTAACAAAGCTAAGTTTGTTCATTTGTTCCTTCACTCCTTCTCTCCCTATTTTCTTTTTCTTCTTGTTTAAAAATTTTTTCGTAAAAGAGAAAAACACATGTAGAGTGACATTTAAGTATTTTCTTCCATGACTCCAATAAAATTATTGTGAATCCCTCCCTGGTATGACAACTCCATCTTGGAGACCATTGTGGGCTTCATCCTGACTGCAATGACATCTTTATTTTGTGTCCCTAGCACTTAGCACAGGAACCAACAGATAGAATGTATCATTTATTCATTCATTCAATGAATATTTGAATGCCAACTATGTACCAAATTCTCTTTTAGGCATTAGGCAACAATCAGTGCTTATTAAATGGCTGTACTAAAAGCCCTGATGGTAAAAGGGATGTGATATGATTAATTGCAAATTGATACTGCTGTCTTTCTCTTCCTGTGCCCTAGTTTTTTTCATGGTACAGTCCTTAGGTATATTTTGGAAAAAATGGCAATTGTTGTTTGCAGAATCTGTTGCAATACCACCCCTGATGCCAAAGGGGAGTTTCAATGGTTCAATTGATCCTAGGTATGAATCCTGATTGAAGTCCCTTGTTTTATTTGGAGAGGCCCATTCAATCAGAATGCACTCATAGTTTTGATACACATATTTTGCAAACAGATGCTCTCATTATTTCGAAATCACCTTGTTCATTTTTTTACTCATTCAACAGCTTTTGAGCACCTCTTATGCTTCACGCTTCCTCTATCAAGCACTGGGTTACACTGGTGGAGAAAATAGACAGTCCTTGCCATCATGGAGCTTACATCTAATGGGGGAGATAGGCACTAATCAGATTATCATCCACATTTAAGCAGAATTATAACTGTGATAAGTGCAGCAATATAGTAGAGGGATTTGATCCAGTCAGTGAGATTAGAGAGGCTTCTCAGAGGAATGCTTATGAAACTGAGATCTTCAGGAAGAATCAGAGTTAGCTGGTTGAAGAGAAAGGAAAAGCCTCACAGGTGGAGTGAATGGCACATACAAAGTCCTGAGGTAGGAACAAGCAGATTGTGTTTAAGGAATCAAAGGCCAGGACAGTTGTAGCCTAGAAAACAAGGAGGCTAGAGTTATATAGAAAGGCCAGATCATGAAAGTCTTGTTAGTGTGTGAAGCATTTGGTCTTTATCATAATAATGGGAAGTCACTGAAGTGTTTTAAATGAGAGGATAATAAAATCAGATTTGCAATTTGAGAACAATCTCTCTGGTTGCATGTGGATAAACAATTTTAGGCGCAAAATAACATAAATTAGTTATGGTCCTATTTTGGCACTTCAGTGTAGAGGTGATGGCTTGGATGGTTATGGTGGTAGCAGAATATGGAGAGAAATGAATGGATCTGAGGGAAATACAGGGGATAAAACCTACAGGGGTTGGTAATAGATTGGATATTTGGAATGATAGAGAGCAGTATGTCAAGGATGAATCCTAGGTTTCTGGTTTGGAAAACTGAATAAATGGTATTATCATCAATGGGGTTAGGATTATGGGAAGAAGGCTAGTATGGCATGGAGGGATCATGAGTTTGATTTAGGGACATAATATATTTGAGATGTTTTTACAACAGACAAGTAGAGATATTAAGCTGGCAGTTGGGGGAAAAGGTCTGAAGTACAGAAGAAAAGTCTGGGCTGACGACAGCATGAGTCATTAGTATATAAGTGTTGGTAGAAGTAATGGTCATGGATGAGATCATCTAGAGATAGAAGATAATGTGAGAGGAGAGGAGTGCATAGGTCAAAGAGTTGGGGAATTTCAACATTTAATGTCAGTGTAGAGGAGGGTGAATCTATAAAAAGATACAGAGGAGAAGGAGTGGCCAGAGAAGCAGGATGAGAAAAACAGGTGACTGGGTGGCATGGATATCTTGTGTGAAAATCACATAATCATAGACTTTTTGAGGTAGAATGTACTATAAAAATCATCTAAATCAATGATTTTGTTTTACTAATGAATAAACTGTGAACCAGAAAAGTGAATTGCTTAATATAATAGAAATTCTGGAATTATTCCACTGCTCATTAAGTATAACACTGCTGACTGTGGAACAAGGATAATGATGGTACTCATGTTACCACTGGTAAGTGGTATGATTCTTGAACTTGAGACCAGGAGACCTTGGTTTGAATTTTTGTTCTATCACTTTCCAGTTGAATGGCCTTTGTCATGTTTCTTAATCTCTCACAGTATTCACTTACCCATCTATAAAAATTACATGCCCTTTGTGAGTTGAAGGTTAGATGATATATGTAAAAGTGCTTTATGAACTATAAAGTACTATATTAGAGTATTATTCAAAGTGTTTCTACAGAAGTATGAATAAATGAGATTAACTGTAGAAATCATACATCAGACGAATTTCAAGGGGAATCTTTCTCTGCCAGATGTTTAATTATAAAGCCACAGTAAATAGCTGGGTACAGGTACAGGCAAAGACTAATCAGTGAAAGAGAGGGGAGTACAGAAAAAAAAAAAAGAGGAATTTAGTGTATGATAAAGACGGCATAACAAATAAATCCATTGCACTATTTAATATACTGTTTTGGTACCACCACCTAGCTCTTTTAGGGGAAAAAGCTGGATCTCTATCTTATTAAAAAATAAATTACAGGTGAATCAAAGATAAAATTGATAATTTTGGCTACCTAAAAAATTAAATCTATATGGCAGTAAAAAAAAAAACCCTAGATTATAAACAAAGTTGAAAGTCAAATCTCGTTAGAGAAATATATGAAAATGAATAACAGGCAAATTTTAATATTTTAACAAGGAAAGAATTTTTTCCCCCAGATTTATATAAAAACACAAAGTCTCCAGTAAGAAAATGGGCAAGGTCATGACCAGGCAATTCACAAATGAAATTATAAAAATGACCTATTACTATAGGGAGACAGATTAAATCTTACCAGTAATCAAAGAAATGCAAACCAAAATAATAGTGAGATATCACTTCTTACCTATTGAATTAGCAACAATTAATAAGATTTACCATGCATAGTGTTAATGCTGTGGGGGAAATAAGCATACCTATGCATACTTATACACTGGTGGTAAGAATGTAAACTGGGGCACTTCTGGAGTGCAATCTAGAAATTAAAATAAATGTTAAAAATTCATAGATCACTATATTGATATAAACAAATGGTTGAATTAGTACGTGGAGAAACTAGACAAACAGAAGAATTTCAAATATTCTTTAAATATTCAAAGCATAACTCGTTACTCCTCCACTTCTTATGTGTGGCCTGTACATAGTGTCTTTCTTCCAAAGAGTATAATATGGAAAAGGGAGGGAGTAACTTTACAGTGTAGAAATCTGGCCAACACTACTTCAGCCAGGTGATCAAGGTCAACAGTGGTAAGTCATGTTGATATTATGTACCCCACTTCATATGATGTAATGAAAATGACCCTTTTCCTCTATAGTCTTCCTCCTTAAAACCCCAAACCCCAGTCTAACCGTAAGAAAAAACATCAGAAGGCCTCCAATTGTGGGACATTTCTACAAAATACCTGACTAGTATTCCTCAAAACTGTCAAGGTTATCAAAAACAAGGAAAATCTGAGGAACTGTCATAGTCTACAAGAGCCTAAGGAGACATGGCAACTCTGTAATTTGCTATCCTGGATGGGATCAGGAAATGGAAAAGAACATTAAGTAAAAACAAAGGAAATCTGAATAAAATACAGAATTTGGTTAATAACAATGTATTAATATTGGATCATTAATTGCAATAAATATACTATTGTAATATAAAACGTTAATCATAGAGGAAACTGGGTATGATGTATATGAGAACTCTATATTATCTTCGCAACTTTTCTATAAATCTAAAATGCTTCTAAAATAAAATCTTTATTAAAATTGAAGAAGAAATTTAAAAATCTCTAGAGAGAAATAAAAAAATGCATACACCCTATATTCTGATAATTCTACTTCTGGGAATATGTCCCAAGAATATAATCACTCAGGTGTGCAAGGATGTATCAACAAGACTGGTCATCAGAATATTGGGTATAATAGTGAAAAACTGGAAACAATTTGAACATCTGTCAACAGAGGACTGGTTAAATAAAATATTGTACCTTTGTGCACTATAATGCTATTTAGTTATTTAAAATGGTGTATTTCTTCATTGATATTAAAATACCTCTATGACATATTTTTTGAGAAAAAAGTAGTAGTAAACAAGCATGTATAGTCTTATTCCATTGACAGAAAATAGTATGTGTTTGTGCATGGACGATTATGCAGTTTTCATGAAAAGTACTTGGAACATCAAAATATTAATAGTGGATATATGAGTATTGAGATTTTGTGCATATTTCTTTCTCTTTATATTTCTTGAATGCCCTGACTTTTCTACTTTTTTATATTATCTTTACAACAAAAGACAAAACTAAAATTATTTTCATTTTGATAACACTTTATACATTACAATTTATAGACCACTTTTGAGAGTAATTTAAGAATAACAAATTAGATTGTATAATTTTTTTGTCATTGGGATTGGGTTTTAAAGACTTACTGAATATCTTTCAAATGTGCTGGTAGTGCTTTTGAAAAGAAACTTAGTTTATGTTTTTCACATTGCTGAATATGTACGTTGTGCTTTATGCCTTATGCCGTTTCTCTCCATATCAGTCTTTTGCAATTTTACATATGCTCTATGAAGGATGCGCTGACCTAACATATCTGATCTGTCTGGCAGGAACTGAGTGACCTCTTTAGGGCTGAGGATGTCTCTGGCATCTTGCTTTAATGACAAATAGCTGGATTCTAATTCCCTATAATGAAGCTGGGATTCTCGATATACACACTTTCAGTTTGCTCCTTTTATTAGACTGGGTAAATAGCTGAAACATTACATAATGTCTTTGTGTGGATGTGAGGACTTCATTATGAATAACTGTCCTCAGACTGGCCTCCTGAGATGTTTGTCTCTAGTATCTTCTTCAAGAAATTTAAGAATGTCTCTTGCAGTGTTAATCACAAGAAAATCTGTTCAGATTTGCAGGTTGCCCTCTGCCTAAGACAAAGGTACTCACAGGCTCTTTGTATTCGTCTGCGTAGTTTGCATTTGTGTGTGTATTTGTGGGGTCCAGCCTCAGAGTAGTATTACTAATCCAAGCACCGATTATTGCATAAATCAGCACCTTTCAACATCTAAACTGTGTGGGCAGTCAGTGGTACTAATGACAAAGTACCAAAGTTTTTAAAAACTGGCATTTTTAAATAAATGTGAATAAATTTAAGGATATTCTTTAAATACTAAAAAAAAAAAAAAAGTCTCTTGGTTTGAAGTCTAAACAATGGGCTCTCATGATGCAAATGATATAACTAAATATTCCTATTGATTTTTTAAGAGCAGGTTGGGAAGAGAAAGTAGGAAGTTGGGGAGGTGGATTGCTTTGGTAAGCCTAAAATGGAAGTTTTATCTGCATTTCCACATTTTCTGGAATATGCCTTAATTCAAGTTTTAACCCCTTGGCTTTCTTCTGGACCACCGTAATGAGCTTCTAACTAGCCTTACTGTGTGCAGGCTCTTCTCTTTATAGTCTAATTTTTACATTCGGAACATGAATCTATCAGATCCTGTTTGCATCATTCTGCCTCTAGCTCAAGACTTTCTCTCTGCAAGATAAAACCCAAACTTTTTAGCTAAGCACATTCTCCTCTCTATGCCTTGGCTCATATTTTAGCTGTGGTGTGCCCTACTCATTCTAAAAGCCAACCTGAAAAGTCATCTTTTATAAGACACTGTCTCTGATCTCCATAACTGGATATCATTTATCCTCTTACCACAAACTTACATCTGCGTTGCTCTCATGTCACATACTCACTGCATACCTTATATTGTAAATATTTGTAAGCTTGTTTAATCTCCCATGTTAGACTAAGCTCCATGAGGGCAGATCCAATATCTACTCCACTTTTTGTATGTCCACAGCATTTGACAGGATTGATGTTTAATAAAAGTTTATTGAAGGAACAGGAGGCTCCCACTTCTGACATAATAAACTGGTGTTCCCCAATATTAACCCTACCTCTGCCTCCTGGCCTAGATTCTGTTCTCAGATTATTCTGATTCAGCTGTTTATTCTGATTAAACATTTAAATAAGATACTAACTTCCCTTGCTCTAATTTAATGCTCACCAAGCACTTTTCTCAATACTTGGCTCCTAGTGTAGTTTGCCTCTAGGGGAAAAGGGTGTTAGACAAGCAGATGATTCAGTCCCCCAGCCATGATAATTCTCATTATAGATTAACTCAGTGGTTCCCAAAGTGTGGTCCCTGGACCATAGCATCAGCATCACCTGGGAACTTGTTAGAAATGCAAATTCTAACTACTGACTCAGAAACTCTGACACTGGGGCCTAGAACTCTATTTTTAATAAGCTTTCCAGGTGATTTTGCTAAAGTTTTAGAACCATTGGACTAATTTATAACCTTAGGAATCTTAGAAAACATACGGGTAAGTGAGCAACCCTGAGATTGTTCAGCTCTGACTCTGCAGGGCTGAAGGCCAAACCCTGGTCTGTGATGATAAACCAGTGCTAAGGGTCTGCTTATGAGGTTTCCCGGTAAGCAGCCTGGGGGCCTTTTCAAGTGAGAGCGCAGGCTTTCTTTGTATATTTTCTATGTCGATCATTGAACCAAAGTATGACGTTCTCCAAACTATGTTAATATGTATTTTAACACCTACTACCTGTATGTTTAGTTGGATAAGAAAAAAGGAAAGAAGGCAAAATGAAAAGGATTTAAAAAGACAATCTCAAGGGTAGGAAAAATGCTCAAATTGCATAAACAATAGACTTCCAATCTGAAGTCATAATCATAAAAAATATGTTTACTCATGACCTAAAACTTTCATGATGTAAGAAAATATGAACAAGAACAAGTGTACAAGCAAATTGACTTGGAAAAAGCATAACGAAACACATCTTTCACCATTCGGGGAGGAGAATATGCAGAGCATCTAGGAGTTGCAAATGTATCACAAAATATTAAGTTTATTATCATAATTGTTTTATGATATAATAAAGAGGAAATGCAAATATTAACTTACCATAGACTCAATATTTCCACTCAAATTCCTGTATTTCTGTGTAACTGATGAACTTAGCTCATCACTATATTGAACATTTAGGATTTGAATGCTGCTACGGTAAAAGTAATGTTTTTGACCTGTAAAACAAAGAAAAGGCAGAATCAATCTCACATTACTAAGTACTTTAATCTGTATATTATACAGGATTATGGGAGGCTATGTTATACAATTTAAAAAAATTTGATTCCCTTGAAAGAAAACTCTAAACTTAATATAATGTAACTATAATGAAATTATTTTTCTTTCAGTTTTTAAAAAGATTGGCAATGCTAGAACTGTTAAAAATGCATGAAAATCAGAGCAGCATTATTTGAGAAATTAAATTGTTCAGTAGTATCATAATTTTCATTCTTACTGTATTTTAGGGAGATTTGTGATTACAGATTTATTCATTCAGGAAATATTAATGTCTATAATACACTATTATTCATTTATCATTAAGGAATAAAGTAATTCTGAATAGTTTTAAAAATTATTTCAAATACTATTCTTTTTAGAGGAATTAGTGACTTATTGGTTCTCTGGATTAAGCTAGAAAATAACTGTTCTGACAAGAAAGCTAATCTGGTTGTTCAATGTGAACTATTTCCATCAAAAAGGGTCTACCAATGGATATATTAATCTATGTGAAGGAAATAAAAATTCCTAAAACATACTTGTCCTTACCTTAGAAACATTATGAACATGGACATAACCTAACCTGTCTTGGGAAAAAATTCCCTGCTTCCATTTGATCATTCATATACATAATTTATGCAGAGAAATACCTCAATCAGGGAAAGCATTTGAGATCCTGGGGATAGGGTTGTGTGGTCCTTTGTGGCAGAAGGACAAGTCTTTCTGGAGCCATAAGTGGTCACTGGTATACACTTTGAAGAGGACTTACTTAGGCTTCGCACTTTGTGTTTAAGTGTGACAATACAGCGCCGTTAAGAGCGAAAATTCATTAGTTTAATCTGAAACTTGATGTTTGTTTTTCCTTCTTCCGTAATTCACTTTGGACATATTTGTCTCTAGGTGATTTGATAGCAAAATGTAGTCAGAAGCAAAATTTAGCCACAACTTTATAATTAGATTGACTGAAAAGATTATTCCTAGTTACTGGAATAAATAAATTTGTTCTTGCTCAGTCTCCACACTCACACATACCCATATGCCTTCACACTCTGCCCCGCCCTGCCCCAATGATTTAAATAATTTAACAGGATTATAGCAAAATTAAAAAAAAAAAACAAAGTCAAAGTGTTTTTTCAAGTGAAGAAAACAGATTATAACATATATTATGTAGTGAAATTTGACACATTTTATCTACATTAAAACATCTGAAAGAATATTCACTGAGATATTGTTTGTGAATGAGCAGGGTATATGCATTCTTTATATTATTTCTTTGTTTCCTATTTTTATGATGCAATGAAAAATTAAAGAAACTAAGAGAAACAAAAAGGAACAGAATCCTTTTTAAAGTTTGTTTTTAACCTCTTTCTACTTCTTAACTTCAAATTCATCTCTTATCATAATTGTTCTGCCCCTAAGATTATTTTCAGGAGACAGGTCATGAATTAACAAATATTTAGATACATCCAACTTTTAGATGTTGAAACTTAAGGTCCTTTGCAAATTTTAAATGAAGAAGGAAATCATGGTATTAATGAAAAAACAAAACAAGTGAACTCTAGCATCAGAAAAATATTGAGTTTTTTCCCTTGGCTAGAATAATTCTTGTCTGGGTTTAATGTTGTTTAGTATACTAAAAAAGGCCAAAAGAAAAAGAAGAGAAAAAATACTGAATTAGAGAAAATATAGACATGAACATATATTCAGGGGTATATGAATAAAATATATAATTATGTTGTATTAAGAAATAGAAGTGGCAATAAAAGTGAGAATGCCAAACTTTTAATCTGAAAGTATATTTAGTTAATTCATGTGAAGAGTGGTATTTCCAATCTTCTGGTACTTACCAAAAGCTAAAAAGTAGACAAGTAGAGCTGTGGTCACTGCCAGGATCACCACAACGGCGACGGTAACAAAACATACTATGTATGGATTCAGAGATCTTGAGGCCGATGGCGCCCGTGTTGGCCTTAGAACAAGGGAAAAGATCAAAGGCCACTCATTTCACTCAGAGAAACAATCATTTCAGCTCTCATGATCATTTTCTGCCTTCCATGTGTAAGAAGTCTCTTAGTTTGCACATGGCTCTATTATAGAAAACTGATTGTTTCTTGATAGGAATATAGTTCTGGAAATGAAATCTAACTGAACAACACTCTCCTTAATGGTTTTTCTTTCAATTTTTTTTCCAGCACTAAAATGTTGACATTTAGATAGTTTGATAGAAGAATAAGGAAATCTGACCTCTGGTTTGCAATTACTTTTCCTTCTTCTGCCAGTTGATGAAGTTCTCAAGAATAACAACTATTTCTGTTTTACTACAACTCCTTCTAAGACCCTATGTTGGACACTACTTTAGTAAGCTCCCTTACCTGGGCACCATCCTCAGGGATGTGCTGAAGAGAGATCATTTTAGGGGGAGAGGGGTGGAGGGAGTCAGAACAGTAGCATTTCTCACTGTAATATTCTCCGGGTTATTAAAATGGGGGTATGTCTAGAGGCTGAGAGCTGAGATCCAGGAGAGTAATAAGCACCTGTAATTAATTAGAACTGTACCAGCAGCAGAGGATTTGCGTAATTTTTTTCACCCATGAAATCATCAACAGCAGTGTAAGCCAATAGATTTGTACTAACAGTATCTGGTATTATATTAAGCATATAATCCAAGTACTTCCTCATGGCCTCTCTCCCTACCACACACACACTCACACTGGGGAGGTCACCAGAAGAGCTGAGTGTGAATTCCTGTTTTATCCCTTGTTTGCTTGGAGATCATATTGTCATTTAGCTGAGATTTTCTTCATCTGAAAAAATGGGAATAATACTTGCCTCACAAGGCTAATTTGAAGATCAGTGAGGTTATGTTAAGTGTATAAAGTATATATTTCTATTAAATAGGTTCTCCACTAGACTGTGAGAACCTTGAGGATAAAGATGGTATTCATGCATATGTTTCTGACAGTTTGTAGGGTACCTGGCATATATAGGTGGTCCGTAGATTTATGATATTTATAAATATTTGTTGTATGTGTTAACTCATGGGTGTGTTCTAGATTTAAAAGCCTTAACAGAACTGAAAAGCACTTACATTTAGCTAGAATATAGTCAGATTTCCATTTTTTCTATTTGTTTTGCTAACATTCTGGTATAAGTGGGAAGGGAATGCTCTGAGAGTCAGTGATTCCCAGACTTTAGTTTTCGCAGCAGGGTTGCCTGGTATTGTTTGGGCTCTACCCAACTCACATACTGATGAAAGGGCATCTCCTGGTATTTTACATTGTACCACCTGCACATTGTACGCTATGGCTATGGGACCAGTATCATTTCAGAAGATTTTTGGAGGTGGACATAGACTTTCCAACTTTCAATTTTGTTGAATAAACACATTAAACATTACAAAAATTGACCATGCTCAAATATTATTTTTTAATAAAAGGGCATTTAAATTGATAAAAGTAGGAAGGACATAATCTCATAATAACAAATTAGATGAATAATTTAGCTCTAGATTAATGATGTCTTTTTACTACATTGTTCTTATTTGTTCATTTTGCTATGCTAATCAAAACTGACTTTCAGTGACACTGGTCCAGAGTCCAACATTTGGGAATGACTAACTGTAGTAATTTTCTAGTAGGGTAAAATTGGCCCATTGACACGTGCTGACTTTTTGAGCCTCAGTTTACTCTTCTGTTTCCTACTGGGTTTGTTGTGCCAATGACGTGTGGTCACAGTTGCACAGTGTTTGGCATTTGTAAGTTCAGTAAATATCAGTGGGTACTCAGCAGGGGAGAGTCAAAAGAAGAGCTGGAAGCAAGCCAACCCAAATAAGTTTCATACTGATTGACCCCCTACCTCAACAACAAGGGACTGTATCAATTTACATTCCCACCAACAGTGCAAGAGGGTTCCCTTTTCTCCACACCCTCTCCAGCATTTATTGTTTGTAGATTTTTTGATGATGGCCATTCTGACTGGTGTGAGGTGATACCTCATTGTAGTTTTGATTTTCATTTCTCTAATGATTAGTGATACTGAGCATTCTTTCATGTGTTTGTTGGCTATCTGTATATCTTCTTTGGAGAAACGTCTATTTAGGTTTTCTGCCCATTTTTGGATTGGGTTGTTTGTTTTTTTGATATTGAGCTGCATGAGCTGCTTGTAAATTTTGGACATTAATCCTTTGTCACTTGCTTCATTTGCAAATATTTTCTCCCATTCTGAGGGTTGTCTTTTTGTCTTGTTTATGGTTTCCTTTGCTGTGCAAAAGCTGTTAAGTTTCATTAGGTCCCATTTGTTTATTTTTGTTTTTATTTCCATTTCTCTAGGAGGTGGTTCAAAAAGGATCTTGCTGTGATTTATGTCATAGAGTGTTCTGTCTATGTTTTCCTCTAAGAGTTTGATAGTGTCTGGTCTTACATTTAGGTCTTTAATCCATTTTGAGTTTATTTTTGTGTATGGTGTTAGGGAGTGTGCTAATTTCATTCTTTTACATGTAGCTGTCCAACTTTCCCAGCACCACTTATTGAAGAGGCTGTCTTTTCTCCACTGTATATTCTTGCCTTCTTTATCAAAAATAAGGTGACAGGGACTTCCCTGGTGGCGCAGTGGTTAAGAATCCGCCTGCCAGTGCGGGGGACATGGGTTCAAGCCTTGGTCTGGGAAGATCCCACATGCCGTGGAGCAACTAAGCCCATGCATCACAGCTACTGAGCCTGCGCTCTAGAGCCCGTGAGCCACAACTACTGAAGCCCGCGTGCCTAGAGCCTGTGCTCTGCAACAAGAGAAGCCACCGCAATGAGAAGCCCGTGCACCGCAACGAAGAGTAGCCCCCGCTCACCGCAACTAGAGAAAGGCTATGCACAGCAGCGAAGACCCAACGTAGCCAAAAATAAATAAATAAATTAAAAAAAAAAATAATAATAATTAAAAAAAAAAAATAAGGTGACAGAGTGAAATAAGTCAGAAAGAGAAAAACAAATACCGTATGCTAACACATATATATGGAATCTAAAAAAAAAAAATGATAAAGTGGTTCTGAAGAACCTAAGGGCAGTACAGGAATAAAGACGCAGATGTAGAGAATGGACTTGAGGACATGGGGTGGGGGGAAGGGTAGTCTGGGACGAAGTGAGAGAGTGGCATGGACTAATATATACTACCAAATGTAAAATAGATAGCTAGTGGCAAGCAGCTGCATAGCACAGGGAGATCAGCTCGGTGCTTTGTGACTACCTAGAAGGATGGGAGAGGGAGGGTGAGAGGGAGACCCAAGAGGAAGGAGATATGGGGATATATGTATATGTATAGCTGATTCACTTTGTTATAAAACAGAAACTAACACACCATTGTAAAGCAATTATACTCCAATAAAGATGTTTAAAAAAAACCCCCAAAACAAAAAATTGACTGTATTTCCAGAGGTGAATAGAAGTATCAAGATTTATGAGTGTAGAATGAGAAGTTACTGAAAAACAAGGCTTAACTTGGAAGCCAAAATACCAAAAAAGAAAAACCATAGGCTAGAGTCAGCATATGCTTTAGCTTGGATGAGCCTCCCATGGGAATGGCTTTAGAACCATCTTTGCTTCAGTTCATGGAAAACATATTAAACCCAATGGCTAAAAAGCACCATGAGACATGTGACTCAATAAACAAAGGGTGTGGAGCTCAAATGACCTTAATCTCACAAGCCATAATTAATTACATAAGAATAGGTTGTTCCATCTTGTAGAAACTGCTGAAGAAATACCTGCTCTCTTGTTAGCAGTGCAACTTGTCATTGAACCTCTGTATGTCGCTGATTATAAAGCTTATGCCAACACACACTAAATTGTGTACAATATTTGCTTTGAAAACTATTAGAGAAAATATATTTGCTAACACTGTCTGAATTTTGACTCATATTCAGTGGAAATCTTCAAGCAAATAGTTTGCTTTTAAAGCATGATCCTGATCAGTAAAATTTTTAGTGGTTGTGTTTAAACAGCAAAACAAATGTGCAGTTGTGACATATTTAACCAGCTTCCGTCTCCTTCTTTCTCTCTCTCATTGACTTGGAAAATTACATGAATTTTAGAAAACTTATTCTATGCTTTTATTATGAGAACCAAAGTGTCAGACTTTATACATGCTTATTGCCAGTCTTCATAATAGTCTTGTAAGATGGGTATTATGATCCCTATTTGGAAGATAGGAAAACTGAGGTTCAGAGAGTAATAACTCAGGAGTGACAGAGCTTGAAATGGAAACCAGGGTGGTTAGAATAAAAGAACATGGACTTCCTCTCATGTAGACTTCCTCCCTCACACTATAAGAGATGGAAGAAATTTTGGGACTCCTATCCCTTGTGACATCACTTGGAGGAAGCAAAGGGAATCGACATCTATTGAGTGCTTATTAAATTGAGTGCTAGGATTTTGTTCTTACACATAGTAAATGTGCAATAAAATAATTGTTGATCTAATTTTAATTTGAAAGTATACCTTACATTAATATATCAGATTTATGTAGGAATACTAGTTAACTTCTGCCATTGACACATAGTTAGAAGCAATATATGATTGTGGATTAATAGAGTCACTTGGCAATAACTTTCCATTATTTGTAAGAATAGAGGAAAACAACGACAGGGTAATTGCAAATTCAGATATACATAGTATGTCTGTAGAGGACTTTTAGACAATTCTGTGTCCATTTAAATAAGATTTCAGGTATGATAGTAACGATTTGGTCCGCGGTTGTTTTCTCCTGATGTGTATTCTTCCTCAATGATCCCATCCTATGCCCTGGTTTCAGCAGGCATATAATAAGGTAATATTTTCTAAGATAGATCTTCAGCCCAGACTTCTGTCTTTGAGCTCCACATCATTATTTTCAATTATGCATTGGACATCTTATGGATGTTTTAGAACCTCCTTAAATATAACAGTTCAGTTAAGAACTGAACTTGCTATCTTTTTCTCCAGCCTGCACTCATGCCCCACTATTTCTAATATTGGTGAATGTCACTACCATCTATCTGGTACAGTTAAAGATCCAGGAATTAGCTGTACCTGCTCCCTCTTGGTAAGTTCCCACATTCGAGAGGTCATTGGTGCTTACACCTACTGCCTAAATCTTTCTCTCCATCACCTCTATCTCTTTCTTTATTCTGGCTGCTATTATTTTGTATTATGTGAAATACCTCTTAAATGTTCTCCCTTCTTCCATTATCAAGAGACATTTGGTGAGTGCCTGCAATGTTCTAGGCAAAATTTAATTTCTGGGAATACAATGAAAAGAAACAATCATAGCACTCCTAATAATGGGGGGAGAGAAATGAGTAAGATAAATAAATAAAATAAAGGAAAAAAAAGCAAAGGAGTAGGAAGAAGTATAAGTACGGGGTGCTGAAAATTTAGATAGAGTGACCAAGAAAGGCTTTGCTGAGGAGTTGACATTTGAGTAAAGATCAGAATGAGGTAAGTGAGCAAGCCATGAAGATACCAGGGGGAGAATTATCTAGGCGGATAAACAGCAATTTGAAGGTCCTGAGCAAGGAGCTCATGTGGTAAATTTGAGGACGAGCAAGAGAGGCAGCTGAACTGGAGTGGAGTGAGAAAGTTAGGGGTGGCGGATACTGGAGGAAAATAAAGTCAGAAAGATAATGATCAGGGAGTCAATGGTTTGGGGAAGATCACTTAAGGCTTTGAAAGTAAGGACTTTGGTCTTTATTCTCAGTGAGACAAAGTCTTTGAGGGTTTTGAGCAAAGACTGACCTCAGATCTATGTCTTCTGTAGGATCACTCTGGGTACTTTGCGGGGAATAGTGGGCCTGGATGGTGTGGGAGACCACTTAGGAGGTCATTAAATAATCGAAGTGAGAGACGATGGTAGTTTAGACAAGGGTGGTAGCAGTGGAGGTGGTAAGAAGTAGTCAGAATGTGGATATATTTTGAATTTAGACCCTAGAGGATTTGCTGATGATTCACTTATGAGATGTGGGAAAAAGAGAAATCCAGATCAAATTCAAGATTTTTGCCTCTTTCCAATGAATTCAAGATTTTTGCCTCTTTCCAATCAACACTTTAAAATCCTTCAAGGGATTTTTAAAAATGTAGATCTTAGGGTCTGACATCCTCCCCTTCCAATACCTCATTTGAAATTTTTCTATAGCTCATCAAAATCCTCAGATGGCATTCAAATCTTCCATGGCATTTAAGGCCCATCATATCACCCCTGCAGCTTCATCGTCTGCCACATCCTCAGCTTCCCACTTGACCCCAGCCAGATCAAATGTCACAGCCCCTTCTGTATGTGATGTCTTTTGTGTGGAAAATGTCATACCTGGTTAATTCTCATTTTATCCTTAAAATAATTTAAACGCCTTTCATTTCCCTCCAGGTAGTTACCTTTTTCTCCTCATCTGATCTCATAATGCTCAATGAATTTCTCTGTTACAGTCCCTTATCCCCTCATGAGCCTGCATCCATATCTAGGCTGTAACTCATGAAAGGTAGCGATGCATCTTGTCTGCCAGGATATGCCCCATTCCTACGTAATACCCATTACAGAGTCCACATCAGGCATTACTATGGAAAAATTTATGAATGACTCTGCAAAGAGGGTTTTAAAAACTAATTTTACTATAGTTTGGAGGGACTTTATGTAAGATTGTATGCTGTGCACTCTTATTTTAAATACTGACAAAAATATAGATCAGAGAATAATCTCTGCCATCTATTGAGTGCTTACCATGTACTGGCTGAACTTTTCTACATCATTTAATTTAATCCCTATTAAAAACCCTTGTTTACAGGTAAGAAACAGAAGCTTACTCAGCTAGTAAGAGAGCTGGAATGCAAATACAGGTCTGTCAAGCTCAAACTACAAATGGCCACTTCAGATGGGAGGAAGTTTTCTGTTAATCATCACGTTGTTGTTATTAATTTCTGTCACACTTACTACCTTATTGTTGATACTAAGAAATGGAAAGTTCAAAAATATTTCTATAGCCCTTGTATTACAGGATATACAAACACATATATTTGAGTGTGTTTATTTACATTTTATGTTGGAGTTATGAAGAATATGAGAAATGGTTCCAAAGTAGAGGAACTTACTCTGTTTTAGTCCCTTTCATTAACTTTGGATGGTGTCATGAGGCAGGCAATAGAGACTATCCAATTCAATGATTTAATTTTTTAAGTTGAGAAATACTTTGTTCAAACAAGGTCTTGAAAGGCTTGGAAGCTTAATGGTTAAAACAGATAAAAATGGAGTAGCTTCTCTGTTTGATTTTGAGTTGTGGGAAAAGGACCCCTTCCTATTTCCAGCAAATCACTGATCTAGTCCAACACTTTTATTTATTTCTTTCTTAACTTTTTTTTTTTTGGTTGTCCTTGATAACCTTAGGTGTGCTCCAAAAGAAAAGAGAGACACAGGATTATTCAGGATTGCACAACTGGATGATGGTAGAGTAAGTGCCATAGTTTTAAGACTTCTTGAATATGTTTGTTTTATTAAAACATGATGCATTCTGAAAACTCTGGGTTCATATGGAAGATAAGATTCCTATCCTTGAATCACAAGTCCACAACATTTTATGTGCATGTACCTTTGGAATGCACTACATTACTTTCTTTTAATTCAATGGTTTACCTTCCAACTTAACTTTATCTTGGGTAACATTTAAATTAGCTTATATTCCTTGAGGATATACAGCACTTTATACCAGTTGAGGATACAGAGACTGGGCAAGTGGTAAGGGACCTGAGCAAGCCTATACAATGCTTCTGTGAGAATTAGGAAAAGGCAACTTCTCTGGGAAACAGAGACAGTGGTGTTCCTTGGTCTGCATGCAGCTCTACTCTGGGGTAGACAGCTTGGCAGGGAGCATAGGCACCATCTAGGCTTCCAGTCTCTCCCTGAACCAGCATTTCTGTGCATTGCACAAACTGCACAGCTGTGTACAACAGACATGAAATGATGTGTCAAAGCTTTGGAATCTGCTGCTAGTGGGAAAAGCCAATCTAGGATTCATTTTTTTCTCATAAAGTTTGCAAATTGATATGGACAAATGACTAATAGGTATTATGTAAGCATGTGCCTATGTTTGCATGTATGTAGTAGTTGAGTTGGGGGGTTGATGATGGTTCAGGAGAACCTGCTGCCAATGAAGCCAAGAGTGTGGGCTCAATAGCTTCACAGGCTAGTTAAGTTCTTCCTTTCTTAGGACTCAGGCTGTATCCTGGAACTCAGGCTCTTTTTAACAGATCCAGGCCACAGAATCAACCCCATGAGAGAGTGTGGCCATAATAAGACAAATCCATCCTTATTGCTGGGGGAAAAATTAATTCCTTCCTTATGATGCTCTATTCATACTTTGTCTAATTGGTTCTAAACTTGAAGGAATCATTTTCATATACTGGAAGTTCATGGACATTCTTTTTTTTTGGAGCAAAAAAAGGTTTATTTCAGGGCCAAGCAAGGAAAATGGGCAGCTCATGTTCAAAAGCCCAGAAATCCCATGGACATTCTTTCTCCAGTTTATTATTATTATATCATTGAAATATATTTTAAGATGTTTTACAGCAATTGTTACTTGATTAAAAAAATTCACTGAGTTCTAGTGTTTGAGGATAGATCTTGGGCTGCATTAAACAATTATTGGAGAAGGGAAAAATTATAGATTATACTTCAGCATAGTATATCAAGTTTTAATTTACTTGGACCCAGCTACATTGAAAAATAGTTCCAGTTTTGTAATACATTCTTTGTTAATAATGTTCACTTTACATTTCTGCAATAAGGAAGGAAATTAAAAATTATTTCTTCTTTTTGAGATTTCCTTCATTCTAATACCAGTCATGTTTTTGAAATGAAAGACCTGAGATATAAAAGATTCCTTTCATTGACTAAATTTCTGAGCATAGTGTTTAACTCCTGCATTGTAAAAGACTTCTAAGGAGGTGTAGAAAGAGAACTGGAGTTAGGAGATGTGGATTCAGGTTCTCTCTCTGTCATATCTAAGCTATGAGGTCTCATGTAAATCATAATTTTTTCAAACTCCAGCTGTCTTATTTTAAAAATTGATAAAACAATGCCTTCCCTATCCAAAGAGAACAAAATAAAATGTATGTGACAATTATTTGTAAAATTCTAAAAAAGTTTTTCAGAATATAAGGCATTATTATAGGGACAACTGAAGTATACTAGAAAGATCTCAAGAACTGAAGATTGTTATTCCAGTAACTGTTGAGTGATCTTGAATGAGTCCTTCTAACATGGTGGAGTCTCAGTTGCCCCAGCTGTACCATGGTGATAACAATACCCACTGCACAGTATTTTGTGAGAATTAAAGCAGATAATATGCATGCTATATAAACTATAAAGTGCTAAAGAAGCACAAGGCACCTTTGGAGTAAGAAGAAATTGTTTTCATTAATCAATTTAATCTTATTTATTACCCTCTGTTCATATTTAATTTATACTATCAAGAGAAGAAAGTGTATTTCATTTAAAATATTCAATTTTACCTATTTACCTATTCTACTCTATCTCCACTTTTTTCAAGCTTACTTTATACACATTCTTTTTCAGAGATGACTTCTAATTTATATCTTTAGTTGTAATGTTTTTCATGAGCTCCAGTTTCTTCCAACTGACACCTGGGTGTTATCACATATATACCTTAGACCAAAGGAAAGGAACATGTCCACAGCTGCCTCTACTGAAGTCCTTTTTTTAGTAGAAGAAATTTAATATTAGTTTTCTACTGTTCTTATATAGTCATTAATTCCTGTATTCAGAAATATTTATTGGTTTTACATGCCTGTTGTTTTGCCAGACATGTAAAAATAAATAAAATTCCTTAAATAACTTTAGAGTGATAGGTAAAAAGTGGCACATAAGCACTCCAAATGCTATAGAAATTGAGAGGTCAGAGAAGTAACTTTTGGTTAAAGGAAAGATAAATTGTTTCCAGTCTTCATGGAAGATGTGGCATGTGAGCTATGCTTTGCAGGATGGGCAGGACTTCTGAGTAGATGAAGAAACAAGAACAAAAGAGATAGAAAGTGCAAAGTATGCTTGGGGAATAGTAATTGGCCCTGTATTGTACTTATAGATTAGTAAATGGAAAATACTCTGGAAAACTAAGATCAGTCAAGATTATAGAAGACACTAAGTGTGATGGATTTGGAGTCTTTGCTTGCTTTAGGACATCACTGAGGTTTTTGAAATGAGTAGTTACAGAAAAACAGTAGTGTTGTAGAAAGGCTAATCTGGTGGCCTGATTGGGCCACAATGGGAGGGAGTTGGGAGGCAGGAGGTCTTACTGGGGAGACTAACTCATTAGTCCGTGAATGGGATAGGATGGGCCTAGGGCCTTGTAGAGACTGTGGGATGGAAAGGGAGGGATGGAGGGAAACATGGAAGATGGAAAACTAGGATCAGTCCCTGATAGAGAATTCAGTGCCAGAGGCAAGAGAAGCAGCCCAAGATGAGAATGAAGGCTTAGCCTGAGTAACTTAGGAATTAGTTATACTAGTTATATGAATAGACGATTTGAGTTTTTTCAGGTATTTTAATAATATTTAATTTTAGTAACTAGCAGTACTTGTATGATATTTCCCAGCAGTTAGCTGGAAAGGTACGTCTAACCTAAGAAAAGATCTTGGGACTGGAGGTATCCTTTCTGAAGCCATTATCTGAGAGAGAGTAATTTAAAGCTCTGAAAAAGAGAGTGTGAAACCAACTCATTTCACTAAATTTGGATTAAAAAAAAATACAATGTAAATGTCTAGGCAGATATGCAGACACACATGAATTTGATTTCATAAAGAACTTCCCATTATTACAGCCTTAGGTATCCAGTAATAAGTGAAAGCATTTGGCATTATGAAAATCAGTATGTGTATATAATTTAGGCAGCCATCAATTAATATTTACTAAACACATATAATTACACCATTGTCCAAAGTGAAATAATTTTTACATATGAGACTAAAAATACAATGAACCATGACCCAGGGAAAATGAACTTTTATTGTGGCTTACAAATAGAAAAGAAAGAAATACAAAATTTTGTCCGTACTTCTTTAACTAGCCTACACTTTATTTATTTAGATTTTTTTTTTTTTTTGGCTGTGCCGCATGGCATATGGGATCTTAGTTCCCCAACCAGGGATCGAACCCGCACCGCCTGCAGTGGAAGCATGGAGTCTTAACCACTGGACTGCCAGGGAAGTCCTAGCTAGTCTACACTTTAAAGAGGCACGAATAGTCAAATGAATGAAACAACATAAATGACTACTCATGCTGGGTGCTTGGGTGTATGGTTACTTAAACAGTTGATTGATGGTTTAATGGAGTCGGAATTGTCCTTCAGTAGCTGATTATTTTGTGTACTTATGGCATGATATAATGAGACCAAGGTCAAAGGTTTCATCGCAGATAGATTTTCCCAACCAGTTCAGAGCTATAGGCTGAGCTTTTGTTCTTATTTGCTATTTTGCTGGTGTGTTTCTTTTGTAGTACAGACCTGGCCCCCTCACCCAATAAAGAGTAAGGAATTGGAGCATCTAATTAAACAAAATGGTCTTGGCAGAAGCTATACCACCAAGGTGGCACATTTATCACCCCAATAAGGGCTTCATGCTGAATGCTATGTGCTTTTCTTGTGTGGGCAACATTGTTTTTGTATATTTTAATACTTTCTTACATCTTCAAGATTAAGAATGCTGATGCTGAAATGTTTATCAGACATCCAAGATAACCCTGGATATTTATCTTGTAATATTTTGTCTCAATTTCTTGGTGCTGCATGGTGATGCTACTTCCATGTATTTCTAATGTGATTCCATGTTTCTTTATATTTCTGACCTTATCTCTTACTTCTTTCTACCTCCGTATTGTGCTCCAAACATCCTGGCACTCTCTGTCTCAGGGATTTTGTGCTTGCTGTTCCCTCTCCTTGGAACACTTTTCTTAGGTTTCCCCAGGGCTTCCTCCCTCCCTTCCTTCCTTCAAGTCTTTGCTAAATTGACACCTTCTCAGTGAGGCTTCCCTACTTAAAATTGCTCCTCCTCCCCTAGTACTCTCTACCCTCTTTTCCTGCTTTATTATTTTGCAGAGCACTTAGAGCCTTCTGATATACCATATTACTTATTTAGTTAGTTGTCTGTCTCCCCTCATTGATTTAGAAGCTCCAGGCGGGTGGGGATTTTCCTTTCCTTCCCTCCTTCCCCCCTTCCTTCTCATGAATAATGTATTTATTTTAAGAAGACTGGTCCCATTACTCTGGTTTCTCTATATTCAACATATTCAAGGACTGTTCCAAGAAAGGCACTTACTAGAAGCAGGAATTAATTCTGATATTGAAAAGACTGTAAAGGAATGTGACATATACCAAAAACAAGAGTCTTTGTTCATGAGTCAGGCTGATTTCATAGGCCTTTTCAGGGGAAGAAATTCTTGACTGTGGAAGACTTATCCAAAGAAAATCAAAGTTCTTCCTTTTCAAATCATAGCCCTAATACAGCCTTGCACCCATTGTTTTAAAGTAAGCATTTCCAGATACTTGTTTCTGATCTTTCTTTGATATTTATCTTATTTTAGACTAAGGCAGGAGATGGTATATCTGAATTGTCCCACTCACGCTCATTTTCCTCAAGCAGATGGTCTGGTTAAGAGAATGGAATGTACTGCTGAGGAGGGTTTGAGGAATGCTGCTGGACATAGATCAGTAAAGCTTGCCAGGTTTCATTTACTCAGTATATACCTCCAAATTCAATAAAAGGGTTAGCCTTGCATAATTATTAATAGAGGATATTTGAAGACTCCTAACTGACATAGAGTCAGTTAAAGACTTAAAGGCCTATTCTGGTTACTGCTCTGCTAAACTTAATATACACTTGCTTTTATAAGGAAGGCCAACTTTGCTGGAACTATACAGCTGCCTAAAGGTGGATTCTGATTCTGTAACTGAGATTGTGGAGGCTTTTCCATGTGCAAATAGGCACAGTGGCACTATGGTACACGGTGGCACTGTCTGCAAAGGTGAACCTGTGTAGGTGATCTGAAAACTACAGAACAGATGAAATACTTCTGGAACTTGACAATGCTGATATTTTAAGAATATTTCTCTAGGAATCACCAAGTCCACAAAGTCATGGGAGCAACGCTCTCTTGACTCTACCACTGTCAAAAAACGTGTACCTGGTATTTCAATACCAACAACTGTAACAGAGAGAGTCCTGACAGAGGCTACCTATCTCCTTGCTGATTAATGTTAGGGAGAGCTTAGCATGTACTCTAGAACAGGGGTCCCCAACCCCTCGGCTGTGGACCAGTACCGGTCTGAGGCCTGTTGGGAACTGGGCCACACAGCAGGAGGTGAGCAGTGGGCAAGCGAAGCTTCATCTGCCGCTCCCCATCGCTCCCCATTGCTTGCATTACTGCCTGAACCTTCCCCTCCCCTCCACACTGTTGATGGAAAAATTGTCTTCCGTGAAACCGGTCCCTGGTGCAAAAAAGGTTGGGGACTGCTGTTCTGGAGGGCACTGTTCTTCTATGTTAGTTTTCCACCTGAGTTCTAGAAAGTGTAGCTAGCTATTGACAGAACCATTGAGCCCATACTAGTTTCAGAGCAGGAAATAACTATTTAGTTGAAGATTTGCTTCCTTGTCTGTTTTCCTCCAAATAGTATATTTTTCCTATATAGATTTAGTTTTCAAAAACTAAATTTTTTTGTTTAGTTTTTTTCAAAAACTAAAGAGATTTTCTTCCTCTTTTCCTTAAAAAAATTTTTTAAACTAAAGATGGTATTTAACCTTTATCAGCACCAACAATATTTTGCCATCTTTCTGCAAATTACAAAGACATATTCTTGACACGATAAGCATGTGAAAGTTTATTGTCAAAACGCTCTTTTAAAAATGTGTATTTGAAATTAATTTTTAAAATTAAATGTATCTATTGGGATGATGAAAATGTTCTGAAATTAGGTTTTGGTGATGTACGAATCTGTAAATATACTAGAAACCACTGAACTGTACACCTAAACAGGTGAACTTTATGACACATAATTACATTTCAATAAAGCTGTTAAAATTGTTTATCTTTTAATGATTCTTAACTTATTGCAATAACAAAATTACCAAACTTTCAAAGAGTAATTGACAGTGAGGGTGGACTTGAACTCACAGAGACAGAAAAGGACTCAACCCATTCAGTTCAAGTTTCAGTGCCATTTCCTTGAAAGCAATTCTCATCTAGGTATTGGAATACAACGGTGTCTTATTGTTAGTAACAACAACAATAGCAAACAACTTGTTACAAATAATAGTTAAAGCATCAGAGTTTTGAAATGATTTACTTCTTACACAATTTAGAGCAGATAATTCTAGCATAACATTCCTCTCACTCATTTGTATTTTCTTTCTTCCTTTTTTTTTTTTTTTTGAGTGGAGTTACAAAGAGTGCATTAGGAATTGCTTATAAGTCTGGTTAGATCCAGCGTGGTATGTCACACATGTTACTGTTACTTGTCAGGGTGGAAAAAAAGAACTAAGAAGTCCTAGAGAAAAACTTATATTTAAATTTCAGCTGCTAAATGACAAAAAAGCCATTCATTTTCTGTGCATTCCGCAGTTCTCCTGGGGAATTCCCAATTCCCCAATTTCTTCCTTTCTTAAGCGGCCTGAACTGCCTAGATAGCAGTGTCTCCCAAACTTATTTGAGCTCAGAAACATTTATTTCCAAAATACCTAACATTTTGAGGAGCACAGTGTTCCTGGAACTCAGTTAGGAAAATGCTGCTCTGTGAGTTGTGACTTGCCCAAGGCACTAAAGTGTTTCTGCAGGAGAGGAATGGGAAATCTATTGCACACCCAGGTTGGAGGGCATGCTCATTCATATTTAAACACTCAAAGATACTTCTTGCTGTACCTCTCTCTCCATTTTGAATACTTGGGAGACTACCTTGTAGCTGTTTAGTTTAGTTGAAGTTGTTTTGTTTAGTACTTCTTATATTTTAATGTTTGTATCAATTGCCTATTATGTAAACTTAAACTTAGTGAATCTGGGGTTGGGCCCAAGATTCTGCATTTCCAACAAGCTGCCAGGTGATGCTGATACTATTGGTCCCAGTACCACACTTTGTGTAACAAGGGTTTTGGATACATTTAGATCAGAGTAGCTCCAAGACAGAACAGAGTGATTTCTACTGAAGACATCCTAGTTTCTTCTCTGTTTCCTAAAGTCCAAGTATGGAGACAATCTTTTTCTGCTATAAGGTCATTATGAAATGTCCAAAACCTTAACTTACTGCTTTGTCAAAATAAAACTAGATACATATTTGCTTTCTATAGAAAATAAATGGGTGAAGTATTTGGGGGCCCTTACTCCTAGCTCATTGTGATGTGATTTGTAATACTAAATTGAAAGTATCAGGATATTCCCTGTTTTATTGTTTCTACAAAGTGTGTCCCAATGAGGTGAGAAATTTGGTACATCACACTCTGGAGAAGCACAAGGCAGCATTTTTTGCCCCAAGTGTGTTCATCTTCTAATATTTGATCTGATTGTTATATATAGACCCAAATATTAAAAAATTCTAACAATTACCAAGGAGACAATCCTGTTTAATTTGTATAGAGAGATATATACCAGATTTTTAACATTGTTTACTTGGGGTGGGTGGGGCAGGGAGGCAAGAAAGGAGGTACAGTGAAAAATGGGGTTGAAGAAAGAAAAAAGAAATGTACAAGTTAAGTAAAAATGTATTAGTTAAGCGTCTAAAGCAAGAAAGACATTTCAGCACAAACTAGATGAAATAAGTTAGTAGGAATGATAGAATAGAGAATCTAGAAATTTACTGAACTATTCTCTCAGAGCTACTAGTTAAGGGTTATTACCAGTAACTTGGAATAAGTGGGGACTGAAACCAGAACCCCATATGTATTTATCATGGTTAGTTCTATTTAACTATATCCAGTAAATGATAATTGCTCTCATAGAAAAAAAGTAGCTTCTAATGAATCATGGACCAAACCCAAGATTAGTTGTTTCAAATGCTCTTGAGTAACATTTAGTTACATCAGTATATTTTTAAAAACAACATCTTGTACTCAAACCCATCTGAACTTAATCCTAGTGGCTTCTTGCCCAGATTTTCCAAAGAAGCAGGGGAAAGAATTGAGATTCTCAGTATCATTTTCCCAGGATGATTTTGTGTCATAATGAAATTAGTAGAGTTCCAAGATCTCTGACACTAGTATTTTTGAAGCCTACATATAGAATATATTCCTCAGAACTTAGTAAAATTGCTGCAGATATATCTCTCACCTTGGGAAGCAGTATACATAGTGGGGTGAAAACACTGTTGAAGAGATCAGAAAAGCTACTTGACATTAGGCAAATCCCTTCTCTGGACTTCAGTTTTCTCCTTTGTCATTGAATGAAGAATCAGTGAGTTTCCTTATCACCTTCACAGTGTTCTTTCCTTTTCCCTGCTTCACATGGATGGTTCCTTCCCTCTCCATGACCACTCTATTAGGTAGATTCTCTCATGTCTACTACACACTTTCAATTTTTGCAAACACTTTATTCCCTTAAGAATGTCTGCTTACATGTTCCTTATCTATCTCCCCATCCCCACATCACCTCTCTCCCCTCCCCAGTAGACTAAGCTCTGTGAAAGAGGCTGCGGTTGAGAGCACAGATTCTAAAGTGGACTCCATGGGTTCAAGTTCCACTTTTGCCATCTACTTGCTGTGCGAACCTGGGAAGTTACCTTACTTCTCCTCATTTCCTTATCTGCAAAATAGATGTGACAATAGTACCTGCACCTCGAGGTTGCTGTGAGGATAAATAAGTTAAAAATTTGACATTTGACCCTATGTCAGTGTGTGGTCAATCAAATAAATGAGGGGAGGGACTGATTGTGATTAGTTCTCCATTGTATCTCCTGAAGTTTTTGATGGTCTGTGTGTTAAGCGTATCTGCACAGTGAGAGGGTGGATTAGGTGATGGAAGTGAGACCCTGTCTACTCTGTGAACATTGCCATGGCTTCTAACATGGGCATGAAGATCCATACATATAAGAGATTCCTTTCTGTCTCATGAACAAATGTATCTATTTATTCAGGGTTTTTTTTTCTATTTTTTAATAAGTAATATAGAAAGATAATATAGTACAATAATGCCAATCACAAGTTTTGTATTCAGACAGACACAATGTGACCATATGCAAGCAACAAAAGCTGTAGTTTCCTCATTCATAAAATGGGGATAATCACATGCTTCAGAGGGTTGTGAGAATTAAATGGGGTCCTGTTTGTAAAGTATTTAGAACTCTGGCCTGTATTCAGTAAGTGGTAAATTCTACATTCCTCTTTTAGGTAGAACCCAGCTTTAGCTGCAAATAATATCATTTTTTTGTAATGGCATTTTGTAAGAGTAAAAACATTCTTCAGAATCACAGAATGTTAGCAGTGGAAGGGAACTTCAGGAATATCCACTCCATCTTATCCATTATCCATATGAATCGACTGATCTAAAGAGAGATTAAGTGGTGGTACGAGATGCCTCTTCATTTTTTTTAATCTGTGGTTTTTTTCTGAAGTCTTATTTATTTATTTTTCAACCCAGGACACGGTGGGCACTGTATTAACACAGTGTTTATTGAATGAGTGGTGGAAAAATCAATAGATATTGAGTACTTATTGTGCCATTCTGCTAGACACTGGGGACTTTAAAACAATGGCCAATTGTCCTTGCTTTAAGGCACTCATGACTTTCTGAGGGAAGATAAGATATAGCTTATTAGCAGGATTTCACACCCTTGACCATTCATTTTTATTGAAACACTCTCTTTCTATTAATTTCCATGATTCCACACTCTTTTTATCCTTTTGACTCTTCTTTTAAACGTCTTTTGCTGGTTGCTTCTCCTCTGTTCAACCTTAAGAGTCTAGTGTTGCTCCATGCTCTGTCTTTGGGTGTTCACTTTTCTCTCTAGTTGATCCCATTCAGTCAACTTCAATTACCATCTAAGCTAGCAGTTCTCAAGTTTTTGTGTGTGTAAAAATCAGTTGAGAAGTTTGTAAAAACCATGGAACTGGATGGAATCACACAGAAAGTAAGCAGAGCTACAGAAGAAAAGAAGTTATACCTCAAATTACTTAGAATTTGGACAACAGTAAAATGAGAAGGATCCAGTAACATAAACTCAGAAAGTTTGACCAGTGGGATAGGAGAAAAATCAAGAGAATGATGTTTTGGAAGTTTTGTGAAGACTGTGTTTCAAGGAGGGAATGATCTGTTGTGAAGCTGTTAAGTAAAATGAACTCTGAGATCTGACCACTGGATTTTGCATGATCACTGGAGAGCTAGACAAGAGCAATTTGAGAGCTGTGGAGATGAGAATCTGTTTGTAATGGGAAAAGAGAGAATAGGTTGAAGATAAACATGCATACACTCTATGGTCCAGAAAATTCATTTGCAGGAACATACCCAAGAGAAATGCTTGCACATTTGTACCATTGGACCCATTCAAGAATGTTCAGAGCTGTGTTATTTGTAATGGTAAAATCCCCAAACAGTGGATGTGTAGGTTATATTATACTCCTACAATGGGATATCATATAGCTGTGAACACGAACAAGTTATTACTATACACCTTATAAAACCTAATTTTGAGCCCATGTAATGAATTTAAAATATAGGTAGAACTAAACAGTATGTTCTTTAGGGAGATATATATATATACACACACACACGTATATATATACATATATACATATATATATGTATATATATATATCATAAAGATAATCAAGGAAATTTAGATACCATGACAGATAACAGTTACAAGGGCAGTGTTGGGGGAGGGCAGTTAGTGAACAAGATGTAACTGGGGAGGGGCCCAGAGGGTCTTCTAAAGTACAGTGATACTATTTTTCTTAATAAATGCTGAGTACTCAGAGGTTCATTTTTAAATAAGTCTTTATGTGTGATATATTTCATGATAAAAAAAATTTTAAGTAAAAAAAGTGAATGGGAGAAGAAAACAGAAATGGAGGCAGTGGGTTTAAACCAACTTTTACAAGAGTTTTGCTGTTAAGGGGAGAAAATGAGAAATGAGGCAATAGCTAGAGAAGAGTTGTGGATCAAGGAGGAATTGTTTTTTTAAACTGAAGATAGCATGGTATGTCTTTATACTGATAGCAATATTCCAGCAGAGAAGGAAACTATATGTTTTAATTTGTTTAATTCAGAATAAAAAAATGTCTAGGTTAGAAAAATGTTCAATGGATCTGTTTATCCACTGACTTGAAATTTGAGATCACATATCCTTTTATTAATCATTGATACACTTGTTTATACTTCTGGCACATGGATATTGAAAATATTGTATGAATCTGCCCTTTCTTTCTGCTGAGTTATTCATCAGTGTAAACTTTTCCAAAGTCAGTTTTATTTTCAATGATCTTAGTTACCCAGTGAATGATTTTAGACTTGGGATGGTACTTTAATTTTATACATCATGAGCACATGCTAAATTTAGACTTAAAGAATACTCTGAAAAACTGAAATTATGGCAAGTTTTCTTTGCTCAGGAGAATGAGACCCTTCAAGTTGGAGCAATACCTTTTAAGGAATTGGATTGGGTATCTTTAGTTTCCCTTACAACAACAGATACTGATTCTTGTCCTCATGACTTATTTTAGGGGTGTCAACCGTAGCCACCCCTATGATGGCATGGAGTGGCATGAGTCAGATAAGTAACAAATTTCTGAGGAAGTAACTTGAGTTCCTTCTGGAGGACAAATTGGCAGTGGATATAAGAGAATTTGCTAGAAAATACATGATTCTAGGGGACTGATTGCAGTCACCATGTATTATAATGCCATCACCACTCCCCAGCCTGTATCAACATTAGAAAAACAGTCTGGCCAAATGGGCAACTGGTTTAGCATGTGGCTTGAGGCTTTTATGGGCAATACCTTGTACTTTAAATGTACCATTTTGGGCTCCATGACTGTAAAGGTAAGTTGGTATCCACTTGTCTAATTTCTATTAAGAAATATGTCCTTTGGCTACTGATTTATAATTTTAAGCATGGTTTTTGAAAATTAAAATAGCAATTCATAAACCAGAATTGAAACAACAGGAAGAATTTGGAATACATTTTTGACAGTTACAGCTTTTTTTTTTTCTGTGGCATTTGATTGGCTTTGGCATGTCTCTCTGGTCAGTTAATCATATCAAGAGCACAAACAAAAAGGAAGAAAATGGAAATAAGATTTGTTATGGTGGGAGGAGTCCTGCTAAGACGTGTCTGTTCCTGAGCTGAGATATGCTCATTTGCCTTAAATCTTTCCTTAAACTACATTCTGAATTCCAGCTTTTAATCTTCATCCTGTTTTCCAAACTTCATCTCATACTTTTTATGTAATCCAGTGCAAATGACACTCTCTTAGAGGACCTAAGAACATTTGGAATACTTAAGGATTTGAAATGAATAATAATTATATCATGATAACAGAGCTGCCCAGGTTCCTGGGTCCTCTGATAGGATTTCCCTCTTCAGAGAGGGGTGAACAGATAGGTAAAGAAAGAAACACACCATCTTTGCAACCTTCAGGAGAAGACAACCTAAAAAAGGTCTGTAAGTTTAACTTATACATAAAAGTAATCAAACCATTCAAGAGACCCCATTCTCAACAAAAGGTATCACAGAATTACCTGGAGATTTACCTAAAATTACCTAAAAATGACGTAGAATTACCTAAAAACATATTACTTTAATTTCCCTTCCCCTACCCAATTTGGATACCCTGCTCCCTCAGAGCATATGGAGGAACTGGAAAATAGTGAAGTTTGAGTTTTTTCTTTTAAATTGAAGATAGTGAGGTGTGTCTTTATGCTGATGGGAATATTCAAGTAGAGTAGGAAACTATGTTTTAATTCATTTCTTGCACTATTAAACTCAGGCATGTGTCCTGTCAAAATAAAAATTTGGGATTTCCCTGGGGGTCCAGTGGTTAAGACTCTGCGCTTCCAGTGCAGGGGGTGCGGCTTCGGTCCCTGGTCAGGGAACTAAGATCCCACGTGCCTCGAGGCGCGGCCCAAAAAAAAAAAAAAAAAAATTTGTCTAATTTTAAATGATGCAAGTCATTTGAGTATACTCTCCTCTTCCCACTAAAAATTCTACTCTTTACTCATGTTGACAGAAGGCATTGTTTTCTAGTCATGGGTCCTCAAATTGATGAACAAGGTCCATAAGTTATTTTCAAAATTTCACCAATTTGGCACAGTGGCACTGATTAACTTGTTCCGATAAAAATCAACCACCCGGGCTACCCTGGTGGCGCGGTGGTTGGGAATCTGCCTGCCAATGCAGGGGACACGGGTTCGAGCCCTGGTCTGGGACGATCCCACATGCCGCAGAGCAACTAGACCCATGAGCCACAACTACTGAGCCTGCGCGTCTGGAGCCTGTGCTCCGCAACAAGAGAGGCCGCGATAGTGAGAGGCCCGCGCACCGCGATGAAGAGTGGCCCCCACTTGACGCAACTAGAGAAAGCCCTCGCACAGAAACGAAGACCCAACACAGCCAAAAATAAATAAATAAATAAAATAAAAAAACAAAAACAAAAACAAAAAAACAGGTTGTTCTTTAAAAAAAAAAAAAAAATCAACCAACCAACCAACCAATGAACAAACCTAATTGTGAGCTATATATTTTTAGGTTAATAAAAAAGGAAAAACTGATTATATGTAGATGCAGCTTATTTTTAAGAGATAAAATATTTCAAAGTGTGATCCATAGAAACCAAGTTGCAAAGAAGAGTTATTTGTAATTTTAAAGTTTGGTTCTGATTGAGTGTAAGGATGGATCAATTTAGAAATTAGCTTGATTCAAGGCATTATGAAATTGTACATCACTTTCATTACTTCCATTATTTACATGTTTCCCTTTATTTTCCTTTGAATGACATTTAGCTGTTTATGAGATTCAGTTTCTTTAAAAAATCAGAGAAATTTCTTTGCAAAATTAAAAATGTTTCAGCAAAATACATTTCAAACTCTATTGTGTTTACCGAAACAATACCAGATTGTTATAGGAGGTTTAGGAATAATGGGAAAAATATAATTAATAAGCTCACCACTATAATACAACAAACATGATTAGTATTTTATATTTCTCGTAGACTTTTTCAAATGTATAGTTTTACAAAGTGTTAATCAATGAGTGAATACAATTTTGTGATTTATTTTCACATAAAATGAGAATACATAATATATAAATTATTTCATAGATTTTAACCTATTTTAATGGGTTATTAAACCTATCCCTTCTATGAATATGAAATAATTTATTTTTATTATTTTCTTATATTATTACTTGTTAATTATTTATTTTTGGAAAATTAGATTGCTATCCAGTTTTTATTCTTTTATATATATATTCAAATGCACATAATTGTACATATATTTTATTAAAATTATTTGAATTTTGAATGAGTTTTCTAAAGTTCAGGATATTTAAAATAAACACAACTACACTTAACATGGCCAACAGATTGTCCATATTTTATTTATTCCTCTTTTAAAATGACTTACCAGTATCATACTTTTCTTTGTTCATGGGAAAACAAAATGAACAATATACTCATAGATGCAGACACAAACACATCAAATTATGTAATTTTGAGATTGTACCATCTAACTCTAGATTGTGCTACAATTTGTTGCTTTTTTTTATGTGAAAGTGTATGATCATAAGTAGCTATTAATTGAAAAGAAAACTAGGCAAATACTATTTTTTTCTTAAGTATCAACAAGAACTTACTTGAAATTAATGATATCATAGTATATAATAGGTAGACAAATATAGTCTTTGCTTTCTTAAAGAGGACTTCAGGATTCACTGCATATTTAATAGCTAGTAATAATATTGCGACAGGAGTGAAAATAGAGAATCCTTAAAAAACTTTAAACAACAGAGGAATTTTTTACTGATTACATTTTAAAAGCCACACATCAGTTTTTTGAAAAGTTAAATATGAGAAAACAAAAACACTTCCTTATTCAAACATGTTTTCAAAGCGCTAAGCCATCTTTTTAGGTTTATTCATTTTGTTAAAAATTCAGTCAAGCAGTCAAGCACCTTATTTAAACAATATCAAGCATGTTATCTAAACAATATCTAAGAGTTTCAATGAAGTTTTGAGAAAAGTAACTAAAAGATTGCTAGGCACAACCAAAATTTCTTAAGCTTCTGTACATTTTTCAAATGCTTTATGATATAGTCAAAATTTCAAAACTACAACGGCAAAAATAGGACTTACCTATACATTTTAATCCTGAGTAATAAAGAGGTCCTTTTTTCTGCCTGTCCAACTGCTCTGAGATTTCCACTCAAATGAATGACTCTTGTGTGTTATATGTGATCTATGAAAGAACTGAAGACAAAGGAGGAAATCCCACACAATTAAAACCTAACTTGTTAAACAAGTCTGAAGGAATCAACTTGAACCAATCATGTGACATGTGGAATGGAATAAGAAATAGACAGGAAATTTTACAAATCAGTAAAAATTTTATTTATACTGGTAAATTGTGATTACACATGATAACAGGTGATAGGTATTTTGTGAAAGCTTGAAACTACTCCACAGGCTGTAGTGTCATAGTTTTTAATTTAAAAAGGATGTGACACTCGCCCATATTATCATGTTGTCATACAACTTATTCTTTGCCACAGCAAGCCAAAGACTATCAGAAAATACTTTCCAGATATTAATTGGTAGTACTACCTTTGAATTCTCCCTTCTCTGTGATAAAATTCTGTTTTTCTCATAGCACTTGAAACAGAGATTCAGAGAAGTAATTGATTACATATACAAACTTGTGGGATAAGCAAGCAGAACAGTTGGAACTAAAATTCACTTTGTCTTTTTCACTATGCCTTTTTAAAAAAATATTCTAACTCAATACTGCTAATGGATGAGTGGACAGCAGAGTATAGTACGAATATTCCATGTAGAATAACACGGAAGTGAGAAAGGACATTCCTGTTTATTGTGCTGGGAAGGACAGGAGATAAATTTGGAAGGTTATGCTGAGGTTACTTTGGGAGAAATAATGAATGCTAAATAATTGGAATGTGTAACAGAATTAGGAAATTTGAATTTTGGTCTCAACTTTTTCACCAACTAGTTGCAAAGCCTAAGCAAAAAATCACTTATTACTCTATGAGTCTCATTTACTTACTGAGAAAATGAGAAGCTGAATCACTTGGTTTTAGAGGACATTTTTATCTCTAAAATTCTATGACTTTATCTTGTAAATCACTGATAGCTAATGTCTAATGAATTCACTCCAGGACTTCAACTCCAGAAGTGTTCAATTACTTATGCATTTTTTATATAATGTGCATACCATACAACAGGAACAGGAATGCATGGGCTCCTCCCTACCCTTGCCCCCTATATATTTTCATCAGATCCTATATCTCATGCCTGATATTCTGACCTTTTTTTTTTGTTTCGTTTTTAGTAAAAAGAATAAAACAATATATTAAAAACATTTGAACAAAGTTACCTAAACAAACCATTTTCATTTTATATGTTAACTTTTAAGTACTTTTCACATGTACAGCTCTTTTTCACAAGTTATATCATAGTATATAGCTTTGTATTGTGCTTTTTATTATGCTCAATATTATTTCATAAGCATATTCTTGTGTTACTAATTTTTATTCCTAGTAGCTGTATATATTATTTCTGGTAGCTGTGTACCTGTCTAATGGCTGCATAGAAAGTATAACTTTTTATTTTGATATAATTTCAAACTTACAGAAAACTTGCAAATATAGTACCTAGATTCATCAATTATTAAGAATTTTAACGGCTGCATTTTAAAAGGTGAATCATATCACACTGAACAGATACATCATAAAATACGGAAACCGTCTCCTAATGTGAAGTATTTTGACCACCTTCACGAACGTAGTCTTTTTTTTTTACCCTGCTGCTGAATTTTTCATTGAAATAAATGAAAAAGAAAAAATAGCATACTGGGGCAAATTATTTAAATATTTTAATGACCTTTAAAAATTTGCTTTTATTTTAATAGTTTTTTTAAAGATGTGAAGTATATTGTCTTCTGGTTTTTGTTGACAGTACTTTCCCCCAACTATGTGTGCTCTTTCTTCTCCATCTTTGTATTTCCTGGAGCAATCAGCAAAGCCCTTTTTAATGAGAAGGTACTTAGTCAACACACATTGTTTGAATGTCCAGTAACTGAATGAATTAATGCAGATCCTGGTTTCGCAACACTGTTCACAACAGAACTTGGGAATGCGTCAGGGGAGAGGCATGGGGTAAACTGCATTCAGTCTGAAAGCAACTTCCTGCTTTCCTGTGATGAGCTCAACACAGAAGAGAGGTGGGGCATGAAATTATGGTTTGTGAAAGCAGAAATAGAGTCACAGATGTAGAGAACAAACTTATGGTTACCAAAGGGGAAAGGGGGGCGGGTAGGATGAATTGGGAGATTGGGATTGACATATATACACTACTATGTATAAAATAGGTAACTAATGAGAACCTGCTGTATAGCACAGGGAATCTACTTAATGCTCTCTGGTGACCTAGATGGGGAGGAAATCCAAAAAAGAAGGGATGTATGTATATATGTATAGCTGATTCACTTTTTTGCACAGCAGAAACTAACACAACATTGTAAAGCAACTATACTCCAATAAAAATTAATAAAAAATAAAAAAATTATGGTTTGTGAGGCAAAGGAATTGCTCTTAACACGGACTTATTCAAAAGATGTTGACTCTTAATTTTCAGATCCTCAGGGAGTGGCAGGATAGGCCTTGACCTTTTCTATTCTATAGGGGAAGCCATTGCAAGAATAAGGAATGTAGAATGACATTGTACAAAAAATATCAGAATCCTCTTCTTCCCTGCCATAGGCTTGATTTTATTCCTCCAGCTGTACATTCACAAAACCAAGACAATGTGACCTAAGACTGACAGGAACAAGCTTCAGGGAAATATCAATAGAAGAGATCATTTGTTGTGATGGAGTATAAATCATGTAGTGTAAACACTATCAAGATTGGTTCTTTTGCCTGCCTAGGCTGAGGGGGGAGATGATGGTAAAGACAATATCTCCAAATACACGAATGTCTGAAAATAGACCTAGCTTTAAAAGAAGTATGAGTCATTCAGTGGAACCCGTCACAACAATATGAGCAGAAGAAAACAACCAAAAGGCAGATGATGTAAGAAGGCGTGGGCCAGAGTGTTTTCTTTGAATTTGGAGATTGTTTAGTCATCATGTCCAGGGCAGCACTGTCATATGGCTATGGCTGGTAATGAATTTGTCATGACCTCCTTCACAGAGTTATTATATACATAGAAAAAGAAACATAATGGATGTGCCCACCATTTGAAAGTTGTAAAATGTTGTTTAAATAGAAATATTTACATTTAGTATAAGTGTAAATTTAAAAGTTGGGTAGTAATTGGATTTTCTAAGTGTGGCCAAGTCTATTTTATTTTATTTCTTACTGTGTGCAGGTTCTTTTGTTTTTTTAATTAATTTTTATTGGAGTATAGTTGCTTTACAAAGTTGTGTTAGTTTCTGCTGTGCAGAAAAGTGAATCAGCTATACATATATACATATATCCCCTCTTTTTTGGATTTCCTCCCCATTTAGGTCACCACAGAGCATTGAGTAGAGTTCCCTGTGCTATACAGTAGGTTCTCATTAGTTATCTATTTTATACATAGTACTGTATATATGTCAATCCCAATCTCCCAATTCATCCCATCCCTCTTTCCCCGCCTGGTATCCATACGTTTGTTCTCTATATCTGTGTCTCTATTTCTGTTTTGCAAATAAGTTTATCATTTTTCTAGATTCGACATATAAGCAATATTATATGATATTTGTTTTTCTCTTTCTGACTAACTTCACTCTGTATGACAGTCTCTAGTTCCATCCATGTCTCTGCAAATGGCACAGGTTCATTCCTTTTTATGGCTGAATCGTATTCTATTGCATATATGTACCACATTTTCTTTATCCATTCTTCTGTTGATGGACATTTAGGTTGCTTCCATGTCCTGGCTATTGTAAATAGTGCTGCAATGAACATTACAAGTGTCCTTTTGCATTATGGTTTTCCCAGGGTATATGCCCAGGAGTGGGATTGCTGGGTCATATGGTAGTTCTATTTTTAGTTTTTTAAGGAAGCTCCGTACTGTTCTCCATAGTGGCTGTATCAATTTACATTCCCACCAACAGTGCAAGAGGGTTCCCTTTTCTCCACACCCTCTACAGGATTTATTGTTTGTAGATTTTTTGATGATGGCCATTCTGACCGGTGTGAGGTGATACCTCATTGTATTTGTGATTTGCATTTCTCTAATGGTTAGTGATGTTGAGCATTCTTTCATGTGTTTGTTGGCAATCTGCACGTCTTCTTTGGAGAAATGTCTATTTAGGTCTTCTGCCCATTTCTCGATTGGGTGGTTTGGTTTTTTGATATTGAGCTGCATGAGCTGTTTATATATTTTAGAGATTAATTACTTGTCAGTTGCATGATTTGCAAATATTTTCTTCCATTCTGAGGGTTGTCTTTTGATCTTGTTTATGGTTTCCTTTGCTGTGCAAAAGCTTTTAAGTTTCATTAGGTCCCATTTGTTTATTTTTATTTTTCTTTCCATTTCTCTAGGAGGTGGGTCAAAAAGAATCTTGCTGTGATTTATATCATAGAGTGTTCTGCCTATGTTTTCCTCTAAGAGTTTGATAGTGTCTGGTCTTACATTTAGGTCTTTAATCCATTTTGAGTTTATTTTTGTGTATGGTGTTAGGGAGTGTTCTAATTTCATTCTTTTACCTGTAGCTGTCCAGTTTTCCCAGCACCACTTATTGAAGAGGCTCTCCACTTATATTCTTGCCTCCTTTATCAAAGATAAGGTGACCATATGTGCATGGGTTTATCTCTGGGCTTTCTATCCTGTTCCATTGATCTGTATTTCTATTTTTGTGCCAGTACCATACTGTCTTGATTACTGTAGCTTTGTAGTATAGTCTGAAGTCAGGGAGCCTGATTCCTACAGCTCCGTTTTTCTTTCTCAAGATTGCTTTGGCTATTCGGGGTCTTTTGTGTTTGCATACAAATTGTGAAATTTTTTGTTCTTATTCTGTGAAATATGCCATTGGTAATTAGATAGGGATTGCATTGAATCTGTAGATTGCTTTGGGTAGTAGAGTCATTTTCACAATGTTGATTCTTCCAATCCAAGAACATGGTATATCTCTCCATCTATTTGTATCATCTTTAATTTCTTTCATCAGTGTCTTATAATTTTCTGCATACAGGTCTTTTGTCTCCTTAGGTAGGTTTATTCCTAGATATTTTATTCTTTTTCTTGCAATGGTAAATGGGAGTGTTTTCTTAATTTCACTTTCAGATTTTTCATCATTAGTGTATAGGAATGCCAGAGATTTCTGTGCATTAATTTTGTATCCTGCTACTTTACCAAATTCATTGATTAGCTCTAGTAGTTTTCAGGTAGCACCTTTAGGATTCTCTATGTATAGTATCATGTCATCTGCAAACAGTTTCACTTCTTCTTTTCCTATTTGGATTCCTTTTATTTCTTTTTCTTTTCTGATTGCTGGGGCTATAACTTCCAAAACTATGTTGAATAATAGTGGTGAGAGGGGGCAACCTTGTCTTGTTCCTGATCTTAGTGGAAATGGTTTCAGTTTTTCACCATTGATGACAATGTTGGCTGTGGGTTTGACATATATGACCTTTATTATGTTGAGGTAAGTTCCCTCTATGACTACTTTCTGGAGGGTTTTTAACATAAATGGTTGTTGAATTTTGTCGAAAGCTTTCTCTGCATCTATTGAGATGATCGTATGGGTTTTATTCTTCAGTTTGTTAATATGGTGTATCAGATTGATTGATTTGCATATATAGAAGAATCCTTGCCTTCCTGGGATAAACCCCACTTGATCATGGTGTATGATCCTTTTAATGTACTGTTGGAATCTGTTTGCTAGTATTTTGTTGAGGATTTTTGTATCTATGTTCATCAGTGATATTGGCCTGTAGCTTGCTTTCTTTGTGACATCTTTGTCTTGTTTTGGTATCAGGGTGATGGTGGCCTCGTAGAATGCGTTTGGGAGTGTTCCTCCCTCTGCTATATTTTGGAAGAGTTTGAGAAGGATAGGTGTTAGCTCTTCTCTAAATGTTTGATAGAATTCGCCTGTGAAGCCATCTGGTCCTGAGCTTTTGTTTGTTGGAAGATTTTTAATCACAGTTTTAATTTCAGTGCTTGTGATTGGTCTGTTCATATTTTCTATTTCTTCCTGGTTCAGTCTCGGCAGGTTGTGCATTTCTAAGAATTTGTCCATTTCTTCCAGGTTGTCCATTTTATTGGCATAGAGTTGCCTGTATTAATCTCTCGTGATCCTTTGTATTTCTGCAGTGTCATTTGTTACTTCTCCTTTTTCATTTCTAATTCTGCTGATTTGAGTCTTCTCCCTTGTTTTCTTGATGAGTCTGTCTAATGTTTTATCAATTTTGCTTATCATCTCAAAGAACCAGCTTTTAGTTTTAATCTTTGCTATTGTTTCCTTCATTTCTTTTTCATGTATTTCTGATCTGATCTTTATGATTTCTTTCCTTCTGCTAACTTTGGAGGTTTTTTGTTCTTTCTCTACTTGCTTTAGGTGTAAGGTTATGTTGTTTATTTGAGATGTTTCCTGTTTCTTAAGGTAGGATTGTTTTGCCAGAAACTTCCCTCTTAGAACTTCTTTTGCTGCATCCCATAGGTTTTGGGTCGTCGTGTTTTCATTGTCATTTGTCTCTAGGTATTTTTAAATTTCTTCTTTGATTTCTTCAGTGATCTCTTGGTAATTCAGTAGTGTATTGTTTAGCCTCCATGTGTTTGTATTTTTTACAGATTTTTTTCCTGTAATTGATATCTAGTCTCATAGCATTATGGTCGGAAAAGATACTTGATATGATTTCAATTTTCTTAAATTTACCAAGGCTTGATTTGTGATCCACGGTGTGATCTACCCTGGAGAATGTTCCATGCACACTTGAGAAGAAAGTGTATTCTGTTGGTTTTGGATGGAATGTCCTATAAATATCAATTAAGTCCATCTTGTTTAATGTATCATTTAAAGCTTGTGCTTCCGTATTTATTTTCATTTTGGATGATCTGTCCATTGGTGAAAGTGGGGTGTTAAAGTCCCCTACTATGATTCTGATACTGTCTGTTTCTCCTTTTAAGGCTGTTAGTATTTGCCTTTTGTATTGAGGTGCTCCTATGTTGGGTGCATAAATATTTACAATTGTTATATCTTCTTCTTAGATTGATTCCTTGATCATTATGTAGTGTCCTTCTTTGTCTCTTGTAATAGTCTTTGTTTTAAAGTCTATTTTGTCTGATATGAGAATTGCTACTCCAGCTTTCTTTTGATTTCCATTTGCATCAAATATCTTTTTCCATCCCCTCACTTTCAGTCTGTATGTGTCCCTAGCTCTGAAGTTGGTCTCTTGTAGACAGCATATATATGGATCGTGTTTTTGTATCCATTCAGCCAGTCTGTGTCTTTCGGCCGGAGCATTTAAGCCTTTTGCTTTTAAGGTAATTATCGATATGTATGTTCCTATTACCATTTTCTTAATTGTTTGGGTTTGTTATTGTAGGTCTTTTCCTTCTCTTGTGTTTCCTGCCTAGAAAAGTTCCTTTAGCATTTGTTGTAAAGCTGGTTTTGTTGGTGCTGAATTCTCTTAGCTTTTGCTTGTCTGTAAAGGTTTTAATTTCTCCATCAAATCTGAATGAGATCCTTGCTGGGTAGAGTAATCTTGGTTGTAGGTTTTTCCCCTTCATCACTTTAAATATGTCCTGCCACTCCCTTCTGGCTTGCAGAGTTTCTGCTGAAAGATCAGCTGTTAACCTTATGGGGATTCTTTTGTGTGTTATTTGTTGTTTTTCCCTCGCTGCTTTTAATATTTTTTCTTTGTATTTAATTTTTGATAGTTTGATTAATATGTGTCTTGGCGTGTTTCTCCTTGGTTTTGTCCTGTATGGGACTCTCTGTGGTTCCTGGACTTGATTAACTATTTCCTTTCCCATGTTAGGGAAGTTTTCAATATAATCTCTTCAAATATTTTCTCAGTCCCTTTCTTTTTCTCTTCTTCTTCCGGGAGCCCTATAATTCAAATGTTGGTGTGTCTAATGTTTTCCCAGAGGTCTTTGAGACTGTCCTCAATTCTTTTCACCCTTTTTCCTTTATTCTGCTCTGCAGTAGTTATTTCCACTATTTTATCTTCCAGGTCACTTATCCATTCTTCTGCCTCAGTTATTCTGCTATTGATCCCTTCTAGAGAACTTCTAATTTCATTTATTGTGTTGTTCATCACTGTTTGTTTGCTCTTTCGTTCTTCTAGGTCCTTGTTAAACATTTCTTTTATATTCTGCATTCTATTTCCAAGATTTTGGATCATCTTTACTATCCTTATTCTGAATTCTTTTTCAGGTAGACTGCCTGTTTCCTCTTCATTTGTTAGGTCTGGTGGGTTTTTACCTTGCTCCTTCATCTGCTGTGTGTTTCTCTGTCTTCTCATTTTGCTTAACGTACTGTGTTTGGGGTCTCCTTTTCGCAGGCTGCAAGTTCATAGTTCCCACTTTTTTTGTGTCTGCCCCCAGTGGCTAAGGTTGATTCAGTGGGTTGTGTAGACTTCTGTATGGAGGGGACTAGTGCCTGTGTTCTGGTGGATGAGGCTGGATCTTGTCTTTCTAGTGGGCAGGTCCACGTCTGGTGGTGTGTCTTGGGGTGTCTGTTGACTTATTATGATTTTAGGCAGCCTCTCTGCTAATGGGTGGGTTTGTGTTCCTGTATTGCTAGTTGTTTGGCATAGGGTGTCCAGCATTGTAGCTTGCTGGTCGTTGAGTGAAGCTGGGTCTTGGCGTTGAGATGGAGATCTGTGGGAGATTTTCACCATTTGATATTATGTGGAGCTGGGAGGTCTCATGTGGACCAGTGTCCTGAACTTGGCTCTCCAACTTCAGAGGCATAGCCCTGATGCCTGGCTGGAGCACCAAGAGCCTGTCATCCACATGGCTCAGAATAAAAGGGAGAAAAAAAAAGAAACAAAGAAGATAAAATAAAATAAAATTAAAGTTATTACAATAAAAAATAATTATTAAAAATTTTTTTAAAGTAATAAAAAAAGAAGAAAGAAAGAGAGAGCCACCAAACCAGAAAACAAATCCACCAATGATAACAAGCGCTAAAAATCATACTAAAAAAACCCCAAAAAACAAAAAAACAAAAACGGACAGACAGAACCCTAGGAGAAATGGTAAAAGCAAAGCTATACAGACAAAATCACACAGAAGCATACACATACACACTCACAAAAAGAGAAAAAGGGAAAAAAATACACATATCATTGCTCCCAAAGTCTGCCTCCTCAGTTTGGGATGATTCATTGTCTATTCGGGTATTCCACAGATGCAGATACATCAAGTTGATTGTGGAGATTTAATCCGCTGCTCCTGAGGCTGCTGGGAGAAATTTCCCTTTCTCTTCTTTGTTCCCACAGCTCCTGGGGTTCAGCTTTGGATTTGGACCCGCCTCTGCGTGTAGGTCGCCTGAGGGCGTCTGTTCTTTGCTCAGACAGAACGGGGTTAAAGGAGCAGCTGATTCGGGTGCTCTGGCTCACTCAGGCCGGGGGGAGGGAGGGGTACGGATGCAGGGCGAGCCTGTGGCGGCAGAGGCCGGCGTGACGTTGCACCAGCCTGAGGCGGCCGTGTGTTCTCCCGGGGAATTTGTCCCTGGATCACGGGACCCTGGCAGTGGCGGGCTGCACAGGCTCCCGGGAGGGGCGGTGTGGAGAGTGACCTGTGCTCGCACACAGGCTTCTTGCTGGCGGCAGCAGCAGCCTTAGTGTCTCATGCCCGTCCCTGGGGTCCGCGCTGATCGCCACGGCTCACGCCCGTCTCTGGAGCTACTTTACGCGGCGCTCTGAATCCCCTCTCCTCGCGCACCAGGAAACAAAGAGGCAAGAAAAAGTCTCTTGCATCTTCGGCAGCTCCAGACTTTTTCCTGGACTCCCTCCTGGCTAGCTGTGGAGTACTAACCCCTTCAGGCTGTGTTCACGCCGCCAACCCCAGTCCTCTCCCTGCGATCCGACCGAAGCCCGAGCCTCAGCTCCCAGCCCCCGACCGCCCCGGCGGGTGGGCAGACAAGCCTCTCAGGCTGGTGAGTGTTGGTCGGCACTGATCCTCTGTGCGGGAATCTCTCCGCTTTGCCCTCCGCACCCCTGTGGCTGCGCTCTCCTCCGTGGCTCCGAAGCTTCCCCCCTCCGCCACCCGCCGTCTCAGCCAGTGAAGGGGCTTCCTAGTGTGTGGAAACATTTCCTCCTTCACAGCTCCCTCCCACTTGTGCAGGTCCCATCCCTATTCTTTTGTCTCTGTTTTTTTTTTTTTTCTTTTGCCCTACCCAGGTACGTGGGGAGTTTCTTGCCTTTTGGGAGGTCTGAGGTCTTCTGCCAGCGTTCAGTAGGTGTTCTGTAGGAGTTGTTCCACATGTAGATGTATTTCTGATGTATTTGTGGGGAGGGAGGTGATCTCCACGTCTTACTTTTCTGCCATCTTGAATCTCCCCCTACATAGACCTTTCATAGAACTTGGGTTTTTCCTGCTTTGGCCCTGGGAATGGTCAAAGCAGATTTCTTGATTTTGTTTTGTTGGATTTGTTTTTGTTGTCATTTTGAATAGGTTAATTTTCCATTTCTTTTTCTGTTTGTTTACTGCTAACTTCAAGGCAATCTATTGATTTTCCCCTCAGCTTTACTGAGATATAATTGATATATAACATTGTGTAAGTTTAATGTATATAATGTGATGATTTGATACACATATACATTGCAAAATATTTACCACAGTTAGGTTAGTTAATACATCCTTCACCTTACATAATTACCATTTCATTGTTGTTGTTGTTTTGGGAACATTGAAGCTCTGCTCTCAGAGCAACTTTCAGGTGTATAATACAGTATTGACTATAATCACTATGCTGTGTATTAGATCCTGGAGGTTATTCATCTCATAGCTAAAAGTTTGTACCCTTTCACCCAACATCTCCCCATTTCCCCTGCCCCCAACTCCTGGCAACCTAATGTTTAGCATAGTGACTATAGTTAATTATACTGTATTGTATACTTGAAATTTTCTGAGAGAGTAAATCTTAAGCATTTTCACTCAAAAAAGAAAAAAAGTAACCATGTTAGGTGATGGATGTGTTAATTAACTTAATGTGGTAATAATTTCACAATGTATATATACAATCAAGTTATTGTGTTGTATACTTTAAATACGTACAGTTTTTTCAATTATATTTCAGTAAAGCTGGAAAAGTGTTAATATCACCCAAAACACCCTCACAGAAACATCCAGAATAATGTTTAACTATTGATACATATCTGGGCACTGTGGCCCAGTCAAGATGACATGTAAAACTAACCATCATAGAGCTCAAATAACACACCCATAGTCACTCAGCTGGTAGGCTATGGAGCTGGGATTCAAATAAATTCTTTTTTTTTTTTCTTTAAATAAATTCTTTTTAACTTCATATTGTTTACTTCTGTGTTTTGCTACTCACTATCCAGCAATTGTATGATTTGGTAGTGTAATCTTTTACAAACATTTTGAAAGATTTTTTAAACCTATATTTAATAATCCAGTTGATTCAAATGAGCATCAATGGCCAGGTTTTGTATTAGTGTTGAACTCTTTCACCAATCTGTGAAATATGTGATTGTAGGGAGGTACGTGAACAGAGTTTGAGGTCATTTGGAACCATGAAAGTGCATGATGACATCATTTTGACACAAAGATAACAATTCTCACTTACTGTTCGAAGAGAAAGTACTTGAGTTGTTTTTTTTTAGTAATACTGGTGCATTTCCGTGATTTATCCTTATTTGTTTTCCAAGGCTTTTGAACAAGAACATTTAATACTATGATAGTTTTGAGGATTAGGAATAGTCTGTAGTCATGGAACAGGGAGAAGCTACCAGCTCACCTTGGAATTCAGTCTGTGTTTTTTTTTTTAATGTTTGCTTTATTTGTCTTGTGCTTGAGTCTGTTGATCTGATTATTTTTTCAGAGACATCTAAATGAGAAGGAAATAAGGAATGTGGATCAAATAGGAGATGGTGTAATTATCTCCTATTTGATGGTTAGGTTCTTAAAATGGCCCAATGAAAGGCAATGTGAGGGTTAGGCTGTATTTAGAGTGGTGTTCATGGAAAGCCAGAAGTAAAGTTTGTGCTTTTGCACCAAGAATACTGTCCATTGCCTCAGACACCATGAGAGAGAGGAAACAGAGCTGTGGTCAGCTGTGGCATGACTTCTGACCTAGAATGGTCTCCATCCTACTTCCCAGTTGTCCATCCAGGGAAAGCAGGAAGAGTGTTGGAGGCCTAGCTAAAGGTTTGTGCTGGACCACCATTGTGTAGTGTATCATGGAGCCAGATTATGTTACCACTTTTAGTACAGTTTCAAGAAGAGCACTGACAGGAACCCTGAATGTTCTCTCTATCCAGACATGATCCCAGCCAGAAAACTGATGACAGTTTTATAAGTGGGAATCTTCAAGGTTGGGCAAAAATATTTAAGGTCCCCCAGTGATTCATTTCATACTTTTCTGCCATGGTCACTTAAACAAAACAAAACAATAACAAAACTTTACATGGGAAGGAGGTTTGTCTGGAACCCCAGAGACAACTGTGTACTTTCTATAGACAATGACAGAAATTACTCCAGTCTCCTCCTCTAAACTCCCCCTACCTTCTGTCATTGAAATTGGACTTTGCTCAGGGACCAACATTATATATGATTCTTCAGGAAAGCATTCCCACAAAGGTAAAATACCTTATTTATTCAATATCAAGCACACTTTTAAGATTTAGAACTATCCCTTTGAGGGGGGCCAACATCATGTCTCTAGACTTTCATGGCTTGTTCTACCATGGTTACTGCCGCTGTCCTTTTTGGTGAGTTGCTTTTGCTGAAGTAGATAAAGCAAACCTGCCAGATGGCTCCTCTAATCCTGGAAGCCAGGTTAACAGAGATTGGTAAGGGAAATTTTTCCTTGGGAAATCTTGAGAATTTTGAAGTCATCTAGTTCCCAGGTTCCAACTAAAGCACATGATCCCTTAAAGGATAGCAGGAGAATCATGTGGATAATAGTGCCTCACTGAATGGCAGAACCTCCTGAGATGGCCCTGGGAGGCACAGGGTACATAGGTGGTCCACTCTATGAGGGCAGTGACCGCATAACTCAGTCAGAGACGTGCTCAGCTTAGTGTTTTTTCTGTACCATGTTGTTACCACAGTTGATCATTGTAGCCCATACAGAGTGTTCAACAGGTTATGCAGGAATTTTCAGGGGCCCTGTATATGACATAATATCATCTATATGCCTAAACCCATAACACCTATTTCAAGGCTAAACACAGTTTAGGGTAATCTGAGGAACTGCTGTTCATTTGTTTCTTTTCTTTTTTCTGACTCCTGAAAGCCTGCATTTTAATCTTTGATTTTCCCTCACTAACATTGAAGGTCTTCACTACCTTCATGAAGTTGTTAATCCCTATACTGAAGGTCTTCACTACCCTCATGAAGTTGTTAATCCCTGTACTGGACCTCTATCCTCACCATCACTATCAGTTTCCACAGAATTTTTAAATATAATTTTCAGCTATTCATTTAAGAAAGATACGTTGAGTTCCTCTTTTTTGCCTATACTGATTGATAAAAAGACTTTCAGCTTGGTAATTAGAAAACTCTCCTGTTGTATGTTTCCTGCAGACAACACAATTCAGCTACAGAAGAATTCCCTTATACTAACTCCCTGTGAGTTAGAACTCAATATTCCTTTATATTTTACCACATCCCCAAGGGCCTCTGAGGCTCTAGCAGCTTTTGTTAAAAAATAGAGAAACAGCGTTTATATTTAGAGAAATTTTAGGTTCACGGCAAAATTGAACAGAAAGTACAAAGAGCCCCCATATACCAACTACCACCTGATGTGCACAGCTTCCCCACTATCAACATCCTGAACCAGAGTGGTACATTTTTTACGATCAATGGACCTACAGTGACACGTCATTATCACCCAATATCCAAAGTTTATATTAACATTAACTCTTGGTTTTGATAATCTATGAGTTTTGACAACCATTAGAGTATTATACTGAATAGTTTTACTACCCTAAAAGTCCTCCATGCTCTACCTATTTATCCCTCCCTCCTCTCAATCCCTGGAAACCACTGATATTTTTACTGTTTCCATAGTTTTTCCTTTTTCAGAATGTCATCTAGTTGGAATCATACAGTGTGTAGCCTTTTCAGATTGGCTTCTTTCACTTAGTAACACACATTTAAGCTTCCTCCACGTCTTTTCATGGCTTGATAGCTCATTTCTTTTTATCACTGAGTAATGTTACACTGTCTGCTTGTAACACAGTTTATCTATTTACCTATTGAAGGTTGTCTTGGTTACTTCCAAATTTTTGTAACTATGAATAAAGCTGCTATAAATATTCCTGTGCATGTTTTTGTATGGACATAGATTTTCAACTCATTTTGGTTAAGTACCAAGGAGCACAATCGCTGGATTGTATGTAAGAGTATGTTTAGTTTTGTAAGAAACTGCCAAACTTTCTTCCAAAGTGGCCATACCATTTTGCATTCCCCTGGTAGCTTTTTAGCACTTGAGAAATGTACAGGCCATAAGGAAGTGACACCACCATAGTCTCCATGGTATCAAGATCAGGTGCAAATGTTCTGGCATTTGTGTAGCATCTTTAGGGATGCAGAATTTTTAAACTTAGGGAAGACTACTATGTAGAATATACTCTTTGATGTCCTTCTAGCCTGTGTTATGTTTTAAAGTTCTGTGGGACTGCTTTGAGGTGTTAGTAACTAATAATATTAATCTCATAACTTTCAGCTTCAATTTGCCTCATTCATTGACATCCCTCCTTTCTTCCTCAGCTCTCCCCTATGCCAATTAACTGCTCTCCCCTATGCCAATTAACTAAGACCCCGCTATAGCTTATACCTACATATCCCAACAACATTAACCTGAGGCAGAAAACCCAAGTGTGTGAAGAGGTTCCCAGCTGACTTCTATTTTTGTCTACTGAAAAGTGTACAGGCTGGAGGAAGATGCTGTTGTAGCACCGACCTTAGAAATGTAGCAAGCACCTTTGGGTTTTTCAATGGATAAACCTTAGATAGTCTCTTTAACTCATCCATCATTATTTTTGCAAATAATATTGTTACTCTAGTAAAATCAGCTTCATTTTTCCATTAGTTGGTCTAATAATTAGGTTTTGAATTTCCAAACTTTCCTTTGAACTTATTCTCTTTCAGACTTTCCTTGTTTCTGTCTAAGTGGATTTGTATTTAGATTCCTCTCCCCACTGGCTTTAATCTTCAGATTAAAAATCTATAAGATGTCTTTCAATTTGGCTTCTCCCTAAATCAGGACATCAGAAATTCCAACTTTAGCTCAAAATACCACAGTTCATGGATAAGTTACTGAGCCTAAAATGTAGCATCTTTATTCAAGCTTAGATGTCCCAGGCATGTACTTATACAAGCAGTCTTGACACTCTTACTGTCTCTCCTCTTTTAGCCCATGAGCCCCTGATCATTTTCATTAGTATGTATTTAGATTTCAGTGTGACATTTGGGATTTTTTTCCCTTTATTTAATTTAGTGACTTCAGGTGTAGGAGGAGTCTCCTGAACTTGTAAAACAACAAAATCAGTTTTAAAAGGTTAATCAGTTAAATCTTGATTACTAATGGATATGAAAGGACAGGCTTATGGATAATTAAAATCGCTGAACCAAATGTCATGTTTTTCATGAAATTCTAATCCTTTTATTTCTGTGAGTTTTCAAAAATAGATATTGTATATGAGTTTTAGTTTTATCTCTATTGTTTCCCATTGGGCAAATTCAACAAAGAAGGGCTTTGATCAGAAAAATATAACCATGGATATCTAACAAGGCTTTTTGGAAGTACCCAGACCTCTTTTGTGACGTCCATGAAAGAAAAAGGAGGAAAGGACTGTCCTTGTAGATCAAATAAAAACAAAAAAAGGAAATGAGAGATTTGCTTTTTGGCCTTATTTCCAAATATCCCTATGGGTTTGGAATGTGCTCATTTAAGGGATATAGGGAAAAGTTTTTGATTTAGAGGGGGTCCTGAAATGTCAGAGACTTGCCTTACTGTATTTTGATTGCTTCGGGTGTAGGCAGAGAACAGGAGACCTTTAGAAACATTCAAGAATATGCAAAGCAGGACCAGCACAGATTGGAAAGCAGTGTAAAAGAAGGTGACCTGGGGGAAGCAGTTAACAACTGAGAACTGAGGTGTCTTTCCTTCATAGAAATCATAATTAACCTCTATTAATTTATTCTTTCACTAAACACAATATATACAGCATATTGTCCTAAATACTGTAGGGAATACAAAAATGAACAAAGCAGTCTTTAATGGAACTTAAAATGTTTGCAGAGATAATAAATTTACATATAAGCTGTAATACAGAGTAAAGTACGAGAAGTGCTCTAGGAGAAGAACAAAAACATTCAAAAAGAGTAATTTTGTCTGGGATAATAAAGGTATTCTCAGTAGAGGTGATATTTGAGCTAGATCTTGTAGAGTGAAGAGAACATTGCATGCCCCACTATATATGTGTTCAGGAAATAAAGAGTAACATTCAGTGTTATAAGAGCACTGAGTACAAGTGAAACAAAAATTTTATTTGTTGTTGGCAGATTGTAAAGGACCTTACAAGCTATGGTGAAGTGGATTTAGACTCTATTTGTCAGGCAAAGGGGAAATCAGTGAAGATTTGAGTGCGTGAGAATAGCATTATTCAATAGCATTATAATCTAGCTACAGTTTTCTAAATGGAGTAGAGAGATGTTGAAGGTGGGGAACGCAGTGGGAAGAGGTGAGATAATAACAATATGGTGTTAATAATAGTGAATGATCATTCCAGAATGTGTTATAGGAACTGCAGATTCACAATCTAACTGACTTGTTAGATTGTGAAATCAATTTAGTTGGTGGGGCAAGCATTTAAAAAAATGAAATAGAATAGAAATATTAGATTTTATTGTATTTAATAAGGTAGGTATTGTTTTATGAAACTTCTGTTTCATTTTTTCATACATAGTATTTTGTTACATATTTATGGAGCTGTGATGTAAAACCTATTTCTTGCTGTGGATTGTGGTCAAGATAGAGAAACTCTACTAGAGGGTATATTCATAGAAAACCTATCTTCATAGCAGTGGTTGATGGTTTTCTATGAATATACTGTAGGCAGGAGTATGAGAGAAACGCTAGGCACATTGTGTGTGGGAAGATCACTCTGTATTTGAAACAGCCACTGACTAGAGCATCAGTCACTTATTCTGCTGTTTCTTTTAGGAACATGATAGTGAACATACAGTTTGACCAGGAGACTATAGTTTTTGAATGCTCAGTGTCATAATTTTGAGATATCGCTGGCATTTCTGAAAATAATCAAATGTCTTTGGAACAGTAGATCTCAAAAGGGAACAAGTTCACCCCTTAGGAGACATTTGCCAATGTCTGGAGACATTTTTCGTTATCATAATTTGGTGGGAAGGAGTGTATTTCAGGCATCTAGAAGGCAGAGGTCAGGGGTGCTGCTAAAATTCTACAATGCATGGAGTAGCCTCTTAAAACAAAGAACTATCAAGACCAGAAGGTCAAAAGTGCCAAAGTTGAGAAATTCTGCTTCAGAGTGACCCCAACTAGTTTTTAAAAGAAATGTAATTTTTAACAGAAGTTGAAAGAAAGATTCACGCTATTGGCCTAACACAGATTCAATGATATTATTTGTAGAATGCTCTGATCACCAACTTTATTATTAGGTTTTAAATGATATATCAGTATTTGTTTACATGTGACCCAGGATTAAGTGCTTCACAAAACAGTTTAGAAATATAAAGTTATAACTCTAAGATCATTTCTTGAACCTTAACACTAGAAATCAGAATTATATCTTGCCACCATAATATTGAATAATTTATATGCCTATGTGTATTTTTATATAAGAAAAAGCAGCTTTATCTTGAAGTGAGTTCAGAGAATTGGCAGCCAGCCCCCTAAGTGAATCACACCGTTTAAAATTCTTGAGTTTCTTACTTTAAAACAGATTCAATAGAACTCACTGAAATTTTTATACAGCTGATGATTCAATAAATATAGACAGTCATAAAGATACTTTGTAAGAAAAGGGCCTGTGAAATTTGTATCTGGGTTCTAGGCCCCCTGGGGATACAAATTACCTACAGCTTCACAAAGTTATTTACTTTTCCTGGCTTCAGTTCGCTGAACTCTAAGTGTACTGGCCCACATGACGTGTAGTCTCTCCTAAGCTTTAAAATTCTGTGAGTCTAAGTTATGGATCAATTTTTATGGTGAATAAATTTTAAATCTCTTTTAGATTATTTTAGGATTTAAAAAAAAATTTTATTTATTTAATTTATTTATTTTTGGCTGCGTTGGGTCTTCGTTGCTTTTAGGATTATTTTTATGCCTTATCAATAGCACATGGGGGAGACTGTTATAAAATAACTCAATTTTCTAACAGTTTGGTTTACATTTGGACTGCATGCGTAAACGACGCCCCACCTATAACCCTGATGTTTAGTCAGCATTGTCACACAGAGTAACAGTTTCCACAAAATCTTCATTTAATTGTATCATGGAATACATGAGCCTGACTCACCCAATGTCTTCATGAGACACTTAGGGGGTTCATTTAATCACTTTGTTCATGTGTTCTGTATGGTTGGTCCTCAAAATTTATATTTATTAAACTAAAACAAAAACTGTTGTTTCATGGTTGCAATAGTCAGGCTATTGCTGCAAGCCTTAGGAGATAATTGGCTGCAGCAATACAAAGGAATAAACTTTTTCTTTCTGTGTGGAAGGATAATGCTCATTAATTCTTCAACATATTAACAAATTCTCATTTTTTTCTAGGCATTTAAGCTTACAACAATAATGTACAAAGCTGCCTCCTGGTGGTCCAAACATGTAAACGCATCTATAAAATATCCAATTTTTGTGCCATTATTTTCGGACTGCTCATGAAGTTACTATCACCTTCCCCCAAATTTTTGTAACAAAAATACATCTTTGATTAGCTAATTACTGTATATATTCATTAAGCAGGCTTTTTCTGGGTATATCTGAAGGTAGGGATATTCTCTGTGCGTGTGTGTGTGTGTCTGTGTATGTATGTTAAAGAATCACTGAAAAATTAGGGAGATTTTGTAGCAGACAAAGGTTATAAGATCTCTGGCTTGATTTATCACCATACTTTGTTTCCTAGATATAACTTTTTTAAAAATTAGGATCCCTTCAATGGATTTATAAATAGAAAGTACGGAAAATTTCTTTGGAAAACCTGTAAGAACTAGAAAATGTATTTGTGACCTGACCTCTGGAGAAATGATAGAAAATTATATAAGGGTTTCCTAAACTCTGAGAGTTCAAAAAGTTTCTCACTTAAGGGAAAAAGACACTCTAAAAATCTTACAGATTATCCTAAAAAATTTGCATTGCTCCTCTTTTATACTCTAGCTTGCTGATATAAAGAGTACAGTATCTCTGCTGTATTTTTCAAGCCAGGCTAAACTGACCCACTACCTTATCAATTTAAATCCTTTACAAATTGGCTATGGGATTTTGATTGATTAAAGTGATTCTGAAATAAATCATATCATTTAATCTCACTTCATTGTACTACAACAATGTCGTACAATATATGGATTCTCATACATGTATGACCTGCATACAGCTCTCAATGTTTAACTTGTATAGTGAATTAGAGGCCCGTTCTTGAAGTAATCCAGTTTCGGTAATAAGCCACTTTTGTGTAGACTCCAGGTTTGTTCTTTTGCCCACAGTTATCTCCCCAGCTCACAATTCCAATGAGATACCAGGTATCTTTAAGATCCTTTCCAACTAAAGGTCCCCCAGAATCACCCTGAAAATAAAAAAAGAAAAAAGAGAAAGAAAATTAGCTAAATGTAAAGCTTATTACTTAAGATATTTTGATGAACCACATATTTTATTATTAGACAGTATATGTATAGATTACCAATTCTAGGATAATTAGTTGAAACATGGGTTTTGAAAGTTATAAAAGCCTTAAAGTTCAATTTCCACATTTTATTTTTTTATTTTTTCAACTTTATAGATGTATAATTCACAGATAAGCTTATATATATTTAAAGTGTACATCGTGATAATTTGACATACATACTTTGTGAAATGATTACCACAATCAGGTTAATTAACACATCCATCACCTCACAATACTTTGTGTGTGTGTGTGGGTGTATGTGTGTAGTAAGAACGCTTAAGGTCTACTCTTAGCAAATTTCAAGTACACAGCACAGAAAGTCAATCTGATGTTAGTTTTTTCTGACTCCAAGTAAAGTGCCTGGGCTTCTGTTTTATCAGACAGGCGAAGCACCTCCTGATGTACCCCAGTAGCAATCCCTGTATTCCTGCTTAGACCCCTGTGCCTGAGTCACTTCCTCGATAACTTCTCCAATTTTTCTATGACTAGAGCTTTGCCTTATTATGCACTGAACAGTCATGGGGCAGGAATCTTACTTCTGCTTCCCAGTCCAGTGAAAGCTCTTCATGACCACCAATCTTTCCAGAGGCTTATCACTGATCTCACTGTTCATCTAGATTCCCATTTTCAGTGTGTTCCTGTCACCAACTCCCACTTGCCTGTCATGGCATGAACCTCTCTTTGGATTCCCTGAATTCTAGATACCTCCTCCACATTCTCAGCAACCAGGGCTAGATTCTGCTCTTGCCCAGTGTGTATGCTGCAAAACTCCCTGCTATTTTTCTGACAGAGGTTGTCTATGTTGTGTCATTTGTGGGACTCTGGGCAGGGCTTTCTGCCACCTGATAACAATACAATTCCCATCATTTTAGCATGTGGAATCACCTCCTTGGAGTTTTCAAGAATCTCACATTATAAAGCAAGTGCCTCCAGGAAGAAACACACTTTACTCCTTTGTCCAAAAATATACATGCAGGATAGACGCTGGACAACACAGTAGGCCACTGGAAAGGGGACTAGATATTCACACCATTGCCTAATCCACCTTCTCAGCACTAACAGCTTCTCACCTCTCATCCTCCTTAGGCTGAGACCCAGCATATTACTTGGAGTTGCCTCAAATATGAATTATAATTTCACACCTTCAGAATTTTAGCTATGCTTTTTCTCTTTTCTATAATAGTCTCCTCTTATTCTATAGGGTAAGTGCTTTTTATCCTTCTGGCCTCATTGAAGTATCATCTCTCTAATACTTGTTCCAAAAATGTTCCTTCAAGCTAAAAGTGTTTGTTCTCCACACTTAAAACTAACACAATATTGTAAATCAACTATACTTTAATAAAAAATTTTGTTCTCCATTATATAATTTATAACATTACACCGTAGTTCATTGTTCATGATTGTTTCCTTTCTAAATGTGAGCTCTTTAAGGAAAGGGACTCTGCTTTATGAACCTGTGGATTTCTGGTATTAAGAAAATTTAATTTTATTAGTTGTTTGATAGCATCAAAGAAACTCTTTGCTTATTTTGTTTTGCTTAATAAAACATTTAAAAATATGTTTGTGTTTGAGATTTGCATTTATAAATTTTTGAACGGACAAGATCTCTGTATTTTACTAAAATAAAGAGCATTTTGAACCAGATAAATTTTTTGAGTTCATGATATCAAAATAATCTCTCTCCACCTACCCCACAGGCATCATAAATTCCTTCCAGATAGCCAGCACAAAACATTCCAAATTTTATATCTCTGCCATACATATGTGGCTGCTTGCACACATCATCACTTATGATTTTCAGTCTGGTTTCTCGAAGATCATTTTGGGATTCCCCTTAAGGAAAAACAAAGTAATTTTAGTGTTTACAATAAACATCCTTAGCTAGAATGAAGTGTGGACCTTTTCCCGATTTTTTTTTCATACTAAAATTGTTGATACAGAATGAGGTTAATGTAAGCAGTTCCTAAAGAAAAAAATTCTGTTTAATATCTGGCATATGTAAATGATAATCGTCCTTATCTCATTTTTATAAATACCTATACTAGCAAGAAAAACATTTTGTTTCTTTTTCTGGAAAACCTTTGTACCTTTACTTAAAAAACAATCAGTTAATGTATTTAGAAAGGCATTTTTAAAAAAATAAAGTTTGTATTTGTAGATTCCAGATTGTTCCCAGAAACTTTGCAGGCCTAGTTTGCTCCCCTGGCTTGATAAAATAACTATATACATTTATTTTATCCTTTACATTTTATGAAGAACTTTCACATACATAATGACATTTAAAGGCAATGATTTCATTACCTCTTACAATTTTGGGACTCCAGATCATAAACTAGATCCTGAGTTATAGAAACCAGTATTAATGCAGAAGACAACTACTTATGATGGAAAACAATAATATCACAAGCATTCAGGGTTTCTTTATATCAACCATACGCTGATTGGGAAACTGACCGTGTAGTAGACAGAATTCTACTATGATCCCCAAGATTCCTATGTGATCTCCTTTCTCTGAGGTATGGGTGGGATATGTGAATATTATGGATGTCATCCTCATGATTAGGTTATGTTCTGTGGCACAGGAGAGGGAATTTTGCAGATTAATTAAGATGTAGTCAGTCTGACAGTGAGTTCATAAACTGGGAGATTTTCCAAGGTGGGCCTGACCTAATCCTGTGAACCCTTTTAAAAAGGGCTTAGGCCTTCCCTAAGTTCAGAGAGTTTTCCCTAATGGTGTTGGAGAAGCAAGATGCCATGAGCTCTGCAGCTGCAAGAAACTGAGTTCCATCAACAACCAGCTTGGAAGAGAACTCAGAGCTGTAGATGAGACCACAACCCCAGCCAGCACTTTGATTGCTGTTTTGTGAGACCCTGAGAATAGAACCCAACTAAGCTATGTCTGAACTTCTGACCCATGGAAACTGTGAGATAATAAATGTGTGCTCTTTTAAGTTGTTAAGTTTGTGGTAATTTGTTACACAGCAGTAGAAAACTAATATAGACACTAATTTCTGTAGAATGCCAATTCAGGATTTATTTCTGGACAGGTGTGTTCGCTAAAATGTTTAAAAAATGCTCAAATTATTCTGTTCTTTGAATATAATTGGTGTAATTTTTTTTGCCTACTACATTATCGATTAAAAATAATTCATGTCCAGTGCCGGGAAGGGTAAGATGAAATGCATATTGTAGGTGACAGTGTAAATTCGTAAATTTTTCATAAAACTAGTTGGCAAAAAGTTATAAAAAGTATAGTCTAACACAATATTGTAAATCAACTATACACCAATAAAAATTAATTAAATTAAAAAAAACCCATAGGAAACAAACAAACAAAAAGTATAGCCTATAAGTCCTATACATCCGTGAACTGTTTCTCAACTATTGTGGGAATGCTTAATGACATTTCTCAGAAAGTATTGATTTTTTTCAAAGAATCAGCTTTTTATTTCATTAATTTTCTCTATTTTTTGCTTTTGATTGAATTCATTTTCACTCTTACCTTTATTATTTCCTTCTTCCTGTTTATTTTAGGTTTATTTTGCTCTTCTTTTCTAGTTTCTTGAAATGAGAACTTATGTTATTGATTTGAGACCTTTCTTGTTTTCTAATGTATGCATTTGCTATGTTTCCCTCTCTCTTTACTGTTTTAGATGCATCCGGCATGTATTGATACTTTTTCATTTTCATTTTATTCTATGTATACTTACAGTTTTCTTCAAGATTTTCTCTTTGACCTATGAATTAGTTAGAAGTGTATTGCTTAATTTTTAAGCATTTAGAGATTTTCCTGTTATCTGTTACTCGTATCTAGTTTTATTCCATTATCATCCGAGAGCATACTATGTGCGATTCCCATTCTTTTAAGTTTGTCAAAGATTGTTTTATGGACCTAGATATAGTCTGTCTTGGCGAATGTTCCATGGGTGCTTAAAAAAAGTAGGTATTCTGTTGCTCATTATAGTGTTCTACACAAGTTAGATTCTTTTGCTACTCAAAAACTATTATGGCAGGTATATTTCTATGCCAACCTCAAACTCCAGGCCAGAAGTGATTCTTTCCATCAAGCCAAAGGGAATCTGAGATGCCCCTCCCATCAAGCAAAGAATGCAACTCTATCTTAGGAGAAAATCCATCAGAGAGAGTGAAGACATAGTGGTGTCAGGCTCACAGCTCTACTAAGTCAACCTTAGGATTATTAAGCTATGGATAATAATTTCTGTGATTGGTAATATGACCTTAAAGAAAGCAATACATATCTCAGCTTGTATAATATGGAGTGAAACCACATGGGACATCTGGAGAAAATCTAGAGACCATCAAGCCCATTCTCAGCCACATTAGTGAAAGGTATTCCTGGTTCCTTAGTGGAGAATGAGAACTAAAGGCTTATTCTTTAGAGTTTATTGTATATAAATTGTATAGAGCTCTTTGAATGAATTTTTTCATTCTCAAAAAGTCCTTTTTTACCTTCTCAAGCCCAGAGTTAAAGAAACCCTCTGGCTGTTGTTACATGTATGCCCCTGGACCAGATTTTAGAATCCAGAGTGTGTCTGACCAAATATGCCCCTAAAACATTAAAACATGAAGTTATTTTTATTTCTTAGGAGATTAAGTTAGTATATCAAGTTAAATCATTTTAGAGAGGTCAATGGAAGCTTTATTATGAGAGATGACATCTCTATACAGTATTCTTATCCCTGATAACACCTAATTAGCCTCTTTAGTTCTGAAGCAGATTTTGCTGCAACTGAAGATTGTAGCTGAGCAAAGAAAACATTTTTGAGGTGATTGAGGAAACTGAAAAAGTGATGGAGCAAACTAAGGGGAAGAGGAGATGAAAAAAGGGAGAGGAGGCTGACAGAGGTGGGGCTCAAAGTGAAAGAGTCTTGGAGTGAAGGTGGGCATGAGGGTCATAGCATAACCAGTATATACCTGGCATTGCATAGAGAATGGTACATAGAGATAGATTTTAGTGTTGCTGAGGGAACCTCTTTTCCTTTATCTTCCTTGAAGCTTTCCCTTTGGAGCTGTCTTTCCCTTGTTCCATGTGATTCTGACTAGGCTGCCAATCACACACCTGCCTTTCTTGCTATAGGCGTAGGAGTGAGTATTTGAGTCAGCCAGTCAATCTGGTACTCCTGGACACAAGCTGGGCCAAAAGAGACCTTTTCAGGGATTAATGTAGTTCTGGCAAAGAGAAGGCACATGCTCTTCCCTGGCATTGACTAGGTGAAGATGTACACCCTGAGCTGCTGTTGGCTACCTTTACCACTATGTGGAGCTAGAATCCCTCTACATGAAGGTGACCTGGAGAAAACAGAACCAAGTAATGGAAAGACTCCAAGATTCAGAGCCTGATGACATCATACAAACTCCTGAATCCAACTGTATCTGAAGCCAGACTCATCTCATCTCTTGACTTCCAAATGACAAGGGCCAAATTTGCCATTTTATTATTATTTTTTACTTTAGTTAATTTGAGTTGAGTGTCTGTCACTTGTAAAACAAGAGCCCTAACTAATCCAACCAAACTGTGTGGAAAAGTCTGACAGAATAATATTGATGGACATTAAATCACACTGCCATAAATAGGGCTTAGTGCTCCATGATTCATTTTGGGATACCCACCACCATAAAAAAGTGCTCCAAATCCTGTGACATAGACAGTTGAATTTGGTTGGAAGGACACAGAGGCTTCTGGCAAACAAACTCTTCGGATCTCATCAGTAAAGGTGACGCTGGGTGATAATTGCACAACAGCAATGTCGTATTCTCTTGCTTGGGAGTGATACCTCTCATGGACAATAATTCTTTTGATATTTCTTTTCATTAATGGAGGGTTGATTGTTGTTCCAAAGCTAACAGTCCATTGATGTGGATTTGCTTTACTGGAAAAGGTTAGAAATGAACAGAATATATGAACTGCATTACAATAATTGCATGCAGGCTAATAAAGGAGAAAATTCCACCCTAAAACACTTGATTGCAATGATAGTTTTCTTTGACCATAGTCTTTTGCTACTGTTTTGAAAGATAAAATATATACAAACGGCATCTTTGAGCTGAAATTCAGTATAGAATTATTGAATTTTAGAACTGTAAAGCACATAAAATATTATTCATTTATTTCTTCAGCAAATGTTTGTTAAACATCTGCATGTTGAACCTTATATGAAGTTCCGGGGATAAAGTGGCAAACAAGATAGAAAGGTCCCTGCTGGTGGGTGTATTTAATTTCAGTGAAGGAAAAGGAGCAAAACAAATTAATGAATAGATAAATAATTTCCCACAGTGATAAGGACTATGAATAAAATAGGGCAATGGAATAGAGTACAAGGGGGTAGTTAGATAAGTCTCTTGAGATCATGGCATTTGGGTTGAGACATGGTTGATGAGGAGTCAGCTGTGAGAAGATGGGGTGACAAGTTTTCAGGCAAACATCTCAAGGGCTTAGACCAGACAGGCTGCAGTTCAGGACACAAGGGAATTATGGTGGGGGATGAGGTCGGTGAGGTAGGCAGGGACCAGATTTTAGAGTGTCTTATAGGTCATGAATAAAGTGCTTAGATTTTATTCAAGTGATATGGCAATTCACTGGATGATTTTAAGCCAAGCATAATGTAGTCTCATGTTAAAAAAAAATCACGTTGGTTCTTTCCAGAGAGTAGATTGTTAGAGGGCAAGAGTGAATGAGGCAAAGTTGTCAGAAGTCCTATGAGAGATGACCAAGTGTGGGTGACTTCTAGCTTATGGGCTTGAGCAGCTGGTAGATCATGGCACATACAGGGACTGGGAAGGTCATCTAGTAATGAAAGGTCCTCTGATAAAGGCTTTGTTTTATACTTAAGGAAAATAGGGCCTAGATGGTTTAAATTATATGCATAGTATCACATGTCTGTTTGTCTCTCTCTGTTCTTTATAGGATACCATCTCCCACCAAAATGTGTTATTAATAATGAGATTAATGTTCCTTAACTAATTAATTGAACTAACATCATTCAAGAGGGATAAGCAAGGAGACAGATACTGCCTATGTAGATACTTGTTTCTCAACCTAATTCTTTCTTTTTTTTTTTTTAAATTGAAGTATAGTTGATTTATAATGTTTCAAGTATACAGCAAAGTGATTCATTTTATATATATATATTTATATATATATATATTCTTTTTCAGATTCTTTTCCATTAGAGTTAATTACAAGATATTGAGTATAGTTCCCTGTGCTATACATAGGTTCTTGTTGTTTATCTATTTTACATATAGTAGTGTGTATCTGTTAATACCAAATTCCTAGTTTATCCCTCCTCCCTTTCCCCTTTGGTAACCATAAGTTTGTTTTCTATGTCTGTGAGTCTATTTCTGTTTTGTAAATAAGTTCATTTGTATCTTTTTTTTAGATTCCACATATTAGTGATATAATATGATACTTGTCTTTCACTGTCTGACTTACTTCACTTAGTATGATAATGTCTAGGTCCATCCATGTTGCTGCATGTGACATTATTTCATTCTTTTTTATGGCTGAGTAATAGTCCATTGTACATATATACCACATCTTCTTTATCCATTCACCTGTTGATGGACATTTAGGTTGTTTCCATGTCTTGGCTACTGTAAATAGTGCTGCTATGAACATTGGGGTACATGTATCTTTTCGAATTAGAGTTTTCTCTGGATATATGCCCAGGAGTGGGATTGCTGGATCATATGGTAGCTCTATTTTTAGTTTTTTAAGGAACCTCCATACAGTTTTCCATAGTGGCTGCACCAATTTACATTCCCACCAACAGTGTAGGAGGGTTCCCTTTTCTCCACACTCTGTTCAGCCACGGTTTCTTTATTTAAAACCTTAAGGACCTGATACTAGGATAATGACTACTACCCCTACTGACTTTCCAAATAAGTGTAAGTATAACACAATTTTAGAAAAGAAACTGAAAGAAGTTTTTCTCATTTTACCTCAGTAATATTTGGGGACATTGGTTATTACTCAGAAGATGATAAAACTCAGAGTTTTTTTTTTAAGCAGTAGTAGTAGCAGTAGTAGTAAGTTAACGTCAATCACTTACTTCTTAAAGCAGTGTGCTGCAGTAACAAGCCACGTATTACTAATCAGGGTGGCCCCGCATTGATGTGTGTTATTATGCTGAAGGGAAGCTTGCCAAGGCCAGGCAGACTTGACCACAATCTCTCCAGACATTATTCTGTTCATTATTAATGGAACAACTCGTTTACCACAACCTGAAAGAGATGAGATCATTAAGTTGTAAGAAACATCTCTATAATCCCTGATACAGAGAAACTAGTAGAGTACTGCAGTGCAATATTTGCATGTCATTATGTAAACATGTACAGTATTAATATCCATCCTCTGTATTTCCTGATAGTTGATATTTTGCTTACTCCCTCCCTTTATAGATGTGGATATATATTGCCTACTGAAGCTATGTAAGGTTGTAAAGTGTTGACACATCACAAAGTGTATGTCCTGAGGACCTGCAGTGTCAATTATCCAGATGTTCTGGGAGCTCCTACTAAGATTATTGTTTCCCAGTTTTAAATGTTCCCACCATGTTACTTTGACATGAAGTCCTCACCAGAAGAACTAGTCAGAGAAGTAATTGCTAATTCCTTGGAACTCCCACCCCCATACATTTTTCTGAGTGACTAGTTCCTAAAGTGAGCACGGGTTAATGTATCATGACCAGTCTCTTACTCTTTGGGATGGAGGGTTCTGTGTTTCCACATAAACATCACATTCACTATTGGTAGGAATAAATATGTACTTTATTATGTGCATCAGATCAGAGATTAGTTTGATTCTTAGGGTTCCTGCTAAGAATTAAGCCTGTTTAAAGCATGGTGCTCATAAAGAAAACATGGTAGGTTCAATTCTTGTTCCAACAAATTAGGTATCAAAAAGGAAATTCACTTTACTGGTACTGATTACACTCCTTCTGTGGCCAGTCATTTTAGAAATCCCCATCACTCTGCCATCTCTAGTTTAGACTACCATTTTTCTCATCTGAAGGACTGAAATAACTTCCCTGTTCATCTACCTGCCTCCAGCTTTGCTCTTGCAGTCCGTTCTCCACACTGAAAACTGAGTGACCTTTCTGATGTGTGTAAAACCCTTCAGTGACTTCTCGTTGCCCTCCAAATGAAGTCGAAATGTTTCAGCATGGTTCTGGTCCTTGATCGTTATTAATCACACCCCTTTCCCATGCCCACCCCATTCTATATTACAGCCACACTGATATTTTTCAATGACAAGAAATGACCGTGTTCTTGCTTTTCTGAAGACATTTTTACATTCTGCTCCCCCTGCCTGAGACACTCATTCCACTTGTCACTTGATTTTCCATCCTTCCTTTCTCCTCAAGGATCACTTTCTGACCCCACAAGACCAGGTTAGCTGTCTCTGATTGACTCTCATAGCACTGTGCTCTGTCTCTGTCATAGCGTTTATCACACTGTTTTAACATTTCCTGATTTATTTATGTCTTCCCCTACCTTCAAACTCCTAACTTTAGAGGAGGAATCATGTCTTATTGACACTTGTATTCACTTTCTGGCACTTGGTAGATGTTAAAAAATTATTTATTGAATGAATGAATAAAATGTATAGTATGTTTGCAAGACACAGATGAAAATGAATGAACAACTTTCCTAAAATTCATCACTGCTATTATAAAATCTTTCAAAATTTAGGTCACACTGATATAGAGTGAGTGAGTGGAGCTGCTGTCAACCATCAAGATGGGTATAATAAGTAAAATTTATAGGTCAGTCACAAATTATGGGGTCTATCTCTTTCCCATTTATCACTTTCTCATTTTATTTCTCAGCAGAAAGCATATTTCATAGCATTCAAAAAATTAGCAAGGCAAGTTCATTTATTGCAAACCAGAAATATATAATTTCTTCAAACTGCCCCCCAATTCCCACCATGTAAAATGTTTTTCTTGAACATTACAAAAAGGTCGGTCTTAGGGAAAAAAAGTATTTTCATCTCTTACTCAATTGTTGTTCTCTCCCAAAGAAAATGTGGGACATGGGTGGGAGATTATGAGCTAATATTTGAAGATATTATCCTCCCTGATATGGAAATAGAACTTGTTTTTATAAGCTAACTAGACTTACATGCTTGGACAGTTAGCTTCCCTGTCGATGAGCTCATTGCTGAAAAACAAAATAGAGCAAAGAATGATAATTTGATATTCTTCTGGTTGGTCTCAATGATCAGAAATTATCAGAGGATACTGACCGCATATGGATTCGAGAAACTTGAGCATATAGATCAGTCAGGAAAATGGTTATCTGATATAACAGAATATGTGTACAGTTTTTGTAGAGATTTATAGGCAACCGCTAATTAGGTGGGTAATACAAGCAGTAGGTGATTAAGGCACAAATATTGTATGATCAAAACCCACAAATCATTTGTATTAATACAGAACAGTGGTTTTCCAATGGTGCAGGATAAAGCTTCTTTGGATTTTATTTAAGGAAATAGAGAAAGTGGGGAAAGAGGGAGAAACTAGATGGGGTCTTTAGGTTCAAACCCAGGCTCAACCAGAACAGGTCTGCTTTTTCTCTTCTCTTTATTTACGATTTCGCATAAGCCTTTCTTTGGTCAAAGGGTTTGGGAATGGAAAAAAAAAACTTTGAAAACTACCACATAAACTATATTTAAAATACTTCTAAAACACGGTTCCTAAATTATTAAAATGATTTTTTTCTGAGGAATAAACTACTGTATATTCTTATCAAACTCCTTCTGGATATTGGTAAAGGCCAATTATTGGACAGAATCTGAGATTAAATTCTGTCATTTCCAACAAAGTTAGGAATCTGATAAAGGAAATACAAACATTTAAACTTAAGCTGACGGACGGTTGCATGAAAACTGTGATGGTTTTCAAAATAAAAGGGCTTAATGAGTAGAATGAGGGTAGATTGGTTTTACTTATTTCTACCAATGCCATGTTTCTCAGACTCATATTCTTTGTATCTAATTTCTCATTATGCACAATAAGAATGTTTCTTTCTACTTACCTTCTATAAATTTCACTTGGGAAACTAGTGATGATGAACTCTACAAAGTGGGAGATCTTGAGAATATCCAATTCAGGGATACCCTTAAAGGCATACCTAAATCATTATATGGTGAAGAATCAATTTCTCAGGTCAGATTCTCAGTACTTACTTATGAAAGGAACTCAATTTTCAGTCAAATATAGTTTTAAGGTAGTAAATTTCTTATTTTATGTTTTTAAATGTAGGCATACCTTGGAGATATTGTGGGTTCAGTTCCAGACCACTGCAATAAGGTGAATATTGTAATAAAGCAAGTCACAAATTTTTTGATTTCCCAGTGCAAATAAAAGTTTACTTTTACACTATACTGTAGTCCATTAAGTGTGCAATAGCATCACATCTTGAAAAAACTATATATATATATATATATATATATAATTAAAAAATACTTCATTGCTACAGCATGCTAAAAATTATCTGACACTACAGGGTTGCCACAAACCTTCAATTTATAAAAACACAACATCTCTGAAGTGCAATAAAGGGAAGTGAAATAAAAAGAAGTATTTTAATATGCCACATGTTAGTAATAAATTAAAATGGAAAATAGTATAATGTTAGACTTCTTCAGTTAAAACTTCTTCAGCTGAGTTTGAGCAAGATGCAAATCACCCCTTTCCAGGAATGATACCAGGGTGAGTGTAATAGTTGGGAGTGTAATTGGATTTTTAAGGAAAGAGTTTTAGAGAGAATGATTACACCTGTAACTAAACTACCCATACACAAGTAACTAGCTGTTTCACATTTCCAGTTTTGACCAAATACTTTTACTTTCCACATCTAGAAGTGAAAAGAAACATTAACACCTTAGTTTTGAAAGTGACCCTCTAACACACTTCTGAGTTGGGAGTAATCATATTCAGGTCAGTACATGCTACACGTAACATGATGATAACTGGAACTCACATCAACAACATGTAGGCGGTGAGCCGCTCTTCCACAGCCATGGTGTTTGCAATTCAAAGGAGCTGATTTTAATTTTGCTCCGACACATTACATCACATGAAAGACCCACACCACACACTTATTTGTCAAGCCAAAACACAGATCCTTGACAAATTATGGATAAATCTTGGGCTGCAGTGTTGTATCTAGACTTGGTCTAGAATTTCTGCAGTTCTCCATTCATTTGAAGTCCCCCAAATTAAGTTTTGCTGGAGAGCAATGTTTTTGTCTGTAAGAATTGCCTTGAGGATTCTACTGAGCTTTCTACTAAATGGGCCTTTCCTAAGTGCTAGTAAACACTGCTCTTTTTATATTTGGAAATTTGGAAAACTTCAAGGTTATAGCTTTTTCTACCACCAGTTACTCACATTAATGCTTTCAGGTTTCCAACGCATATGCACAATTTGCTAGCTTTCTAAGAGGTAATGGCCTGTAGGTTCCATATTCTATTTTCTATTTTCTTGTGTATCTTCATGCTATTTCTGTGACTTCAGGAATAACAAACATTATCATTGCAAGTTTATAGATGAGAAGATGGAGGCAAAGGCATGGGCCAATTACTTGGGTGTTCCTGCAGTGACTCAGTGGAGTTAGAATTAGGTAACTCTCAAATCAGGTTCTCCATCAGCACATCCTGCCCTTTAATCTACTATAGTCATTAAAATAAGCTGCAGGTCACAAACTGAACCTATAAGAAACAAAAAGCCCAGACAACTGATGACCATTTCATACTTCATTTCTGGTTTCAGATAGCTCAGGCTTTTAAGTTCCTGGCAAATTAACTGGTTGTTGGAAATTACATAGAACACATCATGTAATTTATCAGAGCTTCCACTATTTCACAACCTCGATTCATTTGTTTCCCCACAAACAAGAAAACAAAGAAGGTGGATTAAGCCCATGACAGGTTCTTCCCTCCTGGGTTGGGAGAGGTCCCCAGGTTTATTCCTTGACTAGCTGACTCTTTGTCTCATCAGCAAACTCCTGCCCATCCCATTCCTGCAGATTTTCACTTCCTGGTCAAGTTTCCTCTTAAAGGGTCAACCAGACCCTTGCAAGGGCAGGGCCTTCTGTTTCACATCTGATATTAATCACACTTACTCTGAATCTCTTCTGTGACCCATAAGTCTGGTGTCCCCTGGAATTTGTACGGGAAATCTGTACTTGTCTTCCAGAAATAGATGCTTGTGGAAGCAGCTTAATGTACACGGTTGAACAGGTTTCTGTTTAGCTGGTCTCCTCAGAGTCTTTAGTATGCTAATATAAGGGATGAATTTCCAAGAGGTGAATATCATAGACTGAATTTCTGAAATGCGTTTGACCACACCCTTTTTTCACAAGCCTTTCAAGAAATTAGTAATCTAGATTTGAATGTTTGCTCCTTTTTAAAAAAAAGTTATTTATTTATGGCTGCACTGGGTCTTCGTTGCTGCACGCGGGCTTTCTCTAGTTGCAGCGAGTGGGGGTTACTCTTCGTTGTGGTGCACAGGCTTCTCATTGCAGTGGCTTCTCTTGTTGCTGAGCACGGGCTCTAGTTGCACGGGCTTCAGTAGTTGTGGCTCGAGAGCTCTAGAGAACAGGCTCAGTAGTGGTGGTACACAGGCTTAGTTGCTCTGTGGCATGTGGGACCTTCCCGGACAAGGGCTCGAACCCATGTCCCCTGCATTGGCAGGCGGATTCTTAACCACTGCACCACCAGGGAAGTCCCGAATGTTTGCTCCTTTTAATTATTGGAGTCCTTAACCTTTTTTTGCCCCTCTTTCACATCTATAAAGGTGAATTTGCCTAATTCATAAGAATATAGAAATTAGATGCTGCATGTAAAGGATATAGAGAAGGGCCTTGATAAAGATTACTTCTTTTTAGAGAAGCAATAATGGTATAATTGTTCCTATGATTTATTTTCTAGTTTAGTGATTTTTAAAGCATTACTTATAAGAAGGCTTTAGTGGCTCCAAAATTGATTTACCATTTTCTCAAATGCCCATAGGAAAAAAAGTTAACATAAACTTCATAATTTCACTGTTTACAGAAACTATTCATATTTTAAAAAGGCAACAAGTGAGTTTATGTTTTAGAAACAGAAAAAGAGTTTTTGCTGAACACTTGGTATTTTCACTTGCTTAGTCATGGAGGAAGTGGCTGGCTCAAATTGACTCTCTGTTAGTGGTAAAGGTTTGATTTTATTTCTGGATGAGTGCCAGTCAGTTACTACAGAAAAAATCACTTGACAACTAACTTCAGACATGCTTTCATCAGAGAATAATAAAACCTTTAAAAGTCACTTTTTTAACTTGAAATTTTTTCCATCTGAATTCTAGCTATTATTTGGAATGGAAATAATGGTAAATAAGTTTATGATTAGACATAAAATGGACTTAATAGAGAACTTCACATCCCATAGAAAGGTACCTACTTACCATTAACTTCAACTGACGAGGCATTTATTGACAAAGCTCTGGTGTTACTTATCTTCTCATTTAAGATGCTATGGATTTTCCTTTTTCTCACTGCCCTTAACTCAGCAGAGGGGAACTGGAACACCATAATGACATCTGCTGTCACACCATCTTCCTCTGGACTGTGACACACAAGAGAAAGGTACTTGTTCAAAGAATACATCCAGTATTATCTAACTCTCTTTTCTGTATTGTCTTCTCCCGAATTATGCCTCAGTTGTTGAAAGTGTCAAGAACTAATCATCTCACATTGATAACTCATATATGTCACTTTCTGACTTAAGATCATTTCATATGTTCCCTCTTCAAGTTTTCATTATGTTCTGAGTGAATTTTCCCCATTAATTTGAAGGCTTGTTATAGCATTTGAGTAAGACTCAGACACCAAAATTTTATCATCAAAATTATAAACCCTGAGGATTGGAAGAATCTTTAATGGTGTCGTTGGCCAGTCCCTCGTGTGATACCTTCATCAGCTCTACAGCCTCCATGATAAGTGGTCATCTAACCCCAGCACAGTAATTAAAAAGATTTACTTCTCTAAAGAGGGTATTTCTCTTTGGTCAGCTCTGATTTTAAGAGAGCTCTTCACTTGGAGTTGAAATATGTCTCCCTAAAGCTTACATTCCAAATAGGCTTAGGTCTACCACTTGGGACATACATAAAACATCAGTTCCCTCTTCCACATAAAATATTTGAAGACAGTGATATTCTTGGTGTCTGAGTCTTCTCCAGATTACACATGTCCAGTTCCTTGAACTTTTTTCATATACACAAGTTCAAGCCCCTTCACTTGTGGGGTTGAATTTTTCCATACTGTTAAAGTAGGAAAACCAAACAATTAAAGAGCTTTAAGAAAAATGGAAACCTATGTGTTGATCTGCCATGTCTTTTATTTTAACATTTCAAAAGATCCACGCTCTAAAAAGCACTGAAGCCCTATTTTCCTGAATTCTTTGATTTAAAAAAAGAGGGAATCATATCAGTTTGAAGGCATTTTATATATTGTGGTTCATTTAGGCTTTGGAATGTGAAGATATAAATAAACAGAATTTTATGTCAAATTGGTAAATATACAATCTAGTAATTTTCCTTCTTTTTAAATCAGAGGGAAAACATTGTTTACCAAGTGGGATTTCTCTGGACCCACACAAAGCTTACAAAATGATAGTGGCTACAAATTCAAAGGATGAAAATTTTGCTAGGATGCTATGGCAAGTCAGAATTTAAAAATGGAGGGCATGAAATCTAGAAAGTTTCAGAAAATACATGCTTTTTATCTCCTAAATATTATAAAATTTATCCAATATATATTGTAAAATCCTTCTGGAGGTCACTAGTTACTCGATAAAGGTATAAGGAAATTGGAGTAAGTCTGCCAATAAAGCATTAGCCTATTGATGAGAAAACCGATTATTATTTCCTTCAAATAGATCTGTCTGACTATATTCATTTTCTTTAAGAAGATGAGTCACACAGGCCCATATGTTTGTATCTGTTATGTATATGTTCTGCTATGAGCTTTCCAAATAACACAATTGAAACCTCTGAGCAATTTCTGTAAATGACAGGAGACTTCCCTCTCCACCACAACAAGCAGAAATTCATTAAAACAGGAACATCTTTTTGTTTGGGCATGGCTCCTGTAACTAGGGCTTCATTACAGGTAAGACTTATGATCCCATTTTGTAGTCAACCTTGCCTTCTTAATACTTTTGAAATGACATGTGTATTGAAAGAATACAACTTGGTGCATGCAGTGACATGCTGCTGGGTTTTCCCAAAGCTGTGGTTTCTGGTAGTCCCAGGCCTTATAATCAGTTGATGGGATTTGAATCCTGGTTCTGTCACTTGTGGAATTTTGAACATATCACTTAACCTCCCAGAGTCTTAGTTTTTGTGTTTACAAACTGGTGGTCGGCCCTGTATCTCGAGACTGTTGTCGAAATAATATTTATAAGAAATCCTAGCCAAAAGCCAAGCTCATAGAGGCAACAGTATATGAGGGTTCCTATCTCTTTTGCCCTTTGTCACTCCAAGATGTGAATCCACCTTTGCCCAAACATACATACGTCAGTCTGACTACTTGGTTCTTGATATAATGCTTGTTCAAGGCCGAATCTATAAATATCTCATCCACCTGTTATTACAATAAGAGAGAAACTATGTGTTAATAAGATATTTTATAAGAAGAATATACCCCTGATTAAATGTTAAAGCGATAGAAAAATGTTTTAACATGAGTTATATCATGATTTAAACCAGTGGTTCTCAATTCCAACTGTGCAACAGAATCATTTGCAGAATTAAAAAAAAAAAAAAAAGACTTAAGATGCTGGGGCCCCTCTCCCAGAATTTTGGTTATAAATCGTCTGGACGGAACCTAGGCATTTGTATTTGTAAAAATCTCCCCAGGTGACTCTAATGTGCTGACATAGGTATCTGGGGTAAAGGTTATCTTCCTAAAGCTCCACAGAAGGTGAAGCAGAAAGCTGCAGAGCAGAGATGGGACATGCAGGGAGGCCTTGAGAAGTGGTGGAGAGAACCGTGGCTCAGTGCTGGGTTTGAAGCCTGCTTATCCTGCTGCTCATGAACTGGGTGACCTTGGAAAAGTTGCTGAACCAAGCTGAGCCTCAGTATCTTAACCTCTAAAACAAAGATATTGCTATGCTACTCATAGGGTTGTAAGGATTAAACACATATAAAATGCTGGGTATATTTTGGTAGTAGACTGCCAGTGGATCAGGTTAGTCCCCATCCTGGCATCACAGGTCTCAGATTTCTCTGCAGGTCTTTGGCTGTAAGTACAGGGAAGAGGCATTAGAGATTTAGGAAAGAGCTAACAATTTTCTAACTGTTGTTGATTCTGAGCCCTAGGGTAGGTCAGGAAGGAAGAAAGAGTAAGGTGGTTTTACAGGTTTAGGTCAAAATTGTGTTCCTCAGTTTATGTCAACAGGGGAGGAGAACAAAAACTACTGTTTGGGGTCCATTTGCACAGAATTTTAATTGCCTGCCAAGACGTTATGATGCTGTGACTTTTCACACCTAGATTTTTGCTTGCAGTATCCCCTAGTGACCACTTGGTGGCAACAGTGTCATCTGAATGCAGGCACTGCATTTCATATTTGATAGTAGATGAGCCAAATGTGCAAAAATTATGTCCTAAATCCTTAAGAAAGAGACAAGAAAACCAACTCTCATTTTGAAAAACCCAAAGAATAGAAATAAAAAAGAAGACTGTTTCAGAGATCAAGGAACAAGTTGTGACTTCCTTAGCAGTATCAGGCATTTGTAAAAAGCTTAATTGGGAAACAAAATATATATCCCCCTTACTCCTTATAATAACTGTATGAAATAAGAATTATTTTGATTCTTATTTCATTTGAAGAGGAAACTGACACTAGGAGACATCATGTGAATTTCCCTAGCATCATGTGGATTAATAAACTGGGACTTAAATCTAGGTCTTCTGTCTCTAGGTCCATCTCTTAATCAATCACACAACCTCCTTGTTAAATGTGATGTGCATTTTACTTCATTTTCTTTCATAGAACATATGACAATAAGTTATAACATAAACAGTCGATTGACTTAAAGTATAAAACTTTTAAACATAAATTTGGTAATATATTTTTGAACTTTAGATCAAAGACAGTATTTAGCAAATAGAGAAATTGCTTGTATCCAGAATATACACTTACTTGTATTTAAATAAGAAAAGCTTAAATGGGCTGAAGAAATGTGGGGTTTATATGTTAGAACTGAAATTATTTTGTAAGATACGTTTTTGCAAGACCGATAATTGTTTTAATCATTTCTCTTCCGACATACACAGCCAGTCCTATTACTCAGTATCTGGGGGAAATCCAAAAGAAAAGAAAAGACTAACCAAAACAAAGGGGAGAAAAATGACCAGTATTAAAAGGAAAAAAAGTAAATAGTGTTTGAGTATCTAAAGAAGTTTGGTTTGTAATTATCCCCTGAAATTCTACCCGCAATAGATCCCTTGGCTGTTTGTGACTTGTTGGTGAAGGTACTGGATTAAGTTTTTGACTCTGGATGACATCATTCATCTGGCAGAATGCCTGCTGAGAAGAATATCTAGCTCCAGCGTCCATTCCATCTTTGAATAGTTCAGGTGTCTGGGAAGATAGGAGCTGAAAGGATAACATAAGAAGAATCTAGGTAGAAGTAACTTTGGTCATCACAGAAATATAGAAGTCTCTTCTCTATATTTCAAATTCCAGGACCGTGTCCCTATAAAGCCTCATTGGTTGGGTCTGGGGTGAAGCCCAGGATCTTTATGTTTTCCTAAAAAATGCTGGGGCACAGAGACTAGCTAACAGGGTTCCTACACTAAAGGGATTTAAAACAGGGGAAATTAGAGAAAACATGAATGTAAACTTTATTGCTGAATGGAGTTTATGTAAGAACTAGCTTTCTAGAGACCCCCCCCCCCAAAAATGTTTCCCTGGCAGATTAAGGCGTATTTCATCAGAAACATTCTGCCAGCACTTTGGCATTCTAATTCTAAATTCTCAGAAGTTTCAAAGGACACTTTTTTTAAGCTGTGTGCCAGCTTGTTCTAAGTTGATTATTTACATATCTTAATAGAGTTAGTGATTTATAAATCTATCTTGCTCCCATTTGGAGCCATTTGTAGAGTTTTGTAGTTGGAGTTAGTCCCTCATATTGAACAAAAGACCTCCTTTCAAGGTAGTGCCTCTTTATGTTTGATGATTTTGAAATGCTGGAAGTTGCACTGAGACTAAGTTCTAAGAGGACAATTGAAGGTTAGTTGGGTGTTTAATGGAAGAGTTAGGGAGAGGCCTTCAATTCAAACAAACAGACGGGCCCAGCCATTTAGCTCTCATTCCTAAACTACCTCTGTTCACACACATAGCCTGCATTTCAGTTTAGATGCTTCCCAGCTTGCTCCTCTCACAGCAGTCTTTGTATTCACATAGGGGTGTTTCAGAGCTGAGACCACAAACTTCAGAGAGATATGCCACTGAAGACTGGCCAATGGAATATGAAGGCAGTTTCTACCAACATCACACCAGATCAGAGTGCCTGAGAACTAAAAGTTTAGAGCCAAAACATGCCAAGAAAAAAATTCAGATCCTGTTGCTTTCTCCTAGTTATAATAAGGGTGGCAGACAAAGGATGGTATAAGAGATGCTTTTTAAAAAACACACCTTTAACCTCAAATAAGGTTTAATTGAAGTTGCTTTACTCCAGGGCTGAACTCAAGGTAGAAATAGAGATTAGAGCACAATTGCATTTGAGCCTCTGGTCACAGAGTCATATGTTCAAGGGCCTCACCATCTCTCATTGATCCCTGCACCCACAACCCCCATCAACACCACCATTACCTTTCATGCTTGGTAGTGCTGTTTGCAGGCATGTCTTGTTTCCCTGTGTACTTGCCCTTCTCAGGCTATTCCTTTGGTCTGTAGTCCCCTCTCTGATTCTGCTGGCTCTGCTTTTCTGAATCACAACTCTCCTTCAAAGTCTATTTCAGATAAGACCTACTTTGGGTTTATTCCTTGAACCTCAGAGTAATCTTTCCTCTTCCTGTCCTAATTGTTCTTATTCCTCTTATATCTTCTACTCCTTAATATAGTTATTTATGAAAACATATTATCTCCTCTAGTAAACTGCAAACCTTTTATGGATAGGGACAATCATTCTTCTTTTCATACTCTACAATATGTAAGAATTCAGCATGCTCTTTTGAATGAATTAATAAAAGGAAGTGAAAATTTATTTATCAGAAAGCCTTGCATTTATCAGGAAGATTTTATTAGTGTTTTTAATGAAATTTACATCAGATTGAGATCAGTGCTCCTAGAGAAAAAAGAAAACTGCCCATGAAGTATTTGAGGGGAATTTTTTCTCCTTGTTGACATTTTCAGTAACTTGATTCCTGTGGACTAAGAGCTCCTACCCACTGATATGTACAAGCAACATGTAATGGTTACCCCTCTCCAAAGGCAGCCTATATTCTTTGCCCTCTAAAAATAAGGACCATAATCTTGATCGTTCTTATTGCAATCCTTTAAAGTTGTTATTCTATCTATTTAAGATCCAGATTTTTGGCAAAACCCAGGATTTAAGAAGTCAGCTGTGAATCATTATCCTAAGTTTATGTAGAACATGGCCAACCTGAGCACTGATGGTGCTCACAGGATTTTGAGGCTTATTGGCCTTTTGATCTCTTTACCCCTCAAGGAACTAGAAAAAGAACAAACTAAGACCAAGGCTAGCAGAAGGAAAGAGGTAACAAAGATAAGAACAGAAATAAATGAAATAAAGATCAGAAAAACAATAGAAAAGATCAACAAAACTAAGAACTGTGTTTTTGAAAAGATTAACAAAATTGACAAAGCTTTAGTGAGACTATCTAAAAGAAAAAAGAGAGAGAAGACTCAAACAAAATCAGAAATGAAAGAGTAGACATTATAACACAAAAATACAAAGGATCATAAGAAACTACTATGAACAATTATAAACCAACAAATTGGATAATCTAGAAGAAATGGATAAATTCCTAGAAAAATACAACCTACCAAGACTGAATCATGAAGAAATAGAAAATCTGAGACCAATAATGAATAAGGAGATTAAATCAGTAATCAAAACCCTCCTCAAAAGGAAAAGCCCAGGACCAGATGGTTTCACTGGTGAATGTTACCAAACATTTAAATAAGAATTAATGCCAGTCCTTCTCGAACTCTTCCAAAAAATCAAAGAAGGAGGAACACACCCAAACTTATTTTGTGAGGCCAGCATTACCTTTATACCAAAGCCAGGTAAGGACACTACAAGAAAATAAAACTTCAGACCAATATTCCTGATGCAAAAATTCTCAACAGTGTATTAGCAAACTAAATTCAACAGCACATTAAAAGGATCATATACCATGATCAAGTGAGATTTATCTCTGGGATGCAAGGATGGTTCAACATATGCAAATCAATAAATGTGACACAACACATCAATAGGATGAAAGCTAAAAATCATATGACCATCTCAATAGATGCAGAAAAAGCATTTGACAGAATACAGTGTTCTTTCATGATAAAAACACTCAACAAATCAGGTGTAGAAGGAACATACCTCAACATAATAAACTCCATATATGACAAATACACAGCTTACACCAAACTCAACAGTAAAAGATTGAAATCTTTCCCTCTAAGATCAGGAACAAGATAAGAAGGTGCCCACTCTCACCACTCCTATTCACCATGTTACTGGGAGTTCTAGCTAGAGCAATCAGGCAAGAAAAAGAATAAAAGGCATCAAGATCAGACAGGAAGAAGTAAAATTGCCTTTATTTGCAGATGATATAATTTTATATATAGAAAATCTTAAATATGCCACCAAAACACTGTTAGAACTGACCAATGAATTCAGTAAAGTTGCATACATATCAACAGAGAAATCAAACATATAGAATCAACATTCATAGTGTATAGAAATCAGTTGTGTTTCTATACAATAACAACAATATATCTGAAGAAGAAATAAAGAAAACAACCCGATTCATAATAGCATCAAAAACAATAAAATACTTTGGGATAAATTTAACTAAGGAGGTGAAAGATCTTAACAATGAAACTTCAAGACTTTGGTGAAAGGAGCACGGTTGGTGGGAGTGTAAATTGGCATAGCCACTGTGGAGGAAGTATGGGGGGTCCTCAAAAAACTAAAACTACCATCTGAGCCAGCAATCCCACTTCTGGGTATAGATCCAAAGGAAATTAAAACAGGATCTCAGAGAGATATCTGCACTCTCATGTTCATCACAGTATTATCCACAATAGGCAAGATATGGCAACAACCTAAGTGTCTGTCAAAAAATAAATGGATAAAGAAGATGTATATACATATATATACAGTTGACCCTTGAACAATGTCGTGGTTAGGGGTACTGACCCCTGTGCTGTTGAAAATCCCCATATAGCATAACATCCCTCTGTATCCACAGTTCCCATATGGTTCTCTGTATTCATGGTTCTGCATCTGTGGATTCAACCAACCATGGGTCAAATCATATAATCCTACAGTATTTATTAATGAAAAAAAATCTGCATATAAGTGGACACTTGCAATTCAAGCCCATAGTGTTCAAAGGTCAGCTGTATATTCCTCAGCCAGGAGAAAGAATGAAATTCTGCCAACATGGATGGATTTTGAGGGCATTACGCTAAGTGAAATAAGTCAGACAAAGACAAATACTTTATTCCAGTTTTATGTGGAATCTAAAAAGTGGAATTCATAGAAACAGATAGTAGAATGGTACTTACTAAGGCTAGGGGATGGGAAAAATGGAGAAATCTTGATCAAAGAGTACAAACTTCTGGTTACAAATTAATAAGTTCTGGTATCCCATGTACATTGTAATGCTTATACTTAATGACACTGTGTTATATACTTGAAAGTTGCTAAGAGAGTAGATCTTGTGTTCTCACCACACAAAAAAAATGGTAATTATGTGACATGATGGAGGTGTTATAGTGGTAATCATTTTGCAACATAAGTGTATCATATCATCACATTTTACACCTTAAAGTTACACAATGTTATATGTCAATTATATCTTAATAAAGCTGAAAAAATTGATACAAGGAAATGAAGAAACTAAGGATGAAGACATCTTTATATAATTAGTAATGTAATCCCAATGTGTTGGCTAAGTAAAAGTGGTCTGACAGAACATATAGATTTATAATCTTTATGGATTTAAAAATTAAATGGGAGAAGAATTGATGTAGAACTGAACTTTCTATTATAGCTTAGTCCCTTCCTGACAAAAAGAACAATTTAGTGGAGATAGCACCTGTTGGAGTTAACCTATATGGCTTCAAATCTCTCCTCCTTGATTTACCAACTGTGGACCTTAACTTCAGAGGCTTAGTTCTCTTATCTGTCTATAAAGTGTGAATAACAATGCCTCCTTTGCAGTGTTATATTGAAGATTAGACATGAAATATACAACAGTTAGCTTTTTCTTTCAGTATTCAAATTTAGCACATTGAAGGCAGAGATTGTGATACACATTTTCCTCTTTTAGTCATACCTAATCTTCAGTTATGAAATGAACGTGAGTTTGAGCTCTCAAGTAAGAACTCAGTCACATTCTACACCCAATTTTTCTAATCTCTGAACACAAAGGTTTTTTTTTTGCTTTTTAAAGTAATTGCTGCTTATTTTCTCTCTAAGCTCTCAAATTCATCTCTTCTCTAGGCATAGGACCATAGGCCTACACCAGGCATTGGGCCTCTTACTTCTCTTACATTATGCAACTCCAAACTTTAGGTAGTCTAATACCTTTGCTAAGTTGTTCACCTTGACCCAGTTGCCTTTTCTCAAGAGAAGAGCTTCCTGCTTCAGAGAGCCAAGTCTCTCACTGGTGTCTTCAAGTTCCTTTAGAGAGTGTTCCTAAACTACATTTTCTCCTTACATCACTTCTGTTTCCAAGTTCTTTGTCTCCACAACTCTAGACACATAATCTAAAGGATAGTTTGAGGGTCATTTCAGGAGCTGTTTCTGGTGTTCTTGGGCACAAAGAAGACAAAATTTAGGACTGCTTTGGGCACAGGAGAAGTGGGTTTTTTTGGAGACAACACTAAGAAAATTCCTAACTGGTGCCATTGTTAATTCAGGTGGTGGTCACTGGCACATGCTAATACTATACAGTATTCAATGACCATTGAACTATGTGGGGGGTTGTGTCAAAAATCTTCATATAACTTCATAGTTGGCCCTCTGTATCCCTGGTTCTGCATCTGTAAATTCAACCAACCACCAATCATGTAGTACTGTAGCACATATTTATTTATTTATTTATAGCACGTATTTATTGAAAAGATTGCATGTAAGTGAACCTGCGCAGTTCAAACCCATGTTGTTCAAGGGTCAGCTGTAACTGAAAGAGAGTAATGTACCAGGGATAATTATTTGATTTCTGGTGTTTTGTGGGATGGTAGATGGGAAGTAAAATCACACAGATGACAAAAATGTATTAAGAAAATGTAATCTAAAACCCTAACTATATCGTTTACTAGCTGAATGACCTTGGGTAAATTAACTTCTCTGTACCTTGATTTTTCAATTTGTAAAACTGTGATAATAATTATACTTACCTCATAAGTTTGTTTTTGAGGATTAACTAAAATAATACAGATACAGTGCTTAATGTGCTAAGCTAATTGAGTGCTTGGCATTCAATATGTGTTAACTAGTGTCATTGCTATAGTGTTACAAGTTTTTAACTTTCACATTTGTAATGATCCTATACTTTAAAAATATTTCTGAAATATATTTCTTCAAATGAAGTGCTCGTTCAGTCAGTGATCCTACTCAAACTTATAATAATAATAAAATTGACCTACCTATTTAGGAATATCATGGTGTCTGGTTACTGGAGTATTCTCTGAAGAATGGTATGAAAGATGAGATATGTCTGTGCTACTATCTCAAGGAACTGGAATGGGTTTTAGCAGTATCTGAGCATGAACTCATTTTATTTTTGCATCTCCATTTCCATTCAAATCAGTAAATCCCCAATTATGAGGAAGAACAGGACCTACAACCTGTATTTCTTGGCTGTCTAATTAGCACCCACATAGGTCAGAGAGAAGAATCTGGTTTCACTCATTGGGATTTAGCAACAATAAAAAGGAGTGGCTCAGGATGAGGCATGAGCACTTCCTGTAATTCTCCTGAAGGTAAATTGGTGGGGATGGGAGGGAAAGGGACATTGTCTCACTTAAACAGGGCTAAAATAATACACAGCCTTTCCTGACCATGTGAACCCTAGTTGATCTTCCTTTTCTTTGAAGTTCTTCTGCACTTATAGTCCTCAACATACAATTTAGTCCTTAACTATATCACGTCATGCTGTTCAGTTTCATGTGTGTTACTATCATCTCTCCAAGGAGATGGGAAGCAGTTTGAAGAGGTGGATCATGGTGTTTTTTTTTTCTGTAAGACTCAGAGGCTAAGAAGTGTCATAAGCTGAATAATCATACCATATATTGGTGAGACAGATTGTTTAGTTAATTACATTGGGAAAACTGGATCACTACCTGGGTTCCTACTTAATATCACATTCAAAGGTGGACTTCAGATGCATTAAAAACCTTCTGTAGAAGGTAGAAGTATAGTTTAATGGAAGAAAATACAGTAAAATAATTTTATAACTTAAAAGAGGAAATAACTTTAAAAAAAACTTTAAAAACACAACCATAAGGCTGAGAAAACTGATAAATATGATTACTTTAAAATTATGGATTTTTGTTTTATGAAGGGCAATATGGTCCAAGTTAATAAAAGATGGAATGGATAAGTGCAATGTCTACTACCAACAAACTGTTCCTATCTAGAAATCATAAAAGTCAGGGCAGAAATAAATGAAATAGAGATGAAGAAAACAGAAAAGATCAATGAAACTAAAAACTGGTTCTTTGAAAAGATAAAGAAAATTGATAAACCTTCAGCTAGACTCATCAAGAAAAAGAGTGAGAGGGCTCAGATGAATAAAATTAGAAATGGAAAAGGAGAAAGTTATTATACAATGGACACCACAGAAATACAAAAGATCTTAAGAGACTACTACAAGCAACTATATACCGATAAAGTAAACACCTAGAAGAAATGGACAAATTCTTAGAAAGGTACAATCTCCCAAGACTGAACCAGGAAGAAATAGAACATATGAACAGACCAATCACCAGTACTGAAATTGAAACTGATTAAAAAACTCCCAACAAACAAAGTCCAGGACTAGATGGCTTCACAGGCGAGTTCTATCAAACATTTATAGAAGAGTTAACACCTATCCTTCTGAAACTCTTCCAAAAAAATTGCAGAGGAAGGAACACTCCCAAAGTCATTCTATGAGGCCAGCATCACCCTGATACCAAAACCAGGCAAAGATACCACAAAAAAAGAAAATTACAGGTCAATATCACTGATGAATATAGATGCAAAGATCCTCAAGAAAATACTAGCAAACCGAATCCAACAATACATTGAAGGGGTCATACCCCAAGATCAAGTGGGATTTTTCCCAGGGATGCAAGAATTTTTCAGTATCTGCAAATCAGTCAGTGTGATACACCACATTTACAAACTGAAGAATAAAAACCATATGACCATCTCAATAGATGCAGAAAAAGCTTTTGACAAAATCCAACACTGATTTATGTTACAAATCCTCCAGAAAGTGGGCATTGAGGGAACCTGCTTTAACATAATGAAGGCCATATATGAAGAGGTGCGGCCTTTGGGAGGTGATTAGGTCATGAATGGGATTAGCACCTTATAAAAGAGACCCCGGAGAGCTCTTTAGCTCCCTGCTCTCCACCATGTAAGGATACACCAAGAAGTCTGCAGTCTGCAACATGAAAGAGGGTTCTTGCCAGAACCTGACCATGTTAGTGTCATGATTTCAGACTTCCAGCCTCCATTACTATGAGAAGTAAATTTCTGTTGTTTATAAGCCACTCAAACTATGGTACATTTTTAAACAAGGGATTTATAACACAAAGAATAAATTAAAAGCATGTGCTCTGCACAAAACAAGAAAATGCATTTTTGCAAGAATGAATACTAATAAAAGAATACATGTGAAATACAGTATGGTTGTCTGCAGGGGGAGGAGAATGAGAGTGTGGTATGAAAATAAAAGAGAAGAAATAAATAATGACAACTAGAGAAAGGCCTTGTAGGTCCTTATGATGATAATGTTTCATCACATAACTCAGCCTTTGTACCTGAGGTTCTTTCACACCTAAAAACGTGTGCTTTAGTGAAGCTTCAAAGTCCACCTTCAAACACATAATGTTATAGACGTACCTCTATAAGTGAATTTCTTTCACTTTTTTTTAAAAGACCTGCTTCATTCCTGTCCATTTATTTCAGTAGAAACAATGTGTTAGTTAGCCTAAAACAATGCCAACAATGTTGGCTGTAAAACATAAAGAAAACAAATTTTAAACTTTCCTGTTAAATTATAAATATTTTTTCAATGTTCAAAGAAATTGTATATCTTTTTAACTAAGATTAATTAATTTATTATTCATATTTTTAGATTGAGGAGGCTATGTGGAGTCAGGGTCAGAGGAATAAAAGAGATACTAAGGTATGTATCCAAGTTTTTTCTGCCATTCCTCAAGAAATGATCACAAACGCTATTTTCTAAGGTGCTCTGAATATAAAAGAATGGAGGATATATATCAATCTATAAGTGTAATTATTGATTTGGGGGGATGAGACTGCAAAATAAAAAAAATGTGCATAATTTAATGAGAATTGGAAATACAGATTAAAAACTCCATCTGTGATGTGGCTGTGAATATGCTGCAACTGGGTATGCATGTGGACAGATCAAATAGCGGCATGAAAAAAGGAAAATGGTTTGAGAAAGAAAGGAAATGTTTTGAGTAAAAAAAAGATTCTTTGACTAAAACAAACCAACACCTGACATTTCCACCCTTTTAAAATAACTTTATGCTCTGTACTTCTTTGTCAAGGAAGTTAACTTGACCTTAGTTTTTGAGTGAGGGTTCGCACGCATCGTGAGCAGAGCTGTTATGCAACTGAGTTTACTTTTTTTGGGGGGTGGTGGGGGCAGTCTTGTATTTCAGTTTTAACAAAATCGTTAGCAGGTCATTTGAATATTGCGCAATAGGTCTGGGTATTTTATCTTAATTAGTGTGTTTTTGAGATAAAATGAACATTTATAATCCTCTTTCCTTTCTTCATGTATTTAACAAATATTTTAAGTCTTAAAATGTGGTCTAACAAAAAAAAAGCATGTGGTTTTACAAATAACCACTTCTGGTATGTTTAAGCTTTTCAGTTGGGTAGTATTGTGGTGGAATGGGGGAGCGATGGGCTGGGATACCTTGGCTTCCGTTCTCTCACTTTTAAATGAGGTGGTTTAAAAAGTGGTTTATCAGAATCACCAATTTGCTAGAATGCAGATTCCCTTACTCCCCTCTCCCTACCCACCCACCCCATCATACACTGATTCAGAAGATCTGGAGTGGGACCTGGGAATCTGCAAGATGATTCTGATGCAAATTGTCTGAAAATCATGTTTTAAGAAATAGTGGGGAAAATGATTTACAAAATCCCTTCCTCCTGCAATATTTTATGATAGAAACAATTTTATCTGACTTACCAAGTTTTCACTCATCTCCTGTAAGTCCTTAAGCTGGTGTGGGCTGCTTTGTCCAGAATTACTTTTGACTTGTAGATCTGAAATTTTAAAGGTGCCATGATAATACTCCATTTTCTGGTCTGTGATGAAAAAAAAAGTAGGAAATTAAGTGGTTTGAGAGTAGATTTTGGGATCTAAGGCCCAACTATAATGGGACTAATATGAAGTCTTGAATATATCTCTGAGACTTTAATTTAGTTTAATAATAAATATAATAAAAATAATGATTAATGTTGTATGTTAATAATAGTAGCTGGTATTTATTCAGTGCCTACTATGTGCCAAGCTCTGTTCTGGGCACTTTATATGTATTAATTCATTTGACTCTCACTAAGCTCTCTAAGACTGGCATCACCTTCATTTTACAGATGAAGAAAGTGAGGCAGGAGGCATTAAGTAACTTGCTCTGTGCTATACAACTAGTTAGTGGCCTCTCCAAGTTTAAACCCAGACAAGTGTGGCTCTAGAGCTGGAATATTTAATTACTGTATTGCTTCTTGCTGTGGTGAAATGTATACCACCTTGTACTCTACTGGAAGTAGAGGTAAATAAGTGTTCTTGTAAATTTTGGTTTTTAATGGAAGAGCCAGGCACACTAAGAAAGGTGTGAAAAGAAAGGCAGGGAAAAAACTGCCTGAGGTTGGAGGTGAGAACAGTGTGTAAAAGGGATGAATCAATCAGATTTCTGCTCGTCTCTCAGGAAAGTTTATAAAAAACAGAGCAGTGGAGGAATGTGGTAATCTTAGGAGTATGGCCCTGGTGGGGCAAGAAATCTACAAAGAGTTAAAGATAGAAAATGGAGCAACCACAGAAGCACATCTCTCCTTGGGAAGCTGTGGATCTAGGAAAGAAAGAGGACCTCAGGATAGTCTATCTCCTAGGGACATCTCTGGACTCTGTAGTGCTTTTTTGGTCCCCCCGATTACTAATCTATATAGTCCATTTGTAATTGAACCCTCTACTCATAGTAAAGGGGCTTCTATACATTAAATTAGCTGACCTGAGAATCTTTTGCCATTGGTGTAAACTACAGATGGGGTCGTTATATGGGCCCCAGAACTATGTTCTTAAGCCCTTTAAAGCTCCTGAAAGAATCTTCACTCCCCCATCAAGTCTGAGGAAAGAGACAACAGATAAGTCCATTCAAGTAAGTCCCCTGAACTAGTTGTCTTATCACATACATCTGTGTGAGATTGACATTGTGGACGTTTGTCAAAAATGTAAATGGTTTGCACTCTGCAGAGTGATGCAATATAAAAAGAGAATTCTGCAATGAATTTTTGTGGGAGTATAAATATATCCGGCAATAGAAAAATAATCTCTCGATATTGTTTTGGAAAGAGTAAAATTTTTTCTCTAAAAATAAGTAATAATATTGTATCATATTTATACTTTACCAATAATTTCAAAATTCATTATTTCATTGGACATGTGCTTTTCTTTTTTCCCTAGAAATGTTAGTGGGCAGAAAATGCTGAGTAAAAGAGCCAATTTTAATAACTAATTCATCATAATTTTTCACTTGCATATACATGAATGATTAGAGTTTATTGTGATTACTAGTAAATTTTAGACAATTACTATTTTGGTCTTTTGTATAGATTCTGAAAAGAATACTAGATTGTGAGCTCCAAGGAGGTGGGAAATTTATCTGCTTTGCTTAATGCTGTTTCTTGAGTGCCCTGAAACGTACTTGGACATACTAAACATTCAGTAGTTATTTGTTGATGAAATGACTGAATAAATTAAAAAATTCAAAATGTGGACATTTACTGGTGAAAGTACATTATTTTTGGATGGAAATAAATTTACATTTATTCAAATGAAGCTTTACAGAAAACTGAAATCAAACTGAGCAAAATCCACAATTTTACCTACCAGAGACTAAGAAGTGAGCCAGAAGACCAGTGGCCACAGTTACCACTGTCAGTAATAACGCAATAAGGGCAATCATCCATGGTTTCAAACCTCTGCTTTGGGTGCCAAATCCTACCGATCTGCAAAAAGGAAAACTCACCAGTTACTCTCATGTTGTAATGGTTACAGGCTTTCTGCTTCTTCTTGGATAAGTGCACGTTGCTTTAGCCCACCTTTCCCAGCAAGAAGACATTTGTCTTCAATTTTGGTCAAGGTCATCTCGGCATGAAGGGAGGTATTAAAAAGATCAGTATCTGGGAATCCATGCTATTGCTCCTGGTTTCTATTTCTAGAGGCATTGGGTGGATCTCTGTGGTGGCCAGTCCTGACTTCTCTTAGCAGTGTGGTCCGAAGTAGCACATATGCTTGAAAAAGAACCATTCCTTCTTTCTCCAACAATTTCTTTAAAAAAAAAAAATCTCTTTTATCTATCCTTTTAAAGTTTACAAAGTGATTTCAAATATATTGTCTCATTTATTCTTTATCTTTCATTTTTAACTATTATGAAATTTTTCAGACACAGAAATTTAGAAAGAATGGTATAGAACACCCCTATATTCATCACATCATTTTGTCAGTTGTTAACATTTTTGCTATAATGGCTTTATTCATTATTTTCTGCTGTATTTTAATGTAAAATAGGACTTCATGAGTTTTTACCAAATCATTATTATAAGCAATTAGGATATTTACAATATAACCACAATACCATAACAATCCTAAAAAATTAACAGTATTTTTCTAATCTTTTTATCTTCTAATACAAAATCCATCTTCAGATTTCCTTTATTGTCCCTATTTACAGATGGACTGTACAAATCAAGGACCTCATAGTACCTTGGTTGTTATGTCTTTTAAGTCTTTTTTAATATAAAAGAGTCCAGCTTGCTTTTTAACTTTTAATGGCATTGACTTGTTGAAGAGATCAAGCCAGTTTTTCTTGAGAATGTCCACCTTCTGGACTTGTCTGAATGCTTTCTTGTGATCTCATTTAACTTGTTCTATCCCCCTCATTTCTTATAAGCTTAAATTTAGATCTAAAGATTTGATTAGATTTAAATTCATTTGGCAAAAATACTTCAAAAGTGATGCTATATACTTTATATTGCATCACCTCTGGATTAGAGGACATTTCCACAGTTTAGGAGAAAAAAAGTAACTCTTTGCTCTTCCTCTAGTTATGCTCAACAATAGTGATAATCACATTGTAGTAACTTTATTTTCAAGTATATTAACCTATACTTAACAGTGAACTCAATGGGTTAAACTAGTCATGTTCATCTTTTTATCATTAAGACCTAATAAGGTACCTGGTACAGAGTAGGAATTTTATAAATCCATGAGAATCAGGCAGGTATTATACCAACCTTACATATGAAACAACAGAGGCTGAGAGAGAAGATGCCTTCTTTGTTAGAGCCAGGAGACTTAAAAGGACCCAGGTCTTCTAACTCATTTTCTAGTGCTCCGTCTCTGCAACTTGCCATTGTAGTCAACTTAATTTATCCCTTTCATTGGAATTTATCTTTGTGTGTGTGTATTGAAAAGCTAAATTCTTTGGGGGCAGAGGTATTTTTCATGTTTCACAAGATTTAGTGCATTGATTTACTCTAAGTAGACTTTTAATATATATTGATTGATTTACAGGAATTTTTTTTTAATATAAAATACTTTTATACATAAATGCCAGCATGAAAGATATAAACTATTTGGACCTAAATAGTTAAGAAGGTAATAGTTTTGGCATCAGTAATACATTTAGCCAATAAACTACTTAATCCTATATGAATAAACTTTCAACTTAATATCAACTTTTATGAATGTGAACAAGCAATGCATGAAAGCAAATATGCATCATCAACCTCCCATTCTGGAGAGGTCCTAGTAGTGATTTGCATAATATCACTTCAGATTTGAAAGGAAATATACTTAGTAAAGCCTTTGGAATCTAGCCTGTTTATAGGTAGAGATGCTCAAGCATTCTTTTCCTGCTTTACCTGCACCCATAAAACAAACAATGGTATATTAATCTTCTGTTGCTTGCTGTGTAACAAATTACCACTAGTGAAACTTGAGAGACCTGAATTCTATTGTGTATGGAAAATACTGACAATGCACATTGACTGATTTAAAAGAATCTAGACAACTGGCTGTTGAAAGGCAGTTTTTGATGGAAAAGACCTAAGGTTCCAGAACATAAAAACAACAAACAGGAGGAGCTTCAAGATGGCATAAGAGTAAGATGCGGAGATCACATTACTCCCCACAAATATATCAGAAATACATCTACATGTGGAACAGCTCCTACAGAACACCTACTGAACGCTGGCAGAAGACCTCAGACCTCCCAAAAGGCAAGAAACCCCATGTACCTGGGTAGGGTAAAAGAAAAAAAAAAAAAAAGACAAAGAATAGGGACGGGACCTGCACCAGTGGGAGGGAGCTGTGAAGGAGGAAAGGTTTCCACACACTAGGAAGCCCCTTCGCGGGCGGAGACTGGGGGTGGCGGAGGGGGGAGCTTCAGAGCCGCGGAGGAAAGCGCAGCAACAGGGGTGTGGAGGGCAAAGCAGAGAGATTCCCGCACAGAGGATCAGTGCCGACCAACACTCACCAGCCCGAGAGGCTTGTCTGCCCACCCGCCGGGGCGGGCGGGGGCTGGGAGCTGAGGCTCAGGCTTCGGTCGGATCGCAGGGAGAGGACTGGGGTTGGCTGCGTGAACACAGCCTGAAGGGGGCTAGTGCGCCACAGCTAGCCGGGAGGGAGTCCGGGAAAAAGTCTGGACCTGCCTAAGAGACAAGAGACTTTTTCTTACCTCTTTGATTCCTGGTGCGCGAGGAGGGGGGATTAAGAGCGCAGCTTAAAGGAGCTCCAGAGACGGGCGCGAGCCGCGGCGATCAGCGCGGACCCCAGAGACGGGCATGAGACGCTAAGGATGCTGCTGCCGCCACCAAGAAGCCTGTGTGAGAGCACAGGTCACTCTCCACACCGCCCCTCCCGGGAGCCGGTGCAGCCCGCCACTGCCAGGGTCCTGTGATCCAGGGACAACTTCCCCGGGAGAACGCACGGCACGCCTCAGGCTGGTGCAACGTCACGCAGGCCTCTGCCGCCGCAGGCTCGCCCCGCATCTGTGCCCCTCCCTCCCCCCGGCCTGAGTGAGCCACAGCCCCCGAATCAGCTGCTCCTTTAACCCTGTCCTGTCTGAGTGAAGAACAGATGCCTTCAGGCGACCTACACACAGAGGCGGGTCCAAATCCAAAGCTGAACCCCGGGAGCTGTGCGAACAAAGAAGAGAAAGGGAAATCTCTCCCAGCAGCCCCAGGAGCAACGGATTAAATCTCCACAATCAACTTGATGCACCCTGCATCTGTGGAATACCTGAATAGACAATGAATCATCCCAAACTGAGCAGGTGGACGTTGGGAGCAACGATATATATATTTTTTCCCCCTTTTCTCTTTTTGTGAGTGTGTATGTGTATGCTTCTGTGTGTGATTTTGTCTGTATAGCTTTGCTTTTACCATTTCTCCTAGGGTTCTGTCTGTCTGTTTTTGTTTCTTTGTTTTTTGGGTTTTTTTAATTACTTAAAATTTTTTTTTCTTAATAATTATTTTTTATTTTAATAACTTTATTTTATTTTACTTTATTTTATTTTATCTTCTTCTTTCTGTCCTTCTTGTTTTTCCTCCCCTTTTATTCTGAGCTGTGTGGAGGACAGGCTCTTGGTGCTCCAGCCAGGCATCAGGGCTGTGCCACTGAGGTGGGAGAGCCAAGTTCAGGACACTGGTCCACAAGAGACCTCCCAGCTCCATGTAATATCAAACGGCGAAAATCTCCCAGAGATCTCCATCTCAACGCCAACACCCAGCTCCACTCAACAACCAGCAAGCTACAGTGCTGGACACCCTATGCCAAACAACTAGCAAGACAGGAACAAAAACCCACCCATTAGCAGAGAGGCTGCCTAAAATCATAATAAGTCAACAGACACCCCAAAACACACCACCAGACGTGGACCTGCCCACCAGAAAGATAAGATCCAGCCTCATCCACCAGAACACAGGCACCAGTCCCCTCCACCAAGAAGCCTACACAACCCACTGAACCAACCTTAGCCACTGAGGACAGACGCCAAAAACAACGGGAACTACGAACCTGCAGCCTGTGACAAGGAGACCACAAACACAGTAAGTTAAGCAAAATGAGAAGACAGAGAAACACACGGCAGATGAAGGAGCAAGGCAAAAACCCACCAGACCTAACAAACGAAGAGGAAATAGGCAGTCTACCTGAAAAAGAGTTCAGAGTAATGATAGTAAAGATGATCCAAAATCTTGGAAATAGAATGGAGGAAATACAAGAAACGTTTAACAAGGACCTGGAAGAACTAAAGAGCAAACAAACAGTGATGAACAACACAATAAATGATATTAAAAATTCTCTAGAAGTGATCAGTAGCAGAATAACGGAAGCAGAAGAACAGATAAATGACCTGGAAGATAAAATAGTGGAAATAACTACTGCAGAGCAGAATAAAGAAAAAAGAATGAAAAGAATTGAGGACAGTCTCAGAGACTTCTAGGACAACATTAAATGCACGAACATTCGAATTATAGGGGTCCCAGAAGAAGAAGAGAAAAAGAAAGGGACTGAGAAAATATTTGAAGAGATTATAGTTGAAAACTTCCCTAATATGGGAAAGGAAATACTTAAGTCCAGGAAGCACAGAGAGTCCCATACAGGATAAATCCAAGGAAAAACACGCCAAGACACATATTAATCAAACTATCAAAAATTAAATACAACAAATATTAAAAGCAGCAAGGGAAAAACAACAACACACAAGGGGATCCCCATAAGGTTAACAGCTGATCTTTCAGCAGAAATTCTGCAAGCCAGAAGTGGGTGGCAGGACATATTTAAAGTGATGAAGGAGAAAAACCTACAACCAAGATTACTCTACACAGCAAGGATCTCATTCAGATTTGGTGGAGAAATTAAAAGCTTTACAGACAAGCAAAAAGCTAAGAGAATTCACCACCAAACTAGCCTTACAACAAATGCTGCAGGAACTTCTCTAGGCAGGAAACACAAGAGAAGGAAAAGACCTACAATAATAAACCCAAAACAATTAAGAAAATGGTAATAGGAACATACATATCGATAATTACCTTAAATGTAAATGGATTAATTGCTCCAACCAAAAGACGTAGACTGGCTAAATGGATACAAAAATGCCACCCATATATATGCTGTCTACAAGAGACCCACTTCAGACCTAGGGACACATACAGACTGAAAGTGAGGGGATGGAAAAAGATATTCCATGCAAATGGAAATCAAAAGAAAGCTGGAGTAGCAATTCTCATATCAGACAAAATAGACTTTAAAACAAAAACTATTACAAGAGACAAAGAAGGACACTACATAATGATCAAGGAATCAATCCAAGAAGAAGATATAACAATTGTAAATATTTATGCACCCAACATAGGAGCATCTCAATACATAAGGCAAATATTAACAGACATGAAAGGGGAAATAGACAGTAACACAATCATAGCAGGGGACTTTAACACCACATTTTCCCCAATGGACAGATCATCCAAAATGAAAATAAATAAGGAAACACAAGCTTTAAAAGATACATTAAACCAAATGGACTTAATTGAAATTTATAGGACATTCCATCCAAAAACAACAGAATACACATTCTTCTCAAGTGTTCATGGAACATTCTCCAGGATAGATCATATCATGGGTCACAAATCAAGCCTTGGTAAATTTAAGAAAACTGAAATCGTATCAAGTATCTTTTCTGACCACAATGCTATGAGACTAGAGATTAATTACAGGAAAAAATCTGTAAGAAATACAAACACATGGAGGCTAAACAACACACTACCTAATAACCAAGAGATCACTGAAGAAATCAAAGAGGAAACCAAAAAGTACCTAGAAACAGATGACAATGAAAACACGATGACCCAAAACCTTTGGGATGTAGCAAAAACAGTTCTAAGAGGGAAGTTTATAGCTATACAAGCCTACCTTAAGAAACAAGAAACATCTCAAGTAAACAACCTAATGTTACACCTAAAGCAATTTGAGAGAGAAGAGCAAAAAATCCCCAAAGTTAGCAGAAGGAAGAAATCATAAAGATCAGATCAGAAATAAATGAAAAAGAAATGAAGGAAACGATAGCAATGATCAATAAAACTAAAACCTGGTTCTTTGAGAAGATAAACAAAATTGATAAACCATTAGCCAGACTTATCAAGAAAAAAAGGGAGAAGACTCAAATCATTAGACTTAGAAATGAAAAAGGAGAAGTAACAACTGACACTGAAGAAATACAAAGGATCATGAGAGATTACTACAAGCAACTCTACGCCACTAAAATGGACAACCTGGAAGAAATGGACAAATTCTTAGAAATGCACAACCTGCCTAGACTGAACCAGGAAGAAATAGAAAATATGAACAGATCAGTCACAAGCTCTGAAATTGAGATTGTGATTAAAAATCTTCCAACAAACAAAAGCCCAGGACCAGATGGCTTCACAGGCGAATTCTATCAAACATTTAGAGAAGAGCTAACACCTATCCTCCTCAAACTCTTCCAAAATATAACAGAGGGAGGAACACTCCCAAACTCATTCCACGAGGCCACCATCACCATGATACCAAAACCAGACAAAGATGTCACAAAGAAAGAAAACTGCAGGCCAATATCACTGATGAACATAGATGCAAAAATCCTCAACAAAATACTAGCAAACAGAATCCAACGGCACAGTAAAAGGATCATACACCATGATCAGGTTGGGTTTATACCAGGAATGCAAGGATTCTTCAATATATGCAAATCAATCAACGTGATACACCGTATTAACAAATTGAAGGAGAAAAACCATATGATCATCTCAACAGATGCAGAGAAATCTTTTGACAAAATTCAACACCCATTTATGTTAAAAACACTCCAGAAAGTAGGCATAGAGGGAACTTTCCTCAACATCATAAAGGCCATATATGAAAACCCACAGCCAACATCATCCTCAATGGTGAAAAACTGAAACCATTTCCACTAAGATCAGGAACAAGACAAGGTTGCCTACTCTCACCACTATTATTCAACATAATTTTGGAAGTTTTAGCCACAGCAATCAGAGAAGAAAAAGAAATAAAAGGAATCCAAATAGGAAAGGAAGATGTAAAGCTGTCACTGTTTGCAGATGACATGATACTATACATAGAGAATCCGAAAGATGCTACCAGAAAACTCCTAGAGCTAATCAATGAATTTGGTAAAGTAGCAGGATACAAAATTAATGCACAGAAATCTCTGGCATTCCTATACACTAATGATGAAAAATCTGAAAGTGAAATTAAGAAAACACTCCCATTTACCATTGCAACAAAAAGAATAAAATATCTAGGAATAAACCTACCTAAGGAGACAAAAGACCTGTATGCAGAAAATTATAAGACACTGATGAAAGAACTTAAAGATGATACAAATAGATGGAGAGATATACCATGTTCTTGGATTGGAAGAATCAACATTGTGAAAATGACTTTACTACCCAAAGCAATCTACAGATTCAATGCAATCCCTATCAAAGTACCACTGGCATTTTTCACAGAACTAGAACAAAAAATTTCACAATTTGTATGGTAACACAAAAGATCCTGAATAGCCAAGGCAATCTTGAGAAAGAAAAACGGAGCTGGAGGAATCAGGCTCCCTGACTTCAGACTATACTACAAAGCTACAGTAATCAAGACAGTATGGTACTGGCACATAAACAGAAATATAGATCAGTGGAACAGGATAGAAAACCCAGAGATAAACCCACGCACATAGCATCACCTTATCTTTGGTAAAGGAGGCAAGAATACACAGTGGAGTAAAGACAGCCTGTTCAATAAGTGGTGCTGGGAATACTGGACAGCTACATGTAAAAGAATGAAATTAGAACACTCCCTAACACCATACACAAAAATAAACTCAAAATGGATTAAAGACCTAAATGTAAGGGCAGACACCATCAAGTCTTAGAGTAAAACATAGGTAGAACACTCTATGACATAAATCACAGCAAGATTCTTTTTGACCCACCTCCTAGAGAAATGGAAAAAAAAACAAAAATAAACAAATGGGACCTAATGAAACTTAAAAGCTTTTACACAGCAAAGGAAACCATAAACAAGACCAAAAGACAACCCTCAGAATGGGAGAAAATATTTGCAAATGAAGCAACTGACAAAGGATTAATCTCCAAAACATACAAGCAACTCATGCAGCTCAATATCAAAAAAGCAAACAACCCAATCCACAAATGGGTAGAAGACCTAAATAAACATTTCTCTAAAGAAGGTATACAGATTGCCAGAAAACACATGAAAGAATGCTCAACATCATTAATCATTAGAGAAATGCACATCAAAACTACAATGAGATATCATCTCACACTGGTCAGAATGGCCATCCTCAAAAAATCTACAAACAATAAATGCTGGAGAGGGTGTGGAGAAAAGGGGACCCTCTTGCACTGTTGGTGGGAATGTAAATTGATACAGCCAGTATGGAGAACAGTATGGAGGTTCCTTAAAAAACTAAAAATAGAACTACCATATGACCCAGCAATCCCACTACTGGGCATACACACTGAGAAAACCATAATTCAAAAAGAGTCATGTACCAAAATGTTCATTGCAGCTCTATTTACAATAGCCAGGACATGGAAGCAACCTAAGTGTCCATCAACCGATGAATGGTAAAGAAGATGTGGCATATATACACAATGGAATATTACTCAGCCATAAAAAGGAATGAAACTTAAGTATTTGTAGTGAGGTGGATGGACCTAGAGACTGTCATACAGAGTGAAATAAGTCACAAAGGGAAAAACAAATACTGTATGCTAACACATATATATGGAGTCTAAAAAAAAAAAAAAGTTAATGGTCAGAAGAACCTAGGGGCAAGACGGGAACATAGATGCGGACTTAGTAGAGAATGGACTTGAGGATATGGGGAGGGGGAAGGGTAAACTGGGACAAAGTGAGAGAGTGGCATGGACATATATACACTACCAAATGTAAAATAGATAGCTAGTGGGAAGCAGCCACATAACACAGGGAGATCAGCTCCGTGCTTTGTGACTACATAGAGGGCTGGGATAGGGAGGGTGCGAGGGAGGGAGATGCAAGAGGGAAGAGATATGGGGACTTATGTATATGTATAACTGTTTCACTTTGTTATAAAGCAGAAACTGACAGACCATTGTAAAGCAAGTATACTCTAATAAAGATATTAAAAAAACAACAACAACAAACAGAAGCTTCATGGGATATGACATTAATTAGCCTCTTAGTTGGCTTAAAACCTAGATTCAGAAGTGAAGCATAATTACAGACTATTTAGTACAATGTAACACATTTTCCAGTTGGGGAAGCTGAGGCCTAGAGATGATTAAGTGCCTTCTCCAGTATAATAAAGCTAGTAGTCATCTCAAACTCATGTCTTCTAACTTATAGTATGCTATTTTTTCTCAGTGCCAGAGTACCTCCCCATTGATTGTATTTTAATTCTTAACTAGATTTATTATTTATATATTCATCTCTTCACTTATTCATTCTTCATTTATTTGACCATTTATTATCTTAGAGAATCTTATCAGTGTGTCTTCAAGTCATTCAAAACCAACAGTGGACCAGAGGAGAAAGGCTAGACCTCAAGCAGATTTATAAGCTTTCAAATCTATCTTCCCATGATAACACAGTTCCTCTGAGTAGGACAAATGGAGAAAGTAGACGCAGGAAGATCACATCCCCGCCACCAAGATGCACACAAACTCACACTATTACAGGCTGTGAGACACTAGGCAGAAGAGTGGTTCAGCACTCACTGATACACTGCTTCAAGTGCCATGGCAGTCTTGTTCACAAATGCCATACAAGGAGCTGTTAACATCTAGCGGGAAATGGTGGCCAACAAACACCATTGATCAGCTGTCAGAGTGTTTCTCCTTTTGAGAAAACTTTTGGGGAATGTAACAGGTGCGCAAGGCCAAATTACAAAAGCTGCAAGAGCCATGGGTTAAAGCTGTAACTACTTAATCGTATATGAGTAAACTTGCAACTTAGTATCAACTTTTATGACTATGAACAAGCAAGGCATGAAAACAAATATGCATCATCAACCTCCCATTCTGGAGAGGTCCTATTAGTGATTTGCATAATATCACTGTAGATTTGAGAGGAAATATACTCAGTAAAGCCTTTGGAATCTAGCCTGTATGTAGGTAGAGATGCTCAAGCATTTTTTTCCTGCTTTACCTGCACCCATAAAACAAACACTGGTTTATTAATTTTCTGTTGCTGTGTAACAAATTACCACAAAGTTAGCAGCTTAAAACAACAGTCACTTATTCGCTCACAGTTCTGTATGTGGCATGGTTGAGTTTTCTGCTCAGGATCTCAGGAGGGTGAAATCAAGGTGTTGATTGAGGCTGCAATCTCATCTAATGTATGTGACCCTCTTCCAGGCTCACTTAGGTTTCAGGCAGAGTTCAGTTCCTTGAAGCTGAATTGGGGTTCCTGTTCCCTTGCTGGCTGTCAGAGGCCTCTCAGCTCCTAAATGTCACCCACATTCTTTGCCATTGTAGCCCACTCCATCTTCAAAGCCAGCAATGGGGAATCTCCCTCCCATCAAATTTCTTTCACATTCGGAATCTCTTTCTCCAGGTAGAGCCTTGTTCTATTTTAAGGTGTCACCTGATTAGGTTAGGCCTAAAAATTAGAATCTCTCCATTTAAAAGTCAACTGACTTGAGACCTTCATTATATCTGCAAAATCCCCTCACAGCAGTACCTAGGTTAGTGTTTGAATAACTGGGTGAAGGAGTGTATACCCCAAGGGTTGGGAATCTTGGAGGATCTTATAAGTTTTTCACAACTGAAAATATTATGACTTTCATAAAAAGGGACAGAAATCTACAGCCTTCAAAGAAAAGCATGTGAGATTTAAAACCTTCTCTAATTTTTGTGGAGTTGGGGCAGAACTATTTCATTAAAAGGGAATTCTATTTTAAGCATAAAATTAGAAGACGACTGTTTTATTCAAGTAACAACTTGGGGGAATACAAAGTGAACTCTTCTAAATTAAAGTAGGAAAAAAGCTAAAAGTAATCCCTGATCATGACGTAATTAGCACTTTGCATTCCTTTAAGGAGAGGGCAAGTACAGAAGATATTTATTCAGAGTAACATAACCTATAATCTGCGTGAAATCCAATTTATCATATCCATTACACCTTCATTAACTTTGATTATTCAGTGTTTAGAAGAGTGTATTTATGGCATGATTTTTCCAAAGATGTTATCAATAAAAACATAGTGATAATATTAATAATTTTGTGACTTTGCTTTCTGCAATCTTGAAGACCGAAAGATATACACCTTGAAGAATATATAGAGCAGTATGAATTGTTAATGATCAGAGTTGGGATATTCATTTCCTTAGTAACAGAACTCTAAGCTGGGGACTTCCCTGGTGGTCCAGTGATTAAGACTCCATGCTCCCAATGCAAGGGGCCTGGGTTTGATCCCTGGTCAGGGAACTAGATCCCACATGCCACAACTAAAGATCCCACACGTGGCAACGAAGATTCCACGTGCCACAACTAAGACCTGGCACAGCCAAATAAATAAATAAATATTTTAAAAAAGAAACAAAAAACAAAAAAAACCCCTCTAAGCTGATGACTTCTATATATGTGAGTTAAAAGATGACTTGAGTTAGCAGAAGACATCATGGACCCCCTATTCCACATGGATCTTCCTTTTCCTATAAAGACCTCCCTTGAAGGCAGTAACTTTGGCTCACTCCACAGTCAACTACATGCCCTTTATCATTTTGCTATAAGCTCCAAATCTTTCCTTTTCAGGATTATTTTTCTGCTTTCTTGTAGTTACATGTTACCATTATACAAATGTAGATACATGTGATTATTATAAAAATGCCAATTTACAGACAGGTTATGTTCCCATAAATCTTCATAGAGAGAGTTTTCTGGTGTTTAAGATATACTATCTGGTTTAAAAAGAAATTATTGGTTAGTTTCCCAGGCCAACCTACAAGTCTACTGAACTCCTAATATAAACTGTCAAAGATGCTAAATGCATTGAATTCCTGGGAGACAGTGCAGAAAATTTGCTCCTCTTTTCCTAGCCTGGCTCCCATCCCTGGAGGAAAGTTCTTATAGAACTAAAGTGCCAAACTCTCCTTCCACCAACGAAAATTGTCATTCCCTTTGAGTGGCTGAACTCAGTCATTTGTTACAGAAAAGCAACCTTTTGTGGTGACCTAATACGCTCTGATATTCCTGTGACTATTTTAGAATGACCATTTAGTACTAAAAGTGATAAGAACAAGAGCTACTATTTAGAAAGTGCTGACTTCGTAGGATGTGTTGATTTTATCCTTTAAATGCTCTTGTCAGTAGAATTATTTATCTTCATTTTACGGGTGAACAACTTGCTCAATTCATGCAGCCAGAAGCAGAGGCAGAACCTAGCTCTGGCCACTGTGACTCAGAAGCCCTTTTATTCTGTAGTATCATATTTTCTTTTGAGAGTGATTTTTTTCCTTTTACAGAACAGGCTTCCTATTAATCCAAATGAATAATGTGTGGAACATCAAGAAGCATAAAAGGCAGGTGAACAGTTTTATGAAGTGAAAGCAGAGGTTGGTTTACTGACCAGAGGGACCACCCATGTCCATTGTGGTCAAGTCTTGAATTTGTTTTTGCTTTCACTTCTTCTTCCTTTCTACTGGCTTTAAATTCTTGTGAACTCTCAAGAAGTTAGCATTCCCTTATCCCTCTCCAGACAGTAGCAGAGGTCATCTAGAAGGGAGGAGGAGGAAGGAAAGAGGGCTGTGAAAGCAGGCATGTACGAGGAGAATTAATTACCATATTTGGGCTTGTCTGTAAACTTTGGAGGCTTTAATTTAATTTGACACTTTTTCCATGCTGCCACATGTTCCCTATAAGTTTTATTTCTTGAGATATTATGTGTACACCTATCTTCTTGCCCCAGAGTGTGGAAGATCTTGAATACAGTGAGTAAGTCATATACAGCATTGAGGCATTTCTCAAGAAGTGTTCCCAGGTAGTGGGGTAAAGGGAGGTTTGCCATATTTAAGTAGGTTTGGAAAAAAATGGGTTAAAGAAAGTTAAATAGGATTCTCACTTCTAGAAGTCTTAGAGCCTTTAATGGTTTTAAAAGGGAGTAAAGGTGAGGCAGTATTTCTGCCTTGGTTTTGCATATATCCTGTTCTCTGATACAACCCCAGTACCAAATACATTATCTGACTCTTGGTAAATACTTGAATACTATTTAATGAATTGGACTGAAATAAAAGTTTTCCAAATGTGCTCATTAAAAATCACCCTATCTAGTGGTATCTCATGGGATTCTGATGTTCCACAGAACACAGTTTTGAAAACATGGCTCTAGATGTATTTACACCAGTGTGCTAATCCATGGAATGCTTTATTGTCAGGAGGTTTAAAAAAAAAAGAAGAAACAAAGAAAACTTCTGATATTCCTTCTATATTTAACTCCCAGATATGAATGGAGCGAGGGTTGGGACAAAGAGAGAGGGGCAAAATTGAATAAAATACCACTGTAAGTCTAGACCAAAGAACATCTTCTATAGAAAATAATGAAGAGTTTCAGGCTGAGCTGAATTCAGGGGACTCAGAAAAAGAAAATGAGGATGCCAGAAAAGACAAGACTCAACTTCTTCACGTATCTAGGGAAATGCCTTCACCCTGGTCCCAGGGGTGGAAATTAGGCACACTGGCAAAAAGGGAACATAACTGAGAATTTTGAGCTGGAAGAAGAAAACGTGACCCAAAGGGGATTGAGAATACCTCTCCTGGATTCCGCATGGATGTACTTCTTTCTCTTGGAGGGATACTCCCACCCCTGACAGTTCCTGACAGGAACACAATTACTCACTGCTCATCACATCTGACCTTCTGGACTGGATTTACTCCAAATCCTGGCAGCTCCATCTTTCCTCTAACATCTACCCAGCCCTAGTGAGTTAAATTAATTTCAGATTCTTATCCCTTCTAGGTTTCCCTGTCCTGATTCAGTAAGGAGGCATTCTCTAGCCTTATTCTAAGAAATGACTGGCATTTAATTCTCTCACCTTCATATATAAGCAAAATAGGGAGTCTTATTGTGCTAGTTTAGCACAGTCTTTCATTTTATTTTATTTTATTTTATATTTTCTTTATTTTTTTTTTTGGCTGCGTTGGGTCTTAATTGCAGCATGTGGGCTCCTCTTTGCAGCATGTGGGATCTTTTCGTTGCGGTGCAGGCTCTTTGTTGTGGCACACGGGCTTCTCTCTAGTTTTCTCTCTCTAGTTGTGGCATGCGGGCTCCAGAGCGCATGGGCTCTGTAGTTTGCAGCATGCGGGCTCTCTCATTAAGGCGCACGAGCTCAGTAGTTGTGGCACGTGGGCTTATTTGCCCCCGTGGCATGTGGGATCTTAGTTCCCTGACCAGGGATGGAACGCACGTCCCCTGCATTGGAAGGCGGATTCTTTACCACTGGACCACCAGGGAGGTCCCACAAAGTCTTTCTTAAATGGTGTTGAACTTAGATTTTGCATTAGAGGTAGAGCATAGTCACATGTTAGTTTAAATTAATGCAACATGATTGAACTCACTTCTCCTGGGGGTGGTATAGTATTAAGGATAAGAGCCCAATCTCTGGAGCTGAACTACCAGAGTTCAAGTCCTAGCCCTGCCACTTGCTAGCTCTGTAATAGGTGGCAACATATTTGACCCTTTTTTGTTTTAGTTCCCCCATTTGTAAAATGGAGATGAAATTAATACCTACCTCACAGGATTTCCATGAAAATTAAGTGCATTAATTCATGTGAAATGACCAGCACATAGTAAATGCTATATAAATATGAGCTATTATCAGTATTTTTGTTCTTCTTAATATTACACACTTGTTAGAAATTCACCATGCTGAGAAAGTGGGCATTTCACCCTGAGAATATTCATGGTAGGTAATTTTTATACCAGTAGCATTTTGGAATTTAGGATCATCTTGGAGTGGCCCCACAAGAGAAAGCTTAGATAGGTAGTATGTTAGGAAATCCCCCAAATATTTTAAATGCAATGTTAATCAACAAAAAATGTGTCCTGGGTGGCCCTGAGTGACACAATGAAATGGAAATCCTGTTTTACAAGTACACTATTAATAAGGGAAAAAGAGATTCAGTAACAAAACAGAAATTTATTACAGAATGTTCTAATTTACTAGAAAGGGTAGACAGCACCAGATGTTATGGAGTTGTGTGATATGTGTGTTTGGTTTAGTTTAGCATGTTTTTGACACAAAGTGCAGTCCCACCTATTAAGGTTTGTAAAATATGTCTCAGGTTAGAGGTTAAGGTCTAGGCTAGGAGTCTATGCATGTGTGCAAAATGAGTTGTTTGTATACAAATGCCTGGATCACAGCCTTATATACTATAAATATGTCCTAGCAGACTACTGAGAATTAATCATATATTGCAATATTTCTTATTCCTCCTTTGTCCTTTAATTTGTCCTTTTATGTATCCATTCAACTATTCATCCTTCTGTCCATTTACCCAACTATTTTTCTTTTCCACAACGTTTCATTGAGTCTTTATTATGTTTTAAGGAATCATGCAGGGCTTAAGGAGGCAAGGATGAATAAAATATGGTTTCTACCCTCATGTAACTCATGATACAACATATAATGCTTTTGTCTCAATCTGTGCCATATGGATGATAATAAGTATTGTAAACTTCTTTTCTATAAATATTTAAAATATCACAAATAACAAATTTCCATTAAGGTAACAAAAATGAGAGTTAAAGATTATGAAATAATAGAAAATATATATATTGGTCTCTGCCCCCAGTTCCTTCTAAAACCCTTGTAATTTCCCAAGTGATGAAGAGCACTAGGAACATCTTTTGTTCTAATATTTGGTCTTTGGCCCCAGTTCCTGAGATAGAGGTCTTAAAGCCCTTGGAGTTTCCTGGGTGATAGCAGTGTCTTTTATTCCAGTGAGATACTCTTGGTGGGCTCCTAGATGGCTTGAAGATGGGGGCTAGTCTTTCTGGGGGCCAGAAAGATGAAGCCATGATTAGAAGCTTGGAACTTTAAGCTCCACCACTGCCTTCTATCCTCTGGGAAGAGAAGGGGGCTGGAGATTGAGTTAATAATCATTCATACCTATGTGATGAAGCCTCCACAAAAATCCCAGTCGTATATGATGAAAGAGCTTCTGGGTTGGTGTACACAACTATGTGCTGGGAGGAGAGAGCATCTCAGCTCTTTGAGGACAGAATCTCCTGCATTGGGGACCCTTCTAGACCTCACCATATATGACCTCACCAGCCTCATCTGGCTGTTTATACATATCCTTTAATAACCTTTGTAATAAACTGGTAACCTAGTAGGTAAACTGTTTTCCTGAGTTCTGTGGTCACTCTAGCAAATTAATCAAATCGGAGGAGGGGATTGTAGGAAGCTCCATTTTATAGCCCGCCAGTCAGGAACACAGGTAACGACTGGGACTTGGGATTGACATCTGAAGTGGCGGCACGGGCAGTCTTATGGGACTGAGCCCTTAACCTGTGGGGCCTGCACTAACTCTGGTTACTGTCATAATTGAATTGAATTGTAGGATTCCCAGCCAGTGTTGGAGAATTGCTTGGGGGAAAACCCTACCCAGCTGATGTCAGAAGTATTGTGTGTGGTAATAGTGTGATAGTAAAGAAAAACAGTTTTTCCAAGACAAAGGTTTTTTTTTAAATTCCTTTAAGTTTTTACCTGCCTGGACAAACCTTCTCTAGGCCTATTTGTATTGCAGATCTGCCCTACCTTTTAGAGTCAAACGACTTTGGCTTCAGTCCATGCTTGTAACTCTTTAACATGTATCTTGAGAAGTTAATGAAACCTCTCTGAATTTCAGTTTTCTCACCTGTAAGATGGTGATTATAAATACTACCCAAGGATGTGAGGCAATGAAACGAGTATATGAAAGACTCTAGCACATATCAAATTCCTACTCTGGGTCAGGAGTTTTCATAGGAGCTATCTGATGTATTTGTTGCCACAGCTTGGTGAGGTGTGTCTTATCACCATTCACTAATGAAGAACTGAGGATCAGAGAGGAAAATCAACACAGGTTACAAAGCTAAGGGGAGGGCTTATCTTTCTGACTTCAAATCTATCAGTACCATTTGTAACCAGGCCACTCTGATAATGAATGTGAAAGCCTTTAGTAGTACGCTGTTCAGTTGTTGCTTATATTATTTTTGTATCCGTAGTGGGTCAATTTCCTGTCGTTGCCCAGATGTTTCAGAGGCACAGCTATGAATGTATTGGGGGTAAGATGTTGTGTATAGCTTGGGTTTAAAGCTCAATAACTCTATGATCTAGGGCTGCTTTCTTTTTCTGTAAAATGGGATAATAATAGCTAACTCATATGAGGATTGTAAATAAATGAGATAATATATGGAAAATGATGAATATTTTGTAAATAGGTAATAAATGGTAGATGCTATTACAGTAATTACAAATAAACTACCACCTACTATAGATTCATATATGCTTATCTGAGCATAAACTTCTATTATCTTGGTTTCCAAGTATTTTGTATACATATTTGCCAGCCTCCCTATTTTATCTACAAATACATTATTCTTTGTATGACAGACAATTGGAAAGAAGAAAAGCAAAAGAAAGAAGAGGATGCTATAAACTAGCCTTTAAATCTCAATGATATGAATACATATGTAGATAAAGCTTTACTGTATAACTAACATTATGAATCTCTTACTCAAATTTTAAATTAAAATGGAAAAATTGATTTTTTCTCTTGAAAAAGAAAAAAACAGGATATCCTAATAGTTAAGCTCAGGCTTGAGTTCTAGACTGCCTCAAATCCCAGCTTCCACTCATTAGCCTGTGATGTAGGGCTAGTTACTTTTTCATCTATAAAATGGAGATAATAATAGTACCTAATCATAGAATTGTTGTGAGAATTAAATGAGGTAATATAATGTGGTGCATATGTGGCACCCAGCAAGCACTATGAGTTTGCTAAAAACTAACAAAACAGTAACATTTAATTGATAATTTACACAAAGTTTAGTGATCAGTAAGTAACATGGAGGTTTTACCTTGTTATTTTGGCTTTAACTCTGAAGATATAGTTTTTGAGTATATTAGAGAATGAACTTGGCAAATTATCAAGTTGATTTAAATGAGTATTCAAAATGAAATTAAAATGTACAACATGAGTGCTTGCGAAGCATTTTCTCTAAATGAGGATAATGACAAGGAGAAATCTAATTTTTGCATTTATTAAGCAATGCTGAAAATAATGGCAATAGGAAGAGAGAGATGCCAGTCATCTGGGAACAGGACAGCAATCTCAGATGAAGAAGTCATTTGATATTTATCTTTATAAGAGAAATAATTGAGATTTTCAGTGAATATATCACCCAACTAATCAATTTATAGGAAAGAGTAGGGGTATGGATATTGCTAAAGGCAAATGCAAATGGATATTCACAGCAAAGTTGGAACACTAAATACTATCTCTGAAAGGTAGAGAGGAGAGTCAAAAACCCATAGAAAAGAGATCCAAGTTTCAACAGACCAGAAACAACAAAGATATGAATCAAGTACATTTTGACACAGCTTCCACACTGAGTTTCTTGTTAGTGGAGAAGTAAGGATGGCCGACACGACTATAGAATGTACTGTAAAATTAGTGTAGGTGAGACATAGGGCGTCACAGTAATTATTAAACATTTGCTTTGCCTCAATCCTTAAGACTGCCTGGCCATCTCCTGCAAATCCTCCAAATCCTGGATTAATGTTCCATTACTTTATCTTAAAGAAACCATAAACATTCAGTGTTTCTCACTGTCCCCTTTCTTTGTCATGGATGTCCTGAACAATTGCACTGACCCCCAATATTACTCCTATAATTTACTTCCCTTAAACTGAAAACATTCCTCTAAACACATAAATATGCATTAGAAAAGAAGATTTTTGGTGTCCATAATCATGAGACTTGATTTTTTTAAAAGAATAATTTGGAGAATGTGAAATATGAAAGGTTGGAACTACTGCTCTATAATATCATGATTTCCATAGACATGGAATATGCATTTTCAAATTCAATGAATTTTAATAAGCAAAACACTAATGCTAGATATTTACATTTGCTTATTCATTAATTTGTTCAACAAATATGTGGAGTGCCAATTATGTGTGAAGCACTGTAGACCCTGCCTAAGGATGTCAGAGACCCTCTGGCAATTACTATTTGCTCACTAAAGGACTGATCCAAATGTGCATTTTATTAGTGGGGAAGGAAGCCCAGTGAAGTTCACTAATTTAGGGACTGACCTAGTGTCAAGTTTCATCTCTGAAAGACCCCAGATGGAATCATTTGCACTAGAGAGGCTGCAGAGTCCAGGAAGACTGGATTTAAGGAGTTGTGGGTTGCAGTGCTCTGATCTTGACATCACAACTCTGTCGATACAGAGAAGCCCTTAAGATCTGTTTCCTCTTGATTCATCACTTTAAAATGGTAATTGGTAACTGTTTGCTGATCTTACAGGGGTGGTCCTGACTATTAAATGAAAATAAATGTGTAAAAATGTTTTGAAAATGGATACATCTAAGCAATCTTGAAATATTACTGTCATTGATGTTTAAAAATCATATTTTAATTGTATCAAAGGTTATTCCAAGAATCTTATTTTTTTTCCTCTCCTTTACATGTGGCAACCTTACTTTGAAAAAAAAAAAACTTGAAATAATTTATAGTTTTCTTTCCTCTTTAATATTTAACAGGAAAAAATTTAGAGAGTAAACAGTTTCCCTAATCAGGATGTCGTCTCCTTTCTCCCCCCAAGAAGTCCTGAAATATCTATGAAGGCAGGTGTCTCGGCAGATTTTGACCTACCAATCTGCATTAGTTCCCAATGACTGACTATAAGGTATGAGGAAAAGGAACTGAAGGAAAGTGTTACAGAAGCTAAGTTTAGTCATATTACTGACAGGAGGCTTTTCTTAAAACAAGTAACACCTGTTCTTCCACCCATTCCACCCTCCAAAAATCAGAAGCAGTCAAAACAACAATGTAATATAGTTTTTCATTAACTTCTTCTAAAATCCCAACTGTTGAACTTGGTGACATGAAATAATGTTAATAATGATTTTTAATACAAAAATATTGATTTTAACTACAGAGATTAATTAATCCAGCTGCTATAATAATTCCACAAATTTCACAACATCCAATGCAGGCAGTCCTCCGACATTCTGGGAATCTAGCCACTGACAGACAGTAGAGCAAACAAGCCATTACTAAACAAAACTGAACTTACCGATACATCATCTGTGGGAGGAAGAATATGATCTTAGAGGTCTGCGCCCACTCAACCTGACTTTCTAATCAACTATATGACATCTCTAGATATATTAGAGGTCTATGGCTGGAAGACATAAGGGAACAAATTTCAAGTACTTGAAATGAAACTAGTTTGACAAGTCTGAACAGAGAAGCCTCAACCCATAGAATAGCTCCAGAGACAGCATAGTCCCAACAAGAAAGCAATATTTCTTTTTTTGGTATTGACTAATTTTGTTAAAGGAGAAGGAACTGGTTACAGGGATTTGAATGAGAAATACTTTAGGAATGCACTAGGATTAAGAGTTTAAAGAAGATTATTGGCAGGTATACAAATATCTTAAAGAAACCTTCACATAAAAAGCTCTCAATAAAAACAATCAGATATTCTTAAAACCGAGATTCATAATATGACTCAGGAAATACTCCTTAAATTTTTGTTGAACAACAGCTATCTCCATGTATCAGGGGTATAGCGAGTTTATTAATACATAATCATTTTACTTTTTAAAAATACCTATTTCTCAGAGTACATACAAATAAATTCTATCAAACCAGATTTTTTCCCTAAATGACTTAATGTAATAAGTGTAATTTAATTTATATTTATGTAATATATATTTATACATATATATCTCTATATTTATATACATATATGTATGTATGTGTGTATGTATACACACACACACACACACACACACACAGAAGGGGAGAGAGGGAGAGAGAGATTTATTATAATGAAGAAAACAAAAAGAGAAGATCAGGGAAACAAATAATATTTTCAATTAGACAACATGAATACCAACTCTTTGTGAATATTAAGACATAAGAAATGAGGCTGAAACTCTGTTTGACCATGTCCTAATCATGATTTATTTCTTTCTCCTCAGAAGCAACCAGTGTTATTAGGGTCCATCTTTTCGTGGAACATACTAAGCATTTACGGACACAGACACATACACACACGTATTCATAGAAAAACATATATGAATGTTAATTAAACAATGTCATGATGCAAACACCCTTGGGCAACCTGCTCTTTCTTTACTTAATATTTAGAAGATCTTTCTGTGTTTGGAGACACAGATCTACCTACCTTATTCTTTTTAACAGCTACATGAAGTATTAAGTATTTACTTAATATTTAGAAGATCTTTCTGTGTTTGGAGACACAGATCTACCTACCTTATTCTTTTTAACAGCTACATGAAATATGAATATACTTAGTGTTTAGCCTTGATTATAATCAAGTTATGTGAACCTGGACAGGCTACTTAGATCTTTTGAGCATCAGTTTCCTTCTATATGAAATGAGCTGGTACCATTTATGTGCAATACTTTTATGAGAATTAAACAACATAATGTGTGTGGAACTGCCTAGCACGATATCTGGTAATAAATCACAGCTTCCATTGTTGGTGGAAGAAGGCCTGTTAGACAGAGCCCAGACTTGGAGGGAGATACACCTGACTGTAAATCCTGGCTCCCCACATAGCTGCTGCTTGGCTCTTCTGCATCTTAGCTTCCTCGTCTGTACTTGAAATTAATAACAGCTTTCCAGGCTATTGTAGGAATGAATGTAACAGTACATGTAATATGCCACCCACACTAACTGGCATATATAAGAACTGAACAGAGAACTGTACTGAGATCAAAAGATGACTACTCTGAATGTCAGCATGGCAGAACATGGCAAGAAGTTTGCTTGGAACTTTTCTATAGGCCCTGACGTCATCTGGCTTCTTAGGTTTCTGGGCCTTTGTTTACTGGAGGGTAGAAGACTAACTGGTTGAATATGAAATACTGAAATATGAATACTAAAAACTATTATAATGCATAAGGATTATATCATGAGACAATAGCAATATACCTTTCTTGAGTGAGATGTAAGATATTTCTCTGAATGATATTTCTTTTCAACTGATATTTTTGTCCTCTCTCTGCTAAGGGGAAATTACGGGACTGATACCAGGTGACAAACAAGTGTTGTCATGTTGGAAATGAACAGATGGAAAGCATCACATAGCTTAGGAGTCATTGTACATAGTAGCTCAGACTCCATTGTGTGATGGTTATTTCAGAGAAGCCTAACACGGTAACATCATGGCATTCAGTAATTCATTAAATAGATATTTTCCCAGTTCCTATGGTGTGCCAGGGTACGTTTTGGGTACTTGGAGATTAGAGCAGTTAAAAAAATTTATTAAAATTACTTCCTTACAAACATCGTCAACTCCTTTACTTCTCTTTTACTTTGTACTCTCTTGATGAAAAGATAACTTTGGATAAAGCCAACTTTTTATGATTCCTCACCTGTACCCTTGTGCAGATAAACCAGCCTCTAGAAAAACACACAAACTGACTGATCTAATTTTAAATTCCTGTCTGTGATCCTAAAGTGGGCTCCTAGTGCTACAGACAGTCATTTTATAGTTTGTAGGCTGTTCCCTTTCCCACACTCCTGGTCAACAATTTCTCACCTCTCCTCTTTTCTCAAACCCCTTCACTTCTCACTCTTAGCTGATGACCTTGATTCCTACATCATTGTGTTAGGTTCCAGAGGCTGCTGTAACAAATTACCACAAACACAGAAGTGTAATCTTTCACAGTTCAGGAGACCAGAAGTCTGAAATTAAGGTGTCATCAGGACTGCACTCCCTCCAAAGGCTCAAGGGAGCCCTTGCTTGCCTCTTCTAGTTCTGGTGGCTCCAGGAGTTCCTTGGCTTGTATTTTAAAACTCCAGTTTCTGTCTCAGTCTTGACATGGATATCTTCTTTGTTCTCTCTTTGTTCCCTCCTTTTCTGTCTCTCTTTTTTAATATGATAAAATATACAGATCACAAAATTTACCATCTTAACCATTTTTAAATGTACAGTTCTTTGCCATTAAGAACATTCACATTGTTCTGCAGCCATCACCATCATCCATCTCTAGAAGTTTTTCATCTTCCCAAACTGAAACTCTGTACGCATTACACACTAACTCCCCATTTCCCCCTTCCCCCAGCCTCTAACCACTATTCTACGTTCTGTCTCTATTAATTTGATGGCCCTAAGTACTTTATAGGTACTTCATGTAAGTGTAATCATATAGTATGTCTTTTTGTGACTGGCTTATTTCACTTAGCATAATGTCCTCAAGGTTCCTCCATGTTGTAGCATGTGTCAGGATTTCTTCTTTTTAAAGGTGGAATTATATCCCATTTTATGTACATACATATCACATTTGTTTATTCATCTGTGAATGGACTCTTGAGTTTCTCCACATTTTGATTATTGAGAATAATGCTTGCTTATGAACATGGGTCTACAAATATCGTCCCTTTTTTGGAGATAGAGGTGAAATCATTCATGATTCTAAGGTAGAAATTAATGATGTAGTTGTTTTACTGCCCTAAACACTGATATGTGAGCTATACTACATTTTAGATAAGAGAAATCTCTACTCTGTCGCTACTGGAGGTATTACATTGCCTATTCTGTACATTTTCTGTATGAAAATTTTCATGAGAAAGGTTATGTAACTGGTCACTCCTTTTGTTTTCCCTTGCTATAAAGGAATGAAAAAAGACTGTTAATTTCTTGGCAATATTGCATCATTAGTCCTAGCAAAGTATGGTTTTATGGTGTTCTTACCTTACTTTCCTCCATTATTTTAGTGACCTCATTAATGATTTATTATAAGAAGACAACATGCTTTAATGGCAAAATCAAGAGAAAATAAGTCAGGATACTAAATTGCAACTTGATTTCACTGCAGAATGAAGCAAATCCTTTCCTCACTCAGGCTATCAATTCTCTTCTAGAGGCTGTAAGTTCAGTGGTACCAAACTCATCCCCTGCTCAGTTTTTCAACCAGCTGTTCTGGATCACAGCGGAGAGCCAGGCATCTACTTGCTCACTCTGAATCCAAAACAGAGTTTGCAAAATCCACGCACTGAAGTGTTGTTGTTTTACTAATCAATGATTCCTTACTCCATGGGTGTGTCTCATGCTTTAAACCCTAGTCTAACCAGCTGGGATGTCAGCTCTTCAAGCCTAGAGCAGATTCACAACCACACATTAGGTGCTTAATAAATAGCTATTGATTCAATAAGCTGAACTGAGAAGAGAGGAAGGGAGAAGGCTGCTGGTTGTAGTAATAGCAATGGTAATAACGAGTAAGAGAAGAGAGAAAAGAAGGTGTAACGGGAAAAAAGTACAGCTACCGGTTTCAAACTCAATAAAGGAAAAGAGTCCTAAACAACCTCCCAACCCTTGAAGGGTCAATGTTTTAGAGAATATATAATAATCTGGACACCACAATGAACTTCCTCCATCTTTTATCATAAAGATTTTCTTCATGGAATATTACTCAGCCATAAAAAAAATGAAATAACGCCAGTTGCAACAACATGGATAGACCTAGAGATTATCATACTAAGTGAAGTCAGTCAGAAAGAGAAAGACAAATACCATATGATACCACTTATATGTGGAATCTAAAAGATAACGCAAATGAACTTATCTACGAAACAAAAACAGACTCACAGACGTAGAGAACAGACTTGTGGTTGCCAAGGGGGGGTGGAGGAGGGATGGGTTGGGAGTTTGGGGTTAGCAGATGCAAACTATTATATATAGAATGGATAAACAGCAAGGTCCTACTGTATAGTACAGGGAACTATATTCAATATTCTGATATAAACCATAATGGAAAATAATATGAAAAAATATATATATGTATAACTGATTCATGTTACTGTACAGCAGAAATTAACACAACATTGTAAATCAACTATACTTCAATAAAATAGATTTTTTTAAAAAAGAAAAATGAAAAACAAAAAAAAACCCAAAACAAATATCTGTCCCTGCTTTCAGTTCTTTTGGATATGTACCCAGAAGTAAAATCATTGGTCATATGGTAATTCTATGTTTCATCTTTTTGAGGAACAACTTGTTATGGACTGAATGTTTGTGTTTTCTCAAAATTCATATGTAGAAATACTAACCCCCAATGTGATGGTATTAGGAGGTAGGGCCTTTGGTAGGTGATGAGGTCATGAGGGTAAAGCCATCATGAATGGGATTAGTACCCTAATAAAAGAGACCCCAGAGAACTCTCTTACCTCTTCTGCCATGTCAGATCACAGCAAGAAGATGGCCATCTAAGAATCAGGAAGCAGGCTTTCACCAGTCATGGATTTGCCTGCACTTTGACCTTGAACTTCCCAGCCTCCATACTGTGAGAAATAAATATTTATTGGTAAGCCACCCAGTCTATGATATTTTTGTTATAGCAACCATAATGAACTAAGACACTGCCATACCATTTTCCATTACAGTTATATCATTTCATATTCCAGCAACAGTGCAGAAGTGTTCCAAGTTCTTCACATCTTTGTCAACACTTGTTATTTTCTGTTTTTTGTTTTTCGTATCCTGATGGATGTGAAGTGGTATCTCATTGTGGTTTTGATTTGCATTTCCCTAATGATTAGTGATGTTGAGCAACATATCACATGTCTATTGCCATTTGTGTATCTTCTTTGGAGAAATAGCTGTTTAAGTACTTTACCCATTTTTGAATTTGAATTTAGTTGTTGAGTTGTAGAGTTTCTTTATATATTTCTGGCTACTAATCCCTTACAGATGTATGATTTTCAAATATTAACTTTCATTCTGTGGGTTGTCTTTTCACTCTGTCAATAGTGTTCACTGATACACAAATTTTTAAATTTTGACGTAGTCCAGTTTATCTATTTTTTCTTTTGTCACCTGTTCTTTTGGTGTCATGTCCAAGAAGTCATTTCCAAATTCATATCATGAAGTTTATCTTCTGTGCTTTCTAATCCACTACGACAGATTTAAATATCATATGTGTGCATTTGACCGACAAGTCTTTTAAAATATTTGTTATAATTCTTCTGACTTAAAGTTCTGCCTCCTGGAATAGTCCTATGTGGATCTGTTTCTGATATCTCAAATTCAATATGCCCAAACAAGATATTGTTCTCTAATTCCCCTCCATCCATTCCTGGGTCTCCCACATCCATTGAATTGTCATGACTTGCATTTATTCTCTACAAAATCACCTTCTCATTATATAAGAATCTATACTCCAACTCTACTAAGTCACAAAATATAACAAATGTCCTCCTAAAACAAGGAATTACAACGGTTATTGGGGGTGGGGGAGACAAAGCAGTGGAACTATTTGCTCTAAATGAGTTTTATGCTGAAGCTAAATACATGAAACAAATCACACTGAAGCAGTTCTGGCTGAGGTGAGCAGGGCATAACTGGAATCCCACTTACTTAGAATCTCCATCTCCTGAGAGATGGTCCCCATGAAAGCTATTGCCCTAGAGGTTTCAGGAGAATGTTTACCCTGTTCTGTGGAAAGGAAAGGACATGGCTTAGATTATAATCTAGGAATATCATAGGCATAGATATCATACTGTCTATACTTTGCATTAAGTAGAACAAAAAGAAGAAAATGTGTTAATGTATTTATTTCAATCAAAATTGCCAGTTAGTGCAGTTAGTTACAGGTATTAGTTATAAACATGAGAATCTATTTAAATTAAAAGAGTAATGTACAAAACCTTTCTCCTTCTACTCCCTGCACCACTGAGAGATGAAACATATGTCATTTATTTTGCACAGAATGCTAGGGTCATCCTTTGCTGCCTACTCTAACAACCTAGGGAAGTTTATTCTGAGAAAACACCCTCCGTCCTTCAACAATTACATAGAGATGGGTCATCAATTCTGAAGACAGTGAAGGTTGACAGCATTACTTGAGAATGTATGTTTTTCCTTCTGCTGTAAGTCTCCTATTCTCATAGCTAAACTATTATTAAATGAAAACTTCCTGTGTTCTTGATTTCTGGCTTGCACTTGAAATTATATGGGAAATTAAAACCTTTCCAGCTAATCTGATCTGAAGAAAATGTAGAAAGAAACAATTTGAAATTCACTTTGTGCATGATATGATAGATTATAGAACTTGGGGGTCAGAGGACATGTGTATACATAAGTTAACTAAAATTGACTGATAACATCCATAGTCATGAACGGTGTACATCCTTGCTTGCACTTTGCCATTATTCTACTTGCTTATTAGGTATAAAATGATGCCTTACTTTCATTTTCATTGTATTTCTCTGAACACTAATTCTTTGAGCATTTGTTTTATATGCTTACTTCTTTTTAAAAAATTGCCCTTTTGTATTTTTTGCCCAAATTTCTAATGTGGTTGTTCCTTTCCTTGTTGATTTGCAACAGTATTTTGTATATTTTGATAAGGTTATCACTACCTTTTCAGTTTTAAATATTTTAAATATCTACTTCCATTCTATCCATACTGTTATTTACCTAACAGAAGCAGTGAATAGTCACATGTATTTTTTATTTTTTTTTGCCTTATAGTTAATATTCCCTGTGTTTTACTTTAACAATCTATTCCTTATCCTAGGTCACAAAGACATTCTTCCTTTTTTTTTGTATTCGTCATTTTTTTTTCCCTCTCACTTATGTTTCTACTCCATCTCTGGAGTCTACCTTTGTGCGTAGTTTTAGGCAGGGATCCATGGTTATGGTGATGGTGGAAGTGAGCTTCTGAGATCTCCCATCTAGGAGAATGTAACTGACAGATGGCCCCAGCTTCTGTGCTCTGAGCCCTCCACAGCACTCATACTGAGACCATGCTTCCTACAGGCTTCTCCTGGCCTTGGACCAACACAGCAGGCTTGTTAGGGCAGGAATATTCCTAGGAAATGTGGGGCTTCTCTGATGGGTGAATTTAACTTGAGGACTCCCCATAGGCTTAGCCAAATTTTCTTGGACCTGCACTGCCATGTGAGACTCTTTCTAACTCTTCTCCCTTTCTCCTCTCCTGCACAAATGTTGGACTTGAACTGCATCCTGAGGGGTCTCTTTGCCTCCTCCAACACGTATCTCATTTTCTTCACAGAAATTTTCCCCAATAAATCTCTTGTACCTCAAATCCAACTTTGGGGTCTGATTGAGTGATGTCAGAAAATTGAGGACCAACAAACTCATTTCCCTGCCTATTGGGTAAAGAGGACATTCTGAGTGGCATGCAGGGCACAGATAATCCCTAGCATAAGGTGATAACTGAATTGCTAAAGACTTCACCAGTGGTGATCTGGGAAAACTTCCTGGTGGAGGGGACCCTGTTGCAGGGTGATGGTTCAGGCAATTAAAAGAGATGAGAAGGAAGAATGCCTACAAAGATAGTGGAATTGGCTGGTTACTGCTAAATTGTATTGTTGCCCCACAGAGAGATAAGGAGAAACGAGGGTTGTTTAAAATCAGTTAAGGCTAAGCATGAGAACCAGTTACAGAGAGACGCTTACCTCCTGCAGAGGAAGAGTAGACTAAAGATTTAATAGTTAGTTTCCCAGAGTTTGAATGCTTAGTCAAAGCAGATCTGCTATGCTTAGGTTGGGACCTGGTAGAGAAAAATCTGGGACCTTGAATTGTAAAATGGAGACAGGTGGATAGATACTGGTATTGGTCCTGCAGATTCCTTGAACCTCAGAGTTTGCAGAAGTAGTCCCTTGTTCCTTAGTAAGAGCTAGCCCTTCTCCCATGGTGAAAGATGCTGCAGAGCCCTCTCCCCCACAAGACAACAGATGCCTCCTCAAGAGATATTCTCTCCTCCTCAATTGACAATCAGGCCAGTAACTCAGCTAGGAATGTGCTGAGCCTGAGAAGGGAGGAAGGAGACTATGCACTGAAGAAATTGTAAGAATTAGTGAGTATGTGCTGACAGAGGAGTACTCCTGGTCCTGGCATTGGGTTTTGAGGGTGCATGATGAAGGAGGGCTGAATTGAAGATGGAATAAGTAAGAATTTATTGACCTTCTTGAGGTAGGGAATTTAATATCCTGGGAAGAACCAAGGAGATTGGGCACACTTGCTGCAAGAGTTGATCTTAACAGCCTGGAAGAAGCAATAGTCAGGACTGAGTGAAGCAGAAATTCCCTAGTTGCCCAGGCAGACATTGGAGGAAAAAATAGAGGCTGAGGGAAATGGGAATTCTGGAATGGGTATGTTATGTGAAGCCAGAAGACCTACCTGTGGATATGTACCAGGGACAGGCCCATGTTGTTTACCAAAGCCACTAGAAATGAGCTGGTGGGAGGGACTCGAGCATGACTGAGAAGCTCAGTGTTGGCTCTCCTCTGCAGGTGAAAGCTGACCGTGAGACTAACAGCTACAGAGCTGGGCTCTCAAAGTGAAGAAGCACTGGGGGGGGAACCATGTTCTTAAACTTGAATTCACCGGCCCTGGAGGTTTGGGGGAGTGAGGGTGAGGTAAAGAATACCTGAAAGCGGCTGATTAGTTGCTACCTTTTCTAGAAACTCCTCTCCTTTGTATGAATTTACCCTGATGCTTCCAAAATTGGTCGTCTGGATTGCTGAGTCTAGTCTGGTATGAAAAGCAGGTGAACATTGTCTCAAGGTAATACAGGGCAAGTCAGGGTGCTGGGGGACAGAGTAAAACTTAAAGAGCTTTTCCTTCAACTATTCTCTCATTAAATTCTAGGCTTCAGCCACCCACTCTTCCTACATACTCCCATTCGAGATGGCCCCATCTCCCAGTGTCTCACTTTTGTTATGATTTTCTGATCTAGAATCCATGTTTACTTCTTTATTCTTAGTTTATCTGATTTGATTGATTTGGAGAAGGGAGTAAGTATCCTATGCTAGTTTACCATTTTGGCAGAAACAAAAGCCCAGATATACTCATGTGATTGTGTGTGTGTGTGTGTGTGTGTGTGTATGCAGTCTATGTGAGTGTAAAAAATAATGCAATTTTTGAAAAATAAAAAGTGGGCAAGCCCTTTATAAGCAAACAGATATATCTGTTTATGTTTGTATACAGATGGAATGATATGAAGGGATATATGAAATTTTAAACTTGGGTTATTTTAAGAGGAAATTGGAGAGAGGTTGCCAGAGTTTTCTTTATGTTTAGAAAACAGCTCATGTAACTTCATCTCTTGAAATGAAATTACAATAAAATATATTTTAAAAATAACATGGACCAGGAGGTGGCAGCATATTAACACCTTTGGCCTAAGTTTCTTAGTGCCTTGCAGCATTTAAATGAACATAGGTGTGGGTCACAGTGATCTGTTGTTTCTGTATTTCCTAGATTCATCTATAATAAATCAACATTAACTGATTGCACAATCCAATCCTTGTTTTATTTGGGTTGGCTTCTTGCTTAAATTATCATTTGATATTTTTTACCTTTGTGACTAAGTCACTCTGATACTCCTCCACTATTTGCTACTCTTGTGTTTGGTTGTCATTAACATAGCTTTTGGGGTTACAGGAAATTCCCTGTTGATTTAAAAAGCAACCAAAAACACTCGTTGATTCTTTAATATACCATTATTTGGGGGAAGTTCTGGGATCTTTGTCTGAGGGAGATAGAAAAAAACAATTTCTACCTGTGGGTCCTTGGTGGGCCTTCTCTAGCTCATACAGATCCCCTCTCCACTAGTGGACCAGCACCCCCAGAGGAAGGAGAGTCAAAAAGTGGTCATGCTATGCCTGGCTAACCACACTCTCCAAAGGGTCTGCTACTTTTAACAGCAGTTATCAAAAACACTTTTGGCTCCTTATGTAGTCTTGAGAAAGGACTCAGTTTTATACAAAACTGTATACCCATTGTCTAGAATACCCAATGTCTGACACATAGAGGTTTAAGAAATGTTTGTTAGATGAATAACTGATTATGCAAGTAGTTGCGTAGAATCCTCTGGGTCAGTGATGTCCAATAAAACTTTCTGCGATGATGAAAATGATGTATATCTGTGCTACCCAATATGGTAGCCACTAGCCACATGTAGTTATTTTGTGTTTAAAATGTGATTTGTATGACTGAAAAATAAATTTTTAATTGTATTTAATTTAAATTAATTTATATCTAAATAGCCCCATCTAGCTAGTGGCTACCATATTGGACAGTACAGATTTTAGTATACAGTAATGCTACATGATTTTCTATTCTCCACTCTGAAATGTTAGTGAATGATGGACTGAGCCATTCTGCCTCAGCTGACTATGTAATACTCTTTCAAATAGTATCTGTTTATGCATTTTGAGGATACTGAATAGATAAACATGAGGCAATTATGCAGGATTTATGTACTTGACATATGTACTTGACATGAGGCAATTATGCAGGATTTATGTACTTGACATTTCACTAGCTACATATTTATATAGATATCTCTCTACATAATCTCTCTGTATCTCTATATAGGTAGATCTCTCTATCTACATCTATATCTATCCATCCATCCATACATACATACATACATTCATCCATCTAGAGATGAATTATTAGCTTGTAGCAACTCAGTCTTCAAACTGCCTCCTTTCTGCAACAAGGTTCAGTTTCCAAATGATCTTAATTTGGCTAGGATTTTTTTAGATACGAGTGTAATCATGATAGATGGTCTTTTAGCGTTCTCAGTGCATCAGCATTACATAAAAGGGGAGAAGAAAGATATTTTCAAACTCATGTAAGGAAATTGTGGGTCCAAGATTTTTAAGAGTGACTCTTTTCCTCTGACTACTGACCCGATGGCAGTGGTTCTCAACTTGGGGTGATTTTGCCCCTCAGATGACATTTGGCAATGTCTGGTTACATTTTTTTTTTTTTTCTTTTTTGAAAGCTGTAGGTTTTTATTGATGCCCTGTATGAGGTTGAAGAAGTTCCTTCCTGTTTCTTTGTTTGCTGAGGTTTTATCCTGAATGGGTTTTTTTTTTCCTGAGTTGATTACATTTATTGATATAATAAAACTATGTAGGTATGCATAAAAACATTTATTAAAATCTGAATCAGAAAAGGTATGTCATCATTTTCTAAATTTGTTGACTATGTTATGTTTTTTTGTCTGTTTTTTTTTTGAATTTTAATTTACTTATTTTTTATACAGCAGGTTCTTATTAGTTATCCATTTTATACATATTAGTGTATACATGTCAATCCCAATCTCCAAATTCATCATACCACCACCCCCACCACTTTTCCCCCTTGGTGTCCATACATTTGTTCTCTGCATCTGTGTCTCAATTTCTGCCCTGCAAACCGGTGCATCTGTACCATTTTTCTAGGTTCCACATATATGCGTTAATAAGAATATTTGTTTTTCTCTTTCTGATTTACTTCACTCTGTATGACAGTCTCTAGATCCATCCACATCTCTACAAATGACCCAATTTCGTTCCTTCTTATGGCTAACTAATATTCCATTGTATATATGTACCACAACTTCTTTATCCATTCATCTGTCGATGGGCATTTAGGTTGCTTCCAGGTCCTGGCTATTGTAAATAGTGCTGCAATGAACATTGGGATGCATCTGTCTTTTTGAATTATGGCTTTCTCTGGGTATATGTCAAGTAGTGGGATTGCTGGGTCATATGGTAATTCTATTTTTAGTTTTTTAAGGAACTTCCATACTGTTCTCCAGTGTGGCTGTATCAATTTACATCCCCACAAACAGTGCAAGAGGGTTCCCTTTTCTCCACACCCTCTCCAACATTTGTTGTTTGCAGATTTTCTGATGATGCCCATTCTAACTGGTGTGAGGTGATACCTCATTGTAGTATTGATTTGCATTTCTCTAATAATTAGTGATGTTGAGCAGCTTTTCATGTGCTTCTTGGCTATCAGTATGTCTTCTTTGGAGAAATGTCTATTTAGGTCTTCTGCCCATTTTTGGATTGGGTTGGTTGTTTTTTTAATATTGAGGTACATGAGCTGTTTATATATTTTGGAGATTAATCCTTTGTCCGTTGATTCATTCGCAAATATTTTCTCCCATTCTCAGGGTTGTCTTTTTGTCTCATTTGTTGTTTCCTTTGCTGTGCAAAAACTTTTAAGTTTCATTAGGTCCCATTTGTTTATTTTTGTTTTTATTTCCATTACTCTAGGAGGTGGATCCAGAAAGATCTTGCTGTGATTTATGTCAAAGAGTGCTCTTCCTATGTTTTCCTCTAAGAGTTTTATAGTGTCTGGTCTTACATTTAGTTCTCTAATCCATTTTGTGTTTATTTTTGTGTATGGTGTTAGGGTGTGTTCTAATTTCATTCTTTTACATGTAGCCATCCAGTTCTCCCAGCACCACTTAGTGAAGAGACTGTCTTTTCTCCATTGTATACCCTTGCCTCCTTTGTCATAGATTAGTTGACCATAGGTACGTGGGTTTATCTCTGGGCTTTCTATCTTGTTCTATTGATCTATGTTTCTGTTTTTGTGCCAGTACCATATTGTCTTGATTACTGTAGCTTTGAAGTATAGTCTGAAGTCTGGGAGCCTGATTCCTCCAGCTCCATTTTTTGCCCTCAAGACTGCTTTGGCTATTCGGGGTCTTTTGTGTCTCCCTACAGATTTTAAGACTTTTTGTTCTAGTTCTGTAAGAAATGCCATTGGTAATTTGATAGGGATTGCATTGAATCTGTAGATTGCTTTGGGTAGTATAGTCATTTTCACAATATTGATTCTTCCAATCCAAGAACATGGTATATCTCTCCATCTGTTGGTATCATCTTCAATTTCTTTCATCAGTGTCTTATAGTTTTCTGCATACAGGTCTTTTGTCTCCCTAGGTAGGTTTATTCCTAGGTATTTTATTTTTTTTTGTTGCAATGGTAAATGGGAGTGTTTCCTTAATTTCTCTTTCAGATTTTTCATCCTTAGTGTATAGGAATGCAAGAGATTTCTGTGCATTAATTTTGTATCCTGCAACTTTACCAAGTTCATTGATTAGCTCTAGTAGTTTTCTGGTGGCATCTTCAGGATTCTCTATGTATAGTATCATGTCATCTGCAAACAGTGACAGTTTTACTTCTTCTTTTCCAAATTGGATTCCTTTTATTTCTTTTTCTTTTCTGATTGCCATGGCTAGGACTTCCAAAACTGTGTTGAATAATATTGGTGAGGGTGGACATCCTTGTCTCCTTCCTGATCTTAGAGGAAATGCTTTCAGTTTTTCACCATTGAGAATGATGTTTGCTGTGGGTTTGTTATATATGGCCTTTATTATGTTGAGGTAGTTTCCCTCTATGCCCACTTTCTGGGGAGTTTTTATCATAAATGGGTGTTGAATTTTGTCATAAAGCTTTTTCTGCATCTATTGAGATGATCATATAGTTTTTCTTCTTCAATTTGTTAATGTGGTGTATCACATTGATTGATTTGCGTTTATTGAAGAATCCTTGCATCCCTGGGATAAATCCCACTTGTTCATGGTGTATGATCCTTTTAATGTGTTGTTGGATTCTGTTTGCTTGTATTTTGTTGAGGATTTTTGCATCTATATTCATCAGTGATATTGGTCTGTAATTTTTTTTTTTTTTGTAGTATCTTTGTCTGGTTTTGGTATCAGGGTGATGGTGGCCTCATAGAATGAGTTTGGGAGTGTTCCTTCCCCTGCACTTTTTTGGAGGAGTTTGAGAAGTATGGGTGTTAGCTCTTCTCTAAATGTTTGATAGAATTCACCTGTGAAGCCATTGGATCCTGGACTTTTGTTTGTTGGAAGATTTTTAATCACAGTTTCAATTTCATTACTTGTGATTGCTCTGTTCATATTTTCTGTTTCTTCCTGGTTCAGTCTTGGAAGGTTATACTTTTCTAAGAATTTGTCCATTTCTTCCACGTTGTCCATTTTATTGGCATAGAGTTGCTTGTAGTAGTCTCTTAGGTTGCTTAGTAGTTCTACAGTGTCTGTTGTAACTTCTCCTTTTTCATTTCTAATTTTATTGATTTGAGTCCTCTCCCTCTTTTTCTTCATGAGTCTGGCTAATGGTTTATCAATTTTGTTTATCTTCTCAAAGAACCAGCTTTTAGTTTTATTGATCTTTGCTATTCTTTTCTTTGTTTCTATTTCATTTATTTCTGCTAACTTTGGGTTTTGTTTGTTCTTCTTTCTCTAGTTCTTTTAGGTGTAATGTTAGATTGTTTATTTGAGATGTTTGTTGTTTCTTGAGGTAGGATTTTATTGCTATAAACTTCCCTCTTAGAACTGCTTTTGCTGCATCCCATAGGTTTTGGATCATCGTGTTTTCATTGTCATTTGTTTCTAGGTATCTTTTGATTTCCTCTTTGATTTCTTCAGTGATCTCTTGGTTATTTAGTAACGTATTTTTTAGCCTCCATGTATTTGTGTTTTTTACGTTTTTTTCCCTGTAATTCATTTCTAATCTCATAGCATTGTGGTCAGAAAAGATGCTTGATATGATTTCAGTTTTCTTAAATTTACTGAGGCTTGATTTGTGACCCAAGATATGATCTATCCTGGAGAATATTCCTTGCGCACTTGAGAAGAAAGTGTAATCTGCTGTTTTTGGATGGAATGTCCTATAAATATCAATTAAATCTATCTGGTCTATTGTGTCATTTAAATCTTGTGTTTCCTTATTAATTTTCTCTTTGGATGATCTGTCCATTGGTATAAGTGAGGTGTTAAAGTCCCCCACTATTTTTGTGTTACTGTCAGTTTCCTCTTTTATACCTGTTAGCGTTTGCCTTATGTATTGAGGTGCTCCTATGTTGGGGGCATATATATGTATAATTGTTATATCTTCTTCTTGGATTGATCCCTTGATCATTATGTAGTGTCCTTCCTTGTCTCTTGTAACATTGTTTATTGTAAAGTCTATTTTATCTGATATGAGTATTGCTACTCCAGCTTTCTTTTGATTTCCATTTGCATGGAAAATCTTTTTCCATCCCCTCGCTTTCAGTCTGTATGTGTCCCTAGGTCTGAAGTGGGTCTCTTGTAGACAGCATATATATGGGTCTTATTTTTGTATCCATTCAGAGAGCCTGTGTCTTTTGGTTGTAGCATTTAATCCATTCACGTTTAAGGTAATTATCGATATGTATGTTCCTATTACCATTTTCTTAATTGTTTTGTGTTTTTTTTGGTAGGTCCTTTTCTTCTCTTGTGTTTCCCACTTAGAGATGTTCCTTTAGCATTTGTTGTAGAGCTGGTTTGGTGGTGCTGAATTCTCTTAGCTTTTGCTTGTCTGTAAAGCTTTTGATTTCTCCATCGAATCTGAATGAGATCCTTGCCGGCTAGAGTAATCTTGGTTGTAGGTTCTTCCCTTTCATCACTTTGAATATACCGTGCTACTCCCTTCTGACTTGTAGAGTTTCTGCTGAGAAATCAGCTGTTAACCTTATGGGAGTTCCCTTGTATATTATTTGTCATTTTTTTCCTTGTTCCTTTTAATAATTTTTCTTTGTCTTTAATTTTTGTCAGTTTGATTACTGTGTGTCTCAGCATGTTTCTCCTTGGCTTTATCCTGCCTGGGACTCTGTGCCCTTCCTGGACTTGGGTGGCTATTTTCTTTCCCAAGTTAGGGAAGTTTTCGACTATAATCTCTTCAAATATTTTCTCATGTCCTTTTTCTCTCTTTTCTCCTTTTGGGACCCCTATAATGTGAATGTTGTTGCGTTTAATGTTGTCCCAGAGGTCTCTTAGGCGGTCTTCATTTCTTTTCATTCTTTTTTCTTTATTTTGTTCCGCAGCAGCGATTTCCACCATTCTGTCTTCCAGGTCACTTATCCGTTCTTCTGCTATTGATTCCTTCTAGTGTAGTTTTCATTTCAGTTATTGTATTGTTCATCTCTGTTTGTTTGTTCTTTAATTCTTCTAGGTCTTTGTTAAACATTTCCTGCATCTTCTCGATCTTTGCCTCCATTGTTTTTCCGAGGTCCTGGATCATCTTCACTATCATTATTCTGAATTCTTTTTCTGGAAGTTTGCCTATCTCCACTTCATTTAGTTGTTTTTCTGGGGTTTTATCTTGTTCCTTCATCTGGTACATAGCCCTCTGTCTTTTCATTTTGTCTATCTTTCTGTGAATATGGTTTTTGTTCCACAGGCTGCAGGATTGTAGTTCTTCTTGCTTCTGCTGTCTGCCCTCCGCTCCTGGATACGTTTTTGTTTGTTACAGCTTGGTAGGGTTACCACTGGCACCTAGTGTATAGAGGGAAGGAATGCTGCTAAACATTCTACAATGCAGAGGATGCTGCCGCTCCTCCACCACTGCCCCTGCCTCCTCAAGAAAGAATTTTCTCACACAGTGTCAGTAGTGCCAAGATTGAGAAACCGTGCCTTGTAGTAAGGATTCAAAGAGAACGAGTTTGAATTTACCATTAGAAATATATTTTAATTTATACAGTATAATATTATGTGGGGCAAGAGAGACTCTTACTTGATATAAAACTCAAAAAGTCTTAACATGGCAATTATTTCATTAACTCAATTAATCGTAAAAGGAGGGGGGAAGCAAATAAAGGTTTAGATGCACAGGTAAAGTTTAAGTTTTGCTGAACACTAATCCATGGTCATGTACAGTCCCAGAAATATGCATTTAAATATATATATGAGAATGACTATATAATTATTAAACCATTCCAAAGATGCTTTCTTATTTGAAAATTCTTTATAGATACAATTCTTCAAAGAATGACTACCATTTTTAACAGTAAATTTAAATATTATACAATAAGGTCTTTCCTAAACTCATATCAAACTTTCTATGAGTGTCTAATATTCTACTGGCTTCTAAGTTATTGATGAATATATAATTTATATTGGCTTCTCATTCTGTGGGTCCCTTAAGTGTTTTGAAATTGATTGAAAATAAAATGGTTGCAAGAGGAGCGGGGGACATGGCGGGCGGGAGGCGGCAGGATGGTGAAGCTGACGGTGGAGCTGATCGAGCAGGCAGCGCAGTACACCAACACTGTGCAGGACCATGAGCTGGACCTGCAGAGGTATAACATTCCTGTCATTGAAAATCTAGGCGCTACCTTAGACCAGTTTGATGCCTTTGATTTTTCTGACAATGAAATCTGGAAACTGGGATGGTTTTCCTTCGTTGAGAAGACTGGAAACATTATTAGTGAACAACAGAATATGCCATATAGGTGAGGGACTTGATCAGGCTCTGCCCTGTCTGACAGAACTCATTCTCACCGACAACAGTCTTGTGGAATTGGGTGATCTGGACCCTTTGGCATCTCTCAAATCATTGACTTATCTAAGTATTCTAAGAAATCCTGTAACAAATAAGAAACATTACAGACTATATGTGATTTATAAAGTTCCACAAGTCAGAGTACTGGATTTCCAGAAGGTGAAACTAAAAGAGTGGCAGAAAGCAGAGAAAATGTTCAAGGGCAAACGGGGTGCACAACTTGCAAAGGATATTGCCAGGAGAAGCAAAACTTTCAATCCAGGTGCTTGTTTGCCAATTGAGAAAAAGAAAGGTGGGCCATCTCTAGGGGATGTGGAAGCAATCAAGAATGCTATAGCAAACGTGTCAACTTTAGCTGAAGTGGAGCAGCTGAAGAGCTTGTTTCAGTCCAGTTAGATACCTGGCAGAGAACACAGATCAGGCCCCACTGATGATGGTGAAGAGGAGATGGAAGAAGACACAGTCACAAATGGGTCTTGAGCAGGGTGGCCTCTAAGGATCTTAGGACATACAATAGTCCACTTCAGACAGGTCCTGCTTTTTGAATAGCCTTTTTTGTGTCAGCAAAGTAGAGTTCATAAGCATTGTTGAAATGCTTAAAACTGCTGGTAATTTTGTAATAAAAATTTTGAAATCTAAATGCCAGTTTTCTACCAATAGTGCAAATAAAGGACACTCACTGTGCTGCGGATTGCACATCATTGGGGCGTGTGTGCAGTGAGGCATGGATGTGTGGGAGTTGGAAATGCAGGAGGGCGGATTTTATGGGTAAGCTTCCTAGTCCTCATGAAATGTTTAGGTTTTTAAGTTGATAATAGAACTTATGATTATCTGTGTGCTGCCAAAAAAAAAAAAAGAAAAGAAAAGAAAGAAAATGGTTTAGCAAACAAACTGCATTAGGAAATAATTAAACGGAAGTGAAAAGTAAATTTGCACCAGAATTGGAACTTCTCCCATTTTTCAGGGATGGAAAGTAACTTCTCTCACTGATTCCTTGCCTCTTCTCATTTCCTACCTGGCGAAAAGGCCAAGGAACTGCTTTTAATTTCTGAATAGTAAAAGGCATTTTTACATAATTTAGAACAAAATCCTGTCCTAGACAATATTTCCTGTTTTCCTACTGTCTGATCGAATTTATTCATTGCTCTCAAGTAAACATTAGTGCAGTTGTTTAAAGAGTTTAAAATCTGCACTATTGGGTGTAAATTTAAATGTCAATTTTTTTCAAGTTTCAGAGAGAGGTTAAATGCACATCTGAGGGCAAAGGGGAAAGGACTCACAGTAGTGCCACCTGTTAAGTCCTGGTTTCATTTCTAGTGCCCCTCCATCATTTGTGCTAGCATTGGCCAAAACTAATTACCTTGATTTGTCTGGTGCATTGCACTTATAGATTCTTTTATTTTTTTTTTTTAACTTTATTTTATGGGCTCTGTTGGATTTTTTATTTTTATTTTTTAAATTTTATTTATTTTATTTATTTATTTTGGTTGTGCCGGGTCTTAGCTGCGTGCAGCATGTGTGCTCCTTAGTTGCAGCTCGAAGCCTCCTTAGTTGCAGCATGCTAACTCTTAGTTGCAGCATGCATGTGGGATCTAGTTCCCTGACTAGGGATTGAACCCACGTCCCCTGCACTTTGAGGTGGATTCTTAACCACTGCACCACCAGGGAAGTCCCTACAGATTCTTAATGAGGATTACTTGAGGAGGAAGCTAAAAACTGTGAAGTCAGGGAAGGACAGTATGCTCTGTCAGGAAGAAAAATAAAGAATACTTAGCCAGCTGATACTCAACTGATTAAACTGCTGGATTTTTCTAAAATGGGAAGTGTGTAGTAGGAACAGAAAGGTGAACCAGGAGGTAATCAGAGACACTTAGCAGCAATGGCAGATCTTTGTGGAGTCGGCAGTATGTTATATGCTCATGGTCAGTGAAACATTTTGGGTGATGTGAAAGAAAGCCTGCTTTCTTCATGTTTAAGGGGAGACTAGTCAGATCATGCTTACTTGCATCTTGAACTTGATGACAGTATACATGGCAGCACATACTAAACACAATTTGCTGGAGAGCACACATGGCATTTACATTTTGGATGTAGAAGTGGTTGGTACATTAGATGTTAGTTTTAGATTTAAGCCAGTCCTGATAACGAGTCACTTTGGTATAAACTCCAGGCTTATTTTCTTTTCCACAGTCCGTTCCACAGCTTACTATTCCAATAAGATACCAGATGTTTCTATCACGTGCTATAACAAGAGGTCCCCCAGAATCACCTTGGAAAGGAGGAAGAAGAAAAAAATATCAGTGTAGTAAATAAAGGGGTGTCATAAATATGAGTTAATCAGAAAATCTGGATGTCTAATAAATTAATATTTTGAATTGAAGTATGGAAAACTAATTTTATTTTTACTTACCATTAACGTTAGTATGATAATTGAGCTTATTACTTATTACCCGTTATCTTATTATCTCTGTTTATTAATGTCTTTATCTGGAAGGTAGTGTGAATAAAGCTAAGGTTTCAGTTTTATCCTTGTATAGTTTTTTAGTTTTGCTCCGTCTCAACAGAGAGAAACAAATTGAACCTAAGTCCAAGCATCCAGTTCTTACATAAATGTGACCTCAAGGCTCAACTAAATGTCACTTCCTCCACGAAGCCTCTCCTAACTCTGTTAGGTAGGAATAATTCTTGCTTTGAATTTGAATCTCACCTTGTTCCACTCACACCAGTTGATGGGAAGGTGTCTGGGGCATTGTATTACTGTGCAGCAGTAGGCTTGGGAGGAGGAAGATATGCAGAGTACATTCCAAATAAGTGTGTTCCATTTATTACACAAAGGATTTTGCTACCAAGTGAATTGATTTGAGTGTATGAATCATGGGGACTTTCCTGATATATTTAACCCTTAGACAAGTGATTTTTAATTTTATCTTTTAACAATGAAACTATTCACTTAAAAGAAATATTATATGGAAGACCCTTACGGACTTTTTTTAAAAAATAAGAGAAATGATGCTGTTTGAAGTAGGCATGGGGTCCTACAGTCTTGTGCCTTTAACTCTCTTCCCTTCACATGCTTCTTAGTACACTCCAGTGCTCAGTGGACTGAATACTCAGTCTCTGAATACTCAGAGAATAAAAACCCTGGTCTACCAAAAGCAATCCCTGTCAGCTTTTTTCTCATAGTCCTAAATCCTAATTTAGGTTCTTAGTATACTAGAGGTGAGATAAGCAACGGAGCATGGACCAACAGAATGAGAACATCTGCTCTCTTACAGAATAAACTCAAATACAACTCTCTATTCAACAGATTCATTTTTGTAGATTTGAGTCTATTCTAAACATAGAATTGCTAAACGGTTGGATTCAGTTTCAAATGCTATAGGTAGAATCTTTATTATTTTAGTTATTTAGTTTCAGTCCTTTAAATAGCCATATTATTTTTAAATGCTTAATAATTAAAATTAATGTTTTGTATGGTTGAGGGAAAATGCCATTTATTTAATTAGTTTTTGTACATGATTTGCAAGGTAACACTTTAAAATGAATAAGTGTAGATATTTTCTTTCCTAAATAGTGTAATTCTATCTGATGTACACTGTTTAAGGTCAAAGGTTCAAGTGCTGGTGGGATGAGGCTCTGTTGGCCATGGAGATATCTGCAAATCCCATCCCACACTGCCTTACAATTAGAGGGATTAGATACCTAACTATAGGGTATGACTATGGCTTGAAGCAATGATTGTGTGTCTTTCTGATTTGGTTTCTATTATTTACTTGCAGTCCTTTTCTTTAATCAGAGCCCTAGTTTGCAGCTGGTGATGATTTTTTACATATGGTCCTGGCCAATAGGGTGATAAACAAGAACTATTTCATATGGTTCTTCCATTCCCTGTTTTTTTTTTGTTTTTTTTTTTGATTTTCTAATGATGCCTATTTTAAAAAATTTTCTTCAAGTTTTTCAAAAATTTTTATTTTATGTTGGAGTATAGTTGATTAACAATGTTGTGTTAGTTTCAGGTGTACTGGAAACTGATTCAGTTATAGATATACATGTATTCTTTTTCAAAATTTTTTCCCATTTGGGTTATTATAGAATACTGAGCAGAGTTCCCTGTGCTATACAGTAGGTTCTTGTTGGTTATCTATTTTAAATATAGACCTATATTTTATACTCTCCTCTCTCCCCCACAGTTTAATTTCATAGAGTCACACGAAGTGATATTGGTCTATGTAGAGGAAGGCCACCTCTATTAACAGATTCATTTAGTAGAACTGAGTCTATTCTTACCTCACAGACATCTAGTTTTCTTCTCAAGAATCCAGCACATATCATTCCCGATGATACAGCACCACCATATACACTAAGTCGATTACATATATCATTACTTATGATCTCTACTTCAACTTCTCACAGAGTATTGAGAAAGGGGCCTAAAGAGAAAAAATAAATAGATGAAGAACTTCCATATTATTGCTTATGACAGTTAATTGTTGTTTCTTGCAAAGGATGGACCAGTGATAAAACATGTTTCTTGAGGTTATAGAACTCTGGACTCGATGACAGTGTTCAGATTCAAGTTTTATTTCTAGGGTGTCTTCTATGTGCTAGGTACCATGCTTGGCACATTTACTCCCACTATCTTATTTAATCCTAGCAACAACCACCAAAGATAGATATGAGTATTCTCTTTTTCAGATGGGGAAACCAAAGCTCATCTGGTTTTGAGTCTTAGCCATGATCACATAGCTAAATGGGAGATAACATTAGATTTAAACCCAGGGCATTTCTCACCACTGGGATAATCTATGACAGTTCACCTCACCTTATCTGGAAATCTGCCTCATCACTTCACAAAGGACACAGCTATACAGGCATATCTTGGAGATATTGCAGGTTCAGTTCCTGCAATAAAGCTAATATTGCAATAAAGCGAGTCACAAATTTTTTGGTTTCCCAGTACATATAGAAAGTTATGTTTATATTATACTGTAATCTATTAAGTGTGCAATAGCATTATGTCTAAAAATATGTATATACACCTTAATTAAAAAAAAAACTTACTGCTAAAAAATACTAACCACCATCTGATAAAGACTCGGATAAAAGCTATACTTTGAGCAAGTACATAAACAAGACTATAATGCCATAATAAGAGTCTATGATAAGAGTCAGAAATTCAAGGGTAGATTAAACCATATGTAATAAATCCAACCAAGAGACATAGGAACTGGAAACTCATATCAGGATCTAAAGGCCTATCTTTGCAGTTTATTGTATATTATTAAGTATAGTAAATGTCATATTTGTCAAATTTATGAAGTCTTAGGCTCAAAAACTGTTCCATAGATACATGGATAAGAAGGGCCCCATTAATATTTAGCATCAGGAACACCATTCAAATTGCTTGCTTAAGGCTATTTCTGTTTAGCTGTATGACACATTACAGAAGCTTATCATTATTACTGCTCACAAGTCACATATTTTAGGAATCATGCAACAATAACAGAATCTCAAATATGAAAGGCAGCAACAGAAAGAAAAAGATCATATGAAAAAATATGCTCCAATTATTTTTGAAAAGAAAGTTATAATTACATAGTTTCCAAAATACTCCATAAAGAAGATGGTGGAACATAGATAATATGTAATAGTAATACTAGTTTTCATAATTCACTATATTTGGGTTTATTTGTCGTTTTTGCCATATTTGTCATGGGACATCTTGATTTCATCTCTTATTTTCTATATTTTGGTTTTATATCTTATTTTATAAATATATCTCCATTCCAGTGGGGGATGGGTTTTCATTTTTTTGCCTAGATATTTTTACTGAGATACTCACCATTTGCTTTTAATGCTCCCCATCCAGTGACAGACACTTTACTCTCAGGCAAGGCTTCAAAAGTAGCATTTGGGAGATAGACTCTGTGCACCTCATCCGAAAATATGACGGGGGTGGAGAGCTTCACCACAGTGATGTCATCGTCATGCTTATGGGCAACATAGTTTTCATGAATGATAATCGACCGCACCTCTCTTTTCATTAGTGGAGGGCTTAGAGTTGTTCCGAAACTAGCCATCCAGAGTTTGGGGTTTTTGTAACTGATCACAAATTAAAAAGATTATGGTTGGTTTAGATCATTTCTGATCTAAAGTTGCCCAGGACTCTGGATTAGCATGGGACATTAGAGCAGGAGAAGGGCAAATTGTTTAAGGTGGTAGTTGTTTGGGATCCCCCCACCTTATTATCTGAGGCTTCTCCCCCAGGACTGCTTTGCTTTCATTTTGCTGATAAAAAAACTGGGACAAAGTGAGAGAGTGGCATGGACATATATACACTACTAAATGTAAAATGGATAGCTAGTGGAAGCAGCCCCCATTCTAAAATAGCTTAAATTACTCTCCTTGAGGGGAAGTTTGTATTTTTTTAAAAGAAAACTATATTATTGCCATTTTTGGTTGCAAAAGTAATTCAGATTAGTTGAGGGGTATATAAGTAAATAAAAATTAGACATATGTACCTACATGTACACATACACATATACTCATATCTGTGCACAGTTATATAAATGCATGTATGTCTACAGAGAGAGAAAGGAGGGAGGGAAGAAAGGAGAGAAGGAGGGAGGGAGAGAGGAAGGGAGAGAGAGAAAGAGAGACAGAGAGGGAATGAGAGTGGAAGCCACACTTTATATATTTTCACATCCTTTCTTTTTGGTTAGAATTTATCCAGAATATTTTCCCGTTTTATATGAATTTCAATAGGGTCACTGTATCTCTTTATTATCTCCAAGTGTCCCATATGTTAAATCACCAAAAAGCATACAAATAATAAAAGCATAGCACCAAAGATACTTATGTGGTATAATCAGATGTAAGTTTGTGGGTTAGGATACTATTATCTGAGTCTTTAAAAAAATTCACAATATATCTCAGGAAAACTGGTGAGTGTGTTTAACTTTTGGCGGTGTTGACTTGTTCTTAAAGTTGAGGTTGATGGAGAATATGTATTCAACTGGAGCTGAAAATACTCTAATTTTTTCTACTATTCTTCACTACCTGATATTTCTTCTAAGTCTCCTGGACAATTATGAACACCATTTTAGGGCCTAAGATGATCAATGAAAAAGGGATAAGAATTATAGGAAGTGAAGGTAAGAAAAAGAGATGAAATTTGTTATCTGGTTGGTACAGACTGAAGACTTACATTTCAAAGCAATGAGCAGCAGTCAGGAGCCACTCCTCACTGATCAAAGATGCTCCACAGAAATGGGTGCCATCCACCTACAGGCTGGCTTGCCAAGGCCAGTCAACTTTCTTTGCAACACTACCATCGGCAATTCTTTCCATGGAAGGGAACTCCCTCCCTAAACCGCAAACTGTCAGAGGGAATAAGATGGTTATTATAGAGTTATAAATGTGCCAGAGTTAAAGATGGAAACATCTATGTTTGCCTTACTTTGCAAAATTAACAAAGTTATATGACAGAATAATGATTATTTACATTGAAAAAAGGATTAACTTTAAAAAAATATTTAACACACCCTTACAGCAATTTCACTTAAAAAAATTTTTTTATATACTTTTCCGAGTCACACTCTTATAGGCAGCAGTTTACCCCAGTGATATTTGACAATTTTGAGTGTGAAATGTACACTACTTATAGCAGCACTCTTTTAAAATACTTGTCTAGTATTATAATTATTATACTACTAGAGCACAAATGTCAAAGTTCACATATTAAAGTTAGTGGGTGTCATTAAATTCTAAGCAAAATTTTCTGCCTTAACAAAGTGAGCCAAATAAAAATAAATAAGATAAAGTGAAAGGGAATTGTAAAAAAAAGTCATCAGTGAAACTTTCTTTGAGGAAGAGCAAGTTTGTCCATATAGACACTCCCAATTATTAGTAGTATTTTTTTTCCCTTAGGGAGAGTTAAATTATGTATCCATTCGGAGATGTTATATACTTTTGGGAAAAAAGTAAACATGGGAATAGAGGTATTCCAAAAGTGTTTTGGGTTCTATTATTTGATTTATATACATCTCAATAATATTCTTTAACTTACAGCTGTTCAGAATGTGCTCTGCTTGTACTTTATTCATATCTGGAAAACAAAAACAAAATGATTGCTCAGCAATGGAACAGTTATAATTTAAAATTCTCTGCCTACATGACATGAATGTTTCTGGTTGGGAGGAACTGAATTGTCAATAAATTCTTAATTTAAATAAAATTCTACAAAAAGGAGAGGCCTAGATATAAATTACTGACACTTTACTAACTAGCCTTTATCTCCGCCCTTGGAAGACAAAAACTTTCTTTTGTCCTGCCATTTCTCCACAAATTTATTGTTCTTTGATGAAGATGCTGATGCTGAATTCTAAGCCACCTCTTTGATTTACTCATTTTTCCCTGGTTATCTCCCATGTATACATGTTTATAAATTTCTGTTTCTTTTTCTCTTGTTAATCTGTTTTTTTATTACAGAGGTCTTAGCCCAGAACTCAGAAGGATAGAGGGAAAATTATTTTTCCTCCCCTACAAGTAAATTCCATGCACCTTTTCTTTATATTGTATATATTTAAATGATGAAGAGAAACAGAAATAGAGACATATTTTGGGATCAATAAAAGTTACTTAATAATTTGATACAAGGTTGTAACAGGGTAAAATTAATGATTGAAAATACACTTTCATGTAACATTGAAAATCTTAATTTGTTCTTTCAACTAATTATTTTCCTTTTCCTTTCCTTTCCTTCCTTCCCTTCCTTTTCTCCTTCCTCCATCCCTCTATCTCCCATTCTTTCTTTCTTCCTGTCTTCCTCCCTCCTTTCTTTCTCTCTCTCTTTCTTTCCTTCTTTCCTCCTCTTTCTTTCTTTCTTTTTCTTTCTTTCTTTCTTTCTTTCTTTCTTTCTTTCTTTCTTTCTTTCTTTCTTTCTTTCTCTCTCTTTCTTTCTTTTTCTTTTTCTTTCTTTCTTTCCTTCCTTCCTTCCTTCCATCCTTCCTTCCTTCCAAACCCTAGTCTTCTTTCCTTCTTTTAAAACCTTGTCACTTGGAACTTCTGGAAAGAATTCCAACTTCTACAAAATGAGAAGAAATTGTCACAAGGCTATAAATTTTAGAAAAACATTACCTAATTATACATGAACATTTCAAATTCTGCAATTTTTTTTAAAGAAGATATACATTACATAGACAACTATTTATCAGACTTTCATTTTATTACCTCTGAAAGTTAAACTCAAAGCTTCTCCTTGAGCTTTATTATAATACTGTAAAAAATACTTTTGAAAGATTAAGCTTAATAGATTTCTGCTGGACCCAAGATGTTCTCAGCTAACTTCCAATATTTGTGTTTTGGGGCCATATGTGTGTTTAGTTTCCAAGCTCTCTTTTTTAGGAGACAAGTTAATCAATTCTCTAACTTCCCAGGATCAGCATTGTTAAATATATCTGAGAAAGTCCATAAAATACTACATTACATTAATTTGTTTGTACTTGTACTTTTCAAAGCATTTTTACATTTTCCTAAAGAATACACTCTACTTACTCTTTTCATTTTGCAAAACAGGAACTGAGACACAGAGATCCAGCAACTTATCCAAGGCTACAACTTTGGTTACTGCTGGGACACAGGTCTTCTAGTTTCTAAGTCTTGGTTTCTTTCCACTACCACCTACAGTCTTTCCTAGAGTGCATTCCATGCATATTCTCTTTATACTGTATGTATTTAAATGATTTATCTTACCCTATGGAACACAACTTTTGGTTTTTAAATTTTATATATACAACCTCTCACTTTTTAAAGCATAGTTCTAAAACTCTACGTGGAAAAGGAATGATTTCAGGTTCCTCAGTGTTCTGTGGTATTTATTAATTTTAAAAGACTACTTTTGTTTCATGCTCACTTTCAAGACACTGAGTTAGTTTACAGAGTTAAAGACAGTTCCTGTCTTTAACTGTCTTTAAATACCCTGTTCCTGCCCTTTGCTGAGTTCTGTGCTAATCTTGGGGATGTGATTATATCTACAGAAGACACATTTCCCGTATTCAAGGAATTACCAGTCTTTTGCAGAGAGAAGTAAAATTTTAAAAATATACAAATTAATTTCCAAGCTCTCTTGGGAATCACAGAAGTGTCTCAGGATAAATTATGAATCTGAGGAGACCTTTCCATGGGAATGAGGAATGTCTTAACAGTAATTTGCTTAGACAGGCAACTGAAGAGCTTGTGATCACCAGCAGATGCCTGCATGGACCAGTCCTCCACCCTGGTCCAGCAACACTGTATATAACCTAAGTCCCCTAACATCACAGAGTGGGGATGAGGGTGGGGGATAGATCCAGAAATGATGGAGTTTAAGTTTCTAACATTTAGCTTAATGAGAGCTCAAAATCAAAATTAAATTTTTTGAAAATAAAAATTTTTTACATACCTACATCTCTTCAACAAAATGTTTCCTTCAGGCAATCTTGTCTCTGCTATCTAAGCCCAGTGCATTGGATTCAGAGTCTACTCTATTCTATCTGCATGACTAGCAGAACTGAATGATGAGCATTACTCACAGAGACTTCAAGTTCTTATCTTCAATCTATTTTTCTTCCTTCTGACTTCGGCCAAAACTGTGATGCAATTTTCTCCTCTTTGAACAGATTATAATATACCTGCTCTAGTACTCTAGAACAATTTGGCAGAAAAAGTACCAAGGGAAGACTTATTGGTAACTTGTCTGCTTTATCTGTCAGCTTTAGAATCTCATTTCACAACTTACACAGTCTGGTAAAATATGACAACTTTAAAATTAATTTATAGAAGGCTAACAGTTGTCTTCGAATTGTAACGAGCTTTGTTTAATCTCAGACCCCAAACATTTATCACCCAGATAAATATCTGTGTTGTAAATGAGATGGTGTCTTTATGCCTGATACAAGTATACTACTGGGGCCTGTCATCTTTCTCTTCCTTCTATCCCCTTCATGTCCTTGGCCAATCCTATCCTATGTGCCTAGGAAGTGTTATGGGAGTAAAAGAAAAAATATCAGACTTCTTTTCACCGGAGCCAAATCACGCTTGTGCCTCACATATTGTGATTTCTGTGTGTACACCACTCTTACATTCTGAATTCAGATTTGAGAGAGTATTGCATCAGAAACAGCCGGGCACTATGGATTACTAGATCAGTAGCACAGTGTAGATTTTTATCACATGCATGCTTAATTAGTTCAAACAATTCTACTAAGATCTCTTTTTTAAAAAAAGTAAGAAATACTACTATATTTAGATTATCATGTAATTCTTGTTTCATAATTGTTTCCATACAAACCAAAGGAAGATAAGCTTTAGTGCTGATTGTGTGGAGATTTGTTTATTATCAAGTAAATAAGAGACTTAAAAATGAAAAGTGGTTTCATTTTAAGGGTAAAATAAAGATTTCTCTGTAGATGAGAAGATTGTTAAAATGATAAACTGTAACAAGGAAAGAAAAATTGTATTTCTTGCCTCTAAGATAAGGTAATGAAGTATCTAGCTTCAAGAACCTTTCATTTAATTTCAACTTCTGATGCAAAATGTTATCAGCTTGTCTTTTTATTGTGTCTGCATTGTTAGAAGCAAACTGAAATTTGAACAATACATCTGTTTTCAAACCATCATTACTTGACCTGAAAAACAAAAACACCAGAATAAATGAGTGAGGACCTAGCCATAGTAATTATTACTTTTATAACTTATTATTTAAGTATTAGTTATATTTCAAGAAAATACAACAAATATTTTATACCTTTATTGTCATGGATTTTTTTCCCTTTCTTTATCATATCGGTGTTAATACCTGAATTATTTCCTGCTTGTAAAACTTGATCATATTTAGGAAGGGGAGAGTATCTGAGGATTCTAGAATTTTTTTTTCTGAAAAAATAAATCAAAAGCACATGTTAAATTCATCAACTTTGTATTTTTTTTCTTGATTTTAAAAAATCCATAATATCTGTTCATTGTTTAAAATGTAAGTAAAATTGAGAAGAGTTTTCAATGATTGTAAGAATCTTTAACTGAAATGCAAAAAACTTTAAAAGGACAGCCAGTAGAATATATTTCATCACTACCCAAGTTACGACACTCTCTCCCTACAGGTACTGTGTACAGGAGAAATAACAATTAAATGTAATAATATTAAATTATTTTTGCTCTTGGTATAGCTAAGATTTTTAGATCCTATCAAAATGCAAATAATTGAAGAATAACTAAATAATACAAAGTTGCCTTTTCATCAAAGTAAGTAGCTGTAATTACGTAAGGTTGAAAGCATGTGACTTGATGTAATGACGATTTAAACTGGATCTTTGAAATATCTATCTGAGAAAAGAAAAAAAATCAACAGTATAGAATTTTGTTAAATATGAATTTCACAATTTCTATATATCACAAAAATACCTCTGTAAAATGTGCAGTGATTCAAATAGCATTTACTTCTAAGTTTGTTTATAACTATCCCCAGAAGTCTCATTTAGGCATAATCTGTTGTCATAAAGGTCATCCCTGTAACTGAATGTTGATATTTGAGTAACTTTTCACCCGGTCAAAGATGAATGATATAAAGAGTTGAATTAAGCTCGATATTTCAACAGCCAGTACAGAGACTGAGTTTCTTTGAACACTTGATATGTACAGACTTATCAACGACTATCATTCAAGCTCAGTTATCATTCTCATGGATGTGATTAAAAGATAAGTTTCAAGGCTTTAGTGAAATTTTTCAGGCTGTGTTTTGATGCTGTGGTAAATGGGGAAGAGGAGGAGAATGAATATTTTAGGGGCACTTTTAAAAAATGAATATACTCATCAAGAAAAATGCATTAAATCTTTACTTAGAATAAGATAAGACAATATATGCCCTTCTTCATGTTGTCTCCATTTATACTCTAGAGGACAGAACCAGTACTAATGAACTGGCCATTTATTTGCTGGTCATCTCCTTGATAAGTATTTTATGGTCCTACCATGTGGTAGATACTGTGACAGGCACAAGAATAAGTAGACTTATCCCCTCAAAAATCCAGAGGGGCATAGACATATAAAATAATAATGCTGTGACAAAGTGGTAAGTGCTCCAGCAGAGGTGTATGAAAAGTTCTCAGAACAAGAAAGAGATGCTAACATTACTTAGACATTATTTTTCATACTTTTTATTCACAACATAAACTAATCCTCAGAATAACTCAGGAAGGTAGATGAAATTGTCCCTATTTTGTAGTTGAAATTTTGAGGGGTCAAATAGCTTTCCCAAAGTTGCTAAGCTGACAAAGGGTAAAATTGGGATATGATCTAGATGTTCTGACTTAAAAGACTTGACTCTCTCTAATTCAATATATTACTTCCTGTAACAAAATATTTTATATCCTGCCCTGATTTTTTTCTCCTAATCATTTATTCCTTAGGATGTATTTTTGAAGAGGCATGCCAATCCCACTTGGTTGCATCCTTCAACTCATTTCATTCAGCTTCTGATTTTTGTTGGGAAAGGGTTAAAGAAGTACTTTTGAACCTGGCAAAGATCTGTCATCTTTAGTCAATGCTAGGCTCAGAAGCTGTGTATACAACTGAAGTCTTCAGTGAAAGAGCTAGTCTGTGTGTTTCTGTGGTATATTTTCAGGAATAAATGTTCAGTATAAGTTGCCTAATGGGAAATGTATCAGGTCATACACACAGTAGGTGTTTAATATATAGTATGTGGTAATGTTGTTTGTGCCTGACTAACTTATGTCTCCAGATAACTCTAATACCTTTTTTTTTCTTTTTCTTTTTTGTATTTGAGCTATTTATTTTCTGTTGGGCTTATGTTGTTCAGTATATGGTATAATTATCCTTTGTCCAATGATTTTTCCAGTCTTCCTGAGATAATGTTGGTTAGCGTTGCCAGGATTAACAAATAAAAATACAGTTAAGTTTTAATTTCAGATAAACAATGAATGATTTTTTAGTATAAGCATGTTTAAAATATTGCATGAAATATATATTCAGGAGGATCTGAAATTAAAATTTAACTGGGCATTCTGTATTTTTTCTGGCAACCCTAACATAGGTGCAATTTGGTGTGTTCTCAACTTGCCTCTTATTTTATTTTAAACTCCTTCACAATACTATTGTCAGGGTAGGAATGATGCCAGCAAAGCTCAGGCTTACCTCATTACTGATATTTTGTTTCAAGTCTGTCCTATTTTTTTAATGTTCCACTGAAAAATCAGGATTATATTCAATACTGGGGATCTGGAAGGAAGTTTGGTAATAGTGAAACTTCTGTTCTGGAAGGGAGAACAAAAATGGATGGTTTCTCTTTAGCTCATTTGAGTTGTATAAATATCAGAAGGGATGACATGCAAAATACTCCTATAATTGATGAACTGTTGAGAATTAAACACTAAACAGCTATGGCCAACACCTTTTTTAAGATCACACATTCTCATAGTCACATGGTTGTCAGTTGTATCCTGACACAATTATCACCTGTTAGTGATAATTCATAAATTTAAGCTGCTAATTAAATGATAATAATAGAATGTATTATATTCCCACAAGCTGACCTCAAAGTTAAAATTACTACTAAAATAATTTTTACTCTCAGTACATTAAATATTATTAAACCATACAATAACATATGTTATGAATCTATTTCACTGTTCAAGAGGAAATGTTATATGAATCAAGTCAAATTTTAAACAGTAGAAGTAATTTTTATACATAAAGGATGATCATTCCCCAAATGTAGACAAATTTATGCAAAGAAATATCGAATTGTACAAAGTATATATACATTATGTAAATTATTGCAATGAAAACTACATTTTAAGATATTACAAAAGGTTTTCTAAACTATTAAGATTTTGAGATAAATTGACTAGATCTTTAAATTTTCAAAATAATACAGTGAGATAGATTCTTACCAAATGCCAAAAAATAAACAAGGAGACTGATGATTATTGCTAGAACCAACACAACAGCTGCAATAATAAGGGCAATCATCCATGGTTTCAATGAACTTGTTCTTCTACCCAATGTTGATGGACTTTTGAGAAAGAATTGCATGTTAAAAAAAGACAGAACTTGAACACTAGAATCTCAATTTCACATAGTTTTGGTATAGAATGTTCTTTCTGAAATTCATGATTAGCCCTTACTGCACTTAGTAACATTTAAATATATTTTTCTATAAAAAATTAGAAAAAATATTGTTAAAAATCTCATTGACATTTGACTTTACATTTTAATTTTTAAAAGTCAGAATTATACTACAGTTGACAACTATTTCCTATGTTCCAGGTCCATTATACTAGATGTTCTGAAATATTTTTGTCTTTGTAAATGAACTAATACCATATATTTTGTTTATGTGCTTCAAATCACAATAAGCCTCAAAGACCAAGGGCCTCTGGGACACTCCTCTCATTCTAGCATGAACAGACAGAGTGATTACTAAATCCTCAAAGTTGGGTATGAGAGGAGCTGGGACTAGGATGTGGGCTTTGGGGCTCTTTTCACACCACTTAAACCAATAATCCCCATTTATAAAACAAGTAATCTGTAATGCATACGAAGAGCATCTAAAATAGGACAGGTTTGAAGAAAAGAAAACAGAAGAGAAATATAAGAAAGAAATAATATGTGAACCAAGAGATATCATTAATATAATAAATAAATAGTTATAGCTCAGGTTTTTGGACCCAGGAACTCAGTGGTGTGAGAACCACTGGTGGTATATAATGAGCATCTATTTCATAAGGTTATAAGATTTCAAACCTGACTTTTATAGATAATATTGCACAGGATAAAGCCATATTTATTTGAGTAAATAATCAATTTAAAGAAAAATATTAAGGCAATAATAGTATCAGCAGTATACAAATATAACAAAAAGTATGAAAGTGGAATGCAAATGACTGATGTTTTGGGAAACTTTGTGGAATGAGGGAAATGTGGCAAAGCTCTGTCTCCAGCCCAGTGTCAGGGCCCACAGTCTAAAGAACAATTCTGAACAATTATAGAGTTGAGACGGACATGGCCTGTCCAGCAGGATCTAATCTATGGGAGAACTGAACAGGAATATTCTTTTGAAAGTTAAAGGTACCAGTTCTTGTTCTGTTAAAAATTACACATGGAAAAGAAGAAGGAATTATCTTCCCTGGGATTGGTAGCTGGTAGTGGTAAAGTGGAAAATAGGCCCCAGTTAAAAAATTAAAGATATCAACCGGGGCTACCTTTCGCCATCAATGGTCTAGAAGGATTAGGGATGCTCCTGTATCCTTGTATCTGGGCAAGAAGGTAGAGGCAGTTTCCCCACCCCAGAAACATCAACCCGACCTCTGATAAATATCTCAGGTAGCACTAATTCTGAGTTCTGCTGTGTTTCTGGAAGGATCTAAAGTTACTCTGGCCTGCTACTCTTTGGTTGGTGGCAAGACAAGAGTATTACATGTGCAAACACCTGAAGTATCCTTAAAAGAGATGGGATCCTGCTGGGGCACAGGCAAGTGCTGATGAACATAATCATCACCTTTATTAATAGAAGACCACGAACTCAGTCAGTTGAAATTTAATGAGTTTCTTCTGTGTGCCAAACACTTTCTGCTTGACACTCAAAAACTAATAATCCATAGGCTCCCCTCTTCAAGGATGTGTGATCTAGAGATGTATTAAGTAACTACTATAATAAAGTGATAAATGTCATAATGGAATTATGCCCAGTATGCTATGGGGGCTGAGTGGGTACATGGTTTTGCCTTAAAGAAGTCCTTTGAACTGGGCCTTGAAGGCTGAGGAGGAGGCATTGGGAAGAATGACATGTGCCACAGGCAGAGGGAACAGCATAAATAAAGAAAAGGAGACATGAGACAAGGACAAGAATTTCTTAGGAACATATTAGAGAAAGTAGAGTTCATGAATGAGAATGAAGGTGAAGTTAATTAATGCAGAGTAATTAGTTAACTCAGTAGATATTTATTGAGCATTACTATGTATGAAACACAGGGGAGCATAGAAAAGAACCTTCAATCAGTCTTCATCTCAAGGAACTTATGGTCTTTTAGAGGAGAAGCACAGTGCACACAAATTGTTCCAGATTTGCAGAGCATTTCTAAGAGAATTTCAGAGAAGAACTAATGATTTCTCTTTGGAGGAAATAATGGCTGAAAAATAATAATACTTTTTTAAAACTTGAAAATGCCAGACCTGGGCTTCCCTTGTGGTGCAGTGGTTGAGAATTTGCCTGCCAATGCAGGGGACACGGGTTCGAGCCCTGGTCTGGGAAGATCCCACATGCCGCGGAGCAACTAGGCCCGTGAGCCACAACTACCGAGCCTGCGCATCTGGAGCCTGTGCTCCGCAACAAGAGAGGCCGCGACAGTGAAAGGCCCGTGCACCGCGATGAAGAGTGGCCCCTGCTTGCCGCAACTAGAGAAAGCCCTTGCACAGAAACGAAGACCCAAAACAGCCAAAAATAAATAAATAAATACAAAGAAAATGCCAGACCCATCTTCTCACTCTGCTCCCCTCTGCATCAGATACAGAAAACCATTCATAAAGAGGGAGCTTGTTTTGCAACAAAATTCTTATCATCAAAAGGATGTGGTTTCCTGTTGAACTGTTCTAACTCCAGAAACATCACTGTGACTGGATTACCATTTTATGTATAGGTCACAAGTGAAAAATTGTTTGAGTTCATTTCCTTAACCATGCAGACATGCCCTAAAATATTCATTACTACATGTTTTTCAAAAAAAGAAAAGAATGTTTTCTCCCTAATTTCTTTTACTCCTAACCTAATTTTAACTTAAACATTGACTAATTTCAGTGGTTGTTCCATATTGGTGGAGCTTATACCTCATAGGTACTTGGTAAATATTTGTCTACTAAATAAAATATTGTGTTATAAAGTAGTAGGAAGCCCTAAACTACTTGCAACACAAAAACTATTTTTAGTAGAGAGTTTTGCTAGAGATGAATTGCTTCAAACACAGCAGGAAGAGAAATGAGATTAAGCTTTTATCTGGAATCAAGATACACTTACAAATTTTGTACTGCTAAAGGGCAACTCTCTCCTCTTTCCTTCTTTGTTTCTCCCTCGAAACCAAGAGTCTGTTGGTAAGACTATTCCAACAAGATGACTAAACAGGTTCACTGTAGTGTAGGAATATCCAGCCTTAGAGAAGGCTTTGGCATCCAAACAAAAGAAAATTTTAAGTGACCTCACCTTTAAGGTATTCACACCAAAATGAAGATGAGCAGTGACAAAAGCTATCCGTTCAGCAGGTCAGTCTAGAAAACCTTTCACAAAGAATCAAAACATTTTTGAAAAGTGTCATCCTTTTAATCCCTCCCTTACTTTCGTTTAAATTCTGAGGGGCTCATTATCCAGACTGTCTCATGGGGAGGTATTGAACCAAAACTCAGAATAGAAAGAACTCTTCTTGCTCTTTTCAATGTCAACCATTTTCTTTCAATGTTACAAGTTTTACCAAGGTACATCTTCAGGTTCTTTCACCTTAGCTCTCTGAGCATCTGTTATTTTTATTGGAGCTTTTTCAAATGCTTTATTTAATCAAAATGTTGTCACTCAATGATTCAAAAATGAGGAATAAAGTGATTTCTTTCTGGCACAGCAATGGCCGCATGATTTGAAGGGCTCATGGTCTCTGAAAGAGGTTGCCCAGCATAGTGGTTAAGAGTGTGGGTTCTGCAGCCAGCCTACCTGAGTTCTTATCCTGGCTCCCCACTGCAGGACCTTTGGCAGTCATTCAACTTATTTGTGCCTCAGCTTTCTTATCAGTAAAATGAGAGTAATAATACACACCTTGTGGGATTTATTGAAAAGATTAAATGAGTTAATATATGAAAGGGCACTTAGAACAGTAACTAAAACATGGTGAGGACTTAGGAGTTTTGATTATTTCATTATTTTTATTATCAAAAGCAACTGAGAAAGACTAGCAAGGAGTTTGTGCATAGATGGAGTGGAGTGAGCTGGTGGAAAGTGCACGCTGGATGGTGGATGTGCTTCTCAAAAGAGGTGAGGACTTGTATCCAGGACCTCGGAATCTGAGTGGCAACACTGGACACAAAATACACAGAGATAGGGAAGCAGCTTGGGAGCCTAGCAAAGCCCTACTTATCCCCATGGAGAGTTCCAGCAGATAAAATAATTCCAAGCTTGGGGGGAGGGAAGACAGCAGAGCCTTCAAGAGTAATCACAGGATTCAAAAGTAGACATTATGCGGTGAGCACATGGTGGAGCATCCATGGGGAAAGAATTACTGGACAAAAATAGTGGGTATGGGAAAATTTAAGGCAAAACAATATGGGTCAATCATCTAGCTGGGGTTTTAATTCATTGCCTAAGGACGACAGAATAACTCTGGAAGAAAGCTGTGGTTATGCAAATATCAGGAGGTGGTGGTGTTATTATTCATAACAAATATTTAATAATATTTCATTAAATCTGTGATGTGGATAGAAATATTCAAAGTTGTGCAAAAGATTAAATGAAGATTTGTGCTTCCTTTTATGTTTCATGTTCTGACAAGCTGTGTGTCTTGTTTCCATAACCCCATATTATGCAAATAAGAAAGACATAATGTTTCATAAATAAAAAGTTGATGGATGTCATAATTAAAATATAATTAAAATAACTGGTGTTTTAGTTCATAAGAGTTCAGAAGGAATAAACAGATTCAGAGAGTGCTACTCTTCAGAGCTCTGCTCATTAATGCAAATTTGTATGGTGAAATTCCATGAGAAGTTGTTCCTTGAAAGGAATTTTAGAATACTGAGGTAATTAAAACCTGATGAGGACCAAAAAGAATGCATATGCCATTGACCTGGGCTGTTGAAGATGATTAGCCAGAGCAGTACTTCCCACCCACTTTGGCTTCAGTTCTTTTGGGTACAGTTTCCTACTTTCTTACTCATGTTTTCAATCAAGCATCATTTATCTTTCATTATGTCTCTTCCCACTGCTACTTAACAACAAATTTTGACCTCCACAAGGACACAGGGCTTCTTTGAACACTGAAACATGCACTAAAGTATTAGCTACAAATCTTTTCTAATGAACAAGTTCTACTGTCACTGTATCTGACCATTGGGGGATAGTTTTATTTGAAAAAATAAAATTTAAAATGCAAAAAGAAAATTAACTAAGGCTTTTCTTGAGTCAGAAAGAACTATTGAGAGAACTATTTGATACTGCTGTAGAAGTCACATGAGTGCCAAATGGGGAGGATAATGATAGGTAGGTGACTGACAGCTTCAGTGAACAATAGCTGTCAAGAGCTTTTTACATTTAATGAAAACACACTTTTGAACTTCTAGAACCTTTTGATGTCTTCCCTCTGGCCTTTCTTCCTTCCTTTTATCTCTTTCCGTTCTTTTTTCTTTAAGAGCTTTATTGAGATATAATTAACATACCATACAGTTCACTCACTTAAAGTATACAATTCAATTCTTTTCAGCATATTCACAAAGTTGTGCAACCACTATCATAATTAATTTTCAAACATTTCGTCATCCCAAACAGAAACCCCATACCCATTAATAGTCATTCTCTGTTTTCCCCTAACCCCTTAACTCTACACAACTACTAATCTACTTTCTGTCTCTGTGGATTTGTTTATTCTGACATTTCATGTAAATAGAATCATATAATATATGGTCTTTTGTATCTGTCTTCTTTCACTTAACATAATATTTTCAAATTTCATCAGTGTGATAACATATTACCTCCATACTGTTTTCCATAGTGGAAGGTAAGACTTCATTACTTTTTATTGCCAAATAATATTCCGTTTTATGGATATACTATAATTTATTTGCATTCATCAGCTGATGGACATTTGGATTTTTGGATTTTGGATTTTTCTACTTTGGGCTATTATAAATAATGCTGCTATGAACATTAATGTTCAGTTTTGTATGGACTTGTATTTTCATTTCTTTGCATATATATTAAAGAGTGGAATTTCTGGGTCATATGATAACTCTATGGTTAACATTGAGAGGAACTGCTAAAGTTTTGCATAGTATCTACATAATTTTACATTCCCATCAACCATTTAAAAAGTTATAATTTCTCTACATCTTCACTTTTTTTTTTCTTTGCCGTCCCATAGTGGTTTTCATCTTCCTTTTCTTGCTCTGCCTCATTCTTATTATATCACTCTCTTTCCACCTGAGTCTCTTCATTTCTTATTCCCCTCACCCTTACTTCCCATTAACTGTTAATCAAATTAAACAGACAAACATATGTATTAATAGGATTATTCGCAATTTTCTAAATTTTCAACTTACCCATTCTCTGAAATCACAGATCTCTCCCTCCCCTCAACCCCTTCACCTAATCAGTCTACCTCTGAGTTGTCTTTCCTATTTGTTCTCTTTCCGTTTCCTTAATACCATCCTATCTTAGGCATTCAAAGTGTCTTACCTGAACAAGCACAGTAGCCATTAATAGATCTCTTTATCTCCAGATAAATTCCCCTCAAATACATTCTACAATGTTACAGCTAGAAATATCTTCTAAATATACAGTTCTGATGTGATCCTCTAGTGCAAAAACTTGCAGATATTTATCGTTACATAGACTGACTCTTTATTTTTTTTTTGATTTTTTAAAAACATTTTATTTTTTTAACATCTTTATTGGAGTATAATTGCTTTACAATGGTGTGTTAGTTTCTGTTTATAACAAAGTGATTCAGTTATACATATACATATGTCCCCAAATCTCTTCCCTCTTGTGTCTCCCTCCCTCCCACACCCCCTGTCCCACACCTCTAGGTGGTCACAAAGCACCGAGCTGACCTCCCTGTGCTATGCGGCTGCTTCCCACTAGTTATCTATTTTACGTTTGGTAGTGTATATATGTCGATGCAACTCTCTCACTTTGTCCCAGCTTACCGTTCCCCCTCCCCGTATCCACAAGTCCATTCTCTGGTAGGTCTGTGTCTTTACTCCCGTCTTGCCCCTAGGTTCTTCATGACCATTTTTTTTCTTTCTTTTTTTTTTTGATTCCATATATATGTATTAGCATACAGTATTTGTTTTTCTCTTTCTGACTTACTTCACTCTCTATGACAGACTCTAAATCCATCCGCCTCACTACAAATAACTCAATTTCGTTTCTTTTTATGGCTGAGTAATATTCCATTGTATATATGTGCCACATCTTCTTTATCCATTCATCTTTTGATGGACACTTAGGTTGCTTCCATGTCCTGGCTATTGGAAATAGTGTTGCAATGAACATTGTGGTACATGACTCTTTTTGAATTATGGTTTTCTCAGGGTATATGCCCAGTAGTGGGATTGCTGGGTCGTATGGTAGTTCTATTTGTAGTTTTTTAAGGAACCTCCATACTGTTCTCCATATTGGCTGTATCAATTTACATTCCCACCAACAGTGCAAGAGTGTTCCCTTTTCTCCACACTCTCTCCAGCATTTATTGTTTCTAGATTTTTTGATGATGGCCATTCTGACCGGTGTGAGTTGATATCTCATTGTAGTTTTGATTTGTATTTCTCTAATGATTAATGATGTTGAGCATTCTTTCATGTGTTTGGTGGCAATCTGTATATCTTCTTTGGAGAAATGTCTATTTAGGTCTTCTGCCTATTTTTGGATTGGGTTTTTGTTTTTTTGATATTGAGCTGCATGAGCTGCTTCTAAACTTTGCAGATTAATCCTTTGTCAGTTGCTTCATTTGCAAATATTTTCTCCCATTCTGAGGGTTGTCTTTTCATCTTGTTTATGGTTTCCTTTGCTGTACAAAAGCTTTTAAGTTTCCTTAGGTCCCATTTGTTTATTTTGTTTCTATTTCCATTTCTCTAGGAGGTGGATCAAATAGGATATTGCTGTGATTTATGTCATAGAGTGTTCTACCTATGTTTTCTTCCAAGAGTTTGATAGTGTCTGACCTTACATTTAGGTCTTTAATCCATTTTGAGTTTATTTTTGTGTATGGTGTTAAGGAGTGTTCTAATTTTACTCTTTTACATGTAGCTGTCCAGTTTTCCCAGCACCACTTATTGAAGAGGCTGTCTTTTCTCCATTGTATATTCTTGCCTCCTTTATCAAAAATAAGGTGACCATATGTGTGTGGGTTTATCTCTGGGCTTTCTATTCTGCTTCATTTATCTATATTTCTTGTTTTGTGCCAGTACCATACTGTCTTGATTACTGTAGCTTTGTAGTATAGTCTGAAGTCCAGGAGCCTGATTCCTCCAGCTCCGTTTTTCTTTCTCAAGATTGCCTTGGCTATTCAGGATCTTTTGTGTTACCATACAAATTGTGAAGTTTTTTGTTCTTGTTCTGTGAAAATGCCAGTGGTAGTTTGATGGGGATTGCATTGAATCTGTAGATTGCTTTGTGTAGTAGAGTCATTTTCACAATGTTGATTCTTCCAATCCAAGAACATGGTATATCTCTCATCTATTTGTGTCATCTTTAATTTCTTTCATCAGTGTCTTATAATTTTCTGCATACAGGTCTGTTGTCTCCTTAGGTAGGTGTATTCCTAGATATTTTATTCTTTTTGTTGCAATGGTAAATGGAAGTGTTTTCTTAATTTCACTTTCAGATTTTTCATCATTAGTGTATAGGAATGCCAGAGATTTCTGTGCATTAATTTTGTATCCTGCTACTTTACCAAATTCATTGATTAGCCCTAGTGGTTTCCCGGTAGCATCTTTAGGATTCTCTATGTACAGTATCATGTCATCTGCAAACAGTGACAGCTTTACTTCTTCTTTTCCAATTTGGATTCCTTTTATTTCTTTTTCTTCTCTGATTGCTGTGGCTAAAACTTCCAAAACTATGTTGAATAATAGTGGTGAGAGTGGGCAACCTTGTCTATTTCCTCATCTTAGTGGAAATGGTTTCAGTGTTTCACCATTGAGGACGATGTTGGCTGTGGGTTTGTCATATATGGCCTTTATTATGTTGAGGTAAGTTCCCTCTATGCCTACTTTCTGGAGGGTTTTTATCATAAATCAGTGTTGAATTTTGTTGGAAACTTTCTCTGCATCTATTGAGATGATCATATGGTTTTTATTCTTCAATTTGTTAATATGGTGTATCACACTGATTGATTTGCGTATATTGAAGAATCCTCACATTCCGGGTATAAACCCAAGTTGATCATGTTGTATGATCCTTTTTCTGTGCTATTGGATTCTGTTTGCTTGTATTTTGTTGAGGATTTTTGCATCTATGTTCATCAGTGATATTGGCCTGTAGTTTTCTTTCTTTGTGACATCTTTGTCTGGTTTTGGTATCAGGGTGATGGTGGCCTCGTAGAATGAGTTGGGGAGTGTTCCTCCCTCTGCTATATTTTGGAAGAGTTTGAGAAGGAAAGGTGTTAGCTCTTCTCTAAATGTTTGATAGAATTCGTCTATGAAGTGATCTGGTCCTGGGCTTTTGTTGGAATATTTTTAATCACAGTTTCAGTTTCAGTGCTTGTGATTGTTCTGTTCATATTTTCTATTTCTTCCTGGTTCAGTCTCGGCACATTGTGCATTTCTAAGAATTTGTCCATTTCTTCCAGTTTGTCCATTTTATTGACATATAGTTGCTTGTAGTAATCTCTCATGATCCTCTGTATTTCTGCAGTGTCACTGTTATTTCACCTTTTCTTTTCTAACTTAATGATTTGAGTCGTCCCCTCTTTTTCTTGATGAGTCTGGCTGATGGTTTATCAATTTTGTTTATCTTCTCAAAGAACCAGCTTTTAATTTTATTGATCTTTGCTATCATTTCCTTCATTTCCTTTTCATTTATTTCTGATCTGATCTTTATGATTTCTTTCCTTCTGCTAACTTTGGGGTTTTTTTGTTCTTCTTTCTCTAATTGCTTTAGGTGTAAGATTAGGTTGTTTATTTGAGATGTTTCTTGTTTCTTAAGGTAGCATTGTATTGCTATAAACTTCCCTCTTAGAACCACTTTTGCTGCATCCCATAGGTTTTGGGTCGTCGTGTTTTCATTGTCATTGGTTTCTAGGTATTTTTTAATTTCCTCTTTGATTTCTTCAGTGATCTCTTGGTTATTAAGTAGTGTATTGTTTAGCCTCCATGTGTTTGTATTTTTTACAGATTTTTTCCTGTAATTGATATCTAGTCTCATAGCATTGTGGTCGGAAAAGATACTTGATATAATTTCAATTTTCTTATATTTACCGAGGCTTGATTTGTGACCGAAGATATGATCTATCCTGGAGAATGTTCCATGAGCACTTGAGAAGAAAGGGTATACTGTTGTTTTTGGATGGAATGTCCTATAAATATCAATTAAGTCCATCTTGTTTAATGTATCATTTAAAGCTTGTGTTTTCTTATTTATTTTCATTTTGGATCATCTCTCCATTGGTGAAAGTGGGGTGTTAAAAGTCCTCTACTATTATTGTGTTACTGTCAATTTCCCCTTTTATGGCTGTTAGTATTTGCCTTATGTATTGAGGTGCTCCTATGTTGGGTGCATAAATATTTACAATTGTTATATCTTCTTGGATTGATCTCTTGATCATTATGTAGTGTCCTTCTTTGTCTCTTGTAATAGTCGTTGTTTTAAAATCTATTTTGTCTGATAAGAGAATTGCTACTCCAACTTTCTTTTGATTTCCATTTGAATGGAATAACTTTTTCCATCCCCTCACTTTCAGTCTGTATGTGTCCCTAGGTCTGAAGTGGGTCTCTTGTAGACAGCATATATATAGATATTGTTTTTGTGTCCATTCAGCCAGTCTGTGTCTTTTGGTGGGAGCATTTAATCCATTTACATTTAAGGTAATTATCGATATGTATGTTCCTATTCCCATTTTCTTAATTGTTTTGGGTTTGTTATTGTAGGTCTTTTCCTTCTCTTGTGTTTCCTGCCTAGAGAAGTTCCTTTAGCATTTGTTGTAAAGCTGGTTTGGTCGTGCTGAATTCTCTTAGCTTTTGCTTCTCTGTAGAGGTTTTAATTTCTGCATCAAATCTGAATGAGATCCTTGCTGGGTAGAGTAATCTTGGTTGTAGGTTTTTCTTCCTCATCAGTTTAAATATGTCCTGCCACTCCCTCCTGGCTTGCAGAGTTTCTTCTGAAAGATCAGCTGTTAACCTTATGGGGATTCCCTTGTGTGTTATTTGTTGTTTTTCCCTTGCTGCTTTTAATATTTGTTCTTTGTATTTAATTTTTGATAGTTTGATTATATGTGTCTTGACATGTTTCTCCTTGGGTTTATCCTGTATGGGACTCTCTGTGCTCCTGAACTTGATTAAGTATTTCCTTTCCCATGTTAGGGAAGTTTTCAACTATAATCTCTTCAAATATTTTCTCAGTCCCTTTCTTTTTGTCTTCTTCTGGGACCCCTATAATTCGAATGTTGGTGCATTTAACATTGTCCCACAGGTCTCTGAGACTGTCCTCAATTCTTTTCATTCTTTTTTCTTTATTCTGCTCTGCAGTAGTTATTTCCACTATTTTATCTTCCAGGTCATTTATCTGTTCTTCTGCTTCCGTTATTCTGCTATTGATCCCTTCTAGAGAATTTTTAATTTCATTTACTGTCTTGTTCATCACTGTTTGTTTGCTCTTTAGTTCTTCCAGGTCCTTGTTAAACATTTCTTGTATTTTCTCCATTCTATTTCCAAGATTTTGGATCATCTTTACTATCATTATTCTGAACTCTTTTTCAGGTAGACTCCCTATTTCCTCTTCATTTGTTAGGTCTTTTGGGTTTTTATGTTGCTCCTTCATCTGCTGTGTGTTTCTCTGTCTTCTCATTTTGCTTAACTTACTGTATTTGGTGTCTCCTTGTCACAGGCTGCAGGTTCGTAGTTCCCATTGTTTTTGGTTTCTGTCCCTAGTGGCTAAGGTTGGTTCAGTGGGTTGTGTAGGCTTCCTGGTGGAGGGGACTGGTGCCTGTGTTCTGGTGGATGAGGCTGGATCTTGTCTTTCTGGTGGGCAGGTCCACGTCTGGTGGTGTGTTTTGAGGTGTCTGTGGCCTTATTATGATTTTAGGCAGCCTCTCTGCTAATGGTTGGGGTTGTGTTCCTGTCTTGCTAGTTGTTTGGTATAGGGTGTCCATCACTGTAGTTTGCTGGTCGTTGAGTGGAGCTGGGTCTTGGCATTGAGATGGAGATCTCTGGGATATTTTTGCCATTTTATATTATGTGGAGCTAGGAGGTCTCTTGTGGACCAGTGTCCTGAACTTGGCTCTCCCACCTCAGAGGCACAGCCCTGACACCTGGCTGGGGCACCAAGAGCCTGTCATCCACATGGCTCAGAATAAAAGGGAGAAAAGAAAGAAAGAAGGAAAGAAAAAGTTTAATTGAAATAAAGTAAAATAAAGTTATTAATATAAAAAATAATTATAAAAATAAATTTTTTAAAGTAATAAAAAAAAAGGAAGAAAGAAGAGAGCAACCATACCAAAAACAAATTCACTGATGATAACAAGTGCTAAGAACTATACTAAAAAAAAAAAATGCGGACAGACAGAACCCTAGGACAAATGGTAAAAGCAAAGCTATACAGACAAAATCACACCCAGAAGCATACATGTACACACTCACAAAAAGAAAAGGAGAGAAAAAATATATATATATCTTTGCTCCCAAAGTCCACCTCCTCAATTTGGGATGATTCGTTGTCTATTCAGGTATTCCACAGATGCAGGTACATCAAGTTGATTGTGGAGATTTAATCCGCTGCTTCTGAGGCTGCTGGGAGAGATTTCCCTTTCTCTTCTTTGTTCGCACATCTCCCGGGGTTCAGCTTTGGATTTGGACCCGCCTCTGCATGTAGGTCGCCTGAGGGCGTCTGTTCTTCGCTCAGACAGGACAGGGTTAAAGGAGCAGCTGATTCGGGTGCTCTGGCTCACTCAGGCCGGGGGGAGGGAGGGGCACAGATGCGGGGCGAGCCTGTGGTGGCAGAGGCCGGCGTGATGTTGCACCAGCCTGAGGCGTGCCATGCGTTCTCCCGGGTAAGTTGTCCCTGGATCACGGGAGCCTGGCGGTGGCGGGCTGCACAGGCTGTCGGGAGGGGAGGTGTGGACAGTGACCTGTGCTCGCACACAGGCTTCTTGGCGGCAGCAGCAGCCTTAGCGTCTCATGCCCGTCTCTGGGGTCCGCGCTGATAGCCGCGGCTCGCGCCCGTCTCTGGAGCTCCTTTAAGCAGCGCTCTTAATCCCCTCTCCTCGTGCACCAGGAAACAAAGAGGCAAGAAGAAGTCTCTTGCCTCTTCAGCAGCTCCAAACCTTTTCCCAGACTCCCTCCCGGCTAACTGTGGCGCACTAGCCCCCTTCAGGCTGTGTTCACGCCGCCAACCCCAGTCCTCTCCCTGGGATCCGACCTCCGAAGCCCGAGCCTCAGCTCCCAGCCCCCGCCCGCCCCGGCGGGTGAGCAGACAAGCCTCTCGGGCTGGTGAGTGCTGGTCAGCACTGATCCTCTGTGTGGGAATCTCTCCGCTTTGCCCTCCGCACCCGTGTGGCTGCGCTCTCCTCCGTGGCTCCGAAGCTCCCCCCTCTGCCACCCGCAGTCTCCGCCCATGAAGGGGCTTCCTAGTGTGTGGAAACCTTTCCTCCTTCACAGCTCCCTCCCCACAGTGCAGGTCCGGTCCCTGTTCTTTTGTCTCTGTTTTTTCTTTTTTCTTTTGACCTACCCATGTATGTGGGGAGTTTCTTGCCTTTTGGGAAATCTGCGGTCTTCTGCCAGCATTCAGTAGGTGTTCTGTAGGAGTTGTTCCACATGTAGATGTATTTCTGATGTATTTTTGTGGAGGAAGGTGATCTCCACGTCTTACTCTTCTGCTGTCTTGAAGCTCCTCCTAGACTGACTCTTTAGATTAGTGTTCATTCATTTATTCATGTATTCATTCAAGAAATATTTATAGAAATCCCATTTTGTATTAAAAACTGATTCTGTTGCTCCAAAAACTGTGGTGAACAGACATACAAGTTTCCTGTTCTCATGGGGCTCAAAGGCCAGTGGAAGGAGACCGAAAATAAACAAACCAAAGAATAAGGTTCAACTCATGAAAGTAAAACACACTGATGAATAGAGAGTGACTGGAGGCCAGGGAGAAAGGGTGCTTAATTGGGTAGGAGGGAGTCATCCCCAAAGAGATGCCATTAGAAGAACTAGGGAAAGAGCAACCTAGTGGCAACAACTTCCTAGAGCTGGAACAAGAGTGAGTTTTTTGAGTTCCTGAAAGAAATGACGATAGTGTGCTGGATCACGGTGGGTCCAGGGAAAAGTAGAGAAGGTTCAGCCAGAGAGACAAGCAAGGACCAAATCATGGGGTCCCTGAAGCCCATGGCAAGGTGTTATTAATTCTAAGGGTAATAGGAACCCACTGGACAAATTTAAATATGGGAGGGATGTTGATATAATTTACATTGTTAAAAGAAGTGTCTTTCATTTGCTGTGTCTAACTCACTTTTGGGTTCTTAATGTCTAGTACTTCGCTTCACATGTGCTATTCTATTCCTTACAGCTACCCACCCCTGTTTTGCTCACAACATCCCCCCTGCCTAAAATGTCCTCTCTTCCTCTGTATTTCTAACCTCCTTTTCCCCAGTGGCTGGAATTTCCATTTCTGAAAACCTTTCAGTGTGCTGCTCTAAAGTCTTCTTTAAGGGCCAGTTCTCTTCACAGCTATCCCACCCCAGTTAGCAACTATCTTGAAGTTTCCTATACTGCTTTGTTGCTGTCTATTTTGTTGTATTGATCATGTTCTGTTTTATGTTCTGACTGTTTGTGCCAATGATCTTGTCCTTCTCTCTACCTTAGCTGCGCACTTTCATAGTCAGGCTCTATATCTTGTCATTACCAAGAGCTTCAATTTCTCCATAATCTAAATTTTAATCATCTAACTCTTCAACTGCCATGACACATCCTTCCAGCTCACTGCCTTAATACCCTGAGTTCAGTCCCACTGGGATTTATAATCTGTGGATCCTACCATCTTTTCACTGTCTCCAATTACCCTAATGTTGGCATTGGTCTCTTACCCACCGTAAATCCTATGAACCCTCATTATACTCATTCACTGGTGTACACCCTCAGTCCTGCAGTCCTCTCTTACTTTGTCATAATCATCTAGCAAAACTCCAACCCTAGTGAAATACAACTTTCTACCTACTTTGCATTTGCACAAATGTGGCTGGGGAAAAATGCTCAACTATGCTTATGAGTCTCATTTTAAATGCAGAACCGCTAACATCAAGTTGGCCCTCAGGGCTTCCTGGCTATATTAATTTCGTTACTCTCTCTTTCTCCTAGTATAAGGAATAAACAATTATTTCATACTTTCTGTTCTCAAATCTCCAATACCTCCTTTTCATCCTCAGCCTCAGCTGATGACCTTGTTTTCATTTCACTGAGAAAATAGAAATAATCAGAAGAGAACACCCACAAACTCCCACTAACCCATCTGCCATTCCTGTTGTGCCTTTTTTATGTCTTATTTCTGTGTCCGTGTTCTCTGCCTTTCTTGTTTTAACAATAATGCTGACACAGTGTTTGGTGCAAGTTGGGCAATAAATTCTGGTTTTGTTGAAATGGTAATGCTGTGTTTTCTGTAGAGACTCTGAAATTTAAGTGAAGAGAGTATAGGATATGGAGTGAAAAGATTGGATTCTAGGCTTATGCTCCTACAATTTGTCAGAATCATTTTGAGAAGAGGAAATCAAGAATTAAGACAATTATCTAGATAATTAAGAGGAAAATCTCCTACTTTCTCTTAACTGCCCAGGTAGTTTTCTCAATTTCCCATTCACCTGCATAACCTGGTTTGTATGTGATCTATCACATAATAAGAAAGTTTCCTCTAGGTTGCTGTTACTTCATGGGCAAGAAAGAAGCTGTTTATTGGGTTTCATCTTAATGAATGCATTGTACACTATTATGGGTCAGGATCTTAAGAAGGTGTTCGAAGACAAAAGTCGTGATACACTATTTTATGCATTTTTACATGATTTTCTACTTCTTCTAGCCATCCTGCTTAACTCATATAGTCTTGAACAGAAAATAAACAATATTTCTCTCACATTACTTTTTTCTTAAGAGGTTGCTTTGGTTACAGCAGCCCCACTGGCTCTCTGAAGAGAAGTGGCATGTATGGTGGAAAGAGCCTGGTTGTTTTCAGACAGAATGCTTTTGCAGTCACTAGTCATGTGACCTTACCTCATTTGTTAAAGCCTGAGTTTATTAATCTGTAAAATACAGATTATCCCTACAGAGATATTAGGAGAATTAAAAGAGATAGTAAGTGGTCACTTGGTTTAGCTATTGTTTTCAGACATGATCAAAGAAATGGCTGTGACTGGCTGACTGACCTTGCTGAACAAAATTAGATGGTTTGAAAAGTACAAACACTCTGCTGTGACCAAGGCAGTCCAGTCACTGCATAGAAATTGCACACGTTTGGAGATTCCTGTCCATATGGTAACCAAGGGATCCCTGTCCAGTTCTTTTCTCCCCAGTTTCTTACTGCTCACCCTCACATTTCAGTGGAAAAATACATGCCACAGGGTGACTATATTACTTCAGTTAAATATAAATGGCATTTGTATATACCTGACGAGCTATCTTAATTGTTGGGAGTCCTTTCTGTCTGTGTTTGATAAATTTGCACAGTGTAATCAGAGCCTCATGAGGGTGGTTCTAGAGAGTCTTAGGGCCCCTGAAAAGGTAGGGAGTGGTCTTTTACTCAGGGTTGTCCCACCTTATTCCAAACAGTTTTGGGAGAGCAAAGGGTGAAGTCCAAGGGTGTAAGGGTGAAGCACAGGTCACCCCAACAATAGTGATGATTATGATAATAGTTTTCATTTATATAACATTTTATAGCTTTTAAAGAGCTTTAGCATACGCTGTAACACTTGATCCACCCAACATCTATGTGGGGTTCACATGGTGAATATTATTAGGCTCATTTTAAGGTGTGGCTAAAGGGATTTGCCCAAGAACATAAAAGACTAGTCAATTGAGCCCACAGTAATAATAACAATGAAACTTAAAAATAAAATTATCTGTAGAAATTTTCCTGCCTTGTTTGTGATATATTTTATGACTGCTGAAGCATGTAAATACCTGCTATGATAAACACATAAAACGAATATTTGTTTTAAAACGAAGGGCTTGTAATTTGCATTTTTCTTGAGGATGTCAACCTGGTCAAAAGCAAAACAAAAAAGAACAAAACACCTATTACATGAACTAAGGAAGCATTCTGCATTGTTAGTCTAATAATCCCAGTCTACAGTTGCCCTCTCCTATTTCCCTACTTACAAGAAATATACTTATCTCTAAGACCTCATCCAAGTGTTCTATTTGAAGTGTTGATTTTCTGTCTTGCTTGAAACTAACTATTCTTTCTTTGAGTTGCTAAAGTTTTTTCCAAATTTCAGTTGCAATCATCACAATTTTTGTCATAAGCACTAACACCTCTAAATTGATTTTCTTAAATTTTTAAATGGATCCACTTTTATCGAAAGCTTTCTCTGCATCTATTGAGATGATCATATGGTTTTTCTCCTTCAATTTGTTAATATGATGTATCACGTTGATTGACTTGCGTATATTGAAGAATCCTTGCATTCCTGGTATAAACCCAACCTGATCATGGTGTATAATCCTTTTAATCTGCTGTTGGATTCTGTTTGCTAGTATTTTGTTGAGGATTTTTGCATCTACGTTCATCAGTGATATTGGCCTATAGTTTTCTTTCTTTGTGACATCTTTGTCTGGTTTTGGTGTCAGGGTGATGGTGGCCTCGTAGAATGAGTTGGGGAGTGTTCCTCCCTCTGCAATATTTTGGAAGAGTTTGAGAAGGATAGGTGTTAGCTCTTCTCTAAATGTTTGATAGAATTCGCCTGTGAAGCCATCTGGTCCTGGGCTTTTGTTTGTTGGAAGGTTTTTAATCACAGTTTCAATTTCAGTGCTTGTGCTTTGTCTGTTCATATTTTCTATTTCTTCCTGGTTCACTCTCGGCAGGTTGTACATTTCTAAGAATCTGTCCATTTCTTCCAGGTTGTCCATTTTATTGGCATAGAGTTGCTTGTAGTAATCTCTCATGATCGTTTGTATTTCTGCAGTGTCAGTGGTTACTTCTTTTTCATTTCTAATTCTATTGATCTGAGTCTTCTCCCTTTTTCTCTTGATGAGTCTGGCTAATGGTTTATCAATTTTGTTTATCTTCTCGAAGAACCAGCTTTTAGTTTCATTGATTTTTGCTATTGTTTCCTTCACTTCTTTTTCATTTATTTCTGATCTGATCTTTATGATTTCTTTCCTTCTGCTAGCTTTGGGGTTTTTTTGCTCTTCTTTCTCTAATTGCTTTAGGTGCAAGGTTAGGTTGTTTATTTGAGATGTTTCCTGTTTCTTGATGTAAGCTTGTATTGCTATAAACTTCTCTCTTAGCACTGCTTTTGCTGCATCCCATAGGTTTTGGGTCGTCGTGTCTCCATTGTCATTTGTTTCTAGGTATTTTTTGATTTCCCCTTTGATTTCTTCAGTGATCACTTCGTTATTAAGTAGTGTATTGTGTAGCCTCCATGTGTTTGTATTTTTTTCAGATCTTTTCCTGTAATTGATATCTAGTCTCATAGCGTTGTGGTCAGAAAAGATACTTGATACGATTTCAATTTTCTTAAATTTACCAAGGCTTGATTTGTGACCCAAGATATGATCTATCCTGGAGAATGTTCCATGACCACTTGAGAAAAATGTGTATTCTGTTGTTTTTGGATGGAATGTCCTATAAATATCAATTAAGTCCATCTTGTTTAATGTATCATTTAAAGCTTGTGTTTCCTTCTTTATTTTCATTTTGGATGATCTGTCCATTGGTGAAAGTGGGGTGTTAAAGTCCCCTACTATGATTGTGTTACTGTCGATTTCCCCTTTTATGGCTGTTAGTATTTGCCTTATGTATTGAGGTGCTCCTATGTTGGGTGCATAAATATTTACAATTGTTATACCTTCCTCTTGGATCGATCCCTTGATCATTATATAGTGTCCTTCTTTGTCTCTTGTAATAGTCTTTATTTTAAAGTCTATTTTGTCTGGTATGAGAATTGCTACTCCAGCTTTCTTTTGATTTCCATTTGCATGGAATATCTTTTTCCATCCCCTCACTTTCAGTCTGTATGTGTCTCTAGGTCTGAAGTGGGTCTCTTGTAGACAGCATATATATGGGTCTTGTTTTTGTATCCATTCAGCCAGCCTGTGTCTTTTGGTGGGAGCATTTAATCCATCTACATTTAAGGTAATTATCGATATGTATGGTCCTATTCCCATTTTCTTAATTGTTTTGGGTTTGTTATTGTAGGTCTTTTCCTTCTCTTGTGTTTCCTGCCTAGAGAAGTTCCTTTAGCATTTGTTGTAAAGCTCGTTTGGTGGTGCTGAACTCTCTCAACTTTTGCTTGTCTGTAAAGGTTTTAATTTCTCCATCAAATCTGAATGAGATCCTTGCTGAGTAGAGTAACCTTGGTTGCAGGTTTTTCTCCTTCATCACTTTAAGTATATCCTGCCACTCCCTTCTGGCTTGCAGAGTTTCTTCTGAAAGATCAGCTGTTAACCTTATGGGGATTCCCTTGTGTGTTATTTGTTGTTTTTCCCTTGCTGCTTTTAATATGTTTTCTTTATATTTAATTTTTGATAGTTTGATTAATATGTGTCTTGGCGTGTTTCTCCTTGGATTTATCCTGTATGGGACTCTCTGTGCTTCCAGGACTTGATTAACTATTTCCTTTCCCATATTTGGGAAGTTTTTGACTATAATCTCTTCAAATATTTTCTCAGTCTTTCTCTTTCTTTTTCTCTTCTTCTTCTGGGACCCCTATAATTCGAGTGTTGGTACGTTTAAGTTGTCCCAGAGGTCTCTGAGACTGTCCTCAATTCTTTTCATTCTTTTTTCTTTATTCTGCTCTGCAGTAGTTATTTCCACTATTTTATCTTCCAGGTCACTTATCCTTTCTTCTGCCTCAGTTATTCTGCTATTGATCCCGTCTAGAGTATTTTTAATTTCATTTATTGTGTTTTTCATCATTGCTTGGTTCCTCTTTAGTTCTTCTACATCCTTGTTAAATGTTTCTTGCATTTTGTCTATTCTATTTCCAAGATTTTGGATCATCTTTACTATCATTATTCTGAATTCTTTTTCAAATAGACTGCCTATTTCCTCTTCATTTGTTAGGTCTGGTGTGTTTTGACCCTGCTCCTTCACCTGCTGTGTGTTTTTTTGTCTTCTCATTTTGCTTATCATACTGTGTTTAGGGTCTCCTTTTCACAGGCTGCAGGTTCGTAGTTCCCGTTGTTTTTGGTATCTGTCCCCAGTGGCTAAGGTTGGTTCAGTGGGTTGTGTAGGCTTCCTGGTGGAAGGGACTAGTGCCTGTGTTCTGGTGGATGAGGCTGGATCTTGTCTTTCTGGTGAGCACGTCCACGTCTGGTGGTGTGTTTTGGGGTGTCTGTGGCCTTATGATTTTAGGCAGCCTGTCTGCTAATGGATGGGGCTATGTTCCTGTCTTGCTATTTGTTTGGCATAAGGTGTCCAGCACTGTAGCTTGCTGGTCGTTGAGTGAAGCTGGGTCTTGATGTTGAGATGGAGATCTCTGAGAGATTTTTGCCGTTTGGTATTACGTGGAGCTGGGAGGTCTCTTGTGGACCAGTGTCCTGAATTTGGCTCTCCCACCTCAGAGGCACAGCCCTGATGCTTGGCTGGAGCACCGAGAGCCTGTCATCCACACAGCTCAGAATTAAAGGGAGAAAAAATAGAAAGAAAGAGGATAAAATAAAATAAAATAAAGCTATTATAATAAAAAATAAGAAAAAATTATTAAGAATAAATTTATTAAGAAAAAAATTTTTTTAATTCTTAAAAATAGATATATTAATTTTTTATAATAAAAAATAAGAAAAAAATTATTAAGAAAACAATTTATTAAGAAAAAAAATTTTTAATTTTTTAAAATAAAAAATATGAAAAAACTTATTTAAAATTTTTTTTTAATTTTTAAAAATAGAATATAAGGAAACAATTATTAAGAAAACATTTATTAGGAAAAAAAATTTTTTTACGTAAAAAAACAAAGAACGGACGGACCTAACCCTAGGACTAATGGTGAAAGCAAAGCTATACAGACAAAATCTCACCCAGAAGCATACACATATACACTCACAAAAAAAGGAAAAGGGGAAAAATTAATATATCCTGCTCCCAAAGTCCACCTCCTGAATTTGGGATGATTTGTTGTCTATTCAGGTATTTAACAGATGCAGGCACATCAAGTTGTTTGTGGAGCTTTAATCCGCTGCTTCTGAGGCTGCTGGGAGAGATTTCCCTTTCTCTTCTTTTTTTGTACAGCTCCCGGGGTTCAGCTTTGGATTTGGACCCGCCTCTGCATGTAGGTCGCCTGAGGGCGTCTGTTCCCCACCCAGACAGAACGGGGTTAAAGGAGTAGCTGACTAGGGGACTCTGGGTCACTCAGGCCAGGGGGAGGGAGGGGTACGGATGCGGGGCGAGCCTGCGGTGGCAGAGGCCGGTGTGACGTTGCAGCAGCCTGAGGCGCGCTGTGCATTCTCCCGGGGAAGTTGTCCCTGGATCATGGGAGCCTGGCAGTGGCGGGCTGCACCGGCTCCCAGGAGGGGCGGTGTGGAGAGTGACCTGTGCTCGCACACAGGCTTCCTGGTGGTGGCAGCAGCAGCCTTAGCGTCTCATGCCCGTCTCTGGGGTCCGCGCTGATAACCGCGGCTCGCGCCCGTATCTGGAGCTCCTTTAAGCGGCACTCTGAATCCCCTCTCCTTGTGCGCCGCAAAACAAAGAGGCAAGAAAAAGTCTCTTGCGTCTTCGGCAGCTGCAGACTTTTTCCCGGGCTTCCTCCCGGCTAGCTGTGGTGCACTAGCCCCTTCAGGCTGTGTTCACGCCGCCAACCCCAGTCCTCTCCCTGCGATCCGACCCGAAACCCGAGCCTCAGCTCCCAGCCCCCGCCCGCCCCGGCGGGTGAGCAGACAAGCCTCTCGGGCTGCTGAGTGCTGCTTGGCGCCGAGCCTCTGTGTGGGAATCTCTCTGCTTTGCCCTCCGCTCCCCTGTGGCTGCGCTCTCCTCCGTGGCTCCGAAGCTTACCTCCTCTGCCACCCGCAGTCTCTGCCCGCGAAGGGGCCTCCTAGTGTGTGGAAACCTTTCCTCCTTCACAGCTCCCTCCCACTGGTGCAGGTCCCGTCCCTATTCTTTTGTCTCTGTTATTTCTTTTTTCTTTTGCCCTACCCAAGTACATGGGGATTTTCTTGCCTTTTGGGAGGTCTGAGGTCTTCTGCCAGCGTTCAGTGGGTGTTCTGTAGGAGCAGTTCCACGTGTAGATGTATTTCTACTGTATCTGTGGGAAGGAAGGTGATCTCCGCGTCTTACTCTTCCGCCATCTTGCCCAGACCCGGATCCACTTTTAATATAGCCAGTCCCTAAGCAATGACATCCACCAAATACTGAGTTTGATATAGTAGCTTTATTTTTTAGGTAATGCTGCTAAAGTACATTGATTATACCTGTGCTTAACATTTATTAAGTTCTAAATAGTATCATATTTTTTACTACTTATTGTTCTCTCTCTCTTCCCCTTAACAGACACCAGGTTTCTTTTATCCTTCTACCATGTGTTCAGTTACAATTCTTGTCCTTGGCAGTAATTGAGTACCTTTTTGTGTTATTGTTGAAATGAAATAGCACTGAGCTCATCTTAGTGTTATTTAGATTCTTGGCTGGCATAAGAAATATTCTCAGTATTCACTCACTATGATCCTTATGTATGACCTGAAATTGTCTGGTTCATTTACCAAACCTCAGAACTGAGATTGCATTTTAACTCAGTAATATGTCAATACCTAGGAAATTTGGCAGTCATTTCCCCTTAGATGATTAATGATCTGGTAAAAAGAATATAGCCTGTACTGTGAATTTGTGAAACAAGATTAATTGTGGATGGATTAGGCAATAGTAATTTCAGGCTACAAACTACTCTTTTATACATCTATAAAATAAAATAATTATTGCACATTACTTATTCCCACAGGGACATTTAAGTAGTGTACTATATCAACGCTATTCACAAAAACTAAAAAATATTGTGTCCTACTTAAATACCACATGAGGAGGAAAACTCCCCTTTTAAAAACTGCCTTATTTGTTTAAATTGTCTATTTTTACTGTTTTAGGTTATTTATTGCCTTTGCTTATAAACTCCTTGGAGCTAAGAGATTAGAAAAATTAATTCCACTTGATCTTGGCTTAGTTTCACTCTTTGCCATCTTATTTATGAATGAGATCTCCACTTCCTAAAAATGACATATGGAGGCAGAAGTTACCAAGGGAAAAATTAATAATTCGACTACTTAAAAAAAAAGGGGGCGGGGAATCTAATGATAGCATCAAATCTTCTATATATCAACTTTTCATAAATAAAAATCAAATGACAAATTGGAAGTTATATATTACAAATATGAAAATGAGTAGGTTAATTATCAACATGAATAAAATTCCATTAAATATGCATTCCTTTCAATCTAGCAATTTACTTTACCATTTAAAAATGTCAGGTACTGTGTCAAATTCATCATTGTATTTTTAGCACCTGGAATATGGTAGATGCTAAAGAATATTTTTTAATTGAAATAATAGGAAAGGAGGAAGACTCAAGAGAAGAATCCTAAAGAGGGCTAATATTTAAGATATAGGCAAAGAATGAAGATTGGCAAAGAATGAAGAAGGCTGAAAACCACAGAGTAAAATACAGAAGAAATAAGGAGGAAAATATGTGTGATATGATAACAAAGGATAAAAGATATTCAAGGAGACATTGATCCACAGTGTCAAATGTGGTTGGGAAATCAAATATGATAAAAATTTATTATACCCATTGGATTAAACATAGTGAATCATGGTGATTCAGTGAATAGGAAAAGAAACAGAGCAGTGAAGTTACAAACCAAATGTCAGGGGTTTGAGGAATAATTGGAAGAAAGGAGATGAGACAATGGATCTCAACAAATTTTTTATGAGTTAGATTATAGATGGGAAGAGAGAGAAATTATCAAGGTGTATGGGGTTGATGAAAGTTTTTTTTTCTTGTGAATGGAAAAGTTTGGGTATACTTACAGTGGTATAAACTAGCCAGTAGAGACCCTGAAGTTGGGAGGAGGATTAGATAGAGAGCATATTTGAAGGATCATGAATTTTTTTTTTTTTTTTTTTTTTTTTTTTGCTGATGGTCATTGACTGGTGTGAGCTGAAACCTTTTTGAATTTGAATTTGCATGTGGCTAATAATTCCTTATACTGAGCTTTAGGCATGTCCTTTTTCTTCTTTCCTTTTTTTTTTTTTTTTTTTTCCTTTTTTTTTAAAATTTTTTAATCAGTCATCAATTTTATACACATCACTTTACACATGTCAATCCCAATCGCCCAATTCAGCACACCACCATCCCCACCCGACCGCAGTTTTCCCCCCTTGGTGTCCATACGTTTGTTCTCTAAATCTGTGTCTCAAATTCTGCCTTGCAACCTGGTTCATCTGTACCATTTTTCTAGCTTCCACATACATGCGTTAATATAAATATTTGTTTTTCTCTTTCTGACTTACTTCACTCTGTATGACAGTCTCTAGATCCATCCACGTCTCAACAAATGACACAATTTCGTTCCTTTTTATGGCTGAGTAATATTCCATTGTATATATGTACCACATCTTCTTTACCCATTCGTCTGTCGATGGGCATTTAGGTTGCTTCCATGACCTGGCTATTGTAAATAGTGCTGCAATGAACATTGGGGTGCATGTGTCTTTTGGAATTATGGTTTTCTCTGGGTATATGCCCAGTAGTGGGATTGCTGGATCATATGGTAATTCTATTTTTAGTTTTTTAAGGAACCTCCATACTGTTCTCCATAGTGGCTGTATCAATTTACATTTCCACCAATGGTGCAAGAAGGTTCCCTTTTCTCCACACCCTCTCCAGCATTTGTTCTTTGTAGATTTTCTGATGATGCCCATTCTAACTGGTGTGAGGTGATACCTCATTGTAGTTTTGATTTGCATTTCTCTAATAATTAGTGATGTTGAGCAGCTTTTCATGTGCTTCATGGCCGTCTGTATGTCTTCTTTGGAGAAATGTCTATTTAGGTCTTCTGCCCATTTTTGGACTGGGTTGTTTGTTTCTTTAATATTGAGCTGCATGAGCTGTTTATATATTTTGGAGATTAATCCTTTGTCCGTTGATTCATTTGCAAATATTTTCTCCCATTCTGAGGGTTGTCTTTTCGTCTTGTTTATGGATTCCTTTGCTGTGCAAAAGCTTTTAAGTTTCATTAGGTCCCATTTGTTTATTTTTGCTTTTATTTCCATTACTCTAGGAGGTGGATCCAGAAAGATCTTGCTGTGATTTATGTCAAAGAGTGTTCTTCCTATGTTTTCCTCTAAGAGTTTTATAGTGTCCAGTCTTACATTTAGGTCTCAAATCCATTTTGAGTTTATTTTTGTGTATGGTGTTAGGAAGTATTCTAATTTCATTCTTTTACATGTAGCTGTCCAGTTTTCCCAGCACCACTTATTGAAGAGACTGTCTTTTCTCCATTGTATATCTTTGCCTCCTTTGTCATAGATTAGTTGACCATAGGTGCGTGGGTTTATCTCTGGGCTTTCTATCTTGTTCCATTGATCTATGTTTCTGTTTTTGTGCCAGTACCATATTGTCTTGATTACTGTAGCTTTGTAGTATAGTCTGAAGTCAGAGAGTCTGATTCCTCCAGCTCCTTTTTTTTCCCTCAAGACTGCTTTGGCTATTCGGGGTCTTTTTTGTCTCCATACAAATGTTAAGATGATTTGTTCTAGTTCCGTAAAAAATGCCATTGGTAATTTGATAGGGATTGCATTGAATCTGTAGATTGCTTTGGGTAGTATAGTCATTTTCACAACATTGATTCTTCCAATCCAAGAACATGGTATATCTCTCCATCTGTTGGTATCATCTTTAATTTCTTTCATCAGTGTCTTATAGTTTTCTGCATACAGGTCTTTTGTCTCCATAGGTAGGTTTATTCCTAGGTATTTTATTCTTTTTGTGGCAATGGTAAATGGGAGTGTTTCCATAATTTCTCTTTCAGATTTTGCATCATTAGTGTATAGGAATGCAAGAGATTTCTGTGCATTAATTTTGTATCCTGCAACTTTACCAAATTCATTAATTAGCATTAGCAGTTTTCTGGTGGCAGTTTTAGGATTCTCTATGTATAGTATCATTTCATCTGCAAACAGTGACAGTTTTACTTCTTCTTTTCCAATTTGGATTCCTTTTATGTCTTTTTCTTCTCTGAGTGCCGTGGCTAGGACTTCCAGAACTATGTTGAATAATAGTGGTGAGAGTGGACATCCTTGTCTCGTTCCTGATCTTAGAGGAAATGCTTTCAGTTTTTCATCGTTGAGAATGATGTTTGCTGTGGGTTTGTCATATATGGCCTTTATTATGTTGAAGTAGGTTCCCTCTATGCCCACTTTCTGGGGAGTTTTTATCATAAATGCGTGTTGAATTTTGTCAAAAGCTTTTTCTGCATCTATTGAGATGATCATATGGTTTTTATTCTTCAATTTGTTAATATGGTGTATCACATTGATTGATTTGCGTATCTTGAAGAATCCTTGCATCCCTGGGATAAATCCCACTTGATCGTGGTGTATGATCCTTTTAATGTGTTGTTGGATTCTGTTTGCGAGGATTTTTGCATCTATATGCGTCAGTGATATTGGTCTCTAATTTTCTTTTTTTGTAGTATCTTTGTCTGGTTTTGGTATCAGGGTGATGGTGGCCTCATAGAATGAGTTTGGGAGTGTTCCTTCCTCTGCAATTTTTTGGAAGAGTTTGAGGAGGATAGGTGTTAGCTCTTCTCTAAATGTTTGATAGAGTTCACCTGTGAAGCCATCTGGTCCTGGACTTTTGTTTGTTGGAAGATTTTTAATCACAGTTTCAATTTCATTACTTGTGATTGGTCTGTTCATATTTTCTGTTTCTTCCTGGTTCAGTCTTGGAAGGTTATACCTTTCTAAGAATTTGTTCATTTCTTCCAGGTTGTCCATTTTATTGGCATAGAGTTGCTTGTAGTAGTCTCTTAGGATGCTTTGTATTTCTGCGGTGTCTGTTGTAACTTCTCCTTTTTCATTTCTGATTTTATTGATTTGAGTCCTCTCCTTTTTCTTGATGAGTCTGGCTAATGGCTTATCAATTTTGTTTATCTTCTCAAAGAACCAGCTTTTAGTTTTCTTGATCTTGGCTATTGTTTTCTTTGTTTCTATTTCATTTATTTCTGCTCTGATCTTTATGATTTCTTTCCTTCTGCTAACATTGGGTTTTGCTTGTTCTTCTTTCTCTAGTTTCTTTAGGTGTAAGGTTACATTGTTTACTTGAGATTTTTCTTGTTTCTTTAGGTAGGCTTGTATAGCTATAAACTTCCCTCTTAGAACTGCTTTTGCTGCATCCCATAGGTTTTGGGTTGTCGTGTTTTCATTGTCATTTGTCTCTAGGTATTTTTTGATTTCCTCTTTGATTTCTTCAGTGATCTCTTGGTTATTTAGTAACATATTGTTTAGCCTCCATGTGTTTGTGTTTTTTACATTTTTTTCCCCGTAATTCATTTCTAATCTCAAAGCATTGTGGTCCGAAAAGATGCTTGATATGATTTCAATTTTCTTAAATTTACTGAGGCTTGATTTGTGACCCAAGATGTGATCTTTCCTGGAGAATGTTCCATGCGCACTTGAGAAGAACATGTAATCTGCTGTTTTAGGATGGAATGTCCTATAAATATCAATTAAATCTATCTGGTCTATTGTGTCATTTAAAGCTTCTGTTTCCTTATTTATTTTCATTTTGGATAATCTGTCCATTGGTGTAGGTGAGGTGTTAAAGTCCCCCACTATTATTGTGTTACTGTCAATTTCCTCTTTTATAGCTGTTAGCAGTTGCCTTATGTATTGAGGTGCTCCTATGTTGGGTGCATATATATTTATAATTGTTATATCTTCTTCTTGGATTGATCCCTTGATCATTATGTAGTGTCCTTCGTTGTCTCCTGTAACATTCTTTGTTTTAAAGTCTATTTTATCTGATATGAGTATAGCTACTCCAGCTTTCTTTTGATTTCCATTTGCATGGAATATCTTTTTCCATCCCCTCACTTTCAGTCTGTATGTGTCCCTAGGTCTAAAATGCGTCTCTTGTAGACAGCATATATATGGGTCTTGTTTTTGTATCCATTCAGCAAGCCTGTGTCTTTTGGTTGGAGCATTTAATCCATTCACGTTTAAGGTAATTATCGATATGTATGTTCCTATGACCATTTTCTTAATTGTTTTGGGATTGTTTTTGTAGGTCCTTTTCTTCTCTTGTGTTTCCCACTTAGAGAAGTTCCTTTAGCATTTGTTGTAGAGCTGGTTTGGTGGTGCTGAATTCTCTTAGCCTTTGCTTGTCTGTAAAGCTTTTGATTTCTCCATCAAATCTAAATGAGATCCTTGCCGGGTAGAGTAATCTTGGTTGTAGGGTCTTCCCTTTCATCACTTTAAGTATATCATGCCACTCCCTTCTGGCTTGTAGAGTTTCTGCTGAGAAATCAGCAGTTAACCTTATGGGAGTTCCCTTGTATGTTATTTGTCATTTTTCCCTTGCTGCTTTTAATAATTTTTCTTTGTCTTTAATTTTTGCCACTTTTATTACTATGTGTCTCAGCGTGTTTCTCCTTGGGTTTATCCTGTATGGGACTCTCTGCGCTTCCTGGACTTGGGTGGCTATTTCCTTTCCCATGTTAGGGAAGTTTTCGACTATAATCTCTTCAAATATTTTCTCTGGTCCTTTCTCTCTCTCTTCTCCTTCTGGGACCCCTATAATGCGAATGTTTTTTCATTTAATGTTGTCCCAGAGGTCTCTTAGGCTGTCTTCATTTCTTTTCATTCTTTTTTCTTTATTCTGTTCCGCAGCAGTGAATTCCACCATTCTGTCTTCCAGGTCACTTATCCGTTCTTCTGCCTCAGTTATTCTGCTATTGATTCCTTCTAGTGTAGTTTTCATTTAAGTTATTGTATTGGTCATCTCTGTTTGTTTGTTCTTTAATTCTTCTAGGTCTTTGTTAATCATTTCTTGCATCTTCTCAATCTTTGCCTCCATTCTCATTCCGAGGTCCTGTATCATCTTCACTATCATTAGTCTAAATTCTTTTTCTGGAAGGTTGCCTATCTCCACTTCATTTAGTTGTTTTTCTGGGGTTTTTTCTTGTTCCTTCATGTGGTATATAGCCCTCTGCCTTTTCATCTTGTCTGTCTTTCTGTAAATGTGGTTTTTGTTCCACAGGCTGCAGGATTGTAGTTTTTCTTGCTTCTGCTGTCTGCCCTCTGGTGGTTGAGGCTATCTAAGAGGCTTGATGGGAGGCTCTGGTGGTGGGTAGAGCTTACTGTTGCTGTGTCGGTCAGAGCTCCGTAAAACTTTAATCCACTTGACTGTTGATGGGTGGGCCTGGGTTCCCTCCCTGTTGGTTGTTTTGCCTGAGGCAACCCAACACTGGAGCCTACCTGGGCTCTTTGGTGGGGCTAATGGCAGACTCTGGGAGGGCTCACGCCAAGGAGTACTTCCCAGAACCTCCGCTGCCAGTGTCCTTGTCCCCACGGTGAAACAGAGCCAGCCACCACCTCTGCAGGAGACCCTCCAACACCAGCAGATACGTCTGGTTCATTCTCCCCCAGGGTCACTGCTCCTTCCCCCAGGTCCCGATGTGCACACTATTCCGTGTGCACCTTCCTAGAGTGGGGTCTCTGTTTCCCCCAGTCCTGTCGAAGTCCTGCACTCCATTCCCACTAGGCTTCAAAGTCTGATTCTCTATGAATTCCTCCTCCCGTTGCCAGACCCCCAGGTTGGGAAGGCTGACGTGGGGCTCAGAACCTTCACTCCAGTGGGTGGACTTCTGTGGTATAAGTGTTCACCAGTCTGTGAGTCACCCACCCACCAGTTATGGGATTTGATTTTACTCTGATTGCGCCCCTCCTAACGTCTCACTGTAGCTTCTCCTCTATCCTTGGACGTGGGGTATCCTCCTTGGTGAAGTCCAGTGTCTTCCTTTCGATGATTGTCCAGCAGCCAGTTGTCATTCTGGTGTTCTTGCAAGAGGGAGTGAGAGCACGTTGAAGGATCATGAATTTTAAACTATTAAGTTCACACATATGAAATTGCCATTTGTGTAGGACAAAAGTGGTCATATACTGACAATTTCATACAGTTCAACCTAATGGATTGGAGAGCTTGGATAAACGGTAGTCATCCTCTTGAGAGTATGAATGGACATAGGTAGGTTTGTTAGTTTGACGTCAGGAAGTTGAAGGAATTCTCATGTAATTGATCATTGATTTGAAGTAGTAGAAACATGAGAGCACAGGTGGTGAGAACTGGAAATTTGAGAAGTTGAAAACGAGAAATTGAAAACAGTCATAGAAAGCCAGAGTATAGAGTAAGGGGATGTAGTAGAAATAGTAGTTAGTGAGCTGGGGACTCAGATGAACTGGTACTTCGTGCACATTTGTTGCATTACTCAGTGGTCTGTCTGGGCAGAGGTAAGCCATTTTTCAGATAGTTATGTTCTCTCTAGAATTTATCCGGGTATGAATGATGAAGGAAATACGGGACAAGAGAATTTAGTAGAGTTTAAGACATCATTGAAAAATTTTTTGGAATGGTAAACCTAAGGATCATGACAGAAAAAAAGATGATTGTGTGTGTATGTGTGTTTGGTGGAGGTAGCAACTGAAGGATATGAAGAATTCATTGACTGGAAAAGCCAATGAATAATATTTTTTTTAAAAAAGGATGCATTATGCACTAGAAGTAACTAAGACTGTAAGAAGGAAGGTTAGGATAGTTATCATTGTCCAAAGTTATGATTCAGAGAGAGTAATTCCAAGTCATGACAAAGTCTAGGGTGTGGGCATGAGAGTAATATTTGAAGAGAAGATTATAGTGATGAGACAGTTAAGGAAACAAATGATTGCAATGTTGGAGATCAACCACACGGACACTGAAGCTACGTAGGGTAAATATAGGACTTGGAATAGAGAACGAGATGGGGAAACAAGTTTCAGTCTTTAATAAATGGAAGGCATGATCATAGGTCCACGAGGACAGTGATAAGGAAGGAAAGGGGTAGAGAGCAGAATTGTGCGAGCCTCAAAGGAACAAGGCAGTTTACAGGGCCGTGGAAAGTAATGATCCAAGGTGACAGTAAGGAGTGAGGAGGACAAGACAATCTTTGATAATAAACTCATACTTGAGAGGGCTATAAAAAATGCTGTGTCCATAGGAAAGAACTGTATTTGAATTTTGCAGGCGTATATTGCAATATTCAGTGAACAAATATATTTGGGACATAGAGTAGTTTGTTAATCATGGGATGGCACTCCAGAAATTGTGAAAGTGCAGAAGATAATTTATCCTAAGGAAATAATTTTACATGTATGCAAACATTAGCCAGAGGGATGGTCATTATTGCAGTGTTTCTTATAATATGGGTGTCAATTTTACCAAGATTAAAAACATTTTAAAACAGAAGAGATTTAAATTAAAGACAATCTATCATGATATTTTCCTGTAAAAATACTTAATAGATAAAACAGATATGTTTGTATCTTAAGTCTTATCTTTAAAAATATGTATGATTTTAAAAGTTCTGGTAAAGCTTTAAGTGCATTTTAAAACTTGAAATTATGTTACTTCAGAGATATTAATTTACTCTTACTCAGTTTGGGGGCCACCTGTCGTCTCATTTTTTTGGTATCTATTCCTAGTCCTACACTGACAATGCTGAAGTCCTAGAGCCTAAGGCACTATTACAGAAGCTGAGGGAAACCTCTCATTTAAACGACAAGTTTGGTTTTCAAATTAAAATCATTAGGCCCTGATTTCTACTTTGATATGTTTTCACTTGGCAGAGTTCTTTTATGCCTATTGGAATAAAACCCAAAATTGATTTAAACAATCAATTTTAATTTATTTTAAATAACTTAAAATCCACTGACAGGTGTTACTACATGAAAAGAGACTCTAGGTGGTTGCCAGAGGTGGGGGTGGGGGATGGGTGAAGGGGGTCTAAAGCTAAAAACTTCTAGTTATAAATAAATAAGTCATGGGGATGTAATGTAGAGCATGGTGATTATAGTTAATAATACCGTATTTTATATTTGAAAATTGCTAAGAGTAAATCTGAAAAGTTTTCGTCACAAGAAAAAAAATTGTAACTATGTATGATGACAGATGTTAACTAGACATTGTGGTGATCATTTCACAATATCGCATCATTACATTGTACACCTGAAACTATAAGGTTATATGACAACTATATCTTAATTTTTTTAAAAAAGAAAAGAAACTCATATTTCTGTGTGAGGTAAAGAGAAATGTAATATTATTCAGAACCTCACTGTAGGAATGCAATAATCCAAGAAATATATTTCAGAGTAGCTCATTTTTAGGAAAGAAAAAGGGACTAAATATTAGAAATATATTTACACCTATATATATCATTATATCTAAATACAGAGTGGCTTACTAGAAAAGTAGTCAAAATATTTCTGTGTACAAAGGAGTCTTTAAAAGTAGTATGAAATCCAGTTAAATGGATTTTAAGATAACAGAGAAATCCAAACAACCAGTAGCTGATGAGTTGTTAGTTGGAAATTAGCCCCAAATAAATCTGAAGAACAATTAAATGGTTCAACTAACATATTATGTGCCCGGTGTTCTACTTGGTCCTGGCATGCACAACAACAAATAAGATATATTTTCTTCACTTTAGTCATGGGTGACGAAAACTAATAAATAAATGTTTATTTGTGTAGTATTCCAAATGGAGAAAACCCTGAGACTTAACTGCACTGGGGTGTGGATCATCAATGGAAAGAGTAGAGATAGCTTTTTAACAGCACCTCTTCCACTCATCCCAGCACCCTCATCCCTTACTATTCCTGTGAGCCACAAAGCCAAGGAAGCCAAAGTCAATTTGTCAAAAACCTATTGAGTAGGCATACTGATGTGTCTGAATAGGGAATGGGACCATTGGATTTTTAAAGATTTTGGACCTGGAGGGGAAAATTTTGAAAATCTTGAAAAGGAAAAGTAATAAGAATGGAGAGGTCTAAATGGTTTCTTAGTCTGTTGACCAGATGTAAGTCTTTTGCTTTTCTCAGATTTTTACTTCAGTCTATTTTTCCTGTCTCTTTTTCTTTATGTCACTTTCATTTCTCTCCTTATCTTTCCGGTAGATTTCTTTTGCCATTAACCAGCTATAACATTTAACCAGAATTGATATTTACATAAGCCTTAAAATAAACTGAATTAAAACTTTATGTTTATTTATCCCCATCCCTTCAATGCCAAAAATGGTGACTGGTACATGGTAGTTCTTGAGTAAATACATGACTATTAAAGATATTGAAGTTTAAAAAATAATTGGATTAATTGAATTACCTTTATTGGTGTGGAATCACCATTTTTTTTCCTACAGGTTAGAAACACTTTGAAGTAAAAATAAAAATAATGTTAAGAGTAATCATCCTGTTTATATTACTGTCCATCTGAAAAGAAAATCCTAGTGTGTGCCAGTTCTAGAAATACAGGCAATTAAGTGTGAAAGTTGTTTTTGTTTGATTTGTTATGTTTCTTAACAACCTAAACCTTAATTTGTGGCTCTAAGGTGAACAGGGGAAAAGGGGAACATTTTGAGTGATTGTAAAGAATTTGTTGGGGGGGGTTGTGGTCCAGAAATCAATGTGTTTGAGTTTTATATACAATTATTAACAATGACGAAAAGAGTGCAACTCTAGTTAAAAGTCATTAGAAAAGACATTTGTAATTCCCTTATTACCTTGAGCAGTTTGTACTCATTGACATCATATTTGTTTATGAAGAATTAATGTTCCAAATGTAGAAAAAGGAAGAATAGATCACACAGAGGAATGGGGGTTAAAAAGATTTAAGATTTATCTATAGACTTCCTTTCAAATGTATTAAAAAACAAAAATTTTAGAATTATTTATTTGCTTCTCGCTGTTTTTTGCTTCTCACTTTTTATAGTCTTATGTACAAATTATTCTTATATTCTTTCTTTTTTCATGTTTCAACATTGTATTGGAAGTTCTTTTTTTTGAATTTTATTTTATTTTTTATATGGCAGGTTCTTATTAGTTATCTATTTTATACATATCAGTGTATACATATCAATCCCAATCTCCCAATTCATCACACCACCACCAACACCCCCCAGTCTTCCCCCCTTGGTGTCAATACATTTCTTCTCTACATCTGTGTGTCTATTTCTGCCTTGCAAACCGGTTCACCTGTACTATTTTTCTAGATTCCACATATATGCGTTAATATATGATATTTGTTTTTCTCTTTCTGACTTACTTCACTCTATATGACAGTCTCTAAATCCATCCACCTCACTACAAATAACTCAATTTCATTTCTTTTTATGGCTGAGTAATATTCCATTGTATATATGTGCCACATCTTTTTTTTGGGGGGTGGCACATCTTCTTTATCCATTCATCTGTCGATGGACACTTACGTTGCTTCCATGTCCTGGCTATTGTAAATACTGCTGCAATGAACATTGTGGTACATGACTCTTTTTGAATTATGGTTTTCTCAGGATATATGTCCAGGAGTGGGATTGCTGGGTCATATGGTAGTTCTATTTTTAGTTTTTTAAGGAACCTCCATACTGTTCTCCATAGTGGCTGTACGAATTTACATTCCCACCAACAGAGCAAGAGGGTTCCCTTTTCTCCATACCCTCTCCAGCATTTATTGTTTCTAGATTTTCTGATGATGCACACTCTAACTGGTGTGAGGTGATACCTCATTGTAGTTTTGATTTGCATTTCTCTAGTAATTAGTGATGTTGAGCAGCTTGTATTGTGCCTTTTGGCCATCTGTATGTCTTCTTTGGAGAAATGTCTATTTAGCTCTTCTGCTCATTTTTTAATGGGGTTCTTTGTTTTTTTAATATTGAGCTGCATGAACTATTTATATATTTTGGAGATTAATCCTTTGTCTTTTGATTCATTTGCAAATATTTTCTCCCATTCTGAGGGTTGTCTTTTCATCTTGTTTATAGTTTCCTTTGCTGTACAAAAGCTTTTAAATTTCATTAGGTCCCATTTGTTTATTTTTGTTGTTATTTCCATTACTCTAGGAGGTGGGTCAAAAAATATCTTGCTGTGATTTATGTCAAAGGGTGTGCCCTATGTTTTCTTCTAAGAGTTTTATAGTGTGTGCCCTTACATTTAGGTCTTTAATCCATTTTGAGTTTATTTTTGTGTATGGTGTTAGGGAGTGTTCTAATTTCATTCTTTTACATGTAGCTGTCCAATTTTCCCAGCACCACTTATTGAAGAAACTGTCTTTTCTCCATTGTATATCCTTGCCTCCTTTGTCATAGATTAGTTGACCATAGGTGCATGGTTTTATCTCTGGGCTTTCTATCCTGTTCCATTGATCTATATTTCTGGTTTTTTGCCAGTACCATATTGTCTTGATTACTGTAGCTTTGTAGTATAGTCTGAAGTCAGGGAATCTGCTTCCTCCACTCCATTATTTTCCCTCAAGATTGCTTTCGCTATTCAGGGTCTTTTGTGTCTCCATACAAATTTTAAGATTTTTTTGTGCTAGTTCTGTAAAAAATGCCATTGGTAATTTGATAGGGATTGTATTGAATCTGTAGATTGCTTTGGGTAGTAGAGTCATTTTCACAATATTGATTCTTCCAATCCAAGAATATGGAATATCTCTCCATCTGTTTGTGTCATCTCTGATTTCTTTCATCAGTGTCTTATAGTCTTCTGAGTACAGGTCTTTTACCTCCTTAGGTACGTTTATTCCTAGGTATTTTATTCTTTTTGTTGCAATGGTGAATGGGATTGTTTCCTTAATTTCTCTCTGTGATCTTTCATTGTTAGTGTGTAGGAATGCAAGATATTTCTGTGCATTAATTTTGTATCCTGCAAATTTACCAAATTCTTTGATTAGCTCTAGTAGTTTTCTGGTGGCATCTTCAGGATTCTCTATGTATAGTATCATGTCATCTGCAAACAGTGACAGTTTTACTTCTTCTTTTCCAATTTGGATTCCTTTTATGTCTTTTTCTTCTCTGATTGCCATGGCTAGGACTTCCAAAACTATGTTGAATAATAGTGGTGAGAGTGGACATCCTTGTCTTGTTCCTGATCTTAGTGGAAATGGTTTCAGTTTTTCACCATTGAGAACGATGTTGGCTGTGGGTTTGTCATATATGGCCTTTATTATGTTGAGGTAGGTTCCCTCTATGCCCACTTTCTGGAGAGTTTTTATCATAAATGTGTGTTGAATTTTGTCACAAGCTTTTTCTGCAACTAGTGAGATGATCATATGGTTTTTATTCTTCAATTTGTTAATATGGTGTATCACACTGATTGATTTGCATATATTGAAGAATCCTTGCATTCCTGGTATAAACCCAACTTGATCATGGTGTATGATCCTTTTACTGTGCTGTTGGATTCTGTTTGCTAGTATTTTGTTGAGGATTTTTGCATCTATATTCATCAGTGATATTGGCCTGTAGTGTTCTTTGTGACATCTTTGTCTGGTTTTGGTATCAGGGTGATGGTGGCCTCATAGAATGAGTTTGGGAGTGTTCCTTCCTCTGCAGTTTTTTGGAAGAGTTTGAGAAGGATAGGTGTTAACTCTTCTCTAAATGTTTGATAGAATTCACCTGTGAAGCCATCTGGTCCTGGACTTTTGTTTGTTGGAAAATTTTTAATCACAGTTTCAATTTCATTACTTGTGATTGCTCTGTTCATATTTTGTATTTCTTCCTGGTTAAGTCTTGGCAGGTTATACCTTTCTAAGAATTTGTCCATTTCTTCAAGGTTTTCCATTTTATTGGCATAAAGTTGCCTGTAGTAGTCTCTTATGATGCTTTGTATTTCTGTGGTGTCCATTCTAATTTCTCCTTTTTCATTTTGAATCTGGCGAAAGGTTTATCAATTTTGTTTATCTTCTCAAAGAACCAGCTTTTAGTTTTATTGATCTTGGCTATTGTTTTCTTTGTTTCTATTTCATTTATTTCTCCTCTGATCTTTATGATTTCTTTCCTTCTACTAACTTTGGGTTTTGTTTGTTCTTCTTTCTCTAGTTCCTTTAAGTGTAAGGTTAGATTGTTTATTTGAGATTTTTCTTGTTTCTTTCGGTAGGCTTATATAGCTATAGACTTCCCTCTTAGAACTGCTTTTGCTGCATCCCATAGGTTTTGGATCATCGTGTTTTCATTGTCATTTGTCTCTAGGTATTTTTTGATTTCCTCTTTGATTTCTTCAGTGATTTCTTGGTTATTTAGTAATGTACTGTTTAGCCTCCATGTGTGTGTGTTTTACGTTTTTTCCCTGTAATTGATTTCTAATCTCATAGCGTTGTGGTTGGAAAAGATGCTTGATATGATTTCAAGTTTCTTAAATTTACCGAGGCTTGATTTGTGACCCAAGATGTGATCTATCCTGGAGAATGTTCCGTGTGCACTTGAGAAGAAAGTGTAATCTGCTCTTTTCAGATGGAATGTCCTATAAATTTCAATGAAATCTATCTTGTCTAGTGTGTCATTTAAAGCTTGTGTTTCCTTATTAATTTTCTGTCTGGATGATCTGTCCATTGGTGTAAGTGAGGTGTTAAAGTCCCTCACTATTATTGTGTTACTGTCGATTTCCTCTTTTAGAGCTGTTAGCATTTGCCTTATGTATTGAGGTGCTCCTATGTTGGGTGCATATATATTTATAATTGTTATATCTTCTTCTTGGATTGATCCCTTGATCATTATATAGGTTCGCTCCTTGTCTCTTGTAACATTATTTTAAATCTATTTTATCTGGTATGAGTATTGCTACTCCAGCTCTCTTTTGATTTCCACTTGCATGGAATATCTTTTTCCATTCCCTCACTTTTAGTGTGTATGTGTCCCTAGATCTGAAGTGGGTCTCTTGTAGACAGCATATAGATGGGTCTTGTTTTTATATCCATTCAGTAAGCTTGTGTCTTTTAGTTGGAGTATTTAATCCATTCACATTTAAGGTAATTATCGATATGTATGTTCCTATTACCATTTTCTTAATTGTTTTGGGTTTGTTTTCATAGGTCCTTTTCTTCTCTTGTGTTTCCCACTTAGAGAAGTTCCTTTAGTATTTGTTGTAGAGCTGGTTTCATGGTGCTGAATTCTCTTAGCTATTGCTTGTCTGTAAAGCTTTTGATTTCTCCATCAAATCTGAATGTGATCCTTGCCATGTAGAGTAATCTTGGTTGTAGGTTCTTCCCTTTCATCTCTTTAAATATACCATGCTACTCCCTTCTGACTTGTAGATTTTCTGCTGAGAAATCAGCTGTTAACCTTATGGGAGTTCCCTTGTATGTTATTTGTCGTTTTTCCCTTGCTGCTTTTAATAATTTTTCTTTGTTTTTAATTTTTGTCAATTTGATTACTGTGTGTCTCGGCATGTTTCTCCTTGGCTTTATCCTGCCTGGGACTCTCTGCCCTTCCTGGACTTGAGTGGCTATTTTCTTTCCCATGTTAGGGAAGTTTTCAACTATAATCTCTTCAAATATTTTCTCTGGTCCTTTCTCTCTCTCTTCTCCTTCTGGGACCCCTATAGTGTGAATGTTGGTACGTTTAATTTTGTCCCAGAGGTCTCTTAGACTGTCTTCATTTCTTTTCATTCTTTTTTCTTTATTCTGTTCTGCAGCAACGATTTCTACCATTCCGTCTTCCAGGTCACTTATCCGTTCTTCTGTCTCAGTTATTCTTCTATTGATTCCTTCTAGTGTATTGTGCATTTCAGTTATTGTATTGTTCATCTCTGTTTGTTTGTTCTTTAATTCTTCTAGGTCTTTGTTAAACATTTCTTGCATCTTCTCGATCTTTGCCTCTATTGTTTTTCCGAGGTCCTGGATCATCTTCACTACAGTTATTCTGAATTCTTTTTCTGGAAACTTGCCTGTCTCCACTGCATTTAGTTGTTTTTCTGGAATTTTATCTTGTTTCTTCACCTCGTACATAGTCCTCTGCCTTTTCATTTTGTCTTTCTTTCTGTGAATGTGGTTTTCATTCCACAGGCTGCAGTGTTGTAGTTCTTCTTGCTTCTGCTGTCTGCCCTCTGGTGGATTAGGCTATCTAAGAGGTTTGTGCAAGCTTTCTGATGGGAGCGACTGGTGGTGGTAGAACTGGGTGTTGCTCTGGTGGACAGAGCTCAGTAAAACTTTAATCCACTTGTCTGCTGTTGGGTGGAGCTGAATCCCATCCCTGTTGGTTGTTTGGCCCGAGGTGACCCAGCACTGGAGCCTACAGGCCCTTTGGTGGGGCTAATATTGGACTCCGGGACGGCTCAGGTCAAGGAGTACTTCCCAGATCTTCTGCTGCCAGTGTCCTTGTCCCCTCAGTGAGCCACAGCTGCACCCCCCCACCTCTGCAGGAGACTCTCCACCACTAGCACGTACGTCTGGATGAGTCTCCTATGGGGTCACTGCTCCTTCCCCCTGGGTCCTGATGTGCACACTACTTTGTGTGTGCCCTCCAAGAGTGGAGTCTCTGTTTCCCCCAGTCCTGTCAAAGTCCTGCAATCAAATCCCGCTAGCCTTCAAAGACTGATTCTCTGGGAATTCCTTCTCCCGTTGCTGCATCCCCAGGTTGGGAAGCCTGACATGGCACTCAGAACCTTCACTCCATTGGTTGGACTTCTGTGGTATAATTGTTCTCCAGTTTTTGAGTCAGTTACCCAGCAGTTATGGGATTTGGTTTTATTGTGATTGTGCCCCTCCTACTGTCTCATTGCGGCTTCTCCTTTGTCTTTGAATGTGCGGTATCTTTTTTGGTGAGTTCCAGTGTCTTCCTGTTGATGATTGTTTAGCAGCTAGTTGTGATTCCAGTGCTCTCGCAAGAGGGAGTGAGTGCACATCCTTCTACTGTGCCATCTTGAACCAATATCTTTAATATTGTTCTTTAATTTTTTATTTTAAAAGGCAAAGAATTTCGCAAAGGACATTAAAATCTTATTATTTTTTGACATTTTGATTATATTTATGAATTTCAGTAGGCGGGTTAAAATATAATACTTCTTATACAACTTATATATTTCTTCTATTTTCAGTGTATCAACTAAATGCATAATTTAGAAAGATCACACACAGCATTATATATTCTAAACAGGGATGAGGGTGAGAAAACACTTTCTTACTTGCTCCATCTTTCTATGCCTGCAAACTTACACAATTTTACCTCAAGCTCTATGTTTTTCCTCCCTTTCTCTGTAATTATGTCATTTTCACATTAAATTTTCCAATTAAAATCCAACATGTTAAACTTTTCAAGTCTTAAATAAAAAATTGTTAGCATGGTTTCCTGAAATAAAGAATATTAACATTACCAAGTTAATATTTTCTCCAGTGGTAGAGAAAAAAAAAAACCTCTTAAATTCACTACTCAGAATAATTTCCGGAATTGGAAACCACAAATCTGAAACAAATGTTTTAAACATGAAATAAAATTAAACTTACTGATACATCATCCACTGTTGAGAATGCACACTCTTCCACCTCTGTGCTTCTTTGTGATTTCTCATCAAATGAGTAGCATGTGGACATTCTTTCAGACTTGTAAGGTGACTAAAGAAAGAATATACTTAAGGATTTAAAATAAACCAGTTTAACAAGTTTGGATGGTAAACTTTAACCAATAGTATGGTTTGAGGTGAAGAATCACTTGATAATCTTTGTTGTAGGAAGTAAATATTTCCTGGTTCTGGCTAATTAAATGAGAAACAATATAATGTCCAAAACCTAAGCAAAACCCTTGAATACTTGGAGCAGTTTTGTGTTTGTCTTTCAAGAGATGGCACTCTTTGTTCTGAGTCAGTACGTTCTGGTCTTCAGGCCCTGCCTTTTTTCCTTTTAGAGGCAAGTGTGAAACAAGATCAGAGATTTTCATAAAAGGTTTGATAGCCCTTGACTTGCTTTTCTTAGTGCAATGGTACATGTCTGGGTCTGGCCCAGTAATTCTTTTGTATCTGCTTAAAGGGGAATCCAACTTTAAGGTGGGAAAGTGAAAATGTATTTGTGCCAACTGCCATTTTCAAGGACTTCCCCAACTCTCCTCGTGATTTCCTTTGTAACTACAGCAGTGCCTACTTTTATTGACTTTGAGTTTTCTTTTCTGTCCATCAGATCTTTTTTTTTCCCCCACTGGGTCTTTGCCCACATGCCTAGAATATTGTTTTCCTTCTCTGTAATACAGTTCTCAATTAAAAATCCACCTCACTGTAAGATTCAAGACATTTAGTTAGAATCTTATTACACAGGGTCCCTAGACTCTGAAAGCCTATGCTCTAAGATAACTCCTCCTGGATGTTTTCCTGTAATTTCCCTACTGTCCAAATAGCCCTTGACCCATGCTTTCCCTTCAAGCAGGAACCTAGTTTTAGTTTTCTTTATTTTCAAAATATTCGTCCTTTTAGACAGTGGAAGATTTGAGGCCAGAAACTGACATCTTTGAATGAATGAACTTATTAGCACCTCTGTAAATACTTTGATATTCAATGTTTACTGAATCTTTCTTTTAGTCAATTTGACAGTCAACATTTAAATTCATATTTCAATTCCTCTTTTGTTTTGAGAAGAAGTTTTTGGCAAAACAGGCACATAAAATTACAATGAATAAATGAACATATGGGAAAATGTTCAAATTGGCTAATAAATAAAAATTCTATACCTTTGTCAACTTTTTATTAATGTATGACAAGTTACTACAATCTTAACCACTTAAAATGACAGCTATTTATTATTTGTTTTTATTCTGTTTGTCAGAAGTCCAGGTGGGCCCAACTTTGTTCCCTGCTTAGTGTTTAAAGGCTAAAAGCAAGATGTGGGCTCAGTTGGGTTTCTATCTGGAGGCTGTGGTAAAGAATCACTTGCTAGCATATTTAGTCTGTTGGTAGAATTAAGTTCATTTCAGAAGGACTAAGGTCCCTGTTTTTTTGCTCCGTATCATCTTGGGCTTCCCTCAGTTTCTGGAGGCTAACTGAATTCCTTGGTAAATGGTCCCATCCATTTTCAAGCCAACAGCGGTGCATCTTCTCACACTTGGAATCTCTGATTTTTCTGCTACCAAGAATAGAAAACTCTCTGCTTCTAAGGGACTCTACTTCTAAAGGATTAGACTTAAACCCACCTGGAAAAATCTCCTTTTTTATTAACTCAAAGTCAAGTGATTAGTAACCTTAATCATATCTACAAAACTCCTTTTGCCATGTAATGTAACATAAGCATGGGTATGATTTCTCATTATAATTATAGTAAGATTAGGGCAGAAGATCTTGGAGGACGATTTAAAAAAAAAAAGAATTCTGTCTACCACAATACTGAAAAAAAAAAAAAGATTGTTTTCCCCCTTTTAAACTATATGTTTAATAATGTTAGATATTTAGTAAAAATTCAACATTCACATACTCTGGGGGTATAGTCAGTTGGTACAACTCTTTCAAGAATGCAAACTTATTAAAGTGATAAGGAGGGAAGAACTTTTATGTGAAGGGATTCATGTGTACATGAAACATTATAGTGTGTTTAGAGCACTAGAATACCTCTTTAAAAAATGAAAATTAAGAAGAATAGCAAAAGGAAAGAAGCCAAGATGAGAGATTAAAATGAAAAATAGGAAGGGGATAATCATGGAAGTTTTGTACATCTAGAAACTATGTTTTGTCTTTACCCTATAGGTTAAGGTCTCTTAATTTCTTTTTATGCCCTGTCCATGGTCATCTTTGGCTGTCTGGTGAAGACTATGGACCCCTTCTCATAATGATGTTTTTAGAAGCATAAAATAAAATACATAGAATTATACTAAAACCAATATATGGTGATGTAGTTATCAAAATAGTTTTGAAATTTTTGAATAGAAATAAATATGCTTCTCTTTTAACATATTAAATAACAGGATTTAGCAATGAGTCTAATAACATAATTTCAAAGTTGCAATGAGAATAAATATATTTTGATACATATGCAACAACTATTAAATGAAATTAAAATATCTATGATTTCTCTTGGTGACAAAGTCACTGATACAACTTATGTTACTGGGTTGTTGGGGGTTTTTTTTGCCTATTTTATAATGGAAAGAAATAGTAAGTTTCTGTTAAAAGTTAGTGAAGATAAAGAAGATTTTTTTCCTTTCCAAGTTGTGCTCTAGATTAAGTACATCTTCTGTAGGAGTTTTCTAGATTAAGTACATCTTCTGTAGGAGTTGGTGAAATTAGAGGTATTTGAAATTAGAAATGCAGGGACATGGACTATAGGACTTCAAGTTTAGAGAAAGAAGATCATTTTGAGGTTCTTCCAACAGTTCAGAAGGAGATGATGGGAGTGGAAAAGAAGTTAAGATCATTTGGATTTATGAGTTCAAAGAATTGAGGCTAGGTGTGGATTATCTACTTGGATGTTGAAACTGACAACAATGAAGATAGGAGTCTGATACATAGGTCCATTCTGAGCAGGTGCCTAGTACCTCAGTTAATGTGGGGGGTGTCCAGAGCTTGGAAGTGATTAAGAGGGGCAATATGTGGTACGGTTAGAAGCATGAGCCTATATACTAAAAATAGTTTATATTTTTATACTATTGTGCAGCAGTAATTGTTGGAAGACTACACAAATATTTGGAAGCTTTTAAATGGGTGTTGGAAGAATTTTGACTTAGTATTAGAACCAGGGAGAAAGAGCAATCACTTGAGAGGGTTACAATGAAAGGGTGCGTTAGATAGGGACATCCAGACTTGAGTAAGAGGTTGAGGGAGCGTTCTGTGAAAGGTTGAAGGTATAGGAACATTTTGATTAAAAAAAAAAAAACAAAAAAAAACAAGAAAGATTAAGTGGAATCAGCTGAGAAAAAGGGTAGTAGTGAGGTGTTAAACCAGTGGGAAAGACAAAGAGCAGTGTAGTGAGAGGGAGAAGAAACCACAGGCATTATGAGAAAGAAGCAAAGCAGAGGTAAGGATAGGTGATCACAGTGGTCCTCATTTGGTGCAGTGCAAGAGGATTCATGGAGTGAGGAATGGTAGGACACCATACCTTATGATTCATGACCCTGGTATAAAATTTAGTTGCTAGCAGGCTATCCTAATGTTCTGGGCAAGGTCTATGTGGTGTAACTATTTAATGTATCAACTCAAAGATAGCCATTAAAAATGATAATAATACCAAACATGTGGTCATTGGAAAATATATAGTGTCAGATAGAGAAATACATAATTTTATATATGCTATTATGTCAATTTTGTCAAATATATGTAGGTATATATACAAGAATAGGAAGGTAAAAAATAAAAAATAGTTATAAGTTGATACAATTGTGTGCCCTCTCCCTCTAAAAAGTATTAGTTATAATGTTCCCACAGGGTTTTTGTGTGTGTGTGTGTGGTGGGATAAGTAAATCCCATTCATTTCCTTTAATTAAAAAAAACTTTTATTCTGTAATGCAACTATTTTTTTTCCTACGAAACTTTTATAAAGTAGCTGCGGCTTAATATTTGTCTTTCCAATGGCTTTAACTTTCAGATTCTATTTATTTCTCCTCTCCACTTTTAAATTCTTCTTTTCTTCAAAGTGCCTTTCAGCCTATTCATTCAACTTCCTAATCCTATTTCCCTAAGGATTATAACTTGTAGGACAAACACTAGAGGATTTAAAAAATTATCCCAAGAATTCAGTAATCTCCACCTAGATCTAAACAGGAAAATATGGGTTTGAGGTTCAACAGAAAGTACTTGCTTTTAACACAGATGAAGGGTAGCTGAAACCATTAGGAAGGTAATCCTATGCATTTCTGAAATTTCTCCTCCTGAAAACATTTCTTAGGGGGGCATCTGAACATCTTTCATGGAGAGCACTGACATTTGGGAATGGAAAGAGAAGAAAGATCTAACAGGATGATCTCCTCATCTCCAAAACTAAATTTTAAATAAAAGTTGGGACATAGATTCTGACAATGGAACAAAATGTATAAAAATAGAACTTCACAGGAAACCTATGACATCTGGTTAGCATACTCACAATTACATAGCTCTGTGACTTAAGTTAAAGAATCTTTAATAATTCAGAATGTAGACTAAGATATTACTAAGCAGAGTCTTTAAAATATACTTTGTTAAATTCTGACTTTGGAATGATTTTGGTATTTTCCATTGTCAGCTATGTAATAGCTTTAACAATGTTCCCAGCTGATTTTTTCTTTTTTTAAATTTTTATTGGAGTACAGTTGATTTACAGTGTTGTGTTAGTTTCAGGTGTACAACAAAGCAAATCAGTTATACATATATATAATATATTATATATATTATATATAAATATCTCCACTCTTTTTTAGATTCTTTTCCCATATAGGTCATTACAGAGTATTGAGTAGAGTTCCCTATGCTATACAGTGATTGATTATAGAGTTCTCCAACAAGTTGTCGTAAAATATGCTGTAAATAAAATGAATTGGGACTATATTCAGTCTTAAAGCTATCAAGTGAACAACAATTAATTTGATTTGCTTGGTACTTTTCTTTTTGTGATAAATTAATATTAACCATATGAGCTATATTATATATTATTTCTCTTCAAGAAAATGCTAAATATAATTTCAACAAAACAGTGGTATTTGCAAAATACATAAAGCAATACTAATGATAATGAAAATGCTGACATTGTATAAAAACAATGACAATCTTAGTGCATGTGCAGCATCAGCTGTGCTGATACCAATTTATAATAATATACTTTGCACTTTTCAAACAGTTTGAAACATTCTCTGAATTTGGACTTTAATTTATTATTCAAGAGGAAAGCCTCAAACATCGTGAGGAGATAGATTAAGTTCCCTTTGACAGGATAAGGGCAGTTGGGAGTAAAGATGTATTTCTCTTCTTAATTATGTGACAAGATTACATTTTTCTCATTTCCTATTAGCCATAGTTAAAACTTTCAGGCAAGAAAAATACTGAAACCTGTAAAAGAATGTTTACTGTAAGTATTTACAAGATCATCTTAATCAAAACTTTTTAGTTTGCTGCATTTTAGTGTGCTTCCTGTAGTTTTGTTTATAAAACAGATGTTCTAATAAGGCATTAAAAAGAGCAAAGTTCAAAACAAACTTTTGTTGTTTCAGCAGGGTTTGAACTATTTTGCTGCTCCTCATTTTAAAATATGGTATATAATTTATACCACATCAAGTCTTTAAATTACATCATAATTATAAAGCTTAGTGTGGAGGGTGAGAAAGGGATGGGGTAAGATATAGATTTGGAGGGTAAACTTTCCATGGAGTGTTCTGACCTGCCGATTTAATTGGCTCTGCAGCTTTGCCTATGTTAAAATTATCCTTCATTTCCTTAGGTATAGTTGGATATAGTTTTAAGTGGTATTGTTTGTCCTAACCATAAAACTGGTTTGGTTAAATGGTGTACTTTGCTAAACTCCATGTGAGTTTAACTTACATTTTTTCCAAGGAGAAACATCAGTTTGGCAACAATCAGTTAATGCCAGTGACTTCTCGAGCTGCAATATCCCTGGCTAGTGAATGTGCATAACACAGAGTAGTGGAGAGAAGACTGAACTGGATGAAAGAGCTCCTGGATTCTGTTCCTCTACTGGCTATCACCTACTGTATTCTTTGGGGAAATTCTCTTGGCTTTGATTTCACATGAGTCAAAAAAGGAGGTTGATATAGACAATCTTTTAGGTCTCTCCCAGCTCTAACAGCTATAATTCTAGCATTAACTTCAATAATTTGTAACAAGTTTATTTTTCATTTCCATGATGGCACGAAGGAATGCCTTGCACACATCCCCTCTCTGTCAAATAAATATATGAACAAAGCAATAAGTTCACTGGGTGATTGCTATTAATATATTTTTGTTCTTATTGTTACTGAATCATGAAGATTTAACTGAGAAGTGGTTAAGCATTGCAAAAAATTTGGTTCAATTCTTACTCTAGTATTAAAAACTAACCCTTTCTTTCTCATGGCACCCCAAATTCTATCAAGATTCCACAGAGATTATGTGCTGTATCATTTACTGTCAAGCTAATGGATTTGACCTGTCTTTTAAAACAAGTCAGACAAATTGTAGGGTTTTTTCCCTATGAAAAGATATATCATTATAGCATTCACAGAATAAGAGACAAAACCCAGGTTTTTTTTTTTTAACCACAATATATATGTAAAATTCACCAAGCAATACTACTGATAAATAAACATGCTAACACTAAAACAAAAAAGGCACCTTCTTTATAATCTGTACTGATATCAGTTTGCAATAATATACTTTGCATTTTTTGAGCAGGTTTTAAATATTTGACTTTTCAACTTTATTATTCAACAGGAAAGCCTCACAACAATGCCATGGGGTAAATAGCTTAATGTCCCTTATGGTAGATGGAAAACATGAGTCAAAAGTTATCGCATGATTCCCATAACACCGCTCAATAAGTCAGGATCAAACTAGAAATAGGACACATAAATCCTATTTTAAAATCTACTTTTCCATTTCTTAGACTTTCCTGTAGCCTTTTGCATTTCTCATTTGTGTTAAAATGTCACTGAGTTGAATTAAAATAATCATATAATTATTTAAATAAGTATATATAGTTTCACAGACATTTGCAAAAAGTTGGGGCTTCCCTGGTGGCGCAGTGGTTGGGAGTCTGCCTGCCAATGCAGGGGACACGGGTTCGAGCCCTGGTCCGGGAAGATCCCACATGCCACGGAGCAACTGGGCCCGTGAGCCACAACTACTGAGCCTGCGCGTCTGGAGCCTGTGCTCCGCAACGAGAGGCCGTGATAGCGAGAGGCCCGCGCACCACGATGAAGAGTGGCCCCCGCTTGCTGCAACTGGAGAAAGCCCTCGCACAGAAACAAAGACCCAACAGAGCCAAAAATATAAATAAATTAATTAATAAAAAAAAAAAGTTATCACAGTCTTCTGAAATATAAATAGAGGTACACAAAAGCATATATCCATTCTTATAGAAATTAATTAGTAGAAAATAATTTTTTTGTAGACAGATTTGTTTTCTTGTTTTTACCAAATGATGCATTAGGCTTTAACATAAAAAAAGATATATCATCAGTCAAACACATCTTGAATATGTTAAATATTCTCCAGAAAGCTTTGGCTGTTTCTCTACGTACAAAAGGAAGCATAAGAATTTAAAATTTTTACTCTGTTTTTCCTATTGATATTTAATTGTTAGTAGTCATCAACTCAGAAATTTGGTGACCTTTTCTTTTTGAAAGTGTGTATAATGACCCTTTCATGTTTATTATATCTTAATATTGATATTAAATAATAACTAGGAGTTTTTTAGTTATACTTATGTTGTTTGCATATACTACATATAACACATATATATGTAAATTAAAAGTTTTAGTTATTAAAGAAACTAAGAGGCTAAATTTTTGTCCGATAAATCAGAACAACAAGTCTAGTGTTTGAGGTCTTACATTTGAGACCTGGATGTGAATACAGCTGCATCTGTAGTCACAACCCTGGTGACAGATGACCTTGTATCCTATGACTACTTGTGTATAAGAAGCCTTGGTTCAACATACATTAATGAGACATAAAAAGTGATTTTGAAAACCTAGTAATTCACCTAATTTTTTTTCCAATGTAATTTAAAGTATTCTGAAATCAAGTACATGATTTTAAAGAAGAAAGATACAGTTTTTAAAAAGTATATTGTTTTATTGAGTCCTAAACAAATGAATAATAGTTGATAGCAGCTAGTCTATATTGAGAGCCTGCTGTGTACAGACACTGTTCCAAGTAATTTATTTGTAAGCATGTATTTAATCCTCATGATGATCTGAGGTAGGTACTATTTTTATTCTCACTGCAGAAATGAAAGAACTAATGCACAGAGATGTTAAGGACACACAACTTATACGTGGCAAAGCCAATGTTCAAGCTCAGGCAGCCTGGTGCCAAAGCCTGTGCTCTCCACCCCTAGACCTGGGGCTGGTTTAAGCCCCAACGTCATTCACTCATTTGACAAATTAAGTTTATTTACCTTAAAACTCATAGAGGCATTCCTTTCCATTATAACAAACCTTTATATAATGTACAATATATGCCAGGCACTATCCTAAGTGCTTTGTACAAATCAACTCTCCTAACCTGACATTCTGGTAGGCATCTGACTTGTCAGAGAACTGAAGACTTATAAAAGCACCATATGCTAATGTAGGTATATCTAAATAAATAATTGGATGTCTCCTTCCAACAAAAATCTAGAGTGCTTGTTTTGTTATTAATCATTTGAAGCTCAACTCTTCTAGCCTAGGTCCCATTGGTTCCTTTTATCTTCTACCCATGGAAGAGTGTTCCCAAGAGTTGTCTTTATTCTCCTTTTTGGTCTAACTCCAAATGATGCATGGATGGCAAGATGCTGTTAAAGAATAAATCAGAAATGCTTAGTAACAATACAACATGCATCCTGAAGCTAGTGCTTGTGTGTATAACCCAATGTTAACAGCAAGTTCAGATACATTTAAACATCTTTTAAATGGCGACTCTCGTGGTTAATGATAATGATCTGTATTACTATTTATAAACCCAGGTTAGAGTTCAAATTATATTACAAATCCCACACTTCTCCATTCTAGCCATTGAATGTCCAGTCATCAGTCCTAGAATGTTGAAGCCCTGAATCCTCAGGGATGATTGCTGTTTGATATTTTGCTATATGAATCCCAAGTGCTCCAAGTACTGTATGAGGTAAGATTTTGACAGCCCTGGCAGCTCTTCATATCCTGTGGAAAGTGATGTTCCCCATCTTCACTTGGGGGAAACAATTTATAAATATTCATCTGATTAATAAGATCACAGTTTCTCTTGTGAGTGAGGAGTTGGTGCTACTTGTCATTTGCTGTGTCTTCTTCGCTTAGGGTAGAGAAATACTTCTGTCACGTGTACACAAAGTCCACCTCATGATATTAGATTGGTCTGACTCTGAAGGACTTCTTGACATCCAGCACAAGCACTGATTCATACCACAAGAATATAAATAATACACAATATGCAAGAGTTTTAGCTCTGTGTGCCTTGGATAAAATTCATGGTCAATTCACACTAGATACCAGTCTTTGAGGCAATCCAACCTCGATACTGACTCACTCTTGTGTAGACCCCAGGTTTTTGGGGAAGAGCACATGATTGTCCCCAACTTACTATACCGACAAGGTACCAGATGTCATGATTATCATAAACCAGAGGTCCACCAGAATCTCCCTAGAGAAAAAAATATATTTAAAATTGTTAACATTTAATTCAGTAGGAAGGTCACTGCAATCATCTCTCTTCCACAGGAAAAATGGAAAGTGGTACACAGAACATGCAGCAAACTGGAGATAGATTATATGATGTTTCTCTCAACTGAGTTAAAACTTTGTGCTAAACTTTAAAGTGAATTGTCTTCTGGAAAGACTAACATTCATATGGAATGGTTACATTATTTCTGATTCAGCATCCCTAGATTTTTTTGCTGGTTTTATTAGACCCTTTAAGCATGGGGTTTAGTAAGCATTTATCTAAAATATTTAACATGAGGTTGGTATTTGTGCATAGGCGGAAATTTTCTGTGATCTCTTCTGAATGTCTTAGCTTGACTGTATTTTATGGACCTAATCTTGGTCTCCTTTTCTGTTACTCACCTAGTTCTAATTTATGTTTGCTTTCTGAATTTTATATAGACCTTCTTAAATCTCTTTTGGATCAAGGAAGATTAAGTAAATAAACAGTTGTAAGTGTAGAGGTTAAAATTGTGGTCTCAGTAGTTGAACTGCCCAAGTTTCAGGTCTAGTTCTATTAATTACTGGTTGTGTGACCTGAGGTAAGATATACAGGGTAACCTCTCTGTGCCTCTTCCACCTCCTTCATTTATTTTTTCTTTTATCAGCTATTTATTGAATTCCTATTATGTGTCCCAGGCATTCGAATGGACATTGAGGATAAAACGATGACCAAAAATGAACAGTCCCTATGCTCATAGAGCTTGACATTTAGGTTAAAAAAAAAACAATATTAAATAAGCCTACACATATGCAAAATGACAACTGTGATAAGTGCTATGGAAACATACAATAGGGGGATTCGACTAGTCAGGGAGGAAAGGGATGTTTCCCTTGATGAGATGTAATTGAGCTGGTATCTAAAGGAAGAGAAGTAAGTCATGAAAAGAAAGGTGTGGATGAAATGTGTTCTAGACAGAGGGAACAGCATGACAAATGCTCTGGGCATGAAGGAGCCTGGCATATGCAAAGGCCTGTAGAAAGGGGGACTGGAGAGAAGACAGCAAGGGGGCAAGTGGTACATAATGAGGCCATAGAGGTAAGGAGAGACTAGTCTATATGGAGCCCTGTGGGTCTTTTACAGACGGTTTTGATTTTTATCATAAGATAAAAACAAAGGTAAACCACTGAAATTTTAAGCGTTTTAAGGAGGGGGTTGACATGATCAGATTACATCTTGTTAGAAACTGTCCTGGCATTCATTTGACTAATGCACTAAAGGAGCATAAGAATGAATATAAGGGAGATAAACTAGACGGTTAATGTGGTTGGGGGGTGGAGGGAAGGGAAGGGGAGGAGAGAGAGGTTGAGAGAAGAGAGAAAGGCAAGAGATGGTGGAGAGAGATTTAAGGAGGTAAAACCCATGGGATTAGGTAATCAATTGGATATGGGATAAAGAGAGAAATTAGAATGATTTCTAGACTCTGGCTTATTTAACATAATGAAAGGGGATGCCATTCATAGAGATACAAAACATAGGAAGAAGATCAGGTGGGGAGGGGAATAAGAACAGAATCAGGTACAATATTTGAATCTGCGATGCCTTTGAAACATCCAACTGGAGCTGCCAAGTAGGAATAGAATATATAAGTCTGGAGGTCAAAAGGGAGGTTAGGACTAAAAGTATAAATTTATGAAACATCAACAAAAAGATGATAATTGAAGCTATGAAAGAGAATTAGATTCTCTGGGGAGAAAGTATAGAGTGAAAAAAGAAACAGGCATAGGATAGGTTAACATGTATTAGATGGGATTAAGAGAATGAGCCTGAAAAGGAGACAGAGAAGGAGCAGACAGATGTAGGATAAAAATCATTACAAGCCAAGGGAAGACGATATTTCAAGAAAGAGGGAGTGGTAAGCATTTTTAAATGCTGTTAAGAGGTTAAAAAAAAAAGAAGACCAAAAAATTTGTATAGCGTCATTAGTGGTTCATTGAAAACATCAGGAAGAGAGATTTTGATGAAGTAATAGGGCAGAAACCATACTGAAATGGTTTGAGGAGTTAGTGGGAGGTGAGGAAATTGAGACCATGGGTAGAGACATTTTTGCAAATATTTGGTGGTAAAGAGATAAGATGAGAAGCTAGCTGGAGGCATTATGGGTCAAAAAAGAATTGGCTATTTCTTTTTTTCCCTAACTTAAGAGATCTGAATATAGAAGGATCTAGTTACAAGAGAAATGTTGAGTCTGAAAAGAGAGAGAGAGGACATAATTGCCAGTGTAAACTTCCCTAAAGGCCAGCAAGAAGAAGAAATGGAGCAAAGGAGAAGGGACCAGCCTTAGCGAAGAGGCAGCTTCTCTGTTGTAATCTAAGCTGAAGGTGGATGACAAGGGTCCGGATGAAGGCATGTCTGTATGCTTGGTGCTGGGAACATGGGGAAACTCCCCTCTTTTGACTTACATTTTTCTTTGAAAATTGGGAAACAAAATCATCAGTTGAGAATAAACAGGCAGGAGAAACTGGAAGTTAAGGAAAATAGAAAATGGCAGAAGAATTCAGAGAAAGGTAGATTTAGAAAAAAACAAACTAACAAAAAGAGTAAGGTTGTCAGTTTTGTTATCTGGAACCTATAGTGGAACGATGGGTTCTCTTGTATTTTTTCCAGGAGCATTTGACTTCCCAGATACAGGCAGAGAGAGAGAGAGAGACTAAATAATTGAGTTCTTCCAGGTTTGGGACTTTGTCAGACAGAAATACTGGGAAGAGAGAGCATCACGTGGGCTTGGGGTATTAGCAAAAGTGTTTAAAAAATGATCACAGGGACTTCCCTCGTGGTCCAGTGGTTAAGACTCTGTGCTTCCACTGCAGGGGGCAGGGCTTTGATCCCTGGTGGGGGAACTAAGATCCCACATGCCGCAAGGCGCGGCCAAAAAAAAAAAAAGATCACGGTGAAATCTAAATTGGACAAGTGGATGGTGGAAGAAAGGAAAGGATTAATGGGATGTGAAATAGCAGAGAAGCTGTGCTCTACAGGTCTCTATGAAATTGAAGAAGGATGATATTCAGCCAACAAATATTTGTGCCAGGCACTGTTTTAGGTGTTGGTAATACAGCAGTAAAATAAAATAGTTGCTCTAAAATGTGTGCCTTCATGGAGCTCACATTCTAGGTTAGTGAAAGAGACAGATAATAAGCCAGTTAAATAAAATATGTTGTGTGCTGAATGGTGCAAGAGCTAAAGATAAAAATAAAACAGAGAAGGGACACAAAGAATATATGTGTAAGTTGTGTATGTTGTGGGGTGAGGTTTGGAAGGTTGGGTTGTAACAGAGTGTGGCCAAAGAAACAGAAGTAGTTGAAAAGCAGGCAGAAGGATTGAGGATTGTTGTTAAATAGGATGACTTGGGGATTTAGTGTTGCTGGAAATGGAATAGTTTTTGGTAACAAAGCTCAAGGTGTGACCCTAAGAATAGGTGACTGAGGAGGAGTGAAGATCACTGGAGGTTAGGAGATCTAGGAACTAAGAATCCAGAGTTTAAATGAGTTGACGTTAATATTGCAGGCCTTGGGATGGAGACGAAATCTGTTTCAGGTGTCAGTCATGAAAGAATGAAAGGGACAAAGTAGAGAGATTTGGAGGTGGGAGAATAAAAACAAGATGCATGAGAGATGATGATAGAGCTGAATAAAGTGGTCTTCAGAGGAGAGGTTTCTCTGTCTTTTGATTACAAATTTGTTTAAGAAAATAACAATAGATCATAAGAGTTATTGTGTGAACCAGAAATTTGGAGCAATAGACTTTAATTTCCTAATTTGTAAAATAGGGATAATTATAGTAATGCTTCAGTCTCATTATATTAAATGAAATAATGTATAAGAAAGTGCTTAGCATTGTTTTGGCATAGTAAACACTCAGTACAATCATTTTTGTTATCATGTTTATTTAAGCAAACTGAGTCTTTGGTAAAATTCATGTCATTTTTTTCTCCCAGGTAAAGTATATGCCCAAAATAGAAATAGTTAACGGAAACTTTCCTTTTAAAGTTTTGACCTTGACTTTGGACTTAACCTTACATGCATCTACTTTTCCATCCATGAATCCAGCACACAACATTCCTGAAGTTATCAGGCCATCATACACATCCTTTCTGTTACACACATCAGTGCTTATGGTTTCCACCCTGGCTTGCCGAAGTCTATTTTGTGTAGGTCCTATTACACAAACAAATGTAAAAACGAAAAACATGTTCTTTGAATAGAGCTATATCTAAGACTCAGAAGACACATAAATTGTATATTCCTAGGAGCAAAAGCATTAAGATTGTTTTATTATTTTATTATTGCCTAATTTTATTTCCTGTGTCATAAATGTCTACATGCAAGGAACAATACACATACATGGCCCAATATTATATCATATTTGTGGCTCTTCAAGAGTTATTGGAACCCTCAAAACTACATGCAATATTGTGTGTGTATGCCCTTTTTTTTCATGAGAAGAGGGTTCATCACACTGATCTTGTCCAACTTCACATTTTTCCATGTAAGGAAATTGAGGCTCAGAGAAGTTCATTGATTTTCCAAAAGCTACTCAAGAAGAAACCAGGATACAAGCTGCACAGGTCTATTTGCCCTACTCTATGCTGTATAGCAGCTGTCCCCAACCTTTTTGGCACCAGGGACCGTTTTCGTGGAAGACAATTTTTCCACAGACCAGTGAGTGGGAGGATTGGTTCAGGCGGTAATGTGAGCGTTGGTTCAGTTGGTAATGTGAGCGATGGGGAGCAGCAAATGGAGCTTCTCTCACTCGCCCGCTGTTCACCTCCTGCTGTGTGGCCCGGTTCCTAACAGGCTGCAGACCGCTACCGGTCCACGGCCTGGGGGTTGGGAACCCCTGCATGTTACTTCAGGTGTTTCAAAACATGAGAAACAAAACAAATGCCCAAGATACACCAACAATATGACACCAGCAGAGAGCAAGGCCAGTGGTTAGGAGGAGAGAATACTGCACAACTGAGTCTCAAAACATTCACAAAGCACTTTCATGTTTATGATCATTATATATCCTCATTAAAATTAGGAAGAATTTAAACCAAAAAAAGTATATGAAGTATATGCTAGCCGGGAGTGTTTATATCTGGCAAATATACAATTTGTAATACTTTACTCCCTTGTACTCCCATAGCATTTTGTTCCTTCTTATAGTATCTAAAACAGTCTGTTCTTTTCATCATGTTATTGACCTCTCCCTTTCCTCACCACTGCTCCAATTAATTGTGAACTCCTCAAGGACAGGTATCTGATTCCTTTTACTTTTTAACCCACAGTACCTTGTTCTTCTCAGAGCCATACACATTAGAAACATCCATTTTTTTAAAAATTAATTAATTAATTAATTTTTATTTTTGGCTGTGTTGGGTCTTCGTTTCTGTGCGAGGGCTTTCTCTAGTTGTGGTGAGCGGGGGCCACTCTTCATCGCGGTGCGCGGGCCTCTCACTGTCGCGGCCTCTCTTGTTGCGGAGCACAGGCTCCAGAGGCGCAGGCTCAGTAGTTGTGGCTCACGGGCTTAGTTGCTCCGTGGCATGTGGGATCTTCCCAGACCAGGGCTCGAAGCCGTGTCCCCTGCATTGGCAGGCAGATTCTCAACCACTGCGCCACCAGGGAAGCCAGAAACATCCACATTTTAATGAAGAGTCTAAAGAGGTATCCCCTAGATGCCTCATTAGATCCCAGGATAAAATTGTACTGAGTAAATTATGTTGAACAGCTCACCATCAACCACAATGGATCCAAACCCTGTGATGAATACACTTGTTTTAGACAGCAACTTTATGGATGAATCTGGGAGGCAAACTCTGAACTACATTTGAAAACTCAACTTGGGTAGCAAGCTGAGCCAAAGCAATGTCATTTTCATTTGTTTCTCTATGGTAATTCTCATGAAAGGTAATTTTCCTCACACTTCGTTGCACTGCGGGTGCCGTTATAGTTGTGCCAAAAGTAACAATCCATTGACTTGGGTCTTTATGTCTGCAAAATATAAAGGGTAAGATGTGTGATGCTTAACTGTATCCTTGAAAAAAGATTGAGACCATATTCTCCCCAACTATTGGAATTATGCTCCTGAAAAATCCCTAGGGTGAGAGAATTTGCAGTTGATGACATTATGGAAAAAAGAGGTTAAAATATTGATACAAATGAGAGTGTGAAAGCCCTTAAAATATTTTACATACTCTAAAATTAAAGAGAGTACAGTAACTAAATGGAATTCCATGCTATGTTTGGAATAATAATAGTAATGGGTACTATACAATTAGTTTCTAATATTTTAATTCCTTGTTTATTAGAAACTCTTCAAATTTGATTTCTTCTATAATTTCAGTGAAGTATGTAGAAATTAATTTTGATTTGTTTTGGATATTATGCACCATAAGAGGTATTTTCCTTCTGTATGAGACATTCCATCCATTCTTATTTTATGACTCACCTGTCAGTTCTTGTTTACTGGGTCTGACCTTGATCTTTGAGATAAAGTGTAATTTGTCTGCTTCGCAAACCCTCATATGTACACAGGATTGTTTCTCCACCCAAGGCCCATACCCTGCCCCAATACTCAAGGGCTAAGCAGCCCTATTCAGTGTCACGTTGTTACTGCTCCCACCACCTTTGACCTGGCCTAGTCAGTCCCTCTTACTATTTTTGAGGCTCTTCCTTAACACAGATGCTTTTCTCTACCACAAGGTTACATAACAAGCAAATTCTGTCTACTCCTATCATCTCTTTACCTCCCTATTCTAATCTAAAGCCCAGTTCCCTCTTTGTCTAATTATCCCTTTCAAGAATGACTAGAAATATACAGAAACTTGAAATTCTCTATGTAGAAGAAAATTATTTAAAAGGAAATCACACAGAAGAGAATTCAGAAAGGGGATTTCCTTGTTCATGCAGGATTACTGTGTTGGTGAATCATAAACTTCTAAGTATAATGAAAAACCTGAAAGATCAGTGGTTTTCAGAGTACTCTGCACTGCCCCAGGGATGAGCAGGCAGAGCCTAGGGGCGGAGGGATTGGGATATAGGGAGGGCTCCTCTCTCATCTGTTGTTGTTTCTTTTTTAATTTCCACTTGGTTATGTATATAATCTTTTTTTTTTTTTTGTCTGCGTTGGGTCTTCATTGCTGCACGCGGGTTTTCTCTAGTTGTGGTGAGCAGGGGCTACCCTTTGTTGCAGTGTGCAGGCTTCTCATTGTGGCAGCTTCTCTTGCTGCGGAGCACAGGCTCTAAGCATGCAGGCTTCAGTAGTTGCAGCACGCAGGCTCAGTAGTTGAGGCATGTGAGCCCTAGAGCGTGGGGGCTTCAGTAGTTGTGGTGCACGGGCTCTCGGGCACGCAGGCTTCAGCAGTTGTGGCGCGTGGGCTCAGTGGTTGTGGCTCACGGGCTCTAGAGCACAGGCTTCAGTAGTTGTGGCACATGTGCTTAGTTGCTCCACGGCATATGGGATCTTCCCGGACCAGGGATCAAACCCGTGTCCTCTGTATTGGCAGGCGGATTCTTAACCACTGCGCCACCAGGGAAGTGCCTCTCATCTGTTTTACTTATTTACACTTTAAAGGAAGATTTTATTCAAAGCAGAAGTCTTAGGGCTGAAGCATTCATTTGAAAACTAGAATTCTGGAAGCTACAAAGACATATGTTACTTCAGTCCTTAAGGAGCTTGTAAGCTAATGGAGTGGACAAAACAGGAACACCCATCTCTTCATGCATCATCAACCAGAAAGGGAGTCTCCAGTCGTAGGCACAGTTCAATATGTTTTGTGGATAAGAACACTGAGACTCACTAAGAAGTTAAATGGCTTGCCCAGGTAAGTCACATATCCACCTGGTTACTGTCAAAGAGATGGCCTAGGTCTCATGATATCCTGTCAAGAACTTTTCCCCTACACACTCTTGTTTCACAAAGACTGGGATCTTTTTTCATGGACATAAAGGTACTAACATTTGTCTTAAACAAAATTAAAAAAAATACACTAATTCTGTAGGAAAAAAACATAAAAATTTTAAAAGTATTTGGATAATTGTGATATTGCCTTCAAAGAATCCTTATTTTTCCTTCACAACAGTACACTGCATTATGCAGTTACATGAAATCACCTGCGAAATGGAACCCTTTCTCTCCAGGATCATTACCTTTCCCAACTCTTTTATATTATTATTATTACTGGCATAAAATATGCTATTACATTTCTCATATTTTAAAAAATCCTTCCTTTGAGTCCACAACCACCCCCAACTGTCAAATTTCTCTGCTCCCATTTATGTAAAAACTCCTTGAAAGTGGCATCTAAACTCACTACATCCAATCCTTCTCCTTCTTTTCTCTCTTGAATTCATTCCCATCCCCATCATATAATCACAATTTCTTTTATCAAGGTCACCAGTTATCTCTATTTTATCAAACTCAATGGCCGATCCCCATGTAGGTCTGCCAACACACAGAGATGGCACTGGGCCTGCCGAAAATGTATCTCAGTCATTATAGCTTATATTCTTCACTAAATGCATTGACATTCTGGGCTTATTTATTTTTAATTTATATAAGCAAAGATCAGTTATAAAGCAAAATTGATGACACTCCCAAACACAAGTGTGAAGATTGGAGGATTCTGTAAACATGAAATAAAATCAGAAAGCCTTGAAAAATTAGTGAGACTCAAGTTTTCCTAAGGCATGATGCTAGTTATTTTCGGGGTTGTGAATTTGTGTGAGTCCCTTTTCTCTTCTTTCATGAGAGAGTGACAGACAATCACCTTAAATTCATTAGGTCATTCTCATTGCACATCTGCTCCATAAATAAAGGTGTAGGCATCTTGAAACAATTTGGGTGTTACCGCAGAAGGATGATCAAGCACATCCTAGACACACCAAGGATAGTTTCCTCTGAAAGGGTGTGTGAACAGTGCCACTGGCCAGGGCTTTACTCAGAGCTTTTGTCTTTTGAGGGTTTAAAAGGAAAAACTTTCTGTACCCTGATGGTGAAATCTCAGGGAGAAAAGATAGTGTGTCCCTGATCTTGGGGCAGTAGCGTGCCTGTGCATGTCTGTGTATGTGAAGTGATATAGCTGAGTGTTAAGAGCTACAACTGTGTAAGCCCAAGCAGAGAGCTCCTTTTGAGTTGTGTATGACCGGTCTTACATACTATGAGGGCAGTGATAAAGGCTGGCTGGTCTCTCTCACCATCCACACACCTCTCTGGTCCATAATAGCCCACACAGTTCTTGGATAATGCAATTGGAAGGGAGAGCTTCAAGAGTGATACCGTTGATTTTTTTCTTTTTCCTTATTTGATTTTTTTCTCATCACTTAACTAAAGTGATGGTGGATGTTGATAGTTGGAGGATAGATGCAAAAATATTTTTTAAAGTGGCTGAATTTTCTCTTTAAATAGGTAGAAGAGTTTAAATTTGTTACATGTATAATAGTCTTTAAACTAAAATAATTTATGGTATAGTAGAAAAGATCACACTGGTGTCATGATGCTACAAGAGAATATGTGGTAAGAGCCATAAGAATGATGCAAACCAAACATGATAGATACGGAGAGAAGGGTGAGGGGATGAGTATGATTGGAGCAACCATAATGTATTTAGGGGACAGGGTCCATCCAGAATGGAGTAGAGGATAAGCTGGTGAGATTGGACTCTTCCCAGCACTAAATTGACGGTAATTAATAACTGAGTAATGAAGACTAGCAACAGCTGTAATAAACTTACTTGCGGAAGCAGTGAGCTGCCGTGAGCAGCCACGTGTTACTGATGAGGCTAGCTCCGCACTGATGGCCTGCCCCTATGAGCTGGAGGCTGGCCTGCCATGGCCACTGCCCTTCCATAGCTGTTTCACTTCCTTGGACAATCCTTTCAGTAGAAGAGGATGCTGGTAATGGCATGTATGAAGATGTCATCCTTATTCCAGTCTGTCACAGAAACATGCGTTAGTTTGTTTTCATGAAAAGGATTGGAAAAAAAGCACATCCTGATTTGCACTGCGTGCAGATGGTTAGACAGTCCATTGAACCTGCTATTCTTTAACCCATTCCTAGAACTCAGTCTCTGGGGTTATTCTGTAGGGGTCCTACTAATCCTATTGAGGTTCAGAAGAAATACTTACCAACATTTCAAGGCATCCAAACCAGGAATTAACTTCGGTCTCCATATGAAGCATATATGGATGAATAAATAGGTAGGTAGATAAATTACTGAGCATAAAAATGTATAGATCCTCTGCTAAGGGTTTCAGATATATTTATAGCAAAATACTTTTCAAATGAGAAAACTCGGCTCTGGAGGAGAACGTAAACTACTGGAGGTCACCCAGCTGGTAAGTGACAGAGTTGTATATAAAATTAGAAGGATCCACATCAAAGCTTGTATTCTTACTACTGAGAGAGAGCCCAACACTGAATGTCGGTCATGATTCTGCCTTGACATGAATCTGTAGACTGTCTTTGAAAAGCACTGAAATTTAAGTCTTAAATACAATGACTTTTTTGCTTTTCTAAGATTTAAAAGATTAGTTTTAAAAAAAATTCTGATTCCCTGATAGCAAACCCTCAATTGATTAGACTTCAAATCAACCTTAAGTAATACTTGAAAGTATATTAGCATACTTTATTAATGTGCTTTTTAATTATTTATATTTTGTTAAGAATACAAGTTTTTTTTTTTTTTACAAAAAGGGGTTTTATTCAAAAACAGGTAAAAAAATAGTTGCCTGAAATCATATTTACAAATTTATCATAACTCCCTTAGTGTTAAATAGCTTTAGCTTAAGGTGACCATAAAATTGAACAAATAGAGTGTCTAGGTTAATATGGTGCCATATCAGTAGTGCCTAATACTTCCTCTCCCAACTTCCCCTTAAAGTAAGCATGAAGATAATAATAATAAAAATAATATCTACTAGTTATGAGCCAGGCCCTGTACATAGTGTTACATATATTTTCCCTAATTTTTATAACAACCCTCTATGTTAGATGTTATTATCTTCATATTGCAGAAGAAAAAAATTGAGTCTATGGTATTGTTCAAAGGCAAAAGGAGCAAAATCACCAGAAATTAAGGAAGGATAAGAAAAATTATAAATTCTGGTAGTAATTTTCAGTAACTGCAGTATTCGGTTGGTTGGTTTAAAAAGCAACTTCTTAGATTACCCAAGCTATATCCCTGAACCAGAATTGTGTGGAGAACCCCAACAATTCCGACAAAGCCACTGCTGTTGTGATTCCCCAGCCCAGGGAATAAAGCTAGCCAAATAGAAACTATAGTTTGAACCATCCAATTGTGACCCAACAAGTCTTTTCTCTCTGTGTGTGTTCAAAAGAAGCCACACTGTCCAGCACACCATCCTATCTAGGGACACAGGAAAGATGAAAAGTTCTATGAAAATGTAGTTATTTTATTAAATGGTCTGAACGTGTACCCCAAAATTTATAGTTGAAATCCTAACCGTTAAAGGTGGTGGTATTAGTAGGTGAAGGTGCTTAAGTCATGAGGGTGGAGCTCTCATGAATGGGATTAGGGCCTTATGGAAGAGTGTGCACAGGGATCCCTAGCCTCTTCCACCATTTGACTATACAGCAAGACGTCTGAGTCAGAAGAGGGCCCTCACCGGACCATACTGGCACCCTGATCTCAGACTTCTAGCCTTCAGAACTGTGAGAAATATATTTCTGCCATTTATAAACTACCCAATCTATGGTATTTTGTTATCACACAAGGAATGGACTAATGAAAAGCAATTTAAACAGAGAAAGAAAGAGCACTGGCACCAGTGAATGCTGGAGCTGGTGGTACTCTAAAATGGGTGGTTGATGTAGTTTTCATATACTCTATTTGTAAGATCAGAAATTAATCCTGCATCTAACTGTACGGCATGGTTAAGGTTCTCTAAATCAGATGATGTATAAACTCAGAAGACAGACATATCTCAGAAAGTTTTCTTCAAAAAATTTTAGGACATGTGCTTGGTATCAGCAAAGATATGCAAGAAAACATGATCTTATTAAACAAAAATAGCCAAACATAAGGGGAAAATATGCTGTGATAAGAGTACACATAATGAAAGAGTTGTCTGTCACTAAAGAAAATTCAAAAAATTACAGAAATGTCATAACAGATATAAAATCCACGTAAAAGTAGTAAAAAGAAAAAGTGACACCAGATAACAGAGATAAGTGGTTTTCGAGAGTATAGATCTGATGAGATCTTTCAGAATGCAGAGGAAAGTAACCTGAGCTGGAACTAGAAATAATGATTGACATGGAGAGCAGAAAATGGACATTCAGGTAATAAATCATTTGTGTTCCTGAGGAAGAAAAAAAAGAACAATTGGAACAGAGTCAATCATCAGATTTATAGAGGAAGAACATTTTTCCAGAATGAGAAAAAAAATAGTGTACACATTGAAAATGCTCATAATTTCCCAAAGTTTAGTGCCAAATACAACCACATCTAGATCTCTTGGCAAAAAAAAAAAAAAAAAAGTTATAGGATAAAGATTTCCTACCTTCATCCAGAAACCAAAAAGGTAACCTATATAAGAATAAAAATCACACCAGCCTTAGACTTCTACTCTATAACAAAAACACTAGAATAAAAGGCAATAATGTATATACAATTATTTGGGAAAGTTTATGGTCCAATAATCCTATAAAATGAGAAAAAGGAAGTAGAAAGAGATTCTGACATGCGAGTTCTCAGAAAATATACCATCTGTATAATTTTCTTGTTTAAAAATAACTTGAATATAGCTGATTCACTTTGTTATAAAGCAGAAACTAACACACCATTGTAAAGCAATTATACTTCAATAAAGATGTTAAAAAAAAAGAAACAAAAGAGAAAAAAATAACTTGAAGATAGAGTTTAGCAAGCAAAAAGGTGAATTTAAATCAAGACTCAAGAATGAGAAATAGTAAAAATATAACAAGAGTCTTTAGTGATGGGTAAATAATTGTAATATTGGGATAAAATGGAACATGATATTTTGAAAAAGAATATTAATAGATTAATAGATTTCCTGGACATTTCACTTCTCTTCATTTAATGAGAGCTATGTATGTGGCAGAAGAAAATATATGTGGTAGAATTTTGGTTATTGAGGATGGTCATAGAATATCGTTATTTTGATATTAAAACAACCTTTATAGTAACAAGTCAGTATACATGACCAAGAAGGCTGAAAAATGATTTTTAAAAATTGTAAAATAAGAAACTCTACAATTTTAACATTTTTTATGGTGGATATTTTACTTTAGCTTATATAATCATGTATTAGGGAAATTATATTATTAGGAATTGAGATTTAGTTTGAGATTGCCATTTGTAGAGTTGTGGAAAATGTCATATTTTTCTTTGGAATATAATTGATTAAAAATAAAGGTGGATAGCATACTCTCCATCATTTCTAATTACTTCAGGAAGAAGTTGTCACTATTATGTGTGGAGATTCCATCTCAAAATGTATTTAAAGGATTTTCCTGATGTCTAACAATAGAGAAATTCACTTTAGATGATCTGTTTCTTCAATTCATGGCTGCTGGGAGGGGAAAAGACTCTAGGTCCAAAGGACAAGCCTTATTTTTTGGTATTAAGTCAGAAGTAACTACACTTGGAAATACTTAATTGGAAGCAATGAACAGAGCTGGAACACCTAATGCCTGTGAGATGTATACTAGAGTTCAGGGGGAGGAGTAAGAAAATATAAAGACACAGTCCCTTACCTTGGCACTTACAATCTTATTTGAAACACATTATTTTACTTTCTCTAATTATATGTTGGCATAGAAGAATAGAAATGTCTCTCAGTTTGGTTTCCAACTAGTTGTGAGGTAGTTTTAGTTTCATAACCTTTTGAACTTCATTTTCTTCCACTTTTGGGGGAAAATAAAATGACAACTTTTCTGAGTTTGTGTTGTGAGGAATCAATGAGGAGATGAATAAGAAATTGTTTTCAATTGGAAATAAACTAGAGAACCTCTTTACAGTTCATGTCAATGGTTCTTCCAACAGGGGTCAACCTTCATAAAGATGTCTGTTTCTTTGATACTATAGAAGCTAACGCCCATAACTGACCAGTAAAGACCTCTGGGAGTCAGGATACCTGTACTTTAATTCTTCCCCCAAGGCTTGCTAGTCCCATGTCTGACATCTTACTTGAGTCTAGTTTCCTTAAAATGGTGGAAATAACACCTACCCTTTCATGTTTTTGAAAAGATCCAACATGATAATACATATATGGGGGGAAATGAAAAACCCATAGCAATGCCCAAGTCAAATATGAAAAAAATCATAAAACTAAACTTTACCTCATAGTGAATTTTTATTTTAGCTTTATTCCACACTGACGTATGTTCATCAGGGGTGAATTCTTGAAATGAGAGAATACTTTGACCTAAATTCTTATGAAAATTAAAAAGAGGATTGCGAAGGGAGGGAGCCACAAAGATGGTAAAAGGACTTACATGTGAGTGTAAATGATGGTTTGTTTACAGTCAAAGGCAACTGTTTTGTCTTCAGACTTTGATATAGAATCCTTTCAATTTTTGTCCTGATTTGCTCAGCACTATCAGTAGATGGGTGTTGAAACATGAGCACCATAAGAATGTTCACACCATTTTCATCTGGCCTGAAGAGCAAAAAAGCAGATAAACAGAGATAATCATAATAAAGCGACTTCTCTAACCATTAACTGTTTTTACATATTAGGATTCATACTAAATTTAAAGAAACATAGTGAGTAGCATATGTGTGTATCAGATTTCTAAATTATCTCTAGGAATACCGGCTAAGATACATAGCTGGAACAAAATTATTCTCACCCCTAACTTAGCTCATCGTCTAGAGGAGGTTGTGGGAGAAGGAGATTTCATGAAATCATGCTTCACATGCATAGGAGGTGGTGGTTCTGGCATGTGAACCCAGGATACCTGGTTCAAGATCTTGTGTTCTTAAGTACATTAAGTGACATTGACAACCCTGAGTTACTTATATGCCTGATGACAGATGTTCAGGTTGGTGGGGGCAGAGAGGTCTTGGGGCAGGAAGCCCTTAAAGAATGCCTCAAAGCACCTTTTATTTCCTGAATCTAAACCTTATAAAAGATAACCTCCAGGGAGGTTACTTCTTCCTGCTTCTAGTTTAACAGGGCTAAGGGAACCACTTCTTTTCAGACACCTAATCATTGCTGTAACCAATTTCTGGAAAAGTTTAATTCATGTCTATATTTTTCTACTGGGAGCTCAGTATATATAAGTAAATGTTATATTTAATCCAAATTACAAAAGTTAATTGTATCCTTCCTTTTTTTAATGGTCCAAACCTAAGAATAGATTACTAGAGTCTCTTCCATTTAAAACAAGATAGTTTCTAAGCCCATAGTAAAATGAAAAATGAAATATGAAATGTTCACCTTAAAATCAGATACCAATTGTAGTCCTTGGTTTGAACTCCATCATCAAAACCCAAAATAACATGTTTGAAACAATACATGTGGCTCTGACTAATAGTATACCCTGTTACTGTCTTTAGCAAGCTTGAACTTGTGCCTTCCATCTGGCTGGGAACTGCATGCAGATTAAGTCCTCATGGAAGATCAGATGGGAGCTAGGAAATCCCTTTCCAGGTCCACCCATGAAAGTCAGACAAGTTCTGCAGATTTCCTCTTCCTTTCAGAGGAATATATACCAGCAGAGGACAAATATACCAAAAAACAAAAAAACAAACAAACAGATTGCTTTTCTCTTTCATCTCCAAGAAAACGTCCTGCTAGCTCAAAGGGATTTTTACTTCCTCTGAACCACTAAAATACTGATTGTTTGAGTCCTATATTTGACAATTATATTCTGCAATGTGGCAACTCTCATATTATCATATCATCTTGTAAGCTCTCATATGTCATATCATCTTGTTACCTAAATTTGCTTTTTGTATTATCTTACATGCATAAACTTCCATATATAAACCATACTGTATACTCCAAATAAGGAAAGGACTGTACTTTGTAGACCTTGGCATTTTTCACAGCTTTGCACAAAGGATGTGCACAGTAACATTTTCCTAAATTGATTGATTCTCCAACTATGGTTAATCTTCATCAATGGTATGAAGAAAAAAAAAATGCTGGCTTTTGCATCCCTTCAAGACTCTTTCACTATACCCTGTCACTTCCTCCTTTTCTCATTTATTTAGTGATTCAACACAACTGATTAGGAGTATCCTATGTTTCAGGTACTGTGACAATACTGGTTAAAGAGTATGAACAAAAAGTTATGGTCCCGGGCTTCCCTGGTGGCGCAGTGGTTAAGAATATGCCTGCCAATGCAGGGGACACGGGTTCGAGCCCTGGTCCGGGAAGATCCCACATGCCACGGAGCAACAAAGCCCATGTACCACAACTACTGAGCCTGTGCTCCAGAGCCCGAGAGCCACAACTACTGAAGCCAGCGTGCCTAGAGCCCATACTCTGCAACAAGAGAAGCCACCACAATGAGAAGCCTGTGCACCACAGCGAAGAGTAGCCCCTGCTTGCCGCAACTAGAGAAAGCCTGTGTGCAGCAACAAAGACCCAACTCAGCCAGAAAAAAAAAGTTATGGTCCCTGGGCTCATAGAATACAGAGATAGAAGGTAATAAATAAAAAACTAAATACAGTACAGAAGGCAGGAATTCCCTGGCAGTCCAGAGGTTAGGACTCCACACTCTCACTGCCAAAGGCCCACTTCAATTTCTGGTCAGAGAACTAGAATCCCGCAAGCCATGGCGTGGCCAAAAAAAAAACCCAAAATACAAAAGGCAACTAGTATAGTAAGGTAACATAGGATAATGGCTGGGGGTCTATAATTACCTCCAGGGAGGTAACATGATACATGAAGGATCAGAAGAAGTAAGCGACAAAAAGAATAGGATCATGGGGCAATTCCAGTTAGAAGGAAGACAATGTGTAATTAATCTTAAAGAAGGCCATTATGGGCAGAGAATAGTGAGCAAGGAGGAGAATGTAGAAGTTGGAGGAGGGGCTTCCCTGGTGGCTCAGTGGTTCAGAATCTGCCTGCCAATGCAGGGGACATGGGTTCGAGCCCTGGTCTGGGAAGATCCCACATGCCGCGGAGCAACTAGGTCCGTGAGCCACAACTACTGAGCCTGCGCGTCTGGAGCTTGTGCTCCGCAAAAAGAGAGGCCACGATAGTCAGAGGCCCGCGCACCGCGATGAAGAGTGGCCCCCACTTGCCGCAACTAGAGAAAGCCCTTGCACAGAAACGAAGACCCAACACAGCAAAAAATAAATAAATAAATAAATAAATAAAAAATAAAAATAAAGCAATTCCTTTAAAAAAAAAGAAGTGTGGCAACAAATAACAAGTGTTGGAGAGGATGTGGAGAAAAGGAAACTCTTATACATTTTTGTTGGGAATGTGAATTGGTGCAGCTACTATGGAAAATAGTATGGAAGTTCCTTAAAAAATTAAAAATAGAACTACCATATGATCTAGCAATTCCACTTCTGGGTATTTGTTTGAAGAAAATGAAAACAGTATCTCAAAAAGATATCTGTACCCCCCATGTCCCCATGTTCATTGCAGCATTATTTACAGTAAACAAGACTTGGAAGCAACCTAAGTGTTCATTTATGAATATATGGATAAAGAAAATGTGGCTTATACATACAATGGAATACTATTCAGACATAAACAAGAATGGAATCTTGCCATTTGTGACAACACTGATGAACCTTGAGGGCATTATAAGTGAAGTAGGCCAGAGAAAGATAAATACCATATGATCTCACTTATATGGAATCTAAACAAGACAAACGAACAAAACAAATAAACAAAAACCTAAACTCATAGAAAGAGAACAGATTGGTGGTTGCTAGAGTTGAGGGGTGAGAGATAGGCAAAATGGGCTAAGGTGGTCAAAAGGTACAAACTTCCAGTTATAAAATAAATAAGTCCTTTGGGATGTAATGTATAACACGGTGACTATATCTAATAATACTGTATTGTATATTCAAAAGTTGCTAACTTAAAATTTCTCATCACAAGAAAAAAAATGGTAACTGTGTGGTGTTGCATGTTAACTAGACTTATAGTGGTGATCATTTCTCAATATATACAAATATCAATCATTATGTTGTACACCAGAAACTAATATAATGTTATACATCAATTATATTTCAATTAAAAAATAAAATAATCTAAACATAATTCTGAATAAAGCCACCTACCAATAAAATGAAAAAAAAGAAAAAGAACTGTGGCAAGAGAATTGTAAAAAACACTGCTCTGTTAAATGAAAAACCCTATTTAAATAGCTGTGGAAATGAAAACAGTGTTGGTTTTCAACATTTAGAATCAAGCTATATAAGGATAAATAACCAAATCAAATGTAAATACTTTCCTATGTTGTTAATAATTCTGAGAAAGGATAGTGCAATGAGTAAAGAGTGGGAGTGCTGAGGTCCTCATCCTTGAATTAAGAGATAGTGACTATAGCTAATCATAAAAAATCATAATAATTAAGTCACTTTCTATAGACCCATTACTTCTTTGTTCTAGAATAACTCTCATAAGCTTAAAGGAGTACACTCTAGGCTAACATCCTGGGTTTTACTGTAGAAATCTATAGTCTCCATAGACATGTTTTCATTGAACAAAAATGGAAGACTCTTCTATTTGACTTTCTGCTGTGATAGACAAGGATTTAGCTTGCCTAATACACCTTAAAAAATTAGAAATGCCTTGATAATTGCCTAAGTTTTCAAGGAAAATCAAAATACTTGAGGGACATAACTAAATTTGATATTGATAAGAATCATAGCCACATATCCTTGTATGTGACCCTTTATGTGTTTTAAAAGCAAAGTAAACAAAGTGGTGAGGCAAAACATAGCAGTCCTATATTCTTATCTGTACAAAGTTTAAGGAAAATGAGCTAAGAAAGAAAATCAAGATTTTAAAATTAGGGAGAATATCTGTTTCAACCAACAATTTCCTCAGGTGCTAATTAGTTGCCTACTCTAATCTACATACATTTAATGGTGCATGATGTTACTCTAAATATTTTACATACATTAAGTTATTTAATCCTCACACCACATGACCTACATGCTATATTATCCTCATTTTATAGAAGAAGAAATTGAGCCATGGACCAGCTAAATTCCTATAACAATTACATTCAAAGTCAGGCAGAAAAACACAGTTATAAACTTTCAAAATTTCTATTGGGCTTACCATTTTCTCAATCTGATGACTCCTTTCTTTAAATTCCCTTGAGGGTCTTATTCCATAGTTTTCTTTGTATTTTATATTTGTAACTTTAAAAGAGGCAAGATAATAGAATGGCTTATCATCTGAAAGGTAAAAATAAACAAAAGACCCATGCTTAGGCATGATCAATTCCTTGTCCCCCACCCCCAGGAAATAGGAGTACTATAATGCAGCTTATTTCTTCTTAGTACAAAATTTATTGTAGTCATTTTTTTCAAATATTTTGTAATTTTATCATTGCACTGAGCTGAAATAGAAAATTCAGGCCTCAAAGTGTACTTTCAGAACACCCATTTACAGTGTTTATGCACATAAAAATTTTCACACAGTTAGGCAACATACAATGAAAAGTCAAATGTTGAAAGCAATTGCTGACAGTCATGTAAAAACTATCAATTTCCTTAAAGAACTATAATATAGGTATATCATAGCTAAGCTGTATTATGAAGATATATAAACAGGCTATCACTTTTTTCCTATGCTACTGATAAACTTACTTAAATAGAAACCTATATTTATTATTTTCACTTTCTTTTTGTTCATTCACTTCTCAATTCTCTGTAATTTACTCCTAACACACCACTGAAGCTGCCATTGTCAAGGACAATAGTTATTATATCTAATGGTCACCTTTCTTTTGGTCTTTTTATTTAATCATCTTGATTTCTTAGCAGCCTTAATCATATTCCTTGAAATCTCATCTTTGGCTTTATGAAGCCATCTTCTAATTTTCTTCCTTCCTCCTAGCCATTCATCAGTTACCTTGGAGAACTCTTTATTTCTACTTCTATCCTTAGCCAGCCAATGATCTAGCCTTGGCCTGGTCATGTTAAATAATTTCTGTTTATCCTAACTATAATGGCCTCAGCCATCAGCTATTTGTTGATGTTAAAAGATAAACTGAGGCACGTTTAAATTTTCAAGACTTTATCTGAGCATACACAGATTCAGATCCAGCAGTATCAAACCAAAAGTGGTTAGGAGCACGCTACCAACAGGAGTTAGGGGAGACATTTTTATAGAGAAGATACAGAAGTAAAGCAAAGAAATTATTTGATTGGCTACAACTTAAGCAGTTGCCTTATTTGGGAAAGTCCAGTTGGCTGTTTGTGATTGGTTGTTCTTAAGTTTAATTTTCTTGGATTTGAGTGCATTGATCCTGGCTTAGGTTTTGGTTTGCTTACATAGGCTACCAAGGCATTAAAGCCAGCGCAGTCCAATGAATCCCTTGTTTAATTACTTAAACAATGGATGACTCCTAAATTTTTATCTCCAGACCGGAACTTTGTCATGAGTTTAAATTCTTTATCAACTATCTTCAAGGAACTATTTGTTGGACCCAATAGGCACCTTAAATGTAATACTTCCAAAGGGAAATAATCATTTACCTCTTCCTGGATTCAAACCTGTTTCACTTCCTCTGTTTTCTATCTTCTGAACAGCTCCATCATCCATATATTCACCCAAAGCTTGGCTTAATTCTCATTTGCAACATTCAGTCTTTCAGTCTCTAAGATCTATGGGTGCAACCCATTAATATCTCTCAAATCCCTTATCCCACCTAGAAAAGCTACATCCTTAATTCAGATCCTCATTAACCCAGCTAATGTCTATCCAAAACAAAATGACTTTTCTGTTAAAAAATGAAGTCCTCCATCTAGATTCTCTATCATAAATTCTGTCATTACAATCTACTTCATGACTCAGACTGGAAATTTTGGAGTAATCTTTGATCTCTTCCTATTAATCAACATATTCTGAAAATTTCATCTCCTAAAATTTAAAAATCCATTGTCTATCCACAAATTCTATTGCCACTAATGCTCTAGTTTATTCCCTTGTCATTTATTGTCTGGAAAATGTAACAGCTTTCTAACTAGTATGCTGCCTCATATTCTGTTTTCCTCAAATCTATTCCCCACATAGTAGCAGAATGATCTTTTTAAATTGCAAATTTGACAATATCAGTTCTCCAATTAAAACACTTCCATTTTTCTCCATGGCCAATTGGGAAGGAATCTCAACTCTTCACTATGAACTACAAAGTTTTTCCTTGACATAGATCCTGTCTACCTCTTGAGTATATTCTTTGTCACATTCCTGTTATGATTTATGTTGAAACTACAGCAGACTGCTTGCATTTGTCTGCATTCATCATGCAGTTTTCTTAAGATTTTGCTTATGTCATCCCTTTCACCTGTAATACCCTTTCCCAGGAATGCCCTTTTCATAGACCTCTCCGCTGCTTAAATCCCATCCATGGCATCACTCTTTATCGAGGAAGGTCTCTGGAATATTCAGCCTTAGGTAGGGACTTCACAAGTGCGCTGCTGTACTATCCTGTGAAGAACTCTGCCACAGTAACATAATGTGGATAGACTTTAGCCCACTAGTATGTCAACTCTTTGAGGGAACTGTTATACAATTTTTGCATTTGAAGAGGAGGCACTATTTCGGGTAGTATGAGTAAAAAGAACAGTACCTTAAGCTTTTTATAATGCAATGATTTAGTTAATAACTATTTTAATATTCAACATTTAATAAGTGCATAATAGCTATCATATATCATATAGTAGATATCATATATCACAGACTCTGTTCTAATCCTAATTTTTGTTTAATTTTCATTTTAAAACATTTTTCAGACTAGAAATGCTATATCAGAGACTCTGGAAGGAACAGAAAAGTATATATAAGGGAATAGAAATAATTTATAACCCAGCATCTAGAAGTAACTGATATTATTTTGGCTTATGTTTCTCCTTATAAAAATTATGTTTTAACTGACTGAAGCTTAGTGAAGTAGAAAAGTAACTTGCTAAAGATCACCCAACTAGTATGTGGTGGGCCTGAGATTAAAGCTAAGGTTCATTTGACTCTAAATCTCATGAAAGAGTATATTCCCTACTTTCCTGAAAGTGGAACCAGTCCTGCAGAATGGGAAGACAAATGATGCTATCCCAAGTCAGACTTCATTTGCAGATTTCAAGAAGTCAAACTTTAAAAAAAATTTAGAAAATTAAGTTTCTGGATTTTGTGAAAATAAAACTCTAAAGACTAAATTCTTCAAAACATTTAATGCAACTTTTTACAAAACAGATTTGTTTTTACCCCATAACAAAAGATATAATAAGTAATCCTAAATAATGCTGAAAAAAATTAATCTGGATCATGACAATTTTTTTGTTGAAAAATATAACTTACTATATAATACTAGGTCACTAAAAAAAAAAAAAAACCCAGATAATTTGCAAACTCTATGTTTGAATTTTTCTAGTTAATATCATATTTCATGTGAATGGTGATGGTGGTGATTTTATTCATCAATATTAGAAGATCTTATACAATTATGAAGGTATCATTATTAAATATGTGTGTATACAAATATACATATATACACATATATATTTAATAATATATGTATTAAATGTGTATGTAATAATATATATGTATATATATATCCCATGATATTTTTCATTGGCAGAAGATATTTGCAACATACACAACTGACAATGGACTTATATACAGAATATAGAAAAAACTATCCAAATCAATAAAAAAAGACAGATAACTCAAAAAATGGGGATACGATTTAAACAGGCACTTCATAAAAACATGGAATCTAAATGATTAATTAACATATGGGTAGGTGCCCAACATCACTGGTAATCAGGCAAACACAAAATTACAATGGTAACACTATAGTCTACACCAAATTAGCAAATATGTAAAAGTATGACAGTAACAAATGTGGATGAGTATGTGGAGCAATGGAAACTCTCACATAGTGCTGGTAGGAGACAGTTTGGTATCCATAAAATTTAAAAAGCACATGCCCAGTGACCCAGCAATTCTACATCTACGTATGTTCCCTAGACTAGGGATACCAAGATCCCTTTTATACATACCAAGATATATGTATAAGAAGGTTCATAGCAGTATTGTTTTAATGCCTAAAACCTGGAACCACCTAAAGTCCATGAACGACAAATTAATAAGTAAATTATGGCACGTTTAGGACAACGAATATCAGTCGATATTGAAAATAAGCGGACTTAAGCTACCTTCAGTAAGATGGATGACTCCTGAACAATATTGAGTAGAAACAAGGCTCAAAACATATGTATAATGTTATTATATTTATTCAATGTTCAAATATAATTTCATTTTAAAATGTTTTTTTCCCAAGAGGATCCGAATGAAAATCACAAGGATAAATAAGAATCCAACAGTTCGTCAGTCTTTTTATCATGATGAGTAACGAAAAGTTAGAGATATTGTCAGGCACTTAATATTTAATTAATAACAGAAATTATCTTGTAAAGTGATACCCAAGAATTTATGGAGTTGTAAATATAAAACCTGTCAAAGAGAAAAAGTGGCCCCTGGGCCTTGTGCTATCGCCCAGGCCTTGGTATTCTTGTGTTGAACAGAAACAATTTCGTAGAACATCAGTATTAGACAGGTCCACTCCGTGACCATATAGATGATGACAAAAACCAGACTATTCCATGGATATGTCTGAACTCAAAAGCACCATCTAAGCAAGCAAAAAAACCCCCAAAAAACAGAACATCTCCTTATTCTATTATGACCACTGCTTCTCTAACACTTACAGCTTTAGCATCACTTCAGCTTTTGCTTTTCAGATGAGATTTATTAGAATACCAAATCACAGAATTATTCTAGCTTCCTGACAGCATCCAATCCAGCAAAAAAACCTACGTCCTTGAACTCTCCCCCAAATCACCCAAATCTTTAATATATCCTTTCTAACAATCTCTGACTAAGCTCCCTGTGGTTCCCCATGGCACATGCTCTCCTTCCCTGCATCAGGTAATAACCCAACTTGTTCAACTACAGATGTGTTCCTGGAGGTCTTTGGTTGAAGGGCATCAACAAATCATTCATATTCTAAAAGTCACCCTACTTTTTAATTGCCCATATATTAAAGAGTAGATAATTGGTCACAATTATAATACAGTGAAAACTTGTCATTTATAATTATCAAGATCCTCAGGATAAAAATAACTTCATCAACCACACTTCAATCCTTGAGATGTAAGTTTTACCATCAAGTCTGCTAAAATCTTTACTTCTGTTTTGGTTATTTCATATATGTCATTATTTTTAATTTCCTGCTTTTCAGATCCATTTATCTCTACTCTTTAAAATTAACATTTTAAAAATAATTATTCTTGGTGTTATCTGGTTAATAGAATGTGTTTTCCTTCACTGACTTGGTTTTGATTTCCTTATGCTATAAAACAATGTACATAACTTTTTTGAAATGTGTGTCATCTTATATCCCTCTATCTTACCCCTTCTACTTGTTTATCCTCTGTCAGACTGTCTTCTCCTTTGTTTTACTAAATTTCCATCCTTATTCATGCTATTCTCAATGAGCTGCATGGAAAGTCCATGTGACAGATTTATCAAGTTCTTGATTGTTAACCTCCGTATCAGTTTCCTATTACAGCTGTAACCAATTACCACCAGTTCAGTGCTTAAACCAACACAAATTTATTCTCTCACAGCTCTGAAGGTCAGAAGTCTGAAATGAGTTTTACAAGGCTAAAATCAAGACCTGTTATTTCTTCTTTCTGGTGAATCTAAGGGGTGAATCTTTTTCCTTGCCTTTTTTGGCTTCTAGAGGCTATCCTCATTTCTTGGCCTGTGGTCATGCATCACATTTTTCCCTTCTCCCCTTGCTTCTGTTCTCACATAGACTTCTTCCTTCTTTGAGTTTTTTGCCTCTCCTTTATAGAGATACTGGGATTACATTTAGGGTCCATCTGGAAACTCCAGAATAATCTCTCTTCCAATTCCTTAATGTAATCACATCTGGAAAGTCACTTTTGTGATATAAGGTAACACTCGTAGGTTACAAAGATTAAGACACAGTTGTATTGGGGGTGTGGGGACATTATTCAGCCTAACACAACCTCTATGATATTTTTAAAATACTTTTTGCCATTATTAGTATTATCCCTTTACTTTTTCCTTTTTTGGACACGTGAGGTATTGAAGATGAAGGGCATTTTTTTTTGTATAAATATATATTTAATTTTTTAATGATTTTTTAAACATCTTTATTGGAGTATAATTGCTTTACAGTGCTGTGTTAGTGTCTGCTGTATAACAAAATGAATCAGCTATATGTATACATATATCCCCATATCCCCACCCTCTTGCGTCTCCCTCCCACCCTCCCTATCCCACCCCTCTAGGTGGTCAAAAAGCACCGAGCTGATCTCCCTGTGCTATGCAGCTGCTTCCCACTAGCTGTCTGTTTTACATTTGGTAGTGTATATATGTCAGTGCTGCTCTCTCACTTCGTCCCAGCTTACCCTTCCCTCTGCCCGTGCCATCAAGTCCATTCTCTATGTCTGGGTCTTTATTCCTATCCTGCCCCTAGGTTCATCAGAACCAATTTATTTTTTTAATTCCATATATATGTGTTAGCATATGGTATTTGTTTTACTCTTTCTGACTTACTTCACCTGTGTGACAGACTTTAGGTCCATCCACCTCACTACAAATAACTCAATTTTGTTTCTTTTTATGGCTGAGTAATATTCCATTGTATATATGTACCGCATCTTCTTTATCCATTCATCTGTGAATGGACACTTAGGTTGTTTCCATATCCTGGCTATTGTAAATAGTGCTGCAATGAACATTGTGGTACATGTCTCTTTTTGAATTATGGTTTTCTCAGGGTATATGCCCAGTAGTGGGATTTCTGTGTCATATGGTAGTTCTATTTTTAGTTTTTTAAGGAACCTCCATACTGTGCTCCACAGTGGCTGTATCAATTTACATTCCAACCAACAATGCAAGAGGGTTCTCTTTTCTCCACACCCTCTCCAGCATTTATTGTTTGTAGATTTTTTGATGATGGCTATTCTGACCCGTGTGAGGTGATACCTCATTGTAGTTTTGATTTGCATTCTCTAATGATTAGTGATGTTGAGCATCCTTTCATGTGTTTGTTGGCAATCTGTATGTCTTCTTTGAAGAAATGTCTGTTTAGGTCTTCTGCCCATTTTTGGATTGGGTTGTTTGGTTTTTTTGATATTGAGCTGCATGAGCTGCTTGTATATTTTGGAGATTAATCCTTTGTCAGTTGCTTTGTTTGCAAATATTTTCTCTCATTCTGAGGGTTGTCTTTTCATCTTGTTTATGGTCTCCTTTGCTGTGCAAAAGCTTTTAAGTTTCATTAGGTCCCATTTGTTTATTTTTGCTTTTATTTCCATTTCTCTAGGAGGTGGGTCAAAAAGGACCTTGCTGTGATTTATGCCACAGAGTGTTCTGCCTATGTTTTCCTCTAAGAGTTTTATAGTGTGTGGCCTTATATTTAGGCCTTTAATCCATTGTGAGTTTATTTTGTGTATGGTGTTAGGGAGTGTTCTAATTTCATTCTTTTACATGTAGCTGTCCAGTTTTCCCAGCACCACTTATTGAAGAGGCTGTCTTTCCTCCATTGTGTATTCTTGCCTCCTTTATCAAAGATAAGGTGACCATAGGTATGTGGGTTAATCTCTGGGCTTTCTATCCTGTTCCATTGATCTATATTTCTGTTTTTATGCCAGTACCATACTGTTTTGGTAACTGTAGCTTTGTATTATAGTTTGAAGTCAGGGAGCCTGATTCCTCCAGCTCCGTTTTTCTTTCTCAAGATTGCTTAGGCTATTTGGGATCTTTTGTGTTTCCATACAAATTGTGAAATTTTTTGTTCTAGTCCTGTGAAAATGCCATTGGTAGTTTGATAGTGATTGCATTGAATCTGTAGATTGCTTTGGGTAGTATAGTCATTTTCACAATATTGATTCTTCCAATCCAAGAACATGGTATATCTCTCCATCTGTTTGTATCATCTTTAATTTCTTTCATCAGTGTCTTATAGTTCTCTTCATACAGGTCTTTTGTCTCCTTAGGTAGGTTTATTCCTAGGTATTTTATTCTTTTTGTTGCAATGGTAAAGAGGAGTGTTTTCTTAATTTCTCTTTCAGATTTTTCGTTGTCAGTGTATAGAAATGTAAGAGATTTCTGTGCATTAATTTTGTATCCTACTACCTTACCAAATTCATTGATTAGCTCTAGTAGTTTTCTGGTGGCATCTTTAGGATTCTCAATGTATAGTATCATGTCAGCTACAAACAGTGACAGCTTTACTTCTTCTTTTCCGATTTGGATTCCTTTTATTTCTTTTTCTTCTCTGATTCCTGTGGCTAAAACTTCCAAAACTATGTTGACTAATAGTGGTGAGAATGGGCAACCTTGTCTTGTTTTGATCTTAGAGGAAATGCTTTCAGTTTTTCACCATTGAGGACAATGTTGGCTGTGGGTTTGTCATATATGGCCTTTATTCTGTTGAGGTAGGTTCCCTCTCTGCTTACTTTCTGGAGAGTTTTTATCATAAATGGGTGTTGAATTTTGTTGAAAGTTTTTTCTGCATCTATTGAGATTATCAGATGGTTTTTATCCTTCAGTTTGTTAATATGGTGTATCACATTGATTAATTTGCATATATTGAGGAATCCTTGTTCCTGGAATAAACCCCACTTGATCATGGTTTATGATCCTTTTAATGTGCTGTTGGATTCTGTTTGCTAGTATTTTGTTGAGGATTTTTGCATCTATGTTCATCAATGATATTGGCCTGTAGTTTTCTTTCTTTGTGACATCTTTGTCTGGTTTGAGTTTTGGGGTGATGGTGGCCTCGTAGAATGAGTTGGGGAGTGTTCCTCCCTCTGCTATATTTTGGAAGAGTTTGTGAATGATAGGTGTTAGCTCTTCTCTAAATATTTGATAGAATTCGCCTGTGAAGCCATCTCGTCCTGAGCTTTTTTTAGTTGGAAGATTTTTAATCACAGTTTCAATTTCAGTGCTTGTGCTTTGTCTGTTTATATTTTCTATTTCTTCCTGGTTCAGGCTTGGAAGTTTATACCTTTCTAAGAATTTGCCCATTTCTTCCAGGTGGTCCATTTTATTGGCATAGAGTTGCTTGTAGTAATCTCTCATGATCCTTTGTATTTCTTCAATGTCAGTTGTTACTTCTTTTCATTTCTAATTCTGTTGATTTGAGTCTTCTCCCTTTTTTTCTTGATGAGAGTGGCTAATGGTTTATCAATTTTGTTTATCCTCTCAAAGAACCAGGTTTTAGTTTTATTTGAAGGGCATTTTAAACACAAAATTTCTTCACTACCTTTTAACCCAAGAAGATAGTAACAAGAAAGACACAACTGCAGAAGGTAATGTGGCTTATGCTTTTATTTCATGAGAGTTTAAGAAATGGATATTATCAATCCTCCAATAAAGTGTGTGGGAAGGTAAGCTGAGCATGTTGGACAATATTTCCTCTCTTCCTAGGAAGTCTTTCAAGTATGGTTTTATTGTTATGAATCATACAATTCTGTAAAATTTTAGGCAAAGTCTCAGTCACATATGATTATAAACATACATACCAAAGACAAAGGTAAATGACCTTGATTGATTGTCATTTGGTGTAACTGTGGTGTTGACTATCCATTTTTTGCACCTAGTGCCGAATTCTGAGTTTTCTCTTGTTCCCTCAGTCATAAAACAATGTCTTTTTCCTTCAAAAATAATATTTAATCTTCAGCCCTTTAAAGATTTTTTCAGGTAACTCTTCTCGTATCATTAGCTTTTCTTGGGGCAACTCATTAATACATTGATTTTGAAAAAAGTATATTAAACTCAACACATGATGTGATTTGTCTTTATTCTAAAGATAATCTTTTCATTCTTCCTTATCTTTTTAAATATGTATTTGTTTTAGATGTGTCTATTCGTGTAATAATGTATATTGCAAATTTCACTGGCTGGAAATATGAAACACTGGGCTCAATATAGGAGCAAACTATAATTTAGCATCAGTAAAAGATTAGTAATTAAAATACTAATAGCATGCAAATGGAATTTTTTATACAACAGAGAATTTCAAGATGTTAAGTCATGGAGCACTTAGGCAATAGAAATGTGACCTTGATGCTTACCCTCAACAACAAAATGAGTAACAATACCAGTTGCAATTCCTATGATTGCTGCAATTGCCAATGTGAAAAGAGATAGCCTTATAGGGTCCCAAAATTGCTGTCTTCTTTGATATTCAACTCATGGGTAATCAGCTTCTGAAAATTCACCTGGTCTGTGATAATGGAAAGAAAAACAGTAAGACAAAAAAAAATTTATTATGGTACTACTCTATGTCCTCTTGCTATATTCCTCTATGAAAATAGTTTCCACTGCTAATTAACAATAAGGTACTTAGATTTTGAAAAGAACACAAGTTTTTAGTTTGTTTACCCTCCCCTAACACCCCAGTCCCAGTATGTTTTAGTTAAAGCTCTACTGATATTGACATTCAAGTGAGAACATCTTCCCACTATATTTTGTCTAACATATTGGCAATTTGAAATTTGGGTGGTGAAGTACAAAGGCTCACTTAATAAAAAGATAATTTATAGATAACATTTTCATATTTTAATAAGGAAATTTTAGCAACAAAATTATATAATAATCTCATCAGTGTCACTTGATTAAAAGATTTTAATACGTATACTTTTTTAATGACCTTAAAATTTTTCTTAATGGCTTGTTTTAAAAGTAGCAACATTACTCTTGAAGTCCTGATCACAGTTCTTCACATTTTTATTAGTACCTTCCATTGAAACCACATATTGCAAATTGTACTGGATAAGACTCCAGTCCCCATGAAGACTCTTCATTTCCATTTCTCTCTTAACTTGTCCCAACTCATGCACTACCTGCCCACCCAATATATCTTAAGCCACTTAAATTATCTTTCTCCACTTGAGACCTGGTATTTATTTACTTTATTTTCTTTCTTTTTTTTTTACTTTATTTTCTTTTACTTAAAAAATTTTATTTATTTATTTATTTATTTTTCTTTCTTTTCTGAATCCCCAAATAGGATTCAATATTTATTATTTTGCAAGTGAAATTTTTGGAAAAGTTTTTATGTTTTTAATTTTATCTTACAAATATTTATTTAAACTTGATTCATTAAATGAGATAATCTTAAGAATAATATCTACCACATTATAATAGTGTTTCAGGAACAATTCTAGAGCCCAAGAGGTATAAAGATTTTAAAGCATAGTCCTTGCCTGCAGGACACTCACTTTAAAAGAGGTTGCAGACATGGAAACAAGTAATTAATATATAGTGTGAACTGTGCCAAAATACAACTTTGTACAAGAAGACAAAACAACCTCTTGGAGTGCTGTGTCAGGGAGTTTTATCAAGAAAGCAACATGATTGAAATTTTGAGTGATAAAAGTTCTCCAGGTATAAAAAAGGAGAAAAAAACAGAGAAAAAATAGCATGTGTGAAAAACAAAAATAAAATAAAAAACTCTAGGGATATGAAACAGCATTTATCACTAATAATTAGTACTGGGAAAAATATATGCATAAAATATGGATTTTGCCCTCAAAGAATTTATGGTCTCCCAAAGTATATCCATGATTGCAAGTCTTTCACAGCATTGTTGTACTAGAAAGAGGATATGGTAAGGCTGGTGGGCTGGACCAGCTCATGAGGAGTCTTATGATCCAAAGTAAAGAGCTTGAAATTGACTCTGCAGGATGTGGGGAATCAATAAAAACTTTAGTTAGGCTGAGAATTTAGAATAATCACAGAGGTATGAATGAGAATTACAGCAAGAGTGCAGACAGGAAGACCCGTTTAGAGGTCATTTTGCAGGTCCAGGAGAGAGAGGGTGAGGGCCTGAACTAAAGCTATGGCCTGTGGGGTGGAGAGGAGGAGATGGATTTAGCTGTAGTCCTTGAGCTTTGTTGACTGCTTAGCTGTGGGACAATGAAAAGATTAATGGCTCCCTTGTTTCCATGATTGTGTCTCCAGGCACAGGAAAATTTAATGAAAAGAAAGTGTTTCCAATGTAGACATAAATGTTGTTAATAAAGAGCAATGTGCTCTCCTCATACTTGGTCTGAGCCAAATGGAAAGTATCCATTTTATATCTTCTCTTTGACTCATTTTATTTAAATTGTGTCACTAACAAACACCTGTTTGCATAACTGTAATAAAAGTAACTATTAAAATTGGTATCACACAGCCCAGAAACAATTAAAAAGTTACTTATGTCCGTGCATGCAATGCATTCCTACTCACGGATAATTGAAGTCTCCATTTCCAAAATCTTTGGCATTAAGTATTCTTGATTATTTAGTTTATAGATATTTTGGTTGCTGCAATTTTTAAAAATTCTTACTTCCTCTTTCCCTAAGCTTTGTCAATTTGGTTGTAGTACCCTGAGCACTTCAAGAAGCAAGAAATGACAAAAATCAAATCTATGGGGGTGATGTTATATTATATTATGATAACACTATCATGGTAAGGAGATTTTTTTTATCATGGCCACATTTAATTTTAAAATGAGTTTTGTCTGGTAATCAGCTATTCTCAGTCTGTTATAACTGGAATATTGACTTTTTTCTCATGTGGAAGCTGAAATAAGTTTTACCAAATACTCATTTCCATGTTTTGAAGTAGAGCTGGAGGGAGCAATATGCAGACACTAGCTAATTGCAAAGGTAGTGGTGTTTACCCTAATAGGGAAAAATAAGGTCGTAAAAACCCAACAAAGTATTCAGAAAATTTAAAGAAATTTGTTAGCTAGTCTGTTATGAAATGTTTGTATGAGCATAATAAACAAAATGCATTCAAGGCAGTGTTAAGTGTACAATGAGCTTTGAGAACTTGGCTATGATAAATTAGATTTTTAAAAAATGTATAACTGGTTCAAATTTTGAAAAAAAGATTGTTTTATTTTAATCACATTTAAAATCCCTTTATATTATTCCTGTATGTTTCTTCTGATTTGTACATTACAATTTTTTATTCATTGAATATGATTCTGGTGATAAATGGAACTTTTTATAGCCTTTTATGGTACCTAGTATTGCATCTGTTTAAAACAGAGAATTAGGCCTAAGCTTGTTCTTTTTTAAAAAATGCATTAAAAGGAACAAAATATAGGAACTAAAGTCTTTTGGTAACTTGAATAGAAGTAAAATTTGAGTGGTTACACAAATGAAGTACATGTGGAAATGGTATTAGAAAAAGCATGAAATTCAGCAGCAGAAATCTAAGGTTCAAGTCTTCGGTCATATATTGACCTTTTATCTTGATGTCTCTGATTCTAAGCATCCCTTGTCTATTAAATTAGGGTGATAATATCCCCCCACATTCCAAAGTGGTTGTAAGGATTTTAAGAAAGTGTATATGAGATATTTCATAATTTCTGAAGAACTATATGAATAGAAATTGTCAGAAACCATAAGCTTATTTGAGAAAAATAATAGATTATTCTACTACTCTGCATCTAACCCTAATACCTAACATAATTCCTCACATAAATGTTGCTGCTCTTTGAATGAATGAATGAATGAATAAGTGAATGATGAATGAAAGAATTGCAGTCTAGGTCCTACATCCAGAAAAATAATTTGCATACAAAAGCTAAAGAATTCTAAAATGTGTTATTTCAATACTTACTAAACAATTATTTCATAAACACTATGTTTTAGGTGGTAATAATTATTGAATACACAGTGAGTAAAGTGAAAATACATGGTCCTTGCTGTCATAGTATTTGTAGTCTAGAAGCGGAAAGATGAAACTAGTAAGCATAGAGATCCTTAAAAGTTGTGGTAAGAGCTATGAAGAAGATGAATAAGATATCTGTGGTCGAAAATAAGACTGTATAGATTAGGTAGGGAGAGGGGGACTACATGAAAAGAGTAAAGGAGTCCTCTCTTCGAAGGTAATATTTATGCTGAGATGAAGTATGAGGAGAACGTATAGAAAGTTGCAAGTTTGTTTCTGGCAGATAGAAAGTATGCAAAATGCTTGCATTAGAAAATAAGTTGGCCAGTTGGAATTGGCCATTAAAAAAATTATCATGGATAAGCAGTTATAAACCAATGAACTGTTTCCTGGCTTAAAATATTGTTAATAATAGAAACATTTCAGTTTCTTTGGCAGAAGAAATTCCTTCTATATTACTGCAGAGGTAGCTCCCATTTATATTTTTCCTCTATCTAAGCACATGCTGCTATTTCATTCTTGTGACTTAGCTAGATACAGCGGATAAACTATGTTATCACAGACCAAAAAGATGTATGTAAAAAAAGCTCAGTCTTACACCTTTCTCTCTAGAGAGTCTCACAAATGTTTTGATCAAGAGAGCAAATATAATCTCTACTACTGCCCCCTCCAAAATGACACCTGGGTAGATTAGCAATTAAGCCAGAGAGTTACATCCTTTTTTAGAGGCAGGCTCTTTGATGATAAGCACTGTAATCATACCTAAATAAACAGGTGAGAAATAAACAGGTGAGAAAGTTTGCCCCTTCCCAATCACTGGTTGTAATGAGCTCTATAATTAATATATCAAAAGTAGCTGGTAATTGGATATAAGACAATTGCTTACTTGAGAGAGCCTACAGCCAGTTCAGTCTTGAATTTTAAGTTTATTTAAGCAATTGAAACACAGCTGCTTTTCCACAGTTTCCTTTACTGAACTTTTCTTAAAATGGAGGCTTTTAATATGACAAAATCGATTGGGGTTCTAACTAGTGTAGTTTAAGAAGCATTGTGCAGAAGTAGGCTACCTTCACTATATCTTGCGTTAAATGGCATGAGTATCGTGCTGTGCAGTGGATCCTTGTTGCTTCTTTATTTTATGTAGAGTAGTTTATATCTTTTAATAATATACTCCTAATCTGTCACTCCCTCCCTCTCCCCTTTGGTAGCCATAAGTTTGTTTTCTATGTACAAATAAATAAATAAATGGGTGTCTTTAATGTTAGGCACATTGGGGCAATTGTTATATCATTAAGACATGTCCCAGCCCCTCAAGCCTCAGCATAGGTAGATCTTTTAGATTCTTGATCTTAATGTGAGAATCCATGGAATAAAAGCTGTTCAAAATCCAGTGAAATATGGAACTACATGGAAAAGCCATAGTACTTTTGACCAGATTAAAGAACAATGAGTTACAAATAAGTCATGACAATGAAAACGTGTAAGATAGCCTATTAGTACCTAAATTATTATTTCAGAATTTTCAAAGTTAATCCATTTGTTCCCTTTTAAAGAGTTAAATTGAAATACATGTAAGCATGTCTGGTTAAGATGGATTGTACAAGTCACAAGAGGACACTCATGATGAGAGAGATATCCCCAGGCTATAGTAAAACATCCTTAATCACCAAACGTCACTACCAGGTATACTCTGGGTGACATAATTAAAGAGTCAGATAACATAAGGGTTACATTTAAACTTTATATTTGGGATTTATTTTCTGCCTGTCTATTTTTCTTGGTACGACTGCAGCCACTAATTTTTTTTTAATTTATTTTTTATTTTAATTTATTTTATTTTTGGCTACATTGGGTCTTTGTTGCCATGCGTGGGCTTTTCTCTAGTTGCGGCTAGTGGGGGCTACTCTTCATTGTGGTGCGCAGACTTCTCACTGCGGTGGCTTCTCATGTTGCGGAGCGTGGGCTCTAGGCGTGCAGGCTTCAGTAGTTGTGGCACGCGGGCTCCAGTAGTTGTGGCATGCAGGCTCAATAGTTGTGGCTCACGGGCTCTAGAGCGCAGGCTCAGTAGTTGTGTCCCACAGGCTTAGTTGCTCCGTGACATATGGGATCTTCCCGGACCAGGGTTTGAACCCATGTCCCCTGCATTGGCAGGTGGATTCTTTTTTTTTTTTTTTTTTTTAAACATCTTTATTGAAGTATAATTGCCTTACAATGGTGTGTTAGCTTCTGCTTTATAACAAAGTGAATCAGTTATACATATACAATATGTTCCCATTTCTCTTCCCTCTTGCATCTCCCTCCCTCCCACCCTCCCCATCCCACCCCTCTAGGTGGTCACAAAGCACCGAGCTGATCTCCCTGTGCTATGCGGCTGCTTCCCACTAGCTATCTATTTTACATTTGGTAGTGTATATATGTCCATGACACTCTCTTACCCTGTCACATCTCACCCCACCCCCTCCCCATATCCTCAAGTCCATTCTCTAGTAGGTCTGTGTCTTTATTCCCGTCTTGCCACTAGGTTCTTCATGGCCTTTTTTTTTTTTTCCTTAGATTCCGTATATATGTGTTAGCATACTGTATTTGTTTTTCTCTTTCTGACTTACTTCACTCTGTATGACAGACTCTAACTCCATCCACCTCATTACAAATACCTCCATTTCATTTCTTTTTATGGCTGAGTAATATTCCATTGTATATATGTGCCACATCTTCTTTATCCATTCATCTGTCGATGGACATTTATGTTGCTTCCATGTCCTGGCTATTGTAAATAGAGCTGCAATAAATATTTTGGTACATGACTCTTTTTGACCTATGGTTTTCTCAGGGTATATGCCCAGTAGTGGGATTGCTGGGTCGTATGGTAGTTCTATTTGTAGTTTTTTAAGGAACCTCCATACTGTTCTCCATAGTGGCTGTATCAATTTACATTCCCACCAACAGTGCAAGAGTGTTCCCTTTCCTCCACACCCTCTCCAGCATTTATTGTTTCTAGATTTTTTGATGATGGCCATTCTGACCGGTGTGAGATGATATCTCATTGTAGTTTTGATTTGCATTTCTCTAATGATTAATGATGTTGAGCATTCTTTCATGTGTCTGTAGGCCATCTGTATATCTTCTTTGGAGAAATGTCTATTTAGGTCTTCTGCCCATTTTTGGATTGGGTTGTTCGTTTTTTTGTTATTGAGCTGCATGAGCTGCTTGTAAATCTTGGAGATTAATCCTTTGTCAGTTGCTTCATTTGCAAATATTTTCTCCCATTCTGATGGTTGTCTTTTGGTCTTGTTATGGTTTCCTTTGCTGTGCAAAAGCTTTTAAGTTTCATTAGGTCCCATTTGTTTATTTGTGTTCTTATTTCCATTTCTCTGGGAGCTGGGTCAAAAAGAATCTTGCTGTGATGTATGTCATAGAGTGTTCTGCCTATGTTTTCCTCTAAGAGTTTGATAGTGTCTGCCCTTACACTTAGGTCTTTAATCCATTTTGAGTTTATTTTTGTGCATGGTGTCAGGGAGTGTTCTAATTTCATACTTTTACATGTACCTGTCCAATTTTCCCAGCACCACTTATTGAAGAGGCTGTCTTTTCTCCACTGTATATGCTTGCCTCCTTTATCAAAGATAAGGTGACCATATGTGTGTGGGTTTATCTCTGGGCTTTCTATCCTGTTCCATTCATCTATATTTCTGTTTTTGTGCCAGTACCAAACTGTCTTGATTACTGAAGCTTTGTAATATAGTCTGAAGTCAGGGAGCCTGATTCCCCCAGCTCCATTTTTCGTTCTCAAGATTGCTTTGGCTATTCGGGGTCTTTTGTGTTTCCATACAAATTGTGAAATTTTTTGTTCTAGTTCTGTGAAAAATGCCAGTGGTAGTTTGATAGGGATTGCATTGAATCTGTAGATTGCTTTGGGTAGTAGAGTCATTTTCACAATGTTGATTCTTCCAATCCAGGAACATGGTATATCTCTCCATCTATTTGTATCATCTTTAATTTCTTTCATCAGTGTCTTATAATTTTCTGCATACAGGTCTTTTGTCTCCTTAGGTAGGTTTATTCCTAGATATTTTATTCTTTTTGTTGCAATGGTAAACGGGAGTGTTTTCTTAATTTCACTTTCAGATTTTTCGTCATTAGTGTAGAGAAATGCAAGAGATTTCTGTGCATTAATTTTGTATCCTGCTACTTTACCAAATTCATTGATTAGCTCTAGGAGTTTTCTGGTAGCATCTTTAGGATTCTCTATGTATAGTATCATGTCATCTGCAAATAGTGACAGCTTTACTTCTTCTTTTCCGATTTGGATTCCTTTTTTTTCTTTGTCTTCTCTGATTGCTGTGGCTAACACTTCCAAAACTATGTTGAATAATGGTGGTGAGAGTGGGCAACCTTGTCTTGTTCCTGATCTTAGTGGAAATGGTTTCAGTTTTTCACCATTGAGGACAATGTTGGCTGTGGGTTTGTCATATATGGCCTTTATTATGTTGAGGAAAGTTCCCTCTATGCCTACTTTCTGCAGGGCTTTTTATCATAAATGGGTGTTGAATTTTGTCATAAGCTTTCTCTGCATCTATTGAGATGATCATATGGTTTTTCTCCTTCAATTTGTTAATATGGTGTATCACATTGATTGATTTGCGTATATTGAAGAATCCTTGCATTCCTGGGATAAACCCCACTTGATCATGGTGTATGATCTTTTTAATGTGCTGTTGGATTCTGTTTGCTAGTATTTTGTTGAGGATTTTTGCATCTATGTTCATCAGTGATATTGGCCTGTAGTTTTCTTTCTTTGTGACATCTTTGTCTGGTTTTGGTATCAGGGTGATGGTGGCCTCGTAGAATGAGTTTGGGAGTGTTCCTCCCTCTGCAATATTTTGGAAGAGTTTGAGAAGGATAGGTGTTAGCTCTTCTCTAAATGTTTGATAGAATTCACCTGTGAAGCCATCTGGTCCTGGGCTTTTGTTTGTTGGAAGGTTTTTAATCACAGTTTCAATTTCAGTGCTTGTGCTTTGTCTGTTCATATTTTCTATTTCTTCCTGGTTCAGTCTCGGCAGTTTGTGCATTTCTAAGAATCTGTCCATTTCTTCCAGGTTGTCCATTTTATTGGCATAGAGTTGCTTGTAGTAATCTCTCATGATCGTTTGTATTTCTGCAGTGTCAGTGGTTACTTCTCCTTTTTCATTTCTAATTCTATTGATTTGAGTCTTCTCCCTTTTTCTCTTGATGAGTCTGGCTAATGGTTTATCAATTTTGTTTATCTTCTCAAAGAACCAGCTTTTAGTTTCATTGATTTTTGCTATTGTTTCCTTCATTTCTTTTTCATTTATTTCTGACCTGATCTTTATAATTTCTTTCCTTCTGCTAGCTTTGGGGTTTTTTTGTTCTTCTTTCTCTAATTGCTTTAGGTGCAAGGTTAGGTTGTTTATTCGAGATGTTTCCTGTTTCTTGAGGTAGGCTTGTATTGCTATAAACTTCCCTCTTAGCACTGCTTTTGCTGCGTCCCATAGGTTTTGGGTCGTCGTATCTCCATTGTCATTTGTTTCTAGGTATTTTTTGATTTCCCCTTTGATTTCTTCAGTGATCACTTCGTTATTAAGTAGTGTATTGTGTAGCCTCCATGTGTTTGTATTTTTTACAGATCTTTTCCTGTAATTGATATCTAGTCTCATAGCGTTGTGGTCAGAAAAGATACTTGATACGATTTCAATTTTCTTAAATTTACCAAGGCTTGATTTGTGACCCAAGATATGATCTATCCTGGAGAATGTTCCATGAGCACTTGAGAAAAATGTGTATTCTGTTGTTTTTGGGTGGAATGCCCTATAAATATCAATTAAGTCCATCTTGTTTAATGTATCATTTAAAGCTTGTGTTTCCTTATTTATTTTCATTTTGGATGATCTGTCCATTGGTGAAAGTGGGGTGTTAAAGTCCCCTACTATGATTGTGTTGCTGTCAATTTCCCCTTTTATGGCTGTTAGTATTTGCCTTATGTATTGAGGTGCTCCTATGTTGGGTGCATAAATATTTACAATTGTTATACCTTCCTCTTGGATCGATCCCTTGATCATTATATAGTGTCCTTCTTTGTCTCTTGTAATAGTCTTTATTTTAAAGTCTATTTTGTCTGATATGAGAATTGCTACTCCAGCTTTCTTTTGATTTCCATTTGCATGGAATATCTTTTTCCATCCCCTCACTTTCAGTCTGTATGTGTCTCTAGGTCTGAAGTGGGTCTCTTGTAGACAGCATATATATGGGTCTTGTTTTTGTATCCATTCAGCCAGCCTGTGTCTTTTGGTGGGAGCATTTAATCCATTTACATTCAAGGTAATTATCAATATGTATGTTCCTATTCCCATTTTCTTAAATGTTTTGGGTTTGTTATTGTAGGTGTTTTTCTTCTCTTGTGTTTCTTGCCTAGAGAAGTTCCTTTAGCATTTGTTGTAAAGCTGGTTTGGTGGTGCTGAACTCTCTCAGCTTTTGCTTGTCTGTAAAGGTTTTAATTTCTCCATCACATCTGAATGAGATCCTTGCTGGGTAGAGTAATCTTGGTTGTAGGTTTTTCTCCTTCATCACTTTAAGTATATCCTGCCACTCCCTTCTGGCTTGCAGAGTTTCTGCTGAAAGATCAGATGTTAACCTTATGGGGATTCCCTTGTGTGTTATTTGTTGTTTTTCCCTTGCTGCCTTTAATATGTTTTCCTTATATTTAATTTTTGACAGTTTGATTAATATGTGTCTTGGCGTGTTTCTCCTTGGGTTTATCCTGTATGGGACTCTGTGCTTCCAGGACTTGATTAACTATTTCCTTTCCCATATTAGGGAAGTTTTCAACTATAATCTCTTCAAATATTTTCTCAGTCCCTTTCTTTTTCTCTTCTTCTTCTGGGACCCGTATAATTCAAATGTTGGTGCGTTTAATGTTGTCCCAGAGGTCTCTGAGACTGTCCTCAGTTCTTTTCATTCTTTTTTCTTTATCCTGCTCTGCAGTAGTTATTTCCACCATTTTATCTTCCAGGTCACTTATCCTTTCTTCTGCCTCAGTTATTCTGCTATTGATCCCATCTAGAGTATTTTTAATTTCATTTATTGTGTTTTTCATCATTGCTTGGTTCCTCTTTAGTTCTTCTACGTCCTTGTTAAATGTTTCTTGCATTTTGTCTATTCTATTTCCAAGATTTTGGATCATCCTTACTATCATTATTCTGAATTCTTTTTCAGGTAGACTACCTATTTCCTCTTCATTTGTTAAGTCTAGTGTGTTTTGACCCTGCTCCTTCATCTGCTGTGTGTTTTTCTGTCATCTCATTTTGCTTATCTTACTGTGTTTGGGGTCTCCTTATCACAGGTTGCAGGTTCATAGTTCCCGTTGTTTTTGGTATCTGTCCCCAGTGGCTAAGGTTGGTTCAGTGGGTTGTGTAGGCTTCCTGGTGGAGGGAACTAGTGCCTGAGCTCTGGTGGATGAGGCTGGATCTTTCTGGTGGGCACGTCCACATCTGGTGGTGTATTTTGGGGTGTCTGTGGCCTTATTATGATTTTAGGCAGCCTCTCTGCTAATGGGTGGGGCTGTGTTCCTGTCTTGCTAGTTGTTTGGCATAGGGTATCCAGCACTGTAGCTTGCTGGTCATTGAGTGATGCTGGGTCTTGATGTTGAGATGGAGATCTCTGAGAGATTTTTGCCGTTTGGTATTACGTGGAGCTGGGAGGTCTCTTGTGGACCAGTGTCCTGAAGTTGGCTCTCCCACCTCCGAGGTACGGCCCTGATGCCTGGCTGAAGCACCAAGAGCCTTTCATCCACACGGCTCAGAGTAAAAGGGAGAAAAAATAGAAAGAAAGAAAGAAAGAAAGAGGCTATAATATAGTGAAGTAAAATAAAGCTATTATAAAGCAAAGCTATACAGACAAAATCTCCCCCAGAAGCATATACATATACACTCACAAAAAAAAAGGAAAAGGGGAAAAATTAATATATCCTGCTCCCAAAGTCCACCTCCTGAATTTGGGATGATTCGTTGTCTATTCAGGTATTCAACAGATGCAGGCACATCAAGTTGTTTGTGGAGTTTTAATCCGCTGCTTCTGAGGCTGCTGGGAGAGATTTCCCCTCCTAGTCTCTGTTCGCACAGCTCCTGGGGATCAGCTTTGGATTTGGACCCGCCTCTGCGTGTAGGTCGCCTGAGGGTGTCTGTTCCCCGCCCAGACAGGACGGGGTTAAAGGAGCAGCTGCTTCGGGGGCTCTGGCTCACCCAGGCCGCGGGGAGGGAGGGGTACGGAGGAGGCGGGGTGAGCCTGCGGCGTCAGAGGCCGGCGTGACGTTGCACCAGCCTGAGGTGCGCAGTGCGTTCTCCCGGGGAAGTTGTCCCTGGATCACGGGAGCCTGGCCGTGGCGGGCTGCCCAGGCTCCCGGGAGGGGCGGTGTGGAGAGTGACCTGTGCTCGCACACAGGCCTTTTGGAGGCGGCAGCAGCAGCCCCAGCGTCTCACGCCCGTCTCTGGGGTCCGCGCTGATAGCCGCGGCTCGCGCCAGTCTCTGGAGTTCGTTTAGGCGGCGCTCTGAATCCCCTCTCCTTGCGCGCCGCGAAACAAAGAGGCAAGAAAAAGTCTCTTGCCTCTTCGGCAGCTGCAGACTTTTTCCCAGTCTCCCTCCCAGCCAGCTGTGGTGCGCTAACCCCTTCAGGCTGTGTTCACGCCGCCAACCCCAGTCCTCTCCCTGCGATCCGACCAAAGCCCGAGCCTCCGCTCCCAGCCCCGCCCGCCCCGGCGGGGGAGCAGACAAGCCTCTCGGGCTGGTGAGCGCTGTTCGGCGCCGAGCCTCTGTGCGGGAATCTCTCCGTTTTTCCCTCTGCGCCCCTGTTGCTGTGGGATCCGCGCTGTTAGCTGCGGCTCGCGCCCGTCTCTGAAGTTCGTTTAGGCGGCGCTCTGAATCCCCTCTCCTCACGCACCAGGAAACAGGGAAGAAAAAGTCTCTTGCCTCTTCGGCAGCTGCAGACTTTTTCCCGGACTCCCTCCCGGCTAGCTGTGGTGCACTAACCCCTTCAGGCTGTGTTCACGCCGCCAACCCCAGTCCTCTCCCTGCGATCCGACCGAAGCCCGAGCCTCAGCTTCCAGCCCCGCCCGCCCCGGTGGCTGAGCAGACAAGCCTCTCAGGCTGGTGAGTGCTGGTCAGCGCCGAACCTCCGTGCGGGAATTGTGGGAATCTCTCCGCTTTGCCCTCCACACCCCTGTGGCTGCGCTCTCCTCCGTGGCTCCGAAGCTTCCCCCCTCTGCCACCCGCAGTCTCTGCCCGCGAAGGGGCTTCCTAGTGCGTGGAAATCTTTCCTCCTTCACTCCCACTGGTGCAGGTGCCATCCCTATTCTTTTGTCTCTGTTATTTCTTTTTTCTTTTGCCCTACCCAAGTACGGGGGGAGTTTCTTGCCTTTTGGGAGGTCTGACGTTTTCTGCCAGCGTTCAGTGGGTGTTCTGTAGGAGCAGTTCCACGTGTAGATGTATTTCTACTGTATCTGTGGGAAGGAAGGTGATCTCCGCGTCTTACTCTTCCGCCATCTTCTCTCCTCTCTCCCCACTGTCCGGCCTGCCGTCCCCGCGACTGTCACGGCTTCGGCCGCCGGGGCACCTCCAGAGCCGGCAGCCTCAGTGAGGTCACCCTCCCCTCGGGCTCCGGGGCAGTTCCGTGAGGGCGGAGGGAAGAGACCCCGAGCAGGGAGTTCCAGCTCTGAGGAAACGCGGGTTCTGTTCAGCGCGCGGTGGGTGGGACCTCTCTGGCAGGTGGATTCTTAACCACTGCGCCACCAGGGAAGCCCCTCAGCCACTAATTTGAGACACTTTATAACACATGGTTTGGCACAGTACTCTGTGCCCCTTTTTAAACTTAATCCCTTAGTGCTTTAGTTTATTCAGTTATAAAATTGGGATTTGAACCAGCTCATTATTTGAACCAGCTCATTACTGAAATACAAGTATTGGCCTTACTTTTCCCATTTCCATACTTCATAATATAGTTGGTGTGTGTGTGCACGCTCACGTGCATGTGCATGTGTTTGATTTTCTAAGGTTATTTCACCAGAGGCATTTATGAGATTATTGAATAATTGTGTGTTGGTTTAGCATTAATTGGCTACTTCTCAGCTTCTCTGAGCTAATTGTAATATACTGCTTTCCAGGGATATATATATATATATATATATAAATTGGGTTGGCCAAAAATGTTCATTTGGATTTTTCCGTAAGATGTAATGGACCCAAACAAACTTTTTTGGCCAACCCAATATATATGTGTGTGTGTGTGTGTGTGTGTATATCACATTTAATTTTTAATAAGAGAGACTTTTAGGATATAGGCACTACAGTACTTTATTTGTGGATTCAGAGACAAAGCTTGTCCTAAGCTTTGTAAACTCAGGTATTATCTACTTTCTCTAAACTCTAAATAGATTAGAAGTTTTTCCAGTACTTTTCTCTCCCACAGTCTTACTATGTGACTACTGAGATCATGGTAAAGGTCCTAAAACTACATATTAATAATAATACGATTTGTTTATTCATGTAAAATATGTCAGGTGTTTCCAGACAAAGCTCTGGTAGTACTGAGCTTGGAGTATACCCAGAACCACATGACCCATGATCTGGTCAGCAGGGTTGTTACATGTCCTTTTGTTATACTTATTTCAATTCTATTTAAGAACATTTTATTATATGCCTAATATATTCCAAACACTGGGGATACAAAAATTTAAAAACAAAACAACAATGACATAGACTTTGTATTCAAGGGGCTTATGGTAGAGTAGAAAGACATAAAATAATAAAATCAACACAGTGTCATAGGAAAATAATAGATTTACTGACTATCGTAATAAGGAAACAGAGGATCAAATAATAAAAGTTGTTTGGGAAAGGAACAGAAATGGGTACAGATAAGACTTCTCAGATAATATGACAGCTGAGCCAGGACTTGAAAGATAAAGGGAGTTCTCCAGTATGTGATACAGGTTAACATGCTGCCCCTTTTACTCCTTGCTTACAAGCAGAACAAATTCTCATTATCATGAAAGCACCTTTTGAAACAGAAATATGACCGTAGGATTTATTTGAAAGTCAAAGAAAACTCCCTGATTAATAGCATTTTCCACTACTACTCAAAAGAAAAATTGATAAAAATGACAAAAGAGAACAATTCACATATTTCAGATAGAAGATGAGAAGTGAAAAGAGTTTAAGAGAATCTGGGAAACCAGTCTAAACAGTCTAATTTACTTCAGTTTATGGCAGTGCAGTTCTCTTCAGGAGATTTCTTTCTATGGAAAGACTTGGCTACACTGGAAAACATGAGTCAAAAACATTGGCAAAATGATGGGTAGTAAAAAAGAGGAACTGATTGTATTGTTGCAGCACTTAAATGATCTAGCTATCCAAGTAGTGACGACACTAGTATTTTCATGACAAGGCAAAATCTGCCTTGAACTTGATAAGAATTTCAAAGACAAAAACCATAAATCAAAGGACTCTGGCAAGAAATGTCCTTGGTTTTGTACCAAAGGCACATGTGATTATATTCTGTAAATGGCATAAGTGACTGCAGAAGCACAAGGAGCTGGCAAAGTGGGGGGAAACTGGGGGAATTTCAAGTATGAGTTAGTTGTCAAAATTATCTTCCCTATCGGCCAGATGTGACTGGTTTGGCAGGCAACGGAGGAGGGCAAAGCTGCAGAGTGTGGGCAGAAATTGCATAGCATCTTGATCCTTTACTGGAATGTGTGCTGTATATGTAGAGGGAAGAGGGGGAGGCAGGAGGTTAGTCTTATTAAATCTTATTTACATAGCGCAACATAATATAAAAGCATGTAAGATATTTCAGGATATCAGTGACAACAATTTCATGTTTTCCAAAAAATTTTTTAAGACCTATGAGTTCTAGAGCCAGCATAAGATCTACTCCCCTTTGTAGCTGCCCTTCAAAATCGTAATTGCCATTTTATAAGCATCCAGAAGCAACCTCCTTCCATGCTATAATATCAGCAAGGTCAGCTCTACCTCTGAAAGCAGCTACACAAGCAACAATATTTAGTAACTTAATTATTTATGTTACAAATATGAGTAACATTTCTACTGTTTCCCCATGTCCTTCAAAGATATGCCAGGCATTTCAAAATCTTTTATTTTCTGGATGACTATGAAAATTGCATTAAAATGATCCCATTTTTCACCTCAAGAAGACTTTATGGTTACTATGACTATCAAGCACACTGTTAAAAAGACACCTTTGATTTTATTCATTGATTCAACATATGTTCATTGAGGATCTACTTATTTCAGACACTATTTTAGATAGTAGAGAAATAGCAGGAGTGAGGATGTATTCTCTGCCTTCACATCTCCTGGTGGAGAAGGCAGTGAGCAATAAATAAGTCTACTCATATATGTAAAGTGCCAGGTAAGAGGATAGCAAATGAACAGGGATGAGGTGGGATTAAAGAGATCAGGAGAAACCTCTCTGCAAAGGTGACATCTAAGCAGAGATATGAATAAAGCGAAGGATGGAATCATTCAGATATCTGAGGGGAAAGTATTGTAAGCAAAGGGAACAGTAAGTACAAGTGCCCTGAAGTGGGAGGAGACTGGGTGTTTGCAGAAGAGCCACAATGTCAATATGGCCAGTGTGCAGTGAACCAGCAGAAAAGGGGAAAAGATAAGGTCAAAGAGAGTCATATACCAGTTCATAGCCTAGCAGACCATGTTAAGGACTTTTTTATGTTATTCTGAATGAGAAGGAAAGCCATTATAGAGTATTGATCAGTGGAATATAATGGTCCTTTTAAAAGAATCACTCTGCGGAGAATACTCCGTGGTGGTGTTGGGGGTAGCATGAAGGGTGAGAGCAGGGAAACTGGTTAGTGGTTCAGATGAGAGATGATGGTGGCTGGGATTGTGAGACTTTGACAGTGAAGAGATCGGAATATATAATTAGATTCAGGATGTATTTTGAAGGCATATCTGACAGACTTTGCCGATGAATTAGTTGCAGAATGTGAAAGAAAGAGAAGAAGGAAGGAGGATTCCGACGTGTTTTAGCCTGAGCAGGGGAACAAAACATTTTGAAGGCCTTGAGACCTCTTTCTCAAAGTAGTGCTTCTTTGGAACTCTGATGTACAACACCGATTTGAGACAGAGCTGTTCTGCGATGGAGAGGGTACACAGAACTCTACCAGTATGTAATTTCCCCATTGAGACACATTTGCAAGAATTAACTGCTGACTTTCACAATGACATACAAATTCTTTAGCGCAACCTGAAGGTCCCTCATGATGGAGTTCTTGGCAGCCTGATCTGTCACACAGCCCCTTCTCATCTCTCATATTTGATTCTCCAGCCTTTACCTGCCATACACCCGGGGAGCACCTAATCACTTTTCAAGTGTCCCTCTATAAAATCTTTTCAACATAGGAAAATCTTGGGGAGGCTTTGACCTGTAAGAAAAGAACCAACAAGACAAGCAGTAGATATAAACATGAGCCATTTATTCCCTCTCTGTCCCAGGGCCTCAGAAGAGGTAGGAAAGGCTGGTATCTAGAGAAACAGTCTTTGACAGAGAGACCTGCGTCCTCTGAGCCTAGTTGCAGTTACGAATGTATTTGTAAGTCTGGGAGTAGGGATTTAAAGACTCCTTACTTGATTTTACCTTGGAATCCATATAGAAGCTTAGAATTCATAGTTAAACATAACTTATAATTAATCCACTCAATCACCAATGCTACAGTCCCCATTATCATATCACTGCTATAATGTTGGCCAACCTGTTCTTGAAACCCTTCCTTCCTAACTTCCTGAGGAAATTCCTTTTACCTTTAAATAACCTGACAGTGGTTTTTAGGAATGCATTCCTAAACTTTATATCCATTACATTAGTTATATTTCCTTAGGATCATATAAAATGGATCTAATCCTCTGTCACATGTAATTCATTCAACAAGTTCTTATTGAACACCTACTGTACGGCCAGCACAGTTATAGGACTGGGTATTTGCTGATGAACACATCTAGGTCCCTTCTGTCACATAAATTAAAATCAGGTGAACATTTCCAGTTCTTTCCACCAACGGGCCAAATCCCCTTACTGCCTTGAGAAAACAATAAGGGACATGTTGAGTAAGCATTTCTCATAATCTATCAGTAACTGAGAAATATTAATAGGAATTTTACAACAGGTGAAAATAAATGATGAAAGCACAGCTCTCTGAGAATTTTGTAAGTATGCTTTTTTCATTCAGAATCTAAGGTTTTGGCTTTGTTTTAAAAATCAACCAACTAAGTCATGCTTGTCAAAATTAGAAATAGAGAACCAAGAGTTTTTGTTGAATAAAGTCATATATTAATTTGACTCAGTAACACAAAGGAAAGAAAGATGAGTTGGCCAAGGGTTTAAGTACAAAAGAGAAGTTATTTTGTGAAAACTATATAAAAATCTTTTAATAAAGTGTGACCAATATTTTTCAAATCCTTACGATCACTCTTACATGAGTTTCTCTTTGGGCATATTTCTATGTTTGTTCTTAATGTTATTAAAATGTTACCAGGAAAACCCGTTTAATTAATTTGAAGTAGGTGAAGTGAATCCATCAGATAACTGATGCCATTAAGATGAGAATTTAAATATCTGACTATTCTAGACTAAAGAAATGTAAATAATGAAGCTTAAGGTAAATAAGGTACACTCCTCCATGTGCAGCATAAATATTTATGTGCTAATCAGGTTTTCTCATGGAAGCAGCCCTAAGGGGAATTCTTTTTATGTCTTACACATGTCTTAACATACTTGAATTCAACCTGAAGCATAGATACACATTATATATTCTGTTTGGGCACATTCCTCTCTCTCCACTTCTTGCCAAAGAGCATTCATTTCTGGAAATGCCCCTGGTTAGTAATACCTCTTTAATGACATGGGTTAACTGAGGTTAACAAACTTCCTTAAAACACACATACACACACACACAGTGACATGTACACACAGTGACACACACATGTTAATGGAGAGAAGCAGCAACAGAAAACTAATACAGTATTTATTTTAAATGCAGTTTTGAGTGCACAAAGGAACCTTTGAACCTCAGCAATATCCACAGACTCAGAGCCTTCTTCCCCAGTGTTTAGCCCTATATATGACACAGTGGAAGTAAATCGCCAACAGTGGACTTTAATTGTGGTCTACTGTATGGTCTGTTAAAGAGCGTAACGTTTGTTTTGAGTTGAGATATAGTATACTATAGTAATTAAAAGTACCCTCAGGAGTCCAGCTGTTCCCTTTTAAATCCCATCTTAATGCTTACTAGCTGTGTGACTTTAGGCAAGACATTTAATCTCTCTGTGCTTCAGGGTTTTTTTAATAAGCAAAATGTGTATAATAGTATCTACTTCATAAATGTCTTATAAAAATAAAATGAGACAATATATGTAAAGTACCATAAATGCATAAAAGTTTTTGCTGTTATTAAAATGCTACTAATTTTGCTGATCTTTTTAAAAACCCATTGTTTTTCCCAGGAATAACTGAATCCAACTATCTTTCCTCCTTTTCAATATTGCCATTTTATTTTGCTTCTCACTCTAATGGAATATTTTTCTGCACTCTTATCTGACTTTCTTGCCTTGAAACATAAAACAGCTCTAGTAGAAGTCCAAGGATAGGAATGGAGAGTAACAACTCTTCAGTCATTTGTCAGACATGGTATTAAGTGCCCTCAAAATAATCAAGGCCATCGTGCATTTTGATCCCATTTTTTAATGCCTTATTTAGGTGAAGCTTACCAATTAGATATGGTTTCTATATAAATTCCATATTGTATTAAGCATGATGCTGTAACATAATTGAATCTCAGCACTATAACCCCAGAATGCATCTATTTTCCCTGATTTTACCTTGTTGGCCTAGTTTACATTTGAAGCTTATACATCTAACACAATTTTCACTCATGTCATTTTAGTATTTCTGAAATTATTCCTTCCCTTACATTGAATCTCTTAATAAACACATTCTCTTTACAAAAATATTATGACTACTGTTATGACAACTCAGACATTCTTTCCTGTTGTATTAGGAGACCATGAAATAGATCGCCCAATACTTGCAGGTGGCAGTAGGTTCTACTACTTATTATTACCTTTACAACTTCTTGATAAACTTTTCTGTTCTTTATCTAAAAAGGAGGGATAATGGCTCTCATTTTCTGGACTGTATTGAGTTAATATAAATTAAATTCTGAGCACAGTGCCTGACAAATAATAGGCAGTCAGTTAAATGAAAGTGTTATAATTATTATTCATCAACTTGAAACTATAATTCTTTCAATGGTACTCCCCAAATGCCACCTTGGGGAGGGCAGATTTCTGTGACTTCCACTTCGGAACATATCCTCTCTGCCATCATGGTGCTGAGCAGTTGATACGTTGTATCTCAAATTCATCCAACAATTCTGTCATGCAGTTATTAGTAGCCTGATTTAACAATAAATCAACTAAGGCTCAGATTAATTTGGGTTAGGTAAGATTGGCAAGAATTGGGACAAGAATTTAAATTCAGGACTATGATTCTAAGTCTCAAATCATTTCTGTATTCTACATATCTTCCTTTGCTAATTAAACCCAGAGATTTGGGTAATGCCTGCCTCATTATGTCCTTACTGAACTGTCATAATGGAATCTTAGCTACTCCCTTTGTTTTCACTTTTCCTTCCTAGCAGTCTGTCCCAGCACCTTGTGAACAGAGATATTTTGGAAATCTCATTTTTGATGGTGTTTCTTCCACTTAACTGTCTCTTCAGCTACCTGCTGTCTCCTAAATCAAGCCTAGACATTCACTCATAGCTCTAAACCTATCTTTTCAGCCAGTTGGTTGCTGTTTTCATTAAAGTTCCCAGTAGCTTGTCTACCGAACTATCTTTAATTCCCTGAACATGCTCACACACTTGAATGATTCTGTTCAAGCCGTGGCCTCCCTCAGTTTTGCTCTTTCCTACCTCTTCCCCAGACGTAAGTCCTACCCACCCTTCAAGATCCAGCTCAAATATGTTTCCATGGAGGCTTTCTGAATCCCTAGCTAAAAATGATCTTTCTCTTCATAATTCCAAACATCTTTGGGGTTAATATTCTTCTGTTATATGTTGTGCTCTCCCTACTGCATATATGTTCCCTTAGTGACCTCTATCTCTCCAACTTTAGATTAATAATAAATAATCAAATATTATTTTTATTTATGTTAATGTCTTTTCCTCCCCTGCTAGGCTGTAAATTCCAAAGGGCGTGGATAGTACCAGTCTTGCTCATTGTTTTATCTCCTGTGTCTAGCAGTGCCTGGTATATAGTAGTTGTTCAATAAACATTTTTTGAGTGAGTACGTAGATACTATATTCTACTTTATTTAATTATCTGTTATACTAATAATCTTCTCTACCCCTTTTAGGTAATAATTTCCTAAAGGGCAGAATCTGTGACATTCTTCTTTAAATCACTCACTGAGTTCATAAATATATGTTAAATACATTAATAAATCTTCCCTACACAAAGTTTGCTCTTCAGGAAATAAAATTTCAGAATATTTGTATTTCTAATATTGTTCACTAAATTAAATATTATACAGCTGTATTCTTATACATCAAAGAAAAATATCCTAGATGATTGCTTCTAGATAATAAACTGGGGTTTCACTAGTCACTATTTTATTGAATACTATTTGGAACTAACTCATAAATACCAATAGGAATAATATATAATCCTAAGAATTTGGCCATAATGGAATAAAGGTTTGAAGTTGACTGAAGCATGTTGATTTGTATAAAAACCAACTCAATAAAGCCTCAGTCAGAGTCTCCTAATCCTGCTGAAGTTTTACTTTGAATAAACAAATTTAAGAAGTTTGTTTTCTTAAACAGTTCAGAAATAACATTTAATCTCATCCTTACCACTAAATTAAATTTACATGCATGGGAAATATCTTGGTAGCCCAGTTCTAGATATTACATATGTGTATAATTACATTTGCAAATATTTCATAATTGAAGTTGTCTTATCTCCCAGTTATTCTGGCTTAGTAATATTTTACTCTGAATCATTAAAAAATTTTTAAGTCTGCATCTTTGCATTGAAGGGTTCTTCTTTTGCTTGAAATATTCCCTCCCCAGATATCTACAGGTCTCACCTTAAGGACTCTCTGATTAACTTAAAATAGTCCATCTCACTCTCTATCCCTTTATTCTTTTTCATTTTTCTTTGTTGTACTTATCGTTACCAAAATTACTATATATATTTTATTTTTGCTTATTTTCTGTATCCTCCATTAAAATACGTTAACTTAATACCAGATACATGATAGATATCAAGGAGCTATCTGATGATGAATAAATGAGCTTAACCTTTAACTTATCAGTTGCCTTCCTATAAAGAATCATTTATTGCTCTTTCAGTATTTTATAGCATAAACCTTTTTATCAGGTTGAACTCTAAGTTTGTGTCAAAAATATATTCAGTTGTTTGTAATTATTTTTCAAATGTTCATACAGCTAAACAAGAAACACATAGCTGCATAATATAAGTTTCTCAAGAGTAGAAGTTTTGATTTAACACTCATTTTTTTTCTGTTCAATACAGTAAGTCAGCATCCATGGGAAATAGCTCCCCTTCTAAATTTACTCAGACATATATTTTAACTCTAAAAATTTAACTGGAAGCAGTTTATGGAGTACCTACATTACAACCTTTAGTTGGTACTAGAACAATCTCAGGAGTGATGGTCATGTCACATGAAAGGCTCCTCTTCATGAGGAGAACTTTCCAACTTCGATCACCATTAATTTGCATTTAAATTTTTAAAAAACTAATGTAACAAAAGTATTGCATCAATGAGCATTTTAGTAAAATTTTTGATATAATAAATTATTAGTTTGAGTTTCACTTTATGGAACTACAGATGGAAATTAGGTAGTCATATTAACACTGAAAACTCATTCTTTCAAAACCTATTCTCTAGGCTTATAATAATAATTAAAGGGGTAATGTCACTTTAGTCTCTTTTAGAAATGCTTCCATTTCATATTAAAAACAGAGTCATGGCAATGTGATGACCAGATGTTGTAGTGACTTTTGATATTTAAAAGGAGTCTGTGTTCCTGGAAATTAAATATTTAACAAAGCACACACACATTTGAATATTGACCTGAATGCTTTCCCCTAAGATTGGGATCAAAGCAAGGTTGTCTGCTATCATCACTCATTCATAGTGGAGGCCCTAACTAGTTCAATGAAGCAAGAAAAAGAAATTAAGAACATACAGAATGATAAAGAACAAACCGCCTTTATTAACATATTATATAGAAAATATCTGAGTACCGACCAGAAAGGGATAAGTATGTAAGCTTATAAAGACCACAGGATAGCAGAAAACATATAAAAATCAAACTATATTTCCATATATCAGCACTGAATGAATGAATATTGAAATTATAAATGCAATACAATTATACCTCAGAGATATTACAGGTTCAGTTCCAGATGACTGCAATAAAGCAAATATCATGATAAAATAAGTCACACAAATTTTCTGGTTCCCCAGTGCGTATAAAAGTTATGTTGACACTATACTGTAGCCCATTAAGTTTGCAATAGCATTATGATTAAAAAAAAACAATGTATATACCTTGATTTAAAAATGCTTTATTGCTAAAAGTTGCTAACCATCATATTAGCCTTTAGTGAGTTGTAATCTTTTTGCTGGTGGAGGGTCTTGCCTTGCTTTTAATGCCTGCTGACTCACAGTAGTGGTTGCTAAAGGTTGGAGTGGCTGTGGCCATTTCTTAAAATAGGGCAACAATGAAATTTGCCACATTGACTGACTCTTTCTTTGACAAATGATTTCCTCTGTAGCATGCAGTGTGGTTTGATAGCATTTTACCCACTTTAGAACTTGTTTCAAAACTGGAGTCAGTCCTCTCAAGCCCTGCCATTGCTTTATCAACTAAGTTTGTGTAATATTCTAAATCCTTTGTTGTCATTTCAACAATCTTCACAGCATCTTCACAATGAGTAGATTCTGTCTCCAGAAACCAATTTCTTTGCTCATCCATAAGGAGCAACTCTTCATCTGTTAAAGTTTTATCATGAGATTGCAGCAAGTCAGTCACATCTTCAAGCCCCACTTCTAATTCTAGTTCTCTTGCTACTTCTACCACATCTACAGTGCCTTCCTCCACTGATGTCTTGAACCCCTCAAAGTTATCCATGTGGGTTGGAATCTACTTCTTCAAAGTTCCTGTTAATATTGATATTTTGACCTCTTCTCATGAATCACAAATATTCTTAATGGTATCTAGAGTGGTGAATCCTTTCCAGAAGGTTTTTAATTTACTTTGCCTAGATCCAATCACTATCTAGGGCAACTATACCTTTACAAAATGTATTTCTTAAATAATAGGCTTGAAAGTTGAAATTACTCCTTGACCCATGGGCTGAAGAATGGATATGTTAATAAATAATAATAAAATAAAAATGATTATAAAATAAAATCTGTTAATAATGATAAATCTTATTTATCAGTGCTCTTGGGTGACCAGGTACCTTGTCAATGAGCAGTAATATTTTGAAAGGAATCTTTTTTTCTGAGCAGTAGATCTCAATAGTGGGCTTAAAATATTAAGTAAACAATATTATAAATAGATGTGCTGTCATCCAGCCTTTTTGTTCCATTTATAGATTACAGGCAGAGAAGATATAGCATAATTCTTAAGGGCCCTAGCATTTTTGGAATGATAAATGAGCATTGGCTTCAACTTAGAGTCACCAGCTGCATTAGCCCCTAACAAGAGAATCAGCCTGTCTTTTGAAGCTTTGAAGCCAGGCATTGACTTCTCTCTAGCTATGAAAGTCCTAGAGGGCATCTTCTTCTAATATAAGGCTGTTTCATTTACATTGAAAATCTGTTGTTCAGTGTAGCCACCTTCATGAATTATCTTAGCTAAATCTTCAAGATTATTTGCTGCAGCTTCTACATTAGCATTTGCTGCTTCACTTCACACTTTCACTTTCTGAAGATGGCTTCTTTCCTTAAACCTCATGAACCAACCTCTGCTAGCTTCAAACTTTTCTTCTGTAGCTTCCTCATCTCTGTTAGCCTTCATAGAATTAAAGAGAGTTAAGGCCTTGCTCTGAATTAGGCTTTGCCTAAGGGAATGTTGCAGCTGGTTTGCTCTATCCAGACCACTAAAACTTTCTCCATATCAGCAATAAGGCTGCTTCTTATCATTCATATGTTCGCTGGAGTAGTACTTTTAATTTCCTTCAAGAATTTTTCCTTTGCGTTCACAACTTGGCTAACTGGTGCAAGAGGCCTAGATATTGGTCTGTCTTGGCTTTCAACATGCCTTCCTCACTTAGCTTAATCATTTCTAGCTTTTGATTTAAAGTGAGAGATGTGTGACTCTTCCTTTTACTTGAACACTTAGAGGCTATTGTAAGCTAATTAATTGGAGGCTATTAATTGGTCTAATTTCAATATTGTTTTGTTTCAGGGAGTAGGGACGCCTGAGGAGAGGGAGAGAAAAGGGGGAACAGCCAGTTGATGGAGCAGTCAGAACACACAACATTTGTCAATTAAGTTTGCTATCTTATATGGGCACAGTTTGTAGTGCCCCAAAACATTTACAAGAGTAACATCAAAGATCACTGATCACAGATCACCATAGCAAATATAATAATTAAAAAGTTTGAAATATTGTGAGATTAACAAAATGTGACACAGAGACACAAAGTCAGCAAATGCTGTTGGAAAAATAGCACCAATAGACTTGCTAGACACAAGGTTGCCACAAACCTTCAATTTGTAAAAAACACAGAATCTGTGAAGCACAAGAAAATGAAGCGAAATAAAATGAGGTATGCCTTTACCACCTACAATAGCATTAAAAGCCATGGAAATTATAGCCATTATCTTAGAATAACTTTTAATGCAATATCATTTGTAAAAATACTGAATCACTATGCTGTACATCAGAAACTAATAGAATATTGTAAATCAGCTATACTTCCACAAAAATTTTAAATAAAAAAAAATGGAGTAAAGGATCAGGGAAGGTTTCCTGAGGACACCTGAACCAAAACCTGAAGGATTATCTAATTAGGTGACGCTTACAGGGAAGAGCAGCCCAAGAAGAGGAAGCAGCGTGTGTTAGATGAGTAGAAGCTTGGTTAGTTCATGTTACTGAAATAAGACCACTGTGTACGAAACACAGTGAGCATGAAAGAAAACAGCATATAGTTACTACAAAAAGAAATGCAAAATTATTCCACAAAAATTTTTGTGTATGAGTGTGGAAAATTAGCTTCATAAATCTGGCCAATTTTATAGCATATAAAGTTTATTAAGAAATAATAATGTAAATATACAGAGTTGTATCACATTATGGGGATATATGTATATGTATACCTGATTCACTTTGTTATACAGCAGAAACTAACACACCATCATAAAGCAATTATACTCCAATAAAGATGTTAAAAAATAAATACATAAATAAACGTAGTAATTATGAAAATGTTAGAAAAACTCTGTATTAACAGGAATAACTATATAGACAAAAGGTATACAAATTCTAGCAATGCTACCTGTGATGATTATATATAAACATCCTGGCATATTATTAATATTCTTTTATCTTTTCCACCTGTATTTAATAGTCTATTACAGTGTTCACTCCTTGATTGCATGCTAATTTATTTTTTCCTTATGTGTATAAAGTTTATGTCTCCAAGATTGTAAAATCCTAAAGGGTAGAGGTGTGTTTTCTGCTTCTTTTATACTTCCAAAAGGCCCTTGCATAGCATTACTTAGAAAGTTTTGTTGACTTGGAAAATTTCAACTAGGAACATGAATCACAATGAACCTCAGATTCACAACTTGCCAGCATTTCAGGAAGCCAAGGAGGGTCAACATTTGACATATAATTAAGATCAACTAATAACAACCATAGTAACTCTCCAGAATCAAATTAAGAATCCCTGGTCTAAGGTTCCACTTTGTCCCCTGAAACTGTGGACGAGTAACCTGTCACCTAACAAGAGAGCAACAAGAGTTTTTTCCATTAGGTTTTTGAACTCAGATCAGGTAACAGAAAAGACATGTTTTGTCCTCAAAAATGACCCAGGTGTTCTCTTTTCAAATATTGGCAAAAGAGAAATTGAAAAGAAAAATGCTAAATTATAAGAAATTGCCTATCAAATCTTCCCTTCCCTTCTATACACACAGCTGACTGGATCCATACCTCCCATGTCAATTTTTTAAAAATTTTATAAGATAGCTCAATGGCCTCCCAATAAATTCTTTTTTTGAACTCAAGTCCATTTCTTGAACTAAAATAATGTTAGCCATTCTTACTCAACAGAGCATAAAATGCTTCCTGAGAAATCAAATTCTGCTACTTGAAACTGAGTTTGGGAGAATATCTTAGGGGACAAAAGCAGAGTTAAACTAGTTTTAATGACTAAAAAAGAATTTATAAATGGTTAAGCACACAAACTTCTGACAAATAATTTCTACATTTATTGATGCTCAATATTTTTGGCATGCCATCCCTAAAAAAAATCTTCAAAACTTTGTCTCCTATTCAGAGACCAAATAGTTATACAAAATGCTATCACTTACAATAAATTCAACTTGAAATGAATACAACTCTATTTTATATAAATACTTATACACACACACACACACACACACACACACACACACATATACACATATATACCTCACAGATGCCAAAGAGAATGTGCTATTGCTATTTAGTCTCGGCTAAAATAAATAATTAAATGCATCAGTATGTATATTTTATTTATTTTTTTCTTTTTTTAACATCTTTATTGGAGTATAATTGCTTTACAATGAGGTGTTAGTTTCTGCTGTATAACAAAGTGAATCAGCTATACATATACATTTATCCCCATTTCTCCTCCCTCTTGCGTCTCCCTCCCACCCTCCCTATCCCACCCCTCTAGGTGGTCACAAAGCACCGAGCTGATCTCCCTGTGCTATGTGGCTGCTCCCCACTAACTATCTATTTTACATTTCATAGTGTATATATGTCCATGCCACTCTCTCACTTTGTCCCAGCTTACCCTTCCCCCTCCCCGTGTCCTCAAGTCCATTCTCTACATCTGTGTCATAAGTATGTATTTTTAAAACACAATTGTTTTCAATAAGCAACCAGTGTTCTTTCCTTAGCTTCCTGTATGATTGACTGGTATAAAGGTTTGCATTTCAGTGGTATTTTGCAATCCAGTTCAGAGAGAGGCGCTATGATTAAGATTTATTTATTTATTTATTTATTTATTTATTTATTTACTTACTTACTTACTTATTTATTTATTTATTTAACATCTTTATTAGAGTATAATTGCTTTACAATGGTGTGTCAGTTTCTGCTTTACAACAAAGTGAATCAGTTATACATATACATATATCCCCATATCTCTTCCCTCTTGCATCTCCCTCCCACCCTCCCTATCCCACCCCTCTAGGTGGTCACAAAGCACCGAGCTGATCTCCCTGTGCTATGCGGCTGCTTCCCACTAGCTATCTATTTTACGTTTGGTAGTGTATATGTGTCCATGCCACTCTCTCACTTTGTCCCAGCTTACCCTTCGCCCTCCCCGTATCCTCAAGTCCATTCTCTAGTAGGTCTGCATCTTTATTCCTGTCTTGCCCCTAGGTTCTTCTGACCATGTTTTTTTTTTTTTTTAGATCCCATATATATGTGTTAGCATACGGTATTTGTTTTTCTCTTTCTGACTTACTTCACTCTGTATGACAGTCTCTAGTTCCATCCACCTCACTACAAATAACTCAGTTTCGTTCCTTTTTATGGCTGAGTAATATTCCATTGTATATATGTGCCACATCTTCTTTATCCATTCATCTGTTGATGGACACTTAGGTTGCTTCCATGTCCTGGCTATTGTAAATAGAGCTGCAATGAACATTTTGGTAAATGACTCTTTTTGAATTATGGTTTTCTCAGGGTATATGCCCAGTAGTGGGATTGCTGGGTCGTTTGGTAGTTCTATTTTTAGTTTTTTAAGGAACCTCCATACTGTTCTCCATAGTGGCTATATCAATTTACATTCCCACCAACAGTGCAAGAGGGTCCCCTTTTCTCCACACCCTCTCCAGCATTTATTGTTTGTAGATTTTTTGAGGATGGCCATTCTGACTGGTGTGAGATGATATCTCATTGTAGTTTTGATTTGCATTTCTCTAATGATTAATGATGTTGAGCATTCTTTCATGTGTTCGTTGGCAATATGATTAAGATTTAAATGTCCTAGATAAGAGATATCAACAATGTTCTCATTTACAACTAATATAATCTGCATATTAAATTAACAAAATTAACATGCCTCAATAATCTTTCTGTCACATTTCTGAAGCGCCATGTATGAAAGAGGTAATGAGTAAGTTAGAGTGCTGCATACAAAGAAATGTAAGAGCTTCTCATTCATGGAATTTTCCCCTCAATGCTGAGCTGCCTTATCATTGACTAATGAACTAAAATATCATACAACCCAAATGCTATTTCATTAGATTTATAATTTTTTCAAAAAGCCATTTTTTATTTTTTGACGGTCTAAGTATGCATTAAGTAGTTAACTGATAGTTATTTGTTGTAGTAAAATCATCTAATTCCTAGAAGTTTAAAAATACATACCTCATAGATATGGAATTACACAGAATAATTAAATTTGTTCTCCTCAGCTTTTAAAGAAAGCTGACAAACTGTGTGCATAGCTTAAACAATATAAGTACTAAATTTTGTCTTTGTAAGAATGACTAGGGTTCTATCATTGCATTCCATGTTCTGATAGATCCTACTTTTATCTCCATAAATAGATCAACAGAAATTCCCTTCTTTATTTGCATGAAAATCCATTAATCAACTTATTATGGTGTTACATCTGGCAGTAGATAAAATTTTGAAAAGGAATTACATCCAGAAAAAAAGAGCTTATTTAATAGCTGTATGCATAATAATAGTCATATTTCATTAAACATACTGCAGCATTTGGAATCTAGTTTCCATGAAGTTTCCCCTATGCAGTTAAGCATTATAGATTTAACATTAGCATTGGCAAATGCAACATGAATCAAAGAAAATGCAATTCTAATAGGTAGATTTGATTCTAAATAATGTTTATTTCATTTATTCTAATTGAACGGAAGACACATAATTAAAGTAGATAATCCCGTTCCAGGCATTTAGAACACATCCTAATACATAGCCTGTTGAATGAAAGTGCATCTTATTTAAAATTTATTAAATCACTTCCAGAAAGACAATCATTAATAAAGCACCTCTTATCCTTATTAGTTTAGAGATATGCACATCAGTGCTCTTGAATTCCTGATCCACTTAAAAAAATTAGGGAAATTAAAAAATTTTTTTTTTAATTTGAAGGAATGTAGATTGAAACTTAAATCTGAACTCCAGCTTACAGATATCAGCAAAAGTACCTAGCTCAACTATTTGACTTGGGTAGTAAGGCAAGAATACAGCAACAATTGGCTTTACTATGTTCCTTGATAATAAACTGCAACTCTACCTCAGCCATGCAAATTTCCAACTAATGGAGGGTCCTGAGAGAGTGAGGACAAATAGATCCCCACAACATTAATAGGTATACATAACACTATCAAAAAATCTATTCAAAGTCCGTAAGTTTGTGAATGAATAAATTCTCAGCTAATAAGCCATATCTTCCATATTGTTACAGATCAGTTACAAGTAATGTTTAATGTTCTTTTAAAATGTTTTTTCATTTTGTTTCTGGTTTCTTTTGCTGTGCAAAAGCTTTTGAGTTTAATTAGGTCCCATTTGTTTATTTTTGTTTTTATTTTTATTACTCTTAAATGTGGATCAAAAAATATATTGCTGTGACTTATGTCAAAGAGTATTCTGCCTATGTTTTCTTCTAATAGTTTTATAGTATCTGATCTTACATTTAGGTCTTTAATCCATTTTGAGTTTATATTTGTGTGTGGTGTTCTAATTTCATTTTTTTACATGTAGTTGTCCAGTTTTCCCAGCACTGTTTATTGAAGGGACTGTCTTTAGTCCATCTTATAGTCTTGCCTCATTTGTTGTAGATTAACCGGCCTTAGGTGTGTGGGTTTATTTCTGGGCGTTCAATCCTGTTCCATTGATATATATTTCTGTTTTTGTGCCAGTACCATACTATTTTGATGACTGGAGTTTTGTAGTATAGTCTGAAATCAGGGAGTCTGATTCCTCCGGCTCTGTTTTTCTTTCTCAAGATTGCTTTGGCTATTTGGGGTCTTTTGTGTTTCCATGAAAATTTTAAGATTTTTTGTTCTAGTACTGTGAAATGCCACTGGTAATTTGATAGGGATTGCATTGAATCTGTAGATTGCTTTGGGTAGAATAGTCATTTTGACAATATTGATTCTTCCAGTCCGAGAACATGGTATATCTTTCCATCTCTTTGTGTCGTCTTTGATTTCTTTCATCAACATCTTATAGTTTTCAGAGTACAGGTCTTTTGTCTCCTTAGGTAGGTTTATTCCTAGGTATTTTATTATTTTTGATGCAATGGTAAATGGGATTGTTTCTTTAATTTCTCTTTCTGATCTTTCATTGTTAGTGTATAGAAATGTTACAAAGGCAACTATACTCCAATAAAGATGTTTAAAAAAAAAAAAAAGAAAATGCAGGTGATCATAAAAAGAAATTTCAAGTAAACTCAATGTCTTTGCTGAGGTGAAAAAAAATGTATCTATAATTTTAAAAAACTGAATTCTATAGGAGCTTGTATGTTGAGAGATATAAAACCTACTTATGGAGCTAGAAGAAGATACAGGCAGACCTTGTTTTATTATAATTCACTTTATTTTGCTTCACAGATACTGTGGTTTGTTTGTTTTTTAACAAATTGAAGGTTTATGGCAACTCTGAAAAAAAAATTTTTTTAATTAAAAAAAGAAATGCAACAGATTTCTGTGTATTAATTTTGTATCCTGCAACTTTACTGAATTCATTGATGAGCCCTAATAATTTTCTGGTAGCATCTTTAGGATTTTCTATGTATAGCAACATGTCATCTGCAAACAGTGACAGTTTTACTTCTTCTTTTCCAATTTGGATTCCTTTTATTTCTTTTTCTTCTCTGATAGCCGTGGCTAGGACTTCCAAAACTATGTTGAATAAAAGTGGCAAAAGTGGACATCCTTGTCTTGTTCCTGATCTTAGAGGAAATGCTTTCAGCTTTTGCACAGCAAAGGAAACCACAAACAAAATGAAAAGGCAACCCAAAGAATGGGAGAAAATATTCACAAATGATGTGACCAACAAGGGATTAGTCTCCAAAATTTACAAACAGTTCATGCAGCTCAATATCCAAAAAAAAAAAAAAAAAAACCCAATCAAAAAGTGGGCAGAAAACCTAAACAGACATTTCTCCAAAGAAGACATACAGATGGCCAAGAGGCACATGAAAAATGCTCAACATCACTAATTGTTAGAGAAATGCAAATGAAAACTAAAATATCATCTCACAGCAATCAGAATGGCCATCATCAAAAAATCTACAAACAATAAATGCTGGAGAGGGTGTGGAGAAAGGGGAAACTTCCTACACTGCTGGTGGGAATGTAAATTAGTACCACCACTATGGAGAACAATATGGAGATTCCTTAAAAAACTAAAATTAGAGCTACCATATGATCTAGCAATCCCACTTCTGGGCATATATCTGGAGAAAACCATGGTTCAAGAGGATACATGCACCCCAATGTTCATTGCAGTGCTGTTTACAATAACCAAGACATGGAAGCAACCTAAATGTCCATCTATGGAAGAATGGCTAAAGATGTTGTACATATATACAATAGAATAGTACTCAGCCACTAAAAAAGAATGAAATAATGCCACTTGCAGCAACATGGATGGACCTGGAGATTATCATACTAAGAGAAGTAAGACAGAGAAAGACAAATATCATATGATATCACTAATATGCAGAATCTAAGGAAAAAATGATACAAATGAACTTATTTACAAAACAGAAGCAGACTCACAGATTTAGAGAATGAATTTATGGTTACCAGGGGGAAGGGGGTGGAGGGATAGACTGGGAGTTTGGGATTGACAAGTACACACTACTATGTTTAAAATAGATAAACAACAAGGACCTACTGTAAAAACATAAAAGTAAGGGAAAAAAATATCAGTAAGAGGGAGATGGCAGTTCACCAGCTAAATAAATTAAAACAAGGAGAAATGAATGGTTTTGACAATTTTAAGGAAGTATTAAATACTCACGTATTTCTTGCTGTTCTTGTTAGACCAAGGGGTAAAGAACACAGGATCAGTCCTAAGCAAGGAGTAGTTGCCCCCAAAAAGATGAATCATGAAAGGCAAGGGACCTAAGTCTTTGTTTTCCTCTGAAGAGGACATCTTTCTTGCATTAACTTTATTGAAAATGTGAAAAGGTAGAGGCACTTGTCTCAACCATTTTATCTGATAATAACCCAAATACTGTTTCACAATACACCATGAGTTAATATGTTCTTAAAAGTGATATGATATATAAGTAAGTAATGAAAAAAATGGATTGATCTTTCCTCTACCTTACCAGTAGCAGAAATGGTGGCCAGTACCACCTAAAGCAACTGAAGTTTGAGATTGGAAATAAAGGTATAATCAGGGAGTAGTAACCACCAAGAAGACAGATGATCATGGAAGGATGAATTATAGGGAGAAGAAGGTAGGTAGTAGGGTCACTATAGGGGAGGAAATGCCTCACTGACTTAATAGAGAGGGGAGCTAAGATGATCATTGACGTAATTTCAAAGTGAAGTCTATGCTAATATGTCAAACTCAATTCTTAATTGGTCTCTACAACTTATTCAGGTCTATACTTATGGCTGAAATCATGATTTCAGTGTGAAAATATGTATGAAAATATCAGTGAGTTCAGCATGGGAGTAACATAACTGACCTGATATTTAGTCTATTTTTGAAAAGTTTCATCAAGATGAAACTGTCAGTTCTTCACATATGATTTGACACTGCCATATTGTGCAAAGGCCTCATTCATTTTAAGTCTTTCTGCCTATTCAAGTTTATTTGGCTGATTATGAAAAGCAGGGCAGAGCATAAACAAGAATCTGTCAATAAGTATGAGAAGGAAAGATTCAAGACTTGAGGCAGTTGTTTGATATTTTGCAGATCACATGATTATCTGGACTATTTTCCCTTTTTTTGCTTACAATAGTGTCTAGACACACCTTACACTCTGTTTTGCAATAGATTTTATTTTTTCTATTTTCAGGACTTAATTCTTGCCAACTTGCTCTATTTTATCTCACCTGCTGGGAGATGTGTGCAAGATTTTTTGACATTCTAGTGTCTAAGCTAGTATTTTTTAGGTAGTATGAAGGATTTTTCAAAAGTTGCCTTGACAGGTTTTAAAATCATGTTATTTTTAAGTTGCATTGTTCATTCAATATATTATATTCTAGGATAAATAAAACAAAACCTGGAAGAGACTTGATAAGTTTGAACCATGTGAAATTTCTGGTATTCAGACATTTTTAACCTACACAAAGGGCAATTTCACATGGTTCTCACTAGTAGATCATACTGCTGTATATTTTCTATAGTTATATTTTAGATTAATTAATTTTTATTTTATATAAAATACCTGAAATATGGGCTGCTTTCTTCACCCAATGATAACATTATATAAATTGTCAAATGCCTCAAAGTAGCCTAATTTCAAATTCTGAGCAGTAAGAAGCAATTAATTATAAAATCTTAAGAACTTTGCAAAATAATTTAATGACAAGTCAATACATTTTAAATACTGGCAGCTACAGGGAATCAGTTGAGTCAAAGTTTAGTTATATACACTATTAGAAGAAAATATATTGTACAGAATCCAAAACAACAAATGAAAGCATGTCTGATTTGTCTTTAAATTGGATTTTGAACCTGAATTTTAAATATTAAGCTTCCAGAAATGCTAAAGTTTCAAGTGCTTCATAATCATTATATGAGGCTATATAATGAATATATGATTCAAGAGTATGAAAACTTCCTCATCCCTAAATATTTACCCACTACCCTAACACATCCAACCCCACAGTATTCCAAGGACACAACATCTTTTTCAAAGACTACTGCAAATAACTGCTCAAAGCAATACAGACTTATCTTTTTGGTCAAGATACTGGTTTTTATGCTGTCTTCCTACACATTTATATGAACAACACATATCATGTGTATATATAATATATGTAGATATGCACATATAGCATGTGTATAGTGTGCTATTATTACACTTAAGCTAAAATAATAAACAGTTGTTGATTAAACAAATAAACAAAACTATAAAATCTGGTCCATAAGCATTTATTTGATGCTTTCACGTCTTCTACCATAAATCCTCATCAGCACCACAACATAAGTTTACTTTGAATGAATTCTTTGCACTGTTCAGCTTTTTATTTACCTTCTGAATTACTGTTTCTCAAGACCTATTCCATAGGTCTTCTTGAACAAATATGTAATGAAAAGCAAGTTTGAAATTTTCATTTATTCCTGGCCTTTTGTCTTTTCTTAGTATCTGTTCTTTGGCTTCAGGCATATGTTAAGTCAGCACACAAATCTTGAAAGTCTACAATGGGCCAAGCAATGTGTTTAGCCCTTGGAATACAGACAACTCTCTGTTTAACTAGAGAGACATAATTGTAAACAAATAATTCATCATACAGAGAAGTGCCAACAGAAGTATATACCATATGTTATGCAAGTTTGAATAGGATGGCTTCAGGAATAATTAAGATGTAAGATATGAGGGTAGGAAGACCATAGGGTATCACCTAATTGGAGAAGGAACATTCATTATAGGCAGAAGAAACAATATGTGCATAGATATTCTCCTTGCCACTCCCTTCATTTAGTTCTGCAACTGTACCCAAAAGATAGTAGAACCACGACACTGCTCTGGTGGTCTGCACTAACGATTCTTTCTTTTTTTTTTTTTTAAATACATCTTTATTGGAGTATAATTGCTTCACAATGCTATGTTAGTTTCTGTTGTACAAAGTGAATCAGCCATATGCATACATATATCCCCATATCCCCTCCCTCTTGAGTCTCCCTCACACCCCTCTAGGTAGTCACAAAGCACTGAGCTGATCTCCCTTGCTATGCTGCTGCTTCCCACTAGCTATCTATTTTACATTTGGTAGTGTATATATGTTAATGTTACTCTCACTTTGCCCCAGCTTCCCCTTCCCCCCGCACCGTGTCCTCAAGTCCATTTTCTATGTCTGCGTCTTTATTCCTGCCCTGCCACTAGGTTCATCAGTACCTAACATTTTTCAATTGCAAATTCCATCATTTCTTCCTCTTGTTTAAATTTTTGCTCTACTCTCAAATAAAGTTCAAAGATGATAATCTGATACAAAACGTCCTTCATAGTCTATCACTTCAGTTTCCTTTTTATAATTTCCAACATCTGTGAATGTATCTCAAGTTTCTTGACTTTTGCAAGGGCTATGTTCTCTCAGCCCAAGAATACCTTCTTTCCTCCAACTAATTCCTACTTGCTTTTTAAAACTAAACTCAATCATGACATATTAAGAGAAACTTTTATGAGATATTTTTTGAGCACCCTCATAGCACCTTGTTTATACATTTTTTTTACATTTATCAGATCATGCCATCAGGGTGTGGCTTATTGATTTGCCTCTTGCCTCTAAGATCTCTACTTTCTGGTAACCATCTCTCTTATCTGTGCTTCACTTGTAGAGAGCACCAGATATAGGGACTAATGAAAAAACAATCTACACTCTAGGATAATTTAAGTGGTTCTCTAAAGCCCTAAGAAAGTTAATGTTCTCCATATTAACTAGCTATTAGCACTTTAGAAATCATAGAATTTAAGTATTCAAAAGAACTTTAAGGCTTTCTAATGCAGTGTTTTAAAAAATATTTTTGACCATGACCCATGGTAAGAAATGTTCTACATCACAGTGTGGTGCATATACATAATCATCTATTTAAAACTACAGTTCCACAATATAATACACTTACCACTTACAATATAGTAAAACCATAACAATATTAAAGTCAGATATTATTTCATTATTATTTAATACAACAAAGAAAAAACCAAAATGAATAATATAAAAATACCCAAATTATAAACCAATAAACCAAAAATATCTTCATGCTCATCCACAAAAAATATTTCAAGTCCCATTAATGTCAACAACACCCCCCAGCCCCCATTTATTTTCTTGTAAAGTCTCCCTATATTTTACAGATAAAAGTGAAGTCTTGAGAGGTAAGTGTCTTGTCCAAAACTGGATCTAGAACACATCTAAAGCTCATGCTAGTATTCCTTCCACTACACCAATGAGAAACAACTTCTGCTAAGAAGCCATCACATATCTAACTCATTCACTCTTTGAGAGACTAGATCCCTTGGGCAAAAATACCTTTAGAAGTGAATTAAATGAACCACTGCCTAATCATCTGATCATATTTCTATGGCACAATCCATATTTTTAGACAGAATATCTGTGTTAAAAATAATACTGATCTGGAATCTAATTAGAAAGATACTTAAAATCCTCAGAACTATAAACTGTGAATCAAAGCTGATGAGGCTTCAATACAGAAATCTCATATGTCTGTAACAATACTTTCAAAGTGGAAAAGTGAGTGAGTAGAGATGATGCCATAAATTGGGAAGAAGAGAATCAAGCTGATAGACAGTAAATTAGGGAGGGAAAGAATACTTACTTATTATTTAAGTGTCATAGTCTAAAGGCTTAAAGTATTATATTTAATTGAAGACAAAATCAAATGATTGTACAATTATAATTATCACAAAATCATGATTAAGTTTGAAACAGTCAATGCAGAACATGTGGCAAATTGGTGTCTATAGAGAGATTAAGAACCTCTGGGAAGCAAGGTTAGACTAAGGAGGAGTTTGAACAAAATTACTCTCATCAAATATCAGTTATTCATTTATGAGTCTGTAAAACAATAGCCTAAAGTTACCTAAATATAAATTTATTTACCTTAAATTCATTAATTAATCAATTATTTTGGAGTTCAATTATGAGTAATGTCACAGAGTCTAGATTTTGTTAATTAGTTAATTTTTTACATATGAATATTTTAGTTTCATCATTTCATTCATATGATAGATACAGTACTCCTGTTGCTACCATACTTTCTATTATTTAGAGTTAAAGAAATAAAAACTCTAATAGGTTCTCATCTTACATTTATATTTCAAGTTTTCCCAGAATATACTTCAATAAGCAACATAAGACAAAAATTTATACCAAGCTATTAATCATACTGAAGTAATTAAATGAACTATATTAAATACTTTATTCTTTGGAGCATAGATTTTTCTAAATGTTTAAATATAATACAGTTTATTACTGTATATCATTTCTACTTCTACCATTTAGAAAGAAAGGACCACACTGGCTCCTTTTGTTTAAAAAAATTCTTATATTTAAAAACAACAAAATAAAACTTCAACACAAGGTACAATAACACACATGAAAAACTCATTTTAAAAGCACTCTCCACCAACCAACATCTGTCCTGCCTGTCTCAGGAGTCAGTCATAAACCTCTGTCCCCACTGATAACCCTGACTGAGGAAAGCTGAGTACTTACCCTAACATCATGACCCAGGACTGGGGCAGCTTCTATTCAGTCACCATCTGATCTTTATCATCCAGGTCAGGGATGGGAGGGTAGAAAATATTGAGAGTTGTTGGCAACAAGAAAGGAAACAAGTCTGGCTGGTTTAGTGGCTGAGGTCTGCAGCCTGGAAATAGCCTGATAAGAACATGATGAATTTTGTGCCAGCTGGCTCCACACAGTGAAGTAATTGTCAATACCTTCGTAGAGAAGCTCCAAGCAGTAGAGGGCACACAATGTCAACCAGTGATGATTCAGAGAGCTACACTTTTCTGGTTGGGGAAGTATGATCAGCATGAGATGTGGGCTCAATTTGTTTTAAAAAAAATAAACCAACAAAACATTAGAGAACATTGACGGTTCTTCATACTTCTTCATTAGAATTGTTACATCTTCTCCCATTTGAGGGAACCAACCACGAGACGTGGTGGTGTGGAAAAGATGTGGGCTATGGGCCAGGATGCTTGTCTTTGCTACCTTGGTGGTATGATAATGAGCTAGCTGCTTAGCTCATTGGGATTTATTTTCCTCATAAGTAAAATGTTAGGACTGTATTAGCTTTTTCTAATACTGTTCATTGTAGCTCTAAAGATAACAGATTTTATTGAAATTATTTACCCCAAAAAAAGGCAAAAAAAGAAAATTTTTAAAAATCAAACTCTTTTTCTCCTTTCTCATCATTAGGGATAGTTTAGTCCATTTAGTGTGTGTGAATTCCTCAGTATTTATACTCACTTTAGATAACTGCATTCATCCACAGAGATTTTAGCCTGAATACATGAACTTCTAATGAAGGTCAGTGAAGTTGCAGGATGAATATTACAGTTTTAAGAGCTGCTTTTAAAGGCTCAGAGCCAGGAACTATTAAAGAAAAAAAAAAAAGACTTTAAACATGAATCTTTGTTTTTCATACAGAGTACCTTTATCTAAAATACTACAAATACAATATGAATCTAATCTTAACACTTTCATTGTAATATTCCACTAAGACATTAATATGAAATATATTTCCTAAGACATTTTACAAATGGAAAAACTGAGGTAGATTGTCAGCGTGTCATAAACAATGTGACAAAGAGACGTGACAATATAATTTTGAGAAGGAATAAAAATTTCTGAATAAGTAGTTGACAAAAACCAAATCACCTTAACTGTATTGAAAATTATAGTTTAGCAAAAGCAACTTTTGTTCTCTGGAGACTTGATTTTTTTCAAAAGTAAATAATTATAAAAACCTAACAAAAAAGGTATAGAAAAATTATGTTAATTTTAGTATGACTATAACCCATTATTATTTTAATTTTCTATATAGTAATACTGTGCTAACTTGAAATTAACATTGTACAAATATGCTTTTAAAATGGTTTTAATGTTTACATTAACATATTTCTCATTAATAAAGTCTCATAATTGATATTTGTTAAAATTCATAAAATATTCTCAGCTATTTATATTTGTAAATAATAATACAGTAAAAATAAACTCTGTGACTTAATGGAAGAAAGTATGCCATACAAGAAGCATGTCCAAGTAAGTACAAGAATCAGCTTTGAGGGTTCTGAGGTGAAATATGCAGTATGTACATATTTCTTCTCTTAAGAAAACCAGCATTTTCATATTGAATTATAAGACTTGTGGGGAGAATTAAGAGCTACAATATTATTTAAACAGTCAAAGATCACAGTAGACGCTATCTTATTTTTAAAAGCTCAATAATAGAGGTTCAACTGTCTCAGGAACATTTCCTGCTACACCATTCTCTCAAATTATCTTCTATTTGATTTTAAAAGTTCTATTTCTTTGATTGTTTTTATTTTTTCCCTCCTTCTGCTTTTAGTGAATATGTGAAATAACTCATTTTTATTCTTCGTATTAGTGTCTTTACCATGGTGGGGGGCAGTACACCAGTATGCCTGGGTTTACTTCCTGGCACTGTCATCAACTAACTGTGTGAACTTGGGAATGTTCTTAACCTTTCTGCATCTCAGTTTCTCTCTCTGTAAAATGAGGATAGTACTTGTTCATAGTTTAAATGAGATACTAAGTGTAAAGGACTTAACATAGTGTCGGGCCCATAATAATAAAGCCCTCAAAAATTAGGTACTTTATTTTCTCTCAACTCCCATTTTTTTTGTTCGGGAGTAGTACTATATTGCTAATTGTTTTCAATAGACTTCAAAAGGGGTATTTTCTAAACTCTTCTGTCTGTATGGTTCTCATTTTAGCAACATAGTGTCTCTAGTTCTTTGCTTTAATTGTAATAAATAAAGACACTGATGTATTTGGTTCTAATTAATGTATCATGTGAAGATTTTTAAATGAATGTTCCTTATAAGGTTGGATAACTTTATCAGCTAATTCTGAAGGTTGGCAAGCATTAGTAATGACTATAGAAGTAAAATTACTACAGGTGAATTTGATTTCCTTGGTTCACAACGCTCTCAGTACACATTGCCACATGTGGGCAGGCACCATACTGGTTTCTATTACTGTGTTGTTGATTGATTTATTATCAGTCAAAAGGCTATGACGGGGAGGGAGAAGGGTAAGCTGGGACGAAGTGAGGGAGTGGCATGGACATATATACACCACCAAATGTAAAATAGATAGCTAGTGGGAAGCAGCCACATACCACAGGGAGATCAGCTAAGTGCTTTGTGACCACTTGGAGGGGTGGAGTAGAGAGGGTGGGAGGGAGACACAAGAGGGAGGAGATATGGGGATATATGTATATGTATAGCTGATTCACTGTTATAAAGCAGAAACTAACACACCATTGTAAAGAAATTATACTCCAATAAAGATGTTAAAAAAAAAAAAAAAAAAGGCTATGAGTGTATGATGCAAAGCATCAATGTGAAAAAGTTAACAATAGGATGACATTACACCAGGACATCAAGGGGAAAGTTAAGACACTCCCAAACTGATCATGTTATGTTTCTTCAGTGCCCCAAATAAAAGAAAGGAATAGAAAAACACACCTTTTAGAATAGATTCTATAAAAAGTTTGTGTACATTTCCCTGCAAATTCAGATTTTATAATAAATTAAATTTATGAACATAGTAAGTAGTGTCATCACAAAGAAATAATTTAACCTCATACTTACTAATAGCCTAAGGTTTGAATGCTGACCTTAAGTTTTACCTTACACTTATTAAGGCACTCAATGTATTACTTTGCCATTGAAGAAAGAACATAATGAGGATTTAGTGGAGGATCACACCTTGCCAAGAGTGATAACATGGAAGAAAGAGGCCGCCCTCAAGGAAAAAAACATGTACTATGGGTTAGAATAAATGCATCCCTGGCCTAAGGATAAAGAGGCTAAGAGGTCTTTCTCTAACATATCGTAAGAATCAGAAGATACTATTTGTCCAGACAACTGAGGCAAGAAAAATGAGGAACATTTACTCTAAGATTAATTCATCTCCATGGATCATTTCATTTGCTTATTAAATTTTGGAACCAAGAAGATCAAAACATAATATATGTGCATTTTTTAAATCTCAAAGAATAGATCTTGGAGTTGTTCAAACCAATGTTCAAGCCAGTAATTTTTTTCTCATATCCTAATTGTTTCTTTAGAAAAAGTTTTATTTTCAGGTAAAATATATACTTTAGAAATAAGAGAAATTATTGTACTTCAGTACAAATAGTTTAATTACTTCATTATAACCACCTTAAAGTTGTAGACATATTCTATTATCATTCAAATATAAAGTACTAAAATAATGTCCTTGCTAATAAATATCTGTGTTGGTAGCTAAAACAAATTATCAGTTTTAAATAGTACAGTGAGACTTCAAAAACTAACTTACACAGTGTTCTTTGAATGGTCTCCTCATGGTTTTGGAGGTTTTTATTTTCCAACTATGTAATAGTAGAATCAAGTAAACATCCAAGATGAAGATATCAATTTTTATATCCTAGAAATTTTTGAAGTCACAAAATCTTATAAAATTTCAGTTTTTATTCTTTATAATTAAGCATTCTCTATATTCAAAAATACTGCTACTTGAGTTATTTAACAAGTAATTGTAAAATGTATTTCTGCATTCTTATATGTAGAGTTCACTTTTTATACTTGGAGATCTATCATCTACCTAAATGTTGGGAACATAGCAGATATGCAAGTGGTTATACGGAAGTGAATTGACTAATATCAGTAGCACTGAGAGTCTGTTTCTAATAATCAAATAGCCATTTAATTTCACTCTTTGGGTGATGTTATTGGAAAATGTTTTCAGTGCAAATTGTTTAACTCCTGGTGAAATATTAGTAGGTTCAGTTGTACTAGAATACTACATCAACTTCAAGTCAAATTTTTGGAAATTCTTTTGTTATACTTTTAGTATATCTACAGTTTATGGTACTTTCAATGTAGTTCTTTAAAAAGAATTGGTCTTATAGGTAAATGACTTTGTAAGAGCTGTGTCAACTTTTTTCACAAGGAAGTTTAAGAATGTATGTTCCTGGGATTATATGGTAACAGTCTGTGTCTACTGACTGACAAACACTTATCTTTAAAAAGAGAAAAACTTGAGCCTAATATGCAACTTGATAAGCAGTTCAAATGCTAGATAGTAGGGTAGCCTATAAGGAAAAAATTAAAATAACACAAACTTCTTAAAGCCGAGAATTCTTCCACCAAAAGAACTTTTCTTTAAAAAATTTGTCTGAGGGGACTTCCCTGATGGTGCAGTGGTTAAGAATCCGCCTGCCAATGCAGGGGACACGGATTCGAGCCCTCATCCTGGAAGATCCCACATACCTCGGTGCGACAAAGCCCGTGCACCACAACAACTAAGCCTGCGCTCTAGAGCACCCGAGCCACAACTACTGAGCCCACGTGCACAACTACTGAAGCCCTCGTGCCTAGAGCCCATGCTCCACAACAAGAGAAGCCACCACAATGAGAAGCCTGTGCACCGCAACAAAGAGTAGCCCCTGCTCGCCATAGCTAGAGAAAGCCCATGCGCAGCAACAAAGACCCAACACAGCCAAAAATAAATAAATTTATGAGAGAAAAAAAATTTGTCTGAGTATAGTGATAGCATCAAAATCAAATGGCAAAATCACAGGGTGGCCAATAATACTATGCCAAAGAGTGATACAAGGAAGGGTTTCCCCAAGCCTTCCTAGAGAGTATGTACTTCTCCATCATCATGAAGATTAGATAACTAATGCCCTGTATCACTGGAATGGCCAGTGAACAAGGAATGGCCAAATTCATGAACAGCAACAGAAAAAAAGCTTACATATTATAACAGCTTTCCAGATGAACTCCATGATTCGTATTCTTTTCTCCTTCCAATTCACCTTCATGCTCATTAAAGACTAACTGTCCATAAACATGGCTTTCATCATGTGACTATTAAAAAAATCTTTTACTAGCTTACTATTTTCCACCTCATCAAGAATTTGTTCAATGAAGTTCAAAATCCTCTAAGAATCAGATTCATCCAAACTTTATTTCCCATAATATATCACATCATGACTTTGTAATTTCTCCTTCCCATTGGGGTGTTATCCTTATTCTTTTCTCCCACTTAAAGATGACACTTCGCAAAAGCCCAATGCAATTATTACCTCCTTAATCAAATCTCTAACTGTTTAAGATAGTTTAAAGTGCAGTTCCTGAGTGTCGATGCTTTGATTCAAATTCTTGTTCTGCCACTAACTTTGTGACCTTGGTTAAGTCATTTAGTCTTTCTGTGCCTCAATTTCTTCATCATGTAAAAGAAAAAGAAAAATAGCACATAACTTTTATATTATTTTATTTTTTATTGTAGTATAGTTGATTTAAAATATTAGTTTCAGATATACAACAGAGTGATTCAATATTTTTATAGGTTATATTCTATTTAAAGTTATTATAAAATAGTGACTATATTCCCTGTGCTGTACAATATATCCTTGTAGCTTATTTATTTCATACATAGTAGTTTGTACCTCTTAATCCCCTCCCCCTAACTTGCTCCTCCCCCTTTCCCTCACCAACATTTGTTATTTGTGTTCTTTTTGATGATAGCCATTCTGACAGGTGTGAGATGATATCTCATTATGCTTTTGATTTGCGTTTCTCTATGATTAGTGATGTTGAGCATATTTTCATGTGCCTGTTGGCCATCTGTATGTCTTCTTTGGAAAAAGGCCTATTGAGATCTTCTGCCCATTTTTTAATTGGGTTGTTTGTTTTTTATATAGAGTTTTATGAGCTGTTTATATGTCTTGAATATTAACCCCTAAAGACAGAAAACTGGATCTTTTGCTTCTGTGATGTCTTCTGGTGTCTGGTGTAGACCCATAGTAGGTGGCCAGTTAATACTCACTGGCTGATTCGTCTCATTCCATTCCGAGCTACAACTCTTTTTTACCTTCTGCATTACTTCTGGAAGTGGGAATTGTGATCTTTTCCCTCTTTTTACTTTGAAGGTGGAAGTAAAAAATATGTTGTATATGAAAAATGTTAGCTTTCCAGGACTCTTTAATAACTGTCTTCCTTAGCTGCTAAGAAAAAAAAATCTTCTAATAAGTTATACTTAATAGAAAGTCAGGATAACCATTTCCTGTAAACACTTTTCTTCCTTTATTGGTGGCTGATTTAGTTTTTACAGTGGCTTGTGTCTTATTCATAAGTGGCTTATAATCTTTATTGATAACTTGATAAGAATCTGACTCTGGTATGTAATAACTTGGAACTTCCATTGCTGCTGTAAAACAGTGGTTCACCAAGGTTAGAGTCAGGGCTTGTAGAAGCTGCCTATTCTGCATATAGGAAATAAGGGGAGTGCATTGTCTGTAAAGAATTTTAAAACAAAAGAAAACTGATTAAAGTTGGTGCAATTATTATTGTCACCATGCACCAGCAATTCTAAACAACATCATTAATAAAATATTCCTTCCTGCTGGGGGTTGACTACTCCCACTAATGTCCCCAGCCTACCTTACCTCCTACATCATGTTCTAAAGTTATCCTTGTGGGCATTAAATTTTTCCTGGTCAATAATGAGGATTCTGATACATCTTAGTGTAGCTTTTCCCCCCAGATTTTTATTATGTTCCACAGTAAAAATACATTTTATATCGCAGCAAAGTTCCCACACAGATACACATATATGTTTCACTAGTCATCTTTACTACTAACAGGTAATGGCACTGATTTTGAAAACTATCTCTCTAATTTGATCCTTAGCCATCCAAATTAGAACTACCAAGAAACTGTTCTAGAATGAATTAAGTAGTTCCCCTGGGGTCCTGTGAATTAGATATAATACAAAATTGGAAATAAACTAGACTTTCTGATATTGAGGGGTAAAAACAGAATTTAAGAAACTGATTTACTTTCTTTGACCTCCACACTCATAGGCATAGACTACAGAAATAATAGTATATCAAAGCCAATGTCCAGGATGAGAGGTGGATATCACCCAAAGACTCCCCACCTTTGCTCTTTGAAGATTCTATTCCCAAGTTTGGCCCGACCTGAGCACCATCTCTCAATTTCTCCCCCAACTCTACTCCTCATCTAATAACGTGTTAATTATTCTCATTCAACTCTGGCCAATTTCTTATTCCACTCCAAATTCACGTAACACTGAAGTTCATTAATCTCCCTCTCTTTCTAAACCATGTTTTTTGTTTCATTCCTCTTAGTGAATGTACTGATCCCTTAGTTATTGTTCTCACTACCTATGCATAATTCAAGTACTTCTTACTGGAGGAGTTTCTTTATGCCCGTAATTCATGAAAGAAACCAGTCATAATGCAAATGTTGACTGGTCAGGATTTCCTCATGAAAGCTATACTTAGATCACGCATTAACTGCAAGATTAGAAATTTATGCTTAATGACACGTCTCAAAGATTACAAATTATTCTCTCTTATCCACTCTTTGGTTTAGGAAGAGACCAGTTGTAAACAGGGATTTAATCATTATTTTACAATTTCCAGAAGTTTGTTATAAACAACTGAAATTTTATCAAACATATTGATAAAGTTTAAAAGAAGGTGATTTATTCTTAGTTCTACATGAGTAACCATTCAGTTATTTATTTTTTTTAATTAATTAATTTATTAATTTGTTTATTTTTGGCTGTGTTGGGTCTTCGTTTCTGTGCGAGGGCTTTCTCCAGTTGCGGCAAGTGGGGGCCACTCTTCATCGCGGTGCGCGGGCCTCTCACTATCGCAGCCTCTCCCATTGCAGAGCACAGGCTCCAGACGCGCAGGCTCAGCAATTGTGGCTCACGGGCCTAGTCGCTCCGCGGCACGTGGGATTTTCCCAGACCAGGGCTCGAACCCGTGTCCCCTGCATTGGCTGGCAGATTCTCAACCACTGCGCCACCAGGGAAGCCCACCACTCAGTTATTTTGTTGCAAGTAAGAAGATGACCTTAAGCCTATTTCAATAGGGATTATAGGGATTGATTACAGATTAACATGCATATTTATTTTTACCAGCCAGTATTAACATAGGTTATCATTTCCTCTGAGTCATGACTTTTCTCATTCTTAAAATGAAGAATTTAAATATTATTTAACAGTTTTCTGTACGTTCATGATATAATACAATATGGCAGGAAATTGTAAAGGGACATTTAACTATTGAAAGTTTGGTAGGTAAAAATACTATTTCTGCATAGAAAATCTAAGTTAAGTAAATGGAAAGCTACTAAGCTAATAAAATATTTCAGAGTGGCTTGATTCAAAACATAAATATACCAAACTTAATAACTTTATCAATATTAGCCAACTATAAATAATAATAAAATCAGTTCCTTCACAAAAACAAAAATTATACAATATAACTAGTAATAGCCCTAAGAAGTGTGCAAGACCCATGTAGAGAAAGCTATACCCATTTTAAAAAGAAGAAAAAAATACTGCAAAGATATGCACAAAAATATTACAAAAGATAGACATATTTATACAAGGCTAAGATGATTCTTATGTATGAAAACTGGCAACATACAATTATTGAATAAATGTAACATTTTAAAAATTGTTAATTCATTTTAGGTTTGAGGATGGGAAAGGGGAGGAGTAGAGAAGAGAAAAAATGGGCAGAAAACAATTTAAAAATGAAAGAAAATGAGAGAAGGAACAGAGGAAATTCTGAAGATTACAATGCTCAAATGTTCCTCCTCAGATCATGACTCTTCAAATGCTTCTTATCTATAATCTCTCAGAGGCTGTAATTTAACAATGTTACTCAAATAACCACAGTAAAAAAATTTTTTTGTTGTAAAACAGATATGGTAGCCACAGCTAGGACAGAACTACCTGGAAAATTAAGCTAAAGTTCCAAATTTTATTTTCAACTTGAATCTTCCCACCTCTAATTTAATGCCTCAAAACAATAACTTAACAAAATTGGGTCCTCCTAGTGGACTGAAGGAGTGGGTAAAAGTTTCGAAGATCACTGGTTTAGGTCTATGGAATTGCTATAACATTGTAATTCAGTATTTTGCACTCAGGATCAAAGATTTCACATATCAGAAGGTGGAGATCTGGAGAGAATAAATAGCAATATAGTGAAAAGAATATTCGACTAGGAAACCAGATTCCAGTTTCAGAATTGGTCACGCAATAACCTTATATGTTACCTGCCCCTCTCTGGACCTCTATTTCTGTCTCTGCCAAAAGAAAGTTTGGACTACATCATCTCTGATGTCTTTTTCTATTCCAAAATAATTATACTTACATGATTTTAATAATGTGATCTATGACAAACCTAAGATGACTTGTACTAGGGTCACACAAAGTTTTGGTCATCAAAATGTATGTATATTTTAGAGATCCTCAGTGTGGTTGTGGAAATGATTGTGTTAAATGCCTGGGACCAGGAGATAAGAATTAAAACAAACAAACAAAAAATACCACCTGAAGCACTAGCATTATACTTTTTAAAGCTTCTGATCTGCACAGTCATTAGATGTATAATCACTATGTTAAATATGTGATGGACGGAGTCACTAAATGAAAAAATAACAGATAGCATTTTTATGGACTTATACATTTTAAAAATCTAGCTTCAAGGCTAATAAATTAACACCCTATCTTTACATATGTCTGTTATGGCTGCCTTCTCCCTTGCAAAGAATTAAACCAAAGGTACTCAGATGTTTTGTTCTCATGACCCCTACATACCCTTAAAAATTATTGAGAATGCTAAACAGCTATGGTTTTTGTGGGCTGTCTAACAATATTTACTGTATTAAAGTTAAAACTATAAAATTTTAAATATTTATTAATTTAAAATAAAAATAATCAGCCATTTAAAGATAACATTTTAATTTTTTTTAAAACTGTATTTTAAAAAGAATTGTGAATCTCATTTTATGTCTATCTGCTTTTAAACTCACTTCATTGCAATGTGTTGTTTTGACTGAAGTATTTTAGGAAAATTCTGTCTCACAAAGAGATATAGTTGGAAAGAAAGAGTATCTTGATAGCCTTTTCAAATGATTGTGGATATTCTTTGATTCTACACAAAATCTTGAAAAGCGGTAGTTTCTTAGAGGTTAGTTGTTGCAATGTAGAATACGAAGCCACGTCAATGAAATTGTTGTACTTTGTTATGTTAAAAATCCCTCAATCTCCGTCAGTTTATGAGTGGATCTTTTAATGTGTATGATTTTGTAAAATATATCATGCATTGGCTATTTATAAAGTATTGGTTTACTTAGTTCACACAGTCATGCAGATCTCCCAAATGCTGACACATTTCATTATACAATATCAGCACCAACCTCATTATAAAAGCTCTCAATTTACAGGGGATTATGTTAGTTTTCCAAAATTCTAATTTTCACTTGAGAGTTTGAATTTTATCACAAACAACACATTACTAGTTATTTCCCTTGAAGTGACAGGCTCACTTTATTAATTTATAATAAACTGTCTACAAAAGTCTAAATAACCATGGTTTTGTCTGTCGGTTGCTCTTTCAAGTAAAAACGGTGCTATGTGTTAAACAGCAGGCACTTCAGCTTTCGACTCAGATGTCCTAGAACTTTCCTCAAGACAACCAATGTCCTTCAGAATACAGCAGAAGTATTTATGCATGTTTTTCATACTGTTACCTAGCATATTAAAGAAAATCTGTACTCAGTGGTCAAGATTTAATAAAATTAATTTGTATTGCTTCATCAAGAACATTCTCAAGTGAAACTAGAAATTTTTTTTCTGGAATACTTAAAAGCAAATCATATAATGACTCCTGGCACAGTTTGGTGCCACTGCCTTGATTAGCGCTAAGATGCTAACAGTTTTAACGATCATTGCTTTGACTTTATCAGTACAAGTTTCAGCACAGAGAAACCACAAATACTTTAGTTTTGATGTCAACAGCCTATGAGAGTCTCAGGGATACCCGAGTCCATGGTACCCATTTTAAGAAACACTGAATTAGATTTTTCAAACCGAACAAATACCATTTTAAACCTCCTAAGATATTTTCTTAATTGACTAAAAGTTGACTTCTAAGCAATACATTGAAAATGCCTAATAATTCATTTAAGTTTCAAGTAGAGAAAACAAAATTTGAACAAGGCAGATTTTAAAATGTAAACATAGAAGTAAATTTAGGAAACATCATGCCATAGGAAACCATAACAGGGCATAAGGAGGAAAAGAAATAGATTTTGAAATATGCATTAATCCCAGTAAATATTGTTTTCCATACCTTGTAGTTTATGATCTTGAAGTGGTTCTGACATTAGATAGCATCTACTTCTTTGGCTGGCAGCTGTTGGAAATGACCCTGGGATGAAACTCTGGAATCTTTCCTCTGAAATCTGAAATATATGAAAGACAATACAGAGTTAACCTCCTTCTTGACCAGGACCTGACTCTTTAAATCTGAGTCAAGTATGGGCCATGGTTTCAAAATGGTTCTTGACAATCTGAAGCTAGTCACATGCCATCTTTCTTTAGCCAATCATAAGGTGATACTAAAAACAATAGCCGGCTAACTGAGGCATTTTCTAATACATCTATAATCACCACAGTTATTATCCCTGGCTTTCTTCCAGAGAGCTCTGAGGACAGCACATATCCCATCAGGTCCTACAGCTCCCAACATATAAAAAGAAAATATTATGCCTACTCTATACAAGGATTATGCAGCTTGACCAAAGCCTTGACCAAAGCCTTACAGTAAATTAGAAGTGAAAATGTTGATGAAAGAACTTGGGTATAAAATTCTTATTTCAAGGAATACCTTTTTTTCTCACTCATATTACTTTACACTCCTGAAGAAAATGAGTGGAAAATATACCCTACAGTAATAATTTTTAGAGTATTCTTTGCTAGTAGATAAAATGGCTTTGTAATTTTTAAATATCTGCTGATGAAACATTACAGCGTGGAACTAATATTTATTCAGTCCCTACTATTGCAAGACACACTTCTAAGCACTAAAGAATTCAGCGGACGTTATCATTACATAAATTATTCACAGTACCTTTAGTGCCTGATTAAAATACCTAATTCAAAAGGTTATTGAGTAAATACCCCAAGGAAATAATCTGTAGCTACATTTTGGCTTTAAATTATTGCTAATTAACAAAGGAGATATGTTCAGACTACTATATACTATGCTATTAGTGCACCTTTGACAGTAGTAGATTGTATCTAATGCTTGAAACATGAATCAGCGAAAAGTTATATGACTCCTTAACAAATGCTCATTATAGGGCAACATCTCGGAACCTTTTTGCTGAATCCTTTACCCCTTCCCAGCTACTAAATTTTACAAGTTCTCAGTGCTCAGCCTTCAGATATCTTATCTATCACACTTACTTTCTGACTCAGATACTTCCTTTGTTTCAAATATACTCTCCATGTTCATGATTCCTAAACTTACATTTCCAGTCTTTATCTCTTCTCTCAACTCTGGACTTTCATATCTAAATCTCTACTCAACATACTCACTTGTATTTTACATAAACATCTTATGCTTGATATGTCCCAGATTTAACAATTAATTCTCCCTAACCTTCGTAACTGCTTCTTCCAACTCTTCCTAATCTCTGTAAACTGCACCATTCTCCACCTAGTTGGTCATGACAAAAACGTTGAAGTCATCCTAGACTCTTCTCCACATCCAATCCATTAGAAAATCCTACAGTTTCTACCTTCAAAATGTGTATTCAAATCTGACCATTTGTCACCATCTTCACCAATACCACCATAATCAATGATCTGATGATTAGTCATCTGAATTACTGCATTACTTTCTAACTGGCATCACTGCTTCCATAATGGGCCCTATTCAGTCTATTCTGTATACAATGATCAGAGTGATATTATTGAAATATTGGTCAGGTTATGTTGCTGCCTTGCATAATAAGGTTAGTTGCATAATAAAACACTCAGATGCTTTTTCAGCACAATCAACAAAATTTGAAGTCTTTTCTTAACATACAAGTTCATACACAGTCTTTCCCTTCTTGTTCTCTGATATTTCCAACCTCATCTTCACTCAGTTCCAGACATGTTGTCCTCAGTCTTTGTAATTTCTATTCTCTCTCCTTTGAAACTCTTGCTGCAAATACTTTCAAGTCTTGCTCTTTCACTTCTTTCACATCTGCTCAGATGTTACCTCATCAAAGGAACTTCTCTGACCATGTTGTCTAAAATAGTGATCCCCATCACTTTCTATCCTCAACCTCTGCTTACTTCTTTTACTTAGCATTTATAGTTTGTTACTGTACTCCCTCTGTGTATATATCATACATATGTATAATATATATGTGTATATATACATGTATATTAATTTATCAATTTATTAATAGAATGAAAACATGGATTGTTGCCTCTCCAGTGCTTACAACATTGCTTAGCACATAGCTGTGAATATTGTTGAAATAATGGATTAATCAATCACTTATTCATATGGACTTGTACATAAACACTATATATAATATCTAATTTTTGAGACAGATCCACTAGCTTTACTTAGTGGCCAATGTTTAAACAATTCTTTAATAATGAAACACTGGAACTTACTGCTGGAACTACACTACATAATATTTTTTAAATTAAAAAAATACATATATATGTAGCTGTAGTATAGAAATAAACAAAGACCAACTAAATGAAAACAAGTAAATGCTATTTATTCAAAGCATGCTATAGAAAGGGAATCAGCCACCATCATTTGTGTTTGGCAGAAACTCAAAAGTAAGCACAGTGTGGGAAGCTTTATAGTATTAAAAAATATAAAGAAGTTTTCAAATATGCCCTGATTGGAGGCTGTTAGCATGGGAAAACTATAGGAGGGCTAACTAGAAATGAAGCATTGTATTTAATCAGATAAGGAGTGAATATTTAGCTTTCTCTGGTTGGTCCTAAGTTGGAAGTGAGGGAAAATATTAGGAAAGTTATCAGTTATTAATCAAATTATTAATCAAGTCCAAGTTATTTGGGGCTGATTGCTTGTTGTTTGGCCTCATGGACTGGTTGTTGCAGATAATGGTTTGGCTTTTGGGGCTGGTTGCTGAAGGCAAAGGGTCAGAGTTACATGTTTATATATGATCTGGCCATTGCCTTTGTGTATTTTGAACCTCTAACTAGGTAACTTTTAATAAGTTAAATGTAATTCATTATACATTGTAAAAAATATTTTATAGTAATTATTTTTGAAATAGTCTCATTTAGTATTTTTTTGCCTTAAAAAGTCTCTTAACAGTACCTCCAGTGTGCAAGGCAGAAATAGAGACACAGATGTAGAGAACAAATGTGTGGACATCAAGGGGGGAAAGCTGTGAGGTGGGGGGTGGTGGTGGGATGGATTGGGAGATAAGGATTGACATATATACACTAATATGTATAAAATAGATAACTAATAAGAACCTGCTGTATAAAATAAACAAATAAATAAATAATAAAGTTGTTATCAATAAAAAAAAAAAGAATACCTCCAGGTATTGCTATTGATAAATAGCTACAACTAACAGACTCTCACGCATATCAAGTCCTCATTTCCTTTGTTGCCCAGCTGAGGTTGCATGGTCCTTCTTTATAAAAACTTCCCTATATACACTCTCAACTCTCTTCTGTCTTTAAGTTCATGATGCTAACTTCAAGGGGCCCCAGAGTGCTGCTTAATAATCATACTATATGTTTCTATTCAATTCCTACTCACACTCCTAGATAATTATTTCAGACCTTCTATTCTTTTCTAATAGCTCCTCCTCATTCTCTGTCAGCTTATAACCTTATTAATTTACTGAAGAAATATAAGTGAATTTTCCACTCTCATCTTGTGATCTGCTTTCATCTGAATCCACACATTCTGCCCTCTTCCCCCTTCTGTGGATGCATGGATCAATTGTTCTTATCTGAGGCTCTTCCTCTTGGACCCTAGAGCTGATCTCCACTAGTCTATCAGAGGATATCACTCTAGCAATTTATGGCCTTGCTCTCCTGCGTAAGAAATTTTTCTACTTTGTACTGGATTGTTCCTTTTAGCATACAAACATGTTGGGTAAACCCATTTTTAAGAAAGAAAGAAAATCCTTGGACCCCCCGCCCCAAGCCATTGCCTTATTTCTCTACTTTGCTTTAGAGCAAAATTTCTATAAAGAATTGTTATTTTCTAGTAAATTAAAAATACAAGAAAAAAAGGAAACAAAAATGACCAATAAACATGGGAAAATATGTAATCTCCATAGAAATCAGGGAATTCTAAATTTAGAGATATATCATTTGTATCCATTAAATGAGCATTTAAAAATCTCTTTAATATCAGATCTTAGCACAGATATGGGGAGAAGACAGTCTCATATACTGCTGGGGGAAGTAAAGACTTTTTCCTCAAGTGTTTCTAAATGTTAACATGATCTTGATTTTAAAATCTATTAAGCATGTGCTTCTCCCTTCCTTCCTTGCTTTCCTCTTTCCTTCCTTGGTTGTTTCCTTCCTTCTTCCTTTAATAATTCACTTCCAAATCCATTAAATGGGTCTGGGTGAAGTAGGTGTCCATATGTGGAGGCTTAAAAAGAGCTCAACTGGGATGAGGGCATCCATACAGGGAGGTGCCAGTGACAGCAGCCTGGCTCAAGTTTGGAGCCCAGCAGAGTGTATTCACATGGGGGCTCAGGAGTGGAAAGTAGTAAGCAGAAGCAGCAGCCTGTCCAGGAGTCAGGTAACTGGTTACTCAATAGTAGCTTGACTAATACCGAGGATAATAGGAGCTAGCTTTCTCACAGTAGGAGAAAGGAGTTACAACTATTAAAAGGGAGAAAGCTTGAGTGAACGTTGCAATTTTGGATTGAAGTTGGAGGTATTGCAATGAATTCATACTTTTTAATATATTGATAAAGAAATATAGATGTAAATATGTATATACATATACATAGATAGTTATAGATATACATATGTTCTTTAGCTCTGTCCACTAAGAGGGCTTGGTAGAAACAATAACCAAATAGTAATGATCACATCTAGCATTCAGATCTTGGTTTCTAAATACCATTCTCCACTCTGGTAACCAGGGATCTTTAGGGAAACAACTGACTCCAAGGCTGACTCACATAAAGTACAAGATGAGCTTGGAACATTTTGTCCTGCCAGAAATTATGGAAGTACTAAATTACAGGAACATGTCAAAAAGGCACAAAAGCCAGAGTGAAGGGGTCCCTTCTGGTCAAATCTAAGATAATTGTAGTATCAAAATAAATGATTATAGTAACAGATTATAATCCATTAAGTAAAATAGGAAGCTACAAAGCAATACTGTTATAAATAACTAAATGTTACATTCATGTTTCTTTATTAGAAACAGAGAAAAGAAATAGTTTTACATTATAGTGGAATATCCATCAATGAATGTGAGAAGAATGATTTAATTATAAAAATCATCTCTTGGCAACGATCATAGCAATGATTGATTCAGGCAAAAAAACATAAGTGGATACAAAATCTAGTAAGTAAAGGTTGATGAAGGACAGAATATTTGCATAGACTAAACATATTTCCCACAATTTATCTATTAGTTAAAAAAATTATTACAGTGGAGAAGCCTGAAAGGCACATTCTTAGTCAAGTGATCAAAATTAATGTGACCAGCAATGGGACAAAATGAAATTGTATTCTACTTAATACAGTGTAACAAGAACACGGCAACATCATTTCTGTGACATTTCTGCCAAAAATGCAAAAACTCACCTGGAGAAATAGCCTTTAGAAAAGATGACCTATAGTCTTCAAAAATGTCAAAATCATGAAAGTCAAAGAAAGACTGGAGAACTCTTCTAGATTGAATGAGTCTGAACAACTAAATGCAACATGTGATTCTGGGTCCCTTGGCTAAAATGAATGTGGTTGAGATAATTGATGACACTTGAATGGGGTATTTGGATTGGAAGGTAGTAATGTATTTATGTTAGTTTCCTGATTTTGGTGATTTTACTGTTCTAGAACAATGCACTACTTTGTAGGAAATACACCCTACAGAACCTACACTGGAGCGATTGAACGTGATGACTGCATGTTACAAATGGTGCAGAGAAAATAAATTTCTTGTAATATTCTTGCAACTTTCTCTAACTTTGAAACTATTTTTTAAAAAAGAAAAAAAAGAAAGAGAAAACCCTAATGAAGATGACACCAAAAAGAAAACCACAGTCTTCACGTTATTTTCCATAACAGAAAAGAAGGAAAGATAATCGTCTGAAGTTCAGGGAAAGGAATCAACTTGGCTGAGTTTGTTGAAATTGTATCTTTTCAAATTAACTTTAAAAAGCAGTTGGTACAATTTTGTGTCTATTAGAACACAATAAACATTCCTGGATAATTATGGTTATGTTAATACTAACAGATAAGTATAATTGAGTTATGTAACTGTATTAAATTTCTAGAACTTGTAGCTGCAAGTTTGAAAATTTTCAGTTTTGCTTACATCCTGTCAAATCAGTGGTCTTCCATATTTCTTTAATAATTTAGATTCTATAACCTATAAAACAGATTCTAAAATGTTTGATAATTTGTCTAACTCAAATATTAATTGTGCATTTTCTAAGTATATAAAAAATCCTGTTTAAGAAATAGAATTTTTTTTGTAAAATGGCTATCTCAAGACTTTTACGTTTATGAAGAAGACAATTGATGATCAAGTGATATCGTTATCATTATTTTAATGTTCATGTAAAATCAAATTAAAAATTAGGAATGGGTCAAGTGTTCACTATTTCCTCTTTATTAATTCATGTTTTAGATGCTTGCTTTGTTAGATCTGACCTTCTTTCCTGCTGTTTGTTTTTTCTGCATTCATGATCAAATGATTTGGACTTGATTGAGTCCCCATTTCTCCCCATTGAGAAATGATGCTTGTAAAAGATTAAGTTTGTGGGGATCTATTCATTATTGCCCTTGATTTCTTTTTATATGGTGCAAAGTTAACTTGGAGATATGTCATAAATATCATACAATAGAGATGGTAGGTACAAGGAGGGACTGTAGCTTGAGATTCAGCTCTAGGTATTTTCCTCCATTCTTCATTTATTTATTTTAGAAGATGTACTGAGATCCACACTACTCACTACACTCAGATATGCAAAGAAATATGGTTAATTTTCTTTTTCTGTCAAAGATGCCATCTTTCCCCGGATGCTCCTTTGCCCTGGGCAGTGTGCTGTGAGACTGAAATACCTATGTCTTTTCACTTAAATTCTTTCTACTTTATATGCCCTAACTGGGATGGCTTAGTTTCTTGAATTCAAAGTTCAACTTCCTATTAGGCTGGTTTAAAGATTAATCTTCAGGTAAATGTTCATTTTTACTCTATTTTTATTTCTTGGTTTCTTACTCCTCCCCTGCTTCTCTCCAAATATATTGATATATGAGTAAATAGTGTTTGTGACTTAAGGCAGCTGAGCAGTGGGGACCTCAGGGTCATGGGCGTTCTCTTGACCCTTTCTCTTCTCTGTTCTGGTCCATGGACTGGTCAACTGTGAGGTTTTCTTGCCCAGCTAGCCTTGGGGATAGCATGATGGCACCCACCACTGTAGTCTGGTCCTGACCATTTGCTCCAGGTCTCTGACTCCCTTCTTTCTGTAGCCACTTTGAGTCCAGGTCTCAGTATCTCCACATTTCATCACTGGCATACATGGGAACAACTTTTTCCCTTGTACCCTGAATAAGCCATGGGGAATAAGTCTCAGGTTTTTTTTTTTTTTTTAATATAATTTTATTTATTTATTTATTTTTGGCTGTGTTGGGTCTTTGTTGCTGCGTGGGGGCTTTTTCTACTTGTGGTGAGCGGGGCCTACTCTTCGTTGTGGTAAGCGGGCGTCTCTTGTGGTGGCTTCTCTTGTTGTGGAGCACGGGCTCTAGGCGCACGGGCTTCAGTAGTTGTGGCACGCGGGCTCAGTAGTTGTGGCTCATGGGCTCTAGAGCACAGGCTCAGTAGTTGTGGTGCACGGGCTTAGTTGCTCCGTGGCATGTGGGATCTTCCCAGGCCAGGGCTCGAACCCGTGTCCCCTGCATTGGCAGGCGGATTCTTAACCACTGTGCCACCAGGGAAGTCCCAAGCCTCAGGTTTATCTATAGACTTACCTTGCTCTGTCAGTGTGCAACATCGCTCCTTTATCAAGCTCAGCAAGGTCACATACATGGCTTCTCCTAGACCTTCATAGCTTCCCCTTGCTATTACAGTCCCAGCATTCCTGGGCTCACCCATTCCTATTTTTACTTGCTTCTCCACTCATCATGGAATTCTACCTCAAGAAGGAACAGGAGAACATGTGTATTTAACCTCTCTTCCCCAAATCTGTTTCTTACCTCCTCCACACACAATTTACCCAATCAGAAAGAATGGAGTGTTCACTTCCACCTTTTCTCCAATGTAGAATCACCTTGCTTCATAACTTCCTTCCCTGAGGCAGTAAGCCTCAAAGTTTGGTTTAAAGAAGGAAGAAATATCCTGTCTACCCTGTGGAAGTAATTTAATGATCTTGTCCAGGCCTGGCTCTAAAAGTCATAATTGGAGCTAAAAGAATTTGGAAAATACTTTTCTTCCTTTACAAAGCTTGGCTTTCAAAATTATTGTTTTCTCTCAACTAAAACAAATCCTACTATGGATTTTAAAATGTGCATCTTTCTTTAACAAAATTTTCACTGTAAAAATTCCAGCTCCAAGGATAGGGGGTTGTTCATGCACAAAAGAATACAAAAGATAAAAGCACTGTAATGTAATTTTTTTTTTTTTTTTTTTTTAAGAAAGAAGGGAAGGGACAGGAGTCAGCATAGGTGAATTTTTTTTTTTAATTTATTTTATTTATGGCTGTGTTGGGTCTTTGTTTCTGTGCGAGGGCTTTCTCTAGTTGTGGCAAGCGGGGGCCACTCTTCATCGCGGTGCGCGGGCCTCTCACTATTGCGGCCTCTCTTGTTGCGGAGCACAGGCTCCAGACGCGCAGGCTCAGTAATTGTGGCTCACGGGCCCAGTTGCTCCACGGCATGTGGGAACTTCCCAGACCAGGGCTCGAACCCGTGTCCCCTGCATTGGCAGGCAGATTCTCAACCACTGCGCCACCAGGGAAGCCCCACTGTAATGTAATTTTAAAAATATTATTATATGTACTTTACCATCCTTGACATCCCACAATACTGTGCTTTTTATAGTATACTGAGTCGACTCTTCTGGAGAGTAATACTATCTCCTATTTTTCATAAAGTGTGGAAACCACTAGATTTTCTAGTCACTTGTTTTATTTTCCTTTTTTTGCTACCCCCACTCCCATCTAGACCCTCAACTGGACATTCTTTTGAGCTCCTTGAATCCAGGCTTCCATGTTCAAGTGTGATTTACCCTTTGATATATCATTGTAGTCACGGGGAATTCTAATCAAGAAATTTACTGGAAATAGAGTGTTCTAGTATAAAGATCTTGCTTGTGAAACTCTCAGGATTTTTTCTTGGATAATAAACTCTCATTTGCTTTCCTCTCTTAAAGGCAATAATGTAATTATTAGATTTATAAAATTATAAGTCTGCAGTCAAAAATCATACACGTAGAACGTCATTAAGTAATTACAGTATGAGACAGCCACCACAATATGAATGTATTTAATTTATATCTTAGTTAGGCTACAGGGAAGATCAGTATGAGAGAACAAAACAAGACTGACATTTATAGTACCTTTGGGTTTTTTCCTGACTAAGATTGTAAGTAACACTGAAAGATTCTTCTTTTGTGATGAAATTACATATGGCTTATAGCCCTTTTGGAATAGTTAAATGACACATCACTGTTACTCTCATTTTCTCATAGAACAATTATATTGAACACATTCAAATCATGAGAACATTGAAATGCACAGATGCAATGGTATCTCCACTTATATAAGAAAATATTATATTAACAACTTTCAACCTTAAATTTCTGATTAGAAGCCATAATAATCAAGATAAAAGCTATTTATTGAGTTTCTATCATGTGTCATGGGCTTTTTTATATCATTTCTAGTCCATACAAGAGCACTTGGAGGTAAGTATTACTATCCTCTTTTAAAAGTTGAAGAAATCAATGCTCAGAGAGGTTAATAAACTCAAAGTCACACAGATAGTAAGTGGTAGAGCCAAGATTTTAACTTATAAACATTTGCTTTTTCCATTGGGCTATGTCAGCTATTAATTTGAGGAGAGATCTTGATAGATGTTGGTCTCTTCTGTACTAAAGTTTTCTATATGCTTCCTTTCCATAATTTAAGCAAGGGCTGTGAAGAGGTGGTATTTGTGACTGCTTATCTCTCTCGCCTATGTGTCTACCTCCACAGGTGTAAGAACTGTCAAATCCCAGCCAGTAAATAGGGGACCTCACAGGTCTATCTGGTGACTTCCTGATGGAAATGACTGACTCATGTCAGCATTTCTGAAGGGCAATTTTTGAAAATTCAAATGACTCTCTTGTCTAAAAAGAAGGAATGCCACAGAAAGATGGGGTTGGGAAGAAGATAGTGTAGAAACCCAAATGGCAAATAGTTGTTGATCAATTTAAAAAGAAATAAAACCAAGATAAATAGTTTGAACAGCTGGGGTAAGTTGCAAGTCACAGTCTTAACTAACCAAGTTGTCTGAATCTTCAGCTGAAAAGAAACCAGTGAAAATGATAAGCAAAGAAGCAAGCAGCAAAGGAATGAAGAACTCAGCTCAGGGCTCATTTAGCTCTCAAAAAAAAAAGTTCTTTATCAGTATAACAACTGACACTAGAGCATTTACTTAAGGACTATCTGTGATTCAACAAAGCATAGGAAGGACCGTGACTCACAAAGTAATTGAAAAAACACCTCACAGACACAAGGGACAAGAAAAACAGGATGTGTTCCTCTGATTCAAACTATTTTACTTTACTTCCTTAGTGTGATGTTTTAGTTCTGTTTCCTTCACTCCCTTAAAAAAATATTATAGACCACAAGAATGGAAATGGTGGGTCATTATGATGAGGAAGAGATGAGGAGATGATGAGGTGGTGGAGAAGGAGGGAAATGTTCCTGAGTGTGTGGTTTAGTGTGTGTTTGTGTATATGATAGAATAAGAACTCAGGGCTGGAGGGGGAGCAAAAATTATATGTTTGAATCTTGAAGCATTTTGTTTTATTTTTGTTGAGTAATATTGAGCTGCCAACTCTAATCAAAAGATTTGAAAAAATTCATTCCATTGGTTATATTTAGATCTGGTTAGAAAAAGGGAGGAAAATCAGCATTAGTCTATCAATGGGGCCTAAGGAGTTAAGTTGACAGATAAAATGTAGGAAGCCCGGTTAAATTTGAAATTCGTGTAAGCAATAAATAATTTTTTTAGTGTAAGTATATTTTATGCCATATTTGACATCCTCCCACATTCCACAGCTGCACAGCCCAGGTTTGAAACCCAGCTGAGTCATTTATTTGCAAGGACAAGCAATAGTTGAAATATACTTATACTAAAAAACTATTTGTTGTTTACTGAAATTCAAATTAAACAGAGTATGATTGATCTGTGAATATATTTCTCTGGATGTGTATTGTCATGAGTGTGTGTGTGTGTGTGTTTGTGTGTGCTTGTGTGGAGAGAGACAGGGATGAAATGTAGATGACTCCAGGTGGAGTAGGTGTAAGAAATATTATTTTATGTTTCTAAAATAGAATTTATTTTTCTTTGTATTATAATAATATTGGTATATATGTTACACAAAATTTTGAAAATACATAAGAGTATAAAGAAGACTTTTATATCCACAATCTCATCACCTGGAAGTAATCACTGTTAAAATTTTGAGTTATGCCCGAATTTTTCTTTCTCTTCACTCCTCATACCTACAAATATAAAATTATTATAAAAATTTAAAGATATACAAATGCTAACATTTATTAAGTACTTAAATATATACGCCAGGCAGCTTACTAAGTGCTTCATGGGAATTAACTCACTAAATTCTCAGTGAAAACCCTATGAGGTAGGTATTATTGTTCCTACCATTTTACAGGTGGGAGGAAAAGGCAAAGAGAAATTAAGCAACTTGTCCAATGTCACCTAGTAAGTTAGTAAGTAAATCACCACTGGGATTCAAATCTGATTAGTGCACCCCTGGAGTGTGGGTTATATGGTTCCTCCACCACTGTAATTGAAGGAATAAGCCACATCCACAACCATTCATTCATTTTATAACATTTACTCTACTAAAGATGTCAGTACTACAGACCTATTTTTTAAATTTTTATTTTTATTTGGAATTAGGAATAAGACATTACCCTATAGAAAGACAGTGCTACTGCTTCAACAGAATAAGCCATCAGCAGTTTCTGTGACCAACCAGAAGTTTAAGATGGAGTGAGCTTTTCTATATGGGTCAGCACATAACTAAGAATTTAATTTTTGGATTAGATATATTTGGGTTTAATCCCTAGTTCTGCTGTTTACTAGCTATATAACCTTGGGCAGATGACTTTTCAAACCTTAGTTTTCTAATTTTTTTTAATAAGGCTACTAAGAGTCTCTATCCTACTGACAGGTTCATGAGAATACAACTTGTATAGTCTTACAGGACACTTCCTACCAGAAGGGCTCCCACTTGGTTTAATGTTCTACTGTGCCATCTTGAAATTCTTAGTTATTTTAACTGTGAACATGTGCATGAGCAGAGGCAGTACACTGGGTAACAGTGAGCACATATGACTGTGATCAAGCAGTAGTGCCCACATCTGTAGGCTCAAGTCCCAAGGCACCACGGGCAGTATAGGTGACAAGCTGTGGGCCTCACTGTCTGGAGCACATGTGCATGTCTGAGCGGGCTGCCAGAATGGGACCTTGGTTCAGGTTGGTAGTGACAATTGTGGCAGCAGCAATAGAGGTAGCAGTAGCAGTGGTAGTGGCCATTGCCCAAGAAAGGTCCTCACATGGACGCAGGGATGAGACGGTGGTAGAAGACCAGCTCATCTTTCTGTTCCAGAGCTCTCCCTGCAAAGTCTGCACAAGTATTATCTCTCTAGCCTGAGCTTTGTCAGAAGGACTGCAAGCATTCAGTCAATAAACTTTCCCAGTAAATTATTACAAAATAAAGTCATACACATGGACCTTGCAATAAAGTATATCAGGGAGTTATTAGAATTCTTAAAAAAGTATAGAGTCACCAATTTTGAAAACTGCTCCACCATTGCAAAACAAATACCTATAGTCTTAGAAATAGAAATTATCTTTAAAGATCATTGCATTCAATGGAAAAGAAAATTATTTTCACATGGTACTTTGAATGAAGTGATTATTAATGAAAAAAAATTTTTTAATTAAGTTTTCTTTGTATAGGCACTTTGAATTATATACAATCATGATGCCACTTTCAATTTTTTGTATGGCCTCCACAAGTTACAAGAAATGTCTAAAGAAACATTAAAATTTCATTGTATAAATTTGAATTTAAAATTAATTTCAGACTTACTCAGAACTGATTTCTATGAAAAGTTAACTCTTTTTAGAAAAATCTTTTTAGTTATGTGAGAATCATCAGCTCTAGAGATACTAAAACATATATTTTTAAATAATTTATTAGAAATTTATCTAAATGATGTCAGATTGTATAAAATACTCTTAAGAGGTCCAGTAGCAGTCGCATCAGTGAAAAGAGCTTTCTCAAAATTAAAAATTCTCAAAAATGTTAAGACTAGAATGATCCATGTGGTAATGGATTCGATTTAGAGACATAAGTATGAATTCATGTTTAGTTTAATATGGATACAAATTGCTACACAGAGAGATATTTGTAGACGCATATACACTGGATATATATATACATATACACCCATATATTTACTATGTATACACTATGCTTGTAAATATGTATACATAGTGTATAACACATATGTATACAAACATATATTTACTATGTATATACTATGTATGTATATATGTAGGCATATTTCCTCCTTCTTTCAGCTGAGAGGATTTAGAAGCAATGAAACACAGTAGCCACAGACATACTTAGCTCCCAGATCTTGATTTCTAATACCATTCTCCAATAAAAGTCACCAGGGCTCCATGAAGAAATGGCTGAGTTTAGGACTGGGACAGGAAATACATAAGATGAGCCCACAGTACGTTGTAGTTCCAGAAAGAAAGTGCTAACAAACAAGCAAACCCCCCCAAAAAACAAAACAAAAAAACGTGATGGTAGTATGTCAGTAGTTTGGACACAGGAGGCAACTAAAAGAGCTTCTAGGACTTCCCTTGTGGCACAGTGATTAAGAATCCACCTGCCAATGCAGGGGACACGGTTTCAAGCCCTGGTCCAGGAAGATCCCACATGCCGCAGAGCAACTAAGCCTGTGCGCCACAACTACTGAGCCTGCGCTCTAGAGCCTGCGAGCCACAACTACTGAGCCCACATGCCACAACTACTGAAGCCTGTGCGCCTAGAGCACGTGCTGCGCAACAAGAGAAGCCACCACAATGAAACACCCACGCACAGCAGCGAAGAGTAGCCCCCGCTCACCACAACTAAAGAAAGCCCGTGCGCAGCAACGAAGACCCAACACAGCCAAAAATAAATAAATAAATTTACTAAAAAAAAAAAAAAAAAAGAGCTTCGAAGGTTAAATTTGGAACAATTTGAGCAACAAAGTATTGGATTATAACTCAACTTACAAAATAAATATCCATGAGTGTATACTGATATAAGTAAATGCTTGGAAAAAAAAAAATAAGTGAGGGAGAAGAGACAAATCTCTCACGTAGAAGAATTCCTAATTATGTAGATACTCCATTCTCAAGGAAGTGAAATATAACTCTCCACTCCTTAAGGGTGGCTGCAAAGAGTGACTTCCTTCCAAAGAGGACCCTTTGGGAAGGTGAGGAGGAAGAGTAACTTTACAGTGGAGAAACCACACGATCACTACCTCAGCCAGGTGAACAAGGTCAACATCAACGGTAATAAATCATGTAAATGGCACATAATGATGTAATGAAAATGACATTGTACCTCTGTAGTATTCTTCCCCCAAACCTGTGACCCCAATCTAATCATGAGAAAAACATTAGACAAACCCTAGTTGAGGGACATTCTACAAAATACCTGACCAGTACTCTTCAAAATTATCAAGGTCATCAAAATAAGGTAAGTTTGAGAAACTGTCACAGACAAAATGATCCTAAGGAGACATGACAATTAAATATACTATGGTAGCTGGGATGGGGTCCAAGAACAGAAAAGGGACGTTAGGGAAAAAAAACTGAAGAAATATGAGTAAAGTATGGACTTTATCTAATAATAATGTATTAATATTGGTTCAATAATTATAACAAATAAACCATATTAATGTAAGATGGTAACAATAGAGAGAACTGTGTGGGGACACGGACACTGCACTTTTCTGTAAACCTACAACTGTCAAAAATTACATTTATTTAAAATAAACTTTTAACTAAATTGTTTACCTTTTAAAAAAGAAAAAAAATTGTGATCTTGCCAAGAGCTACTGACATAAATTTTAATTATACCAGTTGAAAACAAGGTTGATAAAAGTATAAATTTTAATAAGCTAACAAATGAGTTTTTATAAAAGTAAACCCCAAATTTTTATAACAATTATATTACAAAGTGTTGCTATTTATTGTGATAGCAATAATTATATATTTTGCCATTTATTATTTTATAATGTTACTCATGCAACACCAATATCCCTATTATGTTTTATCAGTAGTAAGATGTTTTCAGAGGAAAAAGCTTAAGGGACCTCAAATTTTCACGTTTCATTAGGCCCTACAAATTATGTAGCTGACCTGTTTCTACATCATAGGGCTACTAGGAAGTTAAATGAGAGTGCCTATATTAAGCACTTAGGTTACAACCTGTTACATAAGAAGTGCCCAATAAATAGTTAAGTACTGTTATTGAGGAGTAATTGTCAGTGCCCAGATATTGATGCCCGAGAACAATCATTCTTCAGAGAATGTAACACCTCAGTTGAATTTTTCACTAATTCACTAATTCAAAGCAAAATAACTAATTCATAGCAAGATCCAACCAATTAATGTCACATAGATGGTGAGAGATACTAGTATACATATTTGCATGTAAAGTTAAATACTGGAGAAGAAAAAAAGTTGTGACAAAATATAGTTCAAGAGCAGTTTCTGATTTAAACAAGATTTGCTGATTTCCTTTTGCTGTAATGAACATTTTCAGTACTTCGTTTCCTTTAATCCTCACATCACTGTGAAGTGTACAGCACAAAGCTGGAAAGCAAACTGAGATCAGGGAAGTTGAGTAAACTTCTCAAGCCACAATATGAGTAACAAAGTTGGGACTGGAATCCAGTTTTTCTTACTTCCAAGTAGTTTTCTTTTCATTACCTCACAGTGCCTCACATTTCCCATGGTGCAGGTACTGTTTTCTTTTTTATTGAGGTATAGTTAACTTACAATATTCTATAAGTTTCAGGTGTACAACATAGTGAGTCACAATTTTTAAAGGTTATACTCCATTTATAGATATTATAAAATATTAGCTATATTCCCTGTGCTTTACAATATTTCTTTGTAGCTCATTTATTTTATACATAATAGTATGTACCTCTCAATCCTCTCAAACTCCTATCTTGCCCCTCCCCTCTTTCCTCTCCTCACTCATAACTACTAGTTTTTTTTCTATATCTGTGAGTCTGGTTTTTTTTTTTTTTTGCTATATGCCCTAGTTTGTTTTATTTTTTAGATTTCACATATAAATGATATCCTACAGTACTTGTCTTCCTATGTCTGACTTACTTTATTAAGCATAATACCCTTCAAGTCCATCCATGATGTTTCAAATGGCAAAATTTCATTCTTTTTTATGGCTGAGTAGTATTCCATTGTGTGTGTGTGTGTGTGTGTGTGCACACACACGTGTGAGTATAATATATATATATATATATATATATACATACCACATCTTCTTAACCCATCCATATGTTGATGGGCACCTAGGCTTCTTCCATATCTTGGCTATCATAAATAATATTGTTATAAACATCGGGGTACATATATCCTTCCAAATTAATGTTTTTATTTTTTTTCAGATATATATACCCAGGAGTGGAATTGCTGGATCATATGGTGGTTCTATTTTTAGTTTTATGAGGAACCTCCATACTGTTTTCCACAGTGGCTGCATCAATTTACATTCCCACCAACAGTGTACAAGGGTTCCCCTTTCTTCACATCCCCACCAACATTTATTATTTGTGGTCTTTTTGATGATAGCCATTCTGACAGGTGTGAGGTAATATCTCATTGTGGTTTTGATTTGCATTTCTCTTCTGATTAGTGGTGCTGAACATTTTTTCATGTGCCTGTTGGCCATCTGTATGTATTCTTTGGGGTACTACTTGCTTTGGTTTACATTGCCTCATTTTAGTGAATACTGCAAAATCGTTGGATATCTTTAATGAACTTAGTTTGAACAGGTAAGAATTAAGAGTGGCTTATTCCCCTACTTCTTTTACAAGCTTAATTTCCATAAATAGTGGGGGGGGGTGTTTCTTATAATGGCCGCAATACTCTTTCATGAGCTCACTCCCTTCCACCTCTGTTGGGTTATGACTAGACCCAGTTTTTGTTCAACCTTTGGATTCTAGACCATAGTTTTCTCTGGTTGGTCCTAATAATCCTCCAGATTTCCTGGCACCTACACATTAGCATAGACCATAGAAGAGGAATTTCAGACTCTGTTGGAGGAAAGCTTGCTGATGTCTTTATGGTGGGAGCCATGTTTTCATGGTATTCTGCTTGCTTGGCCAGGCAGTGACATCGAGGTGACTGCTCCCAGTCCCTCGTTCATGGGATTCTCAAGCAAGACTGACAACATGTCGGCTCATTCTTTACACTACACCTCATGCTTCCCATTTGGGCTCTTCCTTTGCCTGAGACACACAGGAGGTGCACTGGCTTGCCCAGCTGGGTCTGTGAGATTGAAGCCTATACATGGACAGGTAGGCAGTATCACTGACTCACTTCTGCTCACTAGCTCACCTCATGCAGTGTGGCTGGTGTTATGAATGCTGTCACTGCTGTCTTGGGATTTAGATTTCCCATGGCTACTGGAAGGACCAGGTGGTACAACCTAAAAGTGTGTCACTGTTGATTCACTATATGGTGAACTTTGTTCAAAGGCAGATAGGAGAAGGTGGATAAACTCTTCTTCCTCTCTCTCCCTGGTCAGTCTATGCAGAAACACAGTAGCTCATGTAGATATTCTGAAGATATTGTATTAGCTTGATATAAAGCTCTAGCCAGACTGGTAATCTTCCTCATTGCATTTGCTTTCCATACCTCCCTGCTCATTGGCCCCTTTCCCTCACTCTTTCTTCCCTAGAATTGCAAACCCCCCAAAGTAAGGCTTTCTGCTCCAGGATCTGTTTTCTAAGAAATCCAGACTAAGACAGTTGGTGATTCTAAGATCCCCTGTGATTAGGGTTTCTGCCTAGAGTCAAGTCCTATTCACCTTATTAAAAAAGTCAGCAATAGTTTTAAATTGCAGAAACAGAATCTTTGTGGACTTACCTAAAGTTAATTTATTGAGAGATAAAAGAGGAACAGAAGAATCATATTTACTGGGCTCCAAGAAAGTAGATGAGATTGTCCTACTAGGAGAACCATGACAAATTTCGTAGGTTAACCGATGGTTTGGTGGGTGGAAGGGAGTTATATGTGCAACTATTCAAGTCATTAGCACTGTAAAAAATCTTACTTGATTTGCAAGAGGTAGAGTTTAGGATGTTTTAGGGACAGACATATCAGAAACTCTGATGTAGTAATAGGTGAGTATATAGATAAGCAGGTTATCCCATGTGTACTTGTTTATTTGATTACTATTTTGATTTATACTAATGCATACCGTTCATTTGTGGCCAAATAACCAGAGCAAATTTGCTAATGTGAAGTGTTTAAATCAGACTAGAGAGAAGAAAAGAGCACAGCATGACCACTATTTTCACATTCTTCTCATAGGAAGACAATGAAGTGAAAACTACCCTGTCAAATTCTTGGGAGAGGAAGCTCAGTAACATAAAATACTTTAATGGAACTGTCAACTTTTGCCCTACAATTAGTGGTAATCTAATTATGTCAGAATAAAGGTCAGGGAAATGAATAAACATGACCAGGGAACAATAATATGACACTGATATTAAAAATTCAGATGCCTCCTGACATAATACTATATATTGAGTACTTTGGATCACACCAAATTTCTCATCAAATGTTCAGTATATCCTTTGATGACCTGCTTGTTTAATATATAATAACAGATCTTGTTTCTATCATGCCTTTAAACAACATCATGACATGCGATCATTTTCTTAAGGTGTCTGGGGTTGCAGGAGTTCAAAATGTATTGGTAATAGATGACTAGGCATCCAAGTGACAATACATATTACCTAATTTTAAATAATATGTCAGAGGTTTAACCTGTCTGAGGTTAGGGGAAGCTCTGATTAATGTCTTTATCATTTGAGCACTGAAATGAATAGTTAAGTCATATACTTATATCTCAAAAGCAATATTCTTTCACACGATTAAGCTGCAGCCTCTTAGAACAAAGACTCATTTCCCTCTTATGTGTGTCATAATTGGGCCAATTCTTCTGTGACATCTCTTATATTAATAAGAAATTGTCATTTCATGCAAAGGGCTGATGATGACTATAAAGAGGAAGTGAAGAGTATTCTGCTTCTATTTTAATTTAAATTATTCATTGAGAAGACAAAGATGATGCATATAACATAATTTATTTGCCTTATAGCATGCATTTGAATCTAGTATTTTGTAGACTTGTTCATTTATTCAGCAAATATTTACTGGAGGCCCACCGTGTAGAGGCACTGTTCTGGGTGCTGGTGTTTTCGTAGTGAATACGACAAAGTCCTTGCCTTCATGGTAGTTTACAAAGAGAGGAGACAGGGAGTAAACAAATAAACACGTAATTCCAGGTTGGTTTTGATGCTAAAAAACAAATTAAAGCAACTGAGGGCAGAAAGTGATGAGGGCCTGGGCACTATTTCAAGTAGTGGAATGAGGAGAAAAATCTCTGAAGATGTGAGATTTAAGTTGAGACCTGAAGAATGGTATTCTTTGATAAATGTTAAAATAGCTTTAATTCAACAGTTCTTTTAAATAAATTTATATTTTATGAATTTCAATAGCATCTATACATATTTGGAAGTGGGAAGTAATACATATTATTCACTTTAAGGCATTGTTTGGAGCACTAATAGATTTGAGGATTCCTTATGATAGCTACATATCCCACTCCCTTCTTTAGGGCTCCAAAACTGAGAGGCACTTCTCTAGATTAACCCCATATGCCAGATCCCATCCCTATGGTCCCTAATGTGCATTTCTTTCCTAGTGTGCTCAAATGTGCCACCATCGTTGCTTTGTTCAAGTTCATCATTCCCCTCACCCAAAATGCCAGCCTTTTCCCACAGTTTCTACCTGTCCAGATTCTCCCTTTACATCAAGGCCTAAACTTCCCTAAAGCTTCTCTAACAATAGATCACCATTTGGGGCGGGTGTGTGTGTGTGTGAGCGCGTACACATATGGTGGGGCACTAGGCACTGTGTTAAATACTTTACATTCGTTATGTTATTTATGAGCCTTGGTACTATTATCATTCCTACTTTGTAGACAAAGACATGGGGACTTGTGGAGCTTAAGAAACTTGTCTAATTCATACAGCTGGGCAGCAGGGACAGAATTCCAGTTCAGGTCTGATGATTCTGACATCCATGCTTTAAATCATTCTGGGACAACTATTCCATCTTGATATGATTTTACCATCTTAGAATGCTTACAGAAAGTACACTTCCCAACTTTGTTCTGCCTTGCTTTGTCCACTGGTATTTCATGTAGTATTTAGTTTATACTCCCCAAGTTTGTAGGCAGCAAACATATTTTGTATTTCTTCAACAGATTCAATAACAATGTTTATGGTTCTGAACAAATAGAAATTCAGAAAATACTTTGTGGTCCACCTGCACTGGGGGCAGCAGGCCCTTCCTGCACGCAGGTGGGTTGGAGCCTACCAGCACCTGCAGCTGCTCCCTGGCTAGCCAGGCCAGCCAGCCATCGTCTGGTAGGCCAGGCAGAAGCAACAGAAGGAGGAGTATTGCACTTATTACATCCACTTGGGCAGGTGCAACTGAGGAGAGCACTGCCCCTGCCTCAGGGGATTTGCAGTAACAGCTACTGTCCCTATAGGCACGTCTACGTGTCCCTCAGGCAGAGATCTGCACCGACTTCCTCAAAAATTGCTGTCCCCTGGGCATGAAGTGCAAGAAGAAACATGCACCGCTGTGCCCTGTCTTCTCCTGCAGGGGCGTCTGCCTCAGGGGTGTCCAGAGATATGAAATGGTATTTAGAGGTCTAAAACTGGCAGTTATTACAGCTATCTTGCATCTGAGTTTGCTGGGTATTTATACTTTATCTTCACTAGATCATGTGTTTTTTAGAACAGAATCCATTACGTAATAGATATATCTTTATTTATCGTGGAACTTGATATTGTCCTTTGTAAGAGTGGATTTTAAAAAATGAACTTAACCTGTGCTTCTTCCCAGAACCATTTTTAACCTTCCCTAGATGTGATGACACCCTCATTAAAAACTGTTTGCCCTCTGGGCTGTTAGCTGTCTCCACACACTTGACATCTGACACAAATTGATAAGAATATGCACAAATCATCTCAGCTTATATTCCTCGTTTACCCAAAATAAAGATTGAATTTGTGAAGCATGATGCTTGGGTTGTAGTGCTCTGCTGGGAGAAATGATAGAACATAGGTGTTGTCTCCTGTTTGCAAAAAAAAAAAAAAAAAAAAAGCCCAGATTTCAGAGGTAAAAATGAGATGCTTATTATCCTTTAATCAAATACGTGTGTGTGTGTGTGTGTGTATACATATATATATATATATATATATATATATATATCTTTTACAGAAAAATAATTCAAAATAATGCATTATTTAAATACCAAGCTATTTTGGTAATTTAAAACATAATTCAGTTTACAGAAATTGGATTAACACAAATTTCAGTAACACCTCTGTGGAGAGCAAGGATGTATGTTAAAATATATATATGTACATTATGTACATATATACATATGTATATCTATATATACATTATATGTATGTTACGTATATATACATATATATAAATATGTCCCATTTGAGCTTAAAGAAGAATAATTACAGCTTTTCAGTTCTTTGTGGCTATGCAGCCATATGATTTTCCAAGACTGTTTAATGCAAAATTTTCAATCTTGTCAAATTTATATCAAGCCACACATCCCAACTTAAGGTGGGGGAAAGTATGTTCACTGTATTAATGAATATCTCATCTCAATATCAGACTCATTTGTAGAAAATGTATCATTTAGATTGACATTTTTAAAATGAAACTTAAGATTTTCCCTTGGTTATAATGTAAACATGCTCATTATGGAAAATAGAAATATCACCAGAATTAATTGTTGAAATCATCCTGTATTTCCTTTTACTCTTTTTATGCATATTTTACACAGTAGGGACAAACTACATAGTAGTTTAGTATAACTTTTTTTATTAGCATTATGATATAAATTTGTGTAATTCTAGACTTCTCTCTACATAGTACCTGTTTCTCTTTCCCTCTTTTACCCATTTAAAGAAAAAAGTTAGCTCTCCGATATCAGAGGGGGATTTTGATCTTTATACCATAAAGAATCTCTCGCTTTTTATCTGATCTCCCCTCCTCTACTTATACTCCTTTTTGGTCTGAAACTGCAGTGTGGATCTTTCTACTAGTCATCATTCTGGTTGATTAACAGAGCCCTTAACTCTTTACTCTTAGAAATTATGTGTGCCAGGGATCTGTTTTAAGGAAATAGGTTAAGCCATAGAAATGTAAGGCTCTCCAAATATCCAAGCCCTCTCTCACATTTCTCAACCTCCTTAAAGTTAGAAGGGGCCATTTGAGGGGTTATGGCTAATGGTCTAGGAGAATTAGCGGATATTTGTTCAGTTCTATTAGTGGAGCTATTATTAGCAGCTTTCTCCTCCTCTGCCGTGGATTCTGGAGCCACATGTTCACATGGCATAGCCACAACACAAAAGAAGCCTGGGTTGCTGACCCAGCTGCCTTAGAGAGTTGTCCTACTGGTAACAGTCAATGAGGGAGAAATAAATTTTGATGTGCTAAACTATGGAGATTTAGGTGTGTATTAGCACAATATAATCTAGCCTATCTTGACTAATACACGATGCTATGTCCAGTCACGGTGTTTGACAATGTGTTTTCTCTGTTTTGGGTGCCATTCCCAAGCACCTCCACCCCTTTACCAGGAAGTCTTTTCCTGGATTTTTCTTGTTCATCTTCTTGTTCATCTCAGGGGCACTTCCTCTGATAAACCTTTGATTGCCCTCATCCCCCTTTCTGGGTTAATTGCCTCTTCCACATGCTTCTGTCATACATGAGTATATAGATTAGTGATTTTTTGGTTTTGTATGGATTGATAAGATTGTTTTGGAATTGGTTATGTACACTTCCCTTGAGAACAATTAGCATAGATCAGTGGTTTTAAAAGTGTGGTCTGGTAACCCCTGAGTGTCTCTAAGATCCTTTCAAGAGGTCTGTGAAATCAAACCAATGGTGTGAAAGCAGTAACCACTAAAACTGCTAGTACTTTAACAAATCAAGTTAGTGGAATCAAACTATACTAGGAGTCATTGTATCATAGTATTTTCACTGCCACATATTCACAGGGGAAAATATCAAGTTTCATCAAGAATGCCCTGAATGAAACATTAAAAATTATAAATTGTATAAAATCTTGACACTCAATATCTGTCTTTGTAATATTCTAAATGACAAAATGAGAAGTACACATAAGCACTTTTGCTGCATACTAAATTAAAACAGCTATCTTGAGTGAAAGCACTTGAGCAATTGTACAGTTTATAAGCTGAAGTCACCACTTTTGTCATGCAACAACATTTTATTTGAAAAGAATGACTGAAAACTATGGTTATTTAGAATCAGTATTTGGTAGACATTATCTTGAAAATGTATAAAGTAAAGTAAATGTATAAAGTAAACAAGGAAAACAGCTAACAATATTTGTTGTTAATGATAAAATTTGAGATTTATTTTGAAAAATTAGAATTATGGTAAATGTATATGTGCCTCTGTGAACTTGGCAGCCCCCAGATAATGAAAGACCTTATGATGAGGTTGGTTCTGATATTGATGAATATGATTTTTTTGGTATTATATAATGAAAGCTGTCAATACTTGGAACATATGAATAACTCAAAATGACTAATAAATGCTGGAACAAAATCACTTATGGCTAAAAGATTCATTCAAAATACAAGGTATTCTAATGGATTTTAATATAACAGCACCAAAAGTTCATTGATAAGGTTAAATTCCACATTGGAAGAAACTACCACTTGTTGAGTAATATTTTCCATGGAGAATATCTAGAAATATTATTGCCATACTCTTCCCTTTTTCAACTGCATACCTGTGTAAATGTCAGATTTTCTTCATATACTTTAACCAAAACAACAAATTTAATAGAAAAGCAGATATGAGAATCCAGCTGTCTTCTATTAAGCTATATATTAAAGACATTTGCAAAACTATAAAGCAAGCCATTTTTCTCATATTTTTGTCTTGGAAAATCTAGCTATTTTTTAAATAAAAATTCTGTTATATTAACATGTAATGAGTTTATTATCGTTATTTTAAGTGGATTAAATATTTTAAATATTTTTCTGTTTTAACTTTTAATATGATAAATATCAGTAGTTATAGCCTATATAAGCAAAAGCTCTTTGGGGTTCTTAATAATTTTGAAGAATATAAATCGATCCTAAGAGCTCACAGTTTGAGAACCACTGCTATAGATAATTTAAGATCAAGGATATGCATCTGGCAAAGCTAACATAGTAGGCTGACTACAAGAGTGCAGACAAAAGAGTTTATAGTAGAGATAAACACCCTCAAGCCCACAGGCCTCATGCAACTCATTTATAAGTTCCTTTTTTTTTTTTTTTAAACATCTTTATTGGAGTATAATTGCTTTACAATGGTATGTTACTGTCTGCTTTATAACAAAGTGAATCAGCTATATATATACATATATCCCCCTATCTCCTCCCTCTTGTGTCTCCCTCCCACCCTCCCTATCCCACCCCTCTAGGTGGGCACAAAGCACCGAGCTGATCTCCCTGTGCTATGCAGCTGCTTCCCACTAGCTATCTATTTTACATTTGGTAGTGTATATATGTCCATGCCACCTCTCACTTTGTCCCAGCTTACCCTTCCCCCTCCCCATATCCTCAAGTCCAGTCTCTAGTAGGTCTGTGTATTTATTCCCGTCTTGCACCTAGGTTCTTCATGACCATTTTTTGTTTCGTTTTCATTTTTTAGATTCCATATATATGTGTTAGCATACGGTATTTGTTTTTCTCTTTCTGACTTACTTCACTCTGTATAACAGACTCCAGGTCCATCCACCCTACTACAAATAACTCAATTTCGTTCCTTTTTATGGCTGAGTAATATTCCATTGTATATATGTGCCACATCTTTGTTATCCATTCATCTGTTGATGGACACTTAGGTTGCTTCCAAGTCCTGGCTATTGTAAGTAGTGCTGCAATGAACATTGTGGTACATGACTCTTCCATCAAACATGACTTGAGAGTTGATATATTCTTTGTATACACCAGAATTTGGAAATGCATCAGACATCTGTCAAGAGAAAAAAACAAAGAACGCCACCACATGTTTCAATCAAATTTATAATAAAATTAGTAAGATAAATCTCTGACTTACCTTAGTCTCAATATATTTGCTCAGATCTGTGCTGACTTGTGAAACTGCTTTTTCACAATTATCATTGTATGTGACTCCAGAAATATGAAAATTACCTTGGTAATAGTAAGTCTTTCCTGTGAAATAAGGAAATACTTAGAAAATTTTAAAATAGGCAGTGACCTCAAGTCCCTCCATATCTTTATCTCAAAATCAATATTCAATGGATATACTCAGACAGGGAAATTAATTTACTACCACTTGAATGAGAGATTCCCCTAGCTCTCATCCAACTCTAGTTACTCTCAATATTAACAAAGATTGTGTTAGCTCCTAAGCCAGAATCCTAGAGTAAACCCATCTTCCAAAATGACTTCAAACAACCTTTACAACAGAGTTTGAGTGTCTATTTTTACTTCAAGAAGCCCAGTTCAACTAATTTAACTTCAGGTAATATAAGCTCGTCCAGCTTTGTATCTGAAATTGTAGGTAGTTGATCATATAGAGAAATTCAAGAGTAAATTCTCATCCCACACACTTCCTGCTCAAGCCAGGATTCCTGTAGTTCTCCCTTTTGCATCACTCCTTTCCACTAAGTCATTGTTTCTCCAGAAGAAGAAACAATGTTAAATGCAAACTATATTTTGGAAGGATAGCTAGTTAAGCTACTGGTCCTCACTAACATGCTGACAGGGCTTCTTTACGAGAGTTTGATTTGGAAAACTCAGAGCACTATCAATAAGGAAATTGTGTGAATAAAGTTAGTTTTTAATGAGTAGAGTCAAGAAGAGGATAGAAAGATTCAGACTACAGAGAGTTTGTGGGTAGACATGGCAGGCAAGAGACTGTGAGCAACCACTATGCTTCTGAAGGATAAGTTTTTAAATTTGAAACTAAGATGGTTGGGAAGAAGCAAAGGAGAAGAGGTTAGGTTGGAAGAGAACTGGAATTTTCATTGAATCAAGCAAAATGTATCCACACTGCATTATTGTATAGGGTGATATATTTCAGAGGAATAAAACAGAAAAATCATGATAAAGTCAATAGAATAATACACTTAAAGTATTAAGATGTGGGTTTGTGCTCAGCTATGCCACTTAAAAGCCTGTGATATCTAGGAAGTCACTTGGCTTTACTGAGCCTCAGTTTCTTGCATATGAGAATAAGGATAATAGTAAAACCTGCCCTCCCAGGCTCAAAGGATTAGTATGAGGATCAAGCAGAATAATGGATATCAAATTTCTTTAAAAACATAAATGGTTACACAGATTTAAGGGTTTACTTTTCTGAAAGGTAAAAATAAGCTGGAAAAACATGCTTTTCTGGATGTAGGGTTAATAAAAGTTATTAAAAATAAGATCAAGTTAGTATGAGCATTTAGCCATTTAACTACTCTTGACTATCCACTATTAGAAGACCCATTAGTGGATTATCCATTGCTGCTTATCAATTATATCTTAACAACCAATATCAGAAATGAGCCCAGAAGAGTAGAGATCTCCAAAGTTTGAGGTATATTTACTAAAAGATGTACAACTTAACTACAAACCTACTATATAAGCACTTTTATTGACAATGAATATTGGCATCAAAGTATTGAGCATTTCAGTCTTGCCCATACTCCCATAGCTGTTGATATAACTTATAGACTGGATCAAAGAGGCATCTGATTCCAAAATATTATAAACTTTGGTGTCAAATAATATAAAAAGTTATTATGTTGAAATAAAGTAGTAAGTAGATGAGAAAGTTTCCATAAAGAAATTTAACATTTCTGTTGTTTCTTGTCAATTTCTAAGAGTTAAAAGAGATTTAGTAGTAAGGGTGAAAATTGAAGTGTCAATACTGACCAACTGCCAGAAAATGGACAAGGAGACCGAAGTTACTGCCAAGATTGTCATCACTCCAAAAAAAATAAGGATTGTCATCCACAGTGGCCAAGATCTTCTCTGGGAAGATATGTTGTACCTACGAAAGGAGGAAAGTGGCTCAAATCAGATGATAAATATTCTAAATCTACCTGTCTCTCTGCCAACTCATACAACACAATCTATAACTTACACATCAGGTTTTTATATTAGCTTAAAACATAGAAGCCTCAAATGTGTCAAAGAGGATAGACCCTAATACTCATTCATTTAACAAATCATCCTGGAGTACTATGTTAGCTGCTAGGGATACAACAGTGAGCAAAATAGCATGGTTTGTGTACTCATGTTGATGAGGAGAAATTGATTTGCTTTTTTTATTTATCCAAAGAAAGTTATGAAGCATTACATGTGATCTGATTTTATCCTTGCAAACTAAAGCCACATCATCTACATGGACATATATAGATTTATAAACACAAATATATAACATCATTTATATGTTTAATTAAATGTGTAAGAAAACATGATGTCATTGCAACTTTCCCATGTTATAAGATTATGGGTAGACTTTTTTCTTTTTGTTTACTTTTTCTTTAACTATACTTTCTAATGTTTCGACAATAAACAAGGATTATTTGTATAACATAATTTAACAGATACGTTTCATCATCAAAACCAATCAATTAGATTAAAAATAATCAGAAAATATTGTAACTTGGCATCATACAGATAGAGTGGTCTAGGGTTAGAGTTAGGTCATATGGCCACCCTTAGTCTAATTTTTATAAGGTTTGGACATTAGTTATTCTTCATATCTTGAAATACATGATGTCATGAAATAGTCCATTTGGACGAAGAGCTGTAACACACACACACACAAATCTGATTTAAAGTTTCAAAATAGCCTCAACTAGGTCTTCAATCTCTTCATTATCCTAAATAAAACTTACAAAACAGAAGAGTTTGTAAGCAGTGGATATATTTGGCAAATTAGATATTTCCTATGAGCAGGAGAACATTTTTGTTCTTATCCCTCCAGGACTAATTAACTTTTAGGTAGAGAAGATCCTTTAAAAATGAGTAATAAGTACCTATGCCACACCTGTGCAACTCCACCCAGTCTTATTCCTCTCTGTTCTGTTCTCAGTTCTTAATCCTACTCTTCCTTCTATCTCTTTTGATGACTTGTTAATTAATGTTTCCCTGAGCCAACATTCTCAAAGCTCTTCAAAGAAACTCCCCACATTCCATGTATGCTTTTATACTGGAATTCATTTGTTTAATCTCATCCTCTTATACTAGATAAATCACACTTTAAAAGGAGTATACAATTAAAGTAAATAATAACAATATTTATAACCTTATTAATATCTGATCATTTGTGTCTTCTAATGAGTAGAAAAATTTACTGTGATAGTGAAGTCTCAAATTTGCTTTGGATTAGCTGGTTGTAACTTAGCCTGGTAGCTTAGTCTTTCTGAGACATGAATATTAGTTTGAGGGAGTCAAACACTATGTAGCCTAAGTTATGTACATAGTACAGAAAGTAGCTGAGATGGTTTCTATACAAATAATCACTATATTACAGCTTATAAAATGCTTTTCTTGGAAGACCCCTTTTAGATGTTCTTGAAAGTTCTAAAGAATACATATTGTTGACTATAGCACTGATACTGCTTTTTCCCCTTCATTGTGAATTTCTTCCTGTCAAAAACAATTAAGGAGATTTTTTATATCTAAAAGATCACAAGAGTTTATGATTTATTCAATCTCTCCTCTAGTAAACATGATGTATGGACTCTAAAGATTGATTATTATTTTTTAATAATAGCTGAAATTGTTAAAATCATGTTCTAAATATCCAAAATAGTCCATTCACGAAACAATTTACTCTCTCATCTATCAAAAAAATGTTTGGCCATAATTTTTTTTAAAGGTAGGAATTTGAGTTCTTGGATGAACCCCTCATTTAACAAAGAGAATAGGTTAAAAATTAATCTTCAATGAATTTAACCAACTCCATATGCTTAACTAAACTATACCTGACTCACTTTTGGATTGAATTTACTTCAAAGAAGGGCTCATTGCTATTCTAGTATAATCAACCATTCACCTTAATCAAATTACAATAATGTTAAAAAATGATGGTAACTACATTATTCACAATTTTGAAACATCAATCTCACTTTAATTTATCTCCTACAGCCCATACCATGTATCGTTTCCTAGATTAGACTTCCCTATAACCACATTCTGATACTGCATTAGCAGTTAAACTGCAAAGTATTACAAACAGTAGTTTTAATTTATTAAAACTTCATTTCCAACCATTTGAATTGGATTAACCTGATTTCTGTTATACAGTGAAGAGTGTTAAAAAAAATTCCAAACCAAAATTCCTCAAATCATATAAAGATAAACCTTTTTTTTTTTTTTTTCATAGAGGACTTTAAATTATTAGGGAGAGGCTTGTGAATAAGGAACAAAGAAATTAATGATCAAATGAAGCAAATGGCCTCCACCAACAACTTTCTTCTGGAACTCGAGGAAAGCCGAGAGTCCGTGGAAAGGAACTCACTTGAAAATCTATTAAGTTTTGTGGGCCCACTGCAGTTTGTCAAGTGCTAATTTAGGATCTGTGTTGTAAGGTACATTATTCTAAAAATCTATAATGGCATTCAGATTTTAAAATTATTTCTCAAAAACATTCAAGTTAGAAAATATGGTTTTAGTTACACTATTAGAGAACAGAAATGGTAGTATTCTTATGAGTGATTATTTTTAAAAAGTAAGCAAAATTTTGCTGAACTTTGATTATTTTTTTCCAAATTTCTGAAACTTTCCCAGAGACTTTACAGGGCCTCTAGACCTCAGAAATAATAGCATGGGTCCAGAAATAAAAATCTAAATTATAAAAAGCAACCAATTAACAAAAAACTAGAAAATACTCTGTAGCAACCTGTTAGCTTTTCTAGACTTAATCTCCCAAATAAAATCCCATTTACCTGAACATAATGTTCTGATTGTGGTGGTGATGTCTGGGACAAGGGTAGTGATTGATGATAACAGTGATGATAGTGGTAATAAAAATAAGAGCCTTCTGGTGTAGCTTTTAAGATGATCAGTGTTTCACAGGTTTATGTGCTACATCCAGTGTTGGTTGGTTTGTTTTTATGGGCTGGGTGAAATATAGAGAACAAATAAGATGAAACTTGTCCGACTAGTGTTAATGACTGTCGTATTTCTATGGTTTCAAGATAGGAGTCATCCAGGGGGTGATAAACTTCCTTGACTTGGCTATTTAGAAAAAAAGTAATAGCCTAGTCTTGGAATAGTCACTTAAAATGTACACCCAAGAAACAGCTTTGTGGTAAATCAGGATAATCCTAACTCTGTGTTTGACCAATTCCATCATTCTGGCTTCTTCCTCCTCAACTGAAACCAGCTGTAACTATGTAGAAGTTTCTGACAGAAGACTTTCCACAAAGTACCAATTTTAACATAACTAATATTGCCATCATTTTGATATAATGAAATTCTATTTAATTGCAGTTTATATTTTCATTCCCTAATTACCAGTGAGAATGATCATTGTGATCATTATTTCACATACTTCACTTTTCAGCCGTGCTGCAGCCCCAATTTTTGTGTTCTGACTCTTAAAGCCAGTAAGACTGTGGCTTTCTGCTTAACTTTTTAGCTCCTCTACATCACCTGGACTGGCCAGTGCCCTCTGGCAAGAAACCATATGTATGTAAATCTTACCCAGTACAGTCCCTTCCCTTCATGAATTGACTCTGAGACAGTTTTTATCAGTTTTTTGTCACTCTGTACTGCCTTCATATGGTTTTTATATTTTTTCCAAAGTTTATAACTATTAACTCTAGAAGGGCTTGATATAAGAAATTTCACCATTGCTGGAAGTGGAACTAGTTATTGGTGACTTTTAAAAAACAGAATTTCTTAATTTTAGTTTAAAATTTGTCACTATTTCCTTTCAAGGTTAATATTTTATGTGTATATATATGTAGTTGTTGAAGAATTCCTTGCCTTTTATAAAGATATACTTGTATGTTTTATTTTAAAAACTTTAATGTGTTACCATCTGCACTTAAGTCATCAATTCACATTGCATTCGTTTGTGTGTATATTATGAAGTAGGAGTAAAGGTGCATTTTTTTCCATATGACTATTAATTGACCCTGTACATCTTATTGAAATCATGCATGTGCAATTCTTTATCCACTGCCCTGCAAAGCCACCTCTGTTATAAATCAAGTATAAATCAAATGCAGGTCTCTTTCTGAATTTTTTATTGTTTCTTTGATTTATTTTTTTATCACTGTGCCATATCACACCACCTTAATTATTGAAGTTATAGAATGTCTTGTGTCAACTTAAAGAAAAACACACAACATAAGAGTTGTGAGTTTAAGTTGTATTCAAGGTCTTACTGAGGACTATAGCCTGGGGACAGCCACTCAGCTCTGAGGAAACTGCTGCAAAGAGGTAAGGGAGAAACCAGTTTATATATGATTTTTGGCTAGGAAATACATGCAATCAAGCATACATCTTGGTAAAAGTTTACTGTATCACAAAGAACAGATATCTCAAGTCAGTGATTTTAGTGCTTTTCTATGTATGGGAAGATGCAGGAATCCGGGGTTATTAAAATTCTTCTGGAGATGTTTATCTAACTATCTAAGGGGGCTGCTTGTCCAAAACACAGAGAGCCTCATCCTGTCATCCTCTTAATTTCTTCTCAGATTGCAGTAGGTCAGCGAATGTAGTGGATTATGACTTAATCCTTGTAGAAAACACTTTGTTTTTCTCTGTTCACACTTGATATCTGGTATGTAAGCCCGTATTTGTTTTCCTTTTTCAAAATTATCTTGGCTATTTTTAGTCCATTGCCTTTACTTATAAACTTTAACATTGACTGATCAATTTCCAAAAAGAAATCTCTAGACTTTTGTTGATATAACATTGAACCTATAGATCAATTGGGGAAGAATAGACTTCTTAATATATTGAAGCTTCCAATCTGTGAACTTGGTACATTCTTTCATTTATTTAGATTTTCTTTAATTTCTCTCAATAGTGTTTCACAAGGGTCTGAATAGAAGTCTTATACATGTTCTTCTAGGTTCAGTCTCATGTATTTGATTTATTCTATCCTGGTGTAAATGGTATTATTCCTTAAATTTCATGTTATATTTATTGCTGACATATAGAATACAATTGACTTTTGTCTATTGACCTTGTATTGAGAAAACTTAATTCATTTATTTTTTCTATTTGTATATATATATATTTTTAAAATTTATTTATTTTATTTATTTATTTTTGGCTGTGTTGGGTCTTCCTTGCTGCACACGGGCTTTCTCTAGTTGCGTTGAGCAGGGGCTGCTCTTCGTTGCAGTGTGCGGGCTTCTCATTGCGCTCGCTTCTCTTGTTGCAGAGCATGGGCTCTAGGCCCATGGGCTTCAGTAATTGTGGCTCACAGGCTCTATAGAGCAGGCTCAGTAGTTGTGGCGCACATGCCCAGTTGCTCCGCGGCATGTGGGATCTTCCCGGACCAGGGCTCAAACCCGTGTCCCCTGCATTGGCAGGCAGATTCTTAACCACTGCACCACCGGGGAAGCCCTCTATTTGTATAATATTTTGGATTTTTAGCATACACCTACATCTGCAAATAAAAACAGTATTATTACTTCCTTTTCATTGCTTATATTTTCTTTTTTCTTTTTTTGGTTGCTTGGCTGATTGATTGTCTTACATCATAGAACTCTAGTACACTGTTGAATAGAAAGGGTTGATAGCTGGCATCCTTCTCTTGTTCCTAATTTCAGGGAAAAGCTTTCAGTATTTCACCATTAAATAGGATGTTTGCTATCATTTTATCAGATTAAAGAAGTTTTCTTTTAGTTTGCTAATTTTTATCATAAATGAATTTTGAATTTGACCAAATGCTTTTTTTGCATTAATTGAGATAATCATATCATTTTTCTACTTTTATTTGACCAATATTGTGAATTACATTAATTGATATTTAAATGTTAAACCAACCTTGTATTTCTAGAATAACCTCAACTTGATTGCAAATAAAATATGATACATTTTGTGTGTCACTGGGTTTCATATCTTATTTTGTTTAGGATTTTTGCATCCATGCTTCTGAAACAGAATGACATAATTTTATTGTCTTTTTTTTTTAATCAGTCATCAAATTTATACACATGAGTGTATAAATGTCAGTCCCAATCGCCCAATGCAGCACACCACCATCCCCACCCCACTGCGGTTTTCCCCCATTGGTGTCCATACGTTTGTTCTCTACATCTGTGTCTCAACTTCTGCCCTGAAAACCGGTTCATCTGTACCATTTTTCTAGCTTCCACATACGTGCGTTAATATACAATATTTGTTTTACTCTTTCTGACTTACTTCACTCTGTATGACAGTCTCTAGATCCATCCACGTCTCAACAAATGACTCAATTTCGTTCCTTTTTATGGCTGAGTAATATTCCATTGTATATATGTACCACATCTTCTTTACCCATTCATCTGTCGATGGGCATTTAGGTTGCTTCCATGACCTGGCTATTGTAAATAGTGCTGCAATGAACATTGCGGTGCATGTGTCTTTTTGAATTATGGTTTTCTCAGGGTATATGCCCAGTAGTGGGATTCCTGGGTCATATGGTAATTCTATTTTTAGTTTTTTAAGGAACCTCCATACTGTTCTCCATAGTGGCTGTATCAATTTACATTCCCACCAATGGTGCAACAGGGTTCCCTTTTCTCCACACCCTCTCCAGCACTTGTTGTTTGTAGATTTTCTGATGATGCCCATTCTAACTGGTGTGAGGTGATACCTCATTGTAGTTTTGATTTGCATTTCTCTAATAATTAGGGATGTTGAGCAGCTTTTCATGTGCTTCTTGGCCATCTGTATGTCTTCTTTGGAGAAATGTCTATTTAGGTCTTCTGCCCATTTTTGGATTGGGTTGTTTGTTTCTTTAATATTGAGCTGAATGAGCTGTTTATATATTTTGGAGATTAATCCTTTGTCCGTTGATTCATTTGCAAATATTTTCTCCCATTCTGAGGGTTGTCTTTTCGTCTTGTTTATGGTTTCCTTTACTGTGCAAAAGTTTTGAAGTTTCATTAGGCCCCATTTGTTTATTTTTGTTTTTATTTCCATTACTCTAGGAGGTGGATCCAAAAAGATCTTGCTGTGATTTATGTCAAAGAGTGTTCTTCCTATGTTTTCCTCTAAGAGTTTTATAGTGTCCAGTCTTAACATTTAGGTCTCAAATCCATTTTGAGTTTATTTTTGTGTATGGTGTTATGGAGTATACTAATTTCATTCTTTTACATGTAGCTGTCCAGTTTTCCCAGCAACACTTATTGAAGAGGATGTCTTTTCTCCATTGTATATCTTTGCCTCCTTTGTCATAGATTAGTTAACCATAGGTGCATGGGTTTATCTCTGGGCTTTCTATCTTGTTCCATTGATCTATATTTCTGTTTTTGTGCCAGTACCATGTTGTCCTGATTACTGTAGCTTTGTAGTATAGTCTGAAGTCAGGGAGTCTGATTCCTCCAGCTCCGTTTTTTTCCCTCAAGACTTCTTTGGCTATTCGGGGTCTTTTGTGTCTCCATACAAATTTTAAGATGATTTGTTCTAGTTCCGTAAAAAATGCCATTAGTAATTTGATAGGGATTGCATTGAATCTGTAGATTGCTTTGGGTGTTATAGTCATTTTCACAATATTGATTCTTCCAATCCAAGAACATGGTATATCTCTCCATCTGTTGGTATCATCTTTAATTTCTTTCATCAGTGTCTTATCATTTTCTGCATACAGGTCTTTTGTCTCCCTAGGTAGGTTTATTCCTAGGTATTTTATTCTTTCTGTTGCAGTGGTAAATGGAAGTGTTTCCATAATTTCTCTTTCAGATTTTTCATCATTAGTGTATCGGAATGCAAGAGATTTCTGTGCATTAATTTTGTATCCTGCAACTTTACCAAATTCATTGATTAGCTCTAGTAGTTTTCTGGTGGCATTTTTAGGATTCTCTATGTATAGTATCATGTCATCTGCAAACAGTGACAGTTTTACTTCTTCTTTTCCAATTTGGATTCCTTTTATTTCTTCTTCTTCTCTCATTGCTGTGGCTAGGACTTCCAAAACTATGTTGAATAATAGTGGTGAGAGTGGACATCCTTGTCTCATTCCTGATCTTAGAGGAAATGCTTTCAGTTTTTGACCATTGAGAATGATGTTTGCAGTGGGTTTGTCATACATGGCCTTTATTATGTTGAGGTAGGTTCCCTCTATGCCCACTTTCTGGAGAGTTTTTATCATAAATGCGTGTTGAATTTTGTCAAAAGCTTTTTCTGCATCTATTGAGATGATCATATGGTTTTTATTCTTCAATTTGTTAATATGGTGTATCACATTGATTGATTTGCGTATCTTGAAGAATCCTTGCATTCCTGGGATAAATCCCACTTGATCGTGGTGTATGATCCTTTTAATGTGTTGTTGGATTCTGTTTGCTAGTATTTTGTTGAGGATTTTTGCATCTAGATTCATCAGTGATATTGGTCTGTCATTTTCTTTTTTTGTAGTGTCTTTGTCTGGTTTTGGTATCAGGGTGATGGTGGCCTCATAGAATGAGTTTAGGAGTGTTCCTTCCTCTGCAATTTTTTGGAAAAGTTTGAGAAGGATGGGTGTTAGCTCTTCTCTAAATGTTTGATTGAATTCACCTGTGAAGCCATCTGGTCCTGGACTTTTGTTTGTTGGAAGATTTTTAATCACAGTTTCAATTTCATTACTTGTGATTGGTCTGTTCATATTTTCTGTTTCTTCCTGGTTCAGTCTTGGAAGGTTATACCTTTCTAAGAATTTGTCCTTTTCTTCCAGGTTGTCCATTTTATTGACATAGAGTTGCTTGTAGTAGTCTCTTAGGATGCTTTGTATTTCTGCAGTGTCTGTTGTAACTTCTCCTTTTTCATTTCTAATTTTATTGATTTGAGTCCTCTCCCTCTTTTTCTTGATGAGTCTGGCTAATGGTTTATCAATTTTGTTTATCTTCTCAGAGAACCAGCTTTTAGTTTCATTGATCTTTGCTATTGTTTTCTTTGTTTCTGTTTCATTTATTTCCGCTCTGATCTTTATGATTTCTTTCCTTCTGCTAACTTTGGGTTTTGTATGTTCTTCTTTCTCTAGTTCCTTTAGGTGTAAGGTTAGATTGTGTATTTGAGATTTTTCTTGTTTCTTGAGGTAGGCTTGTATAGCTATAAACTTCCCTCTTAGAACTGCTTTTGCTGCATCCCATAGGTTTTGGATAGTCGTGTTTTCATTGTCGTTTGTCTCTAGGTATTTTTTAATTTCCTCTTTGATTTCCTCAGTGATCTCTTGGTTATTTAGTAACGTATTGTTTAGCCTCCATGTGTTTGTACTTTTCACGTTTTTTTCCCTGTAATTCATTTCTAATCTCATAGCGTTGTGGTCAGAAAAGATGCTTGATATGATTTCAATTTTCTTAAAATTACTGAGGCTTGATTTGTGACCCAAGATGTGATCTATCCTGGAGATTGTTCCGTGCACACTTGCGAAGAAAGTGTAATCTGCTGTTTTTGGATGGAGTGTCATATAAATATCAATTAAGTCCATCTTGTTTAATGTGTCATTTAAAGCTTCTGTTTCCTTATTTATTTTCTTTCTGGAAGATCTGTCCATTGGTGTAAGTGAGGTGTTAAAGTCCCCCACTATTATTACTGTCGATTACTTATTACATATAGTAATAGTAATATATTATTACTATTATTACTGTCGATTTCCTCTCTTATAGCTGTTAGCAGTTGCCTTATGTATTGAGGTGCTCCTATGTTAGGTGCATATATATTTATAATTGTTATATCTTTTTCTTGGATTGATCCCTTGAACATTATGTAGTGTCCTTCCTTGTCTCTTGTAACATTCTTTATTTTAAAGTCTATTTTATCTGATATGAGTATAGCTACTCCAGCTTTCTTTTGATTTCCATTTGCATGGAATATCTTTTTCCATCCCCTCACTTTCAGTCTGTATGTGTCCCTAGGTCTGAAGTGGGTCTCTTGTAGACAGCATATAGATGGATCTTGTTTTTGTATCCATTCAGCAAGCCTGTGTCTTTTGGTTGGAGCATTTAATCCATTCACGTTTAAGGTAATTATCGATATGTATGTTCCTATGACCATTTTCTTAATTGTTTTGGGATTGTTTTTGTAGGTCCTTTTCTTCTCTTGTGTTTCCCACTTAGAGAAGTTCCTTTAGCATTTGTTGTAGAGCTGGTTTGGTGGTGCTGAATTCTCTTAGCCTTTGCTTGTCTGTAAAGCTTTTGATTTCTCCATCAAATCTAAATGAGATCCTTGCTGGGTAGAGTAATCTTGGTTGTAGGGTCTTCCCTTTCATCACTTTAAGTATATCATGCCACTCCCTTCTGGCTTGTAGAGTTTCTGCTGAGAAATCAGCAGTTAACCTTATGGGAGTTCCCTTGTATGTTATTTGTCATTTTTCCCTTGCTGCTTTCAATAATTTTCCTTGTCTTTAATTTTTGCCAATTTGATTACTATGTGTCTCGGCGTGTTTCTCCTTGGGTTTATCCTGTATGGGACTCTCTGCACTTCCTGGACTTGGGTGGCTATTTCCTTTCCCATGTTAGGGACGTTTTCAACTATAATCTCTTCAAATATTTTCTCTGGTCCTTTCTCTCTCTCTTCTCCTTCTGGCACCCCTATAATGTGAATGTTGCGTTTAATGTTGTCCCAGAGGTCTCTTAGGCTGTCTTCATTTCTTTTCATTCTTTTTTCTTTATTCTGTTCTGCAGCAGTAAATTCCACCATTCTGTCTTCCAGGTCACTTATCCGTTCTTCTGCCTCAGTTATTCTGCTATTGATTCCTTCTAGGGTAGTTTTCATTTCAGTTATTGTATTGTTCATCTCTGTTTGTTTGTTCTTTAATTCTTCTAGGTCTTTGTTAAACATTTCTTGCATCTTCTCGATCTTTGCCTCCATTCTTATTCCGAGGTCCTGGATCATCTTCACTATCATTATTCTGAATTCTTTTTCTGGAATGTTGCCTATCTCCACTTCATTTAGTTGTTTTTCTGGGGTTTTATCTTGTTCCTTCATCTGGTATATAGCCCTCTGCCTTTTCATCTTGTCTGTCTTTCTGTGAATGTGGTTTTTGTTCCACTGGCTGCAGGATTTACTTTTTCTTGCTTCTGCTGTCTGCCCTCTGGTGGTTGGGGCTATCTAAGAGGCTTGATGGGAGGCTCTGGTGGTGGGTAGAGCTGACTGTTGCTGTGGTGGTCAGAGCTCAGTCTGAATTCTCTTCTTTTATCATAGTTTTTAAGTATAGATATTCTAATTGTCCCCTCAGAATTATTCCACCTGGACCAGCAGGTCTTCTTTCCTGGCTGAAAGTCTGATTTGCAGATTAGTAGCACCATCTAGAGTTCTACCTGCATATATCTCTGTGGGCAAAAAAATCCTCTTTTTTTTTTTTTTTTTGGCACTCTTATCCTAGGTTTATTCAACACAATTCTGTCCTCTACACAACAAAGTACCAACACAATATTACCTAAAATGTTACATACAAAGTTACAAAACTCAAAACAGAAAATGTATAGTACTGACTGTACAATAAAAGCCAAAAAAGCAGTGTACACATTGCCAAGGTAACCTCCACGACCACCATGAATACCAACACAACGGGGGGCTTCTGTGATGATCCAACAGAGGTGACTCTCAGCTTACCAGTTTCAGAGAGAAAGGGAGACTTGGGTGTGTGTGTGGGTGTGTGTGTGTGCACATGAGTACACATGAAAAGAACCATTTTGGGTATTTGGCACTAGAGGTTAGAAGAGGACTCAAGCAAGGGAGCAGGGCCAGGCTCACAGGAACGGCAATTGCATAAGAGCATACCTTTTCCTGTGGGACCCTGCAGGCCAACAGGTTAGGGCATGAGCAGGCCACCGGATCAGCCCCAGGTCATCTGTGGAATGGGAAAACATGCTGCCAGGCTGGGGCTGTACCACCTTCTGGAGCCCCTGGCTCATCCCTGCTGGCTTTGCCACTAAACTGACTCTCAGGAGCTAGAAATGTGGAAGCCTTCCAGCCAGAAAACTGGAGGGCATCTTTATAAGCACGACCCCAAAGCAACAACACTCCTGCAGCCTGAACTCTGCCGCCAGGGGAAATGTGGCAGTTACTGCCTTCACCTTCGAAGCCTGCCCCTGAGTGAGGGATTTCTTTCCTACCGATCCTCCTTCGGCTAGAAAAGTGACAAAAGTGAGTTGGATGGGATGCAAGTCACAGTGCAGGGCTTCGGTGGCCCTGCTTATCGGGAGGAGTTGGAACTGGAGAGGCTCCTGTGGCTGCGGCGGCCGGGGGACCTGCGCCGAGGGGAACGCGACCTTCTCCTCATCCGTGGGGGTGACCTGCACCACATGGGAGGTGGTGGCAGCATTCTCCTGGGAGGGCTGAATCGCCGGGGGGGGGGGGTGGTGGTGGCCGAGGCCAGGGGGCCAGCACAGCAGTGGCGGTGATCTCCTGGCCATCCACGTGTCCTCCGTCCATGTGCTTCGGCGCCTTCTTGGCCTCATCTGGATTCTCAAACTCCACATATGCGTAGCCTTTAGACAGATGCGGGTGCATCCTTTCTACAGGCACGTCAATCATTTTAATTTTCCCATAGGTGGAGAATATCTCCATGATATGATCCTTGGTCACATTCCTGGTGAGCCTTCCAATGTGCACTTTGGTGTGTTTCGGGGAAGGGCTCTGCCTTTTCCTTTCCTTTTCACCTCTTTTGGGTGGTTTGGATTTGGAGTGGGAACGCCGCCTGCTGTCCTGCCTGCGCCGAGAAGGACTCGGAGAGCCAGGGGAGCTGCCAGAGCTGGAGCTGCAGGATGTGCTGGAACTTCCTGAGCGGCTCGATGCTGAAGATGAGCTGGAGCCGCTGCTGGAGCCCGTGCTGGTGCTGGAGCCCAAGCTGGAGGTCGAGCTGGACCGAGACCTGGTGCTGCTGCTACCACTGGAAGCGCTGCGCCTCTTTCGCGTTTTATCCCTGCCAAGATCCTTCTCGCTTGACTTCTTAGTGGCCCCCTTATCTTTAGAGCGATCCTTGGACTTCTCGTCAGAGCGGTCTTTGCGTTTGGTAGGAGAAGGAGCCCTAGTGCTGGACTTTTTATTATTTTCTTTGACTCCTAGCAAGCTCTTCTTTTTCACTCCTGATAAATGCATTCTCCCCTTCTGAGGTGTTCAAAGCAGCAGTGGCAGCCTCACTTATCTGAACTCTCACTTCTAACTTGAGTCTGAGAAACGATCCCTAATCGATTGCAATTTACGCCAAAGTGCAGCAAGTCCCCAGTCCAGGCGCCAGGCTCTGAGCCCTTCCAGGGTAGGGCCCAGCGTTGCCAGCCTGGGTCTCCCCAGCGAGAGGGCTGCGAGGGCGGAGGCCGAGTTCCCGGCTGCCCCGAATTCCGGGGGGCCTCACTGGGCCCGCTGCAGAGCGGACCGAAAAAAGTCCATTTTTAAAAAATTTTTATTTTATATTGGACTACAGTTGATTTACAATGTTTTGTTAGTTTCAGGCATACAACAAAGTGATTCAGTTATACATATACATCTATCTATTCTTTTTCAAATTCTTTTCCCATTTAGGTTATTACAGAATACTGAGTTCCCTGTGCTATACAGTAGGTCCTTGATTGTTAACTATCTTAAATATAGTAGTGTGTATTCACACAATCCAAAACTCCCAATTTATCCCTCCTCCCCACCTTTCCCTTTTGGTCACCATAAGTTTGTTTTCTAAGTCTGTGAGTTTGCTTCTGTTTTGTAAATAAGTTCATTTGTATCATTTTGTTTTATTCCACATACAAGCAATATCATATAATATTTGTCTTTCTCTGTCTGACTTACTTCACTTAGTATGATAATCTCCAGGTCCATCCATATTGCTGCAAATGACATTATTTCATTATTTTTAATGGGTTAGTAATATTCCATTGTGTATATGTCCCGCATCTTCTTTATCCATTCATCTGTCAATGGACATTTAGGTTGCTTCCATGTCTTGGCTATTGTAAACAGCACTGCAATGAACATTGGGGTGTATGTATCCTTTTGAACCATAGTTTTCTCTGGATATATGCCCAGGAGTGGGATTGTTAGATCATATGGTAGCTCTATTTTTAGTTTTTTAATTAACCTCCCTACTGTTCTCCATAGTAGCTCTACCAATTTACATTCCCACAACAGTGTAAGAGGGTTCCCTTTTCTACACACCCTCTCCAGCATTTATTGTTTGTAGACTTTTTGATGATGGCCATTCTGACTGGTGTGAAGTGGTATCTCATTGTAGTTTTCATTTGCATTTCTCTAATAATTAGTGATGTTGAGCATCTTTTCATGTGCCTCTTAGCCATCTGTATGTCTTCTTTGGAGAAATGTCTGTTTAGGTCAAAAAAATCCATTTTTAATGGCACCCTGGGTGCAATTTATTTAATACTGTCCTCATATTTATTTTTAAATATAAAATTACTTTTTAGTGTTAATTATATTAATAATATTGTACATTAGATCTCTAGTACTTATTTATCTTATAACTGGCACCTTGATCTTGGGCTTCCCAACCTCCAGAACTGCAAGAAACACATTTCTGTTTTTATTAAAGTCACCCAATCCATGGTATGGCTGCTTCATTTTGCAGGAAGAAACCCGAACATCAGTAGTGTTTGTTAATTTACACCACCAGAAGTGCTAGAACTAACAAAAGAAATATTCTAGAGTTAAAAAACATCATTGCTGCACTGGCTTTCTGCTAAATGTTGTTTCTTTGAAAATGTTTTGTGAATTTCTTGAACGTCACAGAATTTAATTATTAAATTTCCTATGTTTACATGAAAAGATATTAAGATAATAACACTATTATTAAGATATAGTCTTATTGTATTTGAACATATAATTGGTCCTGCGAAGTTTCTAAGTGTGTAAGTACATAGGATGATGCACCAGGAACAGTGGGTAAATGTAAAATTTGTACACCAAAGGAGGTTAGGGTTGACAATTGATGTGTGTTTGCATAGTACTTTATACAAGATTGAGAAAAAAATGGGAAGATACAATGAAAACTTAGGTTCACACAAAAACCTACACACCCACATACAAGTGTTATGGTAGCTTTATTCATAGTAGCCAAAAACTATAAACAACTTGAATGCCCTTCAACGTATGAATGGTTAAACAAACTGCAGTGCTTCCATACTGTGGAATACTACACATCAATAAAATAAGAATGAATTATTGTGTGTGTGTGACATGCACAACTTGGATTGATCTCAAGGGAATTATGCTGAGTGAAGAAGCCAACCTCCAAAGTTTACATATCGTATGATTCCATTTATATACCATTCTTGGAATGACAAAATTATACAGATGGAGAACAGATTAATGTTTGCCAGGGGTTAAAGACTGGGAACAGGGGTAGGGATGGAGCCAGATGGCCGTGGGTAGCATGAGGTGTCCTTGTGATCAAACTATTCTGCATTTTGACTGTGGTGGTGGCCCACAAATCCATACATGAGATAAAGCTACATGGAACTAAATACACACACACATGCAAATAACTGCGTGTTTTAAAAACATAAAATGTCAAAAGGTCAATAGATTGTCTCAATGTCAACTTCCTGGTTGTGATATTGTACTATAGCTAAGCTAGATGTTACCTTTGCCAGAAACTGGATAAAGGATACACATGATCTCTCTGTATTACATTTTACAACTCTGTGTGAGTCTATGATTATCTGAAAATAAAATGTTGTTTTCAAGTGGTAAGAAATTTCAGAAAAAAGAATGTTATCTCCACTTGAGGGAGTCAAGGAAGGCTTCATGGAGGAGGCATCATTTGAACTAGACTGTAGATCTTCATGTAATCCAGTAACTCTATGGTTAATAAGGTTTATCATTTTTAAAAGTTGAAATGAATAATTAGAATAACAGAGAACAACTTGACAATCTCTTTTGGAATGATCCCAATAAAACTTCTTTTGTAGAATTAGAATTAAACAAGAAGTCAGCGCATTCTGTTGACCTACTCATCTCTTCATTTTGAAAATACTTATTCAAGCTATTGTGATCAAGTAGCAATCGTATAAAATAAGACTGTAGTTACAGCAACAGTTATAATAGCACCGTTTCTTGAGCACCTACTATGTTCCGAGAACTTTGCTAAGCACTTTAAAATATCTCATTTTAATCTCTACAACAGTGTTTGAGGTAAATATTATTATCCCTGTTTTATAAGTGAGTATATTGAGGCTTAGTGTGTTTAAAATAACTGGCTTAAGTCACACAATGTAAAATCTGCGATTACTTCTTAACACATTATTAACCGGGGGATTTTTGCAGAAACTAACGCTTGTGGCCGTAATATGTCTCCGGTCAAAAATGTGTTAAATCAATGTGTAAATAATAACAAAGCTATATTTTCTGCATAATACAAAAATAAAAGGTCAGTTCAACAACACTTATTGAAAGACTATTATATACAGAGCATTTTATTAGGTACTGTGGGAAGAGAAATAAAAGATGTAGCTGAGAAATGGCCTGCCCTCTTGCACAGTTAATAAATATTATTTCAGTCATGACTTCTTAACTTTTTCCAACGAGATGGTTAAAGCAGACATGTCCAAGAATGCTGAAACCCTTTATAAGTTATCTTTCAAAGAAAGTTATTTTAAAAATACGATACTGTATTATCTATTTCTCTGTGCACATAAAATTTGAACTATTGCTCATATTTTCACTGTGGCCTAACCTCTATTTCTCAAATCTTTTGTAAAAGAAAATATCAAAGATATTTCTCTGAGAAATATGATGCCATTGTGAAATTAAACTTCTAAAATTTCTCCTTAATTTAAATCTCTTCAAGTTTGTTTGCCAAAGAAATTCCTCATTATCACATTATAAAATTTATTTTAATTTGGAAAGTCATGTCCAGAAATCTGGAAAATACTACTCATGGTGTCAATTCATATGGATTCATTTTTAAATGCCTTCGCAAAGATGAATTGTATTCTTTCGGTTTTACTACAGTTTTCATTATTACTTGAACATCCCAAGGGCTTGCTTCCCTGTATCTACCTGGGTGCTACCTAGAGGCCCAACTGCCAAACATACTCAAACAAGGGGAACCAATTTACAGAACACTGAGAGAAATTAAGTTTGACATGTACTTAAGTCTTTGTTTAAAATTCAACATTTTCCTCAATTTTTTTCAAAAGAGTTCATTAAATGAAAAATGTTTTTGCAAAATATTTAATGCTGTCAATTCATATCAGATTTCCTACCTCATTTTAGCCAAGTCCCTAAATTTTATCTGTTCATATACCAGTGTTATTTAGGTTGGTAAAAGTCAATTTTTTTCTACTAATTTTTTTTTCAAAGTGGTTACGGTACAATACAGAACTCACATGAGTAGCTATACACAATGAGGAAAGGGTAATGGAAAGATTCCGTGAAATCTCACCACCAACAGGCCTGTACACCATGGCACCGATCCTAACTTCATAGTGCCTAGATCACTTGAATGTTGTGTATCTAACAACTCAGTGATAATTTACCAAAGCTGAAATTATGAAGGTGGTTGATATTAGGCTTTTTCTCATCAACTTTATATCTAGGCAGTGAGCAATGCAGTGTCATGCTAGAGGTAGCAGGAGGCAGCTTTCGTGATGATGTCTTCCCTCTGAGCCCAGAAGAGTCTAAGAGGCCCATGGTCCAAGCACAGACTGGAAATGTGGAGGAGGGGGAGGGAGTGGTAGGAAGGGGAATCTGCAGTCATTTCAAAATAGAGGTCTGACCTCTAGCTTCATTTGCACAACTACGGCTACACACTAACACCTGGACCTTATTCCCCTTCAAGGCCTTGCAGTTTGGAAAAAGCTTTTAAATACAAATACACAAGCACTTGGTGATAATTCCATTTCATTCAGTAGTTTGCACTGATTCTGTTTTTATTTCCTCCTATCCAACCATACAAAAATCTTACCACATAAGGTATGCTGGTTGTTCTTAAGTGAATTTTCATTCTAGCCTCAGACTTTAAAAGAATTTGCAATAAATTGATTGGTGACATTTTCCCCATCTTCCCCTTTCTCATGGATTATTATATTATAATATCAAGCAAATTGATGATATTTATTTTTTATTATTATATATTGACATTCTCAGTAGTGCAATGTTAAATAAATATTATTTGCTTTAACTTAGAATAAGTACATTATATAGAGTTTGTATAATTATTATAGGCCACAAGAAAACAGAATCTTCCCCACATTTATCTCTGTTGTTGGCTGGAAATGAAAATAAAGTTGTATCTCGGCTTCTCTTTGTTTCCTTAACTTTAGTTCCCATTCTTTTGCCATCATGAAGTGTTTGGTATGCCGCTGTCTGTTTGCTTGAGCTTTCATAATGATTAAGATCATTTTCTTCATTCCATAAAGAAAAAAAAACACCTAATACTTTTCTGTACGTAAAAATGTAGTTCTTTCCTTTTCATACTTCCTTTTACTCTTTGTCCTGCACCTTGAAAGTGGAAATTTACTGAGATGAGAGAAGCTGGGAAAATGAAGGAAGGGATCACTTCAAACTGTATGTATGCATGAGAAATTTATGTCAACAAGCCAAAATTTGATGACAGAAAACTCCTAGAAAACAAGTGACTGCAAGTTGAAACAGAATCCATCTGGCAGAAGCAGGATGCTATGTGAAGCAGAGGTAGGAAGGAAATAGCAGGTAGTTTAGTTCGATCGGTCACATCCAGGTGATCTGCATGACTCCTTCTGCAATTCTATATCTCTAAGAACGGCCTCTACACAAAAATGTGTTCCATTCTTCTAGGTTGTTCTCTCTCAGACACCAGTTTTGGAAGCGATCCAGTCCCGGAAGGCAGTCACTCTAGCATAAACACCGGGTTTATTGGGATGCCCACATTCGTCTCCCCAGCTCACTATTCCAGCGAGGTACCAGATATCTCTAGCATCTGGACTAACCAGTGGTCCTCCGGAGTCACCCTAAAGGAGAAGGGAGAGATTGGTAATTAGTATTTCAGTTTATCACAGAGAGATGTGCTATTTTTCTAACATGAGTTTAATGAAAGGGGCGGTTTTCAAAAATCTTCAGTGTGCTCAAATGAGAAGCAATGCTTTTTATCTATGCCAGTAATTCACATAAAGGAGGCGCTCCCCTACCTGGAGAACAGCTTAGACTCAGGGTTCAGTACACAGAGATTAAAGACTCCATCTCTTGGCAGGACAGTACTAGTCTGATACTTCTGACAAAATAACTGCCCATACTCTTTATCAGTTTGACACAGCTCCCAAAAGAAGGGTGAAGAATTTATTACTGATAAAGAGTATGGACATTAGTGTCAGACACCTGGGTTTAAATCTCAAGTCTGGCCCTTCCAAGCTGGCTAAGACCTTTAATTTGCTTATTTGTAATGCTCCTAATAATACCTATCTTCAATGATAATTTTGAAGATTATGCAAAACAGCGTATGCAATGTGCTCAGCACAGAGCCTGGCGCGAAACAGAACTTAGTAAATATTATATATAACCACAAATTCCAATTGTTTGTGCCTTGTGAAAAACAGCCAGCGGGCTGTTTCTTTATACAGGTCATAAAAACAAGGTGCTGACTGATCTTCCCGAAAAATCCTGGGGTCTCTAGTTGCTGACCACCCACTAAGTGTTCAGCACTATATGAAACTATTAATTAACATATTATTTCATTAACCCATGTAATTCTGGCAACAAAACATGGAGTTAGGTTTCATTTTCTCCATTTTAGCAGTGAAGAAACTGAAGCCAACAGAAGTTAAGCAATTTTCCTGATATCACATGCTATTCAATATCCAGAGTGATCTAACTCAGAAGCTTATGCTTTTTTTTCCCCTTACATTATACTAACTTCCTTGTGAATTTTCTTTTGTCCACATAAAAATATTAACTAATACTAATAATAACTCAATTAAAAATAATGTGTTTGTAATTTTTAAATCAATTAACCAATAAGTATTTACTTATACTCTCATATGTGGTAGGAGATGTAAAAAGAGTATAAACACATGAGCCCTCCTCTCAAGCAGTGTATAATCTGCTTATAGAAATAAAATGTACTATATGAAGCTATTTGAAAACAAATCACTTTGATAATTGAAACCCAGGCATATGTGAAGACACAGCAGATTAGGAAAAAGAAATAGAAGATTGCCAGAGACAACAAAGCTTAAATTTGTTTAAGAGACAAGAGTGAATGAGTCTGAGAATAAAGTAATTAAGGAAAAAAAGACAGCAGTGAGTCTAACAGCATTACAAGCTGAAAACTAAGGTAATGCCAGCAAGTATCAAATAGAGAGAGATATAGTGGGTTCTATTAACATTAGTTAGCTCACATGCGATTGGTGAATAGGGAAGTTATATCAGGATAAGGTGGAAGTTTTCATGGCTTATATGTGTTTTTGTCTTAGGCAGGGGAGCCAGGATAATGGGAGTAGAATTGCAACCATCAGAAGAAAAGGCCTCAGCTAGACTATTGCACAGGCGGAAGCCTTTGAGGCTCTATTTTAAGAAAATGTTAAGAGTGTCTGTGCTGAGGAACCCCTCTCCCCGCCCAGAGTGGCACAGCCCAGGCTTGCTTAATTCTTGGGTCCTGGCAGGTTGGAGTTCCTCCTCTGCCCAGAGCTATACTCCCACGTGCATTATCTCAGCCTCAGCAAGTCAGTATTTCTACTCTGTTGTTTCTGTGCATTTTTAACTTCCCTTAAGTCAGCCACCAGCCACCCTGGGCATTCTGTCTACCTACATTGTCTAAGTTATTTTTCAAGGTACAATTATTTTTGTTGTTGTCGATGTTGTTAATTCTCTGGTTACAAAGTTGCATAGCCTTTGAGGGGTCTGTTGGTCTGTATCTAACCCTATTTTTACCATAAATTCAGTTATTTTTAGTGAGTGGGTTTAGTGAGAAACATAACAGGAAGTTTATTCAAGAATATGTGTATGGGACTTCCCTGGTGGTGCAGTGGTTAAGAATCTGCCTGGCAATGCAGGGGACACAGGTTCCATCCCTGGTCCGGGAAGATCCCACATGTGGCGGAGCAACTAAGCCCATGCGCCACAACTACTGAGCCTGCGCTCTAGGACCCGCGAGCCACAACTACTGAGCCTGCGCGCCTAGAGCCCGAGCTCCGCAACAAGAGAAGCCACTGCAATGAGAAGCTCGAGAACCACAACGAAGAGTAGCCCCCGCTCGCTGCAGCTAGAGAAAGCCCGCTCGCAGCAACGAAGACCCAAAATAGCCAAAGAAAAAATAAAGGAATATGTGTATGTATAAATGACATAACTGATTCACTATGCTGTACAGCAGAAACTAACACAACGTTGTAAATCAACTATACTCCAATAAAAAATTTTTTAAAAAAGAATATATATATATATATATATATATATATATATATCACAACAGAAACTTTTAAAACTAGAAGAAGCCAAACTAGAAACCTATGTTAGTGATCAAGATATGAAGTAATGAAGGAATAGAGTAGGGTTTTAACAGAAAGAATAAAGACAAAGAGATAAATTTGGAAGAAATAGTATAGAGGAAAAATATTCTATGACTTAATTGATTACATGTGAAGGAGATTTAAGAGTAAAAGAAGATTCCAAGAATAATGAAAGCCAACCACATAAATGAGAAACTTGAAATGAAAAAACAGGTAACATTTCGTGATGCCTGTTGAGTTTAAAATGGCAAGTACATAAATTTTAGTCTTATACTAACAACTTAAAACATATAAATGGAAACGGTTTTGTAGTACATGAAAATGTGAGACTGAATTTGGGCAAGAGGTTAATTTTGGAGATGTAGGTTTGGAAGTCATTAAAGTGACAGCTGACTTAAAGAAAAGATAATTTCTTTGAGTGAGTATATAGAGAGGAAAAAAAATGAGTGTTGAGGAACAGCCAGGCTTAGAGAGAGGGAGAGAGGAAGAGGAAGAGAAAGAGAAACCAAAATAAGGAACCAGGAATGAGTTGTTGGAGAAGGAGGGAGGGGAAAATCACCATATTTCAGGATCATGGAACCCAAAGAAAGATCATATTTGAAGAGGAGGTAGCCACATGCCACTGAGATGGGAAGGAGTAGGAGACCCAAGTAAAGGTTTTTGCATATAAAGTTATTAATGATTTTTGAGATATTAAAATATATGGAGGCAGTAAAGTGGCAAAAATTGTGGAGAGTAGACATAAAAGAGGGGGAAAAATGAGTGCCAGGTCCCCCCTGAAATAGAAAAGCAGGATATCATAATCACAAGGCTAAACTTGGTTCCTCCTCTTTAATTCCCCAAATTTACGAGACATTCACATCTAATACTATTATCAAAATGGCATTGTAGAATAGGTGACATATTTTCAAGTGAAATCATATACATCTGTGATTTATTTCAAAATAGATCTAGAGTTTAGGGTGGGGAGAAGAAGGTTGGGGGGTTAAAATATATAGGAATGAAATAAGATCGACCATGAGTTGATAATGTTGAAGCTGCGTGATGAGTAAACACTCCTGCCTATCACAGAAAACACTGTGGCCCCATTCCAACCCCCATAAGCAAGGGCCAGTTGGGGAGCCTAGACTTCCAGCCTTACCAGGATCTAATGAGGCCCAATCCCCCATCAGACTTATGTCAGAGAAGGCTGAGTGGGGAGCCACTCTTTCAGCCCTGCCAGGTGATGATGAAGCCCTCCTCTGCCTCCTCTGTGGTGACCAGCTGGGGAGCATGGACTACCGCCCAATGGTAAGGAGGCATAACTTTCTCTCCCACTAGGGTGATGTCAGAAGAGACCTAGTGGAGAGCCAAGCAGTGATGAGGCCACTACCCCATGAGGTCAGGGAGACCACAAGGGGAGCAGTAACAAGATGCCCCCATCCAGAGTGTTATTTTTATATTGATACTTCATCCTCACTGTCTCAGGCTTTACATGTGGAATCCCCCAAATGGAAAGGGTGGGGGTTTTTCTGTTCATCCAACAAGTTGGTGAGGATGGGGAAAAGAAAATATTTAAAGAAAATTAAATTTAATAAGTTTCTCTAACCTTTAAAAAAAAACAACAACAACAACCAAAAAAACCCACGCCTAGTGAGGAGCCTGAAATTCCACCTCCATCCAGCCGTAACAAAGCACTATTCACCACCCTGGTGTCAGAGGACAATGAGTGGGGAATAGGATAGCACTTCCCTACCCCCTCTGGTGTCATGTCAGAGGAGCCCTGTTAAAACAGAAGACACAGAGACTCATAACATAATACCCAAAATGTCCAGGATACATCTGAAAATCACTCAATACCAAGAACCAGGAAAATTTTGACTTGAGTGAGAAAAGGCAATCAATAGACACTGACACTGAGATGACACAGATGTTGGAGTTATCTGACAAAGATTTTAAAGCAGCCATCACAAAAATGTCTTAATGAGTAATTACCACCATGCTTGAAATAAATGAAAAAATTTAGAAGTTTCAGTAAAGAAATAGCATACATAAAGGATCAAATGGAAATCTCAGAACTGAAAAATACAATAATCAACAACAACAACAACAAAAACCTCACTAGAAGTGCCTAACAGAAGAATGGGGATGATGGAAGAAAAAAATCAATGAACTTGAAGACAGAATGATAGAAATTACTCAATTTGAACAGAGAGAAAGAGGAGTGGAAAAAAAAAGAACAGAAGCTTAGAGATCTCTGAGACCATAATGGAAGAGCTAATGTACCTGTTATTAGAGTTCCAGAAAGAGACAAAAAAGAAAGTAAGGCTGAAAAAGTTTTCAAAGAAATAATGGCTGAAAATTTCCCAAATTTGTCAAAGGACATAAACCTGCAGATTAAAAAGCTGAGCAAGCCCTAAACAGTATAACCCAGAGAAATCCATGACAAGATACGTAATCAAACTTCTGAAAACTAAAGACAAAGAAAAAACCTTGAACACAGCAAGAGAGAAATGACACCTCATCTTTTAGGGAAAAACAATTCTAATAACAGCAGATTCCTCATCAGAGATCACAGAGGCCATGATTTAAGTGCTGGGGGAAAAAAAACAAACAAACTGTCAATCCTAAATTCTATATCTGGCAAAATTATGATTTAGAAATGAATAGGAAATATAGAATTTTGCAAACAAAGAAAATCTAAGGGAATTTGTCACTAGCAGATCTACACTAAAAGAATGGCTAAAGGAAGTTTCTGAAACAGAAAAGAAATGATATAAAAAGAATCTTAGAAAACCAGAAGGAAAGAAAGAACAAATTATGAGTAAATAGACTTCCCTTCTCCTCTTGAGTTTTCTAAGTTACATTTGGCACTTGAAGCAGAAACATTGTTTGATGTGGCTCTCGGCATATAGAGAGGAAATATTTAATATTTGTATTTATTAATATTTAATATTATAAGTGAGGGAGGGTTAAAGAGACTTAAAGGGAGGTACATTTTCTATTCTAAACCCCACTCAAACTAGTAAAATCTCAACGCCAGTGGACTGTGATAAGTTATGTGTATTTAACTTAGAGGAACCACACAATTTTCTTACAAAGAGAGAGTCTGGTCAAAAACACTAATAAATAAATCAAAATGGAATTCTAAAAAAAGGTTACTGTATGATTCTACTTAGATAACACTTTCAAAATGACAAAATTATAGAGGGCGAACAGATGAGTGATTGCCAGGTGTTAGTGATGGTAAAGTGTTGGGGGAGGGAAACAGATGTTATTATAAAGGGAGACAGACCTCTGTGGTGACGGAAGATGAGACCCCTCTGTACTATCTTTGCAACTTCCTGTAAAGCTGTAATTATTTAAAAATAAAAGGTGAAGAAAAAGTTATGTAGCTAACCACTTACCTGGCATGCATCTCTGTTTCCTTTCAAGGAGCCAGCACATAACATTCTAGGAGTTATGGCCTTATTGTAAGCTTTGTGTTCATTACAGGTTTTAGTGTCTATGAGATCCACCTGTACTTGCCGAAGGTGATTTTGACTGCTTCCTAAAGGAAAAAAATAGACTTCATATTTATAAATCTACATATATTCTATAAACCTGAAGAAAGTCTTTTATAATTAATTATTGGATAAGGTGGTGGCATAGAATCTTAGGATATGTATTTTTTCAGATACAGTAAAATTTGGGAAATGAATTCTTTTCTAACTATTTTAAATGAAGTTAGGTGCCTAGGAAAGAACCTCCAGTTGTTTAAGTAATTTCTCTGTCATTGTTAAGCTTAGAAGATAATCTCAGCAGGGGAGAATGATGGCTTTATGATTCTCTGATCTTCACAACTGGGTGTATGTATTAATGATCCCTAATCTCTTATGTGGTTAATACCCTAGTAAAAATTTCAGATATATTTACTCTTTCAGACACCTTACCAAGCACAATTATTATAGTGGTAGTGATGCATTTGATAGTAACCTAAGGCCTGAAGGAACTTATGTGTCTTCTAAATGACTTAGTTCACAAGTAGGGCCTGACTTGGCCCAGGTCCATATGACCAACCCACAAACATATTTTGGCGTAATGGCATTCCATTCTTTAAATGCCTTAGAATACCAAATTAAATTACTATGATTTGACTTTCTCCTCAGATGCGCACCATCATTTTGCAGTGCTCCAAATCCTGTCACAAACATCTCATCACCAGGGTGGAATTCACGGGATGCATCAGGGAGACAAATTCTGTGTACTGCATTTGTGTAGGGAACAGGGCTAGAAAGCTCTGCAACTGAAATATCATAGTCATGTGATGGATATTTGTATTTTTCATGCACAATTATCCTCCGGAGGCCTTGTTTCATTTTTGGAGGCTCTATTTTTACTCCAAAGGAAGCAGTCCATCTGGCTGGGTCCTTATACCTGAGGAGAAAGTATGAGGAACAAATCCTACTTTACCATTTTTACCAATATAACTATTTATATTAAATAATTTAGTGTAAAAGTATCAATATAAGTTTTCTTTTTAAAATGATGGTTTCTATGCATAGATACAAACTCTTTCCAATCTAAGGCTCAGGTGTCATATCAGGTGGAAATTCCACCTTGGCATGTTTCTCAGGATATGCACACCACTCAGCATGCTGAGTCACCCACTCCAGATCCTAGGACCTTTTGACATTTCTGGGCATCAGTTGACTCCAGGGGACATATGGAAAGCATATCCTGTACCGAATGAGAGAACTGAATGTATTCTATGTGCACCATGTTGCCTATCCACACATTTGTCTGAAAAGCGAAAATGTTATACAATAATTTAACAAAGCATTACTCATCCTGTATACTGTAGGCATTTTGCACTGGGTTGGAAGACTGAATTGAAATTCCTTGAAATATAACTAGTCGACCTATTCAGTTGTATAATTTGTTACTACCAAATTTCTTCATATTTAATTTTTTCTTACAACGTGGAATTTCCCTATCAGGGTCAAACCTACAATCCACCTAGCCTCCATCTCTGATAGATGACTTTCAAATTCCTGCTTCCTTTGATAAATTATTGTGTAGTTGTCAATGGATAATTTATCTACATGTACTTTGGTACCATTTCCATTTCTAAACTATAAAACCTCTTACTAAGGTTTATGAGTTTCCCACTCTCATATATATATGATCTTTAATTTGTATTAAACTCATCCCTCATGAGGTATTTCCTTCCTGCCAAGCCCCAGTGCACTTTGCTTACCCTTAGTCATTCTCAAGGTTCAGGACTTACGTTCTAAAGCAGTGAGCAGCACTCACAAGCCATGTGTCATTAATCAAAGTTGCTCCACAGCGATGGATCCCATCCCATTGCAGACTAGCTTGCCATGGCCATTCACCCTCTTGTACCTCTGTCCCACCAACAATCCTGAGACTCTGTCTTGTAGTTTTGTTCCTTCGTGTCCCACAGCCTGCAAAAGAGATGATGCGTTAGTTAGCAGTTGTTTTTTAAGTAATCAAATTGTGTTACTGCGTCTCAAATTTCTTATACTTTGTGCTCCAACAGTATCACGTATTTTCTCTTGTTCTTACCTTTGCTTAAACTGTAGTGTTCCATTTATTTAACTCCTATTCATCTTGTAAGATTTAAATCAGTCATTACCTTCTCTAGGATGCCTTCCCTAATAATCCCCTTGCCTCCAGACTGGATTACTTACGACTTTCTTGATGCTTACATCAAAGTAATAATAACAATAACAATAATAATAACAATAATAATACTCTGTGTGTATATATGTCTCTATATAATAGATTAATATATATTAGTTTATATTATTGTATGTATATATATCTAATATTAGTATGAGGATATTGTTTATAACAGGATGTCTCAATCTTGGCACTATTGACACTGTTAGATGGATAATTCCTTGTGTGGGGGGCCGTCTCATGTGTAATAGGATGTTTAAAGGATCCCTGGCTTATATACACTAGTACCAATAACATCCCCCCCCCCTACAATCATGATAACCAAAATGCCACAACAGGACAGAGTCACTTGGGGGCCAAATTGCCCCTGTTTGAGAACTATTATTTTAGAATTCTGTTTATGCATTAGTCTCATATATCTAGTCTCATTTGAGTATGAGCTGCCTTAAGCAAGGAGTAAATCTTATCCATTTTATATCCCTATTGACTAACACAGCACTAGCAAATAGCAAGTTCCCACTAAATATTGGTGACAAAAATATATGCCATTTAGGTAATGGGATTATCCTTTGGTTTTATGTTTAGTTAAGTTTGTGAATTAACCAACATTCTGAGCTGGTGAATAACACACTTCCTTTCATCTTTTTACATAAATGTATTTTGTACTAATTCTGTTAAATATCAAATGTATTCTCTAAATCATGGTAGGGTACTCTGCTATAGGGGAAAGGAAACACTAAACCTTGAGTCAGTATTTTTTTTAAATATGGGTGAAGATATTATCTGGGCCTTCAATAATTTCATCAATCTATACTCCAACCCCATAATTGTCTGCAATTTTTACAATAGGGATTAATAACATCAAGATTTTATTTAGTGTAGAGTAACACTAAATTTCTGCCTCTAGCTGACAAATAGCAACATATAGATTACTTTTATATAATCTTTAGAAAATGTTCATGAGAGTATATTGTAGATATCTGCAATCAAAACATTGAGAAGTATTTTTGCCTTTTCTTTAACAACTGTACTACTCTCTTCCACTACACATCTGCCACAAGCCCCATACATCCATTCCAAAGTCCTCCCAGTTTTTATCCTTTTGCGATAAAATGTGCCTCAGAAATAAGATAAAATACCATGAGCAGTGCACAGATCAAACTTTATTCTGACCCTATAATACCAACAAAACCTAACTAATCTAGAGTTAAATTTTTTCATTCAGGTAATGCAATTTTAATAAATATATTAAACTTACAATTGTTCAGAAAGTTGTCTGTTTCTGTCTTGTTGATTTCTGAAACACACAGAAATGGTGACTAGAACAGGGTTTGCACATCAGAATTTCATAATGCCTCTGAGTACTTCAAATACTAAAGGTTGCTCAATTCCATTATTAGATAGTATCTCTATGTTGTTAAAAAAAAAAGCAACACAGTTAGTTTATCATAGATAGAATAGGTTCATTGTCTTGGGGAGAAGGGAGATTTGAACAGTGTTTCTTAAACTTTAGTGTGGCTAAAGTCACCTAGAGAGCATCTTTATACTGTAAATTCCTGTTCCTCTTCCCAGTGATTCTGACTCAGTAGCTTTGTGCTGAAACCCAGGAATCTGACTTTTATAGCCAGAAATAAGATGCAGGTAGTCCAGCCTTTTGGGGGGACATACTATTCTAAACCAGAGTATTGATTCCCCAGATGCGATATTTTTATTGACCATTATTTCAGATTTTCTTTTTTTACCAAACTCATAGGCATAGTTCCATCTGTATAACATATTCCAGTGGCATATCCATAGATTTGTCCTTACTCCCATTTAAAAGCAAATGTTATCCTTTTCCAGGTCTTCTTTCTGCTGAAGTTTTAGCAAGACAGTTTGCCCTCAAATTGTCATTCAACTCTAGCCAGTGGCTCCTTAGTTTGTTGACTTGTCAACAATCAGGTCTTAATCCTATCCAAACACTAAACCAACTGAGAGATACATAAAACTTTAAGAACTCAAATTTCCTGACTCAGTAGATTTCCAATGGCCCAACCTATTTTCTTAGAACATGGCAAGATGGGAGTTCTAAATGCAAAATATTTTAAAGTTAATTTTTCTTTTAGTATTTAATAGTATTGATTTACCAAAAAAAAAAATCTGTATTCTTGAGAGGCTTCTTTCTGACTTTCTCTATTCTGGCTATATTTGGAGAAAATGACAAAAATAAGGAAGAAGTGACCATTTATTCTCAGTAAATAAAACACCACCACCACTAGTCTCCCTATTTCAATAACCTGTTCTTTATTTCAAGCTTTTCCTAGAGAAAATTCTGGCTTTGCATTTTTTTTTAATTGGAGTATATTTTCTTTACAATGTTGTGTTAGTTTCTGCTGTACAGTGAAGTGAATCAGCTATATGTATATATATATCCCCTCCCTCTTAGACCTCCCTCACACCCGACTCACCCCACGTCCCACCCATCTAGGTCAGCATAGAGCACCAAGCTTTCTGTGCTTTATAGCATGTTTCTACTAGCTATTTTACGCATGGTAGTATACATATGTCAATCCTAATCTCTCAGTTCATCCCACCCTCCCCTTCCCCACCTGTGTCCACATATCTGTTCTCTACATCTATGTTTCTATTCCTGCCCTGCATATAGGTTCATCTGTACCATTTTTCTAGATTCCACATATATGCATTAATATACGATACTTGTTTTTCTCTTTCTAGCTTACTTCACTCTATGTGACAGACTCTAGGTCCATCCACATCTCTACAAATGACCCAATTTCATTCCTTTATATGGCTGAGAAATATTCCATTGTACATATGTACCACATCTTCTTTACCCATTCACCTGTCATTGGACATTTAGGTTGTTTCCATGTCCTGCCTATTGTAAATAGTGCTGCAATGAACATTGGGGTGCATGTGTCTTTTTGCATTATGGTTTTCTCAGGGTATATGCCCAGTACTAGGATTGCTGGGTCATATGGTAGTTCTATTTTTAGTTTTTTAAGGAACCTCCATACTGTTCTCCATAGTGGCTGTATCAATTTACATTCCCACCAACAGTGCAAGAGGGTTCCCTTTTCTCTACACCCTCTCCAGCATTTACTGTTTGTAGATTTTGTGATGATGGCCATTGTGACCAGTGTGAGGTGATACCTCATTGTAGTTTTGATTTCCATTTCTCTAATAATTAGTGATGTTGAGCATCTTTTCATGTGCCTCACTGCTATCTGTATATCTTCTTTGGTGAAATGTCTGTTTAGGTCTTCTGCCCATTTTTGAATTGGGTTTTTTGTTTTTTTGATTTGAGCTCCATGAGCTGTTTGTATATTTTGGAGATTAATCCTTTGTCTGTTGCTTCATTTGCAAATATTTTCTCCCATTCTGAGGGTTATCTTTCGGTCTTGTGTATGGTTTCCTTTGCTGTGCAAAAACTTTCAAGTTTCATTAGGTCCCATTTGTTTATTTTTGTTTTTATTTCCATTACTCAAGGAGGTAGGTCAAAAAATATCTTGCTGTGGTTTATGTCAAAGAGTGTTTTTCCTATGTTTTCCTCCAAGAGTTTTAGAGTCTCCAGTCTTACATTTAGGTCTTTAATCCATTTTGGGTTTATTTTTGTGTATGGTGTTAGGGAGTGTTCTAATTTCATTCTTTTACATGTAGCTGTCCAGTTTTCGCAACACCACTTATTGAAGAGGCTGTCTTTTCTCCATTGTATGTTCTTGCTTCCTTCATCATAAATTAGATAACTATATGTACATGGGTTTATCTCTGGGCTTTCTATCCTGTACCATTGATCTATATTTCTGTTTTTGTGCCAGTACCATCCTGTCTTGATTACTATAGCTTTGTAGTATAGTTTGAAGTCAGGGAGCCTGATACCTCCAGCTCAGTTTTTCTTTCTCAAGATTGCTTTGGCTCTTTGGGGTCTTTTGTGCTTCCATACAAATTGTAAAACTTTTTCTTCTAATTCTGTGAAGAATGTCATTGGTAATTTGATATGGATTGCATTGAATCTGTAGATTGCTTTGGGTAGTATAGTCATTTTCACAATATTGATTCTTCCAATCCAAGAACATGGTATATTTCTCCATCTGTTTATGTTATCTTTGATTTCTTTCATCAGTGTTTTATAGTTTTCTGAGTACAGGTCTTTTGCCTCCTTAGGTAGGTTTATTCCTAGGTATTTTGTTCTTTTTGTTGCAATGGTAAAAGATTGTTTCTTTAATTTTTCTTTCTTATCTTTTGTGGTTCGTGTATAGGAATGCAAGAGATTACTATGCATTAATTTTGTGTCCTGAAGCCTTACCAAATTCATCAATTAGTTCTAGTAGCTTTCTGGTGGCATCTTTAGGATTTTCTATGTATAGTATCATGACATATGCAAACAATGACAGTTTTACTTCTTCTTTTCTGATTTGGATTCCTTTTATTTCTTTTTCTTCTCTGATTGCCATGGCTAGGACTTCCAAGACTATGTTGAATAATAATGGCAAGAGCGGACACCCTTGTCTTCTTCCTGATCTTAGAGGAAATGCTTTCAGTTTTTCACCATTGAGAATATTTGCTATGGGTTTGTCATATATGGCCTTTATTATGTTGAGATAGGTTTCTTCTATGCCCATTCTGGAGAGTTTTTATCGTAAATGGGCATTGAATTTTGTCAAAAGCTTTTTCTGCATCTATTGAGATGATCATATGGTTTTTATTCCTTAATTTGTTAATATGGTGTATCACATTGATTGATTCGCATATACTGAAGAATCCTTGCATTCCTGGGACAAATCCCACTTGATCATGGTGTATGATCCTTTTAATGTGTTGTTGGATTCTGTTTGCTAGTATTTTGTTGAGGATTTTTGCGTCTATATTCATCAGTGATATTGGTCTGTAATTTTCTTTTTTCTGATACCTTTTCTGGTTTTGGTATCTGGGTGATGGTGGCCTCATAGAATGAGTTTGGGAGTGTTCCTTCCTCTGCAATTTTTTGGAAGAGTTTGAGAAGGATGGGTGTTAGCTCTTCTCTAAATGTTTGATAGAATTCACCTGTGAAGCCATCTGGTCCTGGACTTTTGTTTGTTGGAAGATTTTTAATCACAGTTTCAATTTCATTACTTGTGATAGGTCGTTTATATTTTCTAATTCTTCCTGGTTCAGTCTTGGAAAATTGCACCTTTCTAAGAATTTGTCCACTGCTTTGAGGTTGTCCATTTTATTGGTATATAGTTGTTTGTAGTATTCTCTTATAATCCTTTGTATTTCTGTGGTGTCAGTTGTAATTTCTCCTTTTTCATTCTAATTTTATTGATTTGAGTCCTCTCCCTTTTTTTCTTGATGAGTCTGGCTAAAGGTTTATCAATTTTGTTTATCTTCTCAAAGAACCAACTTTTAGTTTTATTGATCTTTGCTATTGTTTTATTCATTTCTATTTCATTTATTTCTGCTCTGACCTTTATGATTACTTTCCTTCTACTGTCTGGGTTTTCTTTGTTCTTCTTTCTCTAGTTGCTTTAGGTGTAAGATTGGATTGTTTGTTTGAGATTTTTCTTGTTTCTCGAAGTAGGATTGTACTGCTATAAACTTCCCTCTTGCTACATCCCACAGGTTTGGGTCATTGTGTTTTCATTGTCATTTGTTTCTAGGTATTTTTTGATTTCCTCTTTGATTTCTTCAGTGATCTCTTGATTATTTAGTGACATATTTTTTAGCCTCTATGTGTTTGTTTTTTTACAGTTTCTTTTCCAGTAATTGATTTCTAATCTCATAGCGTTTTGGTTGGAAAAGATGCTTGATACAATTTCAATTTTCTTAAATTTTCCACCGCTTGATTTGTGACCCAAGATGTGATCTATCCTGGAGAATGTTCCATGTGCACTTCAGAAGAAAGTGTATTCTGCCACTTTCGGGTGGAATGTCCTATAAATATCAATTAAATCTATCTGGTCTATTGTATCATTTAACAAGACCCATATATATTCTGTCTACAAGAGACCCATTTCAGACCTAGGGACACATACAGACTGAAAGTGAGAGGATGAAAAAAGATATTCCATGCAAATGGAAATCAAAAGAAAGCTGGAGTAACAATACTCATATCAGATAAAATAGACTTTAAAATAAAGACTGTTACAAGAGATAAGGAAGGACACTACATAATGATCAAGGGATCAATCCAAGAAGAAGATATAACAGTTATAAATATTTATGCACCCAACATAGGGGCACCTCAATACATAAGGCAAATGCTAATGACAATAAAAGGGGAAATTGACAGTAACACAATAATAGTAAGGGACTTTAACACCCCACTTACACTATGGACAGATCATCCAAACAGAAAATTAATATGGGAACACAAGCTTTAAATGGCTTTGCATGTTGATACTGTTAAAAAAAGAAATAAGGAGAGTCAAAATGGAGTGACTTGTGCTAAGTCCTACATCAGCAAACCACCTAATACCTAGCCTAATTGCAGTTTCAGCGTGTCTCAGGAATGTGACCTTTAATCAGTCAATCTGGAATTACCTGGTCGGCACCAGTGAAGTAATCTGTCTGATAGACCCCACCTACACCCAAATGAAGTTGCCCTTTCATGACACAGTCCACTCCGTTAGAAAGCTTCCTTGTCTCACCTCCTTCTGGCTATAAAAAGCTTCCATTTTGTACAGCTCCTCAGAGCTCCTATCTATCTGCTAAGGCGGAATACTGCACAATTTGTGAATCATTAAATAAAGACAATTAGATTTTTAAATTTATTTAGTTGAATTTCTTTTTTTTTTTTTTTACAATACTACTAACAGGGCTGACTTCATGAGTGTGTGACTTGTGTATCTGCACTGAGTCCTGCTCTCAGCATGACCTCTCACTTGGTTTAATGCTCACTGTCTTGAAATTCATAATAACTTTATCTCATAACATGTTTGGAAGTGAAGTTTGACAGGATAATAGAGATGGCATGGGCAGAGGAGATATACACAATAGATGTGCCCATGGATTCTTGCTACCCCGTTTGTATATATCATGCACAATATCCTACGAACTAAGAATTCCAGTGGACCCACAATGTTTAGCAAACTCAAAGTGAGTATGAGATAAGTGTGTGATGTCTGCCACTGTGTAAGCAGAGGGTAGTGACAGTCTCAGGAGGCTGTTTTCTGTTTGAACCAGAACTTGCTTAGAACACAAAAGAAGGCAATGGCATTCTAATAAACATGAATGGACTAAGGGGACCCTCTCATATCCCTTTTCCAGCTCCGATTATTTCTTTGTATTAACCAACAGCTTCAGCTGAAATAATGACATAGAAGGATCTTTTGGTTCTTCCTCACATAAGCTGAAGGTAGAAAGTTATTGGGTAAAACTGCCTGTATCAAGAAGGGAAATAAAAAATGTTGAGCTAGCTTCTGTAGTGTTTCCATTGCATGGAACCAAATACATGCACGGATGAGCTATGAAATACAGTTGTATAATTTTCATGATTCCAATAAAAATTAAATGCTTTTATATTTACATTTGAAGTTGACATTTCACAATATTAAGGTGAACAGCAAAACTCATGCTAGTAATTTAAAGTTTGGATTTTTTCACTTAGAATATCATTAATGAACAAATAAAAATGCCATGATACGTCGAGAGAGACCATGAAAGAAGCAAAGTCTTATATCTTAGTACCCTTTAACAGCATTGTTTAATTGCTTTTCAAAGAGTCCTACACTTTCACTTTGCACTGGACCCCCACAATTACATAGCTGGCCCTGACATTGAGGCACTCCTTTTCTAAGCAAAGTAGAGGGGCTGACCATCAGGTTAGGCCTCTAGTTACATCTGTCAGCTTTTATATCAGCACTTGTATTCATTCTTTCTACTTGTCCCCTATTCTGTAGTTTCTAGTGCTGCCATATCCAATATTCTATTCACTAGCCACATGTGCCTAGTGAGCTCTTGAAATGTGGCTAAACTGAAATGCGCTGTAAATATAAAATATACAATAGATTTCAAAGCCTTATTACAAAAAAAAAATCTCAGAATAATATTTACATGGGCCTATTTGTAAATATAAATACATTGTGAATACAATGTAAATTACATTAGTATTTCGACCAGTAGTCAGTTACATGGACTACTTGTTGAAATAGTACTACTTTGGATATATTGGGTTAAATATATAAATTATTTAAATACATTTCACATGTTTACTTTTACTTTTTTAATGTGGCTACTAGAAAGTTTAAGATCATACATGTGGCTGGCACACTATTTCTACAGACTAGCATTGTTCTATAGCACATGACTTAGCTTTTAACCAGTCTTTTATATCCCCTGAGGATCTCCTATTTTTTTTACTTTCTAGTAATAAGGACCTATCACTGTTTATTTTGTCCCCCTGCCCTGACAAAAACAAAAACCTCAGATTTTTCAAATTAGTTGTAAAATATACCAAAAATAATTTATACCAAAAACTAAATTACAAACTTTTCATCAGTAAAAGGCCTAAGTAAAGAAGCTAACAAGGTTTATTAATGACATTTGAAAGCAAATATGTGGATGGCATGAACCTTTCCACCCATCATACTCAGAACATAAAAAGTAAGCAACAAGAAAAAGAAGAGGAATAAATACACAAAGCCACTTTCTCCATTTATCATTGGATTCTATAGCTAAAGTGTAAGCCCCAATATAGAAAAAGAACACAGGCTCAGGGGTTAATGACAGACTTGCATGGGTGGTGAAAGTTTAAGGTAGTATTAAAAAATTTAAAACTTCATTAGAACCAATTTAGTCCCAAAGAAATATTCTGTTGGTGACAAGATCCCCACAATGAAAGACATCCAAAAACTTTTTAAAAAATCAGTGCCCAAGACCAGACTTAACATGGAGCTATTCTATGTAAGAGAATTGAACTACATAATAGGAAATAAACTTACTTTTAATTTCAACTAATTCAGGATTTAATTTAGGGGGTCCTACAGCATCTTGCAGCTTTTCATGTAGAACACGTTGAATAATTTTACTTATGGTTTCAGGATCCTCAGTAGAGGGAAATCTAAAAATCAGCAGCATATGAGCCAACAATCCATGTTCCTCCTGACTGTGGACCAAAAAGGAAAAAAAAAAAAAAGAGAGAGAAAGATGGTTTTTAAAAGTAAAGTTCCAAATAAGATTTATGGTAATATCAAACTCTATTTTTTTTCTTTATCATTCATTTGAAGCACAAACACACAAACAAAACAAATCCATAAATGTAATTTTAAAAGATCTAATTTGTTTTCTTCTATACTCCTATTGTTTGCCATATATAGAACTCCCATCTCAGCCTCTCTGATAACTAACTAGTATGCTCATGATCTCCTTTACCACCACAGGATCTAGTTAAATACTTGGGTTATTAATATAAAAAAACAATTCTCTTGTCAACCATTCAAAATTATCAAATAAAATGTATGGTAAATATGAAATCAACTCTGGCTTTGGCTTTCAGGCTTAATTTCCAATGGCTTAATTAAATCCAGTGATTTCTCCTAAGCAGCCTCAGGCTCTCCTAAACAACTCCCAATCCTAAGGACATTAGAAAGCTTGAGCAAGTTGTTTTGACTTCACGTGATTATATTTCCAAGATAGAGTGTTAACTAGCTTTAGCATTATTTGAATGAATTACTACTTTGGAATCATCCTTTTTTTTTTTTTGGAATCATCCTTGACTACACTTTCTCATTCTCTGTCAGTTACTCTACCCCTTCTTTTCAAATGCAATCAGTTCCCTTTTAGTCTGGGTGCAATAAGCTGCCTCAGTGCTGGGCCCTGGGATGGGTGAGTCCAAGTACATGGGCCCTTTAAGGAGGCATCTCCCAGATGGCTACAGTTTTGTGGATCTCAGGACTCAAACCCTGTTCATTTTCAAAGTTAGATGTTTTGGAGGCTCATCTCTCAAGTGCACATCCTAAAAGTTGACGTGCCTGGTATGGGGTTCGAACCCTTCAGTCACCAGGGAGAATCTCTGGGTTTTGAGTTTTCTTCTGGTGTGGGTTGCTCTGCTGGGGTGGAGTTTATGACAAGATTGTGTCCCAGTGTCTCCAGCCTGCTTCAATGTGGTTTTCTTCTCATTTGCCCAATGTGTAGTATTTACTCAGCCAACTTTTTTTTTTAAGAGAAAATTGTTTCTTATGTAGCTGCAGACTCAGTGTGTCCATGGGAGAAGGTGAGTTCAGTTCTTCCTACTTCACCATCTTGAACCAGAACCCCAAACAATTTTACTCCTCACTGTATACTGCATCAACTCCTATGCTCCCAAACTGAAAGTGGGAATATAAATTAGAATCTCATTTTTGGAAGGCAGTTTATCTGTTATAAATTTGATTATCCATCTTCTTTGATGCAGCATTTCTGCTTTTAGAAGTTTAATCTTCAAATACACTCTTTTGTGTGCAAGGAGATATGTACACATATGTTGTCATAACCTTATTTTTAAATCAGAAAAATATGTAACAACCCAAGTGTTCATCAAAAGGGCATTGGCTAAATCAATCTTGACATATACTTGTAGTGAAATACTATACAGCCAGCTAAAGAATGAAATAGATCTATATGCAGTCATTGGGAAAATGTTAAATATAAATTGTTAATAAAACGTATCATTTCTGGGTGTGAAATTATTGGAGAGGGGGCTTTCGCTTTCTATTTTTTGTAATACTGTGTTATTTGAATTTTATAAAATTTTCTATTGTTTTTGTAATCTGAAAAAAACAAATAGGACTTTAAAGAGATTATTTTTATATATCTCATCCCATTTCACTGCCTCAGCAACCCTATAATCTATTACTTACTCTTTCTTCTTTCTCTTAAACTATTCCTATACTGGCTGGCTAATAGAGACAAAAACAAACAAAACTCTCCCTCTACCCCAGCTATACAATTTATCTCACACCTTCATATCACAGAAAACCTTCTTAAATGGGTAAATTGCGTTCTGCCTCATATTTACTTCATTGCAGTCTGCATCCTTCCCTTTTGTTCCACTCAGTTGTTTCTCTGCTTGAACACTAATGACTTCCTCATTGACATTTCCAATGGATTCTTTCTAGTCACATTACTTGGCGTCTCAGGAATCTTGTGGATGCTGACCACTCACTCCCTGAAACGTTCTGTTGTTAGTTTCAGTGGTGCCTCTCTTGATTCTTCATTTTTCCTCCTCCTTCCTTATTTCCCTATTTTCTTCTATTTCCTTAAATACTGTCGTTCTTCAAGCTTTCTTCATCATCCTTTTTTTCTTGCATTACCCCTTTTCTGAGAAATTTTGTTGACACCCACACTTTCTAATACTTTGAGTTGATGTTGAGCAAATTTATGTCTTCACCTCAGTTTCCATTTCCTCCCTTATGTCAGATGCATATTTCAGGCTCGTAAGGTCCCTTAGTACCTCAAATCAACATCTCTAAGACTGACTTTATCTTTCCAACAAATTACACTTCTCATATTGTAGTAACAGAAGAAAGAATAATGAGTAGCAAGATTTCTGGGATGAAGGGGTAAACAAAATAGAAAGTTATTTGGAAGACAGAATTGGTAGAACTTAGTTATTCATAAAATGCGAGGGGCCCAGGAAAGGGAGGAGTGTGGGATGACTTCCAGGTTTCTCATTAGTGTGATTGGGTTTTTCTTGAGTTTAAGAATTTTCTGTGGAACCTCCATGTGGAGGTGTGCGTGGGCAGGCATATAGTTCTAAAAATCAGGACAACAGTTTAGATTGGAAATAGAAACTTGGGTTTCAATAGCACATGAAACCATGTTGTGGGTGGATGAAGTCCCCTTGAGAGAGTGAAAATTTAAGAACTGGAGAAGAAGATCTAAGAAAAAGTAAAATTTCAAACACCAAACAGTATGGAATTTTCAGAAGAAAGTGAGCAAACTAACACCTCAGAGATGTCAACTAAGTAATAGAATGAGAAGTAACTTGGAGTTTTTGTCATTGAAATAATGTTGGAAATAGCTCTTGTTTTATTTTGAAAAATACCAATAATTTGTATTAAGACAATACATTACTTAAGATCCTCATATAGTATTTTGCTTAAAATGTTATGCTCTGGATTCTATTTATTGATGGTTGATGATCAGATCTGAGATCTTAAATATTTGTAGAAAAAACGAGTGGAATGAAAGAAAGGAAAGAAAATTGGTAGGAAGGAGAACCAAGAGGAGAAGAAAAATCTCATCTACTACACTATTTTACATAGGACACTTATTTGCTATTAAACTGCGGGATGTGGCTTAGGTCCCTATTTGTGCTAATTAGGGTTTCCAAAAAACATACAAACAAACAAACAAAAAAACAGTTCTATAACATAACCACCAATAATACTTCTGTCCCTCAAAATCATCTTGCAAATGCTATCTTTTGAATTTAAAGAATGAGTAAGGCACATTGTAACCCATGACTTATACAGAACAGGTACCAAATTAACGTCTGTTGAATTGAATTATATCATATCATTAACACTTCAAACAGTATTTATTACTGACCAGGTTAACAGCTTTAGTTTTAAATTATATTCAGAAGTCAGCATTTTAGATCTACATACCTGAACTTGATAATGTGAGACTTGACAAATGCTTGCTTCAATGAAGATCTATGAAATGCATTTTTCACCTGTTCCAAAAATATTCAAAATACGTCAGCAAGGATAATTTTCTGAAATTCTGCAAGTTGATTCAAAGCTTAAAAACATTTTTAAAAAACTTAAAAACAAAACACATTGACTGACATTTCACAATGTGCTGAACTTGAGGAATCTCTTTTTGTATTCTACTCAGTGATTTCAACTGAACTCTGCCTTAGGAATTATAGGAGCTGGGGGACCATAGTAGGGGGGCCAGGAGTGACATCTTCTGCGTTACACTCAGAAAGAGACAAAAGACAATAAACAGATTCGGTTTTGAAAAGTAAGAGTAAGCATCCACACCGTGAGATACAGACTGTTACTGTAGATAAACAAAGGAAATGAAAAAACTCTGTCAAGTGGTAGGTCATAAAAATAAGAACAATCTATGGCCACACCATCCTGAACATGCTGGATCTCATCTAATCTCAGAAGCTAAGCAGGGTCGGGCTTGATTAGTACTTGGAAGGGGGAAATGAATGCATAATGGTGTCACATGTTTCTCAAACCTGGTGAAAAAGTTACCAAATATCCTGTCATAATCTGCACTCAGTTCAGCACTCAAGATGCTCTTAGGAAGGCCCAGGTGAACTGGGATACATAGCCTAATACCTCCTATAAGGTTTACTCTAATAGGGTGGAAGAATGTATTTTATGGAGGTATTTCTTACTACTACAAATAAGAATTCTAACCAACTTAATTTTTAAATTAAAGTCAAGGTAAACACATCAAGTGTTTCTTGTTTTCACTGTATGGATATTTACTAAACACAGATACTACAAGCTGGTAATTGACTGACAGAAACAATGAGCCTTTTTATCCTTTCTTACATTTTGTTTGACTTCTGAGTCTTTGTGCCCAAGGAAAGTTACTTCAATTATGAGACAAATCAGCACAATTCAAATGAGTTCTCTAATGACAGCATTCACTTGGAAATATTTATTTAAAGGTTTATTTTTATCAAACAATTTCAAAATTATTAATTTTTAAGAGTATTAGAGTCCTATTTATATTCCTATATATTTAAGTCAGTCTGGATCTTATAAAAATTTTAGTGAATGGCACAAAAAACAAGGAAAATAGTTGCATCTTTACTTGATCTCTTTAGTTCCATTTCCTTTCCTTTAATATATGTTATATTTTAAGGAGATATATGTACATATATATGTATATATATCCTAAAATATAGCTCCTTAAAAAGAGCTTATTTGCTATTTCCCTGGTTTGGTGTTTACAAGTACAAATACAACCAGGATTTGACCCTCTCCTCAGCAAAGTATCCAAATCCTCCAGCTCCTAGTCTACCAGGCAGTTTCCAGGTGGGCCACTGCCATTCTGTTCTCACTCAGGATATTGGAACTGGAAGACAATTTGGAAATTTTCTAGTCTAGTGCCTTAATTTTCACATAAGAGAATTTTTCCGGAATGATAAAGAGATATGTCAATGACACATCACTGGCTAGTAAACGGTACTAGAACTAGGTGTCCCAACTCCTAGTTTAGGGTGCTTTCCATCACATCATTTCACTAATTACTTCACAGACTACCAGGAAAAGTCTAAATTATTCTCTAAGTAGTCTGACAATGAAGAGAAGTCATCACCCAGGCTCTTGCTCTTTTGGCCTATACTGCTAAATTTTCCACTATTTAAAATATTCAATTCATTCCTCAGGATGAATATTGATGCCCTAAGGATAAAGATGAATATCCAAGGATTTCCTATAGACTTATGTACCAAAAACTTGTCCAAGGTTGGATGTTTTAAATACTAAAAATACTTCTCAAGTATGTGTCTGAATAGTTTCAATCTTGTGTCCTTTTGCTAAAGGCCTCTTCTTTAGGAAATCAGTAATACAACAACTGTATTTTGGGTCACCCTAACATTCTCAGAATTTCTAGACTCTGCTGATCAATACTGTAGCACTAGCTAAGGAAGGGTGAGTAGGACGTACAAAAGGAAATGGCTAAAAGTCACTAGGTTTAGCCCTGTAAGGCATATTCCTCCAAGTCATGTATTGTTAGTTTTGTCTTATATCTCTCAGGTAGGGCCTCTCCCCATTTTGCAAGATATACAAGATCAGTTGAATGGATGTTTGAGAAGCTAGGATACTAAAAATTATGGTAAAAAGTGATAGCAAATACTCTAGAAATGGGAATAAAATGCTTACCATTGATTCAATTTTCTGGCTCATTTTTGTGAAATTTTTAGAAGCCTCTTTTCCAAACTCATCATATAGTTTGTCACTTGTAAATGACAATGTGCTATAGTAATTGTAGGTCGTCCTTTGATCTACAAGGATAGAGGAAAAAACTCATCATACTTTTTATCAGATGTGTGTAAAGCATCATCATTTCCCCATTTGGTAGTTGCTAGACAGACTGAGACAGGAAACAATGCCCTACCCTGGTCATCATCTCCATCATCCTGTTCTGACCTTCATGGTTATCTCAAAATAAAAGACAACAACGTGGGCTTCCCTGGTGGCACAGTGGTTGAGAGTCTGCCTGCTAATGCAGGGAACACGGGTTAGGGCCCTACCTGGGAAGATCCCACATGCCGCGGAGCAACTAGGCCCGTGAGCCACAATTACTGAGCCTGCGCGTCTGGAGCCTGTGCTCCACAACAAGAGAGGCCGCGATAGTGAGAAGCCCGCACACCGCGATGAAGAGTGGCCCCCCGCTTGCCGCAACTGGAGAAGGCCCTCGCACAGAAACAAAGACCCAACACAGCCAGAATAAATATAAAAATAAATAAATAAATAAATAAACCAGAGAAGGCAGAAAAAAAGAGAAAAAAAAAAAGACAACAACGTTCATCATCATAAGATTTAGAGTATAAAGCCATATGAAATGCTTGGTGTTCCTGTAGGCTAATTAGTCATGTGTTATCCATTCCTGAATAAGCCACAAGAAGCAGTAAGTCACACCATCTGAGCATATCACAGGAAGAGATTCAGAAGCTTCCCAAGAGTAAATGCATTTTTATATTTAAAAAGTAGATTTCTTCCAGTTCCATAACTATACACATCAATTCTTGCCATAGGGACTCTAGTGTAAGAATATTTATTTTGGATAAGGAGATGAGGGTAGGGATTAAAATGCTAGGAGCTCAGTATATAGAAGTTTAAGGAGGTAGAGTTGCCACGGATATAACCCTCCAGAGACACTACTTAGTTTCACCTGGTTCCCTTGTCCACTCCATTTATTTCTCCACCAGCCATAGGAATTGGTTTGGTCTGTTTCTTTAGCGATTGTCTCCACTTTCTGCATCCAGTTCAAGCAGCCCATGTTTTGTGGTCTGCTGAAGAATTAGTGCAACACAGCTTTTCCTCTACCCTCCTGTACATGAAGCAAGCACAGAGCTCAGAAGATTCATTCCATGAATATTCATGCCGACTATCTTTTCTGTGAGAGACTCTGTGCCAAGCATCTAGAACACGATGGTTGCGTATGGTTATGATAGGAAAATGGAGTGTGCCTCATCAATCTCAGTTGTTCTCTTGCTTCTCATCCTTTCCCTCACTTAAACCCCGGAGGGAAAGAAAACTAACATTAGACACCTGTGTCCCAAGCATATTTGCGTATCTCATTCAATTTAAAACAACCCCCATAAGAAAGTAGTATTATCCACATTTAACAGATAAGGACTACCATCTCAGAAGTGTAAATAAATTGCCCAACCTCAACATGACATGGCCAGAAAAGACTGAACTGGGTTTCAAGCTAAGGTCTAACTCCCAAAGCACAAATTTTCATTATATATTGCTTCTTGGAGTGGAAAAAGCCAAATACACTCACTGAGGCTATAGGAGAAATCTCTAGTTTTACATGAGAGTTATATAAGAAAAAAAGAAAACTACCAATAAATTCCAAAAAAACATTCTAGCCATCCAGAGGATTTGTTGGGACAGAAAGGGAAGTCTCTGGTCAGACTCGGACAAGGCCTGGGGAGGGGTTGGTTATGCATAAAGGAGATGGATGACACTGAAAGGTCAGGGTCTCCTGAGCATTAGCCACTCAAGTGAGGGTCTAGGGAGGATTTGCCTTCCTCCCTCTCTTTCACTGAATGACCTTGCCCTTGCCCTGAATGGACTGTTTGACCTGAAATGCAAGCAGATCACAATATACACAATTTCAAGTAACATTTTTAATTTATCTAAATATTGACCAATAGTTTACTTTAGGTCTAAAGTTGGGCCCAACATGTATCCGGAGAAAACCATAATTCAAAAAGATACACATACCCCAATGTTCATTGCAGTACTATTTACAATAGCAATTGTGTTGTATTGTAAATTGTATTGTATTGTAAATTTACTATTACAATACATGGAAGCAACCTAAATGTCCATCGACGGAGGAATGGATAAAGAAGATGTGGTACATATACACAGTGGAATAAGAAAGCCATACAAAAGAATGAAATAATGCCATTGGCAGTGACATGGATGGACCTAGAAATTGTCATAGTGAGTGAAGTCAGACAAAGACAAATATCATATGATATTGCTTATATGTGGAATTTTAAATAATGGTACAAGTGGACCTATTTACAAAACAGAAATAGAGTCACAAATGTAGAAAACAAATTTATGGTTACCAAGGGGGAAATGGGGGGAGGGATAAATTGGGAGATTGGGATTGACATATACTCACTACTAGATATAAAATAGATAACTAATAAGAACCTACTGTATAGCACAGGGAACTGTATTCAATACTCTGTAATGACCTATATGAGAATAGAATTTTTAAAAGAGTGGATATATGAATATGTATAACTGATTCACTTTGCTGTACAGCAGAAACTACACAACACTGTAAATCAACTATACTCCAATAAAAAATTAAAGAAATAAAGTTGGGCCCAAGATTCTGCATTTCTAACAAGCTCCTAGATGAGGCTGATGTTGCTGGTACCTAAGCACATGTTGAATAGTAAGGTTCTAAAGAGGAGGAGAACATACTCTTCTACATCCTTAGACCTGTTTCTTTTCAGTTATTAGATTGAATTATTTGAAATTGCCATTTATATAGGTTAAAAATGGTCAAATATCAGCAATTTTATATGCTTCAACCAAATGAACAACTTATCTATAGTCAATATTTTAATTTGCCTGATAGACTCAAATAGGTTGCTATGTTTCAAAACATATTTCCAGTTACCAGAATTATACAGCATGTGCAGTTGTTGAAAAATATTATTGAGAATATTAACAGAAAAGAAAAATAAGGATGAACATGAGTTTGCTGATAATTTTCTAACAGCTTTGTGATTCTATAACCTACAATGATGTTCATAATAGATTCACCTGCTGTCATTCAAATCACAAAAGGGACAGAAACGCAGTCCCAAAGGCCACTGGATAAAAACTGAACACACAGTTCTATGCTGTCCTGGGTTTTATGCCAAAATGATGCAGTCTGATCACCTCGATCTTTATCTGCCTGTTTCTACAATAGATTCGTTTGGCTCAGTTGGTTACCTAGGCGTGCCAGCACCCTAAATTCTCATGTTATATCTACTCTGTTTCTTAGGTACATCTCTAAACAAAAGACAGGTCCACAAATATGACAATAACACATATCATAACAATTGCTGTTTATTCAGGTGTGCTGTGTGGGCAGCGGACGTTGTGTATTACTCAGCTTATCATCCCAACAATAGGGTACACAGGAACAAGTTACTGAAATCTTACCAGGTTTTTATTGTATGCATATGAGTAAGATTTGCAAGCCTTATAATACTGGCTTGGGAGGAGGCAAAGGAGAAGTAGCAAGAACATTTCTCTCACTGAAGTAATAAGATCCCTAACATGACTAGGAATTCCTTGTTAAGTCAGACAAACCAAAATATACCCCAAGAAATATCATAGGTATGATCATTTATTTTTATCATTCACTATTCAGTAAACATTAATTATCTAATATGTGCCTAATAAGTTCTTTAATAAGTTTCTAGAAATACAAAAATGAGTAAAACATAGGCATCCATGGAGAGGAATAATGATGCTTACAACATAATGGGACTTAATATATTCAGAACAGAACTGTAGAATTATAAAGTTATTTTAGCTATTCTTTTTATACTAAAAAACTGCTCCAGAGAAATTATCAAAATGCAGATAGTCCAAATTCAAGACCTGCATATGGGCAAATTCTATCCCCCCCCAAAAAAAAAATCTTTGGATACTTTTTCTTTCAGGAATAATCCACCTTGTTTAGGAAAGTAAGATTGGATTTGTGTCTGCTAGTAGAAGATAACCAATTTACAGATCACCCATCTCTCTTACAAAAAAGCAACTGCTGCAAATTCCCAATTAAATTAGAATCCAGTGATTAGCTTCTTGGTTACAGGGTCTTGAACATCAAAGCATTATCTAGTCACTAAGGGAGATATTAAACAAATAGGTCAAAGTGGAGTCAACTAATTAAAACCTGAGACAGAGTAAGAAGGAAACTTCAGAAGGGTTGTTATGCCCTAGAAGAAGAGTTCTGAAGTACCCTGGGGACCTTTCTAATAACATAGCAGTGTTCAGGGTTCATCTAGCAGGGAGGTACCTGATTACCGCAGAGTGAACCTCTTTGTAATTAATATTCTCAGCATATCCTATCTTCTTTAATCACTTGCAATATATACCAAGATGATTTTAAAATAATGAATAGGCATTTATTCAACAATATGTTACTATAGGCATTTTCCCGACTAACTAGTACAAAATAGAGCCTACTTCCCTATGACCCCTGATTGTACAATTTATTGAGCTGTCAGGATTTCAATGAGTTAGAGTTATTTTAAATCAAGATGATTGTCCTATGACCTCAAACAACTCCAAACATTGGACTGTAGCTTTCCTATGGTTTTCCCTTAATTAAGACTTGATTATTGCTTGTTAATGAATATGAAAGCTAGCATGCTATTCCCAGCAGGAAGCATTGCTACATCAAAGATAGAAAAAAGAATCCTCCTTGGCTTGTGAGGATTAAATGAGTAACAAGGCAGGTGAAGAGTTCTTTGTACCAGCTATGCAAACAAATTATAGTAATGAATGAATCAGCTTGAGGCAAATCAAAACATGTATGTAATCAGGAAATATTTGAGGTAAATCACATGATGCCAGGGCAACCCATACTTACTGTATCTCACATAATGAACGATGAGTCCGATGCACACTGCCAGGACAATCAGGGATATAAAGGTGATGAGGCCAATAACCCAGGGCTCCAAACAAGCTCTCGTCCTGGCCCTCACCACAGCTGGCCTGAGAAAGAAAGCAAACAGATGGATTATATTACAGTGCACACCCATACCCACTCCTTAGGTGAAGTAGATATTCCTGGGGAACTAATTCAGGACACTCAGTTAGAAGGAAGAGTACTGTTTTGTCTTAGAACACACCCTAATCCCTGGCTGCTGAAGCCATTCCTGGCTCTGGTTGCTTGACCTTAGGCAGGTAATTTGACTTCTCTGTATCTCAGTTTCCTCGTTCAAAAAATGAAGATGATGGGCTTCCCTGGTGGCACAGTGGTTGAGAATCTGCCTGCCAATGCCGGGGACACGGGTTCGAGCCCTGGTCTGGGAAGATCCCACATGCCGCGGAGCAACTGGGCCCGTGAGCCACAATTACTGAGCCTGCGTGTCTGGAGCCTGTGCTCCGCAACAAGAGAGGCCGCGATGGTGAGAGGCCCGCGCACCGCGATGAAGAGTGGCCCCCGCTTGCCACAACTAGAGAAAGCCCTCGCACAGAAACGAAGACCCAACACAGCCATAAAATAAAATAAATAAATAAATAAAAAATTTTTTTAAAAATGAAGATGATAATGATAGTACCAATCTTATAGGATTATTGTAAGGATTAAATGAATTACTGTATGTAAAATGCCTACAACAGTGCCTCGCATGTAGAAAGTGCTATTTAAGAGTTAGCTATGATTTGCTGAGCCAGCTATGTGCAAGATACCAAGTCGGGCACTTCCACTGTAGAATCTTAAATGGCCTATGATATATGTTACAGTTTGAACCATATTAGGTTCAGGGCAGAGTTTCTAATTCTATTCTCTTACTATTTTTCTGAAACAAACTTAGAGGATACACATAAGAGATAACTAGAGGTCTCTTCTAAAGAACCTGAGTGTTTGAGCTAATATTGACCTCTAAACTTCAGCAACGCTGCAGGAAATCCCTTCTGCATGAAACTTCCTCAACCTCTCCCATTTGTTCTGCCTTCAAAAATACATGTTACTGAAAAATGTTGATCAACCTGATTTTTGTTTGATTAGTAAAGTTGCCGTTCCCTTGTGTTAAAATAGCTGCTAAACAAACTCAAAAGTTAGAGAAAATGAAATAAGTCAGAGTTGGCCAAGTTGTTTAAATACGATGCTGTTATTTTAAATTTCTTGAGGTATTTAGCATGTTGGTAGAATCAAGGCTTGTGTTCTTATCTTCAGAGCAGTCTGGTACAAGAACTGAGGGAAAGGGCAGTGTTATCCTGAAGGAGCACCTGGGGTTGCTTCAGAATAAAGAGAATTCCAAGTCCAGCCCTTTCCTTACCAGCTTGGACAAGTTATTTAGACTCTGAACTAAGTTTGTCCATCTGTCAATAAGAGACAGCCTACCCATTCTGTTTAAAGCACATGGTTGACTGTGGGACCCAGAATGAGATCATAAATGTGAAAACTTCTTGGAAACTGTGAAGCATTTCACAATAAATAATCGTTGCTTACAGAAATCAAGGGAACTCCGTTTCCTGATGATACAAGACCAGGAAGCGACATAATCATTCTGGTCCCTGGCACACCATCATCCCATCTTGGGTCTGTCTCAATGTCCTGTTTGGCGGGAACACTGTTGCAGAAGTCAACAGTGTCATCGCCACATGACTCTGCCCTGCTGAAGTCACTGGAATGTAGTGGAAGGCTCCAGGGATTCTACTTGGTCTCCTCCCTTATTTCTGTTATATCCCCATGGGGCTGTAGCCGAGGAAACTATCTTTCTCTCCCCAATCTCTTCCATCTCCAGTTCTCCCTTGAGTGGGATTCCAAGCACCTGTTCCTAGAATGACAATTACTGTAATATAAAAACACTTCTCCACTTCTGCACATTTCTTACATGAAAACATGCATAAGAAACTTATAAACTGACTCCTGTTCCTTCATCCCTGAATGCTTGCTATTCATTTGCTGCAGAAGAAAGGAGATGCATATAGCAGACATAAGCAAAAGTTTGGAGGGAATATGGGGAGGGAAGGGCTTCTCAACTAGTTTCAACACATGCCAGATGAAGAATATGAATTTGTAAATATAGGAAACAATTGATATTGATATAATCGTCAAAAGAATATGTAGAACTGTGAAATATAAGACAGAAGTTCTATTTATTCTACAATAACTCTTAATCAAGGCAGAAAATTAAAACAATGCAGCCATTAAATTGATGAGGTAGAGCTACCCGTATTAACATGCAAAATGTCAATGATATATTTTAATGAAAAAATATTGCAGAATAATATGCATCCTATGTTCCAGTTTTTGTACATAATAAAACTATATGTGTAGGTGCATAGTGAAGTATATAGAAAGACACACAAAATTTTTAACAGTAAGAAGTGGAATAACAGAAGTAAGAGGGCAACTTTAATTTTAATTTATGTACTTTTTTATGTTATGATGGATTTTTAAAAAAAAAGAAACATCATGCTTTCGAATTAAATGAGAGAGAGAGAAAAAGAGAGAGAGAAAGTAACGAGGATGGTTATACATGCCTTTTCATGGAGTTCCTATCACTATCTTGTTTGAGGTACTGCTGTGTCTTCTTTTCCTGTCTCCCACCTTTCAACACTATTTTAGGGCTGCTCTGTCTTTGGTGGCTTTGAGGGAAATAATAGGGATAGTATGGGATAAAGAAAAAAGAGAATCCATCAAAAACACTTTGAATAAACAGGTAAGAGAGTATGTTTCTGATTCTGACCACCAACCTGCTGTATAGTGTGGTACCAGCAGATTCATTTCTCTCCCTTATTTTCTCCATATGAAAAACAAGGATAAGAATTCCAGACCCTTACTAACTTGATGAGCTCTTAGAGATAAAAATGATGAAGTATTTCATTACTTTGAGCTGCCCAGTAGAAAATCATTGTACAAATAGTAAGGACTATTATTATTATCATCATTATTTTAATTATTAATAATAATGGTAATGACCACATTACTGAGATTTTTTTCATTTGAAACATTATCTCTTCCCTTCCCAGTCTGTATGAGATTGCTTTTCAAACTGATTCACCCTGTTTCTTAATCACTTTTTTTGTTTGCTTTCTCAGCAAGTGATTCCATACTGAATTGCTCCAAATTAGATGTAGTAGAAGTGTGCTAAAAAAAAGTTAGTAAAATGGAGGAATAAATCTATTTTACATATCAACAGACACTTGTGTAACTAACCTCTTCCTGCACATAAACACTTGTCCAATCATTACTGGGGCCTGTTGAAACTTATATGAACCTCCTCTTGTAAAACCACCTTCAGACAGACTGGATAAATTCTAATAGCTTCAGTGGTATCAGATTTCTTTCTATGATTTTTCTTTTCAGTTGAGGATGTGTAATTAGACAGTGAATGTAGCAGGTGAATATGACAGTTAAAATATGGTTATATTTTTATAAGCTCCAAATTGCCAGAGGACAAGTCCAGAGGTGCATTATCATTATCACTTCTTAATGTGTCTTTTTCTAGAATAGTATAAGAAAGAAAAGCAGCAGCAACAACAACAAAAAGAGGAGGAGAAAAAACATACTACCAGAAATAAACCACATGGCAAGCACTGGAGAACCATAAGTCAAGGCTCACAGTGCTTCAGAGGAAAGTTTACCAGAACAAACGCTTTCCTAACACCACCACCATGGACCGATTAATAGTAGATGTCCAACTCGTTGCCCATTCTCTGTAATGGTAAACAGTGCTGATATTCTTAGTTGGAATGTTTCACCAGCTCAGTCCAGCTGAGCTGTTTTGAATGAACACAGGCACAGTATCTATAAAGCTGGTGATGCTAATGCATCATTAACTACTTAAGCCAGAGGTCAGCAAAGTTTTCTGTGAAGGTCCAGATAGTAACTATTTTAGATTTTCTGGACCACACACTCCTTATTGCAACTAGTCAGCTCTGCCACTGTACTGCAAAAGCAGCTACAGACAATACATATACAAATGAACATGGCTGTGTTCCAATAAAATTTTATTTCTGTACACTGAAATTTGACTTTTGTATAATTTTCACTTGTCATGAAATATTATTTTTATTTTTATTTGTTTCAACCATTTAGAAAGTATAAAAATCACTCTTAACTCAAGCTCAAAACAGGTCGTGGGCTGGATTTCACCCTTGGGCCATAGTTTACTGATGGCTGACATAAGCAATAGCCTACAAGTCAATGATAATTGTGTTGGGAAGTTATAATAGTCTTTTCATTTTTTAGTCTCAACTGCATGGCAAATCTAATTTAGTGTGTCTCCAATCCCATTACCACTAACTTTGTTCTGATAATTGTCACTAAAACCCATCATGCAGCTCGATAACAGGTTTCTCGTCTGCCTCCCCAATCTCTGAATCATTGTCCATTACAGTAAGTGCTCTTTCTGGAAGTGATAGATCCAGTGGCTGAGATCACTTGAAACCCAAGTTGGCCTCAGTTAGCCTGGCATTACCCCTCTTCCCCATGAGCTTTCTAGCTCTTTGCCTTTGTTCCTGCTGCCTCCTATATGGAGTAACTCAGAGTCTGTAATTTGCTTGCATCATAAAAGCCTTTGTGCATTTAAGAGCCAGTTCAGAAAAGTCCCCTTTATTTCAGTAAGCTATATTCACCCCTAAGTATCACATCATAATATACAGTTTGAGCCTCTTGGGGATAATGTCTGTGCCTTACTTATCTCTTTATTCTCTGACCACTCTGATGCTCAATATATATTCACAGAGGGGATTGAATTGAAGTTGATTAAGCCAAATTGAACTGACCATTTGTCAGTACCACAATATGGGTTTCAACCTCTCTCAAGCACTTCTGTTCTGCCTTAGTCTTAGAAAAGAACTTGGAATATTACAAAAAGAAAAGAAAGGTCAGACATTGTGAAGAATAATTACTATTTAAGTAAAGCCTGATTTCCATAAAACACTTTATATAATAATCAAGTGTTGTGGGTTAATAGTCTATTTCACCTGTTTAAAACATATAATTTTGCAAATATGATTTTATCTATCTACTGTAAAGTGTTATCATAGTACAGAAAGTGATAAATGAAAATAAGGAGACATTAATTTCAGGAGACACTTCTTATTTGTGGTCATGAATGTCTGTATATATTACATATCCAAACAAAGCATAAGGAAAGATACCACAATGAAGAAACAGCATAGTACCTTATGACATTACTAATTCCATAAGTCAGTGCTTAAGTTTTAAAATATTAGTTAATAAATATTTATTCAGTTTTTGTTGTGTATTTGGCACTAGCTCATTTCTTTACCTTATAGATTGTGCCTGCTTGTCTTGTTCACACAAAAACTTCAGATGCTTTGTGCTTTGTGGAAGACTCATATCAGCTGGCATTGGTGAGATCTTCAATCTTATAAGATTAGATTCTTATTATAGTCTAGAACAAGACTATTAAAATATCCAAGGTGGAACTAAAATTTTGAATACATGCTCATGGATCATATGTTTTCATTGCTATGTTTTTTAAAGAAATACAAATAAATTACTACTTATAAAATTACAAATAATCCAGAGGGCAGACAGCAAAAGCAAGAAGAACTACAGTCCTGCAGCCTGTGGAACAAAAACCACATTCACAGAAAGATAGACAAGATGAAAAGGCAGCGGGCTATGTACCAGATGAAGGAACAAGATAAAACCCCAGAAAGACAACTAAATGAAGTGGAGATACGCAACCTTCCAGAAAAAGAATTCAGAAAAATGATAATGAAGATGAGCCAGGACCTTGGAATAAGAATGGAGGCAAAGATCAAGAAGATGCAAGAAATGTTTAACAAAGACCTAGAACAAACAAACAGGAGATGAACAAAACAGTAACTGAAATGAAAACTACACTAGAAGGAAGCAACAGCAGAATAACTGAGGCAGAAGAACGGATAACTGACCTGGAAAACAGAATGGTGGAATTCACTGCTGCAGAACGGAATAAAGAAAAAAGAATGAAAAGACATGAAGACAGCCTAAGAGACCTCTGGGACAACATTAAATGAAAAAACATTCACATTATAGGGGTCCCAGAAGGAGAAGAGAGAGAGAAAGGACCCAGAGAAAATATCTGAAGAGATTATAGTCAAAAACTCTTCCCTAACATGGGAAAGGAATAGCCACCCAAGTGCAGGAAGTGCAGAGAGTCCCACACAGGATAAACCCAAGGAGAAACATGCCGAGACACATAGTAATCAAAGTGGCAAAATTAAAGACAAAGAAAAATTATTAAAAGCAAGCAAGGGAAAAATGACAAATATTATACAAGGAACTCCCATAAGGTTAACAGCTGATTTCTCAGCAGAAACTCTACAAGCCAGAAGGGAGTGGCATGATATACTTAAAGTGATGAAAGGGAAGAACCTACAACCAAGATTACTCTACCCGGCAAAGATCTCATTCAGACTCGATGGAGAAATCAAAAGCTTTACAGACAAGCAAAAGCTAAGAGAATTCAGCACCACCAAACCAGCTCTACAACAAATGCTAAAGGAACTTCTCTAAGTGGGAAACACAAGAGAAGAAAGGACCTACAAAAACAACCCAAAACATTAAGAAAATGGTCATAGGAACATACATATCAATAATTACCTTAAACGTGAAGAGATTAAATGCTCCAACCAAAAGACACAGGCTTGCTGAATGGATACAAAAACAACACCCATATATATGCTGTCTACAAGAGACCCACTTCAGACCTAGGGACACATTCAGACTGAAAGTGAGGGAATGTAAAAAGATATTCCATGCAAATGGAAATCAAAAGAAAGCTGGAGTAGCAATACTCATATCAGATAAAATAGACTTTAAAATAAGGAATGTTACAAGAGACAAGGAAGGGCACTACATAATGATCAAGGGATCAATCCAAGAAGAAGATATAACAATTATAAATATATATGCACCCAACATAGGAACACCTCAATACATAAGATAAATGCTAACAGCTATAAAAGAGGAAATCAACAGTAACACAATAATAGTGGGGGACTTTAACACTTCACTTACACCAATGGACAGATCATCCAAAATGAAAATAAATAAGGAAAAAGAAGCTTTAAATGACACATTAAACAAGATGGACTTAATTGATATTTATATGACATTCCATCCAAAAACAGCAGATTACACTATCTTCTCAAGTGCACATGGAACATTCTCCAGGATAGATCACATCTTGGGTCACAAATCAAGCCTCAGTAAATTTAAGAAAATTGAAATCATATCAAGCATCTTTTCTGACCACAACACTATGAGATTAGAAATGAATTACAGGGAAAAAAATGTAAAAAACACAAACACATGGAGGCTAAACACTACGTTACTAAATAACCAAGGGATCACTGAAGAAATCAAAGAGGAAATCAAAAAATACCTAGAGACAAATGACAATGAAAACACGACTATCCAAAACCTATGGGATGCAGCAAAAGCAGTTCTAAGAGGGAAGTTTATAGCTATACAAGCCTATCTCAAGAAACAAGAAAAATCTCAAATACACAATCTAACCTTACACCTAAAGGAACTAGAGAAAGAAGAACAAACAAAACCCAAAGTTAACAGAAGGAAAGAAATCGTAAAGATCAGAGCAGAAATAAATGAAATAGAAACAAAGAAAACAATAACAAAGACCAATAAAACTAAAAGCTGGTTCTTTGAGAAGCTAAACAAAATTGATAAACCACTACCCAGACTCCTCAAGAAAAAGAGGGAGAGGACCCAAATAATAAAATTAGAAATGAAAAAGGAGAAGTTTACAACAGTCACTGCAGAAATACAAAGCATCCTGAGAGACTACTACAAGCAACTCTATGCCAATAAAATGGACAACCTGGAAGAAATGGACAAATTCTTAGAAAGGGATAACCTCCCAAGATTGAACCAGGAAGAAATAGAAAATATGAACAGACCAATCACAAGTAATGAAATTGAAACTGAGATTAAAAATCTTCCAACAAACAAAAGTTCAGGACCAGATGGCTTCACAGGTGAATTCAATCAAACATTTAGAGAAGAGCTAACACCCATCCTTCTCAAACTCTTCCAAAATATTACAGAGGAAGGAAAACTCCCAAACTCATTCTATGAGACCACCATCACCAAAACCAGACAAAGATACTGCAAAAAAAGAAAATTACAGACCAATATCACTCATGAATATAGATGCAAAAATCCTCAACAAAATACTAGCAAACAGAACCCAACAACACATTAAAAGGATCATACACCATGATCAAGTGCGATTTATCCCAGAGATGCAAGGATTCTTCAATATACACAAATCAATCAATGTGATACACCGTATTAACAAATTGAACAATCAAAACCATATGATCGTCTCAATAAATGCAGAAAAAACTTTTGACAAAATCCAACACCCATTTATGATAAAAACTCTCCAGAAAGTGAGCATAGAGGGAACCTACCTCAACATAATAAAGGCCATATACGACAAGCCCACAGCATACATCATTCTCAATGGTGAAAAACTGAAAGCATTTCCTCTAATATCAGGAATAAGACAAGGATGTCCACGCTCACCACTATTATTCAACATAGTTTTGGAAGTCCTAGCCACGGCAATCGGAGAAGAAAAAGAAATAAAAGGAATCCAAATTGGAAAAGAAGAAGTAAAACTGTCACTGTTTGCAGATGACATGATACTATACACAGAGAATCCTAAAGATGCCACCAGAAAACTACTAGAGCTAATCAATGAATTTGGGAAAGTTGCAGGATACAAAATTAATGCACAGAAATCTCTTGCATTCCTATACACTAATGATGAAAAATCTGAAATAGAAATTAAGGAAAACACTTCCATTTACCATTGCAAGGCAACAAAAAAATAAAATACCCTAGGAATAAACCTACCTAGGGAGACAAAAGACCTATATGCAGAAAAAGTATAAGACACTGATGAAAGAAATTAAAGATGATACCAACAGGTGGAGAGATATACCATGTTCTGGATTGGAAGAATCAATATTGTGAAAATGACATACTACCCCAAAGCAATCTACAGATTCAGTGCAATCCCTATCAAATTACCAATGGCATTTTTTACAGAACTAGAACAAAAAATCTTAAAATATGTAGGGAGACACAAAAGACCCCAAATAGCCAAAGCAGTCTTTAGGGGAAAAAACGGAGCTGGAGGATCAGACTCCCTGACTTCAGACTATACTATAAAGCTACAGTAAATCAAGACAATATGGTACTGGGCACAAAAAACAGAAACATAGATCAATAGAACAAGATAGAAAGCCCAGAGATAAACCCACGCACCTATGGTTAACTAATCTATGACAAAGGAGGCAAGGATATATAATGGAGAAAAGACAGTCTCTTCAATAATTGGTGCTGTGAAAACTGGACAGCTACATGTAAAAGAATGAAATTAGAACACTCCCTAACACCATACACAAAAATAAACTCAAAATGGATTAGAGAACTAAATGTAAGACCGGACACTATAAAACTCTTAGAGGAAAACATAGGAAGAACACTCTTTGACATAAATCACACCAAGATCTTTTTGGATCCACCTCCTAGAGCAATGGAAATAAAAACAAAAATAAACAAATGGGACCTAATGAAATTTCAAAGCTTTTGCACAGTAAAGGAAACCATAAACAAGATGAAAAAACAACCGTCAGAATGGGAGAAAATATTTGCAAACGAATGAATGGACAAAGGATTAATCTCCAAAATACATAAACAGCTCATGCAGCTCAATATTAAAATAACAAACAACCCACTCTGATGCTTTTGCAAATATGTTCCTATAAAGGGGTTTCATCTTCAAGGAATTCATGGAAAAGACTCTGACAAGTACAGGTTTCTGGTAACTGACTATACTGCTGAACTGAATGAATAAGCATTTTCAGAACTCTAATGGAAAGCTGATGAATTCATAAAAGTGCTAACAAAAGATCAAGATGAAAAAAAAATTAATTACATGGGACTGAGTGAACTGATGAGGATGATTATAATTTTTGTGACTTTCTGTTTGAATAATAAAAAGAAAAAATCCCACAAGGACTCAGAGGCAAAAAATACATAAATCAATTTTCACTGCAAAGTAAAGGAGCTGTTACAGTGGAGGATTACTGGACTGAATGTCAATATTATGACATAGTATGAGTTTGTTTGGTAATTGCAATCATTGTTGCTTTTGTTGTGGTCATCCATTTACAATGCTTGGTGTCAGTTTATCTCTTGTAAAAATAAAATACAGTGTGTGTGTGTGTGAAAAAACAAACAAACAAAAAAAAACAACCCAATCCAAAACTGGGCAGAAGACCTAAATAGACATTTCTCCAGAGAAGACATACTGATAACCAAGAAGCACATGAAAAGCTGCTCAACATCCCTAATTATTAGAGAAATGCAAATCAAAACTACAATGAGGTATCACCTCACACCAGTTAGAATGGGCATCATCAGAAAATCTACAAACAACAAATGCTGGAGAGGATGTGGAGAAAAGGGAACCCTCTTGCACTGTTGGTGGGAATGTAAATTGATTCAGCCACTATGGAGAACAGTACGGAGGTTCCTTAAAAAACTAAAAATAGAATTACCATATGACCCAGCAATCCCACTACTGGGCATATACCCAGAGAAAACCATAATTCAAAAAGACACATGCAAGGGCTTCCCTGGTGGTGCAGTGGTTGAGAATCTGCCTGCCAATGCAGGGGACACGGGTTCGAGCCCTGGTCTGGGAAGATCCTACATGCCACGGAGCGGCTGGGTCCGTGAGCCACAGCTACTGAGCCTGCGCGTCTGGAGCCTGTGCTCCGCAACGGGAGGGGCCGCGATAGTGAGAGGCCCGCGCACCGCGATGAGGAGTGGCCCCCGCTTGCCGCAACTGGAGAGGGCCCTCGCACAGAAGTGAAGACCCAACACACAGCCAAAAATAAATAAATTAATTTAAAAAAATAGCATTCTATCAATAAAAGACCAAAGATTAAAAAAAAAAAAAAAAAAAAAAAAAAAGACACATGCACCCCAATGTTCATTGCAGCACTATTTACAATAGCCAGGTCATGGAAGCAACCTAAATGACCATTGACAGATGAATGGGTAAAGAAGATGTGGTACATATATACAATGGAATATTACTCAGCCATAAAAAGGAATGAAATTGGGTCATTTGTTGAGATGTGGATGGATCTAGAGACTGTCATACAGAGTGAAGTAAGTCAGAAAGAGAAAAACAAATATCGTATATTAATGCATATATGTGGAACCTAGAAAAATGGTACAGATGAACCAGTTTGCAGGGCAGAAATTGAGACACAGATGTAGAGAACAAACGTATGGACCCCAAGCGGGAAAAACGGCGCGGGGTGGGGATGGTGTGATGAATTTGGAGATTGGGATTGACGTGTATACACCGAAGTGTATAAAATTGATGACTAATAAGAACCTGCTGTGTAAAAAAATAAATAAAATAAAATTCAAAAAATAAATAACAAATAACATACTGCTGTCATGTCCACTGTTATACAAACATACCTATAAAGTGTCTGATAGCATCAGCCAGGCCCTTGGACTGAATTATGTGTGCTTTCCCTACCATAATAACTATGAATAGTTCTCAAAGAGAAATTACAATCATAACAAGGTGGTAGTCTAATTACCAGACAACTGTTTCCATTTTCTTTTTATAGCACCAAGACAAATGGTGGGAAACTCGTTTTTATTCTAAATGTTTTTATTTATATTCTACTTTGTTCTAGACTGATTTAAGGTAGCTTATAAAGATATATATTTACATTTATATAATTATTAAGTGATATATAGTATTAAATTACATTTACATATATGGTATTAAATTAAACATAGAGATGCAAGAATAAAGCAAAACATAAGTGAAAACACAAAATGAGAATAGTGCTAAAACTACATATCATAATTCCTATCTAGATATTTCCTTAAGTCAGAGAACAAACTTTGTAGCTTTCTAGCAGCCAACTCAAAAGCAAAACTAAACAAAACTAAACAAGAAAACAACTAAACCCTATTCAGGTACATTCTTCATGTCACCCATAAGATTAAAACTGATCAATTACTTAGCCGCAATACAATTCTTTCAGATTCTAATAAAAAGAATACTGTGTAATATCATGAACTCTATTCTCCACATAATTCTTAGCATAGAAACAAAAATTAGTTTTATAATACTCTTAGTATGCCCCTCAATACTGGAAAATGGCACCAATGACTATTCAGTAAAAGCAATTTTATGTGGGGGAAGCAGTGTGAAATTATTTATACCAAGCTCTAAGATAATTTTTTAAAATACCTGACAACACTTTGCGAATTATTGAAATGGCTCTGTGTGGCATTTTCACATTATAAAGTACCTACAAGTTGAAATCATAGACTTAAAAATATAGTATTACTTAGTACCATAATAAGTTTTTAATAAGCATAGTATTGCTTAGTGCAATAGTAAGTTTTTAATAAATATTGGGAATGAAAGAAAACCCTACCACTGACTGTTAACTTAGGTAAAACCCATAGCTTAACGACTCCTATATTTAACTAACCATAAAACTCAAGTGATAATATCTTTCCTCCCACCTACTTTAAAAGGAATTTGTGATTACAAATATGGTATCATCAGGCTTTTATTGAACATGTGTGTTATATAACTATTAATGACAATTCAACCATAATGAATGTCTCTGATCTCCAGTGTGTTATCATCTAGCTCTTTATTAAGTTCCCAGCCAGATATGATGCAGCACAGGAAACTACAAACTGAGATTTAGGTTGGCACTCTGCCTGACCTCTAGAAATTTACAGTCACAGATAGATGGGGTGCAAAAAAATTAAAGATATTATTAAGTAATTAGGTATGGGTCTATAGAATTATAAAGTGAGCTACTTTAACCCTTAATTACACTAACATATTTGCTTTATTTTCTTCACACTCTTTGCAGTTCAAGATAATAAGTCAAAATGATCTGAGTAAGCAATTTTAAAAGCAGCAGTTTCCCACAGAAATGTTGACAAGAGACACCGTTGCAGCTAGTCATAGGGAATCGTATGCACTTTAAAATGTGGAAGGAAAAAAAAGCATTAACAGGGAGTGTGTGACTATGTTGTGGCAAGTGTATCAGAAGAAAAAATGGTTGAGAAACCTGAGCTAGAGACACTCTTGAAGCTGCTAATGTATGGCACTGCCTTTCAGAAGTTTTTTGTAACATTAGATATCTTTCTACCAAATCTTTCTCATGACTTTGTCTAGATGCCTCTTATGAAAGTTGGCATGATATGGTGGAAATAACTCTGAACTGAAAGACCAGTGACCTGTGTCTCCATCTTAGAACTTTTATTGAAAGACTAAGTCCTTTCATCTAAGTCCTAAGTTTCTCAGATGAGAAATCTGAGAGCATATTCAACATCATGGAAGTTCCAGCATCCTGTAACCCCCAACTTAAATGATGTTGAGTATGCTCTCATTTTCTTCATTTGTTAGAAAACAATGAGAATTTTAATTGATCTAGCTGCTCTTTAATTTCCACCAAAGCTCGCCTTCCATGCCTCAAATAACCTAAAAATGCTCAACATTATTATAATTAAAATTTAGCACTTTTTAAACAATCAACATTAACATAATTTTTCACGTTATTTTTCTCATGGCTACATGCCAGATCATTTGGAATGGTCAAATTAAGAGTCTGCAAGTCATTTGAAATAATCCAAGTTTCATATGAGGAAGTCATTAAGTTTCTTGACTACTTGCATCCTAAGCCAGTTTTAAAATTCCTAGACTTGTAAAACTGCATTTTGTGCAAGCCACTGATGGGCCTTAAAATTGGAGTGTGCCAGCTGCAACATGTGCTAGACTGTGTGGTGTTCTCCTGGCTGCTGTTTCCCTGGCAAGTACTGTAAGCCATACACAAAGAATCCCTCAGATAATCTAGAAGTTTCTGTATATAATAAAACCCTATCTGAATTAATTTAGCAATGAGGGACAACTGGAAATGTATTGACTGTTAGTGTTTGTATTATTCTTCCAAAAGAGGGATTTCTTGATTAATGAATTTCCTGCCTCAGTTGCTGACCTATAATATAATGGAAGTTTTGAGTCTTAACTTTTGGATGGAACACAAATTTGTGAAGTTGATCATTATATATTTACTTAATATAAATATATTTACTTAATTATACTTCAATATATTGATATTTTAATAATAACAGTGAAATATGCTCAGATTCATATTAGAATAAGGTAGAATTTACTGTTCAAATACCATAAAATTATAAAAGTATTATTTTATCCAGGGCTTCCCTGGTGGCGCAGTGGTTAAGAATCCACCTGCCAATGCAGGGGACGTGGGTTCAAGCCCTGGTCCAGGAAGATCCCACATGCCACGGAGCAACTAAGCCCGTGCACCACAACTCCTGATCCTGAGCTCTAGAGCCCATGAGCCACAACTACTGAGCCCATGTGCCGCATCTACTGAAGCCCGTGCGCCTAGAGCCCGTGCTCCGCAACAAGAGAAGTCACCGCAATGAGAAGCCTGTGCACCGCAACGAAGAGTAGGCCCCGCTCACTGCAACTAGAGAAAGCCCGTGCGCAGCAACGAAGACCCAACACAGCCAAAAATAATAAATTTATTTTAAAAAGTATTATTTTATCCAAAAGAACTAAATATTTTCAGTCACTAATGTCCATGTCTTTAATTCATATCTAAATGCTGATGGCTACCAAATCTATAAATACAGATCACTTGTCTGAACTTCAGACCCATATATTCATCTGCCTACTGTTCATCACAACAGGATATACCTCTCATCATTCGAACTAAGCATGTCTGTGCTAGAGACTCATAGGTGCCTATCCCAAATATTTTCCTTAATAATAGAATCTTTGATTTTTGGTTGAGCATATGGCCCCCTGGAAAATAGAATAATGTCCTTTATCCATGACTCTCCCTATGAATATAAGTTCTGACCAATGGAGTCTCTATTCCAGTGGGTAGAATCCTGATGTGCTAGTTGGAGCTCAGGCAACCATACTAAACCATGATTGGGAGGATATATATTCACGTTGATGGGACAGCACAGCAGTAGAAGCCTAGATTCCTAATTACTTGGTAAACCTCCCTATCAGCCCCTACCTGACTATCTCCAGACTTGCTTTACATTAAACTGAAATAAAATGACATATTATGTAAGCCACTTATCCTAAGCTTCCTGTCACTCATATCTAAGCTGATACTATTGCAATATGCAAGACAGATTAGTTGCAATCAAGGTAAATTGTGATTTTTTAATGTAATTATCTTTGGGAGAAGAGGACATTCAAGAAATATATTTACTTAATAAAATATTTTTACTTAATATTTTCTAGCTGCACAATTTTGAGATACAAGTAATAAATCTGATACTAATAAATAAGGAGACCAAGTTTTCATCGAGGATCTCATTGTAAAAAGTTCTACAACTTTAAGCAAATGACTTCTATTTTCTTGCTTAGTGGATGTAGGTCTGGGCTTTTGCTTCAAACAGCTTGGGTTTCGCCCCGGCTCTACCTCTTACTAGCTAGATGGCTCCAAGTAAGTTACCTTCTCTAAGTCTACATTTCCCCTCCCATCAATGGGGATAATGATAGAACCTAACGATAGGGTTCTTCTAAGGATTAAATGGAATAACACTTATAGAGCAATTGGCATTATGCCAAGTACACAGGACATGCACAGCAAATGTTGGCTTTGTCATTATTCCTCCTTCATAATGAGGAATTAATTTGCTTTCAAAACAGGTTGGAAAATCCCTCAAATTGCCTCATGTGACTGAGGGGATAAGGAGAAAATGGAACAGGTGAGGCTCCCAAGCCTTATTCCCACTCCATCCTGAGCAACACTGCTCCCCGCAGCAGGGGCTTGCATTAGCCTTATGTGCGGAAGGGATTCAACTGGTAAAGAAAATGTGTAAAACTACTCATCTTTGGACCTTTCTAGCTCTAAGAATCTATACATCAAGCCAATGGTCAGCCATGACGTATACAGTTTTGTGCAAGGATTTAGAACTCTACTTAAGAAGCCCAAATCTAGCTTTGCTGTTGAATCCAGTAATATATATCCAAGTGCTTAATTACAACTTGAATGTACTGTAAGGTTTGAAAGATTGGTTTGAAATATTTTAGACATATTATTTATTATCTTTGGTATTTTCTAGACTAGGAAAGTTGAGACACAAGGGTTAAGCTAATTGTTTAAAGAGAAAGGAAAGTTATCTCTGCTAAACCAAGGGAACGCTTGTGATTCCAGGGATCATGATGTAGTGGAAGCAGCAGGGAGTATTAGAAAGTTCAGGACCAGAGTTAGAAATGTATGTCAAACTCCAGTTCTACCAATCACTTACTCAGAGATTTGGAAGTCTCAGTCTTCCTAATCTTTGGTTTTCCTATCTGTAAAATCATGATAATATTAAAATTGTCTGCCTCACAGTTGTTGATAGGTATCAAATAAGAATATATGTTGGAATTATGTGTAAAGAACATACATTATATATGTGTATATACATATATATCCTACTATATATACACTCTGAATTTTACTGTGACCTGCTAAGCTTTTAATGTGCAATAACCAATTTTTTAAAGTCCATATAAGTCTATACAAATTCAAACGGTAATAGTAATAACAGTAACAATAATATTTCCTGGGTCAGGTAGACACCTGTGTTGGTTTAACTCTTCTACTTGACAGCATTGGACTCGGTACACAGGTGAACTGGGAGGACAGATTCGAGCTTTAGTATTGACTGACTCACCCATTCCTGTGACCACATGCAAACTACCTAATCTTTGACTGTGGTATCCCTTAATTTATAGAACACAGAGATGCTTCCTGTCTACAAGCCTTGGAGGTCTACTTAGAAGATTATCCATTGAACAATAACATTGTTCCTTGTAAATATAACTTTTATATCTTTTAACACAATAAGACAGTTAAAGCAGCATAGCAGTAGCCTCACCTAGGTAGATAAAGGAGGAATTGTGGGGCTGCTATAGCATTGTGATTAAGAGCATGGGTTGGTGTCAGATAGACCTGGGTTAATTCCCAGTTCTGCCATTATCACTTCTGGGCAAATACTTTCTGAGCCTCAGTTTCCTCATCTGTGAAATGGGTATAATAATATAACCATTGTTTGTTATAAAGATTAAATGCACATGCTATTTTAGAACAGTAGTTGGTACACAGTACATGTGAAACAAATGATAGCAATTGTTATTTGTTCTGCACTGACTCATAGCTCAACTTTAAACAGAGTGCTAAATCCTTCTGTATCTGCTTTTGCAGCTTCAAAACAAAGACGTCATCTGACATCTTCAGATAAAATGTTGAAAGACTGCAAGATAGAATTTAATGGTGACTGATACTTTGGATTCCCCTAAGCTTAGTTCTATCATCTCAGAATTACTATTCTAAAAATCTCAGAAATTGCTCAACCATGCAGGCCATATATGTACCTGGGAGAAGGTTGGGCTTGCAGGTTCTGGCGTGACCTGGTATCTCTGCAGCCCATTTTTTTTTCTCAACCTCTTAAAATTTTCCTACCCTCTAATCCACTCATTTCAAACCTATCAAATTATGCTTGAAACCGTGAGACCATTCTTCACAATTCTTATCCACCATCTTCGATGAGAATACGTTCAAAGGAGTGTGCTTTGAGACGTACTTAGTGGAGTTCCTCTAAAATCTAACCCTGACAAAGCCATGAAACGCGGACAGAGCACTAATTTCGCCACCGACCATCTTGGAAGACCTGCTCCACAACTGCCCAATAGCCCCATGCTCAAGCACAAAAGTATCAGGCATAATTATAAATCTCAGTGCTGACAAGGAGGCACATGATGTTGCTTTTTTTCTTGAATGTTTCTATTTATTCCCTTATTATATTGAAGCAATGATATTTTTGGAGGAAGCAGACAATAATGAAAAAATAACAAAGGTTCACTAGACAGTTATAACAGACTGATGAATTCCTTCCATGAAATGGTTCACTAAGATGAACTTGATTTTCACGCAATAGCAAATGTTGCAATCTTTTTTAGAAAACAGTGATGATATAATTGAAGTGCTGTACTCGCAGTCACCGATCACCTTTGAGATAGTGCGGAAAAGTTAGGTCATGTTCTTATCTTGTTTAAATACAGAGACAGTTTTAAGAAAATTAAATAACGGCAGTCTGTGCATTCTTCAAAACATTTGTAAAGACCTGTCAATGAAAGTAAAATTATACCACCACCCTTCCTTCTTCAGCATATATGTGCATTCTTTCATATTAACCTGTATTGACCTGTTTCTTTGCCTATACATTATATAAACATGTATGTCTACACGTACATACACATTTTCTCTGTGTGTGTATATGCATGTGTGCACGTTTTCCATTTCTCTGTTAGAGGACAAACTTTCCAAAGACTCTTCTTTTAGCTTCCCACACATGATAAGACAGTGTGTTACAGTAGAAAGAACATAGACTTTAAAGCCAGAAATGCCAAGGTCAGGTTCTAGATCCAACACTTACTAACCCTGGACAATGTGAGCTGCAGTTATTTCATCTTTTTAAGGAGAGATAACAATAATGGTTTCTCAAAGTATTGCCAAAATTCAATCAGATAGCATTTTACAAAATGTGCAATACATAATAGGTGCTCAACAAAGTTTTCTTCCATACAGAACTTAGTACACAATGAGAACTCATTAAAAGTTGTTACATGGACCAGGACTGATCTTAGCCGAAGGAGAAGTGAGGCACAGCATTAAACGCTTGGAGCACTATCATAAAGCAACTCTGGACCTACACCTCAGTAGAGGGACCCTTCAGTATCATTATCTATTGACTAATTTCAGGGCAAAAAGGAAGAGGTCGCTGCAATAGATTAATTTTACATTGAGATTTTTCCCTGTAAACAAATAGATTCTTAATCCAAATAAGCCCACCCTCCCTGTCTGACACAAAGTACCCAAATTATGTCTGTATCCTCCCTTCAGTTTTCCAGACATTCTGAAATTATCCTCTTTTCCTTAATCATCACTATGTTGCATAAATGACTACTCTTCTCCCTTGGAGGAAAAGGTAAACTGCGAGAGAACACCTCCCATTGAGGTATAATTATACCAGTTTAAATAAAACAAAGAGCTACCACTTCAAAAACTGACCTATTTCATTTCTGCTTTAATTTCTTTCTATCTTACAAGTTCCTTTTTTTTTTATGGCTTTGTACTGTATCAGTTCTTCTCAAACTGTACAGTAAATAAGAATTACCTTGTGTAACTTTTAATACAATTCCCGTGCCTCAACCAGAGATTCATGGGAATTTCTTGGATGAGAACTGGACTTTTCTGTTTTTAATAAGTACCCAGTGAATCTAATGGAGGGGGTCCATGGGTCACATGTTGAGAGATAATGCTTACCCTACCAAGTAAAAATTATAGTTGTCCATTTTTTTTCATTTGAATATTACCCAGTTTACCTTCATCTATCTAAACATGTGTAGATATTAATGTCTACAAACTTGGTCTGCTGTCAGTGGTTGCTGGTTGTCAGTGGTTGCTGGTGAATACAGTTGGCAGACATTCCCATCAATAATAAATGTATTTAATAAATATATTCTTCTCTTCCCAAATCTCTTCCCTATAAACTTATACCTGAAAAAGTCTTCTTTAACCTTCTGTTGTATGTGTTTTTATAAAATTAATGTGTTGATTTCTTCATATTCAAAGGATAGTATAAAATCAGAGTTTGGAGAAAACGATAGCATCTGAAGAACAATGTTTACCTGGTCCAAATTTCTTCTAACTTTAAATTCTAACATAGTGGTTTTCATTTAGAACAGGTGGAGTGAGGAAGGGGCTATCAAAAATTTGGTCAAAGAGGAAGGAACATGCCATTTGATAAAACTCTCCACCTGTTTCTGATATGCCTTCCCAGTTATGAGCAAATGGCCTTAAAAAGGAATTGCCTATATATCTCAATATACCTCTTTTTTCAAAGCATTCTTGTTGGTACACTTATTCCAGCAAATGTGCTAATAAATTTAATCCCTTTTCACTCTAGCCCATTCTCTGAACATCTCCTAGGCCGACACAAACATTGATATGCTCCACTTTGTATACAATTTTTAGATCAGGAAGGAGATTTTGTTTGTTTGTTTTTCCTTGAAAGGTATCTTCCATCTACTCTGAAGCAAGACTGAAAACATCTTTGCTTCAAATTAGAGACTATACTCAGAAAAATTCTTTCCAATACCTCTGAATTATAACTCCCCTACAGAAACTCCAGACTCACTCAGATTTAGCATAGACAAAGCCTGAAATCAATTTAGAATCTTGAGTTTGATAGAAATTATATGTTTAAATAAAAACACTGTTTTCTATAGTAATGTTCTTAAAGATAATCCAGGTAAAAAGGGTAGGACACAAAACCTTCATGGATTATAGAGAAGTACTTGCAGAAGGCAAGAAGCCTTGAAAAGTCTGATTTAATTTGTGATGTCTGTAGCTCTTAGTTGATTCATCAACAAATATAGAGAGTATTAAATTTCTCATGAGGACTATGTAGAACTTTCTTCCTAACAACTACAGAGCCTGAGTGTTTTTCACTATTAAGATTCCATTAGAAGCTTTATACTTTTCAAACTGTTTTCTTCTCAAAACAGAAATTAATAAAAAAGAGCATGCCAATATCTCAATCAGAGAAAATGAATTTTTAACATGAAGATAAAATTATTTTCAGAGCCCAAACTGGTACACTGAAATCTTATTACTGTTTAGTTTCTAACTTTTAAAGAAAACAACCTCAGAATAATTATGACTTCTCTATTAGAGAAGTTGATGTGGCCAGGTACATCACTGGATTTATTTTAAAAATCCAACTATAATAATTTAATCACATTGTCTTCTTAAATTGTTTCTTGTTCTTTTAAAACATATATAATTTTTTTAGTTTATACTACTTACTTACTGGAAGAGGTGTAAGTTTTATCTTCATGGTTTTAGATTTTTTTCTCATGTATAATTTTGAGTATTAAATATAATATATAATATAATATAATATAATATAATATAATATAATATAATATAATATAATATAATATAATATAATATAATATAATATAATATAACTTGGGACAAATAAAACCCAAGCTAAAAACACATTCTATTTTTCTCAAAACAAAACAAACTAAAAGACAGTTGTCAAACACCATGTGCCTTTATCTTTTGTTGAGCTCTTCTGAAAGTACATAAACATTTGGGATGGGACACAAGAGGACAGGGAACACTAGTATAGAAAGAAGAGAAACCTATTTCTTGACATAATTTCATGTTAAATATCAAAAGTATTTTTCCACATTAAACAAATATAAATTGGAGATCTACACATTCCTTGGTGTGGTTCATGCCATTTAAAACAAGTTAACTTAGACAAAGGAAAAGAGAAGAAAACTCACCGATACATTGCTGACCAGAAAGGAACGATCCTGTGGAGACCGAGGTCTGCCATCAAGTGTGTGTATCCAGGCTCTATCAGCAGCTTTGTAGGCTAGACTGAGGTGAAGAAAGAAGTCACTGATGATTTAACTAGAACCAGTCTGACGGGTCTTGGCTAGTGTGATGGGAACTGTGTGACTAGTAAGATAAAGTCAAATTTTATAGGAAGGGAGAGAACATAAATAATATAAGCACTTCCTAGGAGTGGGAACTTAAAATCTATTGTCTTCAGATCATTATTATAATGATTTCAAAATGTTAATATAAACCAGATTTCTTTCAAAAAAGTCAGATGTTTAAATATAGAAAAAAATTTTTTTAAATCATCTTGCTCAGCTTCTTCATGTTTCCAATGAAGAAACTGAGGTTTAATTAAGTTAAATTGGTCAAAATCACATAGTTACTTCCTCTATATAGGACTAACACCTATTGTTTTTTTAAACTAATCTGACATGCTTTCCACTCTACCATGCATATTATAAAAGTTTTATTTTGGTATTTACTATAAGTCAGCTGTTGAAAATACAACAGAGATTAGAAAAGCATTAATATCTCAAAATTATGTGCCACCATTCTAGTAGAAAAGTGAAGTAGTTTGCAAATATTAACCCCCAATTAAGAGTGTGTTTCTTTTACTATGGTAGAGACAGGCATATCAGCCAACACTGAGGCATTACTACCTTATTTCTGAAATGATAATAACCTAGTTTTTTAAAATGTGTGCTGACACATGGATATGCAAATATCTGTGTATTTGTGTCAAGTATAATCTTTAAATTGCCTCCCCTAATCCCCATAAACTAGATTAGGTGTTTCTCCTCTGTGTTCTCATGGTATCATAACACTTACCATATTGTACTAGAATTTTTTATTTTTATCTCAACCCCAGTAGACTGTGAATTCTTAACAGACAGTAACTTTATTCCTAAGACATATGGGCTCTCAAAAATATGCATGGAAAAGAGAGAGGGAATGAAGGAGGAAGGGGGTATGAGTGACCAGTCCTAAAAATCACCATAAAGAAGACAAATAAATACTGTTGAATACTGCTACACAGCCATTTAACCAATGGCTCATCTGAACAGATGCATTTAGCCAATGGCTCATCTGAACAGATGTAGAAGTTGGGATCCATACTGAAGTGTGGGATTAGGCTGCCAAGAATTGGGATCATTCTCTAACAGTAACTCAAGAAACCTCTACGTTGGCGCACACTGTACTTGGGACTAGAGAGAGCATCACATCTACCCTTTTTATTCTAGCCAAGAGATCACTTAACACTGAAGAACAGCATGGATATTTACTTGAAGTTATTCAATATATAGTATCATGTTTCTGTCTACTCACTTGAAAGTACAATTTAGCCAGAAATAAAGAAGAAACAATAATGAAGTAAAAACTTCCAGGTTATGAGATTAATCTGTTCTTGTTACATAGCCTTTAAAAAATGAAATCCTCATTAATGAAATGTTAATACTGGCTTGGCATACTATATTCTACTTCATATTAATATTTTATGAAAATATTGATTATACTCTTGCTTTCAAAGGAAGACATATTCTTCCTCAGTGACTTTGGGCCAAGACTTGTCAGACTCATTTTAACAGAACCCCATGACTCTTTCTCTTTACCAAAATCCAGACTCCAAACTCAAATAAATCCTTCCTATGGTCCTGTTACTTAAGTTTATGTATACCTGAACATGTAAATGAAAAGAATGAGAGGGCTTTCATGGATTTTTTTTAAAACCCTATGAATATAAGCTAGAAATTATAGAAAACCAGAAAACCAGAGACTAAGGATATGTAAATAGAGGATGAGTGGAAGGCCTTCATTCACCCTACGCAAAGAGCATTAACAGTGTGTGTTATCAAATTTCATATTACTTACCTTTTAATATAAATTTGAAGAATAACAGGGAAAGAAGGAGGAATGAAACATTATACAAAATTATCCACTGAATGGAGCCTTTCATGCACTCAAGGTATTTCTTTAATAGTCATTCTTAGAAATTAGAACACTCCCTAACACCATACACAAAAATAAACTCAAAATGGACTCGAGACCTAAATGTAAGACCAGACACTATAAAACTCTTAGAGGAAAACATAGGAAGAACACTCTTTGACATAAATCACAGCAAGATCATATTGGATCCACCTCCTAGAGTAATGGAAATAAAAACAAAAATAAACAAATGGGACCTAATGAAACTTCAAAGCTTTTGCACAGCAAAGGAAACTATAAACAAGACGAAAAGACAACCCTCAGAATGGGAGAAAATATTTGCAAACGAATCAACGGACAAAGGATTAATCTCCAAAATATACAAACAGCTCATGCAGCTCAATATTAAAGAAACAAACAACCCAATCCAAAAATGGGCAGAAGACCTAAATAGACATTTCTCCAGAGAAGACATACTGATAGCCAAGAAGCACATGAAAAGCTGCTCAACATCCCTAATTATTAGAGAAATGCAAATCAAAACTACAATGAGGTATCACCTCACACCAGTTAGAATGGGCATCATCAGAAAATCTACAAAGAACAAATGCTGGAGAGGGTGTGGAGAAAAGGGAACCCTCTTGCACCATTGGTGGGAATGTAAATTGATACAGCCACTATGGAGAACAGTATGGAGGTTCCTTAAAAAACTAAAAATAGAATTACCATATGATCCAGCAATCCCACTACTGGGCATATACCCAGAGAAAACCATAATTCCAAAAGACACATGCACCCCAATGTTCATTGCAGCACTATTTACAATAGCCAGGTCATGGAAGCAACCTAAATGCCCATCGACAGACAAATGGATAAAGAAGATGTGGTACATATATACAATGGAATATTACTCAGCCATAAAAAGGAACGAAATTGAGTCATTTGTTGAGACGTGAATGGACCTAGAGACTGTCATACAGAGTGAAGTAAGTCAGAAAGAGAAAAACAAATATCGTATATTAACGCATGTATGTGGAGCCTAGGGAAATGGTACAGATGAACCGGTTTGCAGGGCAGAGGTTGAGACACAGATGTAGAGAACAAATGTATGGACACCAAAGGGGGAAAGCCATGGGGGGGTGGGGATGGTGGTGTGCTGAATTGGGTGATTGGGATTGACATGTATACACTGATGTGTATAAAATTGATGACTAATAAGAACCTGCTGTATAAAAAAATAATTTAAATAAAATTCAAAATTAAAGAAAAAGAAAAAAAAGTCATTCTTAGAGTTATGGGATACAAAAACAAAGCCAATCAGTTTTAAATTAATTGATCTCTAAGCGGGAAAAAAAAGTATCTTAGAGCAAAAATTTGTCTTTCATTCAAATATTTATTTTCTTTACACTGTTTTTCTGAAATCATAAATTTTATTCTGCAATCCTTTGCCCTAAACTATGGTGTGAAGAAAATGTATTCAGAGTTATCCACCTCTTTGTGTCTGAGATAGGACAATCTGTCTTCCCTGTGTCCTTCTGTGCAATGTGGAAGCAGAGTCAGGAGGAATATATTTGTGGATTCGAGTCTCTTAGAAACCCACAGTAGATATGTCACATTGCATAACTAGTAAAATAGCAAGTAGACCACAGGCATTTTTACCAGCCAACAAACTATTCCATAGTTCTTTACATATTTAGCAATGTCATAGCAATGAAGCATCTGATGGCCACAAGGATGAATATGCTAAAGAGGTATAGTGCCAGTGTGGCTAGTCATGGATGGTTCAAGCCCCCTGGCTTGAACCAAGTTCTTTTATCCCTGATAATATCAATGCATGGATGCTTAAGGATAGTAATCTGATTAATTTACGGAAACCCTCAAAGTTATACCTAGATTATGTCTCTGTAATGCTAAAGCGATCCTTTCATTGGCCAGTTTATTGGGTTGTATGTGACAAACAGACCAATGTTAAACTAGTGAATGAGCTAGTTATCAGAGTAAACATAGCTATATTGTCATTTGTGGATCCATTTCCCCTTATCATGTATTGTTTTGAAGGTACCCATGCACCTCAGTTTGTTTAAGCTGAGAAAACAAAAAGCATTAATATAATTAATTAACCTTTGGCCTCTATTTCAGCAAAAAGAGATCATGCAGAGCTCCTCTGAAGAACAAGCTATCACCATTCTGTCACTCTCCTTTATCTAATTTTCTTAGCAGAAATGTGATTTGTTTTTCACCAGTCTATCTGTCCCTGTCTCTGAAATCCTTTTTTTATCTCCCCTAAACCTTTTTTATTGAGTGTCATCATGTAGTGGTTGTTTCGCAGTCCCATCTTATCCATTGTTTTGCAGTGGAAGAGACTATCTCAGCCAAACTAGCATTGGCTTTTAACCTGGTAGTGCACTCATAGGGTTGGCAGAGTTGATTCCAAGATGCAGCTGCAAACATGGGGAAGAGGCTGTAGATGACTGTAGATGACTTCCTGCACTTCAGCTGGTTGGAGAGTACCACTCCCACTCTGAACAACATCTCACCTTCCCTCCAAACAGTGTACTATACTTGAAGCAAAACAGTTACACACAAATGGCTATGGATAGAATTGTTTGCCAAAGAAATTTCTGGCCCTTCCCTTTCCCTTAACTGCCTTAGGGAAGAATCTTTTCTCTAGCTTAGTTTCCACATGATTTTTTTTTTTTTTTTTTGAGAAAGGGGACAGGGACAAGAAATCTATCATGTAGTTAAACAGGCAAGAAATATTATTAATCCAGTTTTGTTTGAGAGTTGTTTGTCCATATGGTTTTTTAAAAGTCAAGTTTAGTTTCACAAAACCTTTTTTTTTCTGAAATTACTTTTGGGGTAATATTTAAAATGAGAGATTGTAACTCTGTAAAATACATAGGGAATAAAGCATTCCAGTGTACACAGAAAAGGCAAATTTTTAATCAAATAAAGTGTTATAAAATGAAAAACAAAAAGTCCTCTATAAGATGTTTTGCACCTGCTATAACTATCTCCATGATGCTAGGGATAGTTTTCCTGGCCATTGACATGAGGATCTGCTAAGCTTTACAATACATAGTGATACATATAGCAAAAACCAGAGACATGGTTTTTACAATTAACAGACAATAACAATGCTAAAACAATCTTTTTATTGTTTAATGTATTGGGATATACAATATAGACTAGTTAATGTTGTTAAACTAGTGAGTGAATGAGGATAACATTTTTGGACACATTTTAATTTTAAAACATTTTTTTTAAATTAGTCTTTAAAAAGCTTTTTTTTTTTTTAAAATTATTTATTTATTTATTTTTGGCTGTGTTGGGTCTTCGTTTCTGTGCGAGGGCTTTCTCTAGTTGTGGCAAGCGGGGGCCACTCTTAATCGCGGTGCGCGGGCCTCTCACTATCATGGCCTCTCTTGTTGGGAGCACAGGCTCCAGACGCGCAGGCTCAGTAGTTGTGGCTCACGGGCCTAGTTGCTCCGCGGCATGTGGGATCCTCCCAGACCAGGGCTCGAACCCGCGTCCGCTGCATTGGCAGGCAGATTCTCAACCACTGCACCACCAGGGAAGCCCTAAAAAACATTTTTTAAGATTTATCAATTTCATGTTGAGGGATCACCTTTCAGTCTTCTGAACAGACTCTTCCTGAGATATGAATTAAATTTATTTATCTACACTCTACCTCTTTGCAAGTAGACACCCCAAGATGTATAAATATATTGATAAAATAAGGATCAAATTCAAGAAAAACTACAAATGCAAGTATCCTATCTCTCTATATTGTTTATACTTGCTTTGATAGAGCTGGCAATTTGGCTTTGAACTTCCTGGCAGTAAGGATAGCAACAGAAACTTAGACAATTCTCATTATAGAAAAGAAAAAACTTTTTGGTCTAGCTTGATCCAAAGGTAGAACTTGAATTACCTTAACTAGGGATACTATGTTCCTTAGATGAACATTCCTAAATATCACTTCTCTCAGAAGACCTTTATAAGAACAGAAAAGGAGATTCTGAGTTCATATCCTTGACAAAGGCCTGGAGAGTTAGGATTATGCATTGCTGATTGAGGGAAGATTAATTTACTTTGTTACACCAAAGAGGCAATTGACAATATCGATACTTTATCAAAACTGAGGAGCTAGAGGAAACTTTACTTTTAAATAACTTAAACCCCATGAGACTATGATTTTAGATTAGTGCACTTTGACTCCTTATTAGCTCCTGTGTAGTTTGTATTATTATGTCTCATAGTTTGATGAATTGTATAATGTATCTCAATAGGTGCATAAATGCAAAATAGGTTAATCTTTATTCCAATAAAAGCATCTATCCATGATGTGCCAAATCTCCTTTTCATATTCCTTAAAGAAATCTTGGTACATATGATCATTTTCTATTAATTATAGTCTAATTTTAAACCTTTGTCTAGTGTAAAACTTCAATAGTGAATCTGATATAAATACGATCACCTCCTTTTCCCCTTAACACAGGCATAAACTATGATGCTGGCTGCTTGGAGTAGAGAAGTTGGAAGGAGGTCTGGCTCCTCCTCCTCACTGCTTATTTCTTCTAGCTTGGGGTCGGACAAGGGAGATAGGGTAGTAGAAATTTTACATAATCAGCTATGTGTCGGTGTGGGAAAGCATCCCAGGTCTTTCTCTGGTTCAATCCAGTTTTGTCTACTGCTAATAGATTCTGTTATTGAGAGTTCTTTGCTGATGATGTGCTTAGTTTTCTTTGGTTGGTGTTCAGCTTTATCCTAGCCTCCCAATCACTGAGGAATCCCTCAGGGAAAGGTAACCATGTCCACTTTGGGCTTTGACACCAGTTCTGCTCCTGACTCCCTCGCCTCACTGAGCAGCTATCCTGCCCCTTTCTTTTCCTCTATGCTGCTTCAAATATAGTCAAGGTAACCACTGACATCATCTTCTGAACCCTCCAAGAGCCACAGAACACCAGCATGGGTTAGAGGGGGCTATGTATTCCCTCTCAGGAACAAACTCAAGACCATAGTCCCTTACTTCCCTGTTAATGTGAGCTAATGTAGTGAGCTCCTCCTCTTCAAAAATCTGAAGACTAGAAGTGAGCAGCTGTCTTTGGTTCACAGGTGGTGCTTAAACATCAGATGGCAAATGCTTAACTTCCCCAAGAAGACTTTCACAACAGGGCTCTGCCATAGCAGCTCCAGGTTGACCTGTCTTGCTTCTTGCAGAGACACACAGACATTCATTACACATGATTCTCCCAATGGGCTGCCATCATTTGGCTTCAGGAAGAGAAGAGAATAATCTCTTTTCTTCCCTTGGGAAGAGGAGAAACCTTTTCCTCTGAGGTCTGTGATCTTCAGGAGTTGCTGGCTCTTACCACTCTTCTCCCTAGTTTTCTCTTTATAGATATGAGGAGTTGAGTGCTGGTTGTTGTTAGGAGAGCAGGTTATTTTACCTCACAGTGTGCCTACCCTTGGTGGAGGGCAGTGACTGACCCCAATTTTTGGCATCTCTTTGGAGGTTTTCATAGGAAGGGTATTACTTAGCTGTTCTTTTCAATTATAAGCAACAGAAAAAGTCCTACTCAACAAGCTAAAATCTTGTTTACAAATATATCTAGTATATCCCCTAATTTCTATAAGATTTTATACTTCTTGAGGTATTTTTTATCATAATGTTCCATCATTTTTGTTGATTCAGTGAATATATCTATTATTAATCCAAAATTATTTGGCTACTCCTACCTCATTTCCAAATACTAGATGGGCCTTCTGTTTGCTCTTGAACCCCTGAATTCAGATCTGCCTCATGGCCTTTATATTTGCTGTTCCCACTTTCTAGAATTTTCTTCTCATTGATTTTCCTAGCACTTACTCTCTCACTTTACTCATATCTATGCTCAAATATCATCTCCTCAAAAGAGTCCTGACCATTCCATCTGAAACAGTCTGTCCCATTAATATCCCCCATCACTCCTCATCCCATTAGCCTGCCTTTTCTTCAAAGTACTTATTAATTGTTAAAATTATTTATATATAGGCGTTTCTTTTTTATTGTCAATTTCCTTCATTAGAATGAAAGCCCTTAAGCTGAAATCTTTATCTTGTTCTCTTTGACTCTGTCCCTAGGACCTACAGAGCACCTGAAACATAAGCACTCAAATACTTGTTGGACAACTAGGGCACCTACCAGGCACCAGTAGGGGACCACAGACACCTAAGGGGATGGGAGGAACCTCCAATGACCAGCTTGCAGGATCTTGGTTCCCAGGCCAGAGGTCAGGCTTGAGCTCCTGGGGTGGGAGCTCTGAGTCCAAACTGCTGGACTAACAGAGAACCTCAGATCCCAGGAAATATCAATTGGACCTCCCAGAGGTCCTCATCTCAACACCAAGACCCAGCTCTATCCAACTGCCTACAAACTCCAGTGGTGGAGGTCTCAGGCCAGACAACCAGTAAGACAGGAATAGAGCACCACCCATCAAAAAAAAAAAATGAAAGGACAAAAAAATTTGTTACAGATGAAGGAGCAAGGTAAAAACCTATAAGACCAAATAAATGAAGACGAAATAGGCAAACTACCTGAAAAAGAATTCATAGTAATGATAGTAAAGATGATCCAAATCTTGGAAAAAGAATGGAGAAAATACAAGAAACATTTAACAAGGATCTAGAAGAACTAAAGAGCAAATAAACAGTGATGAGCAACACAATTTCTGAAATTAAAAATATTCTAGAAGGAATCAATAACAGAATAACTGAGGCACAAGAACAGATAAGTTAGCTGGAAGATAAAATGGTGGAAATAACTGCCAGGGAGCAGAATAAAGAAAAAAGAATGAAAAGAATTGAGAACAGTCTCAGAGACCTCTGGGACAACATTAAATGCACCAACATTCGAATTATAGGGGTACCAGAGGAAGAAGAGAAAAAGAAAGGGTCTGAGAAGATATTTGAAGAGATTATAGTTGAAAATTTCCCTAACATGGGAAAGGAAATAGTCAATCAAGTCCAGGAAACACAGAGTACCATACAGAGTAAACCCAAAGAGAAACACGCCAAGACACAGATTAACCAAACTATCAAAAATTAAATACAAAGAAAAAATATTGAAAGCAACAAGGGAAAAGCAACAAATAACACACAAGGGAATCCCCATAAGGTTAACAGCTGATCTTTCAGCAGAAACTCTGCAAGCCAGAAGGGAGTGGCAGGGCATATTTAAAGTGATGAAAAGGAAAAAGCCACAACCAAGATTACTCTACCCAGCAAGGATCTCATTCAGATTTGACAGAGAAATTAAAACCTTTACAGATAAGCAAAAGTTAAGAGAATTCAGCACCACCAAAGCAGCTTTACAAAAAATGCTAAAGGAACTTCTCTAGGCAGGAAACACAAGAGAAGGAAAAGACCTACAATAACAAACCCAAAACAATTAAGAAAATGGGAATAGGAACATACATATGAATAATTAAATGCTCCAACCAAAAGACATAGACTGGCTGAATGGATACAAAAACAAGAGCATACATATGCTGTCTACAAGAGACCCACTTCAGACCTAGGGACATATACAGACTGAAAGTGAGGGGATGGAAAAAGATATTCCATGCAAATGGAAATCAAAAGAAAGCTGGCGTAACAATTCTCATATCACAAAAAATAGACTTTAAAATAAAGACTATTACAAGAGACAAAAAGGACACTACATAATGATCAAGGGATCAATCCAAGAAGAAGATATAACAATTATAAATATATATGAACGCAACATAGGAGTACCTCAATACATAAGGCAAATGCTAACAGCCATAAAAGGGGAAATCGACAGTAACAGAGTAATAGTAGGGGACTTTAACACCCCACTTTCACCAATGGACAGATCATCCAAAATGAACATAAGTAAGGAAACACAAGCTTTAAATGACACATTAAACAAGATGGGCTTAATTGATATTTATAGGACATTTGATCCAAAAACAACAGAATACACTTTCTTCTCAAGTGCTCATGGAACATTCTCCAGGACAGAGCATATCTTGGGTCACAGATCAAGCCTTGGCAAATTTAAGAAAATTGAAATTGTGTCAAGTATCTTTTCCGACAACAGTGCTATGAGACTAGATATCAATGACAGGAAAAAAACTGTAAGAAATAAAAACATGGAGGCTAAACAACACGCTACTAAATAACCAAGAGATTACTGAAGAAATCAAAGAGGAAATCAAAAAATACCTAGAAACAAATGACAACAAAAACACAATGATCCAAAACCTATGGGATGCAGCAAAGGCAGTTTTAAGAGGGAAGCTTAGAGCAATACAATCCTACCTCAAGAAACAAGAAAAATCTCAAATAAACATCCTAACCTTACACCTAAAGCAATTAGAGAAAGAAGAACAACAACAACAAAAAAAACCCAAAATTAGCATTGGAAAGAAATCATAAAGATCAGATCAGAAATAAATGAAAAAGAAATGAAAGAAACAATAGCAAAGATCAATAAAACTAAAAGCTAGTTCTTTGAGGACATAAAAATATTAGCCAGACTAATTTTAGCCTAAGAAAAAACGGGAGAAGACTCAAATCAACAGAATTAGAAATGAAAAAGGAGAAGTAACAACTTACACTGCAGAAATACAAAGGATAATGAGAGATTACTACAAGCAACTATAAGCCAATAAAATGGACAACCTGGAAGAAATGGACAAATTCTTAGAAAACCACAACTTCCGAGACTGAACTAGGAAGAAATAGAAAATATAAACAGACCAATCACAAGCACTGAAATTGAAACTGTGATTAAAAATCTTCCAATAAACAAAAGCCCAGGATCCAATGGCTTCACAGGTGAATTCTATCAAACATTTAGAGAAGAGCTAACACCTATTCTTCTCAAAGGCTTCTAAAATATAGCAGAAGGAGGAACACTCTAAAATGCATTCTACGAGGCCACCATCACCCTGATACCAAAACCAGACAAAGATGTCACAAAAAAAGAAAACTACAGGCCAATATCTCTGATGAACATAGATGCAAAAATCCTCAACAAAATACTAGCAAACAGAATCCAGCAGCACATTGAAAGGATCATACACCATGATCAAGTGGGATTTATCTCAGGAATTCAAGGATTCTTCAATATATGCAAGTCAATCAATGTGATACAGCATGTTAACAAATTGAAGGATAAAAACCATCTGATAATCTCAATAGATGCAGAAAAAGGTTTTGACAAAATTCAACACCCATTTATGATAAAAACTCTCTAGAAAATGGGCACAGAGAGAACCTAACTCAACATAATAAAGGCCATATATAACAAACCCACAGCCAACATCATTCTCAATGGTGAAAAATTGAAACCATTTCCTCTAAGATCAGGAACAAAACAAGGTTGCCCACTCTGACCACTATTATTCAACATAGTTTTGGAAGTTTTAGCCACAGCAATCAGAGAAGAAAAAGAAATAAAAGGAAGCCAAATTGGAAAAGAAGAAGTAAAACTGTCACTGTTTGCAGATGAAATGATACTATACACAGAGAATCCTAAAGATGCTACCAAAAAACTGCTAGAGCTAATCAATGTATTTGGTAGAGTAGCAGCATACAAAATTAATGCACACAAATCTCGTGCATTCCTATACACTAATGATGAAAAATCTGAAAGAGAAATTAAGGAAACACTCCCATTTACCATTGCAACAAAAAGAATAAAACACCTAGGAATAAACCTACCTAAGGAGACAAAAGACTTATATGCAGAAAACTTTAAGACACTGATGAAAGAAATTAAAGATGATACAAACAGATGGAGAGATATACCATGTTCTTGGATTGGAAGAATCAACTTTGTGAAAATGACTATACTACCCAAAGCAATCTACAGATTCAATGCAATCCCTATCAAGCTACCAATGGCATTTTTCACAGAACTAGAACAAAAAATTTCAAAATTTGTATGGAAACACAAAAGACCCCAAATAGCCAAAGCAATCCTGAGAAAGAAAAACGGAGCTAGAGGAATCAGGCTCCCAGACTTCAGACTATACTACAAAGCTACAGTAATCAAGACAGTATGGTACTGGTACAAAAACAGAAATATAGATCAATGGAACAGGATAGAAAGCCCAGACATAAACCCACACACCTATGGTCACGTTATCTTTGATAAAGGAGGCAAGAGTATAAAATGGAGAAAAGACAGCCTCTTCGTAAGTGGTGCTGGGAAAACTGAACAGCTACATGTAAAAGAATGAAATTAGAACACTTCCTAACATCATACACAAAAATAAACTCAAAATGGATTAAAGGCCTAGATCTAAGGCCAGACACTGTAAAACTCAGAGGAAAACATGGGCAAAACACTCTATGACATAAATTACAGCAAGATCCTTTTTGACCCACCTCCTAGAGACAAATGGGACCTAATAAAACTTAAAAGCTTTTGCACAAGAAAGGAAACCGTAAAAAAGACGAAAAGATAACCCTCAGAATGGGAGAAAATATTTGCAAATGAAGCAGCTGACAAAGGATTAATCTCCAAAATATACAAGCAGCTCATGCAGTTCAATAAGAAAAAAAACAAACAACCCAATCCAAAAATGGGCAGAAGACCTAAATAGACATTTCTCCAAAGAAGGTATGCAGATTGCCAACAAACACATGAAAAGATGCTCAACATCACTTATCATTAGAGAAATGCAAATCAAAACTACAATGAGGTATCACCTCACACTGATCAGAATGGCCATCATCAAAAAAATCTACAAACAATAAATGCTGGAGAGGGTGTGGAGAAAAGGGAACCCTCTTGCACTGTTTGTGGGAATGTAAATTGATACAGGCACTATGGAAAACAGTATGGAGGTTCCTTAAAGAACTAAAAATAGAACTACCATACAATCCAGTAATCCCACTACTGGGCATATACCCTGAGAAAAGCATAATTCAAAAGGAGTCATGGGGCTTCCCTGGTGGCACAGTGGTTGAGAATCTGCCTGCCAATTCAGGGGACACGGGTTCGAGCCCTGGTCTGGGAAGATCCCACATGCTGTGGAGCAACTAGACCCATGAGCTACAACTGCTGAGCCTGCGCGTCTGGAGCCTGTGCTCTGCAACAAGAGAGGCCACGAAAGTGAGAGGCCCGCACACCGCGATGAAGAGTGACCCCCACTTGCCCCAACTAGAGAAAGCCCTTGCACAGAAACGAAGACCCAACACAGCCAAAAATTAATTAATTAGTTAATTAAATTAAAAAAAAAAAAAAAAGAGTCATGTACCACAATGTTCATTGCAGCTCTATTTCCAATAGCCAGGACATGGAAGCCACCTAAGTGTCCATCGACAGATGAATGGATAAAGAAGATGTGGCACATATATACAATGGAATATTACTCAGCCATAAAAAGGAACGAAACTGAGTTATTTGTAGTGAGGTGGATGGACCTAGAGACTGTCATACAGAGTGAAGTAAGTCAGAAAGAGAAAAACAAATACCATATGCTAACACATATATATGGAATTTAAAAAAAAAAAAGAAAATGGTCGGAAGAACCTAGGGGCAAGATGGGAATAAAGATGCTGACTTACTAGAGAATGGACTTGAGGATACAGGGAGGGGGAAGGGTAAGCTGGGACAAGGTGAGAGAGTTGCATGGACATATATACACTACCAAACATAGAATAGATAGCTAGTGGGAAGCAGCCACATAGCACAGGGAGATCAGCTCGGTGCTTTGTGACCACCTAGAGGGGTGGGATAGGGAGGGTGGGAGGGAGGGAGATGCAAGAGGGAAGAGTTATGGGGACATATATATATGTATAACTGATTCACTTTGTTATAAAGCAGAAACTGACACACCATTGTAAAGCAATTAAACTCTAATAAAGATGTTTAAAAAAAAAAGTTGTGACGCATATATACAGTGGAATATTACTCAGCCATAAAAAGCAACGAAATTGAGTTATTTGTAGTGAGGTGGATGGACCTAGAGACTGTGATACAGAGTGAAGTAAGTCAGAAAGAGAAAAACAACTACCGTATGTTAACACATATATACGGAATCTAAAAAAAAAAAGTGGTTCTGATGAACCTAGGGGCAGGACAGGAATAAACACACAGACGTAGAGAATGGACTTTAGGACACAGGGGCTGGAAGGGTATTCTGGGACAAAGTGAGAGAGTAGCGTTGACATATATACACTACCAAATGTAAAATAGATAGCTAGTGGGAAGCAGCCGCATAGCACAGGGAGATCAGCTCGGTGCTTTGCAACCACCTAGAGGAGTGGGATAAGGAGGGTGGGAGGCAGGGAGATGCAAGAGGGAGGGGATATGGGGATATATGTATGCATATAGCTGATTCACTTTGTTATACAGCAGAAACTAACACGACACTGTAAAGCAATTATACTCCAATAAAGATGTTAAAAAAATAATACTTGTTGGATGAATTATTTATTGAGGATTTTTTTTTGTACCCAATGTCTTTGTGTCACAGTAGGAGACTACTGGTATAATTAGGGAGCAGGCCCTCACACTCAAGTAAAAATAGTAACAGGTAACAATTATGGAGTGTTTACCTGTTCCATAGCCTCTTCTAAGGACTTCACACATTTATTAATTTAATCTTCACAACAACCCTATAAAATAGGCATTATTACCATCTCCATTTTGCAGACAAGGGTACTGAGATACAAAGATTTATGTAATTTTTTGAAATTGTATTTTATTAAGGTAAGAACACTTAATGTGAGATATTACCTCTTAATAAATTTTTAAATGTATAATACATTATTGTTGACTCTAGGTACAATATTGTACAGCACATCTCTAGAGACTATTCATCTGTTTAACTGAAACTTTATGCTCCTTGATTAGTAACTTCTTATATCCCCAAGCCCCTGGAAAGCACTATTCTCTTTGATTCTATGAATTTGACTATTTTAGAGTCCTCATATAATTGGAATAATAAAGTATTTGTCTTTCCGTGACTGAATTATTTCACTTAGCATCATGTCCTTAAGGTTCACCCATGCTGTCACACATTTCAGAATTTCCTTCTTTTTTAAGGGTGAATAGTATTCAGTTGTATTTATATACCACTTTTTCTTTGCCCATTCATCTGACTATGGACACTTAGGTTGTTTCCATGTCTTGGTTTCTGAGAATAGTGCTGCAATGAATATGAGAGTGCTGATATCTCTTTGGGACCCTGATTTTAATTCTTTTGAATAAATACCCAGAAATGGGATTGCTGGGTCATGTGGTAGTTTTATTTTTGATGTTTTGAGGAACCTCATACTTTTTTCCATAGCAGCTGTAACATTTTGCATTCTCACAACAGTGCACAGAGTTCCAATTTCCTCACATTCTAACCAATGTCTTTTGCTCTTGTAATAGCCATCCAGACAGGTGTGAGGTAATATCTCATTGTGGTTTTGATTTGCTTTTCCCTGATGATTAGTGATGTTTTTTCTTGTATATCTGTTGGCCATTTGTATGTCTTTAGAGAAATGTGTATTCAAATACTTAGCCCATTTTTATAATCAGGTTACTAGTGTTTTTGCTTTTGAGTTGTAGGAGTTCCTTATGTATTTTGAAGGTTAACCCTGTATCAGATAAATGGTTTGAAAATATTTTCTCTCATGCCTTTTAACTCTATTGATTGTTTCTTCTGCTGTGCAAAAGCTTTTTAGCTTGATATAGTCCCACTTGTTTATTTTTGGTTGTGTTGACAGGACTTATGTAACTTAACCTAGGTGACACACTGGTGTCTAATCTTGGATTTGAGCCAAATCAGTCTAGTTCTACTTTATAGGCTGAGTTAACTACCATAATTTAATAGTACACTTTTACCTTCTAGATTGGTGGTTTTCCAGCTTTATGTTTGATAAGTCATTAAATTCAAGACCAAAAGTACTGCCATTTTTGAATCTATAAGGCTAATCATAAGGAGAATATGTATAAATACATATACATATATATGTAAATTATCTAAATTGCCTTAGAGGAGGAGTTCACTATTCAACATCCAAAGATAAAAAGTCCTAGTTGGTTTCTTTTTAAAATTTACCTATAGTTTTATGTAAGCCTCATTCTAAAAAAGAGATAGGAGAAGATATTTAACAATATTAATAATTTGATGGATGATAGTATAGAAGATATTTTCTAATACTAGAAGTGTCCAAATTAAATGAGGTTAAGTGATGCTAAATTAATTGAACTTGAACTGTGGAACCTAGAATAGCTATTTAAATAAGTTCTAGCAGGTTGTGTTTGGCACATATGTCTCTCTTTGGAAGTTACAAATGATTTTGATTACAGTGAAGGGAAAGGTTAACTGATACTGCAGTCTCTTTTAAGGAAATAACTTTGTTTTATTCATCTTTTATTCTGCAAAGCATCTAACACAGTGCCTAGTACAGCAGGATCACTCAAAAGCATTTGCAAAATTACCAGAAATATTGTTGTAAAATACGATGTTCTGCTTGTTTAAAACTGGCCCTAAGTGAACAACTCTTGGTTTTCCTCTAAGATCACAAACAAGGCTATTTTGGTCTCTGAAAGTCACAACTTCCTGTCACCATCCCAAATCCTAATTTATTACAGTAATATGTTTTCCTACCTATTAGTGGCTCTGTTTGGGCCTAATAAAGTTATAACAAAATACACAAGTGATAATGAGATCTGCCCTCTGTGTGGAACATGTGGAAGTATGAGATACAAATTATTAAAAATAGAACACCTGAACAGGCTGTCAGAACTGCTATGCCATTTTTTTCATGGTCTGAAAAAGATTTAAGGAGGAACATCCAGTACCAAGAGTCACTCTACAGCATTTTTGTGTCTGATATATACCTGAAATGGAAGAGAAAGGAGGGCTAACAGTGGAAAAGAAAAAGTCAAGATATAAGACAGTCTTTTGCTTAAGTAACTTGAGGTGCAGGACTATACATCTGTAGAAGAGCACGGAAAGGGTAGGCACAGGCCTTTCTTCATTTGTTTTCTCATTCAACTCCATTCCTCAGCCCTGATTAACTGCGTGGGACAGGCCTATCCTTCTATCTCCACCTTAGAGGAGTTCACCATTGCTTGGGTGTGTTTGTTTCTGAATTACTCAGTGAGAAATCAGTCTCACATCCTATTCACCTAATCAAGATGATTTCAGAACAAATGCCAACGTCACCACCACTACCTCATTCTTTTGTTGAGAAACAAGAAAGGAAAAATAAACAAAATTTTTGAATACCGAGAGAGTATAGTCTTAATGATAGAGTAATCAAAATAATCAGTTGACTATGAAAATTAAACTAAATTTTAATCAGTTTAATACACAAATTTCTTTAAAACATTTATTATATTTAAATACTATACAGAGCTCTGAAGTTAGAAGGTAGAATGATTAATTGCTTTTTGCAAGCAGGAAGGCGTGGGAGGAGAGGCAGATAGGGATGGAAGCTCCACCTGTGGTATGAAACAAAGGGTTAAGGGGAAAGAGAAAGAAGCAACTGATTCTGCTTGGCAGAGATTTTGTAGAAGGCCAAAGACTCACCAATGATTAAGGTTTCACCAAGATACAAAGAAAATTCATTCCGGGAAGAAGAAACAGCATGAGTAAATAGCACTGAGACTCGAATAAAATACACAATACACTTGTAAGATGTTGACCAAAAAGTTCAGTCTGAAAGGAATACAACTGTTTTTTCTAATTTCTCCCCTTAAGTAATCAAAGTCTTTGTGCTAGTCCCTTCTTTCTGGATCAGTGTAAAAGGAGCCCTGGAAACAATTTCCCATACTGAATGCCACTTTTGATTATCCCTTTACTTCTAAGAAACCGTTCTGTGTGGTTGAACCTGAGTAAGTTTTCATTCAAATATAGAAAATTACCACCAAGCCACTCCTTCCTTGTCTCCCTTCTCGTTATACTGCATCACATTCTTGGAAGACATTCCTGAGCCACTTAAGGAGCCCTGCTCTGAGCTTCATAGGATGCTATACTTCATGTTATGTGCACTTCTTCTCAGCCCATTTTATAATTGTCTGTATATTCCTGTGTCCCTAATGACAGTGAACTGTGTCTTTTCTTTTAACTACACTATTCCCAAGGCCGACCTAAGTGCCAGACACATGGCTGGCACTCAATAAAGATCTGTTAAACGAACACATATCTTCAACCTTGTGTTTTTGTGGGTCCAAGATCTTCCTGCAGGTTACTGGGCCAGACCTGGCCAAGATGAGTCAGTAGGCCTGACAACTAAGGATTAGTCCCTAGGGTAGGGTACACTAACTGAGGAGGTCTGCAGTGGAGAAAAGCAAGAACACTGAATTCCGAAGTCCTTAAAAAGAATGGGGTTTCAAAGGCAAGGAAACAAAGTCAAAGGGAAGAATCAGGGTCTGAAATGCAAAAAAAAAGCCTGCGCCTCTCAAAAGGCTGTGCCTCTCAAACTGGGGACCTTGTGTTCACAGGGGTATTTGTCAGGGTGCCTCGGAAGACAGGAAGCCATAAGACCAACATGGACCATCTCCCTACAGTATCAAATTTCTTCAACGGTGAGTAATTTAGAACATTCTATTTCTATTAAACATAGACTAAAATGCACATTTTCACGGATTTTAAAAGTAAAAATGAAATTTCAAAAGAACTCTATGCTTTCAAGTGAGCCACTTTATTTTGATACCAAGTTCCTAGAGTCATGTGTTTTTCCTCTTGATATTGGGGATACTGCAGCACAAATTTCTGAGAAACATAGGCAGGCTAAGAAGCTGAGCAAAACCAAACTTTCAAAGAAATACACTGGGCACAATTTGAGAAGTATCTCAGGCACCTGGTAAGAACAATATTGGTCTATCCTTAGCTTAATCTTACTGATTTGCATAAAGGTGAATTCTATGGATTAGAGAAAATAAGTAGGTGACTAGATCTTAACATCTTTTTAACTAAAATCAACTTTTTTCTTATTACAAAAACAATGCATAAAACAAGATTTGTCACAAGTTGATAATTGTTGAAGCTAGGTGATGGATACTTGAGGGTTCATTATACTATTTCCTTTATTTTTGGATTGACTTGAAATTTTCCATAGTAAAAGGTTAAAGAGACAACAACAGTGCATGCTTAGTTATAGAAGACTATTACATACAGGTAAGGAAAAGGAAAAAAATGTAAAAGAAATGTAATTCCATTGCCCAATGCTATCATATTGTGGGATTAATCTTCTATTCTATTAAGATTCTATCTTTGAATAGATAGATAGATTAGATAGATATTTTTATCTATTAGATAGATAGATATTTTTAAAACTGTATTTGACTCTCCAAATGCATTTCACCTTTACTCCATTGAATGGCAATACTCTGGTTTGGGAAACTGATATTAGCTCAGTGAGTGAGCCTGACTACTCTAAAGAGAGTCACATTCCCTTTGCCAACTATGAGCTTAGAAATCTGAATATGATGCAATTCTAGCCAATGATAAATGAGGAAGTGGTTGCTAGAGACTTCTAAAAAGGTTCCTCTTCAGTCTTTACAGCAAGTGATAGTCAGCCATTCTCTTCTTCTCCATCTGAGTGTTAATGAGGAATCAAGTAGTTATACCAAATGGCACCTGGAATCCATCTTACAATTATTTGGGGAACTAGCTGGAGGATAAAGCAGATATTTTGAGCGATAGAGCAAAGAGAAACAAGCTCTGCCTATTGTAGTTTCCTTGATAACATAGTTAGGTTACTGAATCAACCAACCGTAAAGCCTGCCCTATCTCTGGACTAGATCAATTGGATTAACACATCTAATAATTATAATAATAAGTACATCATTTTAAACTCATTTTGAGTTGGATGTTCTGTTACTTGCTGGCAAAACCATCCTAACTCATTCAGTTTAGTCTTTTTGTCTACTTAAGTATATATATCATGAACATCTGCCCATGTCAACAAATTCATTTCTATAGCATCATTTTGAATACCCATACAGTATTCTATTGTGCACTTATACCTTTCCAACATCTCCAAAGTTTAATTGCAATCTTCTTGTACTATCAAATGCATGAAGTTCTTTATCAATGAATCCATTAAGGACATGATCTAAATATCAGTACCCTTTCTGAAGGCAGGACGACCCCTCCATTGAATGACCACTATAATAAGATAGCAACAATGTTCAAAACCATTTTATCTAAGTTCAAGGTTTGACACCAAGATAGCAGTTCTTTCTTGTGAATCCATGGGAAGTTTTACATGGTACTGTCTTCTTTTCCACTCTTAATCAGGGAAAAGATTACTATAACCCAATACTAGAACAATTTTGCCACCTCATATAGGATGCTATGCAAAGTTCCTTCCCACTGAGCTGCAGGAAAAGGTAGGGCTCAGTGTCAAGAGATTTGTTATGACTGTCTTCCTGGTATACTCATGCATCATTCAGAAGGGTCAGAAAATAGTGACCTCTCAAGAAACTCTGCTTATTGTAGGGAAAGACAGGTATTGAGAAGGTCCCATTTAGGGTTATTTAAGCTTGATATGTCATGTTAAGCAATTATTCTTTGACTGGATGCAATCTTTTCAAAAAGGATATTGTATTACGAGATTAGGATTAGGATTATCTAAAGAGACTAGACAATAATTTCTCTTTTAACCCTAACATTCTTATTCATTATTAAGGACTCCTAGTATGGGTGAAGAAAATGTGAAAAGGGACAATAGTTCAAATATGAATAGTCACTTCAATAGTCATATCAAATACCATATCATGATAAAAAGAACATGATTAAACCATAAATATTGCAAATATTTGTGTTCTACTAAATTTGAATGCATCTGTGCTAATTCCCCAGTTATTTGCCTTAATTTAAGGTGAGTGTTGTCAAAATCTCAATTACTCATATCATTTTGGATTTCATGCACAGACAGGTATTTTTTTTATTTTTTATAAATGTATTTATTTATTTATTTATTTATTTTTGGCTGTGTTGGGTCTTCATTGCTGCATGTGGGCTTTCTGTAGTTGCAGCGAGCTGGGGCTACTCTTCATTGCGGTGCGCGGGTTTCTCATTGCAGTGGCTTCTCTTGTTGTGGAGCACAGGCTCTAGGCGTGCAGGCTCCAGTAGTTGCAGCACACAGGCTCAGTAGTTGTGGCTTGTGGGCTCTAGAGTGCAGGTTCAGTAGTTGTGGCACACGGGCTTAGTTGCTCTGTGGCATGTGGGATCTTCCTGGACCAGGGCTCGAACCCCTGTCCCCTGCATTGTCAGGTGGATTCTCAACCACTGTGCCACCAGGGAAGTCCCCAGACAGGTAAATTTATGTCCTATCATACTCTTTTGTTCTAATAAAAGTCTTGCTGAATTAGCAAGTGTCCTAATCCAGAATATTTTATGAATATAAGATTAAAAGAAAAATTAACTGGCATAAAATAGAACCATAGTGGATATTCACTACTATCTATTCTTCCATTGCTTATCACATATCCAGAGACATGCTTATAGCTCTAAAAATGTCTTCACCAAGCATAATTCACGTGCCACCAAAAACACCCACCTCCTGCCCAATGGGAAACTACATAAAGTCATGTATTTTAGACCCTCCCTCATGCAATGTTTTGAGCTCAGTGTTCTTCAAGTCCAAGCTTTCTGTACGATATCCCTCAGTACAGCTGAGTCAGACTCTACTGTGAAGTTTCAAAATATCAGTCATGGATTAGACAATGAATTCATTCTTCTCTCAATCAGGGTCCCAAGAAGAAATAGATGGCACAACTAAATAGATTATTTTCAGGGAGGATTGTTTATAAAGGGACTATTTTCTAAGGTGTGGATGTGGGGGAATTATAAGGTATAATGCAGGAACCCAAGATTTTGTAGCAGCTAAGCTGTAGCCCCTAGGCCAGAAGTCAAAGGAGAGAAAGAGTCACATAGAGTGATTTGGCTTGAGATGAGCAGTGACCTTCAGTTGAAGGACACAGAAGGCAAACTTGCAGGGAGGGAGTCAGGAGGTAAGTACCCTTACCTCATCCTTTACCACGTCCCTGATCTACTGCTATGCCTCCCTATTGGCTGAAACTAAATGGAAGTCAGAAGATGTAAGAATCTATTAATGTTGTCTAAACAGGTCTGCCTCCCAGGACAAAGGTAGAATAAGAATAAGGCATAGAGAAGAATAAGAATAAGGTAGAGAGGTGAAGGATGGACAGTGGATTCAGAAGGACAAATAAAAACACACCAAAGACAGAGTACCTATAATAAAATATCTTATTTTAAAAGAAGAAAGGGGGAAAAATGATCTTTTGTTAAGAGCATGTACTATACAATGTCATTAACTTGCTTTCTTGGAAGTAGAAGAAACATTCTTGATGAGCCATTCTGCACCTTGGAGCTCCCTTGTTTACCACTGTTTCTCCAATGCCTGATCTAATAGTTATTACCTATGAGGCATTTGGTACTATTATTATTGAATACATGAGTCAAACTCTGAATTGGTCTTTCTGTATCTGATTGTGTTCTCATGCAGTACATTATCCCACTTGCTAGGATGATCATTCTCAAATGCCAATCTCACCATGTCACTCTCTTGCTAAAATTTCTTCAATTACTATTTACCATTTGAAGAATAAATTTTAAATTTATTAGCATAATATCTAATGCCTTTCCCCTGCCTGCCTCTTCAGCCACATCATTGGTCATGGCATACTTCGCACTCTGATCTACCTTCCCTTTAATCAACATATCTTTATAAATGCTCTGCTTTTTATTAAGAAGATCTCTTTTCCCTTTCTTAGTCTGGCTGAACTACTCATCCCTCAGCAGTTAATTCATCTTTCACCTTTTCTAGGTAGGTGTTCTCCTTTAGTCTAGATTAGGTGTCCTTCCTAATCTGTACTTGCCTTAGCTATAGCACCTATTATATTGTATTAGCATTCTTAATATATGTTTTATTGATTTTTACTATTAAAAAAATGATACTGATCCATTGTGAAATTTTCAGAAAAATATAGAAAACAAGTTTAAAGAGAATCAAATTAGTCAAATCTGTTACTATCCCAGATATTCACTTTGTGCCCACAAGTGAACACATTTTGCTATATATCCTCCTCCTTATGTGGTTTGTGCCCCTTCTTACTTTCCACAATGCGGGCAATGATCTTTTTTAAACTATAGATTATTCAAACCTTTCCTCTCCTTAATAGTCTTTTAAAATTTCATATTGCCTTTAGGGAAAGATTTTATACCCTTACTATAACCTGTAAAAGCCAGGAAAGATCTGGTCGCTACTTACCTTTCCATACTTACTATATGCCACTCTCCCCACCTCTTCCTCCTCATGCCACATTGGAGTTCTCACCTCTTTATACATACCATGATCTGTCCACCTTAGAGTTTGTCATTCTCTTCACTCCGCTGTGAACACTTTTACTCCAGCGCTTCATGGAAGTACCTTGTATTTATCATTCAAATCTCAGTTTAAACGTTACATTTTCAGAGAAGTGATTTTCTAATCTAGTTTAGCTCTGGAAAAGCTGGTATAGCATTTCTTACATCTACTTCATAGCAGGCATCCTACTTGGAATTACGTGTTCAGTACCAGTTTCCCCACCACCAAATTTACAAACTCCATATGTATGTCTGTCTTACTCACCTCTGTATTCCCAGTACCTACCATGTACTTGAAGTATTTCAGGTGCTCAGCATTGCTTAGAGGAAAAATAATAGAACATGTAATAAAAATGGGTTTTTATCTATTTTTTATTTAACAATATTTTATGGATATCTTTCCATATCAGTAAATCTAGGTCCAATGTCAATTTTGGTGGTTCATTGTATGTATTTCTCATCACACATCATTATTATTTTCTCTTTCCCTGTATATTTTCCTAACTAGACTATGGTCTTCTTTAACACAGGGACTAGACCCCTTTCTCTATAGCTCCAGTGTCTAGCATGTAATAGGAATTCAATAAATATTACTGAACAAATGAATGAGAAAAATTTACAACCACAGCAATAATGGTTACCAATTACTGAGAACTTTCTATAGTGTGCTGAGCACTATACTAAGTTCTTTATATGTTTAGCTTACTTAACACTTACAACAAGTATTAGCCCAATTTTACAGATAAAGAAACAGAAGCCTAGAGAAGATAAATAATGTACCCCAAGTCTCCCGGTTGGTAAATAGTGTAGCTGGATTAGGACACAGGCCATCTGGCTACAGATCTGAGTCCATAAAGAGAATCAGAAAGACATTGCTGGATTAGGCTAAGGGGACATTAGCACTGACTTTCAAGACAGAAGATCTGTGAGGCAGAGGTTGTTTTGGGAATATGCTGAGGACAAAAGTAGGAGGTTTGAACAATGTGTCAAAAAATCAGAACCACTATATCAGGGATGAGGATAGGGAACAAATGAGAAATTAGTGAAAGGAATGGCTGAGGATGCAGCAGGGCAGCATTCCTGAGAACCATAGAGGATCGAAGTAAGAGGTCTAAGTAAAAGAGAAGCATGATTGAACTTGGATTTGTATGTAAGAAAAAGGCATAAGTCCCACCAAACAGGACTTTCCATGAATACTCATGGAGCCATAATGACAGTGAGTGGTCCCTTCCATAAACCGGTCTGAGATTTGAGATCCTTTCCTTTAGGCTAGTTATCAAAATATTCAAAGCACAAGAAATACAAATCCATAAGAACTTTTTCTGGGAACTGTCTTTGTGTGTTCTCCATTATTCCATATTGTTTGTCAGTTCTTGATATCATACCCATAAAAAGCTCATTCTTCTTACCAGTAGTAGACATTTTATCTAGGGTATGGTATACTTAAGGATTTGAGACAGTTGTCAAATGATAAACGTTTTCATTTTCATTACTTTGAGAGGTAAAAGATAAGAGCTGTAACAAGGTACTTACTTGGATGTAGAATAATAGCTATGAGGATAGATACAATACAAATACTATTTATTTTCTAAAATAAAAGCCTCTTTCAGTCAGTTAATAAAAACTCAGAATACATGCACATACAGAGTCTATTTCTCACTTGCTTTTGATATATAAGAACTGAAGAAAACCTATAAATAAAATTGCACAAATGCAGGAACAAATCAACAAGGTTGAATACAGCTAAACTCTCCGTGCCAAATACCTACAGTTAAAAAGAAATGTTTTAATAATAGATTTATTCTATTAATAACTTTAAAAATGATGTTTTTGAAAACAAGAAAAACTTTGCTTTTTGGGACTGTTATTTTGTCTGAAGAAAATGATTTCTTCCCCTAAACCCTAATATTTAGGCATTAGGAAAAATTAAAAGGAAAAATATTATCAAGCTATAAATAAATAACTTAAAATCTGAATGAATGTTTCACCCATCTTTGTTCCATAGCCATGACTAACCATAGGTTAAAAGTCAATTGTTTTAATGCTATCAACCATACCCACCAGATCTGCCTTCATTGCTTCTCCATCATCCTTTAGTGAAGAGTTATGTCTTCAAACTATAGTTAGATCTACCTGTAATAAATGTATATGATTATGATAAGTGTATGATGTGTATGTGTATGTTTGGGGGAAAATAGATCTGGGGAATGAAGACTGAGGTAAGTTTATAAGGAATAAATATGGAATACAAAGGAAAAATCTAATTAGTTTTTTTAAGTTTATTTTTTGAGATAATTCCATGGGTAATTATTTGACCATATTATTAAGTACAAAACAAACATAATAATTAAAAAAAAAAAAGGGGTGGAGGGCAGACTTCCAGTTTCAAAATGGTAAACATTTGATAGGATCTCCCCTTTTACACTAAATTCATAGAAATTAAGGGAAATATATATTAAAAATAAATAAAATAGCCATAGTAAAAAACAAACAAAAAAAGAATTGCAGAAATAGTAATTGACCTTTCAAAAATACAAGCAGACAAGAGAAAGGTCAGAGTCCAAGATTCTCTTGGGAAAGTTCTAACCTAGGAGGTAAGGCCATCAACACAAGCACTCCATGCCTCGAGATGAAATCTAGGAAAAGGAGTTAGACCCAGGTGCAACTGACAGGAAGATTAGTTGGAGTACCACAAAGGGAGGAGCCAGGCAAGTCAACCCTAGCGTATCTCTCTCCTCCTGCTCCTGTAAGACAAATAGTATCTACCTCCCTTCAGGAAAGATGAATATGGACACCAATTGCAGAGAAATAGGGCAGCATGCTAGAGGGCTGGTGACATTGAGAGGAACGAGGAGCACTCCTAACCCAGAAGACCTTCATCAGGTCTTTCTGGTTGTAACCTCCAGGCATAACACCCTTCAGCAGATTTAGAGAGAATGTGGTAGAAGAAATATTTCAAGCGGTAACAACCTAGCATTCTCCAAAACTTTGCAGAGACATGAGACTTCAAAAGGGCCACGAGTGCCACACAAAATTAGAAACACAAAGACTAGATGATGAAATCTTAGATATCAAGTTAAAGAGGCAAGTCTTGAGGCCACTAGAGAGAAAAGACAGAGATTCCTTTCAGGATAATAAAAACAGATTTCATCAGCATACTGCTTGCAATGACACAACAGAACAAAACACTGAGTGAAAAAAACTTTGAACCTGAAATTCTATACCTGGTCCAATTAACGGGTAAACAAAGCCATTTTCAGAGAAAACAGTAATTGAGAATTTGATGCTCTTGTTTTCCAATTCTGTATGAGTTTAGTTTAACATTAAATATGTAAATAAGTTTATATATTTCAGATATAGTATATAGCTGATCCTACCATTAGGCCTCCTGCCAATTGCCTACTATATGTGCATGTATATGTTTGTTTCTTTGCAACTAAATTGATTCTTTGGGAGCTACACTCAGTTTGTTCCTTCGGCTCATATGCTGATTTTCTACCCATTCCCCTGTGCCTCCCCACCAACTTACAAACAATGATCTAAGTTTTAACTTTACGTGAAGGCTAATGTCTCTGGCCTGAATCTCCTGTCTGTAAAGCCCATCCTTCTGCAATCTCACATGTCTGCCAGACTTGAGTCTCCACCTCTCCCAATTTGGTTCATTCAAATACCACTTAAACCTTGATTAGGACAGATTGAAACTTTTAGTAAAACACACAAGATTATATGTTCTTTTAGAGTTTTAGGCTATAATGTGTCAATAATAAATCAGAAGAAATAAAAGAATCCTTAATTTCTTTAAATTTAAATGTTAACCTTGCAATTTATTAGTTGTGTGACTCAGGGCAAGTTTTACTAAACGTGCCTAAACCTGTTTTTATAAAATGAGAAGAATACCTTTTTTTTTTTTTAATTTATTATTATTATTTTAAATTAATTTATTTAATTATTTTTGTCTGTGTTGGGTCTTCGTTTCTGTGCGAGGGCTTTCTCCAGTTGCGGCAAGCGGGGACCACTCTTCATCGTGGTGCGCGGGCCTCTCATTATCGCAGCCTCTCTTGTTGCGGAGCACAGGCTCCAGACGCGCAGGCTCAGTAGTTCTGGCTCACGGGCCTAGCTGCTCCCCGGCATGTGGGATCTTCCCAGACCAGGGCTCGAACCCGTGTCCCCTGCATTAGCAGGCAGATTCTCAACCATTGTGCCACCAGGGAAGCCCCAAGAATACCTTTTTTACCCAAGCGTTATTGTGCAGAATAAATGACATAATATACTTAATGACATAATATATTTAAGGAGCCAGACAATACTAGGCTGTCAATAAATGTGAATTTTCTCCAATTCCTCCCTCTTAACAGCAGTGCAAATTCTGCTCATAGAGAAATGTGAATTTATTTATCCTTGAAAAATAATTTGAGAAACAGAAATAAAATTTCATGTTTCAAGTCCATGAATAAAGAAAAGTTTAAAACGAATACACAAGATGATATTTTAATTTACCCATGTTGCCATCTGTGAATGCCTATTTAAAATCAAATTATCAAATATTTGAGTATGTAACATACATAAAACACTCCCAATATGTTTATACATATAGTTATATAATATAGTTGTGTAACTAAAGTATTTAATCAGAACACTTGTTTGTTAATTTACAATGAGAAATATTGTCAATCTAGTTAAGTGGGACATATTTTTCAGTTTGGCCTGACCAGCACATTCTCTCTTCTGAGAGGCAAATCTACTGGGAAAATCAAAGTATCAGAATATTCTCTAGTGAGCCTGAAATCAGAACAAAAGGCATTAGTTATGGAGTTCCAATGTACCCAGTGTTTATCCCCTACAATGGATATCTATAGCTGGCTTATCCAAAAACTAGAGGTGACCTCTCACCTTCTCCTTAGCGTCATGCTGTGTTTTTACTATGGGAGGTCAACTTTGGGACTCTACTTGTTTCTGCTTCTGTGGCTGAATTGTTCTTTCTCTACTTTTGTTTTGCCTTCAATCAAGTTTCTGGAACTATCTAATGAAGAGTGAACTTTAAATTTTGAAGCAGGAGAAACTTCCAATTAGAAAGTGGCATGCAGCTTTTCCGCATTCTGATGTGGAAGTTGGGTGGGTCCTTTACACTTGTACACAAGTAGCTTTCCAATATTCTTGAGGAGAGTCCTGAATGTGGGGAAGCAGCCCCCATCAGAGGTCTGACACTGGGCTTAAGTGTATATAAATATAAATATAAAATTGTATAAATTTGGTTTACTAGCAAGACAGCTTCCGCAGAGCTGAAGATAGTTTCTCTTAAATCTGGATTCAGCCTATCCTCTACCAGAAAATTATTATTTTGGTCTTAGAAGTTGTGTTTATAATTTTTGTTTAAGAATTTGTTCCTGGGGACTTCCCTGGTGGTCCAGTGGCTAAGACTCCATGCTCCCAATTCACGGGGCCTGGGTTCGATCCCTTGTCAGGGAACTAGATCCCACATGCGGCAACTAAGAGTTCGCATGCTGCAACTAAAGATTCCACATACCGCAACTAAAAGATCCCGCAAGCCACAGTGAAGATCCTGCATACCGCAACTAAGACCCGGCATAGCCAAATAAATAAATAAATTTTTTTTTTTTAAAATGAATTTGTTCCCACTCAGGCGGGTGATGAAATCATATTATATGTGCAGTTGCAACTTTCCTTTGCCTCACCTTGAAGGCAAGACTGGAAGCAAACTGTATTGAATTTGGTGCATTGACATCTGGACTATAATGCAGCCCTTTCACATCAAGTATTATTTGAGATGGAGTTGGGCAAACACCATGACTGTTTCGAGTAGTTGGTGGAACCAGATCCCATTAGTGTAAAGGATGCGGATTATCCCGTGTTAAGAACGGAATTCTCACTCACAGGCACTGTTTGTGTATATGTGTGTGTGTTGACACATGCCCCGCGGATGTCCGATGGTTGCGATGCAGGGACTTGGATGTATAGTTGGGCTTTGGGTTCTAAGAGTAGCTACTTATGATGGCAGCTGTTAGTAAATGATTATAAACTAGTGGCCCATAGTCCCATTGAAACCCATAAAAAAGTTTGATTTGGCCATGGCAGTGTCATTTAAAAAAAAAAAAAAAAGAATCAGGTACCAGTGTTTAAAAATAAAGTTTCATTTAAAAATATGACTTTCAGACTTTTCTTGCAAAATCAGATCTGGCAAAACTAAGTCTTTGTTCCCACAGGTCAACAATCAGTTGGTTCTAAATAGCAGCTTCTCCCTTTAAATTGGGCATGTACTAGCCAGTTCACCACCACTCTCACCCATATTATTCCTGATATTGCAGCCAAATGTCATGGCCACTCTTCTTACACCACACAACCTTCACACCTTTCCATTACCAGCCAGACCTCTGTTGACATTTGAGTTCACAACTGCTATGCCACCCAAGCCTTGCAAAGGTCCTAGCAGGGTCTCAACCATCTTATGGAGAATTACAAGAACAGTGTCCCCTCCTAGGAGCTGGGCAGTTAGAGGCGGAGTGGCAGTCTGATCAACTTCACTAGCAGCAAAGGTAACAAATATCCCCTTGGCCAGCAGGATGGGAAGGCTGCAGAGGGGGACCAGACTGCAGCAAAGCTCCTAGTCACACGCGAGGCAGGATCCTGGACACTCTCCAAACAGTGTGGTAGATAAGTGGGTGCTAATATCTGGCAAGTGGATAGACAGTCTTTTCCCATAATTATCTGGACACAAAAATTTTTGGTCATCTTCACATTTACCTACAACCATTTTCTCACTTGTTTTTCACTCAGTCTTAACTTCTTGAGAAGGCATGTTGCCAGGCTTTGGCTTTAAAAAGAACAGAAATCAAGCAATTTTCCTTTGGAGTCAGTAAATAAGGGAAAAAAATAAAAACAGTAACAAAATTAATGGCTACAGGGTATCACCGATTCAGATATGGGTCACACCTTCTCACATCTTAAAACTTATACTTTCCTCTGTTGTCATGAATGTTTAATCTGTATGAATATTTTGCACACATGTATAATAGAATTGTATAGAAGAGAATTCTGGGACTTCCCTGGCAGTCCAGTGGTTAAGACTCCACGCTCCCAACACAGGGGGCATGGATTTGATCCCTCGTCTGGGAAGATCCTGCATGCTGCATGGCGCAGCCAAAAAAGAAGAGAATTCTGTATGTTAAAAAATTGACAATATATAGGTCTGTATGTTTGTATTTGCATTTGGAAGGATCTGCTGCCCTGCAGTTCAAGACTGAGCATTTTGACAGGAGGGGAAGTATCTGGATTGGCTGTAATGTGGAAGTGGGGTGGGTATCCTCTGTTTGGAAGGAACTGCTTAAACACAAGAGGTGAAGCTCCAGCTGAGCATCATTATCCAAGAAGTAGTATTTCAGTTTTGATGGAAAGTCACTAAAGAGTCATTGTGAACTCAAGCTGTGCGATGTCGTACAGACTACAACGTGTCAGAAAAGAACAAGCAAAGGATAACAAGGCTTCTGTGTGTTGGGTTATTTTTAACAAATTCATTCTATTGATGTGACTAGTTTTTAATTTATTTTATAATTATGAAAAGTACCTATACAAAATGTCTACTGATTATAAATTTTGTGTAATCTATAAGTATATGGTAAGTGAAAGTGCAGCACATGCAGAGAAACAAGTGCTTTTATAAGTGTAAACAGAGAGAGGAAATAGCTGGATAATAGAAAGTGTCCATGTGCAACTTTACAAAATAGTGTCAAATTGCTCCCCAATGTACTTTATCAATTTACATTCCCATCAGTAGTATGTGAGAGTTCCTGTGTCCATCCATGGTTATTTCTGTCATTATATCTCAAGTACCTAGCACAATGCTGAACACATAGTAGGAGGATAAGTGATGTGTGATGAATGAATGAATGAATGAGGACCACGGTTTGTTTACCATTGGGATAGTCCAAAACACAGGTCCAGCACCAGCTCCAACAAAAGGCAAGTAGGGGCAGAGCCAGCATTACACAAGTGTCTGCTCAGAGAAGCAAAGTAGAACATACTACCTGGAAAGTATAGTGGCAAGAAAACAATCAAATCCCAGGTGAGAAAAATGTAACAGAAGATGGTCAAGGCATGACAGGTAGTCAGTAGGCAATATGCAGAGATCCAGGCAGCAATGTGACTACCTCTGTGAGTTCTTACCAGTGGGAACCTTAACTCTGAAGACAAGACCCCAGTTTCTGGGAGGCAGTATCAGAGAAACTATGGGCTTTTAGGGGGGAAAGAGAGTAGGATGCAAAGGACTTTAAGGAGGATGGGGCATTGAGTGGAACCGGAAAAAATCCCAGAACTAGAAATCAGAGTGGGTCTGCCAGACCATGTATGCCTTTATTCTCAGCCCTAGACCCACAGTGTTCACAGATGTCAATATATTTCTGGCTGTAGTTCAAGATCCATGGTGTCAATCTTAAAATATTTCTTTCCTGTTCATAATTCATTTTACCCTGGCCACCTTCTCACTGACGGCCATCATTTGTATTCCATTCCTTTCTCTGTCTAATCTTTCCTGCTTTGTAATTCAGTCATGTACTCCTGGTTGCCATCTTTAATACTAAATTGTGGCTTCCCAATTTTAGCTCAATCCACCGATGTGTTTATTCCAAGTTAATCTGCTAGTATTTACTGTCCTCCTCACACACTTTATTGTCTATGGGATATTTCTGTATCACCTTCCTCGTATTACTCACTTCAGGAAGGATTATTTTCCAGTACAATGGCAGGGGAAAGGGAAACCAAATGATGATCAGATATTGGGAACACAAAAGAATTCTAAATTTATCTAAAGTTCTGAGAGAAAGAATACCTACAGTAGTGGCTCGACATTCATTGACTTCAACAGTGCTAGGACTATGTTTTCCAAAGAAGTAGGCACACAGTATCAGGAAGTCAAAACACAGTCACAGAATATTATGATGGTGAAACAATGCAAATGATAACATTGTCCACAGTCTTCTGTCTTTGTTCTATGCGTCCTATAATAAGGATATAACATAACATTGTTTCTTTGTGTTTCCCTAGTGTCCCTATATACTGAAGAGATAGGGTTAAATTTTATTCTTTAATTGGATCACATTAATTTTTAATTTGATGGTTAAAAAGTTCAAAGAATGTGCAATGCATAACCATATTTAATAGGCACATAAATATCAATTAATGAAGGGAGAAATTTCACTTATGTCTGAAAGCATTGCTGATTTAACTGAGGGACTTGAACTTTAGCTATACTCAGAGATATGTACTTCATTGGTCTACTGTATGACTGGACACTATGAGCTCTTTCACAAATTTCCCTAAATCAATAGTTTCTTGGAATATTGACAAATGAAATATTCACTACCTTCACTCCTTTCCTGGCACTCATAGGGCATATCTGAAATATTGCACAAGCATTTGTACCACCAATACAATGTAACAGATCTCAAACATTAAGTACATAGAATGCAGAATTAAATTGAGAATTTTTGATCAGTCCTATTCTACAAAATCCAAGCTCATGCCTACTACCATGCAGTAGGCACTGGTTGGGATTCAGGTCTCACAGTCTCTCCTTGGTCTGTAGAATCTATGAGCTGGGTCTCACCATGAGGTCAACAAGTGTCTCTTTAACAGGCTACATTTCCCATCCTTTTCACTGTTGGAATCCAATGAGATTATCCATTAAAAGAATGACACTGAACCTGGCACACAGTAAGCCATTGGTTCATTCATTTATTCATGCAACAAATATTTATTCCTACAAGTATTCCTAATGCGGGAACCTAACACTATGGTCTGTGCTGGAACTCAATCTAGAATATGTTATACATGTATCTTAAAAATTTGCATGCTACCATGTGGATATACAGATCTATCTATTGAGAGAGAGAGAGACAGAGAGACAGAGACAGAGAGAGAGAGGGAGAGAGAGAGAGAATGTATATTCTTCTTAGTCAGGAGTAGAATATTTTGTAACTGCATAGCCTTGCCCTTGGATATCTTAGAAATTACTTAAAGGAAGGGAAAGAAGAAATATAAGGAGGAGGAGGAAGTGAGAAAAAGAAAGAGGAACAGGATGAGGAGAAGAAAACACTAATCCAATGGTATTTTGAAATGCTTCCTTTCTGTTTTTATTTTCTTTACAGTCTGGTTTTTTTTTTTTAACTAATTGATATACATTCTAGTTTTCTTGTTTTGTTTTTATCTTCTCAAATTTTTCCAATTATCATGTATAACTTTAGAGAGTATGCAAAAAATATATTTATACTGGAAAAACTGAAGAAACAAGATAACTTTGAAGTTACCAGTTATCACCAGAGCCCAGCTGGGCCCTTAGATACACTTGGTGTATGGGCCTAGGAGAGCCACCCTCTTTGGCAAACTGTAGTCTGCTGACCTTGGCAGCTGAAGTGAGGGATGCTGCCTGAGGCACAGGCATTATGAGGTAATAACAACAGGTAAAATTAAATGAGGGTGATGACAACCAAGAAATAGATTAAAACCATCCCAGGATACTTTCAATCTACTAAAAAAGGAGTAGGATGACCGGAAAGCGTTAATAGTCAAAGGCAAGATGTCCTCTGCTCTCAAATCAACCACAGCGAGGAACCAGACAAATAGATCATAAATCTTGTCCAAAGAAAAGAAATAAGGAATTCAGATCTTCCTTATCTGAAAACTCTCTCATCTGTTCTCCACTATTTATTCATCAATTTACATCCTTACTTGGATTTTAAAATAATTTAAGATATCTCTTTCATTTCCTCTGGAAAGGGATATGCATTAATAATTTATGCCTTGCCTCCCTTTTTTTTTGAAAAGCAGTATAGCAATGTTTTTAATGGAATAATTGCCAAATGGTCCTGACACAGCCACTTGTGTATACACAAGCTCACATTAGGCGTGACAAATGCAGAATGATATGTAGAAACTAACTTCGGCAAAAATCCTGACGTGTGACATGTGCCATTATAGGAAACTTGCCTAACACAGCACGTATGCAACTAGAGAGTTTGCCTTAAGAAAAGTGCTATGGGTACATATATTTTGCTATTTCTTCTGAAAAGTGCTTTGAAAATATTCATTTACGTCACACAACACAGACTTGTATCCAGAGAGGTATGTCAAAGTAAATTATGCATTAGAAATATTTGCCAAAAGAATAAATCACTTTTCTTAGATCAGCCTACTATCTAAAAGTTTCTCCCTCACATTGCAGAAGGATAAATATTACAAGGTGAAAAGGAATATATACTTTCTATAATGCTTGTATACAGTCTTCCTAGAAGAGAAAGCTGAGACATTTGGGGGATCTTTCTATAACCTTTTTTAATACTGGTTATATAAATGCATATATTTCAACTAAATTATGGCCAATGTTCAAACAAAGGATGAAATAATCAGTAAGATTTGTAACATTGTTTTTCTGCCTCCAAGTCTCAAAATTAAGTTTTCCCTTGATTAGACCTCTTAGTTCAATAAGTATTTATTGTTTTATTACTGAAAAATGATATATATAAGATCTTATGCTAAAAGGTAACACAGAAAATGCAAATACAAAAAATAAGCAGATGTCTTTCCTTGTAAACTAGCACTCAGTTGGAGTTTCTATAAATATTGCAAACCAGAGTGGCAGACTTTTCTATATTAATATCTCTCACGGGGGTGGGGGGAGTAGAGGGTTGGAAAGCCTTAGCTTAAACCGTTTAAGTACTCCAAACAAGGCATGATTTTCCACTTAAGCAATACTTCATTTTCAATGGAGACAATGAAACCTGCTTAATCCATACTACCACTGGAGAGTTTTAAAAAAAGATGTTGTTTAAGAATCGGAACCTGCTGTATAAAAAAATAAATAAAATAAAATTCAAAAATTAAAAAAAAAAAAAAGAATTGGAGACAATCAGAAACAGAAAAATAGAATTGACTGATTCCTATAGAAAAGTTGTTATCTTGCCAGGGTTGCTTTTCTTAAAAGGAAATACATTTCCCTTACTTCTGTAAATGATATTTAGGGAAAGAGGGTTAGCAAATAGGTCCCCTAAACCTTGGAGCTCATAGCTGGCCTCTAGTTTTGCATTTCTGGTATTAAATTCCTCATTCTGAAAGCCGTACATATGTTCATAGGTTGTTGGTTGAATAATAGAAGGTGGAGAGGAAATCCTTCCTCCTCTTTTTAAAACTCTTCAATTCTAGAATTATTGTCTCTCCAACTACTCCTCTCTTTTCTACATGATGTCAAGGCCAAATGCTTTCCACCTGGAGGCCTTTGTTAACATCCTCATAATCCCAAGGAGAGGTTCCTCCTTATTCAAATCTCAGATGGCAAGGAAGAAGACAGAACTCCTGGTGACCCAACTCTATTGCAATTCAAGAGTAGAAATATAGGTCAAGAGGAAGACAGCATCCTGCCTTCAGATGCATCTTGCAGGGAGGCAAGGGTGTGGAGCACAGAGAAAAGCACCTCACCCACGTAAACAAAGCTGATGAGGGTGCGCTCAGCAGCTCAGGAACTTCCGCAGCCAACATCTGCTATGACACCTATGTTTATAGCTATAGCAATGGCACCATGTCAAAAAGGATTAGTTCACTGTCACAATTCATTAAAGGCCAGCCTTGTTATGAAAAAATGTAAGCTAGGACTTTTTTTTCCCACCTTTATTGAAGTGTAATATTTATCTTGCATAACTGAAAAACAAAGAACACTTTACAAATTTATGTGTCATCCTTGGTATAGGCTATGCTAATCTCCGTCTGGTTCCAATTTTAGTATATTTGCCGTGGAAACAAGCACTAGGCTTGCTCAGATTTTTATTTGGGGTGCTTGTATTTTTTAAATTATTATTTTGATATTATTTAGATCTGAAAAATCATCAAGTCCCAACACACAAACACACACACACACACACACACACACACACACACAGAAAAACAAAACAAAACACAAATAAGAATATAATAGTGGCTATCTTTACATGACTTCTAAATTTTTAACTTATTTTGATTATCAGTATTGTCTGAAGTTTCTGTAATGAGCATTTATTTACTATCTAGAGGTTAAGAACAAACACAAAATTTCTTTTTCCTCCAAAAAATTTGATTATCCCATGTCAAGTGATTTTCTTCTTCTTTCTATTTTAAGGTAATTTTTCAAATGTTTACAATAGATACATAGAATAAGAAAAAAGTAATAATTATTTTATTTCTTAAAAGACTTTGGTGATGAAATTGTTTATTTTTTTAGCCTGAATGCTGGGAGCATAAAAAGATGGAATTTAGGAGACCAGCACAATAAAAAGGCTTAAATACTCTATTAAAAATGATGAATCAGCAAAGGCAGAAGTATTACCTTACCAGTGTAGAAGGATGTTCTGGGCCCAGCTGGGTAAGCTATAGTCCACACTTAGGCAAATTCACCACTTGTACTAACGTGAGCTGCTAGACCAAGTCCTACCCTCCATCTGGCCAGAAAGACGGACAGCTAGAAAGCATTTGAAACGGAGATAGCAAGCCCAATTTATTCGTAGTATCAAGCACTGTTCCATGAACTGTCTGATCACTTATATAATGTTAATTTGAGTTAGAAATTAAGGTAAAAGGCCCAGAAATAACTTAAGGAAATTTGCAGGCCCTACACCACCAGAATGTGCAAATCACTTCATCTCCTGGACCAAATTGTTTATTCATTAGTAAAATAAATATTTCTATGGTCTTTCTCAATTCTAATAGTCTATGATGTGTATTGTTTCATAATAAATGAACTTACTCATATGCAGGAAATTCCTGTCCTCTAATTTCATTCTGGGAAATATTTGACCAAAGTGAAATTGATTTCGGAGAGGCAGCAGTGAGCGGTGGCGTGAAGCGAGATCTTAGCTCCCTGCCCAGGAATTGAACCTGGGTGGCCTGGATGAAAACCAGGAATCCTAACCGCTAGACCAGCAAGGGCTAAAGGCTAGAAGCAAATTTTCCCTGGCTCTTGCCCCCCATGAAAAATGTATTTCTCGAGGATGCAAAAACTGTAAAAAATAGGTACAAAGTTTATTATTAGAGACACAGTACAACAACAAGTGGGAGAGCACACAGAGAAACAGATGGTTTAGCTAAAACAGAAGCAAGGCAGAGATGCACACCCAGAGAGACAGAGTGTGTCTCATTTATACAGGGCAGTTCTTTCAGGTCTTTGTTTACCTTTGGCCAATTATCTGGTTTCTTTTTCCACATCTGACCTGCCCTAGGACCCTTCCCAACATGGGTGTGCCACTTTTTCCAAGATGGATTCCAGCCCAGATACCTATGGGGGGGCCCTTGGCATCACATATTATGGGATGGTGCCCATTCCTTTTTGACCCCCAAGGAGCCTTTCTGTGCATGTGTAGTGTCCCTTGCCCCAGGATGGGAAATATATGACCTCTTGATCCTTTACTCAAACAAGGTTTAGCCCCTCTCTGTTCCTGCCATGACTGTTATCTTAAAGTGTCATCAGAAGACAAAGCCTGGCTATTTACCCTGTTTCTGTTGTTACTTCTATTTCGAAGTGTAAACAAGAGGCTGGTTGTAAATATCTAACCTGGAGCCCACCTATCTCCTGTCTCAGGAAATGCAAACAGGAGGCTAGTTGTAAGTGTCCAGCCTGAAGCCCACCTTTTTCTCGCCCCAAGAAATGTAAGCAGGAGGCCAGTTTTAAATGCCTAGCCAGAGCCCATGGATCTGCTGCCTCAAAATTAATAGAGAAAAAAATTGTTGATGAATAGTTATCATATAGACATAATAAAGCAGCTATCAGAATGTAATTTTAGTTGTGGTTCTTAAAGGAAAAATTCTTTAATGTCCACCCAAAATACTGCACAATGTTCTTTATGAGGGAAAACCCCAAAGTAGGCATCATTCAGCTAAGGCAGCAACCCTTAGAAATTCCTTTATTTTTGTTCTGAAGTGCCAAGCCAATAACATCATGTTGATGAAATCTTCAAACTTTGTCCCTCGGTGCCATCATGACAACATGCAAACATTTTAACAGTGTGTACATTAATAACTGTTGTCACCTGCATAATTTCTCTAGGAGTTTGCCTACTAATCTTACCACTCACTTAAGCAGTTGTGAAACTGTTGATGTATGTAGTTATTTTTTAAAAGCCCCAAGAGAGTAATTATACTATAAGGGTAGGTGGATACATATAATTCGGAATTTTGACTCAGAGATCCCTACCTAGAAACTCCCTGACAATGAAACTTTGTCAGAGAGACAAATGCTCTTATATATACAGGAGAGACCACAGTGCCTGGAGAAGAGAGGGTGTAGTCACCCCAAAAAGAAGCGGTGGTGCTTTGGTTGCAAAGCCCTGGGGCAAATGCCAAAAGCTGGTGTTTTTCTGCAGCTTTCTTCCCTTTGCTTGTAGCCTTCCAAATGCTGCTCACACTCACCCACAATAAAGTCTGAAATTATGAAAATCCCTGGGAATGAAATTGAGAATTTAACAGTTTCTCATTTTCAAAGAGCAAAGAATCTTTTTTATAGAGAAAAGGCAGTCATTTTTCAGTGGATTAATAAATCCTTTCATTCTTATCTGGAAAAAGGCCTCTTAGAAGTTGTTGGATCTTTCATATTCTTTTAGCTAAACTAGCCAATTGAACGTTGATGTGTGATTTAGACATCTTTTTCTCCTGCCATTGGAGCTAATGCTGTTGACTCATTTTGTTGCCAAAGGTAAGTTCATATGCCTGATGCACAGCGAGGCCAAATAAACCCAAACGTCAGAATACGGAGCAGAGAAAGGACCATGCAAGGGGAACAGGTGGCTGGTGCTCAAAAGACCTGAACTCTCCTACGGGTTTCAGGGAAGAGTATTTGTAAGCAGAATTTTGGGGGAGGGCTGCAGGGTGTGTGACTTTCTTCTGGTTGGTTGGTGGTGAGGTAACAGGGCAGTGTTCCCACAACCTCAATCATGAGCCTTCTGCTTCAAATTGGTCTGGAGTCTCTGCATGTACTTACCATCCTCCACCTGGATGGGGGGCCTTAGTTCTAGAAGAACTCAAATGTGTACTGTTATGTGCATTCCTTGAGGGGGGAACTAGGATTCTGCTTTCTTGCTGCACTATTGTTTCTTGACTGCTTTTCCTTTGTTTCTGCATTCTCTCATTTCCCTAATCACAAACTGTTTGAATCTGCCCTTTGGAGCTCAGGGAAGTTCTAGGAGGCTGAAGCCTTTTTCCTGCAAACAAGAAATGGGGGGTAGGGGAGGTGGGGGCAATGACACAACAAGGCTTTTGTACCTGGGAGGGTCCCACAGGGTCCTGCTCGGTTTCAATTTGAGGAAACCACCATGAGACCCTCAGGGGAGGAACCACTGGTTGTTATTACTAAGTTGAGCAAGTTTTAAAACTAGTAACATGGAGAGAAAATGTCTAAAGTGTGAGTCAATCCTCTTCTATTTTCTGAATAAGGACTTAAACTGTATAATAATTATAAGTGTGATCTAAAAAGGGGAGGGGATTATAAACCAAGTTGTAAGCATTAAGCTGGATATAATACAGCTGCTTCAAGTCAGATCTAGCTATTCATTTAAGACCCCAACAGGCATAAATATACTCATCTGGGAGGGAGTCATGCTCTGAATGATGAGTTCATGCTAAAGGATTCATCCAGATTATACACTCTAAAAACTGACACGTCGGTAAAGTTTCTCAAATATGATTTGATACACATATCTCCTCCTTGGTCTGCAAAGTCCAGCTCTTTTGAGATTCTTCTCCAGCCTGAGACTAAATTAGCCTTTTCCTTCTCCTTGCCCCCATAGTACATCATAGATTTGAAACCAAGCAGGACCCTGTGGAGTCATCCTGGGTACAAAAGCCTTTCCTTTTCTAGATTGTAGGAAAAAGGCTTCAGTCTCCTAGACCTTCCCTGAATTCCAAAGGGCAGTTTCAAACAGTTGCAAGTCAGGGAAGTAAGGGAATGCAGAAACAAAGGAAAAGCAGTCAAGAAACAATAGTGCAGCAAGAAAGCAGAATCTTAGTTCCTCCTCAAGGAATATACATAACAATATACCTTTGAGTTCTTCTACCGGAACTAAGGCCCCCACCCAGCTGGAGGATGGTAACTGGACACTGAGACCCCAGACTGGTTGGAACCAGAAGGCTCAAGATTGAGATTCCTAGAACACTGCCCTGTTACCTCACCTCCAACCAACCAGAAGAAAGTCACATACTCTGCAGCCCTCCCCCCAGATTTTGCCTATAAAATCTCTTCCCCAGGGGCTTCCCTGGTGGTGCAGTGGTTGAGAATCTGCCTGCTAGTGCAGGGGACACGGGTTCGAGCCCTGGTCTGGGAAGATCCCACATGCCGCGGAGCGACTGGGCCCGTGAGCCACGACTACTGAGCCTGCGCGTCTGGAGCCTGTGCTCCGCCACAAGAGAGGCCGCGATGGTGAGAGGCCCGTGCACCGCGATGAAGAGTGGCCCCCGCTTGCCACAACTAGAGAAAACCCTCGCACAGAAACGAGAACCCAGCACAGTCATAAATAAATAAATAAATAAATAATTTAAAAAAAATGCCACACAACATACTGTCCTTACAGAAATTGAACTATAAAAAAAAAAGAAAAAAATCTCTTCCCCGACAATCATTAGGGAGTTTGGGTTTTTTGAGCATGAGCCACCTGTTCTCCTTGCTTGGCCCTGCAATATACCTTTCTCTGCTCCAAACTCCAATGTTTCCATTTGTCTGGCCTCCCTGTGCATTGGGCACACAAACTTGGGTTTGGTAACAGATTCTGTTGCCAAAATCTTGGCTTTCTGTGCACCGATGCCAAACAGAAATACGAGACAAAGTTATGGAGGAGAAAGAAAGAGTGGCTTTATTTCTTTACCAGGAAAAGAGGGAACACAACTAGCAACTCAAGAACTGTGCCCACTTCACTGAGGAATAGGGAGAGGTTATAGAGTCAGGACTCGTGGTCAGAGGTATGTGATAAGGATCAAGGGAGTAAGAGTCTTGTGTTCTTCTTTCTTCCACAAAGTTTCAAAAGGGTGGGGTTGCTGGCAAGATTAGGGGGTGTGCAGGGTCTCAAGTGGTCAGGTCTTCTAATCTTGACGAGCTTCTCTGGTCCCTTTAATCTGACCTCAGGTGGTTTCCTGGCTGCTCCTCCCTTGATTAGCAACTGTTCGAATCTGCCCTTTGGAACTCAGGAAAAGTCATGGAAGCTGGAGTCTTGCCTACGAGAAACGGGGGACAAAAAGGCCCCTGTGCCCAGGAGCCGCACAGGGCCCTGCTTGGCATCAATTCTTCTGTTATAATCATAGTTAATACATATAGTGTTTACTATGTGCTAGACATTGTTCTAGGTTCTTTAGATAAAAGAACCTATTAAATCACTTAAACTTCAAAGTAACTCTATGAGGAAGGTTCTATTATTTTCCCCATTGAGCAAATAAATGTTAAGTAACTCTTCAAAGGCCATGCACCCAGTAAATGAAATAACTGATTTGGAACCCAGGCAATTTGGATTAAAAGTCTATGCTCTTAACCACTATGCTAACTATTTCACTGGATTTTAACAGTCTCTTTACATTGTAGGTAATTGTGATATTATGATTTATAATAAGAAATATATAGTTGGTCTTCATCCCCATTTCTGGTACAAGAGATCTTAAAACCCTAGGAATTTCCTAAGTGACTAGTGCCATAAAAGTGTCTTTTGTTATGTTAATGAGTGGCTTTTGGGAAGCCCTTAGATCACCTAAGGGTGGGGTCTGGTTGCCAGGGGAACCAACCACATGATTAGAAGTTTGGATCCTTTAATCCCACCTCCTGACCTCCAAGGAGAGGAGAGAGGCTGGAGATAGAGTTCAATCATCCTAGGCCGGTGATTTAATCATTCAAGCCTGTTGTGATGAAAAGGAAAGGGTTCCGAGAGCTTCCATGAACCAAAACACTTCCACATCGTCTGTGCCAGGTCCCAAACTCCATGAGGACAGAAGCTACTTTGTTTAGGACCTTGCCCTATGTATCTCTTCTTCTGACTGTTACTGCATATTTTAAAAAATATCCTTTGTAACAAACTGGCAATCTAGTGAGTAAACTCATTTCCTGAGTTCTGTGAGCTGCTCTAACAAATCAGTCAAACCCAAGGGGGGTGCGCATGGAAACCTCTGATTTATAGCCAGCAGGTCAGAAGCACGGGACAACCTGGACTTGCAATTGGCATATGAAGTGGAGGGCAGTCTTGTTGGACTGAACTGTTAATCTGATGCTATCTCTGGATAGATAGTGTCAAAATTGAATTGAATCATGGGATACCCAGCTGGTGACAGAAAATTGCTGGATGGTGTGGGGAAAAAACCCACACAATGGAATTGGGTAAAGAATAATAGTCCTCCTTAAAAACTGACTGTTCATTCCTTCAGGATAGGTATTATAACTTTCTCATCCGTATATCTTCACTGCTGAGCTTAATAGATTTTGTTGAAATGAATTGCAAACTCCTTACAGACTAGGATCTTTATTCTTTTTACACTCAGAGTACTCAGTGTACTTTGAATGCTCTGCACACTAGGAATGATAAATAAACATAGATAAAGAAATGAACTTATCGCCTTATGAATAGGGTAAATTTTAAAGAGAAGGGTAGCAAGTGCTGTAAAATATAAAAATATAAATGGAATTTATTTCAGAAACTGTTAAGGATTAAAAAGTCAGCAAATCTGACTCCTTTTCAAAAGTTCAATTCTTCTTTCTCCTTAGCAAACTCTCCAATAATTCACTTCTCTTAAAACCATATTTCCATCATCTTATGCACTTATAAACTTTTTCCTTGGAATTCTTAACCATTCATGGCTTAGATGAGCAATTCTGAGCCTTTTATCCTCCTGGGCCCCGAAGCTGTTCCTTGGGTAAGGCGAACACATAATTACCATCCGTAGGGCTCACTAAAAGTACCTTAACCTCCACAAAAATTTTTTAAGTCACTTACGTGACTCCCCATCTCCTCCTCTCATCCCATCCCCAGTCCTGGGAATCACTATCTAAAAACCACTTCTTATCTTCCCCTTGCTTGTTACTGGCTTTTATTCTGTTTTGAAGAGCTAATAACCTTTTTCCATTTTTCTATTCTGTTAATTGAAAAAAAATGTACAACCTTAAATTTGAGAGTTATGTTTTATTTGGGGGCATTATTGAGGACTATAGTATGGGAAGGCAGCCACTCAGATAGCTCTGAGGAAACTGCTCCAAAGAGGTAAGGAAAGAGCCAGGATATATAGGAGTTTTTGCTGGAAAAAAATATGTAGTCAAACATCAAAAGATTAGTGCTAATTACCAAAAAAAAAACACCTCAAGTTAATGATTTTAGTGCTTTTCCATATATGCGAAGATGAAAGAGTCTGGGCTTATTGAAATTATTCCTTTGATATGCATCTTAACTATTTAGGGCCAGTAACCTGTTTTTCTCCATCCTGAATTCCCCTCAGTGTGCATCGTCGGGGGCAACTGCACTGGCTTATGGCTTGATGGAGGGCAACATTCATTCTTTACCGGAATGGCAGGCAATAGTCTTTGTCCATGTATCTATTTCTTCACTAACGATCCTATCTATGCTTAGAATATACTCTGCTATATTCCAAAGAATCCAAGAATTCCCTGTAATAAGATCCCCTTTCTTTTCTAACATTCCAACAGATAAAATTCAGACTTGTGCTTACATAATTGCTTTTGTATTGTATCTTTGAATGTGACAGTTACTGTATTTGCCATATCAAAATCTTAATGATTTGACAAAGCCACAATCCAAAGTTGGTCTGGCAGCTCTCTTCAGCAGCTATCTTCCAAATGTTGATTCAGGGAAGCTCCACTCTCTCAGAATCCTTCACCTACAGTCTTGGGGCAATGAAGAGAGTGCACAGAAAATTATGAAGGACATTTAAGGAGCCAGGTCTGGAAGTGGCACAAATGACTTCTGTCCACAGTCTCTTTACCAGTCTGTCAACCTAAATAAAACTAGGAAACAATAATCAAGCAAAAAGTGTTTATTTGGGATCAAAGGATTACAATTCCCGGCACACAGATACACAGACTCAATTCAAACAGTGTCATCCAGGGAGTAAAAGTCAGGAGCTTTTAAAGGCAAAGAAGGGAGGTTTGCATTACAAACAGTTTTAATTGGAGTTAGAGACAGAAGCTAGTCTTGGCTAAACATGACTGAGTTCTCAGGCTATCCCTAGGGAGAAGGGAAAGTCTGTTACTGTGACAAGTTGCAAGTATTCTTGCTGGGTCCTTGGAATATTTGTGGTTTGGCCTAGTTCAAAAGTTCATGGCTCGGGGCTTCCCTGGTGGCGCAGTGGTTGAGAATCTGCCTGCCAATGCAGGGGACACGGGTTCGAGCCCTGGTCTGGGAAGATCCCACATGCCGCGGAGCAACTGGGCCCGTGAGCCACAACTGCTGAGCCTGCGCGTCTGGAGCCTGTGCTCCGCAACAAGACAGGCCACGATAGTGAGAGGCCCGCGCACCGCGATGAAGAGTGGCCCCCGCTTGCCGCAACTAGAGAAAGCCCTCGCACAGAGACGAAGAGCCAACACAGCCAAAAATAAATAAATAAATAAAATAAATTAAAAAAAAAAAAAAAAGTTCATGGCTCCACCCAGTGAGGACCTGTGTAAGGTCCACCTCCTTAATGGCCTATCAGCTCCATTTTAAAACCCCTTGACGTAAGTGACTCCATTTTGTTTCACATTTCACAAGTCCTATGGCTTCAATCTAGTTGATCTAACTGCAAGAGGCACTTTGAACTATAGCATTCCCATATTCCCTAGAGGAGGGAATAAGATTAGAGAGCATCTAGTCAGTCTCTGCCACAGTCCTCCTTTCTGGCCACTCATTATCCCTTTTATTCATCCTCCCACACAGGAAACACCTTCACCCCCACCACTAACCCAAAACCTTTAATCACTAACTGTATCAACTCAAAATCCAGGCTCTCCAGTTGACATGCAGTCCTTCTCATCTAATTAAGATGTGAGGCCCTAGGCTCTGGAGACCAATGAACCAAAGAGACAAGTAAGTGATCTTCACCCAAACGCATATCTAATTACAATGGTGGAGTAGGGATGAGATAACCACAATAAATACTCCATTTCAAAGGAGAATAAGAAACAGCAGTCGCTGGTTTGAACCAATTTTGAGATCCCATTGGGCAGACATGGCCCTTGAGGCAGGGACAATTCTTGATTAGGCTCCGATTATGTTTTCTGGGGAGAACTCCATTATCCAATGTTCTCAGCCTCTGGTAGGCTCCTCCTTGTCTGTTATCCTGCTCGACTGCAAATGGACAGATCAGGGCCTGCAGGCGAGAGGGGCAGAGAGGGGTCAGAGGGCTCTGGGGCCTCAGCAAGCAGGGGCAGTGGGGGAGCTCCTGGACCCTGATGGGAGTGGGGCCCCTAATATCAAAACCAAGGAGGGTCAGAGGGCCCCAGGGTGGGAGTGCTGATAATCATAGCCCATTTCATGCGTGGGGGAATCCGGAGGCCCAGAAATGCCAGAGTGCCCCAGGAGCCTGTAGTCCCCCTGGGGCGATGGTGGGTGGTGGCAGAGGCTCACTCATTCAGGGCCTCTTCCAGGTCCTAGAGGCACCACCTAAGCCTCCTCTAGGTCCTCCTGCACCCGCAGCTCACACTGCATTTGCAGCTCCTCTGGCAGGGCCTGTAGCCCTGCGGGTGCAGCACCACCTGCGGGCAGGGCACCGAGCTGAGAGGCAGGCAGGTGCCGGGTCTCCCAGCCCTTTGCTCTTCAAGCAGCCCTGGCTCCAGCTCCACTCCCCCCAACCCCGCACCCCCACTCACTTGGACAGCCACTCACTTTTGGCAACCAGACACCATATGCCATACCGGTTCTACTTTCACTGGTGCCCTGACACAGGTTGTTGCTTACATACTGCTACCACTATCAGAGTAGATTCTCCACTAGCTCCCGATGCAAAGTCGAGTGGGTTCAGCAGATTGGTTGAGCCCTGGTCATGTTCCTGCGCCCTAGCTGAAAAGGAAGTTGGGATACAGAGCATATGGCCTCTGGGACTTCTGTCAAAGATGCTTATGGTGGAAAATTCCCCAAACATACAAAGAGAGTTTGTACTCTGGGCAAAAAGAACAACAAAAGACAAACATTTACTTCAGACGCTTACTGAGCTATGCCTGGTAATTTCTGGGTTCCAGGGAAAGAAGTCAATGAAATAGTTCTTGCCTCTAAAAAGCTATAAAATAAAGTATTTTACCTGACTCTATTCAAAGATATAGGAGCCTAGATATCTGACCTCATATGCACAATATCATTTTTAACCAATAGCTTTTGATGAATATCAGCAGATAGCAACTCCAAAGTTACAAAAATACAGTACTTGTGGATGAGTTTCTATGATTTCTCTTTAATTACTGAAGCTATGGTTCCTGATCTAGCAGAAGGATCACCTGTTTTCATATAGAGTCATGTCAAACAATTTTAGAAAAAAGGGTAAATGAAATAAAGACTAATGTTCATTTTCTATTAAATAGAGGCTGGAATTTCAGATGTTTCATAAAAGAATATATTACCTTTTCTACATTATGATATAAAAGAACTGTAGATCTCTGAAGAATATATCTTCCTACAGAGAATAACAAAGGAAATGTCCCTCTCCAGGGTTAAATTAGTAATTAACATTCAGTGAGTTGAATGATTGATCGTCTGAAAGAAAGTACTATAGGTCATCCTCACTTACCCTGCTTATTGCGGCAATGAACAAGGGACTTTGTGACTTAACCTGTTTTGTAGGGATGGATCAAAATCAGAAGTGGAGGAACCAGGTCTCACAGATCCTGCTTCTTTGGGGAGCAAATCATGAGGAACGGTAACAATAATCAGCAACCAGAAGACAAATGCTAAGAAAAATAAGCGGGACCTTATAGTTCCAACACAGTCAGATCCCAAAGGGTTAGCTTGTTCATCTGTCTTTAGATTTCAAATAGTCATTTTTGCAACTACAAAATCATTTTGAAATGCAATATGTATAAACATTCACATGAAATAACCAGAAAAAAAAAGCATAATTATGATGAAAATAAAGAGGAAAGCCACATGACCACCCATTTACAGAGTGAATATAGATCAATTTACCATAATTATCAGTTTCCTTAGGTAATCTTTCTGAACCTATGCCTTCTCAATTCACCTAGTCAAAGAAATAAGTAACCTAACCTTCACTGTTAGGTGAAAAAAACAGATGACAGCTGAATTGTAATCATCAACTCTGAGTGATATAATAAGCTTTTTCTTTCTCAAATGGTAAAGTCTATCATTCCTCACCACAAAAAACAAACACACACACTCTTCTTTTTCAACTTTTTGAAGCATTTTAATCAGCAAGCAAGGACATTCTTCAGATTCCCTGAGACGTAAAGTTGGCATTTTTCCACATGACAAACCTTCCCTACCCCATCAACTAAGAAGCAGTCAGTGATGTTAAAATACACGGAATATAATTAAATGTTCTACATGGAAGCATAATATCCTCTTAATATTCACATTCAACAGTTAAGAAACTATTATTTCAGCTATTTCCTCTAACAGGCTGTGCTGTATACTCCACTGCCTTATTTTCCTTTTGTGATTGTTCAAAGGAAGCAAGACAATAAATAGAATATAGAGCAGAGGGTAAGTGCAAGACAAATAATTTTTAGAGGCACTGAGTTCCAAAGATATTCCTCATTCAAGGTCATGAATGATAACTAAAGAAAGATAAAATGGTAGCTTCAACTGAAGTAATTTCTAATGATAACATATTAAAATCTGAGAATGCAATTTAAGCCTCACATTATACCAGTTAACGAGATAATTGCAAAAGAATTCCCACTATGAAAAAAATCACCATATTTGTCACATGGAAAGGTGAAGTTTTTGATGATCATGGTACATCATCTTCTTTTTAAATATATTTTCTACATTTATGTTTGCTAGTATACATAGATGCGTCAATTAGAGCTTTATAGCTTATCTCGTTATTATCATTTGCCAAAACAGAATTAAAGTATAACGCTATGATATTTATTATCTTTCCCTTACCCCAGAAAGAGTATAAGAGAAGGGAATCATCAGAAGCCTGAGAATTCAACATGCTCATGCTCAGATAGCACTGACTTTCATATGCTCTCAAATTACCCCAGACCCCATACTCCAGGTTCTACTATATATTATTACTTTTAGATGATCAAGTGCACAAAATTGAATTAATCACTCTCTCCCATGTCACTGTATATTATCAGCATCTGTCCAATTTCTCTTATTTTTCCTCCTTTCATTTCACTATTTTTTCCATGCATCCACCATCCTCATCTCTCTTCCACCCTTGTGTATAAATACATATATTAAAATATATGCTCTTCCATGTTTATTTAGATACACATGTATCCTTAGAAATAAGTGTAGGGTTGTTTTCTGAATATGTGTGTTTAATCTCCTTGAAAGATATTCTTTTATAAATCTCATATTGTTTCTTTTTTTTGTACTTGCCAAAATATTTTAAGATCCACCTAGCTATATATTAATCTAGAACATTAATTCTGATTACTGCATATAACTTTATTATGTGTCTATCTCTCACTTTACTTCTCATTTCTCTCCTGATGGGCATCTAGGCTTCTTCCATTCTTATTACCACACCCAGTGCTGTAAAAAATATTCTTAGGGACATGTGCAAAAGACCTAGGATATAATTGCTACATCCTATAGAGAGTATAAGTAGAGTTAATGTACCAACTACTTGCAGTTGCTCTCTGGAATGGTTGCACTTTCTTTTAAGCTTTATGGGAGATTTCTTTTTTTTTTTAAATTTATTTAATTAATTAATTTATTTATTTTGTGGCTGCATTGCGTCTTCGTTGCTGCATGCGGGCTTTCTCTAGTTGCGGCAAGCAGGGGCTACTCTTCCTTGCAGTGCACGGGCTTCTCGTTGCGGTGGCTTCTCTTGTTGTGGAGCACAGGCTCTAGGCGTGCGGGCTTCAGTAGTTGTGGCACATGGGCTCAGTAGTTGTGGCTCGTGGGCTCTCGAGCGCAGGCTCAGTAGTTGTGGCGCACGGGCTTAGTTGCTCTGCAGCATGTGGGATCTTCCCGGATCAGGGCTCGAACGCATGTCCCCTGCATTGGCAGGCGGATTCTTAACCACTGTGCCATCAGGGAAGCCCCTGGGAGACTTCTTATTTCCCAACATTCTCACCTCTACTTGATATAAGACTTTCTAATTGATGCTTTAATTCGCATTTCTCTGATTACTAGTAATGGTAAATAACTCTTCATTTGCTTATCAGCCATTTGGGTTTCCATGTTTAGTTGTGTATTTTCTGTTTCAATAGCAGAATGCAAACATCATGGGTGCTGTTATTTATTGCATCTTCTTCCCTTTTTCCTCATTAGTTTTATCAGAACCTGGCCTAATCAATCTTTTACAAGAAAAACCAGCTTTAGATTTTTACAGCAATACCTAGCACATATGAATGATGAATACATTAATAAGTGACAAAGGAATGTCTTTTGCTATGTAACAAACAACTGAACAATTCAATGAATAAACGACGTTTATTTCTCACTCATGGGTGTGCAGACTGGTCTGAAGGAAGTTGTGACTCTGCTCAGATCTCCTGGGCTTGGCACTAGCCTGCAGTTTGGTTTAGGTATGCAATGAGAGGAAACTATCCTAAAGGCTTTTTTAAAAATTTTGCTTAATAGGTTTCATGTCTTAAGTCACCTTTCTTTAAAATATAGGAAAGAAAATGGTACATGATATTTATAACCCAGAAAAACTTAGTGAAAACCCAAGCAAGCTGTCAGGAGAATATCTTGAGTAAGATTATTTGATTATTCTCTCTTCTTTATTATAACTTAATATCCCCTATTTATTTTTTCTGACTTGCCATGTAAAGAAGATAAGGCACTCCAATATGCCAAATCGTTTTACTTCAGGGACTGTCTTCATCTCTTAGGAATATAACATCTACCCAAGGTTTGTTTTAAAAATCAAGTAACGTGTGTTTTAGAAAACTGCATGAGATCATCAAACATGAAGGCACATTGCTATTCTGCCAGTATACGTGACCATACCAATTGTTAAAATTTTGAACAATTCTATATCTGTTCGTAAATAGAAGCTACCCTGAGCCCCATCCTTGTGCCTCCCACTGCCCCAGTCTGTCCCAAATGTACTCCTAATCCCCAGGTGAAGGACCAAGCAGGAGTCTCCCGGAATCTACTCTAGCCCTTTGACTGATGTCTGCTCTGATGGGTCAGTGCCCCATGCTGTCCTACATGTTATATATTTTAAATATCACCTCTGATTATAGGAAATAGTATATATTCACATGTACAGCTTGTAAATCAACTCATGGGAGGTTTTGTTGGCCTTTGTTCCTCCAGCAAATATACGCCCATACCAATGACGTATGTCACACATATGTATGCTCTATGAAATCTCTGGGGTAAAGGAAGCAGTCCAGTCTTGTCTCTCCCTGAAGCTGTTTGAATTAAAGATGCTCTAGCAGCTTCTGATCCAAGCACAAGTTCTTCTCCCACACTTTCCACATCTCCTAGTTACCTCTTGGATTCATTCCTTTTCTTGCTCAGACACTTCATCCCACAATGTTTTCAAATAGGAGCTTTCTGTGTCAGCCTTCTCAGGCCTTGTGCACCTTACAATAATTATTTGGGCCTTACATATAATTAATTAGATTTTAAAATGCTAGCTTGAAATTTCTCCTATTTCAACACTTTCTCTGCACTCTTTCCATCTAGATACTAATATTCTTTAATCTTGCAAAATTCTGTCACTATGTCTTAACTTTTCTCTCAGTTGCTCCGCCGCATGTGGGATCTTCCCAGACCAGGGCTCGAACCCATTTCCCCTGCATTGGCAGGCAGATTCTTAACCACTGCACTACCAGGGAAGCTCCTACGTAAAGTTTTTATTTATATCAAAATTTAACAGAACAGGGGTGAGGTTTATTCCATGCTATAATACTTACTGTTCCATTTTTAAATATTTGGCTCTAGTACTCGAGTGTCAGAATTTCTCTTGCTTTCAGGTAACCTATCTTGCCACTAGATGGAGAGTAATGACAGTTTATGGTCTTGTGGTAAACTCAGCTTTTAAAGATAGCTGTTTAAGTATAATGCATATGTATGGGGTCTTAATCTGGTGAAGAATCAATATTCTAGTTTCAAAGGTGAATTTAGAACAAGTTCTTTCTCCTCTAAATCACTAAATATGATTTATTTCCCTAAATCTCCCTATGCTTATTTTGGGAAGAAAACAGAGGATCTTTAACCTCAAGAATAGTAAAAAATCAATCAATCAATCAATCAATCTCACCATTTCAGAGTAGATGCTTCACATGCTGCCTACTAGAAGAAAATGATGTGGGAACTGTTGTCCTGACAGCCCAGGGGTTCCCTGGGAATTCATGGAGCCGCATTAAATCAGGGAGGCCTAGTGATTCTGTCAGTGGATTCAAGCAGATGTAATGACAGCTCTATGTTTGGACCTTTCAGACCTCCCTGAGCTATAGAGCTCTTCCTCACAGAGCAGCTTTCCTGCCATGGCTCTTACTGTGAGTGGCAAGAAATTCAGAGCCTGGACCCGTGCACATGTAACCCACAGATCTCATAAAATTATACCCATAGATATTCAGATGCTTACGATTCAAGTCTAGTATTTGCACCTAAATTAAAGTGATGGCATTATAATCAAGTTACATAATCTTACTTCTAAGTTATGGTCTACAGGCTTTAATTAAGTTTAATTCATTTTTTAATTAATTTAATTTTGGAGACAGTGAAAGAAGAAAGTTTCCTTGGTGTTTACTTGAAAGACCTAAAGAGGATGGTTTACCTACCAACACAGGGCTGTAGTATGGGGTCACTAGATCTTAAAGTTATTTATTTAACTAATAGTAATTATATATGGATGATTACCATCATTTGAGATAATGTATGAATGCATTGCTGAGAAATACTGGGGAAATGGGTAGTCTAAGGACTTGATGGTACTTCACCTACAGTGAGAATTAAACTGTTAAAATTTACTAGCAAAAGAAATTAGAAGTTTTTAAATGATGTGTCATTTTTCCTTTTTAAAAGTATGAGCAAATGCATTAATCATGATTGACGATATGGAACAGGATGGCCAGAAAGAATATAAACTGGTATAAGTTTTCAAGAGGGGAATTTTGCAATAATTATTAAAAACTTGAAAAGTATTCATACTGTTTGACTGAGATTCCACTTTTAGGAATTTATTTTATTTATTTATCATAGAGAAAAATGTGTAACAACCTAAAAATCTAAAATCTAACAAATGGTTAGGTAAATTATAGCAATGTTCTACTTGCATTCCAGTCGTCTTCTAGTATTCTTTCTGTGCCTTTGAGGTTGGAAAGTAAAAACTACATTTCCCAGATGCCCTAGCTGTTAGGGTTGAGAGTGGGTTCCACCACACAGGGACAAGAGATCCGTGGACACGGGACCGCAGCAGAGGCGGGTTTTGATGCTGTGAACGCAGGCGGAACCAGTATTGTTCTGTCCGCCGAAACCTCTTGGTTTGATGACTTCCTAGTGGCAGTGCTGCTTCGGGAGTGAGGGTTGGGGGTGTTATTTTGGCGAGTGGAAGTCGTTCCCGGAAGCTCCTTAGCGCCTGCCATTACAAGGAGTTTAAGCCATCTAATACCGGGTAATAAATTCCTTCCTGCTGGAGCTAGATACAATGGTGTGCAACTGAACCGTAGCCAATAGCTCATTCATACGATGGAATACGACACATCAATTTAAAAATCACATGGTCAAAATTAATATATAATGATATAGGAGTAAATTCTGTAACTTTATTTTTACTGGCTCATATTTTCAGTGATTTATAATTTAATCATTTACGCCAAGAACTGTTTTCTTAAAGAGCCTCTATATCTTTAAGAGCTAACAATTGAACACGTGAGTAGTTCAACCTGGTTGTAGGGAAAACTAAAAATGATGTTTTCACACAGCACTTAAAAAGATTTCCCTTATACACTAATGTGTATAAAATAGATAACCAATAAGAACCTACTGTATAAATAAATAAATAAAATAAAATTTAAAAAATTTAGCTTCAGATTTTGAGATTAAAAAAAATAAGATTTTCCTCCTGCTCTTCAGGTAAGCCACGATTCTGCTGCTACACTACCCAGTTTCCCTCAAAGGCATTTGTTTTTAGGTGTAATCCAGTTATCAACTAAAGTAGTCTGTTCTGTATTGTTTAAATTTGGCTCAAACCCACATAAATGGTAGAAATCCTGCACTCCTCCGTGTTTCTATTCCTCAGCTAATTCTTGGTAAAGAGGGGGAAGGTGGGAGGGTAGGTTTGACTTTTTTCTGAACAATTAATCTAGTGGTTTTCTGCTTGTTCCCTTAGTTGTGTTAAATTAATTAAACAAGGAGGCCATTAGACTGAGGTGGCTCTAAATGCCATGTCAGTCTATGTAAGCAAACCAAAACCTAAGCCAGTAAATGCCAAGGTTACCAAATCAAAACCTAAGGACAGTCAGTCACAAATAGCCAATTAGGCCTTAAGCTATAGCCAATCAGTTATTTCCTTACTTTGCACTCAGCTTTCACTGTCTTTCCCCCCAGCTCGTGTGGATGGAGCTCTCCTAACTACTTCTGGATTGGTACTGCCTGATTTGATTTTTGCTGAAATAAACTCTTAAAATGTTTACTATGCCTCAGTTTATCTTTTAACAGAACATAAAAGCAGAAGAGTCAATTTTAATTTTAAATGATTTTTTCTACTTCCATTCTACAAGACTTCTAAATCACCATATTTTCACTTGCAAACACTTTTGTGAACCTGAGGATACACCCATATGTTCTGCATATGTACTGTCCTCATAGGGTGATTATGAAGAATCAATAAGATAATGTATGCAATTAAATTTAGCATTTAAGAATATAAGACCCTAGGTATATGTAAGTGGTGAAGAAATTGACCCAAACTGAACTTATCTTCTTTACAATCCTGATTCTTCTTTTATATTCCTTATCTCTGTTAATGACATCTTTTAGGTGTGTATCAAGAGCAGATGATATTTCCTTCTCTGGGCTAGGTATAATTTCAGTTCTTTTAAATTAAACAATGAGAAGAAAATTTCAGAGCAGCAATAATGGTAGAAAATACTATCCAGGGATTTAATAAGTAAATATGTGGAAAGTGTAAGATAAAATTCTTGCTAACACAATAATCTCTGCCTTATTTCTAGATAATAGAATCAGTCAGAACCATTTTCTCTTCTGAAGCAATCATCTGTCTAGTCATGCCCCAGGAGCCCAACTAATTACTGAGGCAAAAATTGTATGTCCTACTATTCTTCCCTCTTAAAAAATAAAGCTGTGGTAAAACTACTATCAATAACAACAACGATAATGACTTCCATTTTTTAAGTGCTTACTGCTATATACCAGGTGGCATACATGCTTTACTTGCTAAATCTGCAAGATAACTCTTTGAGGCAGCTATTCCCTCATACCCTCAGATTAGGATGCAGAGCAGAAAGAGGTTAATTTGATCAATAGCTTCTAAGTGGCAGAGTCTGGATTAGAACAGAGAGCCTGATTCCAGTGTTCTTAAAGAGAGACAAAAACTTGCAGAGTCAGGCTTGTCGCAAACCAAATTACTAGATGCATAGGGAACTTGATAGAGTTATCGTATTAAAATGATCCAGTCATGTTATTCCCTCCAGTCACTCAAGATGCCTATTAAAATAGCAGGTTTGGGACTTCCTGGGTGGCACAGTGGTTAAGAATCCACCTGCCAATGCAAGGGACACGGGTTTGAGCCCTGGTCTGGGAAGATCCCACATTCCACGGAGCAACTAAGCCCGTGTGCCACAACTACTGAGCCTGTGTGCCATAACTACTGAGCCGGTGTCCCTAGAGCCCATTCTCTTGCTGTGCAACAAGAGAAGTCACCGCAATGAGAAGCTCGTGCATCGCACCACTCGCTGTAACTAGAGAAAGCCCGGGTGCAGCAACAAAAGACCCAACGCGGCCAAAAATAAACAAATAAATAAATTTATTTAAAAAAAAAATTAGCAGGTTCCCAGCCTTATAACAAACCACTGAATCTGATTTCTGGGTTCAAGACCAGGAATCTACATTTTCAGTAAATTTTCCTTATGAATCTTATGCACAGTATACTTTGAGAACTCCAGATCAAGAGGGTAAAGTTCAGACTCCTTATTTTGGCACAAAAAACAGTGTCTTGGGCAGTATCTACCATGTAATAGATGTACAATAAATACTTGTGGGAAAAAACCCAAGGAGGCAAGAAGGGGAGGAAGGTGAGGAAGTAGGTTCGGCTACTTAAGTTTTGGATAAAATTAAGGCTTAAGATGGAGATAAGGAAGATAGACTAGATTCTTTACAGAAATCCTGCACATATTAATTCCAACATTCAATCTGTTTTCTGCCTTGTTTTTCTTTCTCCAAAAGATTGTAGCCCTTGAAAAACAAATGCAATGATTAACTAAGTGTAATTTTAACTATTCAACTTTTAAATGCCTTTCATTCTTTTCCTCTTTTTATTATACCTTTCTCTTCTTGCACTGGCATGTGAACTTGTTGTTCTGGTCAAATGAGTCAGTTTAGATGGAAGCACTGATGTATAGGAGCACAGCTTGTGTTGACGTCCTAGTCACACATTCACAAAAGTAGTGGCTGCACATCTGTGTTCCACTTAGCCCACAGAATTTCTAGAATGTTCCTGGAAATTTGACCTGAAAGCTGTTTCAGAAAGTCCGGAACAATTTAAGTCCAAACTTACCCAAGTAAAAAGTGTCCTAATGATATTAAGACTTTATTTATGTTTTTAGAGTAGTATTAGGTTCATAGCAAAATTGAGAGGAAGATATAGAGATTTCCCATATAAACCTTGCCCACACATATGCATAGGCTTTCCCATTATCAGCATTCCCCACTAAAGTGGTACATTTGTTATAATCGATGAACCTATATTGACGCATCATAATCACCCAAAGTCCACAGTTTATCTTAGATAAACCTTTGGTGTTGTACATTCTTTGGGTTTGGACAAATGTATAATGACATGTATCCATCATTACAGTTTCATACAGAGTAGTTTCACTGCCCTAAAAATCCTCTGTGATCCACCTACTCATCTTTTCCCCACTTTCAACCCATGACAACCACTGATCTTTTTACTGTCTCCACAGTTTTCTTTTCCCGAATATATTTGGGGTCACACAGTATGTAGCCTTTTCGGATTAGCTTCTTTTACTTACTAAGATGCATTTAAGATTCCTCTGCATCTTTTCATGCTTAATAGCTCATCTCTTTGTAATGCTGATTAATAGTCCATTGTCTGGATGTACCACAGTTTATTTATTCATTTACTTACTGAGGAATATCTTGGTTGCTTTCAAACTTTGGCAATTATGAATAAAGCTACTATAAACATCCATGTGCAGGTTTTTCTGTGGGCATAAATTCTCAACTCCTTTGGGTAAAAACCAAGAAGGATGATTGGTGGATCCTGTAGTAAGAGTATGTCTAATTTGTAAGAAATAGCCAAACTGCCTTCTAATGGCTGTACCATTTTGCACTGTCACCAGTGTCAAAAGATAAACTGAGGTATATTAAAATTTTTTAGTTTATTTGAGCAAAAATGGATTCAAACTGGAAGTGGTTAGGAGCACTCTGCTGACAAGAGTCAGGGGAAAGACATTATATAAGAAAGCGTAGAAGCAAAGAAAGGAATATATTTGACTGGCTATAGCTTAAAGCCTAGTTGGCTGTTTGTGATGGGCTGTCCTTAGTAGTTTGATTTCATAGCCTTGAGGCATTTACAGGCTTAGATTTTGGTTTTCTTACATCAGCCACCGTGGCATTAGAACCATCTCAGTATAATGGCCTCCTTGATTAATTAATTTCACAGAAGATAAGGTTATCTGTCCAAATCCAGGGATAAAATGCAGCCAAGTCTCAGAAAAAATTGCAGCTGAAAACTATTGACAATAGAATACTGTAAGAAAACCAAGATTGGTGTTTTCCTTTGCTTTCCCTTTGCATTTCTTCTTCTTTACTGGAAGATCAATCTTATCTGCTACTCAGTCCACATTATGGTCGAAAAGTGATTAGCTCAAATATTCACGTGTTAGTTATAGCTTCAGTCACACATAGAAAATGATTCTCGGTCTTAATTCACATCTCAATTCTGCATTACTCTCATTAGCTGTGGCCAGGAAAGACAATGATGTTATACAGATTTGGCCACTGGGAGCAGTGTATCTGAGGGAAGTGGTTTGCTGGAAGTGGCTTATAATGACTTATGAGAGTCAACTGTGAGATTTTTAGAAATTTTGCAAACTGGTTGTTAAACACAGGGATTATTAAAAATTAGATTACATGAAACTGTAGTTAAGTGAATTATATTAAAAACAAAAGTAATAAATTTCAAAACTCACCACTTTCTAATTATTTCAACTAAAATTTAATATTATCTATGTTCTTTTTTAAAAATTTAGTTAAATTAATTTATTTATACAGCAGGTTCCTTTTTAAATAAATTTATTTATTTATTTATTTACTTTATTTTTGACTGAGTTGGGTCATTGTTGCTGTGCTCGGGCTTCCTCTAGCTGCGGTGAGCTGGGGCTACTCTTCATTGCAGAGCACAGGCTCTAAGCGTGCGGGTTTCAGTACCTGTGGCACACAGGCTTAGTTGCTCCGTGGCATGTGGGATCTTCCCGGATCAGGGATTGAACCCGCGAACCCTGTTTTGGCAGGTGGATTCTTAACCACTGCACCACCAGGGAAGTCCCAACAGCAGGTTCTTATTAGTTATCTGTTTTATACATATTAGTGAATATATGTCAATGACAATCTCCCAATTCATCCCACCACCACCACCACCCTCTGCCCCCAGCTTTTCCCCTTTGGTGCCAATACGTTTGTTCTCTACTTCTGTGTCTATTCCTGCCTTACAAATCGGTTCATCTGTACCATTTTTCTAGATTCCACATATATGCATTAGTATATATTTGTTTTTCTGACTTACTTCACTCTGTATGACAGTCTATAAGTCCATCCCCGTCTCTACAAATGACCCAATTTTGTTCCTTTTTATGGCTGAGTAATATTCCATTTATATATGTACCAAATCTTCTTTATCCATTCGTCTGTCAGTGGGCACTTAGGTTGCTTCCATGACCTGGCTATTATAAATAGTGCTGCAATGAACATTGGGGTGCATGTGTCTTTTTGAATTATGGTTTTCTCTGAGTATATGCCCAGTAGTGGGATTGCTGGGTCATATGGTAATTCTATTTTTAGTTTTTTAAGGGACATCCATATTGTTCTCCATAGTGGCTGTATCAATCTACATTCCCACCAAAAGTGCAAGAGGGTCCCCTTTTCTCCACACCCTCTCCAGCATTTGTTGTTTGTATATTTTCTGATGATGCCTATTCAAATTGGTGTTAGGTGATACCTCATTGTAGGTTTGATTTGCATTTCTCTAATAATTAGTGATGTTGAGCAGCTTTTCATGTGCCTCTTGGCCACCTGCTTGTCTTCTTTGGAGAAATGTCTATTTAGATCTTCCGCCCATTTTTTGATTGGGTTGTTTGTTTTTTTGATATTGAGTTGCATGAGCTGTTTATATACTTTGGAGATTAATCCTTTGTCCGTTAATTCATTTGCAAATATTCTCTCCTATTCAGATGGTTGTCTTTTTGTTTTGTTTATAGTTTCCTTTGCTGTGCAAAAGCTTTTAAGTTTCATTCGGTCCCATTTGTTTATTTTTGTTTTTATTTCCATTACTCTAGGAGGTGTATCCAAAAAGATCTTGCTGTGATTTATGTCAAAGAGTGTTCTTCCTATGTTTTCCTCTAAGAGTTTTACAGTGTCTGGTCTTACATTTAGGTCTTTAATCTGTTTTGAGTCTATTTTTGTGTATGGTGTTAGAGAGCGTTCTAATTTCATTCTTTTACATGTAGCTTTCCAGTTTTCCCAGCACCACTTATTGAAGAGACTGTCTTTTGTCCATTGTATATCCTTGCCTCCTTTGTCATAGATTAGCTGACCATAGGTGCATGGGTTTATCTCTGGGCTTTCTATCCTGTTCCATTGATCTATATTTCTGTTTTTGTGCCAGTATCATATTGTCTTGATTACTGTAGCTTTGTAGTATAGTCTGAGGTCAGGGAGTCTACTTCCTCTGGCTCTATTTTTTTCCCTCAAGATTGCTTTGGCTATTCAGGATCTTTTGTGTCTCCATATAAATTTTAAGATTTTTTTGTTCTAGTTCTGTAAAAAATGCCATTGGAAATTTGATAGGGATTGCATTGAAACTGTAGATTGCTTTGGGCAGAATAGTCGTTTTCACAACACTGATTCTTCCATTCCAAGAACATGTTATGTCTCTCCATCTGTTTGTGCCATCTTTGATTTCTTTCATCAGTGTCTTATAGTTTTCTGCATACAGGTTTTTTACCTCCTTAGGTAGGTTTATTCCTAGGTATTTTATTCTTTTTGTTGCAATGGTGAATGGGATTGTTTCCTTAATTTCTCTTTCTGATATTTCATTGTTAGTGTATAGGAATGCAAGAGATTCCTGTGCAGTAATTTTGTATCCTGCAACTTTACCAAATTCATTGATTAGCTCTAGTAGTTTTCTGGTGGCATCTTTAGGATTCTCTATGTATAGTATCATGTCATCTGCAAACAGTGACAGTTTTACTTCCCCTTTTCCAGTTTGTATTCCTTTCATTTCTTTTTCTTCTCTGTTTGCCATGGCTAGGACTTCCAAAACTATGTTGAATAATAGTGGTGAGAGTGGACATCTTTGTCTTTTTCCTGATCTTAGAGGAAATGTTTTCATTTTTTCACCATTGAGAATGATGTTTTCTGTGGGTTTGTCATGTATGGCCTTTATTATGTTGAGGTAGGTTCCCTCTATGCCCATTTTCTGGAGAATTTTTGTCATAGATGGGTGCTGAATTTTGTCAAAAGCTTTTTCTGCATCTGTTGAGATGATCATATGGTTTTTATTCTTCAATTTGTTATTATGGTGTATCACATTGATTGATTTGTATATATTGAAGAAACCTTGCATCCCTGGGATAAATCCCACTTGATCATGGTGTATGATCCTTTTAATGTGTTGTTGGATTCTGTTTGCAAGTATTTTGTTGAGGATTTTTGCATGTATGTTCATCAGTGATATTGGTCTGTAATTTTCTTTTTTTGTAGTATCTTTGTCTGGTTTTGGTATCAGGGTGATGGTGGCCTCATAGAATGGGTTTGGGAGTGTTCCTTCTTCTGCAATTTTTTGGAAGAGTTTGAGAAGGATGGGTGTTGGCTCTTCTCTAAATGTTTGGTAGGATTCGCCTGTGAAGCCATCTGGTCCTGGACTTCTGTTTGTTGGAAGATTTTTAACCACAGTTTCAATTTCATTACTTGTGATTCTCTGTTCATATTTTCTATTTCTTCCTGGTTTAACCTTGGAAGTTTATACCTTTCTACGAATTTGTCCACTTCTTCCAAGTTGTCCCCTTTATTGGCATAGAGTTGCTTGTAGTAGTCTCTTAGGATGCTTTGTATTTCTGTGGTGTCCGTTGTGACTTCTCCTTTTTCATTTCTAATTTTATTGATTTGAGTCCTCTCCGTCTTTTTCTTGATGAGCCTGGCTAATGGTTTATCAATTTTGTTTATCTTCTCAAAGAACCAGCTTTTAGTTTTATTGATCTTTGGTATTTTTTTCTTTGTTTCTATTTCATTTACTTCTGTTCCGATCTTTAAGATTTCTTTCTTTCTACTAACTTTGGGTTTTGTTTGTTCTTCTTTCTCTAGTTCCTTTACGTGTAAGGTTAGATAATTTATTTGAGATTTTTCTTGTTTCTTGAGGTAGGATTGTATTGCTATAAACCTCCCTCTTAAAACTGCTTTTGCTGCATCCCATAGGTTTTGGATCATCGTGTTTTTGTTGTCATTTGTTTCTAGGTATTTTTTGATTTCCACTTTGATTTCTTCAGTGATCTCTTAGTTATTTAGTAACATATCATTTAGCCTCCATGTGTTTGTGTTTTTAACTTTTTTTCCCTGTAATTTATTTCTAATCTCATAGCGTTATTGTCAGAAAAGATGCTTGACATGATTTCAATTTTCTTAAATTTACTGAGGCTTGATTTGTGACCCAAGATGTGATCTATCCTGGAGAATGTTCCATACGCACTTGAGAAAAAAGTGTAATCTGCTGTTTTTGGATGGAATGTCCTATAAATATCAATTAAATCTATCTGGTCTATTGTGTCATTTAAAGCTTCTGTTTCCTTATTAATTTTCTGTCTGGATGATCTGTCCATTGGTTTAAGTGAGGTGTTAAAGTCCCCCACTATTATTGTGTCACTGTTGATTTCTTCTTTTATAGCTTTTAGTATTTGCCTTATGTATTGAGGTGCTCCTATGTTGGGTGCATATATATTTGTAATTGTTATATCTTCTTCTTGGAATAATCCCTTGATCATTATGTAGTGTCCTTCCTTATCTCTTGTAATATTCTTTATTTTAAAGTCTATTTTATCTGATTTGAGTATTGCTGCTCCACTTTCTTTTGATTTCCATTTGCATGCAATATCTTTTTCCATCCCCTCACTTTCAGTCTGCATGTGTTTCTAGGTCTGATGTGGGTCTCTTATGGATAGCGTATATATGGGTCTTGTTTTGTATCCAATCAACCAGCCTGTGTCTTTTGGTTGGAGCATTTAATCCATTCACATTTAAGGTAGTTATTGATATGTAAGTTCCTATTACCATTTTTTAAATTGTTTTGGGTTTGTTTTTGTAGGTCCTTTTCTTCTCTTGTGTTTCTCACTTAGAGAAGTTCCTTTAGCATTTGTTGTAGAGCTGGTTTTGGTGGTGCTGAATTCTCTCAGCTTTTGTTTGTCTGTAAAACTTTTGATTTCTCTGTTGAAACTGAATGAGATCCTTGCCGTGTATAGTATCCTTGGTTGTAGGTTCTTCCCTTTCATCACTTTAAATATATCATGCCACTCCCTTCTGGGTTGTAGAGTTTCTGCTGAGAAATCAGCTGTTAACCTTATGGGAGTTCCCTTGTATATTATTTGTTGTTTTTCCCTTGTTGCTTGTAATAATTTTTCTTTGTCTTTAATTTTTGTCAATTTGATTACTATGTGTCTCGGCGTGTTTCTCCTTGGGTTTATCCTGTATGGGACTCTCTGTGCTTCCTGGACTTGGGTGGCTATTTCCTTTCCCATGTTAGGGAAGTTTTCGACTGTAATCTCTTCAAATATTTTCGCAGGTCCTTTCTCTCTCTCTCTTCTCCTTCTGGGACCCCTATAATGTGAATGTTGTTGCATTTAATGTTGTCCCAGAGGTCTCTTAGGCTGTCTTCATGTCTTTTCAATCTTTTTTCTTTATTCCCTTCTGCAGCAGTGAATTCCCCCATTCTGTCTTCCAGGTCACTTATCCATTCTTCTGCCTCAGTTATTCTGCTGTTGACTCCTTGTAGTGTATTTTTCATTTCAGTTATTGTATTGTTCATCTCTGTTTGTTGTTTAATTCTTCTAGGTCTTTGTTGAACATTTCTTGCAGCTTGTCTATCTTTGCCTCCATTCTTTTTCAGAGGTCCTGGATCATCTTCACTACCACTATTCTGAATTCTTTTACTGTAAGGTTGCCTATCTCCACTTCATTTAGTTGTTTTTTTGGCGTTTTATCTTGTTCCTTTATCTGGTATATAGTCCTCTGCCTTTTCATTTTGTTTTTGTTTCTGTGAATGTGGTTTTTGTTCCATAGGCTGCAGGATTGTAGTTCTTCTTGCTTCTGCTGTCTGCCCTCTGGTGGATGAGGCTATCTAAAAGGCTTGTGCAAGCTTCCTGATGGGAGGGACTGGTGGTGGGTAGAACTGGGTGTTGGTCTAGTGGGCAGAGCTCAGTAAAACTTTAATCCGCTTGTCTGCTGATGGGCGTGGCTGAGTTCCCTCCCTGTTGGTTGTTTGGCCTGAGTTGACCCAGCCCTGGAGCCTACAGGGCCTTTGGTGGGGCTAATGGCAGACTCCAGGAGGGCCCACATGAAGGAGTACTTCCCAGAATTTCTGCTGCCAGTGTCCTTGTCCCTGTGGTGAGCCAGAGCCACCCATCACCTTCCCAGGAGCCCCTCCAACTCTAGCAGGTAGGTCTGGCTTAGTCTCCTATGGGGTCACTGTTCCTTCCCCCTGGGTCCTTATGAGCACACGTCTTTGTGTGTGCCCTCTAAGAGTGGAGTCTCTGTTTCCCCCAGTCCTGTCGAAGTCCTGCAATCAAATCCCTCTAGCCTTCAAAGTCTGATTCTCTGGAAATTCCTCCACCCGCTGCCGGACCCCCGGGTTGGGAAGCCTGACATGGGACTCAGAACCCTCAGTCCAGTGGGTGGACTTCTGTGGTATAATTTTTCTCCAGTTTTTGAGTCACCCACCCAGCGATTATGGGATTTGATTTTATTGTGATTGTGCCCCTCGTACCGTCTCATTGTGGCTTCTCCTTTGTCTTTGTATGTGGGGTATGTTTTTTGGTGAGTTCCAGTGTCTTCCTGTCATTGATTGTTCAGCAGTTAGTGGTGATTCCAGTGCTCTCACAAGAGGGAGTGAGTGCACGTTCTTCTACTCTGCCATCTTGAGCCAATCCAATATTATCTATGTTCTTGAGGTTACTTACATTTACATCTATTGCATCTGTGTGGTGAAAATACTATATAATTGTGTGTTACTGCACACTTCTCAACTTTGTTCAGTGATATGGTGTCATATTGGTAGCTTGAAATAGGTCATGATAATATGGAAGTACTTATACCATAGAAATTGTCGAACACTACAAAGACGGTTTTTCCTTCTGGAGTGCTGGTTGTTAAATATCTATCAGCTCACTATCAATTAAAGGAGTCAAAATAGGCTTTTCTCTACTATCTATTACTTCTACTGTACTAGAAGATAGGTTCCTTTAAACTAGCTATAACACAATTAATAACAATACAGTTGCTTCTTCTACAATTTTTTAAATTATTTATTTTTAAAATTGAAGTATAGTTGGTTCAAAAAATAGGATGGCAGTCTTAAGGATAAGTGACTGCTAAGAGATGACTGTGAGTTTGGATAGCTACATAGCAGTTTGGATAGCCATGTTCACAAGTAACCACAGTGAGAACAGCAAGTGTCATGGGACTACAGAGCAGGGAGTGGTTACCAGAGGCAGGCTGGATGATATTTCAAAAAAAAAAAAAAAAAAAGAAATATACAAATAAATACATAGTTTTCCTTTATATAAGGTGTACACAGTTATAGAACATTGATTAAAATTAAATTCTATTAAAGGAAAGTAGAAAGAAAACATTACATTTGGGAAGTATGTTGGACTCCTTGTAAGGAGTAGCCATTTTCCCAATTCACAGCCTTTTAGGTAAGTGCCACAAAAAATAAACAACTGGAAGATAATTTAGGATACAAAAATAGCTCTAATTGTTTCACAAGTTATACTGATCTAATAACAATGCTAACAAATACGTCTCAGAAGTGGGAATTTCTTATTTCCTTCTCCTGCAATCAGTCCATGATTACAGTGAGTTAGCTTTGATTTATTTTTGCCCTTTATGCCACTAACAGCATACTGTAGTCTTCTGCTCTTGACCCTATGGTTTTTTAAAATTCATGGCCTCTGGATTCTCTTCCTGTTTCTCTCCACTTCTGCCTACCTTACTATTGTTGTTGTTGTTTTTTAATTGAGACATAATTGACATATAACATTGTATTAGTATTAGGTGTACAACATTATGATTTGATGTATGTATGTATTGTGAAACAATTGTCACATTAAGTTTAGTTAACATCTATCACCACATATAGTTACAAATTTTTTTTCTTGTGATGAAAACTTTTAAACTTTGCTTTCTTAGCAACTTTCAAATATATAGTACAGTATTATTAACAATAGTCACTATGCTGTACATTACATTCCCATGACTTACTCTTTCTATAACTGGAAGTTTGTACTTTTTGACCCCCTTCACCCATTTTGCCCACTCCACACCCCCCTCCCTACCTCATATCCATGACCTCAGTTTCTTTGGTTTTGGTTTTGGTTCTGGGTTTTGGGTTTCTTTTTTTTCTTTTTTTAGATTCCACATGTAAGTGAGATCTTATCGTATTTGTCTTTCTCTGTCTGACTTATTTCACTTAGCATAATGCTCTCAAGGTCCCTACATATTGTTGCCAATGGCAAAATTTCCTTCTTTTTTTATACCACATTTTCTTTATCCATTCATCCATTGATGGACGCTTCAGTTGTTTCCATGTTTTGGCTATTGTAAATAATGCTGCAATGAACATGGGGGTGCAGATATCTTTTCAAGATAGTGTTTTTGTTTCCTTTGGATAAATACCCAGAAGTGGAATTGCTGGATTATATGGTAGTTCTGTTTTTAATTTTTTCAGGCCCCTCTCTACTCTTCTCTTTTCCATAATGATTGCACCAATTTACATTTCCACCAACAGTGCACCAGGGTTCCCTTTTCTCCGCATCCTCTCTAACACATGCTGTTTCTTGTCTTTTTGATAATAGTTACTCTAACAGATTTGAGGTATCTCATTGTGGTTTTGACCTGCTTTCCCTTGATGATTAGCAATGTTGAGTATTTTTCATGTACCTATTGGCCCTTTGTACATCCTCTTTTGGAAAAATGTCTATTCATTTCCTTTATCTATTTTTAATTGAATCGTTTGAGTTTTTTTGCTATTGACTTTTGTGAGTTTGTAAAATATGTTTTGAATATTAACCCCTTATCAGATAGATGATTCTCTCATTCCATAGTTTACCTTTTCATTTGTTGATGGTTTCCTTTGCTGTTTGATGTAGTCCCATTTGCTTATTTTTGCTTTAGTTGCCAAATCCAAAAAATCATTGCCAAGACCAATGTCAAGAAGCTTACCCCCTATGTTTTCTGCTAGGAGCTTTATGGTTCAGGTCTTATGTTCAAGACTTCAATCTATTTTGAGTTGATTTTTGTGTATTATGTGAGATAGGGATCCAGTTTCATTCTTTTGTATGTGGATATCCAGTTTTCCCAACACCGTATATCCTTTTCCCCCTTTATTTTATTTTATTTTTTTTTTTATTTTTTATTTTTTTTTTTTAAACTTTTATTTATTATTTATTTATTATGTTTATTTTTGGCTGTGTTGGGTCTTCGTTTCTGTGTGAGGGCTTTCTCCAGTTGCGGCGAGTGGGGGCCACTCTTCATCGCGGTGCGCGGGCCTGTCACTATCGCGGCCTCTCTTGTTGCGGAGCAGAGGCTCCAGACGCTCAGGCTCAGTAGTTGTGGCTCACGGGCCCAGTTGCTCCGCGGCATGTGGGATCTTCCCAGACCAGGGCTCGAACCCGTGTCCCCTGCATTGGCAGGCAGATTCTCAACCACTGCGCCACCAGGGAAGCCCCTCCCCCTTTATTTTAGGAGTAACAAATATTTATTCAGAAGTGGATAAGTAACACATAGTCTCCTCCATCCGTTAATGCTGCTTCCTCTCCTTTTGAACAGAAGAGCCACAGATGGGGAATGAATTATAGAAGAGAGGGAGTGGAGAGAGAGATAAGGGTCGGCTCACCACCTTCTCTTCCCTGATTTCCACAACATCCTGTAGAGCAGGGGAGGCGAACAGGCTCCACCCTCCAGTGTATCATATGGCTATGCAGCAGACAGCATCCAGATGGCCAGGCAGCTGCAGCTGGGTTCAGTAAAACTCTGTGATAACCAGAGCAGTTCACCATGGGAACAGGAGGGGAGAAGGAAAGGGAAAGCCACTCAGGCAGGATATTTACCACCCCTACTCAAAGCAGAGTCCAAGCAGTTATCTGACTGTCCTCAGCACCTGAGAAACCAGGTGCTACTGTCTTGTGGGTACTTTCTTGGGCCAAGAAGGGAAAAGCGTAGGAGGAATGTCTTCCAGCTGCTGAAGAGAACTAAGTTTGTACCCATTCAAACAGGGAGAAGGGAACAAAAGCAGCATTCTTTAAAGAACCAGAAAGTAGAGCACCATCAGGTGCATTCCTTGGACTTCTCAGACCTGAAGGACTGAGCTGGTTTCAAACCCTGGGTTCTTCCTGCTTGACAGATTTAACTCTGTAAACATGAGTTTCTAAGTTTTTCTTCTTCACTGGAGCCCTAAGCAGGTCAGAGAGGTACTTAGTGCCTCATGTTCCCTTTACCTTTTTGGCTTGTGCCTTTCACAGCACTTGCTACTGATTTTGTAGAGCTCCCAGAATCCTCCTCAACTTGCTCCAGGTCTGTCAGCCTGGATTCCCATTACAGTCCCCCCAAAAGAGCAGAAAACTAAGAGTGACACTGGAACAACTCTGTCTTGGTATTCAGGGGCTGTCCCTGGGTTCTACAGGATCTATATCCAAATACAGTCACATTGGGAGTTTGGGCTTCAACATAAGGGTCCTGGGGAGACACAATTCAGTCCAGAGTACTACCCTAAGCCAGGATGAGCAAATGAAGGTTGGAGTTACTAGAGCCCAGTTAGGATAACTGTACAGATAGTGTTGACTGCTAGGAACTGGGGCCATGGATAGAAGGACAGAGCCAACCTCTGGTAACCCTGCATGGAGGTAGTCACAAAAATAAATGTTTCAACACTTACTCTACTCTCAGGTCTTCTGTTTGTGCCTTCCGTCGACTGCACGCAAACAAAACCAAGGAAGGGAGCCAACTGGCCAGTCTCTCTGGATCAGCTTTCTAAGGTACAGAGCAGGAGAGAGTGTATGAAAAATGGATCAGGCAGCCAGAGAGATCCAGCACACCCCTGTGCCAAGATGCTACCAAGAAAAGAGAAGAGGAAAAGAAGGAAAACCCTGAAAGCTTAAGCGTTTACTCAAAAGAAATTTACCTCCTCAGTAAAATAAATGTAACAATAAGGTCTCATGGGGGTGTTAGATGGATTAAGGGAAGTAAAACACAGGCAGAGTTCAGAGCAGACTCCCTATAGTCAGTACTCAGTAAATGTCAGCTATCAACGTTGTTAAAAAGTAAGCAGAACAACTTTGAAATTCTAGAATTCTTTAAATATCCCAGGATTAGATACTTTTTTAAAAAGCCGAGCAATTCTATTCTTTTTTGGAAGTACTTATATTTTGAAAATTTAATTCCTATTAAAAGGCTTAAACCAATAGAATTTCTGTTAAAGAATGCAAGGCTGCCTACTGTGGTACACATAAAAACGAAATGAGGGACTTCCCTGGTGGTCCAATGGTTAAGACTCCACGCTTCCAATGCAGGGGCATAGAAGAACAGTTTCAGGTACCTGGTTTCAAATCAAAAGATTAATACATTTCCAAATTTAAAAATACCCTGTAATATTTAAACAGGCCTATTTTTATTGATTTTTAAATTAAAAATATAATTGCTGTTAGGATAAATGTTTATTGAATCTAACTCAGAAGCTGGTTGTGAAGTTTAAATGGGATAAGATATGTGAAAAAGAAGTTCTCAGTAAATGTGCTAGTCAAATGTTAGTTATTTTAAGACTACATAATATACTAAATTGTGCAGGCAGCAGTTCAGTGCTATATCAAGGACTCTGCTGCATTATACTCAATAGTTCAGCAATGTTTACTGTGGTATATTTAACGTAACCTTTCCTCATGTTTGGGAAGTTCTGGAAGAGCTTCAGGCAAGTCCAGTACCAGAAAGCACCAAGTCCTTACTAGGAACCAAACATGAATTCAGTCAGACTCCAGAAGGTGGTGCAAAATACATATTTAAATATTTTAAATGATTCCTATCAGGGTATCTATAAGTCTTTATAAACCTATTTCAAGTGGGTTCAGGAAGTTCCCTTCTCTAAGGCTTTCCTTCAGACTCTCTTTTCTAGGCTTCTGCTCTCCTCCTCAGGATTTTGAGTGCTTTGGCCTCTTTTTTCTCCTGTCAGCCCAGAGAGACCCACTTGCCCTTAAAAGGCCTAGGTCCTTCACGAATGTTTTTTTCAGAGTGGAGCAGCTACAGTACAAACAACTCCTCTCCTTTTTTTTTTCTACTTTATTTTTTTCCCAGCTCTATTGAGGTATCATAGACAAATAAAAATTGTATATGTTTAAGATCTAAAATGTACTTTAGAAATACAAAGTATTTGTATTTGTACATGTATTTGTACATGTACAAAGTACATGTACTTTGTGAAATGATTCCCATAATCAAGTTAATATACACATCCGTCACTTCACATAGTTATAATTACCTTTCTTTTTTTTCCTTTGGTGTGGTGAGAACATTTAAGATCTACTCTCTAAGCAATGGCAAGCATGGTTACAATACAGTACTGTTTACTATAGTCACCGTGCTGTACGTTAGATCCTAGCATTTAGTCATCTTAAAGCTGAAAGTCTGTAGCTCTCTTAATAATGTATTCCGTTATTATGTTAAACTTCTTGATGTGCTATTTTATAAAAACACCTCATCCTTACAAGGCATGGGTGAAGATGGGAAAATATAGTGTCAGGAGCAGCAAATCAGGCCCTAGCACATTAGCTCATATAGCAGCTTACAGAGGCACTCAGGCAGGCAGTAAATAGAAGAGAGGCTGGGCTGTGAAGGCAAGCTAGGCTTTATGCATCTGGAGATCCAGATAACCATTTCAGTAAAGGATACGAGTCCTGTCTTGTGCTCTCCTCTCACCTACACACACTTGGTTAGGAATAGGAAATGCTGTCAAGTCTGCACCAAGCTAGAATGAGCAGAAACAAGGACTCTAGTGGAGAAGGCCAAGAGACAAAGGAGGCTCAGTTTCTCTACAGCTTTGAGCAACTATTTTAAACACAATTGCATAATGCAACAAGTTCCATTTAAAAATTTGCCTAAAATTCTCATGTGTAATTTTTTAAAATGAAATATTTCAGACACTGACGACAGTAATGTAATCCTCATGTGCTCACTAATGTTATTGCTTTGCCATATATTTCAGGTCTTTCTTGTCTTTAAATAAATAAAGCATATCTGATGAGCATTTAATCCTCCTTGTACCCCTTCTCAGTTCTATTCCTTCCTCCCTTCCTAGAAATAAACACTGTTTTGAAGACTACTTCTGGTCTATAATTTTGTATTTTTCATGCATATATCTATTTCTATAAAAGAATACATAGTATTTTTTGTGTGTGTTTTTAACATTTAAACAATATTACCATGGCAATCTGAAAGCTCCTTTTTCACTTAACATTATGTTTTTGAAATCTAACCATGTTGGTACATGTAGCTCTTGTTCATTTTTAATGCTGTATTATGTAACTGTATTTGAATATAACAAATTATCTCTACATTTAATTCTGTATTCCATGCCTAGGTATGATTATATCATACTTTATTGATTTATTGATCTGTCTTACTTTAATAAGTACCACACTGTCTTGATTACTATGGCTTTATGATAAGTCTTGAAAGCAGGTAATACTGATGCTCCAAAATTGTTGTTTTCCAAAATTGTTTTGACTATTCTAGGTCCTTTTCATTTCCCTACAAATTTAAATTCACCTTGTCAATTTCTTTTGAGAAAATCCATTGGGATTTTGAATGAGATTGCTTTGAATCTATAGATCAATTCAGGGAGAATTGACATCAGTATTCAGTCCTTCAATGCATGATGAGTATTTTTTCATTTTTTTAGGTCTTCTTTAATTTCTGTCAACACTGTTTTATAGTTTTCAGTATTGCTAAGTATTTTGTTTTTAATGCTATTGTAAATGTTTTTAAATTTCATTTTCCAATTGTTTGTTGCTATATTTAGAAATATAATTGATTTTTACATATGACATTGTGTATTACTTATCTAGTGCCATGAAACAACACACTCCCAAGTTTAGTGGCTTAAAAATAACCTTTATTATCTTTTGCCATTTCTGTGGGTCAGGTATTTCAGAACCACTCAGCTGGGCAGTTCTGGCTCATGAAGTTGAAGTCAGATTAAGGCTGCAGTTATATGAAGGCTTATCACCTTGAACTTGTGTAGATTGTATGTTTATGCTTTATAGGAACAACCCAAGTTTTTAAATCCTTTCTAATATGCAAGATGCAACTTCCACATTTTGTTTCCCCTGTGGGTCTTCCTGGGCCTTGGTTTTAGTCTTTGTCTGAGTAGGTCATGATTAGACTTTACTTTAGGCTAAAGTCCTTATTCTTATGGTGTGGCCTTTCTGGTGTCTCAGGTGGATACCTGGGGTATTAGGAGGTATGAATGAGATTTCTACCCCAGAAGGGCTAGATCTCCAAAGTTCCCTCCCACTGCTCCTCCTCTAGCTTTGCTTGTCCCCTAGTATCTCTGTTCTGATATTAACCCAATAGTAAATGAAATCTGGTAATCAATCCTATCATGGTTTTCTCTCCATATGTATAGCTCTGGGCACTTTACTGCTATCTAAATTCTGTTAATTTCAATTCACAATTCATTACCATCAGTTTAAAAGGAACTTCCCCCTTTAGAAGCTATATTGTATTTTTTAAATAATATTTTGATGATCCCTGAGATCTAAAGAGAAGTTTTGGCTGTATGTTTTTAGTTTACTGATCTTTACTCAGGAAATCATATGTATCCATAGATAGCTAAGCCAAAAATCTATTTAGAGTCATTTGGTGCTACATTTTCTGATTAAGTTCACCAACAACAATTGATAAAACAATCCATCATCCCTAACTACAGAAATGATAAAAATAACAGTAGTTCCAGCTTATTGAACATTTAACTGCCCTTTTCTAACCATTTTAAACATTACAGCAACTCTGAAAATGATTTCTAAGTTTTCATTCATAAAGACACTAAAGATTAGAGGTTAATTTCTCCTAGATCGCATGCTAGTGAATGGCAGAGCCAGAATTTGTACCAGCTTATTATGACTGCAAAATCTGTGCTTTTAATAAGTACACAATAGTTTACTTGAATGTTCAACAAATCTAGAGTTCAGTCCTTTATAACCCCTATAACTTTTCCTTTTTATTAACATTACTGAAATGAAAACTGCATTTTTTAAACAGTTGTACTCTTGTTCTCACATAAACTTTTTTTTTTATTTAAAAAATTTTTATTTTATATTATATGGTTGATTAACAATGTTGTGTTAGTTTCAGGTGTAAAGCAAAATGACTCAGCTATACACATACATGTATCTATTCTTTTTAAAATTCTTTTCCCATTTAGGTTATTACAGAGTATTGAGCAGAGTTCCCTGTGCCACACAGTAGGTCCTTGTTGTCAATGATCACATAACCTTATTTTAATAGCAAATATTTAAATATAGAATTCTAATTACATTAAAGATTATTTTCAATTACTTCTTAGTTCTGATAGGATAAATATGGATTAGGGAAAATGGCATTTTGATATCACCTTAACTTTCTTGGCTGGTTTCTCTTGCTCTGCCTTTCTTTAAAATTATTAAAGAAAATCTAAAATATTAAAAAAAAAAGGTAGAGAGGAGAGTATGTTTTTCTACGAATGTATACATATCTGCAGCTCATGAGCTGATTTGTATGATGCCACCCAAACCCCCTTGCCCTATACAAGTTTATTTTGAAATAAATCTCAGATAACATGTCATTTCATCTACAGATATTTTAGTATATATCATGAAATTATGAGAACTATTTTTTAAACATAACTTATTAAACTAAAAATATTAATAGCAATTCTTTCAAAATCATCATTCACTCAATATTGTTTGCTGATATGTCTATGTGTATGACTCTGTGTGTGTGTGTGTTTATGCAAGTGTATTCACGTATTCAAATCAATATCTAAATAAGATCCATGGCATTAGTTTCCTGGGCTGCTGTAACAAAGTACCAGAAACTGGGTGGCTTAAAACAACAGAAATTTATTGTCTCACAGTTCTGGAGGCTAGAAGTCTGAAATCAAGATGTCACTAGGGCCATACTCCCTCAGAAATATGCAGGGGAGAGTCTTTATTTGCTTCTCGTAGCTTCTGGTTTTTGCCTGTAACCCTTGGGATTCCTTAGCTGTGTCACTCCAACCTCTGCCTCCATTTGTCACATGGCCAAATTTTCCTTGTGTACTTCTGTCTCTGTGTCTCTTTTCCTCTCTTATAAGGACACCAGTCATTGGATTAAGGGCCCACTTTACTCCAGTATACCCGTATCTTAATTAGTTACATATGAAACAAGCCTATATCCAAATAAGGTTGCAATCTGAGGTACTGCAGGTTATGTCTTCAACATATTATTTGGGGGAACAGAATTCAACCCATAACATCCACGTACTACAATTGGTTTACATTTTTTATATTTCCTGTAAGTTTATTTTAGTGTATAGATTACTAACTCCTCTCTTTCTTTCCTCCTTCATTGCAACTTATTTTTGAAGACATCTGCTTGTTTGTCCTGTAGAGTTTCCTACTGTCTGGATTTTGCTAATAGTATTTGTGGGGGATAGCTTAACACAGTCACCTGTGCTTTGCCTGTGTCCCAGAGCACGATTTCTCAGCACAAGCACTGTTGGCATTTGGGTCAGATAGTTCTCTGTTAAAATGGGAGGCTTTCCTGTGCCTTACAGGATGTTTAAAACCATCCCTGGCCTCCATTCATTATATTCTAGCAGCACACTCTCTGTTGTGGCAACCACATAGTTCTCCAAATATTGCCAAATGTCCCCTGTGGGCAGAATCACCCCCCTGCTAGAGAACCACTGACAAAAGTCTTGATGAGATCCAGGTTAGTTTTTTGGCAAGATTGCTTCATAGACAGAATTAGGTACTTCCATCAGGAGGCACATAACATCTGATTGTCTTTCTGTTACACAAATTAGCAGCCATTAATAACCATTGTCTTGATCTGTTTATTTCATTAATGGTTATAAAATGGTGATGTCCTACTTCTATCATTGCTTTGCCCTGGCCACATAGTAGCTGGAATACTTCCCTGAAGAGAAACTTCCCTTCATCCACTATTTGTTTGGTAACCCTGAGATACAGTTCTAATTGGAAAGACAGGATAAATGATGATTTCTCTTTACCAGTTTTCAAAATAATGAACTGGTTCCCTAGCACCACCCAAAGGGGAATGATGAATTTTTTGAACTATTATGAGTTCAAGGATTTAAACATATTTGATATGTTTCAGTCCAATGCAATTTTGTCTTTACAGCTGCTCAAAATGCCCCATAGTTTGATAGGTCTCTGGCATTCTCTGATTACTACTTTCTAATATGAGAAGATGTTCTAGGTTCATATTGCATATTCTCTTCATTGACATTCTCTAAGAGTCTGGACTGAGTCTCCTTTACTCTTCACTCTACATAACCTTCCCGGGGCAAGAGAATACAACTATCAAATTTTTTTTTTTTTTTTCTGAATCCACACACTTCACTGATACATACTTCAATCAGTAATATTGGTCAAAGGTAGGGCAATTGAGAGGGATGGTGGAGGAAATCTTATTGGAAAGTGCATGCCCTGATTAAAGGCATTACGCTTCAATAAAAGCACACAAACACTGATGGTTCAAGGAAAGTCTTAGGTCAGCAGGCACCAGTTTGCAACCTGTGCTATATAACCTGGCCCTAGCCTGATTTGATATTAAATATTGTGAAACATATGTTTCAGAGATTTTAGATTTTGTTGTCTTCCTCTGAGGAGTGCTCATCATCTTGAACTTGTGTTGGCTTATTTTCACATTTTTACAGGTGTGGATCTGTGGAAAGCCAAAGGTGTTTTCCTTCCTCACGCTCCAGTGGGCTCACCTTTGAAATTCAGTTTCTCTGTAGACCTTATACTGCTTTTGTTTAGGGTTGGGTCCTGATTAGGCCCTCACTCGTAAGATGTGGCCTGTCCCTCAAACATTATCTCAGCCACTTGCTCTCTCACTCATTATCTGGGTGGCAGCTCATTGGTGTTCTCCTTAGACCCTTGACCACACCAAGGCCTCTTTCTCCCTCAGAGCCTTTGGGTGTGCTGTCCTCTGCCTGGAAGACCCTTATCTCCACCTTTTACTGGGTATCAGTCTCAACTTCACCTCCTCAAAGAGGACTATACTAGTTTTTCTATATAAAAAGCCTCCACCCATTCCCCCCCACCCTTTGCCATATTAGCCTCTTGTTTCTTTCATAGAATTCGTCATGACTTTTAATTTGTTTACTTTTGCTTTGTCTCCCTCACTATAACATAAACTTGAACTCTTTGAAGAGAGAAACCAGATTCTATACCAATTATATTTTTAAACTCTGGAGCCTATTACAACATTTGGGGCAGGATAAGAATTTAATAAATACTAGTTGACTGAAATAATAAATGAGTAGAACATATATAATGCTTTTCTTGATTCAGCTTCTTACATAACCATTGAATAGCAACCTGAATTGAACCATGGGCAATTTTGCCACCTAGGACCTTTTTTTTTTTTAACATGAACACCATTTTTCTGCCCACCACCCTTGTCTTTTCTCCTCTTTACCTAGGTTAGGAGGCTTTTAGATCTCAACTAGGCTTTATTTTCCCTTCTCCAGAAAGCTTTCCTTTACTCTATTCTGTACTCTCCAGCAGTCTGAGTGACATGCCCCTAGAAGTTCCAATAACATTCTGAGCTTACTCCACATAAGGCAGTGTTAGGTGGTGGCTGGATCCAAATTGCCTGAATTTGAGCCATGTTACTTACTACTACTCATAACTTTGGGCACTTTAATTTCATATTACTTCACTTTCTTTTCATGTAAAATAGAGCTAGTAATATACTAATCTAATTGTGTTTTCGGAAGATGAAATCAGATCGTGTAGGTCAAGTGCTCAGAACAGTTCCTGCCACACAGTAAGAACACACAGTTTTTAGCTATTATTTTTACACAGTAACTTCCTGTTAACTTGTCTCTTCCTTATACATACTGAAAATTCCTGAAAGGCAGAAATACTGTCCTATTCACTCTTGATTCCTAAGCAACTGATACAAAGCTGGGTTTTATATTTACTGAATTGATTTCCTTCTCTCTTCTCCCTTCAAGCCCTTCAGATGGCTCCAAACGAATCTCTATTCGTGTTTTCCCACTACTTAAAATCTTCCTGTTGCCTTCAGTTTGGTCTCTACGTTAAAAGGGCAATCAAAGACCAAGACACCATAGATCTGTCCTTCTCTAAACTTGCCATAAGTTTGTAGTTTGTTTTTATGTTTTTATGTCTATAACACTGTTACTTTTTTTGTTTTTTTGTTCTTCAAATTTTCTTTGCCTTGTAAACTCAGTTATGGAGCAGTGAAGCAAAATTATATTTTCATTCGTTGGACAATGAACTTTAAGCAAGTTTCCTCGCAGATCTTACCATATCATGTAAAATAATTTTTCATCACTTCTGCAGTTTTAATTTCTTTTTTTTAAACAGCTTAAATTTTATGTATTTATTTATTTATTTTTGGCTGTGTCGGGTCTTCGTTTCTGTGCGAGGGCTTTCTCTAGTTGCGGCGAGCGGGGGCCACTCTTCATCGCGGCGCGCGGGCCTCTCACTATCGCCGCCTCTCTTGTTGCGGAGCACAGGCTCCAGGCGCGCAGGCTCAGTGGTTGTGGCTCACGGGCCCAGTCGCTCCGCGGCATATGGGATCTTCCCAGACCAGGGCTCGAACCCGTGTCCCCTGCATTAGCAGGCAGATTCTCAACCACTGCGCCACCAGGGAAGCCCTGTAGTTTTAATTTCTCAATAGTCTGTTTAAATCAATTGTGTACCCCAGGACCTCGATAAATGTTTCAACCAAATTTATGTGAATTACAAAGCTATTTTAAAATACAGTGTAATTCCCTTCCCCAGTTAAAAACGAAACTAGTAGGCTTTTGTGACAAGTGAGCTGGTTGTGTCCTGTGCTGCCTTTGGGTAAGCCTGTAGCACCAAATAAGAAAGTACATCCGGTACCTAGGGTAGAAAGTGGTGGCTGCAAAGCGACTGGCCCAGACTTGTCCTAAATAAGTCTCCAATTTCCAGAACTGAATCAGGTGTCCCGCGGAGCGACAGAAAGCATCTTTGCCTTGAGGCTGGAAGCTCCGTTAATAGGCGCTTCAGGTGAGAAACCTGAGCCACCTGGGAATACCCAGCGCGGCAGCCTCCCCATAAACTTGGGAGACTTTTATCACTAGAAATAAAACTCATTCCAGGGACTTCCGGGCTGCACGGGCGGGGCGACGTGCTGACGTTACGTCACGCTCTTGCCTGACCTGCCACCCCGCCCCTCTCCGCACTGTGACGTTCCCAGGGAGGAACGAAGCGTAAACAGCGCAGGGCATTTTGGGAGGGGGATTGTTTCACGCAGGAAGCAGGCTCCATTTTAGCGCCGCCCGCTGTCGCCATCTGTTTCCCTTCCCTCCCCGTTACCGCCTCCCGTCCCTAAGCCCCAACGGGAAGGCTGGGCCTACGGTGGGGGAGGCAGGAGTGAAAAGAGGGAAGGGGAAAAGGGAGAAAGGGAAGAAGTGGGGAGAAAGGGTGAGTCGGGAAGGGTGAGTGGTAGAGGCTAACGTGCGAAGCGCGCAAGCCCAGCGGACGGGCTGACGGACGCGCCTGTGCTTCTGCTGCCGCGGCTGCGGCGCCCGCGCGAGTCGCGTCGAAGCGGCGGCGGCGGCGGCAGCAGCGGAAACAAGAGGGGAGCAATGGCGGCCGACAGCCGAGAGGAGAAAGGTTAGTGCGGAGAAAGGTGGTGGGCGGAGGCGGGGCTCTGGAGTGGGTCGACGGAGCCGTGGTCGTCGTTGTGGGTAGGGGAGGTTAGCTTGCTCCGCGCGGAGCCGGCCTCCCCGTCGAGACGCTTGGACTCCTTGGAAAAGACCAGGCCTGCCCTTTCGTCCTCGGTCTCCATATGACCCAACACTTCATCTAGCCTTGGATTTTTCTTTGGTCCTAATTTCCTTCTTCATTTAACGTTTATCTGTCCTGGGCGCGGCTGGGAGAAGGCCTGTTCTGAGTTGCAGGCCCTTAGGTTTATTTCCTGGTAGTGGTATGCGGATGTAATGCGTATCTTCAGAACAGCCTTTTCTGTTAGGCTGAATTTCGAAAACCCTTAATGCCCTTAAAGCTGGTAATCTAAGTAAGCATATTTAAGAAGTGGTATAGGTAGATAATCTCGCGAAATGTCTACAAGTAACTTCTGGCTGTTCTGTTAAATAGGCAAAGTGGCAAGAATGGCCTGTTTGGTTCCTCAGATACTTATTTTGGAAAACGTGATGTTTGAAAAGATGATTATGTGATTTAGGCCAGGCAGAAAAAATCCTGGCCGCTATTGTGATAGACACACGTTGTGCGTAGTTCCTAGAGGGTACAACCAGGAACAAATTTGTAGAGAGTCGGAGGGCTACGGTTACTTTGAAATATGGGAAGAACTGATGTTGCCAGAATGAAATGTCATGTCTTTTTAAATACCGACCTTCCAAGCCCTGGAAATGTTAATGTAGATCCTGAATCAGTACAAGTCTGGAGAGTGGTCTAGATTGGATGGTGCGTTAAGGTTTTTTACAACCCTAAGATTACCATGATAGATTTGGAAAGGTTATAGTTGATAAAAATCTGGCCAGCTGCTGTCCAGTATTTTGCGGATCTACTCTTTTGTGTGGCTAATTGATTTCGGGGAGGGGGGGTTTGTTAAGTGGGCTGTAGAGTCAAGTTCCATTAGACTTGTGACCTCTAATTTTTTTACTTAAAAAAGTAGAGTCTTCATGAATCAGCGAACTGCTCAATAATAGGGACAAGCTTGGGAAATGGAGTGGGTGGGAATATTATTTGTTATGGCTCCTATCTCAAAGCAGCTCGGTGATTAGGTTTTAGTAGTTTAATTTTCCTTCCTTAAACGAATCCTAAAAATGCTCTCCCTTCCTTTTGAGAAGTCCAGAAGGAATGTGATCATAGGATTGCATGGTGTTAGTGAATAAAAGAAACTGCTTTTAATTAGTAGTAAAGTAGTATTAAGTAGGTGATTTTAATCAGGAAGAATTAATTCGGTCAACATTTGATTGTTTCAGAATGTAATCTATGATCTGTGTGTATGGGAGTGGGTGGTGGTTGTGGTGGGTGAGATGAACTAGATAAAAAATGAGTAAAAGCTCAGTACTTCTCAAGAGTTCAGTGTCTGTTAAGTTGTAAGTCAGTTATGGAGTAGACACAATATTGTATCCGGAGGAAGAAAGTAGGTGATGTTTTAAAAATTTTGTTTTAGAAATGGATTTGGTGATGAAAACGTCTAAATGCATAAACTTTGTAACTATTATTGGGAAGTAGTAATGTCACTTATTAGCAATACTTAAGATAAATTGTCCAGCTTCTGAAAGGCCTCACATTTGTGTAGTTTTTAAAAAATTAATTTTCATAATTCAGCTTCATTTTAAAATTTATGATGTAAGTACTTATAGTTTAAGATTGTCTCTAGTTTACTGGGAAAGCTAACAGATACATACCTACTGGAATTGCTTATTTAATTTTGGAATGAGAGGATTTCTAGAATAACCCACTTTGCATGTATGGAAACTGAGGCCTAGGGTATCTCACTTTCTTGATCTTTGTCAAACAGCTAGAATAATAGCCAGAATTAGAATTAATGCTTGACTCTTTCTTTTCATGTTGAACAAGGAAAAATGGGAACCTAAGTACTTACTGCCATCAGTTATGTTATATGAAACACTAGGAAATTATAAAGATAAGCCCTGTCACAGATCTTAGACATGTCACAGATCTTAGACATGTCACAGATCTTAGACATGTCAGAAACCTTAGGTCCTTTCTTGAAAGATTCCGTAAGTGGTGTAAAATCTTGATAAGAAATGAGTTTAATTTGCAGAAATTTGCTGTAAATCACAGAGCAGTTACAAAACTTTCAGTCATAAAATCATTGGATTATTGGGCTTTGCACGTTAGCTGTGTAATAAGCAGACATTACCTTCTATAAATGCTTTTGTAATACCCGTACCTAGAAAGTGAAGCCTATAACTGGAGAATTTGCCAGCTTCCTGATTCCTGTGGTGATTGTCCAAAAAGTGGATGTGGAAGATGTTGGAATATTGGTGGTATTAACTAGTGTTAATTGCCATTTTTCTATGTTTTCTATTATAAACACCTGGTTTATATTTTATTTCTTAAGCTCTTAAAAATTTCTCTCTGAAGAACAATTATACAAGTTTAATGTATCTAAAATGTGGATAATGAGGAACCACTTTTGAAAGTAACATGTTTTCTGCATTACCAGACTGGAAGCTCCATGAAGGTCAGGAGTATGTCTGTCTTGTTTACCAGGTTCCTGGTGTACAGTAATTATGTCTCAGTGCCTCGAATAAATGATTTAGAAGATTGTAAATCTTTAGCTCAAGGTTGGACTTCATTAATGACTGACTATGACTAGTTATGTGATATTTGCTATTGATGTCCAAAGTTAAGAGTTTCCCAGTTTAAATTATATACGTACACACATTCATGTAGGCAAATACATATGAATATGTACGCATGGTTATATATACACACATATATGTATATACACACTGTAGCCCTCACTATAGTTAAGTCCTTAGGGTTAGATTGACTTGGTCCACTTTATTTAGGGCTTTGTAAAGCATAGAGTATGTATTTGATATTCTCATATATTTGTTTTACCCATAATAGAAGTAGGACAAAAAATTACAAATGCCCTCCTTAGACTTCAATTGTATGCATTTTGGAAGACAGGAAATTTGGATGGGATAGGAAATCCAAGTATCTACACTTCTTGAAGAATGACGATTTTGAATGACAAAAAAGTAACTGAGAGACTGGTCTAATGTAAAACACAACAGAAGGGGAGGCTCCAGGAAATCTTGCTACATTGCCAAACCCGACTAAAACTATATTAAGTGAATTAAAATAAAAACTGTAATGTATTTTGGTGCCCTGTATTGGAAAACAAAATACGTAGTATATTTAAGTACCCTGTTTTTGTTTTTGTTTTCTTCTTTAAATATTTCAGGTCTTAGTCTGATGCTGGATCCTGAAATAAATAGTACTTTGTATCTCCTGACCCAGAAGCTTCCAGGGTCAAAAAAATGAACTGTGTCTCAGATAAAGGTTAATTTTCTACACTGAAAGCCCTGGAGTTAAGGTTTGTGGCCTTCCTGGGCCAGGAATTTCAAGGTTGAGGTGTAATTCTGGTAGCGTGGAAAGAGCATTAAATTTGGATTCAGAACTGTGAGATTTAAGTCACAGTGCTTTAATTCTTTGGGCTTCATTTGGGATATTTTTTATTTCCTTGTTTTGCTTCCTATACCCATGGATCTATACCTCTTTCCCAAAACTCAGTTTGTTAATAATATTGATAGTTTGTGATGAAAACTAAGATTATGCTTGCTTAACAAGTGATGATAATGAAGTCTGTATAAAAACATCATATATTGTGAATGCAAAACGTTCACAGATTATTGCATTTCCATAGAGGAATCAAGCTAGCAGCAGCCTGCTTTGTTTTGTTTTTAACTGAGTCAGCATTTAAAAGTCAGACAATTTCAAATAAAAATCTGAATTTGGGAATCCTCTTGAAAAATTTGTAAGATCCGACATGGTACTTGCATTCTGTCAAGGCAGTTAATCCACTGGAGTTGAGTAGGCTTGTCCCCTTTAGCGTTCCTACTCTTCCACAAAGTATCATATATACTAAAACTGAAGTTTGGTGTCCCTGTGCCTCAGTGTCTTGAGCCTTAAACTTTTTTGCAGTTATTTAACATCAGTGTTGTTCAGGAGTTGTGGGTTTATATGCATTCTAGGGTCAGGCAGATAAAGTACTTAGTACAGTAGGTAATAGTGAGTGTTAGGTTATAGAGAATAAAGGAGTAAGCATGGTATATGTTCAGGCAATATTAGTAAATACACTGATGTATGGGGCATAAACCCAGATTGTCTCATGCAAAACTTTGACATAAGTTACCTTCTCTGTGTCTTAACAGAAGACTATCAGGACTGCTCCATCTGGTTTTTTTCAGATGGGAGTCTGGGCCCCTAGTGATCAAATAGTCTTTTTTTAAAAATGCAGGGTCTGGATTTTTATATTAAATCCTTGGCGCTTTCAAAAACAAAGCATCCAAGAGCTAGATTCATCCTACAGGCTGTTAGTGTATAACTTTGAATGGATTTGAACTTGAGCTGTAAATGGAAATACTGTTTATTTGTGTTTCATTTGAGTTAATTTGTTGCACTGACATATTGTGGAAAAATTCATTTTGTTGTGGCATCTAAAACACAATTTTCAGGGTTTTAAAAGGATTTTTTAAAAAAGACTGTATAGTTCTTTATATAGACTTCTCAAAAAAAAAATGAAGTGCTTTAACTGATAGAAATACTGCATTTGAGTTATTTTTTATATAGAATTTTTAACCTGGCATTTGCTAACCTTTGTTCATTTTATTGCTAATATTCTTAAGGTGCTGCTGTAAAACTACTGTGAAGAAATTGAATATGTACATATCACTATACAGAATAATAATGCTAAATTTCAGGATAAAGTGAGTGGTTTAAAACATTAAAGTAGTTTAAAGAAAGTCACCCTAGAGAACTGGTGGATGTTACTTTATCTCTTAAGACATAGTTATTTCTTTCTAAAAAGGATATGCCAGTGATAGATTAGTCTTTAATAGTAGTAGCTTCTGAGACTACTAAAATAATCTTTCTTTCTTTATAACTAATCCATTTTAAATTGAAAATGAATTAAAATATATACAAACTACTTTCTCTAGCCAATGAATGAAGTGGTCAGAGGAAGCAGCTTGTTAGCTTTATAACCCAATACTATGAATTCTCTCACCTTTTTAAACCAGATTTTGGTTTTTAAGAGTACACCTTACATTTATAATTAAAATCCTTAAGTTTAAGCAAAACTAAGCAGGTGGTGGTAGTTTTGAAAACATCTGTCAAGTATTTAACATTTCAACCAACAATAGGTGGAGTCCATGGCTCCTCTCTTTGAACCTGAGTAGACTTTTGTGATTGTCTCTGAATAAAATACTGTGGCAGTGTTGCTGAGCTTCTGCCTAAACCACCATGAAAGAGGTCGGCCTAAGCTGAAGCTGTCATGGGGGAGAGTGACCATAGAAAGGAGTGCCCTAGGAACCCCAACTGTTTTGAGTCTTCCCAGCCAAGGTATGTGAATAAGCAAGCCTTCAGATGATTCTAGCTAACCCTTAACTGCAGCCACGTGAGAGACCCTAGTTGAGCCTTAGAACCATAAGCAATTATAGTAAATGATTGTATTGTTTTAAGTCACCAAGTTTTTGGGGTAGCATGTTAAATTTACAGCAGTAGATAGTAGGAACATTTATGTATTTGTCTTATTGAGAAAAGAGGATTTTGTTTTATGTGCTGGACCAGATTTTGTGTATCATGTGCCCTAGTCATTAACAAAAGGTTCAGGAGCATCAAATAACTGCCCCATCCACCCCCTTCCCTTCCCCAAACACTGATCTTTTTATTCTAAATGCCTCCTTTCAGAGGTGAAGAAACTGGAGCTCAGATTGGGACTTTGCTAAAGATACCTAGCTCTTAAATGATGACCTGGATTTTCTTGCTTCCAAATACAAATGTCTTTCTCCTATGTATCATATTTCAGCAAATATATAAGCGATTTCAGTGGTGGAGAGAAGTAAATTAAAATGTGATCTTTTATATCAGGGGTCAGATAGAAAATAATATTTTAGGCTTTGTGGGCCACACAAGGTCTTTGTCATATATTCTTTCCTTTTTTTTTTAAACACAACCTTAAAAATGCAGAAACCATTCATATCTTGCCAGTCAAAAATAGGCCATGGGCTGAATTTGTCCTGCAGGTCTTATTAGTTGGCCAATATTGTGATAAAACCACAGTTAGGTTTTTGATGTCATAGAGTATAATATGGATAAAAATTTGTAGATCGTCAAGTGAGGATGTTATGGTTGATCTTAAAGTAAATTTAAGGTGCTGTAATGTTGGTAATATGGAGCTTTCTGGTGCGCTAATTTGGAATTAATCTACTAGTGCACATGATCTTTCAGTGATACTTTGTAGTTTTGTTTTCTTATACTTTGTTTAAAGATGCTTATTTTATAATAGCCAGAACATGGAAGCAACCTAAGTGTCCATCAACAGATAAATGGATAAAGATGTGGCACATATATACAATGGTATATTACTCAGCCATAAAAAGAAATGAAATTGAGTTATTTGTAGTGAGGTGGATGGACCTAGAGTCTGTCATACAGAGTGAAGTAAGTCAGAAAGAGAAAAACAAATACTGTGTGCTAACACATATATATATGGAATCTAAAGAAAAAAAAGGGTTCTGATGAACCTAGGGGCAAAACAGGAATAAAGACACAGACATAGAGAATGGACTTGAGGATACGGGGAGGGGAAAGGGGTAAGCTGAGACAAAGTGAGAGAGTGGCATTGACATATATACACTACCAAATGTAAAATAGCTAGTGGGAAGCAGCTGCATAGCACTGGGAGATCAGCTAGGTGCTTTGTGACCACCTAGAAGGGTGGGATAGGGAGGGTGGGAGGGAGACGCAAGAGGGAGGGGATATGGGGATATATGTATATGTATAGCTTATTCACTTTCTTATACAGTAGCAACTAACACAAAATGTAAAGCAGTTATACCTCAATAAAGATGTTAAAAAAAAAAAGATGCTTTTAATGTCCCCCATCTAATTTAACCGTAAATTTAGAAAGCCTGAACTCTAGACGAATGAATTTGCTCAACTTGAATTTCTGAGCTTCTATTTCATTATCTGCAGAGTATTGGATCTAAAACATACCTTGTGTGTGTCATGTATGATATGTGTGAAAGTGATAAAATGTTAGAAAAGTATTGATTAATATTTTAAAATTTTGTGGATGCTTTCTAAAACTGCAACCAATCTTTGAATTTGACTAATAAAATTATTTGTTAAAGCTTTTTAAGACAGTAATACCCTTTTTATAGGGAAACCATGATTTAGGCATGTCTGAAATTTAAATTGATTTAATTAACCTGCACAGTTATTTCATTCTGTGTTTAGCATGTCTAGATTTAGCATGTATAAAAGTTCATGTGAATGTTCAGGCTTTTGAAGTGGATATTTCTAACCAGGAACTAGTGATTTCATGAAAAGATTTGTGTAGCACTGTATTTACTTAATTGCCTATTTTGCTGTCATAGTTCTATTTTTTTTTCTTTTGCTTCTGCAGATATCTTATTTTTCAAGATGTGTTGGACCCACTTTTTACTGACTAGAGAGCTTTGACCTAAGAATCATTGAATATCTGAAAAACTTGGGTTTTTAAAAATCAAATTGTATGTTTTTATTTTTTATTTACAATATAGCGTCCAAAAATTGTGTTTGCCACCATTCAGGTCTTGAGGGAATTTCCTCAGTGAAAACATGAACCCAGAGGATGAGAGAAGCCTTTTTGGTTGGCATATCTTGAATTTCAGTACCATTTAAAAAAATAAGTAAACAAAAATGATAACAGTCTGTATAGTATATATTCATTTTAGAAAAATGGTAAAGTACGGAAAAGCATTCTTACCACTCAAAGAAATCAGTTACGATGCTATTCCAAGCATAGGTGATTTTCAGTGTTTTTTTTTTAATTTTTATTGGGCTATAATTGAATTACAATGTTGTGTTAGTTTCAGGTGTACAGCAAAGTGAATCTGTTATACAAATACATGTATCCACTCTTTTTTAGATTCTTTTCCCATATAGGCCATTACAGAGTGTTGAGTAGAGTTCCCTGTGCTATACAGTAGGTCCTTATTAGTTATCTATTTTATATATAGTAGTGTGTATGTGTCAGTGTTATTAAGTAGCAGCAGTGACTCCAAGCACAGAGGAAGATGCATTGTCACCTTTTCCATATCCTGTGTAACCTTGCTTTCCTTCTTATTATGCCTACATTATCTGTTTTAGTTTTCTTGAGTCACTGATTTCTTTCCCTCTTGGGGGATATTTGAACTCCATCTAACCTGTTCATAGACCTCAGGTTAATAATCTTTGCTATACTTTTAGTGGGCTTTGCTTTTTGGCTGGAGCCGTAATACAATTGTCCTATCTCATCAGTTTTTATGATTTTATACCTCTCCTTACGGCACCTTAAATTTGGAAAGATATATTTTGATGCCAGGATATTTAGTGTTCAAAACATTTACCATTAGCTTTAGTGCCTTATTTGAAAAAAAAAATATCAGTTTAAAGTAGTAAATACATAGTTGCATGTATTTCGAAGACTTATTTTGTCCAGTTGGACAGGGTTGGGGGTAGGGAAGGTGATGGGGTGATACAACCGAGTTCTAAATTTTCACGATCATTGACTGTATCAATTACAGTCAATAGTTTCCTTGTCTGAACAAGTTATACTTTTATAGTCCATGCCAGCAGCCTCAAATGTTTTTGATTGTGTACCCCGTCAGTAATTTTCTTCTTTTAACTTACTTGGACATTATTTCAGACAAACAGGATAGCTGTAAGGATAGTACAAAGAATTCTTTTGCTTTTCAGCCACATTCCACAAATGTTAACATTTTTACCACATTTGTCTTTCTAATTCATTCTTTCTCCCTCTTTTGTCAGTTGCAGACATGATGCTTCTTTGCCCCTAAATAGTTAAGTATGTATTTCCTAAAAAGTAGAATTCTCTTTTACTTAACTGTAGTACTAGCAAAATCAGGAAATTGACATTGATACTTGTAATCTACAGACCTTGTTTAGATTTCACTAGTTTTTCAGTTGTCTCAGATCATGTGCTGTGTCAGTTATTGTATCTTTTAGTCTCCTTTAATCTGAAGTATTTCCTTAGTGTTTTTGTATTTCATGAATGAACTGTGACATTTTTGGATGCCTCTAAATTTGGGTTGGTTTGGTGTTTACTCATGTATAGGTTTAGGTTTTGCATAGGAATATCACAGAATTTTTCTATTCATAGTGCATCATTCCAGGGGGTCCATGTTGTTGATTTGACTCACTGCTGGTGATGTTAACCTTGATTACTTGGTTAAGCTGGAGTCTGCCAGACTTCTCGACTGTAAAATGGTAATAAATATTCTGCCCGGAGTACACAATCTTTGATAAATGTATGTTTATTTAAAAAATTATACACATGTATTTTTATTATTGTGCACATTTTAAAGCAGTTACAAAAATTAGACATTAAAGGATGAGCTACAAATACAGAAGGTCTGTTTTTCTTTTTGTACCCCAGTATATCCTTTCATATCCTATGGGATATATACTCCTGGTTTTGTAGACCAGAGCTCTGCATCATATTCTTTACTTTATATCGTTTTATAGGAATTATTCTTGTGTCTTGATCCTGAAATAAAAGCTCCTTGAAGGTTATGTTCTCATACTTCTGTAGCCTCAGTACAGTAAGTACTCAAAAATAAATGCTTAACGTTAATGATTTTTCCCTGTTACTTTTTAATCTTTTGCTTCCAGATGGAGAACTTAATGTTCTAGATGATATTTTGACTGAAGTACCAGAACAGGATGATGAACTTTATAATCCAGAGAGTGAACAAGATAAAAATGAGAAAAAAGGTATGTAAGATTTCTATTTTCGTTAAAATAGCAAAATAGAGATCAGTTTCTTAAGAAAGAGTCTTTGCTTTTGTACTTGTTCCTTGAGGCACTTACCACCAAAAGCACAATCATAAGAAGCAGTGGTACCCAATTCCATATGAATGAGAGTAATATATTTTTTCCAAACGTGTGAAATGTCTCAGATGAATTTATTCCAGTATGTGAAAGCTGTGTTTTCTTTATGATTAACTTTGGAGTAAAGGTATTTCAGAAGACATTTTAAAGAAATGAGGCTTTTTTTCTCTGATATATTTACCTGTTAAACTTTGGTGAAATAAGTCTAATACCCAAATTCTTATATATATTTTTTTCATCGTATTTTTAAGGTTCAAAAAGAAAAAGTGACCGAATGGAATCTACAGACACAAAGCGACAAAAGCCTTCTGTTCATTCAAGACAATTGATTTCTAAGCCACTGAGCTCATCAGTTAGCAATAACAAAAGAATGGTTAGTACAAAAGGAAAGTCAGTCACAGAGTATAAAAATGAGGAATATCAAAGATCTGAAAGAAACAAACGTCTAGAAGCTGATCGGAAGATTCGTTTGTCAAGTAGTGCCTCCAGAGAACCTTATAAGAGTCAACCTGAAAAAACATGTCTGCGGAAAAGGGATCCTGAAAGGAGGGTCAAATCCCCTACACCAGATGGTTCTGAGGTAGTAAATATTATTGCAGATATAATACAGAAAGCAATTCTTTTTGAGGCTAGAACTATTTACTCACTCTGACCTTGTCTGTTATATGACTGCTGATTCCCTTTTTCTTTAAACATCAGAGAATTGGGCTTGAAGTGGATAGACGTGCAAGCAGATCCAGCCAGTCTTCTAAGGAGGAAGTGAACTCTGAAGAATATGGCTCTGACCATGAGACTGGCAGCAGTGGTTCTTCTGATGAGCAAGGCAACAACACTGAGAATGAGGAGGAAGGGGTGGAAGATGTGGAGGAAGATGAAGAAGTAGAAGAAGATGCAGAGGAAGATGAAGAGGTGGATGACGATGGAGAGGAGGAAGAGGAGGAAGAAGAAGAGGAAGAGGAGGAGGAGGAGGAAGAGGAGGAGGAAGAAGAAGAAGAATATGAACAGGATGAGAGAGACCAGAAGGAAGAGGGAAATGATTATGACACCCGAAGTGAGGCTAGCGACTCTGATTCTGAATCTGTTTCCTTCACGGATGGGTCTGTCAGATCTGGTTCAGGAACAGATGCATCAGGTACTAATTTTTATATGTAAAGGTTTGTCATTTTTTTTTTTAATTGACCTGATTGGTTTTTTTCTTGAACATGTTTAAATTGAATTATAAAATTTTTGAGGCAATGGGGGGGGGATGTTAGTAAGACTGTCCTGTGATTTTTTTTTTTATAGTGTGTGCTTTTGAGTATTATAAATGCATTTGAGTAAGATTTACATACCTTAGTAAAGGTATTTTCCAGCTACAAATTGATTGTATTATAAATACACTGGTCTGATTGTTTCTGTATAAGGAAATGTATTTGAGGTTTTAATGTTACAAATTCTTAGATATCCATCGTAGTCAACAACAGCTTATTTAAACACTGATGTACTTGAAGTATATTCATATGGAACCTGTCTGCTAGGTATTACAATATTTTCATGTTAAATGCCTCTAGATTTCCATCATGTGGCAACAGAAACCAAAATAACTTTCTTTTTCTCTTGGGAGCACAAATTTTTCTTTCATTTTTGTATCTGTGGGTTGACTGACTGGGGCAGGGTCTCCAGAGGGCTGGGTGTAAAGGTACCAGATGGAAAATAAGAGTATAAAATTATTGTGGAGAGACTGGGTAAGAGGCATCTTGGGTCATTCCTTCAATACTACGTGCCCTGCCACTTTATCTGACCCATGAGACTTGAATATGAGAATGGTAGATAGTTGCAGTCATTAGGCTGAGGGAGCCCTCTTCTGGGGGGAAATTCAGAGGGTAGAGCAACAAGAGGCCAGGGTACTTGGAGACTGCTGGTCACTCTGATGATTATAGTCTCATGGCTGTCTTATGTAAAGATGCAGCCAGATCTCCTACACAGGCCAAATGCACTAAATATTGGAAATACAAGAAAAATTGTATTCTTTTGATATATATGATAGTTAAATGTCATTATTATAGAATTTTATCATTTTAGTGTAGTACATTGTTAGTAAATCATATTTTTGATACAGTGTAAATGATTAGAGCAAATGACCAGGTATTTTCTAATTGGCAGCTGAAGTGCTTCTAGCCTTTTGCTCACTAGAGTTCTAGGTTTGGGAGTTCAGACAGGTTTTGAAGGGGGCTAAAGAGTTAAACTGAATAGATGAGTAGTTGGGTTTGATATTAAAAAAAAAAACTTGTGGAATCTTTAATTCTACTATCCCATCATACTTTTTGCAAACTGATGGGATATGTTTTATAATTTATGATAATGGATAGAGAACAAAAATTGCATTGGAAATATGAATGAATGTTCATTTATTGTGGAGAATGTGTGAAACCTGTAAAAGTAGGGAACATTTTATTATAGGAATCTTCTTTTTGGTGTCCATGTTAAGAATGATATTTCTTAGACTTGAATGTTTATCCTGTTTAACTCAAACGAGGGAGACTTACATAAATACGTAGGGCCTAAAATAATGTGTATTTTTAATAAGTTCCTAGATGCTGATACTTAGCAAGATACTTATTCATACTTTATGTTTTTTGTGGATTAGACATTTCAGATTGAATGGTAGCCAATAGTTTTATAAAACTTGGATATTAAAACTGTTAAGAGACTTACTGTTATAAAAGAGATACCTGCCTGGAACTCTTTCCATATTAAAGGAAAATTTGTGGCTTTTCTTTGGAAGAGCTCTTATGTGGAACATGTTTTAAAGACTGTATTTAGTATGCAGGACATTATTATTTTTATTTTGGAGTGGTTTCTCTTTATAATAATGTGTGAGAGAAAAATGGGGTGGATCTGGAACTCCACTAGAGGTAAAAAATGTTTTTAAAGATTTTTAAACACAAGGGATCACAGTTTAGTTTTTGTGTCATGAATTTTCTAGATTCCAGTTTATTTTACCTTATTTTTCAAAATTTCTCAAAATTTCAGTAATTTCCTTATAAAAGTGACACACTTGGTGGTTGTTAAAGGTTTATTTGTTAGATGACTTTCAATTGTTTTTTTGACCTGAGAATAATAGTCGGGAGAGGAGATCATAAACTTTAAGAGCAATGAAAGTTATTTATACAAAAACGATAAAAAATCCTTGGAGATTTTTCATGGTAATGCTATATTTAACATTACATAAAAATTGTTGGGCGAGATCTTACTTCTGCTTCTATTTCCTGCATCTTTTTTTTTTTTAATAAATTTATTTATTTTTGGCTGTGTTGGGTCTTCATTGCTGTGCGCGGGCTTTCTCTAGTTGCTACGAGCAGGGACTACTCTTCGGTGCGGTGCACGGGCTTCTCGTTGTGGTGGCTTCTCCTTTTGTGGGGCACGAGCTCTAGGCGAGTGGGCTCAGTAGTTGTGGCGCGCGGGCTCTAGAGAGCAGGCTCAGTGGTTGTGGCGAATGGGCTTAGTTGCTCTGCGGCATGTGGGATCTTCCCGGACCAGGGCTCAAACCCGTGTCCCCTGAACTGGCAGGAGGATTATTAACCACTCCGCCACCAGGGAAGTCCCTGCATCATCTTGGTTAGACATTCTTTTAGTACTTAGAACCATGAAGTATTATTTTTAAACAGCAGCAAGAGATGTATTACCTTTGTGATCAATTTATAATGCTTAGATCCCTGACTGTTCAAAGAGGAAAAGAATAAAAGAAACATGCTAGAATTTTTGAAAGAAATTTAAAAAAAATTTTTTTAACAGTTTTATTTTTCTAATCTCTTTCATGTACATGTCATACTCATTGATTCAATGAATTCAGTTCCTTCTGTGTGCCAAACACTATATAAGAATGTGTAGTCAGTGAACAAAACAGACATAGATGAGAAAGAGATTTGGGATATGACAAAAACTCCTGTTTCTTATCTGTTGGGTGAGATTCTCAGTCATTTTATACTAAAAGGCTTCAGTCTCTTCTCTTGAAGTCTTATAGTTTACCTTGAGGGAGAGGATTTTAAAACTTAAAGGTCAGGTATCATTCAAAGCCAACAAACCTGTAAATAAATGCTTTTCTCTATAGCTAGTTATATAAATTTCATTATGTTCCCAAGTTGCTAGCTTTAAATGGGCCTGACTTTGTAGTTGTGCCAATATGTACTGCTTTGCCTTTCCTTTTTGCTTTAAGTTAGCAAAATCAGCATCATTTACAAGCTTCTTGTTAACATCTATTTGGAGAAGGAATTAGTAGTAAATTACAAAGGGAAAAGTGCTTAAACTAAAAGAAAAGGAACTTTTGTCCTTGGAGTTTTCCATCTTTAAGCTAGTTTAAACCTAGAATCCCCTTTCAAGAATAGAAGTAAAATATCTTTTCTATTCTCTTGCTCATGGCTTGTACTTTCAAGTTAGAAACTAGGTTCTGTCACTCAGGAACTGTGGGACCCTAGCCAAGTTGCCTAACCACACCACTAAGTTGAGGCTTCCTTTTCTGTAAATGAGAATAATGGGTACTATGTATCTCATGAGTTTGTTATGAGGATTAAGGGAAATAATTTATTTAAAGCTTTTAAAATAGGAGTTTGTATGAAAGATCATTGATTATTATTTTTCAACATTCTGTTAACTTCTATAAAAATAAGTATATGCGTTTTCTCCCATCATATTCCTTCTTTTAGCTGAAAAGTAAAGGTGCTTATAGTGGTGTAATTAAAATACCAACAGAGACAGGAGAGTCTAATTCCATTTTAGGCCCTCATTTATATGCTTCCAGATTAAGCCTGAAATGGTTCTTATAGGTAATGCAAATCTCTTCTGTCTACTGAAGAGTCCCAGCTTTCTAATAGAAATACATAGACTGTTGCTGAGATTTTAGAGTTAAATTTTAAATTGAATTTGAAAATAAGCAGTTATTCAGGAAGGACGTGGTCAGGAAGAATGGAATTGAAGATACAAAAGCAAGCAATGGCAACCAGAAGGGAGTCACTAATTTACTATAGTGTAATTTAAAAAAAAAAAACAAAAAACAGTTGAAAGGCTTTGGGTTCTGGGGTTCATCAGACATCTAAGAATCAGAGTTGGAATTGTGATGAAGAATGATAGTATACTTTTTAAAAAGAGGACTTAAAACAGACAGTGGTACTTGGTTCATAGAAGGGAGCGCTGTAAATTTAATTGAAAGAAAAGTTGTGTTTGCTTTGCAGAATTTTTTTCCCTTTTAAAACTTTAAGACCTTTTATATATAGGATAAGTAGTTCTTAATTATAGCTGTGTATTTTTATTTGATTAAAATTGGTGGGAGAAATAACAAAATGTCCTTAGTTTTTGAACAGTGTCTGAATTGGAACATCTTCAGAAATTGAGGGGGTCAGGAAGGATTAATAATGAATAATACTTAGGGATTATGCAAAATCCAGACGCATGATGATACATTCTTATTTGATTAACTGTACCTATATTGTAATGTTTTTAAAAATCTTGTCTGAATTCTTTTTTAGATGAGAAAAAGAAGGAAAGGAAGAGAGCTAGAGGCATATCTCCTATTGTTTTTGATAGAAGTGGAAGCTCTGCATCAGAGTCATATGCAGGTATTCTCATTTTACTTTTATTTGTGATCATATCTGACTGATTCTAATGTAATCTGCTATAAAAAGTGTGTGGAGGCTGTAGTTTAGCGTGAACTCGTTAATATTCATTAGTATTGATTTCTGGCATGTTCAGTGTAATAAATCTAGAGGAAACTAAGCTTTTTCTTATTATTTTAATCCTGTTCTGTTACTGCTTAAGTGGAATTTCACTTTTTTTTTTTCTTGGAAGATGATGATTCAGTGACTAGTTTTCTGAGTGAGAAACTGTTCAAATATTTTTAAAAACATCCAAACAACCCAAAAAGCAAAACACTCGTACACATTGAGAAGTATTTTTTTTGTGTGTGTGGGTGCGCCAGGAAGAATAATTTGTCTTGAATGAGAACTTTATGTGACAAGACTGTAGAAATTTTGTCTTATCTCTATTAAAGCTCAATCTGAACAAATGTACTTTGGCTAAATACAGGTTCAGAAAAGAAGCATGAGAAATTATCATCTTCCGTTCGTGCTGTCCGAAAAGGTATCATTTAAATTTGAAATTGTTTTCATTGCATGCTTCCTTAAAAGTCATTATTTTGCCTTATTGGTTGTCCATTAATAGTTGGTTTTAATGTAGTAATGTTCTGATATATTACATTAAGGGGAAAAAAATAATTTAGTCTTACACAGAGCTCCGTGTTCACTTCTTACTGGGTATCTTTTAGAACAGTGGCAAACATTTTAGGACATCTTAACAGTTTTTGGACGGAGTGGATGGTATATATATTTTAGTAGCATAATGGTCTATTAGCAAATTTTAAATGATTAATGTGATAAAGATCTATAAAATTTATAGCCATCTTCACACTTAAAAAATATGGATCTGATATATTAGAACATTACTATATTAGGTTTGCCTTCTTGCAAAATGCTGGTGTCTTTCTTAGCTTTGCTTTATTATGTGTTGTGGCTTAGCTTTCTAGGTTGAATGGGTGATTATGAATTTTAAAAGTTTAGCTGGGTTTTGGAGGGCTAATTTCATTTAATACAACTTATATCCCTCTGTGTGATAATGGCCTCTGTTTAATCAATTTGGATTTCTTTTTTTCAGATCAAACCAGTAAACTCAAATATGTCCTACAGGATGCGAGATTTTTTCTCATAAAGAGTAACAACCATGAGAATGTGTCCCTTGCCAAAGCTAAGGTATTAGCATCAGTTCTGTTGAAATGTCCTAATCTTGAAAATTTAAATGTGAAGGTGGACTTGAGTATCACTTGAGTACATGACATACTGTAATTTTTATTAAAGCTTTAAAGATCCATAGTCCAGTTGCCATGTAGGGTCTGCTTTTTTGACTGGTTAGGCAACCTAGTAGTCATTTGAGTTTTCTTTTGAATCTTTTGAAGATGAGTTTAGAAGTAAAAATATTCAATATCTGAAGAATATGTAATTATACATTGTACTGCAAAAGACGTGTTTCTTTGGATTTTTGTGTTTCTATACTCAATTGCTAGTTTATTATACTAATACATTTTATAAAGTTTTTTTAGTTAACCAGTTTTGTTTTTTATTGCTGCTTGTTTTACACCTTGAGATTTTCTTGAAAAGAAATCATTCTTTTACAGAGAGTTTCTTTTACTTTTAGAAGTAAGATCACTTGGATTTAGAAGAAAAGGGAAGAGTTAGTTTTAGTTTAAAGCCCCACCCTGGGCTTTACAAAAGGGATATGCCCAGTTGCTGTAGGATGTCGTAAGGTTAATTTTTTTAAAAATGTTTTTGTTAGAAAAATGCATCTACTTTTTATACCAACTATTCTAATATTTTTGTATTTTTGTTTTAAGACAGTTTCTACTGTGGGAAGCATTTTGTAAACTGTATTTCTGTCAATATTAATAATCCTATATTTCTAACTTAAGTTGAGGGTTACCCACTAAATTTTACAGATGGAAGGAATAGTACACTAAATAGTGGAAGTTTATTCTGTTCTTTAGCTGGAGTGGATTTAGGCAGAAGTAGTTAAGCACCTAGTGAGAATGAGGTCTAGTATGTATCAGCAGATTAAACTGAATTAGAGGTTCTGGTTTACATTACCATTCCTGCCTTCTTAATCTTTCATGATCAAAGAATTGATTAAAATGCTTTGGAAATAATAACTATGTTCCAGCTCTACATAAAACACAGGTCTCTTCAGTCAAACTATTGATACGTGAAAATTTGAACTTAAATAGAAATAAGAGAGAAATGCTAGAAACTTGACAGAAATTCTTCACTTACGGATTTACTAACATGATCATTTTTAATTATTTGGTTAGGCACAGTTTTTAAAGAAAAAATGTACACATTGTGATTCACCTTCAAGCAAAATGTTTTTACCACAGTAAATGGTTCTGATTTTAAATTGTAGGTGATTGTTTTTATTATCTAAAATTCTAGCCCATATGATTTGATTGCCCCGTCCCCATGTGTTTACTAGTTTTAATGATTTTGTTAAGGTTGGTAATTTTCTCCATATTTTTCCCAAGTTTTTAATAGATTATTCCATTATTTTGACATATGACATTATTCATAAATGTTCTACGAATACATAGGACATTTATTCATTATAGCTTACTGGTAACCTTGGTCTTCTGTAAATGTAATTGGAAACATAAAAGATTTACATTAATTTCAATCTTTGATCTTTACATCATTTATATAGGGTGTATGGTCTACACTGCCAGTAAACGAGAAGAAATTAAATGCTGCATTCAGATCTGCAAGGAGTGTTATCTTAATATTTTCTGTGAGAGAGAGTGGAAAATTTCAAGGTAAGAGTAAAAATAATTTGGATATGTAAAAACATTAATTATATTTGCATCTATATATTATGTTGTGATTTATTCCCCTAGGATTTGCAAGACTTTCTTCAGAATCACACCATGGAGGATCTCCTATACATTGGGTACTTCCAGCAGGAATGAATGCTAAAATGCTGGGAGGTGTCTTTAAAATTGACTGGATTTGCAGGTAAATTACACACTTTAGTGTAGATAATTAAAGTTGCTCCTGTTTTGAATGGGCTACCACTTGAGAATAATGTTAAAAGTCTACAGTTATTTAGTTTTAATTTATTATTCTAATTATTGTCCCCCTTTTTTTGGTGTCATTCCTAGGCTGATTGGGATCTATAGAGCTTATTTAACAATGTTAAAAGTAAAAACATTAATATGCTTAGATTGTATTGTTCACCACCTTTATAATCTAATATAGAATGCATAGGGCAAAGATTTATTTAGTCCAGAGTTTTATGTATTTCATTTGTTCTCTGCATTAGTATTATGGCAGTAAATTTACAAATCAGACAGTTGCTTATGTTATTTAGCACATGTTTATGTTTAGTGATTTAACATGCCATTTTATTACTGTGGAGTGGGAAAATAGTCACCCTTTGACTTGGCTAATATAACATTTTGGAGGTGACTAATTTAGTTGTGAACAAGTAGTGTTTTTTAAGGAAGTTAGCAAATCATGTTAGTTGGCATTGTGACCTTTTGAAACTGCAGTAGTTAAGATTTAAATGTTTGTTAGAAAAGTAGACTTACTTTGAAATCTGAGTTATTTACCACTTTTTTTGTCCTTACTGAACGATTGTACATTGTTTTAAAAAAATGATTAAAGAAGTCAATTTAGATGATACAGAGAGACTTAACACTTCAGCAAATGGATAGTCTCTTGTCGAGAACTGCAAAATGGGGCAGAAGGCAGAAAGCTTTTATAAAATAAGCTTTTATAAATAGTAAAGAATAAGAAAGAGACAAATAAGAAAATATCTGATTGGATGGGGCCACACAGAACCTTGTTTGGGATGAGGAAGCCCAGAGTTGGCTTGGCGTTTGGGGATTGACTGACAATATATTGCATTTCTGGTCAAGTGGAGCATTTACAGGGACATGAAAGTTATCTAAGTTTCAGTTTGCTGGCTTAGCACCTTGGGCAGGAGTGGCTCCATCTTGGGCTTAGAAAGCTATTTCAACAATATGAAAAGCTAATTATTTAAGTGAACTTTATATGGCATGCACAAATCTACTACCTGTAAAATTAATTTTAGCTAAATAAGAATTACCTGAAAGGGACCATATGGATTTTTTTGTATCATTAAGTCGGCTTAGGTGGATTTTTGATGAGGATAGAGGAATTGGATAAGAAAGAAAAATGCTGTTCATATTCAGGAAGGCAAACTAGCACAAAGAAGAGACATGAAATCAGAAACCATGGGGTGGGGGGTGTGAGTGGGGTGTGTGGATGGGATAGGGAACCACCTTTTTAATAAAGCAGTCAGTAAAGAGAAGAACAGAAGGCAAAGATGGGTGGGTAGTAATGTGGGCCAGCCTAAGGAGTTAATAAAATAAACCTTTGCTGTGGGACAGTGAGGAAATATGAAAATGGGCAGTGATACAGCAGAGATAGTGTATTAGGCTGATGTTTAATAGAGTAGCAAAAAGCTATATGCGCATATAAATATATCACCATTATTCATCCCGTCATTACTTTTTTGTTTTTTTTATAAATTTATTTATTTTTATTTTTGGCTGTGTTGGGTCTTCGTTGCTGCGCGCGGGCTCTTTAGTTGCAGTGAGCGGGGGCTACTCTTCGTTGCGGTGCACGGGCTCCTCATTGCGGTGGCTTCTCTTGTTGCAGAGCATGGGCTCTAGGCATGTGGGCTTCAGTAGTTGTGGCACGCGGGCTCAGTAGTTGTGGCTTGCAGGCTCTAGAGCACAGGCTTAGTAGTTGTGGCGCATGGGCTCAGTTTCTCCGCGGCATGTGGGAATCTTCCCAGACCAGGGCTCAAACCCATGTCCCCTGCATCAGCAGGTGGACTCTCAACCGCTGCACCACTAGGGAAGCCCCCCGTCATTACTTTCTATAGGGAAAAATTAGAAGCAATCTAAATTCTTTCATATAGGAAATTGGTTAAGTAGATTATGGTTTGTCACTTAAATGTAATACACAAAAATAATTGTCCATGTAATAACATGGAAAGATACAACAAATGAAAGGATACATAATTATAATGTTGGAATGCATTGTTAGGGTGGTGAGACTATAGATGATATTCCCATACTCCATTGTACCCAGGGTTTTTAAATATAGATTTATAGTTCTTAATTTCTAAAGTTAAATCATAATCAAAATTATAAAATTTAAAAATCTGGTGGCAGTTTATAGGGAAGACAAGGTGTCAATTATTTCTTAGCAGAGATAGACATTTTTACTTATTTTTTTGGATGGATAACTGTAAAGGCCAAAGGAGAGGTTTGTTAAGTCTATGGTTTTATGACTAGAAACATTATTGGTGTCACTGGAAAATATTTGGAGGTGATGCTTTCTTAGGAGAAAAATAATTACCCAGTTTTAGATTGGTGGTAGCAAATTTTATTTTGAATGTTACTTGTTTTATGAACCTTCATTTTCAGATTATTGATACGGAAATTTGTTTCTTAATTTTAGAAGATGAGTTTAATTTATTCACAGATTATCGTCTTCATTTTCTTCTTCATTGACTTTCTGGCTCTTTTACTAACTCATTTGAAATATTTATAGCTAGCATCAGAAGAGGTACAAACCCAAATAGTCCATTCTGCTAAGATTTTGTGTAAAATTTTGGGTAGTAATGTTTTTTATTACTTTTAAGTAAGTTTTAGGTTTACCTGGAAAGAATATTCTTTTTTTTTTTTTTTTAGAATATTCTTAATTAAAAAAAAAATTAACTTTTTTTTAAATACTCATAAGTGCGTTAAAGAGTAATATTAAAATACTTAAGAGTTCTGAGGGGGCACGTGTTCTTATTGCATTGACATTTCTTTGAGTAAGTCACTTGAACTCTAAATTTTCTGTGTGAAATGAGAATTACATTTGACCTTCAGTGTTAAAAGGATTAAACTTTAATAAATATAAACCCTGAAGGCTTTGCTATCAGTAATAGTAACTGCTATTAATATATTTTCTTTTCAGATATGATAGTTATCAGAGTTTTATTTAAGCACCTTTTGGATTTAATAACTAGCCTTAAGTTTTTTGAGGAGTGGTCCCTGGATCACCTGCATCAGTAGTATCTGATTATTAAAATGCAGAATCGTTACATGCACTTCAAACCTATAGGCACACTGGAGTTTAAAACTAGATGGTGCATGGTAGCAGATAGGAAAGGAGGCATTAAAAAGTGACTTAAGTTGCCGCTGGGAGTTAGATCAAAATAAGGCTAAAATCTATAGAATGTCATTCAACCAGAATTAAATCTACTGACTATATTGTATTTTAACCTCACCCCTTTCATGTCCATTCCAGGTAACCCATTTCTCTTTTCTTTCATGGTTTCTCGATATTATTCCTTTTAGTTTTAATGACCAAAACAGCTATCCAGCACATAAGAGCCTCTGTACAGTTTCATGTTCTTTTGTTAAATATGCCCCATTTTCTAAGCTCCTTAATTCAGAGACTCACTGCCACGTTACCTAGGGTACTCACAGTAAAGATGATCATCTGTAGGCTTTTTCATTACATGTCTGCTCAAAAGCTGATTTTTAGGATGCCTGCTCTCTAATTGTGATGACCACAGATGTGCAGTTTCTCTTAGTCTTAATCTAAGCCCTGTTTTTCCTAAGGCCTCATAGATCTCTGTGCTTTTCAGTCTGGGATTAACTACGGTGTCGAAACAGTGGGCAGAGGTCTCTAGAATCTAGTTAGAACCAGTGCCACCAAAGAATTTTAACCCTCAGTGACTCAAACAGCTCAACCAACATATGCCTTTTTTTTGGACCTAGGGTATTCCATTGCTAATGTTTAAATAACAGTGGTAACTCTGTGCGATAATAATTTGTAACCGTCCTGCACTTTCGTAGTTGTAGGTTATTTATTCCTTTCCGAAACCTTTTTTTAACTGGCAATTGAGAGGAAAAATCTGAGAAGCTATTAAAGTACAGTTTTAACTATAGATCTGCATCTGGATATTCTAGACTTTTGGTATGGACTTATTCTAGCTTAATGATAGTCTCTTTCCCCCTGCCCTCCCTGTAAAGGGGGGGTGTGTGGGTGTGTGTATGTAGATATATATACATACACACATATTTTTATGTATGTATATACACTCTTGAACTACTCTCAATGTGTGAGGTAAGATGTCTTTTAGATGAGGAATCCAGTAGTAGTACCTAGTAGGCAGTTCTGTCACACTGTGCCCACTTCTCCCATACATTCACATCACCACCACCACAGATCATGCCACCTTGATACTTTAATTTTAGATATACTTCTCTTTTCCTGTAAATGTCGAAATATTTTCTGAGGTGTAAAAAGTGTAAAATTTGGGCGTTTAATATTCATCTTTAAGAAAATTCACGTAAGGTTAGAATAAATGGTTATATAGCTTGTCCACTGGACCAGGTTATTTGCTTGTATTTTTCCTTCTCCATTATGTCTTTGCTCAGGTCCTTTTCATTGCTTCAAATGTAACCCTGCCTTACCTCTCTACATACGGCTTTTCCTGAGTCACTTTTCTTTCAGACTTTTCCCATATGTCACCTTTTCCAGGAAGCATTTTCTGATTGTTTTTTCTTTCTTTCCAAAATAGATATGACCATTCACATTAAAAACAAAACTTTAGGGTACCCATTCTTTTACAAAATCATTGTGTGTGCTTGTTTACTCTCTGATAAAAGCTGTGGAAGAAAGGTTAGGAATGCAAGCTCTTTATTTTATTCATCTTTGTATGTCCTTTGAGCAGTTTCATTTGTATTGTGTATATATATATAATAGATCTTTAAAGCATTTATTTAATTTGGCATTACTTTATGCACAAATAGATGAAACCTTATTGAATGATGTTAATTTTCGATTATTTTTTTTGACAAGTACTTATCATGTGTCATGTTTGTGTTCAGTGTTGTGCTGGGTTGTTAAAGAACTATAAAAATACAGGTTATCTTTTTTTAACTTGGTGAGACCATTTTGCCCTATGGCTCAGAGAGCTTAGAGCCAGAGTTTGTTTAAATTATTTAGGTATAGCACTGTAGTGTAAGTGGAGGGCATAATTAATACATGCAAATATAGGAATTTATGAATAAAAACATTTGTATTGTCAAGAGCCATTCCATGTGTAGTGGGGAGTATTGCCTTATCAAAAGGAGGGAGGATATTTGAATCTGGGAAAGCAGCCCTGAACCAAGGATAGGGGGCATGTATTTTCATTTGGTATTAACTGCCTAGTTAAGCTTCATCTCTTTGTTGGTCAGTTATTTAAAAATGCAAGATTTTTAGGGGCTTCCCTGGTGGCTCAGTGGTTGAGAATCTGCCTGCCGATGCAGGGGACACGGGTTCAAGCCCTGGACCGGGAAGATCCCACATGCCGCGGAGCAACTAAGCCCGTGCGCCACAATTACTGAAGCCTGCGTGCCTAGAGCCTGTGCTCCACAACAGGAGAGGCCACCGCAATGAGAAGCCCGCGCACGGCAACGAACAGTAGCCCCTGCTCACCATAACTAGAGAAAAGCCCACGCGCAGCAACAAAGACCCAACGCAGCCCCAAAAAAATAAATAAATTTATTAAAAAAAAAAAATACAAGATTTTTAGTACACAGAAACAAGAAATATGCTAAACATTTGATATGTTATTTCATATGCAGATTGCTTAAAACAAGTATGAAGAAGGTGGTGATATCCTTGTTTATAAGATGAAGAAACTCAGGCTCAGAGAAGCTGAGAGAGAGCTGGGATTAAACCCCAAACTGTCTTGGTTTTAAGCTCATTATCTTAAGCGTATTATTTAGCTTTTTTTAATTTTGAGAACACGTGAGAATGTGGAAAGAGTGTGTCTCTGAAGGGGGCTCCCTTTCTGGGGAATAAGCTCTATCAGTCTTAAATTTTAGTCATATTTAAATCATGATTAACATAGGAATTCACTACTAAAGTAGTATAAGGATTCTGCAAAGTAATATAATTAATATTACTTTGTATTTAGGCGTGAATTACCCTTCACTAAGTCGGCTCATCTCACCAATCCTTGGAATGAACATAAGCCAGTAAAGATCGGACGTGATGGACAGGTTTGTTAACTTTAATTGATTCTTTAAAAAACATATATTTAATCAACCCTTTTAAATATCTTTATTGAAGGATATTTTAAAACCATTTTTGATTGAATTTGTGGGAAAGATTAAGGGAAAATAGTCTTATTTGGAGTTTGTGATTACTGTGATTTTGATTGATTAATCTGACCTCTGTTAATGTTGAAAGATAGGTAGCTTTATATGGTACTTCATTAATACAGTTGAAGGAAAAGTTTTCAAAGAAAATTGGCATGATTTTTACATGCTTTTTCATTATGTTATTACTGTTTAACAGATTCTGAACTTTGTATAATATATTTTAGAAATGCCATTTAATGTCTTTGCTGAAGTTTTCTGAGTAGAAGGAAGCTTTACGAAAAGGAGATAAGTATGTGTAGTCAGGTTTTCAAGTCTGCAAATGAAATCAAAAGTGTGCTGTGACTTAAACCCAAACCTGTGAACCTTACAGTTTCTACATGTAATTTTGAACCAGGTTTTCATTGCTCATAAGTGAAAATATTGGTAACTGAAAATAAAACTTAATTTTAAAAAGTCTGTAGATTAGTCTGTTTTTCTAGTTAATATAATGTATTTAAGTGCATTTAGCAATTTATGATTATGAAAATTGTTGCCACACTAATGTATGTTTTTCCTCCACTGTATTAAGATGGATGACTTTGTCCTGATACTTCCGTATTTTGCACAAAGAAATATTCCTTTGTTGCAGAGGGTGATTGTCACAGAGTTTTTTGTGTAGTTAACTTTGAAGATTCTACACTTTTAATTTTTCCCCTTATATAAATACGTGAAACACTTTTAAAAGGTTTTTTAAAAACCTTTCAAGGAAATTTATCGGAATCGCATATGATCATCAGCCTTGGGAAGGAAGCCTCCAAGTCAATCTGTTTTTGTTCTTGTACATCAGGAAAATACAAGTCTATTGAAAGTTTCTCCTTTTTTTTTCATCTTGTAAATTACTACTTTCCTATTCTAGGAAATTGAACTTGAATGTGGAACCCAGCTTTGTCTTCTATTTCCCCCTGATGAAAGTATTGACTTGTATCAGGTCATTCATAAAATGCGTCACAAGAGAAGAATGCATTCTCAGCCCCGGTCAAGAGGACGTCCATCCCGTCGAGAACCAGTCCGGGATGTGGGAAGGTTAGAAACGTTCTTTGGACTGATAATAGGCACATGTATCAGAATAACATGATGGAGGAATGTGATTCGTCAAAAGTTTGTCCTGCGGTAAAGAAGAAAGAGAAAATCCTCAAATCAAGCTGCATGGACTAGTTTGTGGCTTCATTGAGGATTTCACATGGTCACCTTGGTCTCAGTCATTTTTCAAGAGGAAAATGGGGATCTTTCCTTATGCAGAAAAAATTATCTGCTAAAGAGTGATAACCAGTTTAGATTAGATAATAATCTGATAATACAATGTATACCATTGAAATGAGGTAGGCCTTTGTTGCTAAGAACAGGCTAGAAAGGAGGAAGAGGAGGAAGTCTTTATTTGCAAAAATTGTTAATATTTTGTAAAAAGCCTTTTCTTTCAGGTGTGTCTCTGGATAAGCCTTATCAGATATGGGACTTTTATAAAGGATCACTAATATTTTTTCAGAAGATGACGCCTCATTTAGAGGATAAAATATTTTAAGTTATTTTGATATTCAAGAGGAGCATTATTGGGACTATTTCAGATTTTGCCATCGTGATGTGTTAACCCCATTGTCAAATATTGTCTAACTTGTACCCAGTGAATTCACACATCTTGCTGAGCTTCTGAAAACAATAGGTTCTCTCCAAAGGGGATCAAGTGGCCCTGGGAGACCCGGCAACAAACCAAAAAGAAGGGCTGTTGCTGTGTCTGTTTACAGCTTTTCCAGATGCTGGCAGTACCTGTGGACTTAAAGTGTTTTTTAGAGGATCGCCATGGTTATTGATCACTACTTACGAACTAAACAGCATTTTCCAGGAAAAGGGGGTTTAACTTGTTGCAGAATTGGAGAAGTCTTTGCAAAGGACTGATTTATGCCCTTCTACCCAACACCTTCCCCTGTATAGATTTGCATACAGCTAAATCTAAAATATTCTGCTAAAGACTGTTGGATGTGTGGTTGATGGGATGAAACCTTTGGTTAAGTTTCCTTTTGGTGGAAACATCCTGTGGTAGGTACAGATAATCCAACAAGAGTCCCCATTTCTTTGAGCTTAAGAAGGACACTGTCAAGTAGGTAGGAGGAAACCTGGCAGAGCCCCCTTATTTTTGGCCTAAAAGGACTGAGCACCAAGATGTCTTTTGAAGTTTTAAGCTAAGAGGTTTCCAGTGCAATACAGTACATACAAGTGAAGTTTTTACCTCAGTTTTGCAATGGACTGTAAACTATACTTACACTACACCTTCTCTCAAGCCTGCCAGGGCCTCCATATTTGTATGTGGCTTACAGCTTAAAGTCAGTAGTTGGACTACTTTATGAACTGTTACTATCATGTTTTATACCGGTCGTAAATGCACTCCCCAAACTACAAGAAAGCGGTATGTTTATTTTTTTAAACCAGCTTTTAATTTTCTTAGTCTTATTTATTGTAGATGCAACTGTTTTTATTCTGTTGGGGGGTTTGGGTTTATTGCAGCTTCGTAGTTTGAGTGAACTTGTGTTGCAAAAGTTAATGAAAGCAGTTGATAATTCAGAGAAATAGCTGGAAAACTGGTGATACCAGGTTATTATGGAGTTTTTTACATTAAGGGTAAAAAGGTGTATTTATTATTACCTTAAAAACTTGGATTTTTGTTTTTCTTTTGTGTAGCTCTTTATTAAATGCTAAGTAAAATGAAGTGTATTTAATGATGTATTTACATTAACCATTGAGATTTATGGAAGATAGGGAAGAGCAGCCAGAGCTGCAGATAGTAAAGTTGTCACCTTCTAAAGAATACACTTTGAACTCGTTTTATGAACTCTGTTAAAACTCTGCCCCATTACGTGCCAGTTTTATTTTAAGGCATTGTCTCTAGAAAAAATTCCCATAATTCCTAAATGTTATTAACTTTAGAAATTGGTTTTTCAAAGTATTAAGATTTTCAAAACTTTTCTGTAAAGTCACTTTTAATAAGTATCAAATTTTCTGTATGATCATGTGAAAAGTGTAATTTTGTGCAAAGCAGGAGAAAAATATTTAAGAAATTATTAATTTTCTTTAGACTTAGCCTAAAATGACATTAATACCTTTACATATATAGATTTTAGAGTTACCTGTTGTGTAATGATGATAGTTTTTTTCCCCTTCTTTTACCTGAATGGAGACTTTATTTGGGAAAGTGTTTTAATTGTTAAACTGGATATTTATATTAGTTTGAGGGCAGCTCATTTACTTCTGTTTAGATTACTAAAATGTGATTTACGTATTTTGAGCAGATTACTCTTTGCAAGTGTCTCATCATAGTATGAGGATTACGGAGAATATCTATTCCAGCGATACATCTAAGGATTGGTGTATAGTAATTACTTTGAGGAGTTAAAATTTAGAAATTTTAAGATATTTGCTCACCAAAAATTAGGGTGTTATTTTAAAGGAAATACTGAGCTTTTTTGTGTGCTTATTTCTGTCAGAAACACTTGCTTTGCTGTTTGTTCTCCCAGCAGTTTTTGGTTTAATTTCTAATGTGTCTAATTTGTGTAGGCGTCGACCAGAAGATTATGATATTCATAACAGCAGAAAGAAACCAAGGATTGACTATGCCCCTGAGTTTCATCAGAGACCAGGTTAATATTTTATAATCCTGCGGATATTTGACTTGAAATTATTAAAAACAACAACAACAACACAAACTTCTATCATGACCCTATAGTTTTAAAAATGAGAAAACTTTAGGATGTGACTACTTAAACCTTAGGAAATTATTAATCACGTAGTAATTCCTCTACTTTGTTAAGGTTGTTTATTCTAGTGTGACTCATTATCATAATCTGTTAATTACCTGAAATTACTAATTTATCATTATTGCACAAATGGAAACTGCACTTGTGCTTTTAAGATTAAATGTAGTTAGGGAAAGCAGTGATCTTACACTCTATTAAGCTTTTTATTCCCTTTGATACTTAGTATTTCATGTGTATACAGCTTTAAATGGAAGCTGAAATTATGCTATTATTTTTCTAAATAAAAATACCTTTGACATCATTTTTTTAGAGAGGAATGGGGAATGCTTGGTTTAATCTAAAAGCAGCTTTTCAGTTAGTCTTTCCCTTACTGGAATTGAAAAAGGCAAAGTGTATTTAAGAGAAGATATTTATTTAAAACAGTCAGTGATACACTTATAAAAATTAGGCAGTTTGGAAGTTGGTGTTAGCATTACAGCACTGTATGTGACAAGTGGCTTGATAAGCCTCATTCTTCTCCAAAATGGAATATTCCAGAGAGTAAAATTAAATTTTTCCCCAGTAACTTGGCCCCTCAGATTTTTTTACATTTTTAATTTACTGAGTACTTAGGAAAAGAAGGAGGGAGAATATTTCTCTTATTACCGTGGTTCTTTCACTTATTGATAAAATGTATATATCTTCATTTCTGCAACTTTTGTTAATTTTGCTTTTCTCCCTGTACATTTGCATTTTTTAAAACTATGGTTGACTTAGCAAGGCTTGTGTATACTCAAGGTAGAGGTAAACATTTGTTTTAAGGAAGACCTATTACGGTGTCCTCAAGATAATTCCTCTGCCCTTACCTTCCTTATGGTGCAGCATGAAGAAATTTCTGTCTAGCAAGAATTGGGGTGTGAATTTAGAAGATCCATATGAAAATCTCTCTAGCAGTTTATAATTCTGTGATATCAGTAAGTTATTTAGTTACTTTTATCATGTAATCTGAGAAGAAAATCTGAAAGTGGAATAATACAATAATAGCATCACTATTATTTCATGGGAAGAATTGAATTGAGTGGTAAGGTTTAATTATAATGCCATAATACAAAACATATATTTGATATACTAAAATGCTTGATGTTTAAACAGGGTATTTAAAGGATCCACGATACCAGGAAGTAGATAGGTAAGTTGGGTTCACTCTTGCTAAGTTTTGAATTACATTCTTGGAACTAGTTTATGAATTACCTGAATTTAGTTTCACAAATCTTATTCCCAACAGACGGTTTTCAGGAGTTCGCCGAGATGTGTTTTTAAATGGGGTAAGCATCTCACTTTTTAAATTTAATGTACATAAAATCTGTATCTGATTTATTTTGTAACTTCTGGGCTTTTTATTTATTTATTAACATTATCATCTTTCATTTTAGTCCTACAATGACTATGTGAGGGAATTTCATAACATGGGACCACCACCACCTTGGCAAGGAATGGTTTGTATTATTCTATTTTTGCAAGTTATTTAACTTCATTTGCAGTTACATACACGTTGAGTGCCTACTTGGAATATGTTACAGTTACCCATTAGGAGACTTAAAATACGTATCTTTGGTGATATATACTTGCATGCTGTTTTTAAAACTAAAGGCTAATGAATGATTTGATTTTTATTAATAGTACTGGCTTAATTGATGAGTATTATGATTTATTATTGTAGTGGCTAGTAGTGCAAACTCTTCGGGGTTCAAATACCTTCCCTTCTCAACTCTGACCTTGGACAAGTTTCATAATGTATTTTTTTCTTATAGTTTTCCTTATCTGTAAAACTCGATAAGCATCCATTCATTCTTTGGCTCATCAAACTAATATTTAGTACCTACTCTTTGCAAGCACTGTGCTTGCTCTGGGTATATGTTGGTGAATAAATTGGACATTATGTCTATCCTTTTATGGCTTAAAATTTAATGGAATGGTCATTAATGTCATTTAATGTCAACCTCAGGATTGTCAAGAAGCTAAATATACAAAATACATGTTAAGTTTAGCATAGTGCCTGACCCTAATATTCAGTAAATTCTCTATATTAAATAAGGTTAATTAAACCCTGTCCCTAAACTTTAATTTTTTTCCCTTTCTTTAAGAAAACTGGATATTCTTAGAATATATCTTAAGGTATTGAGGATAGCTGAAGCATTAATCCCTAAAAAATAAAAAACTTGGAAGTTTAAGTAGTTCTGATTGTTTCTTACCTTTTTTATCTTAAATGCTGCCTGTAATGTGGCATTTCCATCTGACTTTTGTTTCACTTAGGTACTCTGTACAGATAGATGAATTATGAGATTTCTTTCCTTTAGATTCTAGGAAATTAAAGAAAATATTTAATAATATTATCTTGGCACTAATTAGGGGGAGAAGTACCTTTGATTTTCCATTATTCATTTTATAATGGCATTTAAAAGTTCATTAGACCCTGAGTTTTTTTTTTTTTTTTTTTTTTAAGAATACATTTGTGCATAGTGGTTAAGATGACTGATTCTAGAGCCAGAATGCCTGATGTTGTGTCTAACTTCCACCCCTTTACTAGCAGTGTGATCTTAAGCAGGTTACTTAACCATTTGGTGCCTCAGTTTCCCTTTTGTAAACTAGGATTACGTAATAGTACCTATCTGTAGGGTTGCTGTGAGAATTAGCCATGTAAAGTGCTTAGGACAGTGCCTGGTCCATAGTAATCACTGTGTAGTGAGGGCTCGCTATTTTATTAGTATGTAAATGGTATGTATAAAAGTATAAATGTTAAATTTTGGAAGATATGTAATTAGAGAGTTTATTACACACATTTTCAACAAGCAAATAGGGTATTTTGAAGGAATCCTAATGCCATCAAAGTAATGGCTTGTATAGAGTAAATTATTTGTTGGGATGGGTGGTTTGGGTAGGGGAATTCTAAGAATGGTTTGTTTACAAGGATGTTTGGTAGATGCTTATGGAAGTGGTTTTCTTTTTTTAGACTCCTTATCCTGGAATGGAACAACCTCCACACCATCCTTACTATCAGCACCACGCTCCACCTCCTCAAGCTCATCCCCCCTACTCAGGACATCACCCAGTACCACATGAAGCAAGATACAGAGATAAACGAGTAGTAAGTGAATGAGAAGGCAAAAGTATGAGGGAACTACTTAGAATTCTGTAGATAATTTGAATGTGAGGGATACCAGATTATGTTGAGTGGTAGACGGTTTCATATTCTTATTGAAGGCTGTTTTTGAAGTAATTCACAACTTGTTTTTATTAAAAATGGCTAGTCCCTTTGATTATTTAAACAGACTATAGTTGAGGTTGAGATTTCTGGGTCTTCAGTATAGTAGTTGGGCCAAGTTTATTAAATGTTACACACACACACACAATGGACTGAGTTTATTAAATGTTACACACACACACACACACACACACACACACACACACACACACACACACACACACACCCACACACACAACACCACACACACACACACACACACACACACACACACAATGACTCTGTGCTGGGCCACATAAACATCCTTTTATCTTCCCACATGATGAAGAGCATGCATATCTGAGAGGACCAGTCAGAGCAGTAGTTTCCTAGCCTATCTTTGAGATACTTTTCATCTGTCATTTATTTCCTTATCCTCATAAAGATACTAATCCTTCAAAATAAAGTCATACTAGGATCTTTAATGTGCGGTTAAAATTGAGAAATCCTAATTGACTAATAGACTTTAATTTAGTAGTGGTTTTTTTGGTTTGTTTTTTCAGTCACAGAAGAAGAAATATGCAGTCTATGTATGATGAAATCTTAGTTGACTAGCTGGGTTGTGTTTTTTAAAAATGCCTTTTGTAAATGATCACATTTCAAAAAGGAAGTTCTTAGATTCTTTTATCAAAATGTACTTTTAAACAAGTTCTATTTCTGTGTAGCTTTTTGTTAGTATATATGATATATTTCATACTTAGGTAATATTCACATATTATTATATGTGAAAGGTAGTGTGGAGTTGTTTTTGAACCTTATATTCTATATATTAAGCTGACTTTGAAGAGACCAAGTTCAGTAAGTAAAGAAGAATTGAGAACTAAGAGTAGAAATCTAGAGCAGGGGTCAAGCTTAGAAAAAAATATCCACGGTAACAGCCTTGCACCTCAGTTGCTTACCTTACCCTTTGTTGTCCTCCTCAACCTTTTGTGTATTATTAGCTCTGTGTGGAATAGACTGTACAATCTTACTGCAGTACATATTTTCTTAAAATTCTGTCAAATTCCGTAAATTGTCATTAACAGTGATTTAGTTTGAAAAAAAATCAGGAATGGAAGAATTCTTAATTTCACCTTTAGAGGGCAGAGTTGGTTTGGTTTAGTTTGTAGACTCAAAGGAGGAAAAATAAGTATAGCTCACCTGTTGCAGAAAAACAGTGATGACATTTAGCGTAGTTGACAGCATGTATTGATGTATTGATCATGTGGTTGATGGTCATCATTTGGTGATTATTTTCGCATAAATCTTAATAAAGGGATTGGATGGAGAAATCATTAAAGTTAAATAGAAAACTGCATGAAGTGATTTTTTTAATGAGATTTGAATAATCCTCTGTTGTAGGTGTCTAATTAGTAAGACATCAAAATCCTTTTTCTAAACAATGTCAGAATTACATTCTGTGAATTAATGAATAGGGCATTTCTTTATATTCTTTCTCTACAATAAAGGGACACATAAATTCCATTTGATTTTTGACATACCTTACCCATTTTTTACCTTTTCTAGCATGATTATGATATGAGGGTGGATGATTTCCTTCGTCGAACACAAGCTGTTGTCAGTGGTCGGAGAAGTAGACCTCGTGAAAGAGATCGGGAGCGAGAGCGAGACCGCCCTAGAGATAACAGAAGAGACAGAGAACGAGATAGAGGACGTGATAGAGAAAGAGAAAGAGAGCGATTATGTGATCGGGACAGAGACCGAGGGGAGAGAGGTCGATATAGAAGATAATGTGCTTTTGGAAGCACTGATTGTTTTAAAGATAAAAGAATCTTGTATTTTTCTTTTTGTGTGTGTTTACAACTAGTAAATTTATTTCAACTGTCTTACTTAAAGTTCACTTGTGTAGAAGGATTTATTATGACCCTCTTTGTTCCAAGCATGCAGTATAATAAGAACTGGAAAAAACTCAAATCCTCCAAAAAATGCACAGTTGACATTTGAGTTGAGACTTTTATTGGGGCAGAATGGAACAGTCCAAGAATGTAGATATTGATTCAGTCTCCATAATGTTCATCTACATATAGTATGTTCATCCTAGAGTTATTTTTTGTTTGTTTTCTTTCTTTTGGATCTTGATTGATGACTGCCACAATATTTTGCTTTGATGTATTTCTAAATGTAGGTGCACCACGGTTCAGTAAAATAATGCTGCTATCAAGTATGCAAATATTGAAATATGATGGTTGACTGTATGGCAGTGTTGTAGCAGCCTCTTGGTTTCTCCTTTTCCTTCTTTTTTTTAATCTTAAAAAAGGTCACTTTTTTATGTTCTTCCGTCTTCAATGATGGAGCAATATTAAGAAGACATTGCTATCTAATTTTTAATCTTTTTAGATAAAAAATTCCTATGTTCAGTAGCATGGTTGATGCTATTGTTTAGCCTTCCCCTCCAAACTGTATACATTGGCTTGGAATGTTCACAACTTGCGGTGTGTGGCAGCGGAAGATAATTCCCCATATTCTACATTGCTACTGTTTTGTATAAAATAAATTGGTAAAGATTGACACTTATGTCTTGTATTTCTTTCTTGTCTGGATGCAAGTTTGTTTCCTTATATATTAGTGGACATAAAAGAATGCTTTGTGTTCAGGAATTGTGGGAACCCCATTTGTCTTTTTTTGCATATTTTATCAGAAATGATTAACCTAGGTCAATTATATTAAAGGCTTATTACTTCTATTTCTAATGTAAGAACTAACGGTACACAGTGGAGTTTCGTTAGTATTTTGGTTAAGTATTCATCTGATAACATTTTTGTATCTACTCTGGTTATAGGATTGTTTTCTTTTTTCAGGTTTTGTGTTGGTTTGTGTGTAACTTTGATAAGTTAGCTACTTTAGGTATTTTCTATTTTACTTTTAGAATACACTTTTAAAATTTAACCCTCTTATAGTTACTTATTTTAAGTTAATCAAGTTAATCATCAATCCCTCTCAGTAGTAACAAGCTGTATAAAATACAGTTTATGAGAGATTTTTTTTGTACTTTATTTTGAGTTATACCTATAGTTTTGGCCTTTGTTATGTTGAATATTTATTTGGGATATTTGAATATTTGACCACATTTTTTTGTTTTCATACATTGTCATAATTGTGTTCTGTACCAGATCATGATTACAGTTTTATATTTATATTAGTGTCAAAAGAACACAGGAACTTCACTGTTGAAGGATATTTAAAACTATCAGTTTACTGCTTTCATATTCTCACTGATATTTAGAATATTTTTCCATTCACTTACAATTAGTAGGTATATTTACCTATTTCAAAAATAAAGCATAAGGATTTATTTTAAATCTGTGCAGTGTGGTAGAGAAGAAAGAACATTTAACTGTATTAGGAAACCTGGGTTCTAGTTTCAGCATTGCCTTTGATTAAACCAGTTGGTAATGTATGGTAAGTCATTTCACTGACATTTTGTTTGTATTCATCAATATGTTTTGCAAGTTGATATCTAAGGTTTTCTTTTCAAGTTCTTAAACTCTGAAGAATTTCTAAAATGTAGAGGAATCACCAAAAATGTTACTTTATGAGATAAGTAGGTAATATTAAAGTCATCTTTCTGAAATAATCATAGTAATAATAAAATATACATCATGTTGAGCACTTTGTATTTAAAGTCACTTTGTGCTTTCATGTACTGACTTCATCTTCATATAGCATCTCACTCTATTTTTATACATGGAGAGACAGGCCCAAAGAGGTTAATAATTTGTTCAAGATTATAAAGGTGGTAATTGATGGAGCCAAGATTCCATCCATATATTTCATCCAGTTTGGTGTTTTGAAGAAGCCATCTCATCATTTGGAAAAAGTAGAAAATAAATATTTTAAATGATGGTGCTGTGTTCTACTACTAAGGATATTAAACATATTTCAAGCTTCCTTATTAAAAGTGTCCAATCACATGTTAACGTGTGCTTTGTATTTTAGGTGTTAAGATGCTTAGTATCTAGTTAATCTATTCTAAAAAGCTAACATTTATTGATTTCTTACTATGTTATCACGTATTATTCTGTATACTTAATGTTAGCTGATTTAATCCTCACAATAACTGGTTTTTCTCCTCCTGATTTTTTTGAATGAAAAAACTGACAGAGGAATGTGGTGTGAAAGATTGAATGATAATTTGTTTTCCTATGCAAAGAAATGAAAATAATAGAAGTGTAAAATGGACATTTTGATTAGGTATTTGAAGACATTTATGACAGCCTTCCTTATTGTGAGAAGCATAGTTTCTTCCATGTATTCTACAATATTGACTGTAAAAATCTCTACATCAGCAACATGTTCAAGTCAAAATTAAGTTACTCAGACTGGTTTTCTTTTTTTGTTTGTTTTGGCAGCATGGGATCTTAGTTCCCTGACCAGGGATTGAACCTGGCCACTGCAGTGAAAGCACCAAATCTTAATTAACCACTGGACACCAGGGAATTCCCTATTCAGAGTTTAGAAATTCAGGGTTTTTATTAGGTGGAGTAAAAATTCAAGGGAGGGAAATTTAATTCAGGTATGTCACTTCTCTTTTGGCTTTGCTTTCCTGTATGATGACTTTATTCTCAGGCATAGTCTTAAGTATTCCAAAAATGGCCATTACCATCTCCAGGCTTCTATTATCCATATAGTTCTCAGTGTCAGAAGGAGAGAGACCATTTTTTTCCAACAAGTTTCCATATCAATTCCACAAAAGAACTCTGAATAGCCATGCTGGTTTCATGGAGCCAGCTCTGATCCAATGTGTGTGTCCAGGGAAATGGTGTTCTTTGACTAGCCAGCGTTGGAGGCAAGAGAAGCTGGGGATATTGTCAGTGCCACTGGAATTACATCAGGAGGGACCGTTGCCAAATGACGTGGACAAGTAGATAGCTGTTAAATGCATGTTCTCTCATAGAACTAGCATCTCGATGTCTGACTTTTCACTCAATGTTTTGTCGTCGTAGGCATAGCTTCCTTCTGTTCCTGGATGTCTCTTTTCATCCTGCTGTAGAATTCCTTGGTCACTCACCTGAAAGACGTAGATCCTGCTTTGTCATATCACTAAAATTATGATCTTAAGGCTTCGATGTATGTAATAATAAGAAGGAAATATGAGTTGTTGCCAGCATTTGACTGACTATGCTAGAGTTCCCTGACCCCAAGGTAAGGGTGACTGTTCACACATGGGTCATTTTATCTCAACTTTTAAAATTTTGTTTGATTTGGATAGAAAACATTCCAAATGTAATTTGATGTACATATTAAAAATTGAGGCACATGTGACACTATTCATCCAAACCTTTAGACTTCAAATTCCTTGTACTAGGAATAGGTATCTTAGAACTTAAAACAATTCATAGTATTCTATCCTCTGTATTATGGGTCATCTAAGTTTTTTCTCCTTTTCATGCTTTTAAGTCTTATACTTTGTGTTGCCCTTTCAGTTTCTTCTCTATGGCCTAAACTTGTCTATGACATCTGAAAGACTATTCAATCCTACAAATGATATTCAGGGTATAACAGGTCAGAAAACTGTTCCAGATCTTGGCGTCCACTGAACTCACTCAAAGGAGCTTTGTTTTTAAATTACGTGGCAAAAGACAGGAGGCTGCAGTTAGCCTCAAATAGTTTTCAGAGGACTCAGTGATTTTGGAATGTGAGCTCAGTACTTTTGGTTGGAAATATTCAATCAATTGGCAAACAACTGGCTTATAAGAATGCAGAAATTCCTACTACCCACTTCATCTGTAGTGGTTTTCAGAAGTGGATGAGAATTTTGATACAAAATTAGGAAATGTAAGTGGTTTTTATGGGAACATACTATTTAGATTAAAAGTATTTCTTTTACTATGAGGGTAGTTGTATTTTTCCTCTTCTGAGAGTTTTTAACTGAAGTCTATGGAGATAGAATATTATTGGGATTAATTTTAAGCTCAAAATAATTTGTTTTTTATTTTTGTTTTCAAAGCTAAATGCACATAAAATATATACTATATATAAACTTCCTGTTGGGATTTTGGATAAGGTTAAATCTCCATTTGTGTCATTTCTTGTTTCAAAATCATCCATATTCTGTAGTAGAAAAACTTGTACAAGAACTGCTTCCTTTGTAAGCAGACCTCTTTAGAAACGTACATTATCTGTACTATAGCAGCTGTTTTTCGTCACTGCAGTGAGGTCATATAGCTTGAGAGAAAATTTGAGAACAGATCCACTGACTCATTAATAAATTCTAAATAATTGTTATAGTGAATGGTACTGATTTCTTCTATAGCCTCCATTCATTGTTTTATCCATCCTAACAGTTCTTCAATTATCACTCAAGTATCCCACCCTGCTAGAACCCATGTGATTCAGGATTAGTTGGCCCCATCCTCAGAGAGTGGACTTGATTGGCCAGGGTTATCCCATTCCTGTAGGAACTCATGGATCAGGGCATGGCATTCCTTTTGCCAGGACTTGGCTTAAAATTAGGCAGTTTACCATACTTAGGCCAATGAAATGCCATGGGAGTTTTTCTGAGAATTTCTGGGAAACGTTTGCCTGCTCTTTGGGGAGAGTCACTGAAATAGATACTTTTTCATCTCACGGGACTAAATTATGTGAATGTGAAGTGTGGAAATGTTTTAACTATTTTGCCAGCTTCAGGGAACTGGTTTAAGGATAAATCCAACAAACAATAGGACAACCCATTCTGTCTTGCATCATAGAATAGGGTAGAAATTTCTGTAATCTTTGAGGAACTTTTCTACTTCACTGGGCCTTGAACCAAAGATGCTGTAAGTACAGTCAAGGATTTACAGAAATAAGGAAAAATCATTGGGAAGAGGTCATAGATCTGAGTAAAGCAGAGGGTGAGTGAGGGTGCAGGGTCAATATGGGCAAACAGATCTTGATAAAGTACATTTCAGCTCATGAAAAAGTGACACAGGGTTATGCTTTGCACTTGAACTCATCTGACCCAAATGCTGGTGTGGGGAAAAGGTGCTCAGAGCACATTGGAGTTTATAGTAAAAATCTGGTGAAGGGAGAAAAGGGAAGGGAGAAATTGAATGATGTTACATTTAATCTTTACATCATCTCTCTCCGGTAGGCGCTTCAGACTTTATTGCTAGTATGCAATAAAGTCAGGCTTTGAGCCACATTGTTTTAACTCAGTAGCCCACAATCTTCTGAGAGGAGGAAGGAAGAGCTTACTTCTCCTCTGTTTGGGAATGTGTTTCCTGGTGCAATCTGGCAAAAGAGTCGAGATATGTTGATTAGGAATGAAGGAAAAAAATATCAAAATATTTTTTAAAACATTTAAAAATTTTAAATTCATTTTAATTTGTTCTTTAATTGAAGCATAATTGAAATGTAACATTATATTAGTTTGAGGTGTACAACATGATTTGGTATTTATGTATTGTGAAATTATCACCACAGTAAGTTTAGTTAACACCCATCACCACGTAATTTTTTTTCTTGTGATGAGGACTTTTAAGATTTACTCTCAGCAGTTTCCGCATATGCAATATGATGTTAGCTATAGTCACCATGCTGTTAAAATTACATCTCCATGACTTGCTTATTTTGTAACGGGAGGTTTGTACCTTTTTACCCCTTTCAGCCATTTTGCCCACCTCCACCACCCGCCACCTTTGGTAACCACCAACCTATTTTCTGTATAAAATTTTTGAGCTTTATAAAATTTTTACTTAAAAATTTTTTCTTTTAGATTCCATCCACATTTAAGTGAGATTGTACAGTATTTGTCTTTGACTTGTTTCACTTGGCATAATGCCCTCAAGGTCATCTGTGTTGTCAGAAATAGCAAGATTTCATTCTTTTTTTATGGCTGAATAATATTCCATAGTGTGTATGCCACACTTTCTTTATTCATTCAGACATCAGTGGACACTCAGGTTATGTCTGTATCTTGGCTATTGTAAATTTGCAATGAACATGGACGTGCATATATCTTCTTGAATTAGTGCTTTCGTTTTCTTTGGGTAAGTACCCAGAAGTGAAATTGCTGGATAGTATGGTAGTTCTATTGTTTAGTTTTTTGAAGAAACTACATACTGTTCTGCATAGTGGTTGCACCAGTTTACAATCTCACCAACAGTATAGGAGGTTCCCTTTTCTTCATATCCTCACCAACACTTGTTATTTCTTGTCTTTTTGATAATAGCCATTCTAACAGGTGTGAGGTGATATTTTGATTTGCATTTTCCTGATAATTAGTGATCATGAGCACTTTTTCATGAACCTGTTGGCCATCTGTTTCTCTTCTTTGGAAAATAGCTATTCAGATCTTCTACCATTTTTTAATTGGATTTTTTGGGGGTTTTGTTTTTTTGCTATTGAGTTGTATGAGTTTTTTAAATATATTTTGGATATTAACTGCTTATCAGATATATAGTGTGCAAATATTTTCTCCCATTCAGTGGGCTGCCTTTTCATTTTGTTGATGATTTCTTTTGCTCTGTAGAAGCTTTTTAGTTGGATGTACAGGCATACTATGGAGATAATTGCAGGTTCAATTCTAGACCACTGTAATAAAGCAAATATCTCAGTAAAACTAGTCACATGAATTTTTTGGTTTCCTGGTGCATTTAAGTTATGCTTACACTATATTATAGTCTATTAAGTGTGCAATAGCAATACGTCTAAAAAAACAATGTATGTACCTTAGTTAAAAGAACTTTATTGCTAAAAAATGGTAACCATCATCTAGCAATGCAAGGTTGCCATAAACCTTCAGTTTGTAAAAAAAAAAATGCAGTATCCGTAAAGCATATTAAAGGGTAGTGCAATAAAACAAGGTTGCTTGTAGTCTCACTTGTTTATTTTACTTTTATTGCCTTTGCTTTCGGAATCAGAGTCAAAAAACCATCGCCAAGATGAATGTCAAGGAGCTTACTGCCTATTTTTTTCCTCTAGGAGTTTTATTGTTTCAGGTCTTAAGTTTAAGTCTTTAACCCATTTTGAGTTAACTTTTGCATATGGTGTAAGATATCCACTTTCATTCTTTTGCATGTGGCTGTCTCGTTTTCCCAACATCATTTATTGAAGAGACTGCCCTACTCCCATTGTATATTCTTGTCTCTTTTGTTGTAAATTAGTTGACCATATATGTGTGGTTTATTTCTCAACTCTATTCTGTTCCATTGATCTATGTCTGTTTTTACGCCAGTACCATACTGTTTTGATTACTATAGATTTGTAGGATAGTTTGAAATCAGGGTGTGTGATGCCTCCAGCTTTGTTCTTTTTTCTCAAGATTGCTTTGGCTATTTGGGGGTCTTTTGTGGTTCCATACAAACTTTAGGATCGTTTGTTACATTTTTGTGGAAAATGCCATTGGAATTTTGATAAGAACTGCATTAAATCTGTAGACCACTATGGTTAGTATGGACATTTTAACAGTATTATTTCTTCCAATCTGTGATCACGGGATATCTTCTTATTTATCTGTGTCTTCTTCAATTTCTTTCATCAATGTCTCACAGTGTTCAGTGTACAGATCTTTCACCTTGGTTAAATTTATTGCTAGATATTTTCTTTTTGATGCAATTATAAATGGATTGTTTTCTTAATTTCTCTTTCTGATAGTTTGTTGTTAGAGTATTGAAATGCAACAGATTTTTGTATATTAATTTTATATCCTACACTTTTACTGAATTTATTAGTTCTAACAGCTCCCTGAGAGCATCTCTGTATGCCTTTGGAAGTGTGCCAGACCAGAAGCCTGCCCCTCAGGCCAAAGCTTCTGGACAAACAGGCCTCTTTCTCAGGAAGATTGGAGGTGTGTTTCTGTCTACTGTCTGTGCAGCACCTTGGGGGTGGTAGTCTGCCAAGAACTTTTCTGTGATTGTTACAGTGCCATGGGAGCAAGCCCTGTAAGCCCCTCTGGCCTTCAGAGACAAGCAATTAGGGGTGTCCCCTGCATGGCAACCACAAAAATCGGGGCAGCAGCAGAGGGAGAGCATGAAGATGGCTCCTGTCAAGAAAAGAGGAAAGAAAAAAAGATGGTGAAAATGGTGCCTGCCAGCCTCTGTCTCTGGAGATTATCTCAGGAAGCACGGGTAGCATGTTATCAGTTTGATGTTTATTCCACACTTTTTTCTATGTTTATGTAATTCTTTGCGTGCATTGTTTAAAATTATTTTAGAAAATATTTCTGCAAATAGCTTTTTTTCACTTAACAATGTATCATGAACATACTTCTGAGTTAGAGCATATTGACTGCCTTTTTTCTTTTCAGTGGCTCCATCTTTTCTAATGTATGGATGTACCAAAATGTCTTTATCCATTAACCTACTCTTAGACAATTAGAGAACTCCTAAATGTTGCTATTACAACTGTGCTGTATTGAGTATTCTAGTACATATACCTTAACACTTATACTCTTTTTTGTAAGATAAGGAGGGATCTTGAAACGATACGGTTTAGTCATTTTACATTTTGATAGGTATTGTCAAATCATTCGCCAAGTAGTTGTACAGTTTACTTAAAACAGTTTATGAGACTTGCCCATTTACTATATACTCTTATCAGCACTGAAAACTATAAAGCCCTTAAATTCCTGCAGTCTGACAGGAGAAAAACACTATTTCATTTTTATGCTGACTGATATTTCCTTAATTATTTATAAATTTGAGCATCTTTTCATAAATTTGTTGAACATTTATATTTCTTTTCCTAGAAATTGCCTTTTCCTATTCTCTGCTTATATATGAGTTTACCTTTATATTTATATTTTATACATATTAATAATATACATACAAATATTAATTATGTATTATCAGTGTTATCAGCTAATGATAGGTTTTCTTTTTATTTTGTTGATGGTATCTTCCTCCATTTAAAAGTTTAAATCTTTCATACAGTTAAACATGTAAATTACTTATGGATTCTTGAGTTTATGCTGTTTTCATTCCAAGTTTCTGAAAAGGGTTCTATGTATTTTAAAATTTAGAAGCTTTTTAATATTTAAATCTTTAATTCAATCTGCAGAGTGTGAGAATATGACATGGGGGGGTCTCATTGTACAGTTGTCCCAACACCATTTATAATTGAGTAATCATGTCTGAATGATTTTCAAAGCCCCCATTATTATACACTGAATTTCTACATACATGTGTGTCTGCTTTGGACTCTAGACTGTTCATTGATCTACTTATCTCTGTCTGCTTGCAGCAGGGCCACAGTTAACTATCATCCACTCTAGTGTGTATTGTTCACTTTCAATTTTTTTCTTATTTTTGTGCATTTAATATTCCATAATAACAGTGTAACATTTCTGGGCCTTTTAAAAATATTTTCAGGATTTTGAAATAAATGCATTGATGTTATACAACAATTTGGAGAGAATAATTTAACTGCTGAGGTTACCCATCTGGGTACACGGTAGTTCTTTCCATTTTTTTCATATTCTTAAATAGACCTTGATATTTTTCTTCCAATATGTATTACATATTTCTTGTTAGGATTATTTTTATTTATGCTTTCTGTTGCTACTGTGGTAAATTCTACAATATTTTATATTTGATTTTTTTCCCCTGAACTTAGGAAGTCTATTTATTTTTAATATTAGTCTTATTTTTGGCCATCTTACAGAACTTATAGTAACCTATGATAATTTTTCAATTGTTTGATTTTTCTCAACACACCATATTACCTACAAATGATGTCCAATTCTCCTCCTGTGTTCCAAATTTTATTACTTCTACATATTTTTCTTATTGAATTGTCCAGGACTTCCAGTACAGTACTGAATAGTTAAAGATTAACAACTAAACATTCTTGTCTGGTTCTTGATTTTCATGATAGTACTTCATTTGGGAAAGGAAAAAAAAGCTTAGCGAAAACCTAAGAATTCATATACGTGGGTAAGTAGATCAAATAGTGTACATGGGCTTATATTATAAAAGAAGTATCTCCTGACCATTATCCTACTTAACTAAGTTTTGGTTTCTTCTGATGGTTATCATATCGCTAAATAATATGTAGCTGTTTCTAGGTTTATCAAGTTTAGAAACTGTATTTAATTCATTTATCCAAGCCTCATAAAATTTGTTGCCTGTTTTCAAACCAGCCACATTTTTAATTTCAATTCCTCCACTGAGGCACTGCTACCACTATCTTTTTCTTTAGAGAAAGCTTCACTTGTTTCTTCATCTTCCTCCTCTACTACAAATTCTATGTTTCCCTCTCTCTGGGCCAGCAGTTAGTGTGTTCTAAATTGCTAGTCTGATGGGATGACGTGAGCCTTCATCCTCAAACTACCTTACCCTTGTTGGGTCATGGTTGCTGCAAGTACACTCTTAGAGTTATCAGTAGTTAACTAAATTAGTTAACTAAACACATTAGTTAACTAAACACACACACACATACAAACACACACCAGAATAAACACAGTGAACAAATGAGTTCCATTCCTCTAAACTTTAGGCACCCCTCTGCATCCAGAGTTTCTGATAAATCCCTTCCTTCCCTATCATGGAACTGTGATCCTATCTCCTGACTAGAATCAGGGTCAATTGTCCCCACTAATAGTTACTATTTTCTTTGCCCACTGTGTCACTGATATGAGGAGTCCAAAATGTGATAGCCATAGCTTTAAGTTCAGTGGTAACTTTACTGTGACCCCTGATAGAACTGTCTTCACTACCCTACCCCCGGAAGCAGAACCCAAAAGAATCTGGGGATTGAGGATTTTCGGGCTTGCTCCCCCATCCCAGTTCTCAAGAGTCCCATTCTTTTTCTATCTAGGCCCTGACTTTGGTATAGGAAAATTGTTGACGTGAGTTGAGTCTCTGTTGTATCTCTGCTCTCTTTGCAATTAAATTCTAAGTCTGTTTTGCTGCTGTTGCAGAAGAAAGAGTCTCTAAACACTGCCAAGGAGAACTTCTGACTTTCGCAGTGTATTTTGATTTGATATTTACTTAAACTTAACTTGTCATTTACTTTTTACAAGGTTTCTAAAACTGTTAAAAAATCCATTTCACTCTGTAAACTGTGTAATTACCATTGTCCCCATACTGTCCATAAGTCAATACTTTATCTTCCCCATGAACCTCACCCCAATTCTTGCTCCCCCGTTGTGTGAATCTTATAAATTGTGATTTTATCGAATGCTAGGAGCTATCACTGTTGCACATGTCATCAGCAGTGAGATTGTTATTGCCAGTTATTAGTGAATTAGCCAATTTCCAAGTTTCATCATGCAGGTCTGCTTTTTAGAGCCAGTTCTTGTACAAACTGCCTCAGTCTATTTTCAGAAAACAGAGCCTGAGATAAGGATCACAAAGTAGTAGTTTATTTTGAGAACTCCTAGGATGCAGGAGTAGGGGACAGGGAAGGGTGAAACAGGAAGGGAGGAAGGTTTGTACAAGTATATTACCAAGCTAATCATCACTGTGAGCAACTGGAACTTAAGCCCACTGGGACCCAGTAAAAAGCCATGTAGAACATAATCACAAATGACCACCTGAAGGGTGGGAGAGGGCTCCTATTCAATATACTGCTAGATTATGCATGTGTGAGTGTTAGGTGAGTTCCTTCAGCAGTTCCATGCAGTGGTGTCAAAGAAGCCCTAATGTAGAAAGTGAGAGATCTGTGCTATCAAATTATAACTGTGCAGAAGCTTCTTGGTACAGCAAAAACTAATGAACAAAATAGGTTAAAAAGGTATGAGACAGGGCATAAGAGGTGTGAAATATACAAGAGCTTTCCCTTTTTTCTCATTTCATTTTGTAGTATATTCTTCCTGAATGAAATATTTTTGACTACCTCTGTGGTTACTAAATAAGGTTAAACTTTTTATTTTTAAAATTCTCATTTGTTCACTATGTTTATGTGTGTGTGTATGTGTGTGTGTGTGTGTTTATGTTGGCCTTAATCTGCCATTTTATTAGCTATCCCTAAATGTTTCCTGATCTTTGTTCATATTAAAGAATGAGACAACTGATCAAAGGGATCACTGGGATTTCTTTGTACTTGTGAAGGATTTATTAACTGCCTGGCTTTGACTTTTATGCTGAGTGTGTATTACTACACATTACATAAGGGACCCATACATGTCAGAATGAGAAGGGCTTTACTTTGATGTGTTACATCGATTTTAGTTAATTTTTTTTTTTCACTCTGGACAATTTCTTTAAAAAAGGACCCTAAGTTTCTGGGGGTGGGCGTGGGGAATGAGAGTAGGTAGGGTGTAGGAACCACAGTGTACGGATCTAGCTTCAGGTTTTTCTATTCTTTCAGTAACTTTTTCTGCACCAGGATCCAATCCAGGTTCATATGTTGCACGTAGTTGTCATATCTCCTTAGTCTCTTTTAATCTTGGATAGTCCCTTGGTTTTTTTTTTTTTTTTTGGTCTTTCTTAATTTTGGCACTTTTGATAAATTATTGGCCACTTATTTTATAGGATGACCCTCAATTTAGGTTTGCTTGATATTTACTTATGATTCAATTCAAATTATGCATTTTTGGCAATAATACTGCAGAAGTGATGTGCTCTTCTCAGTACATCATTTTCAGGAGACATGATATTAATGTGTCTCATTAATGGTGATACTATTTTTGATCACTTGGTTAAGATGATGTCTACAGGTTCTGTACTGTAAAGTTACAATTTTTTAAATTTAAAATGAAATAAATAATACAAATTACCTAGAATTGTTATATACACACACACACACTCTAATACTAACTAAATGAAAACTGATGTAATAATATCAAACAAGTAGGATGAAAGATGGAAAGTATAAAATGTGATAAACATTTCTATGGGTAGAAGTAATTGACTAAGAATTAACAAGTAAGAAAAATTTGTGAGATTTTAATGTACCCTTGGAAACTGATTGATCAAGCAAACAAAAATTAGTATGAAATTTGATTGTTTTGGGAAAAAAATTAACAAGATTCATCTATTGAATTCCACGGTTACATATAGAGTATATCCATTCTTTTCAAGAGCACACACATGAAACATTTTACAAAATTGACCTTACGCAAGGTCACAAATGAAATCTCAACAAATTCTAAAGTATTTATGTGAGACGTCTCTGACTACAATAAAATTTAAAAAATAATTAAAAGGGAATGTTGTATCCCCAAACATACACATTTAAGAGTTCCATTCAGTGTAGTGGACTGAGCTGATCATAAATGACTCAACCCTTTTGTACTTCTGCTTCAGTTGCATATACATACTGAAGAAAAGACAACATAGAACAACATACACAGCGAAGTATGAAACCAAGAAAGGATATCCACGAATTGTTAGCATAAGAGGAAATCCCATGAATACATGCTTACAGGAGCTATACAACAGTGGCTTTGGGGAGGGATTTTAAAAAGATAAGGACCTTAACAATAGGGATCAAAATTTACTCTGTCTATAGAACGCAGTGACTTTAGGCTAAAAATAAATAAATAAATTGTAATGGAACTGGTCATCCCCTTAGGCTGCAGCAGAGGCAATCAAAAAACATTCTGAAGGGATGCTTTTACAATACAGGACATGTGGAATGTTTGCAGAAATAAACACCTGTTGAAGATAAAGTCATGAAAACCACATGAGGAAATAACCAACCATACAAAATAGGATGATTTGCACCCAAGGATTATAGATAGAGGAAAAAATCATGATGAGATTTTAAAGTAAGCATGCTTATAGGCAAAACATTCTATGACATAAATCCTAGCAATATTTTCTTAGGTCAGTCTCCCAAGACAATAGAAATAAAAGCAAAAATAAATGAGACCAATCAAACTTACAAGATTTTGCACAGGAGAGAAAACCATAAACAAAACGAAAAGACAACCTATGAACTGGGAGAAAATATTTACTAACATGATCGACAAGGGCTTCATTTCCAAAATATACAAACAGCTCATAAAACTTAATAACAAAAAAATCCCAATCAAAAAATGGGCAGAAGACCTAAATAGACATATCTCCAAAGAAGACATACAGATGGCCAATAGGCACATGAAAAGATCCTTAGCATTGCTAATTATTAGAGAAATGCGAATCAAAACTATAATGAGGTATCACCTCACACTGGTCAGAATGGCCATCATTAAAAAGTCTATAATAGATGCTGGAGAGGGTGTGAAGAAAAGGGAAACTTCCTACACTGTTGGTGGGAATGTAAACTGGTGTGCAGTCACTATGGAGAACAGTATGGAGGTTCCTTAAAAAACTAAAAATAGAACTACCATATGATCCAACAATCCCAATCCTGGGCATATATCTGGAAAAGACGAAAACTCTAATTCGAAAAGATACATGCACCCCAGTGTTGGTCATAGTGGCACTGTTTAGCAAAGGCAAGGAAGCAACATAAATGTCCATTGGCAGATAAATGGATAAAGAAGATGTGGTATATTTATACAATGGAATATTACTCAACCATAAAAAGAATGAAATAATGCCATTTGCAGCAACATGAATGGATCTAGAGATAATCATTCTAAGTGAAGTAAGTCAGACAAAAACAAATGTCATGTGATATCACTTATATGTGGAATCTAAAAAGTGATATAATTTTATTTACAAAACAGAAACAGACTCACATAGAAAACAAACTTATGGTTACCAAAGGGGGAGGGGGGGTGAGGAATAAATCAGGAGTTTGGGATTAGCAGATACAAACTATTACATATAAAATAGATAAACAACAAGGTCCTACTGTATAGCACAGGGGATGATATTCAATATCTCGTAATAAACTATAATGGAAAATAACACAAAAAAGAATATATATATACATATAACTGAATCACTTTGCTGTACACCAGAAACTAAACATTGTAAATCAACTATACTTTCAATAAAAACTTATTTTAAAAAAAGGATGTTTAGACTGTTCAGAGATGAAAGCAGTTAAGAATGGGTTGGGGTGGGAAGGTTAAATATAAAAAGAACCATTTAGAAATTCTAGAAATCAGAAATACATTCATTGATTATATGAAATAAATGGAACTGAATGGACGAACAGAAGAATGAACACGATCAGCTGTAGAGAGAATTACTGAATTTTCTGTTTTCCTGACTGAACCTTGACTGATAGAGCCCCCTAGACCTAAAGGCTCTATGAATTTTCAGTAAACTGATTAGAATATGTGTTATTTGCTAATACATTGCATCAGAGCCCTCCTGATTATCTGTTGTGCTTTTAAAGCTCTCTTGTTTCTAATTGCTTTCCTGGCCTTACTTACCCGTCCTGCGCTGCACTGCAGTATTTGTGATCTGATTCAAAGTGTTTGCCTCCCTTTTTATTTCATTCCATCCTGACTCTTGCAACCTGCATGTCGTCATTATGATTGATCAACCCAGCTCCAAAGTTCATCTTCTCTGACCTTGAATTTCTGATTAATTTTTACCAGCTTATCTATCTTTCATGAATCTTGTTTCTGTGCCAGTCACTCTCAGCCATTTTTTGCAAATGACAAATTGATCTTTTGTACCTTCTCTAAACCAAACAAGAGTCAGTAGAAAAAGCACAATGGAAAAAGTGTGCAATATATGCAAAAAAGAGCCTGGAATGGACACGCACACACACACACACACACACACACACACAAAATATATGCACACACACACACACACACACACACAAAGATGGCTAATCATATTAATAATTAGAGATTTGCCAGTTAAATCAATGAAATACTATATTTCCATATATTTTGGATTGTTAGACTTAATATTTATTATAGAGGAGGCACCAAATATCTGGTCACTCTAGTGCTGGTTTGATGACTGTTTGAACAGATTGTTTGAACAGATCGGGTTCAGAGATGAATGCTACATGTGGGCCTGTAGGGGAGGAAAACTTTTTCCTTCTCTCCCTGGTTCATTGACTGATCTAATAATTGAATTGACATATGAGAGATTAACAGGAAAAAAACAAATTTAATTTTGTACATAAGTGATCCCATAAAAATATGAGACTCAAAGAAATGACCAAAACAGGCACATTTTATACCTTTTAAACAAAGAAAGAATACATTTTTGGGGCTTCCCTTGTGGTGCAGTGGTTAAGAATCCGCCTGCCAATGCAGGGGACAGGGGTTCCAGCCCTGGTTCGGGAAGATTCCACATGCAGCAGAGCAACTAAGCCCGTGTTCCACAACTACTGAGCCCACGTGCCACAACTACTGAAGCCCGTGCACCTAGAGCCCATGCTCTGCAACAAGAGAAGCCACCTCAATGAGAAGCCCGCGTACTGCAATGAAGAGGAGCCCTCGCTTACCGCAACTAAAGAAAGCCACACGCAGCAATGAAGACCCAACACAGCCAAAAATAAATAAATTGAATAAATTTTTTAAGAAAATGAAGAGTAATCCACATCTCTGTGAAATTGGTAGCCAGACCTGTGGTACAGATAAGGAAGCTGAGGCTCAGGGCGGAGAAATGACTTATTAAAAAAAAAAAAAAGAATACATTTGTGAAGAATAGACAAGATAAAGGGGTTTGGGCTTGGGGTAGCAAATTCGTGAAGGAGTCACAAGGTTTGTTTAAATAGCCTTCTCAGCCCTAAATTCCTTATCTCTGTTGATAAGGATGCCTTCTACTCTCCTGGTCATAGAGAGGGTAGCTTCACATGGGAGATTTATTTCCTGCTTTCAGGGGGGATAAGGAGGGTCAGAGTATCCTTGCACCAGCTGTTTCCTAAGTAACTTTAATTCAAAATAATATGCCAAAGTGACATATTTTGGGGTGGCATATTCTGTTCCCCTTCAGGCCCAACATAATGGATTCCCTGTAACCAAGACTGAGCTAGTTATTACTTAAGTCAAGAATCTAGTCTGCTAGTATGTCTATTCTACTATTATATTTGCACATCAGGGAAGTAACCACCAGTGGGGCTGCAGACCCAAAGGGGCCTACTCTTAAGTTCACCTTTGGCAGGAGCTCTATATATTGCCACTTGTACAAACTTCATTTTAAAGGAAAGCCATGCCTCTGATTCACCTGAATTTTACTATGATGCAGTGCCCAAGGATGCAAAAACATTTGGGACACTAACAAATGAGAAATTTTAAATACTGTTATTGTCTGCTATACCAGTTTTCAATTTATTGTGTCTCAACTCCAAATACAGCTTTGTGATACAGACATATCTCATTTTATTGTGCTTTGATTTATTATGCTTCACAGGTATTGCTTTTTATTTTTTTACAAAATGAAAGTTTGTGGCAACCCTGTGTCAAGCAGGTCTATCAACGCCATTTTCCTAACAGCATTGGCTCGCTTTGTGTCTCTATGTCTGTCACATTTTGGTAATTCTTGCACTATTTCCAACTTTTTCATTATTATTGTGTTTGTTATGGTGATATGGGATCAATGAACTTTTAAAAATTGTTTTTTAATTTTGAAATTTTATTTATCTTTTAATTGAAGTATAGTTGATTTACAACATTGTGTTAGTTTCAGGTGTACAGCATAGTGATTCAGTATATTTGCAGATTATACTCCATTATAGGTTATTACAAGATAATGTGTATACTTCCCTATGCTATATAGTATATCCTTGTTGTGTATCTACATAGTAGTTTATATATCTGTTAATCCCATATCCCGAATTTGTCCATTCTCCCATCCCTCTCCCCTTTGGTAACCACAAAATTGTTTTCTGTATCTATGAGTCTATTTCTGTTTTGCATATACCTTCATTTGTATTATTTTTTATATTACACATATATGATATCATATGATGTTTATCTTTGTCTGACTTATTTCACTAAACATAATATTCTCAAAGTCCATCCACGTTGCTGCAAATGGCAGTATTTCATATTTTTTATGGTTGAGTTATATTCCATTGTACAATATATATATATTTATATATATACACCACATCTTCTTAATCCAATCATCTGTTAATGGGCACTAAGGTTGCTTCCATGTATTGGCTATTGTAAATAGTGCTGTTATGAACATTGGGGTGCATGTATCTTTTCGAATTAGTGTTTTTATTTTTTTCAGGTATATACCCAGGAGAGGAATTGCTGGATCATAGTTTTAGTTTTTTGAGGAACCTCCATACTGTTTTCCATAGTGGCTGCACCAATTTACATTCCCACCAACAATTTACAAGTGTTCCCTTTTCTCCACATCCTCTCCAACGTTTGTTATTCGTAGACTTTTTGATGCTAGCCATTCTGGCAGGTGTGAGGTGATACCTCATTGTAGTTTTTTTTTTTTTTTTTTTTAAATTTTATTTATTTATTTATTTATCCATTTATGGCTGTGTTGGGTCTTCGTTTCTGTGCGAGGGCTTTCTCTAGTTGCGGCGAGCGGGGGCCACTCTTCATCGCGGTGCGTGGGCCTCTCACTATCGCGGCCTCTCTTGTTGCGGAGCACAGGCTCCAGACGCGCAGGCTCAGTAGTTGTGGCTCACGGGCCTAGTTGCTCCACGGCATGTGGGATCTTCCCAGACCAGGGCTCGAACCCGTGTCCCCTGCATTGGCAGGCAGATTCTCAACCACTGCACCACCAGGGAAGCCCTCATTGTAGTTTTGATTTGCATTTCTCTAATAGTTAGCAATGTTGAGTATATTTTTGAATGTCTGTTAGCCACCTGTACATCTTCTTTGGAAAAAATGTCTATTTGAGACTTGTGCCCATTCTTTGATTGTGTTATTTGTTTTCTTTGATAATGAATTGTATGAGCTGTTTGTGTATTTTGGATATTAACCCCTTGTCAGTCAGATCATTTACAAATATTTTCTCCCATTCTGTAGATTGTATTTTTGTTCTGCCAATGGTTTCCTTTCCTGTGCAAAAGGTTTTATGTTAATTAGGTCTCATTTGTTTATTGCTGCTTTTATTTCTTTTGCCTTAGGAGACTGATCCAAGAAAATATTGCTGTGATTTATGTCAAAGAGTGTTCTGCCTATGTTCCCTTCTAGGAGTTTTATAGTTTCAGGTCTTATATTTAAATCTTTAAACCATTTTGAGTTTATTTTTGTATAATGTTGTAAAGGAATGGTCTAATCTCATTGTTTTTAATGTGGCTGTCCAGTTTTCCCAACACCACCTGTTGAAGAGACTCTTTTCTCTGTTGCATATTCTTGTTGACTTTCTCAGAGATTGATTGACCATAGGTGTGTGGGATTATTTCTGGGCTCTTTATTCTGTTCCATTGATCTATGTGTCTGTTTTTGTGCCAGTACCACACTGTTTTCATTACTGTAGCTTTGTCGTATATGTAGTCTGAAGTCTGGAAGAATTATACCTCCAGCTTTGTTCTTTATCCTCAGGACTGCTATGGCAATTTGGGGTCTTTTGGGGTTCCATATAAATTTTAGTATTATTTGTTCTAGTTCTGTGAAAAATGTTCTGGGTATTTTGATCAGGACTGCACTAAATCTGTAGATAGCTTTGGGTACTAAGGCAGTTTTAATAATACTAATTCTTCCAACCCAAGAGCACAGGATATCTTTCCATTTCTTTGAATCATCTTCAATTTCTTTCATCAATGTTTTATAGTTTTCAGCCTGTAGGTCTTTCACCTCCTTGATTAAGTCTATTCCTAGGTATTTTATTATTTTTTATGTGATTTTAAACAGGATTTTTATTTTACTTTCTTGTTCTGACATTTCATTATTACTTTATAGAAATGCAACAGATTTCTTTGTATTGATCTTGTATCCTGCATCCTTGCTGAAATTATTTATTAGTTCTAATAGTTTTTGTGTGGAGACTTTAGTGTTCTCTATATAGAGTATCATGTCATCTGCAAATAGTGACAGTTTTACCTCTTCCCTTCCAATCTGGATACTTTTCATTTCCTTTTTGTATCTGATTGTTGTGGTTAGGACTTCACATGCTATGTTAAATAGAGGCCATGAGAGTGGCATCCTTGTCTTGTTCCTGAATTTAGAGATAAGGTTTTCAGCTTATCACTGTTGAGTAATATGTTTGTTGTGGGTTTGTCATAAATGGCCCTTATTATGTTGAAATATGTTCCCTCTATACCCACTTTGATGAAAGTTTTGTCATGAATGGATGATGAATTTTATCAATTGCTTTTTGTGCATCTATTGAGATATTCATGTGATTTTTATCTTTCCCTTTGTTAATGTGGTATATTACATTGATTGATTTGCATATGTTGAATCATCCTTGTGACCCTGGAATGAATCCAACTTGATCATGGTGTGTGATTCTTTTTAGGTATTGTTGGATTCAGTTTGCTAATATTTTTTGTTAGCTAATATTTTTTTAAGGATTTTTGCATCTATATTTATTAATGATATCCACCTATAATTTTCTTTTTTTTGTCTTTGACTGGTTTTGGTATCAGGGCAATTGTGGTCTTGTAGAATGAATTTGGGAGTGTTCCCTTCTCTTCACTTTTTTGAAATAGTTTGAGAAGGATAGGTATAAATTCTTTTTTATATGTTTGGTAGAATTCCACAGTGAAGCCATCTGGTCCTGGACTTTTGTTTCCTGGGAGTCTTTTTAAATTTCAAATTCAATTTCACTTCTAGTGATCAGTCTGTTCAAATTGTCTGTTTCTTTTTGACTCAGTCTTGGCAGGCTATATGCTCCTAGAAACTTGTCCATTTCTTCTAGGTTGTCCAATTTGTTGGCATGTAATTGTTCATAGTATTCTCTTATGATTTTTTGAATTTCTGTGGAATTGGTTGTTATTTCTCCTCTTTTATTTCTTCTTTTGTTTTTTCGGGTCCTCTCTTTCTTCTTGGTGGGTTTGGCTAAAGATTAATCAATTTTGTTTATCTTTTCAAAAAACCAGTTCTTGGTTTCATTGATTTTTCTATTTTTTTTTTTGATGTCTATTTCATTTGTTTCCTCTCTGATCATTATTATTTCCTTCCTTCTGCCAACTTTCAGCTTTCTCTCTTCTTCTTCTAATTCCTTTACTTGATAGATTAGGTTGTTTGAGATTTTTCTTATTTCTTGAGGAAGGCCTGCATCACTATGAACTTCCCTCTTAGAACTGCTTTTTGTTGCAACCCCTAGATTTTGGAAAGTTGTATTTCCATTTTTATTTGTCTTGAGGTGTTTTCCTTTTTCCTCTTTGATTTCATTGTTGACCCACATTTTTGGTAGTAACATGCGGTTTAGTCTCCATATGTTTGTTCTTTTCCCAATTTTCTTTCTTTAGCTGATTTCTAGTTTCATGCTACTGTGGTCAGAAAAATGCTTGGTATAGTCTCTATCCTCATAAGTTTGTTGATGCTTGTTTTGTGACCTAGTATGTGATCTATATTGGAGAGCATTCCATATGCATTGGAAAAGAATGTGTATTTATTATTTTTTTTTGGAAGTAATGTCCTGTAGATACCAAGTAAGTTCGTCTGGTCTATTGTGCCATTTAAGACCACTGTTGCTTTATTGATATTTGTCTGGATGATCGGCCCATTGATGTCAGAGGGGTTTTAAAGTCTCCTGCTACTATAGTACTATTGTGAAGTCTTCCCTTTGTGTCTGTTAGTATTTGCTATATATATTTCGGTGCTCCTGTATTGGGTGTGTATATGTTAACAAGTGTAATATCCTCTTCTTGTTTTCCCTTTATTATTCTATAATGCCCTTCTTTGTCTTTCATTATGGCCTTTCAAAGTTTATTTTGTCTGATATGAGTATTGCTACCTCTGCTTTCTTGTTGTTTTCATTTACATGAAATATCTTTTTCTACCTCCTCACTTTCAGTCTGTGTATGTCTTTTGCCCTGAAGTGAGTCTCTTGTAAGGCAGCATACTGAAAACTCTTGTTCTTTTTTATCCAATCAGCTTCCCTATGTCTTTTGGTTGGAGCATTTAGTCCATTGACATGTAAAGGAATTTTTGATAGTTATTAATGACTTATTGCCATTCTAAAACTCTTTTCCAGTTGTTTTTGTAGTTTTTTTCTGTTCATTTCTTCTTTTTGTTTTTCTGTTGTGGTTTGATGATTTTATTTCATAGTATGCTTGGGATCCATCTTTTTGATTTTTGTGTATCTATTATACATTTTTGATTTGTGGTTATCGTGGGGTTCATATATGTTAACCCATAATTATATCTACTTTCTTTAAACTAATAGTCATTTAAGTTTAAACACATTCTAAGAGATATTAATTTTTTTATTCCTCTCCCTCATATTTTGTGTTTTTGATATTATATTTTACATCTTCATGCTTATCCCTTTACTGTTTATTGTAGTTATAATTGCTTTTGCAATATTTTTTTGTCTTTTAATGTATATACTGGCTTATTTAAGTGCTCTTCAGGAAAAAAAGTGATCTTCAATCCTTACTTTATATTTGCTGTTTCTACTGTGATTATCCCTCTCCTATAGATTCTTACTTCTTTTTCATTTAGAGAAGACCCATCAACATTTCTTTTTGGGTAGGTTTATTATTGCCAAATTTTTTTAGTTATTGCTTGTCTGAGAAGTTCTTTATCTCTCCTATTTTAAATGACAATCTTGCTGGGTAGAGTATCCTAGGTTGCAAATTTTTCCCTTTCAGGAATTTGAATAGATCATGCTGCCCCCCTTCTGGCCTGAAAGTTTCTGCGGAGAAATCAGATAATAGCCTTATAGTGATTCTTTTGTATATGACTCTTTGTCTTTCTCTTTCTGCCTTTAGAATTCTCTCTTTATTTTTAACTCCTGTCATTAATTATGATATGTCTTATTCTGGGTCTGTCTGGGTTCATGTTGTTTCAGATCCTCTGTGCTTTCTATACCTGGATGTCTGTTTCCTTCTTTAGATTTGGGAATTTTTCAGCCATAATTTCTTCAAATACATCTCGATACCCTTTTCTCTCTCTTTCGCCTTCTGGAACCCCTAAAATGCAAATGTTGGCATGTTTTATGTTATCCCATAGATCTCATATGTTACTTTATTTTTATTTATTTGTTTTTTGTTCTGATTGGGTGATTTTCGTTCTATTTTCTAGATTACTTATGCATTCTCCTGTGTCATTTAGTATTCTATTCATTGCTTCTAGAGTGCTTTTTATCTCAGATATAGAATTATCTATTTTTTTGTGTGTCTTCTTTATATTTTCTAGTTCTCTGTTAAAATGATCTGTGCTTAGATGAATTCTCTTTCCTAATTCAGTTAGCATTTTTATTATCAACAGTTTGAATGCATTGTCTGGTAGACTGATTATCTCTGTTTCATTATTTTTTTTCAGGGGTTTTGTCTTGCTCTTTCAATTGAGAGTAGTTCTCTGCCTTTTCATTTTACTTGCTCTGTCTCTGTGAATATAGGTGAAACAGTTATCTCTTGTGGTCCTGAAGTGGTGTTCTTATGTGGAAGCATTCTTATGTAGACCTTGTGTGCCTTTGGTGGGAGGGCTGTGTTTAATGTGGATGCCAGTCACACATTTCCTTAGGGTGTGCTGATAGCTATCACCTTGGTGTAGTGGTTGTGGCTGGTGATGGAGAAGCCTGAGCCTGTGCAGGGTGTGAGGTGGGACTTCCGCTCTGCTCAGTGGCCATCTCCACCCTTTCACAGGTGGAGTCTGCTCCCAAGGTGCTGGAGCAGAAGGTTGAGAATCTGGCTCGAGCTGGTTGTGTGTTCCATTTAAGTGTGTGTTTTTCCTCCTCCCTGCACTGGGGTCTTTTCCCCAAAGCAGGGGAGTGCTGAAGCAAGTGGGGCTCCTGTGCTTACAGTGGTCTGATGCACTGCTTGTGTAGGCATCTGTGGCTAGCTCAGACACAGCTCACATTCACATCTCTTCCCCTGTTGTGGTCACTCCAGATCTAGTGCTAGGTTGTGGCATCAAGTGGGCAGGGCTGGAGCATTTGCTCATCTGGGATTGCGTACTTGTGGTCACAGGAGTTCAAGCAGCTGTGCTGCCATCAGAAGTCTGGGCTGCTTATGGGGTGCTGTCTTAGTAAGCACCAACAACGGCCTCCACCATCCCACCTGCAAATACCCCGGGCCCCGGGTCACCTCTGTGTCCCAAGATTGAATCTTTTCCCAGTTTGTGGGAAATCTCCCTAGATCCAGGGCCAAGCTGTGGTGTGGAGTGGGTGGGGTAGGAGTGTTTGCTTGGCTTGGACTGGGGAGCCCAGTGAGGCAGCAGCCACTAGGGCTGACCTCTCTCTGCCCTGTCTGTTGGCAAGCCAGCACCCTTGCATTCCACATGAGTGGAGTCTAGGCTTCTCCAGACTTTCTATCTGTCCCAGCAGTTCTCCAAGCAGCCAAGGGAACTTGTCTCCTGCCTGTAGGACCCCAGGACTGGGATGCCCAGTCTGTGACTTGACCCACTGACTTCCCAGAGTGAGTGTCCACCTGTGCAATCTCTCTTTTCCTCTTAGTACCCTCCCAGGGACGTTGGTCCCAGACCAGTGCTTTTTATCGTGTCCTACTCAATTATGTGTGTATCTTACTTACAGCTTTGGTTTGTAGGAGTTCTGCCACTTTCCAGTTAGTTTTCCATGAGAATTGTTCCACCTGTAGATGTATTTTTGATGTGTTTGTGGGGGGAGGTGAGCTCCACATCATCTTGCTCAACCACCATTTGATCCTCCTCTGATCAGAGATCTTTGATGTTACTATTGCAAAAAGATTATGACTCACTGAAGGCTCAATATGATTAGTATTTATTACCAATAAGGTGTTTTTAGTACATTTTAAAGATGAAATATATTTGACATAAAACATTATGTAATTTAAGGTGTATAATGTATTGATTTGATACATTTATATTCAATATATTGTAATAGGATTGTCATTTTTCATGATAGTTTGCACCTCTATCATGTCACATAATTATTATTTCTTTTTGTGGTTGGAATAATTAAGATGTAGTCTCTTAGCAAGTTTGATGATTATAATATAATATGGTTGTCCATATTCACTGTACTGTACCTTAGATCTCTAGGACTTATTTTTCTATGAGATGCAAATCTGTACCCTTAAAAGACATCTCTCCTATTCTCCTACCCCTCAGCTCCCGGTAACCACCGTATTACTCTCTGCTTTTACAAGTTTGACTTTTTTATATTCCATATAAAATGGATATCATATAGTATTTGTCTTTCTCTGTCTTTAAAAAAAATAAACAAAATGACAATCTTTAGCTAGATTAACTAAGGAAGGAAGAAGACATAAATAAAATTAGAAATGAAAGTGGATACATTACAACTGATGCTACAGAAATACATAGGCTCGTAAGAGACTACTGTGTAGAATTATATGCCAAAAAATTACATTACCAAGAAGAATGAATTTCCTAGAAACACGCAATCTATCAAGACTGAATCAGGAAGAATTAGAAAATCTGGATAGTCATAATAAGTAAAGGTATTGAATCAGTTTCAAAAACCTCTCAACAGAAAACCCCAGGACCAGATGGCTTCACTGACAAATTCTATGAAATATTTAAAGAATAATTAACACCAGTTCTTCAAAAACTCTTCCAAAAAATTAAAGAGGAGAGAGGGAACACTTCCAAACTCATTCTACAAGGCCAGTGTTACCTTGAATATAAGCCATTATCCAGGATGAATATAGATGCAAAAATTCTCATTCAAATATCAGCAAGTCAAATTCAAGAACACATTAAAAGGATTATATACCATGACCAAATGGGATTTATCCCTGGGATGTAAGGATGGTTCAAAGTACCCAAATCAATAAGTGTAATACATTGCATTAATAGAATGAAATTTAAAATAACTTGATCATCTCAGTAGATGTAGAATAACATTTGGCAAGATACAACATCCTTTCCTGATAAAAACCCTCAACATATTGGGTGTAGAAGGAACATACTTCAACATGATAAAGATGTGATATATATAATACACACACACACATGCACACACACACAGAGAACTGAATGTTATTCATCCATGAGAAAGAAGGACATCCTGCCATTTTTTGACAACATGGATGGACTTTGATGGCATTATGCTAAAATTTGTGCTTTCATTCTAATCTTATTTACTCCTATAACTAAATATACATTGTGACATATATTTTGAAAATTGTAATTCTAATTTATATTTTTTATCCTACAAGAAAACTGTGATCTTATTATAGCTGTTATTTTCCAACTAAACCTCATACTATAGTTGATTTAGTGTAATAAGAAATTCTTTGAGAAAACGATTGTAATGCAAATGGCATTATTTTGTTCTTTTTTATGGCTAAGTAATATTCCATTGTATATATGTACCACATCTTCTTTTATTTATTTTTGGCTGCATTGGTTCTTCCTTGCTGTGCACGGGCTTTCTCTAGTTGCAGTGAGTGGGGCTACTCTTTGCAGTGCACGGGCTTCTCATTGCGATGGCTTCTCTTGTTGTGGAGCATGGGCTCTGGGCATGCGGGCTTCAGTACTTGTGGCTCACAGGCTCTAGAGCACAGGCTCAGTAGTTGTGGTGCACGGGCTTAGTTGCTCCGCGGCATGTGGGATCTTCCCAGACCAGGGCTTGAACCCATGTCCCCGCATTGGCAGGCAGATTCTTAACCACTGTGCCACCAAGGAAGCCCTTAAGTCAATTTAAAAGAGATCATATCAATTTAAAGCAGATTAGATTCTTGCTTTCCTTCATGAGGAATAGAATCCTATAAACTGTTGAGAATTCTTTGTATTTTTAAACTACGGGAAGTTTTCAGATTGAAGTGGTACAAATTATTTGCTGTTTAGTGTATGTGCAGAGTTTATGGTTCTTATATATGCAGTGTATATTTTCCCTGTGCTCATTCTGTTAGGCAGCTATGATGTTGAGATGTACATCCCTAAGGGAGCTTTACTGAGGTTTTCTATAGGGTTGGTATAGGCAGAAAACACCTATCCTAATAAATTAAGTTATCTCTTTTATTCTGCAAGTTGTAAAACCCAGGGATTTCAAATGAGGAATGGTTTAAATGCTGATGTGAAAGCTAGGAAATGCTGAATTTGGCTCCAAAAATTGTTAGGTCATACATTTATATTGTTCAAGAATGGTCTTCTTTTTGGTTAGTGCAGCAGTGAAGATTCTCAATCCTTAGAAAAGAATTTTATCGTTTCATCTTGCTGATCAGATAGTCAAACCTTAAAAAATTCTTAAAATTAAAAATACTTTAAATTAAATGTATTAAATTATATTTATTTAACTTAAGTTTTATTAAACATATTAAAATTTTAACTACCTTTATTTTTCATTTAAAAACTTTTAAAATTTACTTTTAAACAACTCCTTGGGATATCTACTCTTTAGGGCTTTGCTAGATTATACAATCTTGATATATTGGAAAACCAGTTTCTAGTAATTTAGAAATTAGATCCATGTGACTGGTACACATTGGGTTATTGACAGTATGGAATAGCAACAAAATAACAATAAAGACAATAGGTAATATTTTTTCTGGATCACTAAGTATGTTCCAGAGACATTTTGGGTGTTTCATACGTACTAACAGATTTTTTCCCCACAACAATATGAGGTTGGTACTATTATTATAAGAGTTAGTGCGGACATAACTCTATGAACATTGCATTCCAGTTTTCCATCATTGTTGCCTGTATCTTGCAACAACCAGCTAAATGGTGTCCCTTTTCACTCTTGCCCCTTTACAATCCAACCCAGTGACTACATCCTGTGTGTGTTTTCTTTAATGTGAACATCTCTCTCCCTTTCTTTACCCTTTTAATTTTCTCCCTAATGCTCCTACTAGATGTTTCAAACTCCTTATAATTATCTGTCTCCAACTTACCTCTCCAGTATCATCTGACTCTTCCTTTTCAGGTTAAACTTAGACTTCTTGGAAACTGTCATTACTACTCTACCTGCTTTTCTTTTGTGCCTTCCTCTACCCCTGCCCTATCCTGAACATCTTTCAGATCTTGTCTTAATTATCAATGCCTCAGGGATAATATCTGATTCCTGCTGGATGTTTCCTTAGTGTTGTGGTCTTTCCTTATTATAAAAATTTCACACAGTTTTTACTACTTGCTGGTATTCTGTCTTTCCAGGTAGAGTGTCAGACGGCAGAAACTGTGTCTACACCATTTCTCTGCATATTAGCACTTACTTCTGGAATATGCTAGTCATTTTATAATTATTTTTAAAATTTTTTATAATAATTCTTTTAATGAAGTCTGATGCTTTATTATGTATTGAATAATGAAGGTAATAATTTTACTGACATGTTCTCAAAGTCTTCCACTTTATTCTGTTTGATAATGAAACTCTGATACTTGCGTTGGTATAGAAATAAATATATGAATTTCTAATTTGCAAGTCACTTTATCTAGCATCCCACATCTCTCTCACTGTAATTAAATATTCTAACTAAAGAACACAGGATTATTCCTATTGAAAATGCAATGTAAACAAAACAAAATAAACAGGAATAGGTAACCTTAGGCAGGGGTTTGGCTGGTTTTCAGTGGAGGTCTCCAACAAATTCAAAATTTGGTAGCAGTGGGAGAGGAAATTCAAAATCCCAGTATGTTCGAATGAGCCACATTTCAGCTTTCCCCATTGCCTTTAATAATGTAGTCGGTCTTCCTGGAAGGAAAAACCAAAACAACAAGAGTTAGATCAAATAAGAGTATTGCCATGTGAATATATTAGGTAATTTTTGGAAAGGAGATCAGAATGATGTAGCCAAAGATGTTTGAATGTGTTCTCTAATAAAGCAAATATATATGTATGTGTATAGTGTATATCATATTGTATCATATATCATATCATATAATACAGAAACCGAGCTACACAAGTAGAAACAATTTCTAAATGCTACCTAGATACTTGTGCTACAAATATGTGTGTAACTCTTCAATCTACCTGTCTTCATTTATCAAGGCATTTTATGAGGTTTCTAGTGACTTTTTTTAAGTTAAAAAAAGAAGTTTAGTAATATGGATATATAATTGCTTGGAGAAGTCCTAAGTGCTTCAGTTTGTGTTTTATGACTTCCTGGAGAATCTGTATGAGTAATGGGAAACAGGGTTATACCTTACCCTATAATTTAATATTTTGCTAATATTTATGAAATCATTTTATATTTTCATTTCATTGTTTCACTTATAAGAGACAAAATTCTGTTACTTTATACAAACTCACCTTCCAAGGCACTAGGAAAGTTAGGGCTTTATGCTACCAACTAAAAATATGACTTACCTAGTACTTTGCTGTAAAACTGATTCCATTTCTTCTCATTAAATGTCTGGAACCAAAAGTCAAAATAAAGTGCATATATCATATTTTTGACCCTCTCCACGAATGTCATGTGATCACTTAATTTTGAAAACATAGCAGGTACATAGGATGGTGGGAATGGAAGTCTTCCACTATACTTTTCAGCTGAATAACCAGGAGAGAAGCGGAGACTGTACACTAAAGGTACTTTACGTACCTCAGCCAGCAGCTCACCACAGGGTCCAACAGCATCTGCAAGAACAACATCAAACCTTGATTCATGTAGTTTTGTCATAAGCTTCTTGTTCGAAACAACATTTTTACAGATATTCATAAGCATGTCAGAAAGTTCCCAAAATAAACTTCTCAATGATGAAAAATATGTCCACAACGGATTTTTTGCCAGATATGTCCATTTCTCTATCAAATGCTTGATGGCATTCTTCAAATTATCTTTAGTTAAAGACATAGGGAAAGTCTCAAACTTAATAGCAAATGGTTTGTTGGGATCAATAAGAATGGAAGCTGAAGATATCAGAACAGTCACCTTATGACCCCTCATGACAAGTTCATCCAGGATTGTCTTCATATTCATTCCATGACTGTATTTCATTGGCCGTGCCAACACCTTTCCACAACTTCCAGAGCTAAAGTAGCAAGTCAGCTGTAGTAGCAGCAGAAGTGAGAGCCATTTCACAGACATCTTGTTCATATGCAATACTTTTCAAAAATTACATTATCCTTTTGCCATTGCTCATGCTTATATCCAAGGAGAAATCAATCAGGATGTTAAATTATAACTCCTATGCCTCAAATAACTACATTATATGAATAGTCACAGCTGTGGAAATCAAGTGAAAGGGCAAAGTGTACAACACTTCATGTTTATACTGGTGTTTAATATTGTTTCATCAGTGCTATCACCCCTCTAAAAGTCGATGACCTTGCACATGCAAATCAGTTATTATGTAAGAGAGGAAAATAGTGTAACAACAGTGGCAAGTGAGAGGCTCTTGTGTCTGCAGTCCACTTGACACAGAATTAGAGATAATGTGACATCAACAGGATGGAGGGTTAGGAGGTCCCAACGCTTGTATCCCCCACAAAAGCAACAAAAACAATAAATGAGCAACTACAAACCAATGTAAATTACTTTGGGAAAGCTCTGGACTACAATGAAGCAGCAGCAGAAACCCTGCAGATTGCAAAAACTGTGGATGGCCCTGTAAAAAAGCTTGGGAAAGATTTTACCTCCACCACCTCATCCTCCAGTTCAGAGCAGCTTGGCACCCACAGAAATTCCTTCAAATGGATTTCACCCCATGGGGAGAAGAAGAGCAGGAGAATCCCAGCAAGCTTCACCATCATAGAGGTTTGCAGCATTTGCTACTGAGGACTTCCACAGTCTTCACCAACACTGATTACAGCAGACACAGGGCTGCCCAGAGTCCCTGCTTCTGTGTCTTTCCTGAGGCTGGAAATGTTGCTGTGGTGAGATCTGACACTTGGGGCCCCATCACTCCGGTACCTGGCTTTCCCTGGTTGAGTTGCCACAATGCCTGACTATCTATGAGACTGGAGCTCCTGCTCTGTGCCCTGCCCACAGGTATTAAGTCAGTACTTTGTCTTGCCATAACTGGAGCAAGGCTGCTATTGCTTGGACTTCACTGTGTATTCCTAGTTGTGGCTTTGACTGGTCATTACCTAGGCTGAGCTGCTGAGCTACACACCATTCCTGGAGCCTAAGTCATGGCTTTAACCTATCATTGCTGGGGCTAAAATGCTGCTACTTTGTACCTCACCCTGGGTCAGGGTTCTGATCCACAATTACCATGGCCACACTGCTGGGGCTCTGCACCCCACCCCATGGCTCCTGACTTGCGACTTTAACAGGCCATTGCTGGGCACACGCTGCTGCTGCTCTGTGACTTCCACTATGGCCAGAATTGGAATCTTGGCCCACCATTTCCAGGCTGTGCAGCTACAGGACCCTGGACGCCTGGACCTAAGCCATTGTAGAACCCTGTCATCTCAGGGCCTGTAACACTGCTGCATCCCACTCACCCCCCCCAAATATATTAACTATATGTCAAATGCCTAGGACTACAACTATATACATGTTCTACATGCTTGCTTTTTATATTTATTAAGAGAAGAAAGATGATATATGCATTTATACTGTCATATAATTACTTATCTCACCAGTTCTCTCTGTTTTATCATGGTGATTAGAATTGCAATCTGGGTTTACTTCCTTCAGTTTGAAGACTTTCTTTTAGTTTTTCCTATAAGGCAGATTTCCTAGCAATGAATTTTTTGGGGGGGAGTGGAGGGAGAGGAATATCTGTATTTTGCCCTCATTTTTGAAAGATAGTTTTGTTTGATATAGAACTTTTGGTTGACAGTTTTGTCTTTCAGTGCTTCGAATATGTCATCCCACTGCCATAGGGCTTCCATTGTTTCTGATGAGATATAAGTGATGCCTTATTGGAGTTCCCTTGTATGGATAAATTACTTTTCTTTTAGTGCTTCAAGATTTTCTGTCTTTAGCTTTCAACATTTCATTAGGTCTGTGTATGGCTCTCCTATGTTTATCATACTTGGACTTGGTTGAACAATTGGGATACGTAGGTTAATGCTTTTCATCATATTTGGGATGTTTTCAGTCATTATTTTTAAAAATATTTTGCTCTGCTCCTTTTTCTTCTGACACACTCCCATTTTGTGTATGTTACTGTGCTTAATTATGTCCCACAATTCTCAACCCCTCAGTTCATTTTTCTTCATTCTTTTTTCTCTCTGTTCTTTGAGTTGTATTATCTTATTTCTCTATCTTCAAGTTTGCAGGTTTTTTTTTTTTAATTTATTTTTGTCTGTGTTGGATCTTTGTTGCTGTGCATGGGCTCTCTCTAGTTGCAGTCAGTGGGGGCTATTCTTCATTGTGGTGCCTGGGCTTTTCACTGTGGTGGCTTCTCCTGTTGCAGAGCACAGGCTCTAAGTGTGTGGCTTCAGGAGTTGTGGTGTGCAGGCTCAGTAGTTGTCATGCATGGGCTTGTTGTTCCACGGCATGTGGGAACTTCCTGGACCAGGGCTCAAACCCATGTTCCCTGTATTGGCAGGTGGATTCTTAACTACTGTGCCACCAGGGAAGTCCCTTGCAGGCTTTTTTATGTTTTTTTTTTTAAACTTCAGCAAGATTTTATTATTTTTTTTGGATAGACCTTGATGATCTGATTTTTAAATTCATATGGAAAGGAAAAGGACCTAGAATAGCCAAAGTTGTATATCAAACTTTAAAAAGGAAAACAAAGTTGAAGGACTAACATTACCTGATTTCAGGAGTTATTGTAAAGCTAAGTAATCAAGAGAGTATGGTATTGGTGCAAAGACAGACAAATAGATCAGCGGAATAGAATAGCAAGTCCATTAACTAACCCACACACATATGGCACACATATGTGGACAGTTGATTTTTGACAAAGGTGTAAAGACAATTTAGTGGAGAAAGGGTAGCCTTTTCAACAAGTGGTGCTGGCATAACAGGACAGGCATGTGCCAAAAAAAACAAAAAAATAAACAAACCAAAAAGAGAACTTCAAACCGTACCTTGTATCATATACAAAAATTAACTTAAAATGGATCATAAAATCAAATGCAAAATCTACAACTATAAAACTCCTAGGAGAAAAACTTAGGAGAAAACTTTCATGACCTTGAATTGGGCAAAAATTTCTTAAATATGACACCAAAAGCATGGTTCAGAAAAGGCAAAACTGATCAACTGGACTTTATCAAAGTTAAAACTTCTCTTTGAAAGACACTTTTAAAAGAATGAAAGACAAGCCACAGACTGAGAGAAAATATTTGCAAATCATATGTCTGATAAAGGACTTGTATCAAGAATACGTAAAGAACTCTCTTAGAACGCAATTAGAAAACAAAAATATCATTTGTAAAACAGGCAGAGGAGTTGAACAAATACATCAGTAAGGAAGATATATGGTGGTAAATAAGGTACAAGAAAAGATGCTTAACATTATTAGTCATTAGGGAAATGCAAATTAAAACCATGAGGTACCACTATACACCTATTTTTTTTTTATTTCGTAGTTACATGTTTTATTAATCACATCTGAGAAAAGTCACTGATTTTCATTTTGTACAGCATTATCTTGTAAGGACAAGATACAGTGACAACTTCCAAGCTTTCTGCATATCAGAGCTGAAACTGAAAGCATCTCCATAATTGAATTTTCACTTCTTATTTGTAATAAGTTTATCCTTAGGAGGATACTTCATAGTGTTTGATCACAGATGAGTTTGGGCATTGCTATCACTCAATAATGTTAAGCATCTGTCAGGTTCTCTCCTATACTATATATTAATTTTTTCTCCGTTAAGCAAATATTTATTGGCGGCCAGTGGGAATAAGATACACCTAGGTCCTCTTTCCTTGGTATATTCACAAAAGCATCTGAAACTAAATTTCCAAGTCAGGCCATACTAAGCCATGGCATAGCAAGTTTTCATTGTTAACGGTGCTTTTTTTTTTTTTTTATTCAAACAGCAAGTCACAAAAATTATAATCATCCTCATCAGTTCCCTTAGTCCCACGTAATTAATTTTTTTTTTCATCTTGATCTTTTGTTAGCACTTTTATGAATTCATCAGTTTTCCATTAGAGTTCTGAAAATGCTTATTCATTCAGTTCAGCAGTACAGTCAGTTACCAGAAACCTGTGCTTGCCAGAGTCTTTTCCATGAATTCCTTGAAGATGAAACCCTTTTATAGGAACATATTTGCAAAAGCATCAGAGTACACCCAGAACTGTCTGTAAATGACAAAAGACTTAAAAATGACCACGGTTAAAGATTTGATGAAAGTTCATAATAATGTAGTTGACAAGGAAATTTAGTTATTTCTGAGATATACATTTAAAAATAATAACTAGAATTATGACTTATAACATTATACCAGAATATATAAGACTTTTAGAAATTTCATGTAATGTCTGAAACATTTATATTAACATATTTCCATACAAATAACCCAAAGAAAGTTTAGTGTTAGTTGTTTTTTTGTTTCTTTGTTTTAACTTTTGAATTTTATTTTATTTATTTTTTATACCGCAGGTTCTTATTAGTCATCAATTTTATACACATCAGTGTATACATGTCAATCCCAATCGCCCAATTCATCACACCACCATCCCCACCCCCCTGCGGCTTTCCCCCCTTGGTGTCCATACGTTTGTAGTGGTGAGCGTGGACATCCTTGTCTTGTTCCTGATATTAGAGGAAATGCTTTCAGTTTTTCACCATTGAGAATGATGTTTGCTGTGGGTTTGTCGTATATGGCCTTTATTATGTTGAGTTAGGTTCCCTCTATGCCCACTTTCTGGAGAGTTTTTATCATAAATGGGTGTTGAATTTTGTCAAAAGCTTTTTCTGCATCTATTGAGATGATCATATGGTTTTTATTGTTCAATTTGTTAATATGGTGTATCACATTGATTGATTTGTGTATATTGAAGAACCCTTGCATCCCTGGGATAAATCGCACTTGATCATGGTGTATGATCCTTTTAATGTGTTGTTGGATTCTGTTTGCTAGTATTTTGTTGAGGATTTTTGCATCTATATTCATCAGTGAAATTGGTCTGTAATTTACTTTTTTTGTAGTATCTTTGTCTGGTTTTGGTATCAGGGTGATGGTGGCTTATAGAATGAGTTTGGGAGTGTTCCTTCCTCTGCAATTTTTTGGAAGAGTTTGAGAAGGATGGGTGTTAGCTCTTCTCTAAATATTTGCTAGAATTCACCTGTGAAGCCATCTGGTCCTGGACTTTTGTTTGTTGGAAGATTTTTAATCACAGTTTCAATTTCATTACTTGTGATTAGTCTGCTCATATTTTCTGTTTCTTCCTGGTTCAGTCTTGGAAGTTTATACCTTTCTAAGAATTTGTCCATTTCTTCCAGGTTGTCCATTTTATTGGCATAGAGTTGCTTGTAGTAGTCTCTTAGGATACTTTGTATTTCTGCAGTGTCTGTTGTAACTTCTCCCTTTTCATTTCTAATTTTATTGATTTGAGTCCTCTCCCTCTTTTTCTTGATGAGCCTGGCTAATGATTTATCAATTTTGTTTATCTTCTCAAAGAACCAGCTATTAGTTTCATTGATCTTTGCTGTTGTTTTCTTTGTTTCTATTTCACTTATTTCTGCTCTGATCTTGATGATTTCTTTCCTTCTGCTACCTCTGGGTTTTGTTTGTTTTTCTTTCTCTAGTTCCTTTAGGTGTAAGGTAAGATTGTTTCTTTGAGATTTTTCTTGTTTCTTGAGGTAGGCTTGTACAGCTATAAACTTCCCTCTTAGAACTGCTTTTGCTGCATCCCATAGGTTTTGGATCATCGTGTTTTCATTGTCATTTGTCTCTAGGTATTTTTTGATTTCCTCTTTGATTTCTTCAGTGATCTCTTGGTTATTTAGTAACGTATTGTTTAACCTCTATGTGTTTGTGTTTTTTACGTTTTTTTCCCTGTAATTCATTTCTAATCTCATAGCGTTGCGGTCAGAAAGGATGCTTGATATGATTTCAATTTTCTTAGATTTACTGAGGCTTGATTTGTGACACAAGATGTGATCTATCCTGGAGAATGTTCCGTGTGCACTTGAGAAGAAAGTGTAATCTGCTGTTTTTGGATGGAATGTCATATAAATATCAATTAAATCTACCTGGTCTATTGTGTCATTTAAAGCTTCTGTTTCCTTATTTATTTTCATTTTGGATGATCTGTCCATTGGTGTAAATGAGGTGTTAAAATCCCCCACTATTATTGTGTTACTGTCGATTTCCTCTTTTATAGCTGTTAGCAGTTGCCTCATGTATTGAGTTGCTCCTATGTTGGGTGCATATATATTTATAATTGTTATATCTTCTTCTTTGATTGATTCCTTGTTCATTATGTAGTGTCCTTCCTTGTCTCTTATAACATTCTTTATTTTAAACTCTATTTTATCTGATATGAGTATTGTTACTCAAGCTTTCTTTTGATTTCCATTTGCATGGAATATCTTTTTCTGTCCCCTCACTTTCAGTCTTTATGTGTCCCTAGGTCTGAAGAGGGTCTCTTGAAGACAGCATATATATGGGTCTTGTTTTTGTATCCATTCAGCAAGCCTGTGTCTTTTGGTTGGAGCATTTAATCCATTCACTTTTAAGGTAATTATCGATATGTATGTTCCTATTACCATTTTCTTAATTGTTTTGGGTTTGTTTTCGTACGTCCTTTTCTTCTCTTGTGTTTCCCACTTAGAGAAGTTCCTTTAGCATTTGTTGTAGAGCTGGTTTGGTGGTGCTGAATTCTCTTAGCTTTTGCTTGTCTGTAAAGCTTTTGATTTCTCCATCAAATCTGAATGAGATCCTTGCCGGGTAGAGTAATCTTGGTTGTAGGGTCTTCCCTTTCATCACTTTAAGTATATCATGCCACTCCCTTCTGGCTTGTAGAGTTTCTGCTGAGAAATCAGCTGTTAACCTTATGGGAGTTCCCTTGTATGTTATTTGTCATTTTTCCCTTGCTGCTTTCAATAATTTTCCTTGTCTTTAATTTTTGCCAATTTGATTACTATGTGTCTCAGCATGTTTCTCCTTGGGTTTACCCTGTATGGGACTAGCTGTGCTTCCTGGACTTGAGTGGCTATTTCCTTTCCCATGTTATGGAAGTTTTTGACTATAATCTATTCAAATATTTTCTCTGTATCTTCCTCTCTCTCTTCTCCTTCTGGGACCCCTATAATGCGAATGTTGTTGCATTTAATGTTGTCCCAGAGGTCTCTTAGTGTGTCTTCATTTCTTTTCATTCTTTTTTCTTAATTCTGTTCTGCAGCAGTGAATTCCACTATGCTGTCTTCCAGGTCACTTATCCGTTCTTCTGCTTCAGTTATTCTGCTATGGATTCCTTCTAATGTAGTTTTCATTTCAGTTATTGTATTGTTCATCTCTGTTTGTTTGTTCTTTAATTCTTCTAGGTCTTTGTTAAACACTTCTTGCATCTTCTCTATCTTTGCCTCCACTCTTTTTCTGAGGTCCTGGATCATCTTCACTATCATTATTCTGAATTCTTTCTTTAGAAGGTTGCCTATCTCCACTTCATTTAATTGTTTTTCTAGGGTTTTATCTTGTTCCTTCATCTGGTACATAGCCCTCTGCCTTTTCATCTTGTCTATCTTTCTGTGAATGTGGTTTTTGTTCCACAGGCTGCAGGATTGTGGTTCTTCTTGCTTCTGCTGTCTGCCCTCTGGTGGATGAGGCTATCTAAAAGGCTTGTGCAAGTTTCCTGATGGGAGTGACTGGTGGTGGGCAGAGCTGGCTGTTGCCTTGGTGGGCAGAGCTCAATAAAACTTTAATCCACTTGTCTGCTGATGGGTGGGGCTGGGTTCCCTCCTTGTTGGTTGTTTGCAGTGAGGCAACCCAACAATGGAGCTTACCCGGGCTCTTTGGTGGGGCTAATGGCGGGCTCTGGGAGAGCTCACACCAAGCAGTACTTCCCAGAACTTCTGCTACCAGTGTCCTTGTCCTCACAGTGAGACACTGCCACTTGCTGCCTCTGCAGGACACCCCCCAACACTAGCAGGCAGGTCTAGTTCAGTCTCCCATTGAGTCACTGCTCCTTCCCCTGGGTCCCGATGTGCACACTACTTTGTGTGTGCCCTCCAAGAGTGGAGTCTCTGTTTCCCCCAGTCCTGTCAAAGTCCTGCAAGCAAATACTGCTAGCCTTCAAAGTCTGATTATCTAGGAATTCCTCCTCCTGTGGCCGGACCCCCAGGTTGGGAAGCCTGACGTGGGGCTCAGAACCTTCGCTCCAGTGGGTGGACTTCTGTGGTATAAGTGTTCTCCAGTGTGAGTCACCTACCCAGCAGTTATGGGATTTGATTTTATTGTGACTGCGCCCCTCTTACCATCTCAATGTGGCTTCTCCTTTGTCTTTGGATGTGGGGTATCTTTTTTGGTGAGTTCCAGTGTCTTCCTGTCAATGATTGTTCAGCAGTTAGTTGTGATTCTGGTGCTCTTGTAAGAGGAAATGAGAGCACGTCCTTCTACTCTGCCATCTGGAATCAATCTCCTATAATCTTTTAAGTATAAATTTTTCAAGACGTTATCTTAGTTTTCTTCCCTCAAAGTTACTAAGAGTGGAGTTATCCATGCACAGTTTTACCTATTTTTATACAAAGCTAGGAACTGAAGAATAATACAAGTGATAAAATTTTAAAAAAGACAATGTCACATTAATTTTTACTGACCATTATATGCTAAAATAGGCAAATTAGCAGTTTATGCTTTCAGGAGATATAACTGCATTTTATACAATGGAAAACACTAATTTAGAAGGTATCAAACATGCTATATCCAGCCGAAAGAATTCATGGATGCTGAAATTCTCACTTCTCAATGGGATGAAATCCCAAGGAATCCTAGGTTAGTGGGGCAATTTTTTTTTTTTTTTAAAGCAGGTGGTTGTCTATTACTTGTCAAGGCAGTCAGCCTGATTCCAGGCTGTAGAAGATAAAAGTTGTGTGGGTTGTTTTGTGGCAGTTTAAATCATGCCTGAAGGTGGCAAGTAGTTCACAGCTAGTGAGAGAGCCCAGATGGATTTATACTGTCATATAAGTAACTATAGGATTTTACCAGGGAGCGCTTCTGTAATTTTCTCTGTGCTAACCCTGACTACCCCCATGCTTTCCAGTTTTTGCCTCTCCTCTTCCTCCCCACCTCTGAGAAAGTAGCTGTTAATCCAATTGGTCAGAACTGTATGTTGATTAGGCCAAGTTGTTAATGGGCAGGACTAAGAGACCTTAAATTCAGAGCCTATGCCTCTTCCTGTCACCCTTTTCTGCTTTAACAGGAAACAAAGCATGGCTCCCAGGAGTCTCTCTTGGTCTTTTACTCAACGACTGGTTTTAAGACACAGACCTACTAGAGAATGGACTTGAGGATACGGGGAGGGGGAAGGGTAAGCTGGGACAAAGTGAGAGAGTGGCATGGACATATATACACTACCAAATGTAAAATAGATAGCTAGTGGGAAGCAGCCGCATAGCACAGGGAGATCAGCTCGGTGTTTTGTGACCACCTAGAGGGGTGGGATAGGGAGGGTGGGATGGAGGGAGACGCAAGAGGGAAGAGATATGGGGACATATGTATGTGTATAACTGATTCACTTTGTTATAAGGCAGAAACTGACACACCATTGTAAAGCAATTATACTCCAATAAAGATGTTTAAAAAAAAAAAGAGAGAAAAAAAAAGATATATGCTCTTTTCATCTTGGGAAAAGGGAGAGCAGGAGCAGGAGGAAGGATCTGAATCTTTATGCTCCAACTCAGCCTTTTTCAAAATTCTATTTTGAATATTGAATATCGAGTGCAGCTACTAACTGAACTGTAACACAATGCCTCTTTGCTGCTCAGAACTTCCACAGTCCCCCAGGAACTCCTCTGGGAAAAAATTATCATTTGTGGGGTAAGGTTTGGACATTCTTATGTTCTTACTATTAACTTAATAACACTGAAACCTCACACATAACCTCCAATATAGAAGTGTCTCTGAGAACAAAGTAAAACTTGAGTTGGAATATTTAAGCACATGAGTCCCCTTGCGCCATTTTAAAATTTGACTTCAAAAGAAAAACAGATATACCTGTTCATTTTGATCTAATTGTGTTATGAAATTCTCTCCCCCTTGCAAAAACTATTTTAATGGATCCACTCCATAGACATTAAAGAGAGTCATTCAAGTAGTTGTTCAGCACAAAGGCAATGTATCATACCTTCTGTGGAATCTGGGCAAGGGCCAATGCAATCATGTTAGCCTTTTCTTCTGGAAGGTTTTGGACCATTGAGCCCAAACGAAATAATACAATGCCATCTTCTCCAGAGCTTTGGACAAACTTTTCGATTTCCTGAAAAGAAATAATTTGTTGTATTACAAAGGGGCATCAGCAAAGAGAGAGAGAGAGTTTTGTTTGTTTGTTTGTTTCATTCATTCCTTTTTTAGTTTGTTTGAAGGAAAGGAATACATACATTTCTAAAGAGAGAAGTATGGTTAGAATGCCTCATCTTCTAACATGCCAAACCATTAAACCCCCCTTGGAAAGAGATGTGTAATATGAAATCTATTTTCTTTAATCAATGTATAATCATTGACTACTAGGCAAGTATGGTGATTTATTTATTACTTATCAACAAGAGACAACAGTAAAGTGAAAGTTTCCAGTGAAGAACATTTTACATTGTGACAGCACAGGTTTAATTTTCTTAAGTGAGTTTTGAAAACAGTGTAATTTTTATTCCATGTCTCAAACAATAGCAGGACCAGGAATTTTTTTCTAGTTCTGTGTTAAATAATGCTAAGTTCCAGCAACAATGACTTAGTAATTTGTCCCAGGATGACAAGATTGTGACCAAGTAAAATAGTGTGCTTATTAAAACATGTGACTTGCTCACCAGGACAAAATTCAAGACCTGACCTCACTGTGTCCAGCAATCCAAAGTTATGCCTTGAACTTTGCCCAGTCCCAAACTGTTCCTTACTTTACAAATTCTTCCTCGATATCACCAACCAGGCCCCAACACCTTAGAATTATCTTCCCCTGACTTTCCTCTGCTGAAAAGTAATAAAACTCTGTCAAAGTGCTGTTCTTGTTTCCTATAATAAGTCAAATAAACCCAGCCTTGCTTGATCAACAAGGTTTTTTTTGTTTGTTTGGCTATTTTTTGGTTTTGTTTGGAGGAGTTGACAAAAGACAAATATTTAAAAGGACCTGAATTCCTAACAGAGAGTCTGTCTGTAGCTCGGCTTCTTGAATTTTTATGTCATTCTATGTCCAGTGTATTTGTTACTGAATTGGTCTACTTTTCTTCTTGGCAGTTTTCAGGATGTCTCTTTTGGTGTACAGGCTTTCCTGATTATAAAGGCTACGTATGATAATATAACCTGATTATGAGGTTACATATAATTGCTTTGGTAAAAGAAGGAAAGTGCTCTTGTTAAATCATCTATATATAAATAAATGACTCTGAATTTATTAATCACAATTTATTCTTTATTTATTGGTGTTTCAAATTCCCAATACTGACAGGTTCCCTAAATTTAATCCTCAGCTAAGATTCTGATCTATTAAACTTCTGGTGATATTACATTAATTGACTGAAAGAGAAAAAGACTGATGAAAGAAATTTTCCTTATCTTAAAATATTATTTCCTTTTTCTTTCTACCTCATGCTCTGATAACACTGGGCATGCTATATTAATTTCATCTCTCTTAAGGAAATAGCTTTTCAAAACTTCCTGCAGTTTATTTCTCTCTATTTTCATTCAAAACCTAATGAAATTACAATATCATATATTATCATTATTTTTATATGGGATGTTTAAATTTTGAGTATAAATTTAATTTTATTTCTGATCATGGCCCAGATATTTTAAGGGAATTAATGCTATGACATAATGAATGTGACAGATTTTGCCTGTAAACTGTTTATTTGGGGTGGATTTTACTCCATGAGAGTGTGATTTATTGGGTAAAACATCTGATCAGGCTATCTATGAACTAATTGGGGTTCATGGCATAAAGTTATGGAAAACTTTCATTTACATTTTAAAATTTGTAGCCTATTGTGCAGGTTAATACTAAACTAGGCACTTTCTCTCTGATATCTACTTTACTATATTTGTTTCCAAGCCTAGCTAGTGAGATCAGGCAGTTTACATGTTTGAAATAGAACTATATCTTATCTAATTTATGCATTACTGGATGATTTTTAATGCACCACTACAACCAATTCCTGAGAGAGGCTTATTTCCATGAATTGTATTATCAGGATACAATAATTTCTGTTCTATTTTGTGCTGTGAAGTTCTTTGATCTCAAATATGATGAGAAAAAATTTTTTGGGAAAACTGTCATGAGTTTGCCAGTATGGCACATACACAAGTGCATATATCAGAAGGAATCCCTCCACTCTACATACTAGTGAGACTGCTTAAATCTTCAAATACAATTTTAACATTTTCTTCTTCTTACTTTGGTTTCTGAGACAAATTCCTTTTGTCAAAAGGGACACTAAGAAATTTTTCACAATAGCTAATATTTATCAAGCACTGTGTCCTTGGCACTGTGTACGGGCTTTATTATGTATCCAGTCGATTCTTTTTATTCTCAGTAATTATGTTCTATAAAGTTGCCACAAACATGTCATTAGTGAGTAATGAATCATTGCTCCTGGTTTCACCCAAGCTTCTTGTCGCAACATTTTTGTCAACTGCTCAACACATAAGCTGGTTTTATGTGTGTTTCTGTTTTAAAACACCTTGTTTAACATACATTGTTGATTCATTAACACTGAACTCATAGACAACAGTGCTATAACTCATGGAACGGAATGAAGATTATCTGGCAAACATATTTTCTTCCTAAGGCACATCACAGCTTTCTTACTTCTTTTCTGGAACAACAGAAAACATGTCAGCACTCTCCTTGGGGGCCATTCTAAACAGTGACATCACCAACAAAAAGCACTCAAATGCAAAAATGTGGCATTAATTAGACCTGAAAGGGACACTTATTTACAGTGTGAGAGCTGCAACAAAAAGGCAGAGGATTGCCTTGTTCAGTGCTCAACTGGGAATATGCACGTTCAGTGAGTAATTTTTTTGCTGCTCTGTACATATCTATGAATGACCATGAAGCACTACAAATATTGATTCTGGGGTTACAAATAAATTTTAGTGAGTAGGCAAATTTGAAAATACAGAATCTGTATATAATGAGGAATGACTGTATTAGACCATTTTGTTCTCACACCACTCCAATGAGATAGGTAAGTAAACCCCCTCCCTCATTTTTCTTCTTTTTTGCTTGTGCATCCATATTTTATAGGAAAGGCACTACCGGCAGGATTTGGCTTTTGTATATTTCCTAGCTACCATAGTATCATATATTAAAGCACCAGATTCCATAACCTTTGAATACTCTCACATATTTCCACTTTTAACATCGCATTATCAGAATTTGATTCTTTTAAATACCTCATTGCAATTTACTTTAATAAAATACAAGAGATAAGCTCCCACATTACCTCAGTCTTATGCATTTTGTGATTTGTACTTTACTGTAAATAACTGTTTAACATTTATAGTTTTTCTGGCTGACCAGTCTATAATATCCCTAAGGACTACAACAGTGTCTATTTCATTCACCCCTCCTTCTTCAGTTCAGAGTGTAGAATCTGGTATCTAGCAGACAAAGAATACACATTTGTTGAAAAAAATTATCATTTCTTATGTGTTGGAAGACTTTTTTATAGTGGCTATATCCACACAATCTTGCATTTCTCTCTTACTTTTCATGACTGTTATGTAGCTCAGAATCTTCAGTGATAATAAAACATGAAACACATAATAAGTGAGGGCATGGTGTGAAGAAATTTTATATATTGTCCATGTCTTTTCCATAAGACAGTATTTGGACTGGGAATGGAAAACTATTCAAGAGACCAGTTTACCTTAGGCAGTGGTTTGGCAGGTTTGCTGTGGAGTCCTCCAACAAATTCAAAATTTGGTAAGATTGGGTGGGGAAATTCAAAATCCCAATAGCTTCTTATCAGTCAAATATCAGTTTTCCCCATCAATTCACACAATGTAGTGGGTCTTCCTGAAAAAGAAAATAGGAAAAGGAATATATGTAAATTTGTGAATTTGTATCCATTTTTTCTTACAAGATATAGCAATAAAGCGTCAAGTCTGTGTTGGTCAAGATGAACAAATAATGCCAGTGTTTTATAATTTGAACAAACATATATACAGAAAAAAGAGAAGAAAAAAAAATACATGTTAAGTGAGAGACTTACATAGCTTACAATAACCTCTCCCCTCTGCACCTTTGAAGCCAGGTTCAAATAATTGTTAAAGATTACTTCTTGTTTTATGTATTACAAGTTCAAGTTAACTAACAGATTTTAATTCTAAGTCAATATCTCTCTGTAATTATTTAAGTATGTGATGAATATTACATTCTAAATGGTCATTTTCCTGCATAGCATTGGGCTTGTATCACGTTCATGATATTTGTGCATTTTTACTTAATGCTCTAACATTTTAAACTTTTTTTTTTTTTTTTTTTTAAACTAACTGAGCATCCCCATCTTCCAGGGATGACCCAGCATTGTGTGACTGCCATGGACCCACTGGCAGGCAAGCCCCTGGTGCTAATAGGTTAGAGGGAGGCTTCCAAAATGGTGCTTGCCAGTGCCAGTGTCAGCATGGTAGAACAAGAGCCCCAAAATGACTTCCACCGGACTCTCCATCCCTAGGAGGAGTCCCAGCTGCACAATGTCTCTCCAGGAGACTCGCCAAGATCAGCAAGTGGGTCTCACCCAGGTGCCTTTCAAACTACTGCCTCTTCACTGGGACTCAGACTGTGTGAGATTTTGTGTGCACACTTTGAGAACAGAATCTCTGTTTACAGACTCTCCTGTTCTCTCGAATGTAAGCCCGTCTGGTTTTCAAAGCCAGACATTCTGGGGGCCTATCTTACCAAAATGGGGAGCCTGAAGTGGGGGCTCAGACCCCTTCCTCCTGGAGGAGGACCTCTGTGGTTGTGATATTCCTCCTGTTTGTGGGTGGCCAACCCCAGGGTGTGGGTCCTCGTTAGACTGCATCTCTGCTCCTCCTACTTGTCTAGTTGTGGCTCCTTCTTTATATCTTTAGTTGTGGGAAATCTTTTATGCTAGTCTTCAAGTTGTTCTCAAAGATAGTTGCTTTGTGAGTAGTTTTATTTTGGTGTGTCCATGGGAGGAGGTAAGTTCAGGGCCTTCCTACTTCACCAACTTGATCTCACCCCCATAGAGATTGTTTTCTAAAGATTATTAATGACTTTCCACATTAAACATGGACCTGCAGCATGAAGAATTTGCACTGTTCACACTTGTTTCCATCTGGTCTCCAGTGTCACTAAGCCAGCCACCAGAGAATAAACAGGTTACTCATAGGAGATTGAATTTCCTTTGGGGATATAGAGAGAGGCGAGAAGAGAAACCCCAGTGGTTTAAGAAGCTTCCCTAATGATGCATATATCACTAAGAATCAATAGCCTTCCCTTCCATAGCTTAAAGTCTCACCCTTTCTTGTATGTTTTAAAGAAGAAAGCTTACTGTGGGACTAGATTCTTGGACCATCTGTGATCAAGAAAGGGCATGATGAATGAGGTGCACTAAATGAAATGATGTCCTTCACTTTGATCTCTATGTCATTTATTTTTTCTGTCCTAGGAAATTTGAAACATTCTGACTGTATCAATTACTACAATCTAATATAAAGGGAAGGCTGCTTGATAACTGCCTAGAAAGGATAGGAGGCTAAGGAAGTATCTCATGATTCAGACTGTGAAGTGTTTTCCCATATCTAAACTTGTCTCTTTGGTCTCCAGAAAAATTATAAATACTGGAAAAGCTAGAAATAAATATTATGAAACAAGTGGGAATGGGTGATAAAGGAGACTCACCTGACAAAAGCTGAAGTATCTTCCTTTTTAGTGTTTATAACTTGGTCAAAGGATCTCCTTTGTTAATTTCTATTCCTAGAATAAATCAGCAATGCTGTGATGGCTTCTTGTTCAAGGAATGACATAAAACTTCTGGAAAGTCAGACTGGAAAACTGCCTTGGTTGTAAAAGTCTATTTGTGTCAATCACTTTCACCTCTGTCCCCTTATTTACCTACAATTTCTCTAAGCTTTTTCGTGACTTTGGATTATTTGCTTAGTCATATTCTCACAGACCAATGCATCCACCCCATTCACAGCCCAGCATTCTACTTTGATTGTTTGTTATTTGGTGCCCTGTTTTCCTTCCCATTGCTGTGCATGTGCTTATTATGGTATCTCATTTAAGAGCTTATTTTCTATGACCTATGATTCCTGATTAATTTTTATCTTAGAAACTTTGGTCTTTGGGTTATTTGTTTAGTCTTTTATTCCAGATAGGCCTACTCATCCTCCCATTTCATTCACCAACCAGCTTTCTACTTTGATTGTTTGGCATTTGATGCTCTGTTTTCCTTCACATTACCTTGCATGCCCTGGCAATGGAATCTCATCTAAGAGCTTATTTTCTATGATCTGTGATTCTTGATTAATTTTTAGCAGAATTTGTTCCTGAGACTTTGACCTTGGTTCTATTCTCCAATCCACTACCTCCTATAACCTCATACACTATATGTATTCGAAGTTTAATATTTATATAACTCGGATATTTATTTCCTTTGTAATTGTAAATTACCTTGTAAATATTCTTAGGCATTGAGAGTAATTATGAATTTCTGTCAAGGATGGTTAAGATAAGTTTGGAAGGGATAATTTTCTTAGGTTTCTAAAATTTTTACAATACTTCCCAAACAAAAAGATGCTTTATATGTACCTATGAGTAAATGGTGATGAGGGAACATCTCTCCTGGCAAAGATAAGTTTGGTTAGTTAAGCGGTATATGCTGACTATGGAGAGTGTTTGTTATAAAGACCACCAACATCAAGAAAAACTAATCTTCTTGGTCTTCTATATTGCAGCACACTTGGTGCTTAGCACAACGTTTCTCCAAATAGTACATGGAGTTTTGAAATTATAGTCTCATGCTTTTCTTTCAGTTAATGCAATATACAAGTGCTTAGGTCCAGGGGCCAGACTGCTGTGTTTTAACCCCATCTCCATCACTTCTTCCCCAAGAGAACCTGAGTAGGTTATCTTACTTAAGTTTCCATATTTATAAAATGACGAGAATAATAGTGCCTATGAACAGGATTTCTATGTGTGTCTCTCATGAGTTAATAAATGTAAAGGATGTAGAAGATTTCCTGGAGAAGAGTAAATTCTCAATAAATATTTACTAATTTCCTTCTGTGCTCCACCCCCCCCCCATAAACAAGAAGAAGCTCAATAAATATTTGTAGTTGAATGAATGTACTCACAGAATCAAGATTAGAAATCATCCAGATATGAAAAATATACTGGACCTTCGCCTTTTGCTCCATTTTTCAAACTGCAGTGTTGTAGAATCAGAAAGCAGACATTGATAATTCTAATATTAATCCCCAGTGTTTTAGGTTTACTTAGCAAATGACTTTTAATACATTGAGAGGGAAGGAATAATACTATATAATTCCCAGAGACAACTCATCCACACTAAGTAATTTTCCTTCTTAATAGAGATATTAGCTGATGGAGATGTTAGAGATATTAAAATAATAGAAGAACTGAATCTAGAAGAGAGATATCAGAGACTTTGATGCTGAAAGCTGAAAGGAACCTCAGGTATGAGTTCATAGAAATGTTTAATTTTAAAAACAAGTAAACATATAGCTTACACAAAGTGTCATACTTTCTTGTACATGAAGTAGATTTTTTTACTAGAACCAGGTTTAAAATTACATTTGCTCATGACTGACTTTCACTTGATTTTTAAATATATTTAATGAAGTTTCTTACTATAGTATATTAAAAATGGCTACGTAGTCTTTGAAACTCCTCCTATTGAGAGGTGGAGGCTACGTCTTCACGCTTTGAATTAGGGCTTGCCTTGTGACTTGTTTTACCAATAGAAGGTGGCAGAAGTGACATTGTGTGACTTCCAAATCTAGGCCTAAAACTTTCATACAAGCTGTTCTAGAATTCTGCTGTCATGTGAAAAATTCCAAGCTTTTCTGTTGGAGAGGTCACATGGAAGAGACAATCACAGTATCCTGCCAATCTGCCAAATCCCAGCCATGAGAGTGACACTTTCTTGGACTGTTCCACCGCAGCCAAGCTGATAACTAACCGTAGGCTAATGAAGAAGTCCAGACAAGCCTCAAAGAAGAAACATTTCCCTGAGCTCAGCCCAAGTTGCTGATTCATAGGATCATGAGCAAATAATACGTTTGCTCTTTTAAATGCTAAGTTTTAGGGTGGTTGGTTTTACAGCAATAAATAACAGACAGTATGATTTATCGAAAACACAGTGAGTATGTAGCTTTCTAAATAAACAAGTCCCAAGAATTTTCACATATTGGAATATTATTGTCAAACGGAGGGATATCTCCAGTGTCACACAGTTCTAGATTACTTTGCATACTTTCTTGAATAGTTGATAAATTTTGACTGAGAAGCTGTTCTATTTCCATTTTGACACTAAAACTAAGAAAATACAAGTTATTTTTTATTTTAAATTATATATATATACACACATATACACTGTAACCCACACAAAGGAAGTAAGATTTCTTTCCATCTACTAGAGGGAAAATGTAATAAATAAACCAGACTTACCTAATACTTCACTGTAAAATGTATCCCACTACTTCTTGTTAAAAGCCTCAAATGCAAAGTCAAAATATAGGTAATACAACATATTTGTTACCCTCTCCATAAATGTCCTTTTGTCACTAAGTTCTGATATGATAACAGGTACATAGGAAAGAGGTAATATAAGCCCTCCGCAGAATTTTTCATATGTATTGCCAGTGGTAAGTCAAAGACTGTAGACCAAATGTAGGTTAAGTAGTTCAGACAGCAGCTCGGCACAAGGAGAAATGGCATGTCCAAGAACAATATCAAATCTGTATTCCTGCAGTTTTTTCACAAGTTTTTTGTTCAAAACTGCATCCTCACAGAGCTTTTGAACAGTATCAGAATATTCATAATATGTTTTTTGCATCTTTGGATCATGTGCCCATAATGTACTCTTTGGTAACTCATATGTCCATATCTTGATCCATTTTATAAAAAGCAAATCAAGCTCATTCTTAGTGAATGATGTAGGGTGAACCTCAAATTTAAGGGTAGATGGCTTATTGGGACCCACAAGGATGGAAGCTGAAGATACTAGCACAGTCACTTCATGGTCCCTCTGAGCAAGTTCATCCAATATTGTCTTTAAATTGATCCAATGATTATATTCCATTGGCCACAGCAGCACCTTTCCACAAGATGCACAGCCGAAATAAAAAGAAAGCACAAGAGGAGAAGCCCGTGTCTTAGACATCTTGATAAAATCCAAATCTTCTTCATAAACTTTCTTTACTGCAGAGGTAGCTCTCACTTATATCCAGGATGGAGTCAATTAAGTAGTTAAAATATAACTGGCACATAGCAAGGTCACAATGACTATGAGATAAAGACTGTTTCCAAGAGCACGCCTTCGTAATTTCTCTGCAAGCTAATCTCCAGTTCAGAGGCTTTGGAAAGCAAATAGATAAAGAAAAGCGTAGATGATCTTGTGCCTCTATGTGTGAAAAATAAATACCAGTATCATTGTAAATGCGACTGGCTCTAGGCTAAGAAGAAATTACCTTGTATGTAGGGAGTTTCCAGATATGAAAGCAGCATGTGTCAACACAAGGATATTCTGATTTATTTGAGCATTTCTAAGCATTTTTCTCCATATTTTCACACCTGTTTTATTAGCTCCATTTCATTTAGCTTGCTGTTGTTCTTTTGGCTATAGTTATTCCTTCCCTTTTTTCCTTTTTATCCAAACATGGGTATCCTCTGAGTATCAACTTTGGTTACTTTCCTTTATTTAAGAATATTACCTCTGAATTATGATCATTTCCTTTTCTGAACATTTGCAACATTCCTTATATTTCTCTCACTTCTTCAATACTTCCTCAATACTTACTCTTAGAAAGTATTTATCCTCTAAGTACCTTCTTCTGAACTTTGTTTTGTATCCTGCCTTTGTAGTCCAGGTAAGTTATATTTAAAAAAATATCTTACCAGGAATTCCCATCAAATTAGAAGTAGGAAGGGAAAGATGCATGTCATGGGATAGATTTGTTTTCATGCTATCAATAATCTATTGACCTGAAATGAGAGGAGAATCTTCCTTAAAAAGGATTGGATACAGATTCTAAGTAAACATTCATTCTGTGAGTGATATAAGCTTTGGTTTCCAGGAGACTGAGGAAAGAGATAAAGGAGAAATATAAATTTGGGAATCTAGAAATGGAAATGGAAATGGCTAGTGTACACCCATGAAGGAGGCATTATTTTAGTTATGACTGTTCTGTTCATAAAGCTCCTTATAAATCCCTGTAGGATACAGTATAAGTCTGCCTCGAATAGTAAAAGAGTGATGTTCACAAAGTGATGTTGGTGCAGAGAGTGAGTAATGACTAGTGTTTTGTCAAGTATAATAGGTGTGTGGGGGAATCTAGATTTAGAAAGCAACGTGAAAAAGCATGGAAGCCTGAAGGAACACAGTTTCCTCAGAGTATGAGGAGCAATTCTCAGTGGTAATATAAATATTTAGACTTTGCTCTGTAGACAGTGAGGAGTCTTTGAAAGTTTTGAGTCATGGAGAGATATTTCCTTATTTCATTTTTGAAAATTTCTTATGGCAGATTGTAAGAATGTAGATATGAGATGAAAGAACCACTCAATAAGGGGACCAATGTAGAAACTCTTAAAATTTCCAGAGGAGAAGTAATTAGCGCTTAGGAGTCAATGTTTCAGAGTAGCAAATGTTAAATGGTTTCTTGTTGAACTATTATTTCTCAGATTGGTTTTACTCTTACTCTAACTTTCAGTGTTTGTGTCTGTGAATTATACCAAGAAGATCATTCCAGTGATCAATCTTTAGAATGGATGTTAGGTTAAGGTGTTAGGTTTCTTGTCATTGTATCTCTATAGAACCTGTTTATATAAAGAAATGTTCTTATTCCATGATTAGAAGTACAGAATCATAGAATTTAATTCTGTGTTAGTTTTTAAAAAAAATTTTTTTTTTTTTATTGCTGGTGTAACAAATTACTACAAACTCAGAACTTTAAACCTTGTAAATTTACTTCTTAGATCAGAAGTCTGATATAGGTCTCAGTGGAATAAACTCAAGGTGTTGACAGAGCTGCATTTCCTTCTGAAGGCTTAGGGGGTAATCAATTTTCTTTTCTTTTTCAGGTTCAGGCGGCTGCCTGCATTCCCTGGTGCATTTCTCCCCTGAGTACCTGCATTCCAACCCCTTCCTCCATCTCCAAATTCAGCATCAGCAAGTTGATTTCTTCTCATCTTGTCATCTCTCTGGTCCTCTGAAGCCAGGTAAAGTTCTCTACTTTTGAGAAATCTTAGAAATGTGATTAGATGGGCTCTCCCTGGATAATCCAAGATATTTCCCTCCCCTCAAAAGTTTTTAATTATAATAACATCTGCAAAGTTACTTTCACCAAGGGTGCTCACATATACTCACAGATTCTGAGGATTAGGGCTTAGCTATCTTTGTCAGCCATTATTCTGATCACCACAGTCTATCCTCTGGACCCCAAAGATTCATGTTCATCACACGTGCAAAATATATTCACTTCCTCCTAAGGTTTCTAAAGGTCTCAACACATTACAGCATGATCTCAAAGTCCCAAATTTCATCCTTCATATCATCTCAGTCAGGTATGGGAGAAGCTCTGGATATGATCCATTATGGAGAATGATTCCTCTCCTGTGAAACTAAGGAAGACGTTTTCTGCTCTCCCAATATAATGGTGACAGATCTAGCATAACAATTATAGACACTGTAGTTCAAAAGAGGAGGAAATGGGGAAAAAAGGGTAACTTCCACTATGCTCTCTGGTTTGATTGATTCATACCCTCAATGTCTCCAAAGAGTCTTTTGTGTGACTGAATACTCTGATCTTTTGATTTTTCTGAGGTATTAGCGAAAGATTCTATAGCCATCTTGGCTTTTTCTCCAGAGCAGTTTTATTTTGTTTTGTTTTGTTTTACAGTGACTCTCTTAACATTAGCTTCTTTTGCAATCTGGACAGACTGTGAATTTCACAAGTCATCAAGTCCAGGTTACTTTTTGTTTAACAGTTCTTCCATCACTTTACTGTCTCTTCTCTCACATTTTATTATAAGCAGCAGAAGACACCAGTCAGTATCTTGAAACTTTGCTTGAAAATTTCCTCAGCTAGACATACAAGTTTGTCACATAGAAATCCTTCATTCCATGTAGTCATAGGACAATTTCTTTAAGCTTTCTGATACGATATAACAAGGATTTTCTTTCCTCCAGTTTCCAATCATACACTTTTCATTTTCTTTTGAGCACTCACTGGCAGTAAATTTAATGCCAATATTTACACTGACAGTTTATTTTTTTATGTTTTAGGTATTCTCTAAGCCAGTTCAGTTTCTTTACTATGATCCTTGTTACTCTTTTTTTTTTTTTTTTTTTTTTTAGGAAATATGGAGTGATTTGCTTATATTTCTTACCCATAAGATATTTCACAGAAGATTTATATCTTTCTATGTTATGTATTCAATAATACTATTGTCATTGACTTGGGAGTAAGAATATAATTTATTCTTCTTTGAGAGGCAATATAACTAAGTTTTTATTATATAGTAGTGGGAAACCTTGTTTCCTAGAATACTGTGGACAGAAATCTTTGACTTGCATCTAATGTGTTTTGTCACTGAGGGCCTAGTCATTAGTTTTGATGTAGAAATAAAAAAGCCCATAGGAATGACAGAAATAATAATAATGTTATTATTGGTATATCCACAAGAATGATCATCCCACATTATAGTCAATTTACCATCATTAGTGAAAATGTGAAAATTATCAGGGTGTTCTCTTAGGCAATCTAATCACACTTTACTATCTATAAAAGATCGAATATACCATGAATCTAACTAGAGCCTGATTATGCAACCAAATCCATGGAATAAAATCCCAGGGAATCTGAAATTACTGGAATGTATATATTTTAAGGATGAATTGCTATATACTGCATTCCAGGTCAGTTCTAAAATAACACTGTGTGTAGGTTGCTTGGAAGTAGTTCAGATCAATCATGAACCTAGCCTGTAGCTCAAAAGCAATGAGAGAACTCTGGTCTTACAATTTTAGAAAAAACAGTAAGATTTTAAACAAAGGGGACTTATTTACTTTTTTCTAGGATAGACCTGACTCTGCCACTTTTTTTCCCCAAGTTTATACCTGTCCACTCCTACCCTAGTTGAGAAACTGTTCATCTAATTATTCAGAAGCAATTAGATTGATGAAGTCACATTCTGCATGGGCAATTGAGGAGACATTAAATTCAGGAACCTATGGATCAATCTTTCTGTTGTCATTTCCCACTTGAAACCAGATAAAGAACTAGCCATTTTTAGACTGACTTTTGGTCTCTTACCTCTATTCCACAGTGTAAGTGGACTCAGAGTGGCTCATGTCATCTATCTTAGGCTACACACCAAGTATGCTATTCCCCAATTTTATACGGTACTCAGTTGGAAAAAGGGAATATGAGCAGGGGCAGAAGTTGGAGGCCATTTTGTACCTGGAATCAGAGCTTGTCAACTCAGCCTTTTACCAAACTCTACACTGGGTAACACGTGGTTGGAATGATAGCATGACTCCCTCTGTTGCTGCTTGCAGGTGTCACATTTTATTTAGAAATCCCTTGGGATGAAGTCTAGTTGATGGATGAATCTAGGCATTCTTTTGTTCCTGGTCATAATACCAAAATCTCCTTATTAATTTATATTCATATAACTTTCTGAAAGCAAAGCAAAGTTTGCAAAATTTAAGAAATTTTATTAAAAAATATGGAAATATGAGGATATTTGACTATACATGCATTTTGAAATTTTACCTCTTTTTGTAGAAAGCATTTTACAGATATGATCAAGAGTTTAAAATTTATTTGAACTTCTGTGGGATCTGGGCAAAGATCACTGTGATCATGTTTGTGTTTTCTTTGGTGAAATTTTTCATCATTGATTTCAATAGAAATAACACAACACCATCTTCTCCAAAGCTCTGGACAAATTTTTCCATTTTCTGTAAAGAAAGAATTTGCTCATCCATTAAAGAAAGGCATCAGAAGGATTTTTCAAAAAGAAATAGATGCATACATTTGTAAATAGAAACAAATTGTTACTATAATGCTACTTTCTAATATGCCAAATAATTAAATATCTTCACTTGAGATAGTTGATATAAAATCTATATCCCTTAAATTATAGATAAACAAGATAAGTAATGGAAATGACCATGAATTTATGATAGAGATGAGTTCTTGTTCCTCAAAGAGGAAACAAGAGATGGTCGGTCCATAACTTGGTCCTTAGGATTATTTGTGTGCCCTTCTATGTCTGATAAAATTGTTAGATTGATTTACTTTTCTTCTGGGTAGGCTCTCAGGATTTCCTTTTAGTGAATTTTAGTGAATTAGCTCTTTTACATCTCTCCAAGTAATGAAGGCCAGAGATTTTACATCTCTTTGCTTTGTTTTAAGAAGAGAAGTATTTTTGTTAAGTCACTCTGATGCTCATAAGAACTTTGTTCACAATGTTCTTCCTGGTGTTTCAAGTTCCCACATTACTAGTACATTAAACACCCTGAATTTGTCTAATAGTTCAATTCACTAACTTTTTTCTAACAGTACATTAATTCTTTAGAGAGGCATAAGATTTGGAAAATGATTTTTATATAGGTGGAAGAGTTAAAATTGGACATGCCAATTAATAACTGCCTCACATCAGGCAAACATTTTCAACAGCTCTGCAGTCTGTTTCATAAGGTCACTAATGAGATAAAAATTTGACCATATATCTGATGATTGGCCTTATTATTTCAAGGGACCAGAACACTATGCTTGTTAATGATTGGCAGATTTTGTCCATAGATCATCAGGATGGTGGCTTTTACTCCTCTGGTATGAACTACTGGGTAAAACATCTAGTCAACATTATCTCTGGACTAATATGAGTTTATGAAACAAGGCTAAAGAAAACTTGCACCCTTATTTCTCACTTAGAATCCACTTTTATAGACAATTTAATATTCAACTAAACATTTCCTCCACAAAGACTGCAAACATTATATGTTTCCAAGTTTGGCAGATGAGATTATGTAATTTAAAGGTTAAATTACCATTATGGGTACTCGTACTTATTATAGTGGTCACAGTACAGTTCATGAGAGGACGAGGGGAAGTGATGGGACAAAGGAAAAGGAAGAAATGGGCAAACTCTTGAGTTTCTGATGGAGAAATCATACCCATAGAAAATAGCATTTCTGAGAAATACATTTTCTTCCCTAAGTATTTGCAGAGTAGCTCTTAAGTAGTTTGCTTCTTCTTTTCAAATATGTACATTGTAAGTAAAATTAATGTAGGAAAGAATTAAATAAAATTTTAAATTAATTTAAAAGGGTAGGAATTAAATTCCAATCATTTACTTTTGCTCCGTCATATCATCAACCATGCTAACATATGATAATGAGCTAGTTCTCCGAAGCCACGAAGTGTTACAATACAAATGAAGTACTATCATTATTAATATCCAAATGAAGGGAAATCTTCAAATCAAAGACCAAAAATAGTGTTTTGTATTCCAAGAGGGACAAAGTTTGATGTGTCATATGAAAGGAAATGGATGGTGTAAAATCTGCTTTACAGCAGAGTAGAAACCCTGACAGTTTCCTGATCTTCCTGACCAGAAGGGAAGCTCTGGCTAGAGTAATGCTTTGCATTACTTCTTGTCTAGTTCCTTTAGATAACATGCAATAATTCTTATACACTGGACCCAAAACGATGTTATTTAGGAAATATTCAGCATGAACAGTACTGAAAATAGAATTAATCATTATGTTCCTAAGGTCTCAAACAGCATCTCAATTGGTTGAACTGAAAGAAATAAATAAAGCACTGAGACTTTAATGGTAGTAACTTCCATGTGTTTTGTTTATATTCTCTTTTAAAGAACAGATTATTTTAAACCTTAATTCTGAATCATGTGGCATATTTTTGGGGTGAGTCTTTGATCTGTGACTTGATAAGCTGAGGAATGGACAAGAACCTGGGGAAGCAGGAGAGGAATCTATTCTAATCAGTGGCTGGGTGAATTCAGATGGATCCTACCAAAGTTTCCAGCCGAACTGTTAAAAAAAAACTACTTTCTCTTTTTCTTCTTTGCAGTTTTACCAAACTTCCAGTAACAAAACAGGCAACATTTAGTGATCAGGAATATAAAAGTTGCCACGCATGCTAGCAGGAACCCAATTACATCCAAAGAATTGTACTGGTACTAGGTGAGGTTGTGGATGGCTGGCCGAAGGTGTTTGGCTCCTTTATGGCGCATGATAAACTCAATCCAGAAGACTGCTCATTCCAGAGGTTTCATAGGCTGATCATGGTGAATTCTTGATAACTTCATAGCATTCTCTTTATAGCTAAAATTGAATATACAGATAGCAACTTGAAAAATTTGTTAAGGACATGATATATCTAAAACATATATTATTAAAAGTATATACATAATTATATAATAAGTTGTGTCATAACTGATATCACCAAGAGTCAGAATGCATATGAAAGTTTGTTTCCTCTTGAGATATTTCTAGATATGGTGGCCTATCTGCTGGAATTTGTTGGATGTTTCATAGTCTCAGTAATGATTGGAGGCAGGGGAGAAAAGAATTTCTAACTGAAAATGGCATTTTGAAAGTTCAGAAAAGGGAATGTAGAATATGTAGGTTGAGAATAAAGAATTTGATCTCTTTTGCTGAGTATGGTATTGGGAACATGATAGTGACAAGAAGCAGCAATGAGGGGCAAGTTTATGAAAAAGGAACTCTTCCCCCCACTACTCCGCCCTTCCCCAGGTTCTGTCTGGAGTGTCAGTGTTAACAAGGAGCTAGTCTTCAATCGTAACGGGAAATGGTTTCAGTCTGTGATCTTCATGGCCCTGACATTCCAGATGAAACCAGTAAGCTTCATGTGACCCTCTGGGAAAGAAGTGGGCCTGAAAGTAAGTAGATGCTGGAATCTTTGCTTCAAGATACAGAGGGATGCAAGTGCCAGTGTTGAGATAGAACAATGGCAATAGCTAGAACACTAACCCTTATAACTTCTGTCAAGGAACAAAGACCAGACCAAGGTTTGGTTTAAGGTTTTGAATGGCTGACTTAGAAAAAGGATTTCCTTGTATCTGTGAAGGAGTTGAAGGAGGAAGGTTATTCTCCCACACTGAAGTGCAGTCATCATTGATGGAGAATATAGAACATTAAATTGTAGAAGATAGTGGAAGAGCATGTAGAAAGTTCTGAGGAAGGGAACGGTAAATCAGAAAAAAATCAAATCCTTGTTGCTCTTTGGTTTAAAAAAAATAAAATAGGCCTTTCTTAATACCAAGAATTTAAGGAATAAGTACTTCTGAATATATCTCAAGGAAACAAGGAAATAGCAACAAGAAACCCTCCAAGACACAAAAACAAAATATCTGTCAGATAAAAAAATTAATGAAAAAGAAAATCCTCCAGGAATAGAGAGACTGCAATAAACAGAAAGTGCATCATTAAATCCATATAAATACAAAACTAAGGCTAAATGTTATTCGAAATTTTGGTCATGGACAAAATGTGTATGTTGTAAGTTTTGAACATGTTATAATGATAATACAGCAAACAAAAATTAAGATGTGATGTTTAAGTGACATGAATGGGAAGTTTAAAAGTGACTTCATAGTGAAAAGTCATTCTATATTGACAAAAATTAGAAATATTTAAAAAGTAATTATTCTAAACTCTAATGTAAATATTTGTACATAGAATTATAGGAAAATTTTGGTAAGAATTTATCTAATATTAAAAAACATCTATCCAACCATGGCAATTCTTTTAATTTTAATATAGCTTATTTTTTCCCAAGAATATATTTGATTTATTTGAAATACACTAAAATGATAAATATAATCACTTGCTGTTGAGAATATTTTTATTTATTTATAATCACAGCTAATCACCATGCACTACAAATATCCCTATAACTTATTCACTTCAAACTAAAAGTTTGTACCTTTTGACCAACATCTCTTCACTTCCCAAACCCCTAGACTCTAGTTACCACCAATCTGCTTTCAGTTTCTATGAATTTGACTTTTTAGATTACACATATAAGTGATATCATACAGTATTTGACTTTCTCTGCCTGACATTTCAACTTAGCAAAATGCCATGTTGCACAAATGGCAGGATTTCCTTCTTTCTTTTTGCTGAATAATATTCCTTTACATACATATACCACATCTTCTTTATCCATTTATCCATTGATGGATACTTAGGTTGTTTTTATAAATTTATTTATTTATTTATTTATTTTTGGCTGTGTTGGGTCTTCGTTTCTGCGTGAGGGCCTTTTCCAGTTGCGGCGAGCGGGGGCCACTCTTCATCGCGGTGCGCAGGCCTCTCATTATCGTGGCCTCTCTTGTTGCGGAGCACAGGCTCCAGACGCACAGGCTCAGTAATTGTGGCTCACGGGCCCAGTTGCTCCGGGGCATGTGGGATCTTCCCAGACCAGGGCTCGAACCCGTGTCCCCTGCATTGGCAGGCAGATTCTCAACCACTGTGCCACCAGGGAAGCCCACTTAGGTTGTTTTTATATCTTAGTTGTTATGAATAATGCTACAATGAACATAGAAATGCAGGTATCTCTTCCATATTCTGTTGTAATTTCCTTTAGATGTATACCCCAAAGTGGCATTGCTGAATGATGTAGTAGTTCTATTTTAAATTTTTGGAGGAACCTCCTTCCTATTTTCCATAGTGGTTACAGCAATTTACATTTCTACCAACACGCTTCTTCACTTCCTCACCAACATTTGTTATACCTTTTCTTTCGATCATGGCCGTTCTAATAAATGTGAGGTGATATCTCATTGTGGTTTTGATTTTCATTTCCTGATGCTTACTGATGTCAAGTCCCCTTTCAAGTATCTGTTGGCCATTTGTACATCTTCTTTGGAAAAATGTCTATTCAGTAACTCTACTAATTTTTAAATTTTTCTTTACTTGAGTTATATGAGTTTTTATATATTTTGTATTTTAACCTTATCAGATATCTAATTTGCAAATATTTTCTCCCATTTTGTACATTTTCTTTCTTTTTGTAGATCATTTCTTTTGCTGTGCAGGAGCTTTTAAATTTGATGTAGCCCACTTGTTGATTTTTGTATTTGTTCCTTGTGCTGTCGTTGGCATATCCAAAAAATTGTTACAAAGACCCTTGTCAAGGAGCTTTTTTCCTCTATGTTTTCTTCCAGGAGTTGTATGGTTTCAGGTCTTATGTTTAAGTTTTTAATCCATTTCTAGTTAATTTTTGTAAGTGATGTAAGATAAGGGTCCAATTTCATTCTCCTATATGAGATTATCTAGGTTCCCCAGCACCATTTATTGAAGACACTACTGTTTTCTTATTGAGTATTCTTGGCTCTTTTGTCAAATATTTTTTTACCTTATATGTGAGAGTTTACTTGTGGACACTCAAGCCTGTCCATTGGTCTATGTGTCTGTTTTTATGCCAGTACCATACTTTTAAAAGAACTGTAGCTTTGTAGTAGCTACAATTTAGGATTTGTGTTTCTGTTTCTGTGCCCCTAAAGGCTTTAGAACCTGGTCACTCGACTCACCCTTTCCTGTTGAAAAAAACTCTTTCTAGCTGGGAAGTTCTCTCTTGGTGTTGAGTAATGCTGGCTTGGAAATGGGATGATACGGGTAGAATGAAACTGTCTTCATTCTGTTTTTTTTGTGATTATTCTCAGGATTTTTTAGTTCCACAGTGTTGCTAAAATTCCTTAAGTGGACTTTAGAGCTCTCCCAGAGATGTTTTTGTTTATGGGTACTGTCGTGTCTAAATGTTGATCTTTGTCAAGGGACAGGGAGGCTGGGGTCTTCTATGTCTCCATTTGGATCTCACTGTCTCACACTCTTTACCTCACTGTCTTTCTCTTGTTTTCAATTAAAATATACCAATATAGGATGTTTTTAATTAACAAGTAGAATGATCCTATTTTTATAAAAGTAGTTCTATCTTTTTTTTCTAGTTATAAATTAGCACGAGGAAATACCTAAAGTAATATTTCTATACTGATGGTTATAGCTGCATGTGGAGAGTTAAGTGATTTTTAGTATTTCTTTGAGGTTGGAATCTATTACCCAGTAACAGTAGGTGAATCTAAATACTTTCAGAGAATTTGAGAAGTGTAAGACAATCATATTTGATGTTAGTTATGTCCTAGTGATTATGTAAAAGTAGTCAATTTAACAGAATGAAACAATTTACTCCTTTTAAAATACCGACGCTTCTCAGAAAAGAATATAGTCTATACTCACGAAGGGTTGTTAATAACTGTGTTCAAAGTGTTAAGGAGATTGAAACTCGTAATTGTGTGCAAGTTTAATTCGACAGCTGCCCCTTTGGCTTTTATACAAGCAATATTATCATGCTGATCACCAAACAGGGGAACTCCCACCATAGGGACGCTGTGGTAAATAGCTTCATAGATCCCATTGGTTCCACAGTGAGTAATAAAAGCTCTGGTTTTGGGATGACCTAAAAATAAAATGTATATCATTAGTAAGAGTTTCAGATACAGAAAATCATGACACCTTTATAAATCATTAATTCAATTAGGTAGCATCTTCTGCATAATTCTGTGCCATGAGGCCATATATAAATTACTATAGACTCTTAGGAAAGCAGCAATTAATTATTCCAGGCTAAGGAGCAATTAGTAATTCCAGCAATTAAGTCATTCCACACCTGTGAAAAGTTTGTGCAGAGTTAACCGATGGAGAGTACTTGACATTGGACAAGTTGCTGGGGTGAGAATACTTTAATAAAAAGGAATGGAGGGATTTAAGAAAATAAACGCTTGCCTTAATAGGGAAAGGGAGTTGAGATGTGCAGGGTTTCAATGTGAGAATGTTGGCATAACAGGCTAGAAAGATCGACCTGGGCAAGTTTATGTAGTACTCTGTTTTAAAAATTGGATTTTGAATTGATTATAAGTAATTTGGACCGTTTATAATATTGTAGATGGTGAAATGGCTTATCAGATTGATTTTTCAAATAGCTACTGTGGGAAAAGTGAAGAGAGGAGGAAGATAATGGATACAGAAAGCCAGGAGGGTGCTGCAATATTCTATACAAAAGATAATGAGAGGCTGATGTAAAGGTACCTTCTTTGGCTCTGATTCTGAGGAGGGAGAGATTGTATCATAAACGGAAGAATTATAAATACCATATTTATGTTAGTGCTTGATAAAGATTCCAGTTTTGACCAAACTCTAGTCAGGCTCCTCTGAACTCTCTTTTCAAGTAGACCCTGATTTGGGGGCTTTTTGTTTATCTCTGCATTGCGCAATTTTAGCAACCATCCTTCTTTTTTTTTTTTTTTTTTTTTTAATTTTTTTTTTTTATTTATTTATTTACTTAGTTAGTTATGGCTGTGTTGAATCTTCGTTTCTCTGCGAGGGCTTCCTCTTGTTGCGGCAAGCGGGGGCCACTCTTCATCGCGGTGCGCGGGCCTCTCACTATCGCGGCCTCTCTTGTTGCGGAGCACAGGCTCCAGACGCGCAGGCTCAGTAGTTGTGGCTCACGGGCCCAGTTGCTCCGCGGCATGTGGGATCTTCCCAGACCAGGGCTCGAACCCGTGTCCCCTGCATTGGCAGGCAGATTCTCAACCACTGTGCCACCAGGGAAGCCCGCAACCATCCTTCTAAGTCAGTTTAGCTAGATTCTCCCAGTACTGATACCTGATCGCTCTTTTTAGCTGTTGCTTCCTCTTTCACCATCTGCCAAGCGATGGCTGATCACCCTGGCCTGCCGTCAACAAGAATCAGATTAGGTTAGTTTTGTCAGCATCCTGCCTTGACCCTGATGTTTCCTCTTAGTAATTTTCCATCCACTGACCTCCCTCTCTGCACTTTGGTTATAAATTTCCCACTTTTCTTTCTGCATTCAGAGTTTAGTCCAATCTCTCTGTCTTACTGTAAAAGTCCATGCAGTAGTAACTGTACTTATCATGGTGGTCTTGACTAAAGTGTGTCTTACAGTCTTTAGCAAGTGTCATGAATAAGTTTTTCTTTAACAAGCTCCAGAAGAAATGTGAAGAAGAAATTAAGTTTTTTTTTTCTTATTTTGAATACAAATTATCTGTTATTGAGTAATCATTCAGATTATTCCTCATTCATAATTAAGCAAAATTATTTAATTTTGCTTCTCTTTGGTCTTATCAAGACCATAATTCTGTGGAATCCATCCAGATAGCCAGGTATTTGCTCTTAGTGTTTCTGGTTTCTTTTCCTGTGTTATCTCCACAGAACCTGCTAAGACAAGTGCATTTACTCTATTAGAAGATTTTTAGAATCACATCCCATCAGAAGGAGGCAGTTAACTTAGAATTAATCAGGTTTGATGACTCCAGGTAATACACAAGCAAACTGAGGTCCTAGGTGATTAAGTAATGAATGTTTTTAAACCATTGACACCACAACAGTGTTTTCAAATGCTTGCAATAATCCTAGTCGATAGGCTATCATCATCAGTTTAATTCTAACTTGTAGATGAAGATAAAAGACAATCTGTATCTGAAACAAGTGTATATTGGTATTACTAGGCCATTCTGGTAAAGTGGATTTTTGAAACAAAGTTTTCAGAGGCAAAGGGAAGGAATGTCATTTACCTCACTAAGAAATTGTTAGGGCTTTGATCTTTGTTATATACTTGGTAGTAACTTAGAATCAAGTATTGCCTTTTTTATTATAGTAAAATATACATAATGATGTCTATCATTTTAAAGTATTGTAAGTATAGAATTTGGTGGCACTAAATATATCCACAATGATGTGTAACCATAAGCACTATCTATACCCCAAATGTTTTCATCTTCCCTACATAAACTCTGTATCATTAAGCAATAACTCCCTAATCCCCCTACTCTCTAGCCCCTGGTACCTCTATTCTACTTTCTGTCTCCATGAATTTGTCTAATCTAGGTATCTGATATAAGTGGAATCATACAGTATTTGTCTTCTGACAACATTATTTCACTTAGCATTATGTCTTCAAGGTTCATGTATGTTGTAGCATATCAGAATTTCCTTTCTTTTTAAGGCTAAATAATATTCCATTTTGTGTGTATATCACATTTTCTTTATCCATTCATTTTGGTATTGTGAATAATGTTGCTGTGACCATTGTTGTACAAATATCTGTTTGAGTCCCTGATTTCAATTCCTCTTCATAAATAGTCAGGATTAGAATTACCGGGTCATATAACAGCTCTATGTTTAACTTAGTGAGGAACAACAAAAATGTTTTTCAGAGCAGATGCATCATTTTGCACTCTTATGAGTATAATAGAGAAGAACAAATTTTACTTTAATCTTTCTGTTCTGTTTCCTGTGTTGGTCATGCTGGCTCTCCACCTTTTGTGAAATAATGTTGCTTACAGACTGAAATGTACAGGATAGCCTATTCTCAAGGCTCTGACCTTTAAGAGTCCATTAATATAGAGATAAAAGTTGCAGAACAGAAAACAATATTTGTCTTGTTGGAGGTTTACAGGAACATCGTGACCTGACCTACTTGGAGAGTGGCAAGAACAAAGTACAGTCCTACATCAAGAAGTTTGCAACGACTAACCACACACCTCTCTTACCTTGCCTTTAAAAGTGCTTTGTTGAAACCCTTATGAGAGTTCAGGGTTTTCTGGGCACAAGCCACCCACCTCCTTCGTGGACTTGCAGTAAACCTTTCTCTGCTCCAAACTCCTATGTTTTGGTTTGTCTGGACTCACTGTGCATCAGGTATACAAACTTGCATTTGGTAACAGAAGTGTAACGCACAAGGTCCTATTTCTCCACATTCTCACCAACCCTTGCTGTTTTCCTTTTATTTATTTTTTATAATAGTATCTTTTGATGCACAAAAGTTCTGCATTTGATGAAGTCCAGTTTATTTACTTTTTCTTTTATTGTTTGTGCTTTTGGTGCCATACCTATGAAATCATAGCAAAATACAATGTGATGAAATTTTCCCTTAGGATTTTCTTGTAAAAGTATTATATTTTTACTTCTAAAGTTTGTCTCTGGTCCATTTTGAGTTAATTTTTTTAAGGTAAGTGTCCAACTTTATTCCTTTGCATGTGGATATCAAGATTTTACAAGCACTATTTGTTGAGAAGACTGTCTTTCCCCACTGAATCGTCTTGCATCCTTGTTGAAAATCAATTGCCCATACGTGTGAGGGTTAATTTCTACTCTGTCTTCTATTCTATTGGTTTATATGTCTGCCCTTTTCCCATTACCACACTGTTAATTTACTGTAGGTTTATAGTAAATTTCTAACTTCAGTGTTTGAAAGTGTGAGTCCTTTAACTTTGTTGTTTTTCAGGATTGTTTCGTCTATTTGTGGTTCTTGTAGTTCCATATGAGGTTGAGGATTGGATTTTTTTATTTCTACAAAAAGGCTGTTAGAGTTTTGATAGGCATTGCATTAAATCTGTAGATTGTTTTAGATAGTGTTGACATCTTAACCATGTTAAGTATTCCTATCATGAACATACATAGGATGAGTTTCCATGTATTTAGGTATTCTTTAATTTCTTGCAGCAATAATGTTTTGTGGGGAATTCCCTGGCGGTCCAGTGGTTAGGGCCCTGAGCTTCCACTGCAGGGGGCACAGGTTCGATCCCTGGTTGGGGAACTAAGATCCTGTATGCCACGCAGCACAGTAATAATAATAATAATAATAATAATAATAATAATAATAATAATAATAATAATAATAATAATAATAATAATGTTTTGTGGTTGTCATCATGCAAATGTTTTACCTCCTTGGTTAGATTTATTCTTAAGTATTTAATTTGTTTTGTTGCTCTAGTAAATGGAATTTTAAAAATTTCATGTTCAGAGTGTTCACTGACCCTGTGTGTCAACAAAACTGATTTTTGCTGTTAATCTTGTATTATGCACCTTAGTTAAGTTTGATTATTATCCCTAGTAGCTTTCTGTGAATTCTTTGAGATTTTCTATGTATAGTATCATGTCATCTGCAAATACACATTGCTTTACCTCTCTCATTCCAATGTGGATGCATTTTTATTTCTTTTTCCTGTGTCATTCCTATGCTAGAACTTCTGGTATAAGGTTAAATAGCAGCAGTGAAACAATACAACCTTGTATTTTTCCTGATCTTAGGAAGAAAGCTTTCAGTTTACACCACTGAGTATGATATAAGCTGTGGGTTTTTCAAAAGTATCCTGTATCATATTGAGGACTTCTCCCTCTATTCCTAAGTTTCTTGAGAGTTTTCATCAAAAGAATGTTGGATTTTCTCAACTTCCTTTGCTGTGTAAGTTAAAATGATCATTTGTTTGTTTGTTTGTTTTTCCCTTCATTATATTCATGGGCTGTATTATATGCATTGATTTACATTTGCTGAACCACCTTTGCACAAATAGAGTAAGTATCATTTTACTACGGTGAATACTCCTTTCAATATTCTAGTGGATTAGATCTGCAAATATTTTCTTGAGTATTTTAATATCCATATTTAGAAATGATCATGGTCCGTAATTTTATTCTTTTGTGGTGTCTTTATCTGGCTGTTGGGAAAACTAGTAAAGTAGTCTTGTTTAGGCTTCAGAGGCAAAAGAAGGCCTCTGACCGACTTGTGACCCTGCCTGGACTGCATGCCTGCTTGCACACCTAACAATTGTTACTAACAAGTCAAGCAGCAAGTACAATAAGAAAGGGAGTGGGTCTTGGAATTTCTTGAGCCCTGGGGACCTGGCTAGTCCCCTGGGGTCTAGAAAATCTTGTGACTCTTATGGTGAAATCAACAGCATTGTTACAGTTGAACCAGAGCTGCATTTTTGCATGCAAACTGATGACATCAGTTTGTGGCCTGGAATTATAAACGGAAGCCCCCAGAACTACAATTTGAAGTTTCACCCCTGAGGTGGACGCACCGCCTGGGACCCTTCCCAGCTGGGACTCCAGATTACTGTTACTCGGGATTTCCCAACTGCTGTTTGAATCTGGATGAAGGTGTTGGCCCAATCTGGTGATGTATATTCTGTTATGTCTTTCTAGTACTTTTATTCATCCCCTTCTAATGACTGTATATTGAAATTAAGTTAAATCATCTTCTTTTAAAGAAATTAATTAAATCTGTTCAGTTGTGTGAGACGAGTGGTTATTTTGCCGGTGAGTCCAACGAACCTTGAAACTGAAAGCAGGTTTCGGCAATACACACGCTTTCACATCAGGTAAATCTAGCCTCACAGCATTATTTAATGTTTCCTTCTTTTCACTTTTTTTGGAATATTTGAAATGGATTACTTAATTATTTAATTATATAAATGTTTGATAGAACTTGCCAGTGATGCTATCTCTCCAAGACTTTTCCTTTTTGGTAGGTTTTGATTACTATCTCAGTCTCTTAATTTGATATAGGTCTGTTGAAATACTCTATTTCTTGCTTAGTCAGTGTAAGTAAATTGAGTTTTTCAAGGTATTTATCCACGTCTTCCAGGTTGTCTAACTTTGTTGTGCAATTTTTGATAATATCCTATTTTCTTCCAGTTTTGTTGATATATAATTGACATACAGCACTAAGTTTAAGTTGTATAGCATTATAATTTTACTTACATACATTATGAAATGATTATCACAATAAGTGATAAGTGAATAAGTGAATATCCATCATCTTATGTAGGTACAAAATTAAAGAAATAGAAAAAAAAATTCCTTGACATGAGAACTCAAGATTTACTCTCAAGAATTTTCATATATAACATACAGCAGTGTTTATTTATGATGTATATTGCATTCCTAGTACTCATTTATCGTATAACTGGAAGTTTGAAACTTTTAACCACCTTCCTCCAATTGTCCCTTCCCCAATCCCCTGCCTCTGGTAACCACAAATCTGATCTGTTTTTCCATGAGGTTGTTTTTTCTTTTCTGTTTTGAAGTATAACTAACCTACAACACTATGTTAGTTCCTGTTACACAATACAGCTATTTGGTATTTCTATACCTCTCAAAATGATTATCACGATAAGTCTAGTTACAACATGTAAAGCTATTGCATAGTTATTGTCTTATTCCCCACACTGTATTTAGCAAAATACATACATATATATGTGAAAATACATGATTATTTTAAGTTGCTGATCTCTTAAGTTCAAGTGCATTTTAACAACCTTGCATTTTTACTTCCCTCACCACACTTACTATTTTTGACATCATATTTTAAACCTTTTAGTTTCATGTATCTCTTAACTACTTATTATGAGTATACATGATTGTATTACTTTTGTGTTTTAACCTTCCTTCTAGCTTTATACCTGGCTGATTTACTAACTTTACTATATATTTGCCTTTACCAATTTTTCCTTTTGTGATTTTCATGTTTCTAGTTGTGACCTTTTCTCTCTCACTTAGAAAAGTCCCCTTAACATTTCTTGTACACCTGGTTTAGTGGTGCTGAACTCTTTAACTTTTGCTTGCTTGTAAAACTTTTGATCTCTCCATCAAACATGAATGAGAGCCTTGCTGGTGAGAGTATTCCTGGTAGTAGGTTTTCCCCTTTCATCATTTTAAATATTATATATTGTGCCACTCCCTTCAGGTCTGCAGTGTTTCTGCTGAAAAGTTAGCCAATAGGCTTATGGGAGTTTCCTTGTAAGTAACTTGTTCCTTTTCCCTTGCTGCTTTTAAAATTTTCTCTTAATTTGTGCCATTTTAATTGCAATGTGTCTTGGTGTGGTCTTCTTTGGGTTGATCCTGTTTGGGATTGTCTCTGCTTCCTACGACTAGATGACTGTTTCCTTTCCCAAATTAGGGAATTATAGCTATTACGTCTTCAAATATGTTCTCTGCCCCTTTCTGCCTCTCTTCTCCTTCTGGGAGACCTATAATGCAAATGTTAATGTGCTTGATGTTGTCACAGAAGTCTCTTAAACTGTCTTCCTTTCTTTTTATTCTTTTTTCTGTTCAACTTCAATGATTTCCACTACTTTGTCTTTCAGCTCGCTGACCGATGTCTCTGTATCATCTAATCTACTGTTGATTCTTTCTGGTGTATTTATCATTTCAGTTATTGTATTGTTCATCTTTGTTTTGTTCTTATTTATATTTTCTAATTTTTTGCTAAAAACTTCTACCTTCTCACTCTGTTTATTTAATCTTCTCCCCAGTTTTTCTGAACATCTTTACAATCATTACCTTGAACTCTCTATGGGGTAGATTGCCTATGTCCACTTCACTTAGTTCTTTTTCTGGGGTTTTATGTTGTTGCTTCATTTGCAACATATTCCTCTGTTGCCTTATTTCACCCAACTTGCTGTTTTTATTTTTATGTATCTGAAGGTTGGTTACATTTCCTGACCTTGGAAAAGTGGCCTTTTGTGTTAGACATCCTATCCATCCAAGCAGTGCACCCTCATCCGGTCACCAGACTTAGATGCTCTAGGGGTTCCTGTATTTGGGCTACCTGTGTCCTCTTGTTGTGGCAGATTGATTACTATGAGCCCTTAGCTCTTCTGAAAGTACTCTCCACTGGCCTTTAAGGCCATTGTTTTGGGGGCATGGCTTCCGGGTGCCAGAGCCCTGGTCTGGGGAGCCTAATGTTTGTTGGGCTTGAACTATGCACTCCTTGGGGACAACCTTTGCTAATTTGCTCACTTGGTGGTATGAGTCTTGACTATACCACTTCTTCATCCCCCTTATCTGTCTCACTGTGGGAAGAGGTAAGCTGGGGTATTCTTACTCTCCCATCTTGGCTACACCTCCTTCATATCCTCTTATAAAATTTTTATCTTTGAAAAGCCATTAGTAATCTCCCTAGATTCATTTCTCAATTTAAAATTATTTGCATCTACTTTTTTTTTCTCTCTGGCAGTTTAGCTAAAAGTTTGATAATTTTGCTGACCTTTCCAAAGAACCAGGTTTAGGTATTATTGATTTTCTCTGGTTTTTCTTTTTTTGTTCATTTTGTTTATCTCTGCTCTAACTCCATTATTTTTTTCCTTCTGCTATCTTTTGGTTTAGTTTGCCTTCTTTTTATAGTTCTTTAAAGTATAATATTAGTTTATTGATTTTTAGATCTTTTTTCTTATTTAATGTAGGCACTTGCACCTATAAATTCCTCTCTGAGTCCTGCTTCTCCACATCTATTGATTTGGACTGTTGTGTTTTCATTCATTAAAAAAAATATTTTCCAATTACAATTTTTTTTCAGATTGTTTTTTAAGTTTATGTTTTAGAATACATTTACATTTACAGAAAAATTGCAGAATTTCCATAAACCCCACACCCAATTTCTGCTATTACTAGCATCTAACATTAGTATGGTACACTTGTTTTTTTTTTTTTTAAGGTTCTTATTTATTCTTGAATTTTATTTTATTTATTTTTTTTATACAGCAGGTTCTTATTAGTTATCTGTTTTATACATATTAGTGTATATATGTCAATCCTAATCTCCCAATTCATCCCACCACCCCTCGTCCCCATGTCCATATGTTTGTTCTCTACATCTGTGTCTCTATTTATGCCTTGCAAACCAGATCATCTGTACCATTTTTCTAGATTCCACATATATGCGTTAATATATGATATTTGTTTTTCTCTTTCTGACTTACTTCACTTTGTATGACAGTCTCGAGGTCCATCCACGTACCTACATATGACCCAATTTCATTCCTTTTTATGGCTGAGTAATATTCCACTGTATATATGTACCACATCTTCTTTATCCATTCATCTGTAAGTGGGCATTTAGGTTGCTTCCATGACCTGGCTATTGTAAATAGTGCTGCAATGAACTTTGGAGTGCATGTGTCTTTTTGAATTATGGTTTTCTCTGGGTATATGCCCAGTAGTGGGATTGCTGGGTAGTATGGTACTTCTATTTTTAGTTTTTTAAGGAACCTCCATACTGTTCTCCATAGTGGCTGAATCAATTTACATTCCCACCAACAGTGCAAGAGGGTTCCCTTTTCTCCACACCCTCTCCAGCATTTGCTGTTTGTAGATTTTCTGATGATGCCCATTCTAACTGGTGTGAGGTGACACCTCATTGTAGTTTTGATTTGCATTTCTCTAATAATTAGTGATGTTGAGCAGCTTTTCATGTGCCTCTTGGCCATCTGTATGTCTTCTTTGGAGAAATGTCTATTTAGGTCTTCTGCCCATTTTTGGACTGGGTTGTTTGTTTTTTTAATATTGAGCTGAATGAGCTGTTTATATATTTTGGAGATTAATCCTTTGTCTGTTGATTCATTTGCAAATATTTTCTCCCATTCTGAGTGTTGTCTTTTCATCTTGTTCATAGTTTCCTTTGTTGTGCAAAAGCTTTTAAGTTTCATTAGGTCCAAATGAATTGTTTCATTTATTTATTTTTGTTTTTATTTCCATTACTCTAGGAGGTGTGTCAAAAAAGATCTTGCTGTGATTTATGTCAAGGAACATTCTTCCTATGTTTTCCTTTAAGAGTTTTATAGTGTCCAGTCTTACATTTAGGTCTTTAATCCATTTTGAGTTTATTTTTGTGTATGGTGTTAGGGAGTGTTCTAATTTCATTCTTTTACAAGTAGCTGTCTGGTTTTCCCAGCACTGCTTATTGAAGAGACTGTCTTATATACATTGTATATCCTTGCCTCTTTTGTCATAGATTAGTTGACCATAGGTGCATGGGTTTATCTCTGGGCTTTCTATCCTATTCCATTGATCTATATTTCTGTTTTTGTGCCAGTACCATACTGTCTTGATTACTGTAGCTTTGTAGTATAATCTGAAGTCAGGGAGCCTGATTCCTCCAGTTCCGTTTTTCTTTCTCAAGATTGCTTTGGCTATTCAGGGTCTTTTGTGTCTCCATACAAATTGTGAAATTTTTTGTTCTAGTTCTCTGAAAAATGCCAGTGGTAGTTTGATAGGGATTGCATTGACTCTGTAGATTGCTTTGGGTAGTATAGTCATTTTCACAATGTTGATTCTTCCAATCCAAGAACATGGTATATTTCTCCATCTGTTTGTATCATCTTTAATTTCTTTCATCAGTGTCTTATAGTTTTCTGCATACAGGTCTTTTGTCTCCTTAGGTAGGTTTATTCCTAGATATTTTATCCTTTTTGTTGCAATGGTAAATGGGAGTGTTTTCTTAATTTCACTTTCAGATTTTTCATCAGTGTATAGCAATGCAAGAGATTTCTGTGCATTAATTTTGTATCCTGCTACTTTACCAAATTCATTGATTAGCTCTAGTAGTTTTCTGTAGCATCTTTTGGATTCTCTATGTGAAAGTATCATGTCATCTGCAAACAGTGACATCTTTACTTCTTCTTTTCTGATTTGGATTCCTTTTATTTCTTTTTCTTCTCTGATTGCTGTGGCTAAAACTTCCGAAACTATGCACAACTCCAGTTTTTCAGAGCTTTGCACAAACTCTTCTAACTCCTGTGAGGGAAACAGTCTTTGTTATATGAAAGTTGATAGTTCCAACAATAAGTCATACACTTTTCTCAAGGTGTCTGAATTATTAGAACACTTCTGTTTTTTCATATGTTAACCATTTCAGTGTACAAAATATGACCTGAAATCACTGGTTATTAGACAAATTGAAAATGACTTAAATTGGATGTTCCCTTCAGCATGATAGAGCGGTGTGTGTGTGTGTGTTTACAAATTATTGACTACATGTTATCTTCTGCCATGTGCAGAGCTCTTTACATGTATCATTTAACTTAGATATATGGGAATCCTAAGAGATATTTATACATTTGCAAATGAGAAAGCTATCTCAGTAAGGTTAAGTAATTTGTCCAAGTCTACACAGCAGTATCTGGCAGAGCCAAATTTCTAAGTTAAGCTTGTTGATTGTAAAGCCAATGACTATATTCAGTACTCTCTATTGCCTTCCAAAACCCTCTCCACAATGTTCCAAATGAAGAACATTTGATTCCTGCTTTAAGTTAAATAGTTCTGGTGCTTCACTTTATATTTAGTTTTGGATGCTAATAAGATTATCATTCATTTTTCTGCTGAATCACAGTCAGTATAATGACATAATTTTGGTATATTTACTTTATTATGTTTTCTAAATTTCAGTTTTCTTTTATTTTGGTTACATTTTCTCTTTGTATAAGCTTCCATAAACACATTTAGAAATAAGGTAGTCATATAAATTCCTGACCAGATAAGACATGCAGAAAGAACTATAATGAATACTCTGAGGCTGACAGTAATATAATAGAAATATATGGCTTTCCATTAAAAATAAAAATATTGTATTTAATCATTGCTGAAGTAAAAAATGATCCTTTCATCCTATGTTTAACTACTAACAAAACTAAAACTAAGTCAACTAAATAAAAGAAGGAAAAACATGTGTGAGTCTTGAAAGGGAAAGACAGGGAAGAGATTTATATTAAGAAATTGACTCACACGATTATGGAGTTTGGAAAGTTTAATCTGCAGAATAGGCCATGAGGCTGGAGACTCAGAGAAGAACCATTGCTCTAGTTCAAGTCTGAAGGCTGTCTACTGGCAGAATTCTTTTTTGCTTGGGAGCATTCAGTCTTTTGTTCTATTCAGGTCTTCAACTAATTGGGTGAGGCTCACCCACATAATGGAGAGCAATTTGTTTACTCAAGGTCCACATATTTAAATGTTAATGTCATCCAAAAATACCCTCACAGAAACTTCCAGAATGATGTTTGGCTAAATAGCTGGGTGCCTGGCCCAGGCAAGTTGACACATGAAATTAAACATCACATTATATTTTACATGGATTGACTTAATATGTAAAGCTATCAATCTCTTTAAATTTCTTTTCATTTATGGCATTTTTCTTGACAAATTGGCAAATATTTTAAAATTTATATAAAAATTACATTTTCATGAATAATGAATGAACTTTGAAAAAGAAAAGGAAATACTGGAGACTACTTCATCAGATAATAATGCAGAATACAAAATGAAGGCTACTGAATTACTAACAGACTAAGTGAACCATAGAATAATGTACTTAGGATAGAAAGAGAGCCATGAGTATGTGAAAGCCCCATTTATGCTAAAAATGGTATCACAATTCACTGGGACAATCAGTGAGAAAAATCCATACTGAGTGGATTGTTTATCAGGTAGTGGTATAACAATATATTCATTATTCAGACAAAGCAGGGAGGTGAATATTTACCTCCTAGCATGTATTAATAAAAAAATCTGAATGCATTAAATATATCATGTTAAACTATAATGCTATACATTTAAAAATAAAATATAAGAGAATGTCTCTTTAACCTCAGAAAAGATACAAATATTTTAAATGAGACTTTGAAAAGTACAAATCATAAGGTATTAAAGGATGGATTTGATTACATCAAATTTGGCAGTTTATGTTTAAAAAGGAAATTAGAGGTAATATTAACAAATATATGAAGTCATAGGAGAAGATATTTGCAATGGCTAGATCGAGGATTAATACTTAGATATTCTATGCTATGGAAAGAATTTGTATTTCTTGCAAAAAAAGTTAGAATATCCAAAATAATGTACTAAGTATATGAATTTCAAAGAGGGAAAATAAGAATAACTAATAAGTTTCTGAAAAGATGGTCAGCTTTGCTATTACAGAGAACACAAATAAAATTCAGCAATGTAATATCACTTTACCTCTTTGAAACTGACAAATAGAATAGTATCAAGGTGTAGATAAAATGTGGAAGATATGACCACCTATGCACTCCTGATGAAACAACACATTTGTACAGATATTCAGTGAAATTAAATGTACAACACAATTAAATATGCCAATAACCCATACTATAATTTAATCACACTATTGTATATAAATCTCAAATATATGCCTAGCTTTGCAATTTTTCCTCCTAATATTCTCTGTTGTAGGATGGAGATGGGGACACCTAATTACCCTTTGTGAGGAATAAATAAAATGTGATAAATACATAAACCAAAACTCTGCAACTCTCACAATGAATGAAATGGATATACAAATAGAAACTTGGATATATTTGAAAAAAATCATAGAGTAATAATAAAAAGAAAATGTGAATTATAGTATAAAACAATTTACATAATTATAAAACTCAAATCAATACTATATATAGTTTGAAGATCCACAGTATCTGTGTAAATTGAAGTGAGATGATAAATATTAAATGCATTTGACTGGGTGCCTACTGGTTATGGGGTAATTAAAAAAAAGAAGATAAAGAAAAAAATGTAAGAAAATAAATCAAAAGAGATGTCAGCTATGGGCTGATTATTGTATGGCATGAATTGAGAGAATGATTAATACATTCTGAGGCTCTGAAATTAAAAAAAGAAAACCCCAAATTCCATAATTCCACAAACCTACGTTTTGGCGTTCAAAATCAAATTGACATCTTTTTCATGTTGTAGTGGAATCTGAATACATGTATCATATTGAAAATTCTATAATAGATCATGTGACAAATAGTGGTACTGGCACAAACATTACTGAGTAATAATCTATTTTTTTTTTTTTTTAGAATATTTCAAAGTGTTTTTTTTTTTAACATACATTTATTTACTTATTTATTTATTTATTTATTTTTGGCTGTGTTGGGTCTTCGTTTCTGTGCGAGGGCTTTCTCTAGTTGCGACAAGCGGGGGCCACTCTTCATCGCGGTGCACGGACCTCTCACTATCACGGCCTCTCCTGTTGCGGAGCACAGGCTCCAGACGCGCAGGCTCAGCAATTGTGGCTCACGGGCCCAGCCGCTCCGCGGCATGTGGGAGCTTCCCAGACCAGGGCTCGAACCCGTGTCCCCTGCATTAGCAGGCAGACTCTCAACCACTGCGCCAGGGAAGCCCAATAATCTATTTTGAAGTGATAATTTTAAGGTTTAGATTGTGATTCAATGTCAGTTTGAGATAAGTATTTCTTGTCCTGTGTGAATAAATATTATTGCTGGAATTAGGCTGGCGATAAAAACATATAAGATTGTTGTTTTACATAGGATGGATATATATTTTGTAAATGCTGGAGTTTATAAGTGTAAATGTTATTATAATTGGAATTGTTAATATGAATAGTGTGACTAGTGTGAAGGAGGTAAATAAGTTTATTACTTTTATTTGGAGGGAAATTTTTCACTCCTCTCTCCAACCTTTTCCTACATCTTCCTTGCAGGGAAAAGATGAAAGTCTGAGTCTTACTGCAGATTCCTAGTTGGGTCACATTCCTTAGAGGACTGTTGTGCTGAGTGTTATAAGAACACACGTACATGATTAACTGTGATTCTCCCTCTACTTCTTCAGTAGATGGGGCTAAAAGTTTAAGAAGAAAAGATCCTGTTCCAAAGATGGGTCTTCAATGCTGCTTTTTCCTTTTAATGTTTACATTGATCTCATTAATTTGACATAGCTGCCTGACATTGATAAGATTTTGGCTCAAGGGAAGAAGCAGCTGTGTACATTTTGAGTTTAACAAAATGATCCAGGCTAATTTACCAGAGAGCTCTGCAGAGGGATTAAGGCACAAATGTAGTTAACAAAGGGCTCGCACTTATATATCATCTGTCATTGTACATACTCTAACTCAGAAACAGAACACAAATGTGGTTACTGTTTGTGGAAAGGTTCAAGTTTTACACTTTCTCCCATCATATTCCTTTCTATTAGAGCCTCAAACCTCACGATTACTTTACTTGTCACTCTCTTTATGTGTTACTTTGCACATTCACATCGACTCGTATTTGTATGTAAATGTAGATACAGTGTACTTTAGTATCTGCTTTTTTGAAAAAGATTTATTTATTTTATTTTATTTTTGGTTGCATTAGGTCTTAGTGGCAGCACGTGGGATCTTCATTGAGGCATGCAGGATCTTTCCTTGCGGTGTGCGGGTTCTTCATTGGGGCATGTGGGCTTCTCTCTAGTTATGGTGTGCGGGTTTTCTCTCTCTAGTTATGGCACGTGGGCTCCAGAGTGCGTGGGCTCTGTAGTTTGCGGCACGGCAGGCTCTCTAGTTGAGGCGCGCGAGCTCAGTAGTTGTGGTGCGCAGGTTTAGTTGCCCTGCGGCATGTGGGATCTTAGTTCCCTGACCAGGATCAAACCCGCGTCCCCTGCACCGTTAAGGTGGATTCTTTACCACTGGACCACGAGGGAGGTCCCTAGTATCTGCTTTTTATAGTTAGGGATATTATTGAAAATCTTCTGGAAATATTCTAATACCACAATTAATCATGTGAATTATTCAAACAATTAATGTTGTGAAAATGCTTGCTATATTAAAGAACCCCCTTACAGCTGTCATAAACTTAGGAATCGTTTTTTTTTTTTCCATGAGTGTGAGAGCATGTCATTATTGGACTGCAGAGATGTGATTGTGCTTTTGTAGTGTCCCCAGGGTCCTAGTGTTCTCTGATGGGTGGAGACAGGGGAAATAAGATCCACTGGAAATACTTCAAAGTTCTTACACTTTCTGGACATCCTTAAAGTTCATACAAAAAAAATCAGTTAGATCCTTGGTGACATATAGTTGGTAAAATAAATAAATGCACAAATTCACACAAACACACATTATATATACATGTATGTGTGTTACTGGGTCAATAATAAGGCAATAGGAGAATTCTGAATATTTTTGAATTATTAAATATAACAAATATACTTATAAGTAAGTCTCACACTATCCCCACAGGGCATAGACCTTTTATCAAAAATTATGAAATAAAATAAAAAAGGCTCAGAATATTTAAGTGATTGCTTTCTGAGCAGAAACAATGGCTTAGAACAATGTAGAATGGATATCCAATATCATTTAACTTGTCAAAATATTAATGTACATATTCATATAACAGGATAAAGTAAAAATTTCTGTTTCATGATTTAAAAATTCCTCCAAATTCTCAACCTCTTCAATGAGTATTCCATATATTTCCTGACCTTACCTGAAACTCAGGTCTTGCCCTATAATCCTTTAAGTATACCCAATCATTCTACCCTACCTACATCAAACAGGGTCCAGACAGAGTCTTAATGTGTGTCCTGCTTTCTTCTGACTGCCATTTCCAACCGTTTCATTTTCTCTGCTTTTAAAAAAATATCCTTATCTTTATGTCTTTACTCTGTACCGTCAACTACTCATGTTCTCTAATGCCAACTGTCAGGCTGTCAGGAGCAACACCTGTTCACAAAAGCCTTAGACATTTGGATTATAGTCTCCTGTTCCACCCCAATTTCTTTTTTAATGTTTACAATAAACAGCCAATACAAAGTCATGTCTTCTTATTCATTGACATCCCTAATTTAAAACCACTTCTTATGGAAAAGGCAAAACTGTGGAGGAAGTAAAAATAGTGATTTCTAAAGATTTAGGGGCAGGGAAGGATGAAGAAGTGGAGCACAGAGGATTTTTAGGAGAGTGGAGATTCTGTATGAGAGTATAAGGGTAGATAACATGTCATTATACATTTATCAAAAGATGGAATGTACAACACACAGAGTAAACCTTACTGTAAACCATGGACATTTGTTGATATTCACGTGGATGTTGGTTCATAAAGTGTAACAAATGTGCTGCAGGAGTGTGGGATATTGATGGTGAGGGAAGCTGTGTATGGGAGGGGGCTAGAAATAGGTGGGGACCCTCTGTATTTTGTGCTCAGCTTTGCTGTGAATATAAATGCCTCTAAAAATAGTCAATTAATTTTAAAAAACCCCACAAATACTGCATAGACCTGTCCTCTGAGATTGAAACAATGTATTTTATAGCTGCTTGCTAGACACTGCATTGTATCTTATTCAACATACCCATATATGAAACGATCATTTTCCCTCACAACTGCTCTCATTTACTTCACCTTAGTAAATGACAATATTCACTACTAAATTGCCCATACCAAAAAAGAAAATAAGTAAAGGGCTGACATATACAAAGAAACAAAAGCCAAGGATTAATTCTGGCACTCTCTCTTTTAATCTCCACCTTCAGCCTATCAGAAAACCCTATTGACTTTCTTTGTAAATACTTCCTAAATCTCTCCATTTATATTCAAATTGCTATCATATTGAAGTTTGGATCTTTATAATGACTTTCAGGAACTACTGCAACTGTATCTCAGCCCATTTCCCTGCTTTAAATCTTGCTCCATTCCAAACAATTCAATAGTCAAAATTTACGAAAGGGAACGCTATATCACATTACTGCTTAAAAATTATATGTTGATCCTCATTGACCTCAAATTTGAAGTGAAGAATACTTAGCATTGCCCCTTTGTTTTTTCACAACCTATCCTCCAATCATGTCTCCAGTCTAATTTCTCTCCTCTATTCAAATCAAACAGGTCATCATTACTGAATTTCTGCCAGAATTTTACTGGGCCATCTCATTTCTATTAGATCTTTTCTCAAAGTATTATAATTTCCCCACTATTGTCCATGTCTTAGACAAGATTATGCTAAATAACATGCAATTCCAAAATCTCAGTGGCTTCAAACAACAGCTTATTTCTTTCCCGTGCCATATGTCCATCTAGTGAGCTGCAACTGTTACATATATTCTTTAACCAGGACTCAGGTTGACAGAGTAGCCACTCTGGAACACAGCCCATTGACATCACAGAAAAGAGAACTCTGGAGTAAGTGCTCCTGACAGTTAAGTGTTGGACCTGGAAGTGATACATGACACTTCAGCTCATACTCATTGCCTGGAGAGTATTGAACAATTGCGCTAAACTCAGGAGCTAGGGATTTTTATTGTTGTCAAATATCTGGCATATTTGATGAACATCATTAATGATTACCATGATAATGTTATTAATACTACGGTATTATTATACTCCAAGTGGATAATTCCCATTAATTCCTATGTCCAAGTTTTCAGATTGAAGATCAAATACTAAAAATAATAAACTAGAAATCATTCCAAGAGGTAAACACTCAAAGAGGCAATAATAAGTACATTTAGTTACCTTTAGCAGGGGCTTTTCAGGCTTGCAGTGCAGTCCTCCAACAAATTCAAGATTAGGTAATAAGGGTGAAGAAATTCAAAATCTCAGTAAGTTCGAATCAACCACATTTCAGCTTTCCCCATAATCTCACATAATGTAGTAGGTTTTCCTGAATAAAAATAAAGAATGATAGAGGGAAAACAAACTGATATATGAGATGGGAAATGTTTTACCATCAAATTTTCTAAGAAAAATCTTTAAAGAACCAGTATTTGTCCCATGTAACTCTTGCCTTTTCCCCCACAAGAGTACACAATAGTGAGATTATGAAGAATCAAACACAGATTTAAGTATGGAGCAAAGTCAAAAGCCTGCTGCTTTCTCTCTGCCAACAGACTCTTTCTGCTTGAGCTAAACCTGAGCCCCACTCCAAGCTCAGAATCAGCACGTGCTCCTAGCAATGAACAAGAAACTCAGCCAGTGATCCCAGCCTCCTATGGTAGAGTCTCCTCCTCTTCTGGAATTCCAATTTATCTCATCCTCATTGCTCCAAAAGAATTTGATATCTTTAAAAATCAGCTTTTGTAATTGATCCATCTTTTTTTTTTTTTTTTTTCTGGTGTTTGGGAGTGTGCCGCCACAACTAACTATATCCTATCAGGAACTGAAATCTTTTTTTTTTTTTTAATTTATTTATTTATTCATTTATTTAATTTTTGGTTGCATTGGGTCTTTGCTGCTGCACGCGGGCTTTCTCTAGTTGCAGTGAGCGGGGGCTACTCTTTGTTGTGGGGCGCAGGCTTCTCATTGCGGTGGCTTCTCTTGTTGCGGAGCACGGGCTCTAGGCGTGCAGGCTTCAGTAGTTGTGGCACACGGGCTTCAGTAGTTGTGGCTCACGGGCTCTAGAGCGCAGGCTCAGTAGTTGTGGCGCACGGGCTTAGTTGCTCCACGGCATGTGGGATCTTCCCGGACCAGGGCTCGAACCCGTGTCCCCTGCATTGGCAGGCGGATTCTTAACCACTGCGCCACCAGGGAAGCCCAGGAACTGAAATCTTTTAATAAATATTTAAAAGTTATTATCTCCTTTGCTATCCATAATTATAGTTCCTATTTTAATGTTAAAAAAAAAAAAAAAAGAAGTGGAGCCTAGGGACTTCCCTGGTGGTCCAGTGATAAAGAATCCGCCTTCCAATGCAGGGGACATGGGTTCAATTCCTGGTCGGGGAACTAAGATCCCACATGCCGCGGGGCAATTAAGTCTGCGCGCCACAACTACTGAGCTTGCGCACCTCAGTGAGAGAGCCTGTGTGCCGCAAACTACAGAGCCCATGCACTCTGGAGCCCACACCACAACTGGAGAAAAGAAAACCCGCCCTTCGTAACTAGAGAGAAGCCAATGTGCTACAACTAAGACCCGAAGCAGCCAAAAAAAAAGAAGTAGAGTCTAAAGATGTGACTGAATTGCTGCAATCTCATGATAGAACTAACAGGTGAGGAGTTGCTTCTTATGGATTAGTAAAGAAGGTGACTTCTTGAGATGGAAAGTAGTGCTGGTGCAGATGCTACGAAGATGTTGAAATGGAAACAAATGATTTAGAATATTGCATAAGCTTAGTTGATAAAGGGGCAGCACAGTTTGAGAGGATTGACTCCAATTTCAAATGAAGTTCTACTGAGCACAAAATGTTTTCAAATAGCATTGTATGTTACAGAGAAACGAAAGAAAGAGTCAATTGATGTGCAGACTTCATTGTTGTCTTATTTTAAGAAATTGCCACAGCCACCCTTGTCTTAAGCAACCACCACCCTGATTCATTAACAGTCATCAAAAAGGCAAGACCTCCACCAGCAAAAAGATTATGACCCACTGAAGGTTCAGATGATGATTAACATTGATTAGCAATAAAATATTTTTTAATTAAGGAAGGTACTTTTTTTACACACTTAATAGATTACATTATAGTGCAAATATAATTTTTACATCCACTGAGAAACAAATAAATTTGTGACTCACTTCACTGTGTTTTTTGCTTTGTTATGGTGGTCTGGAATCCAACCTGCTGTACCTCTGAAATATGCCTGTAATTAAGTTAAAGATATCGAGGTAAGTTCATACTGGATTTAGGATGGGCTCTAAATCCAATGACAGATATTCTTATGACAAGAAGGATGGAAGGGGTTTATAGACACACAAAGGAAAAGGTGACGTGAAGAGAGAGAGAGCAATTTGAGAGAAACCACAGCCAAGGAACAGCATGCATTGTCAGAAGCCAACAGAATCTTGTAGCGAGCCATCGAATGGACTTTTCAAGAAATCTCAAAAAGTAATGGACCATAACAGCACCTTGATTTAGGACTTCTGGCTTCCATAACTGTGAAAGAATAAATTTCAGTTGTCATAAACTACCAAGTTTCTGGTAATTTGTTATAGCAGCCCTAGGAATCTAATACAGAGTGCTTCTACCCGACCTTTCCCACTATTACACCTTTTATCCCACATGTCAAGGATACGGTTTGGATTTGTGCCACTGACAAAGTATTTCTATCCAATTATATATTTGAGGGACTGAAAAAATCATCAGCTGTCCCAGGATGCTGCCGTCCTCTTGGGAAAGAATTGAGGAAATTATTAGCACGTACACTTACTGTGATGCTACAGCGTTCTTCCTCTAAAGGACCCAGTCTCTTCATTAGTCAATGGATCAGGTCTAAAAACTCTCAGGTCTAAAGTCTTGGCAAGTGATTATGATTTGAGGGAAGCGATGGTCCTCATCCTTCTGATACTCATCCTCGAGTTCTTCTGGTAGAATAGACAGGACAATGCCCTCTTTGGTGGCCTATCTGT